>NC_086450.1:135281393-136543893 GCF_028390025.1 Pseudophryne corroboree | reverse complement strand
CTCGCTCGCCTAAGACCATGGGGTCCTCTAAGCGAGCTCTTACCTCCTCACAATTCACTGCTGTCACTGACACCTCGACTGATGAAGATGGCGCTTACACTGACCCCACAGATTCTGACACAGATACTGCTGATAGGGAGGGTAGTTCACATGTGGATGTTCCTGATTTTTTGGAGGCTATTAAGTTGATTCTACAGATTACGGATGATCCCGAGCCATCCGTCCCTCCTAAGAAACCAGATAGGTTCAAGCGTCAGAAGGTGGTTAAACAAGTTTTACCTCATTCTGACCACCTAGTGGATATACGTCAGGAATCCTGGGGAAACCCAGGGAAGAAGTTTGTGCCTCAAAAGAAGATGCTGGCTCGCTATCCTCTCGCGCCGTCGTGGACTCGCATGTGGCTAGGATGGTGGTTTCCTCAGCTCTACCTGTCACTACCATCACGTCTCTAAAAGAGCCTACGGATAAACGTGTGGAGGGTTGTCTGAAAGCGATTTACACCCTCACGGGTGCTGCACAAAGGCCCACTATTGCAGCAACTTGGGCTGCAGAGGCTATTGAAGCATGGGCCCTAGAGTTGGAAGCTGAAATCTCTTCTGACCATGCTAGACAACGCTTGTCATATATTGTCACAGCTTCTCGCTATATTAAGGAGGCGGCTTCTGATGCAGGTATTCTAGCAGCCAAGGCCTCTACTACGTCAGTCCTGGCTCGCCGGATATTGTGGCTGAGATCCTAGTCTGTGGATCTGGACTCTAGAAAAACCCTGGAGGTACTCCCTTTCACGGGAGATATTCTGTTTGGGGAGGATTTAAATAAGATAGTGGCTGACTTGGCTACTGCCAAAACTGCATGTCTGCCAAGTACCGCTCCTTCTGTGTCGAAGGCTAAAGGTACTTCCTTCCGCCCCTTTCGTCTTTCAGGTAAAGCAAAATGTTAGGCGTACCACAAGCAGGCCCGCACTTCCAAACCTGGTAAGCCAAAGCCCAAAAGAGCCTGGGCTGCCCGTCAGACAGTTTCCAAGACAGATAAGCCTGCAGCATGACGGGGCGTGCCTCCCCCTGGGGAATCCCAGGGTGGGGGGCCGGCTTCAAGGGTATACCCAGGAATGGTTGAAGACCACTTCAGATGCCTGGGTACGGGAAGTCGTCACTCGAGGTTACGCCATAGCCTTCAAAAACCGTCCCCCTCATCGATTTTGCCTGACAGACGTCCCTTTGGACCAGACAAAGGCAAACACTCTACACTCGGTGGTACAGACCCTCCTGGATACAAGAGTGGTAGTACAAGTGCCTCTTGCTCAGAGGGGCCGGGGGTACTATTCTCCTCTGTTTCTAGTCCCGAAACCGAATAGGTCCTCTCGGCCCATTCTCAATCTCAAGGCATTGAACAGGTTTGTGAAAGTTTCCAAGTTCCGTATGGAATCCCTTCGCTCTATAGTTCTGGCCTTGGAACCTGGGGATTATATGGTCTCCCTGGACATACAAGATGCTTACCTGCATATTCCTACAGCAGTGTCACATCAGCAATACCTGAGGTTTGCGTTTGGCAACCTCCATTACCAGTTTCGGGCGTTACCTTTTGGTTTAACTACAGCTCCACGAGTCTTCACCAAAGTTATGGCGGTGATGACAGTGGTACTCCGCCGTCAAGGGGTCAGGATCCTGCCGTATCTGGACGACTTGTTGATCCTGGCAAATTCCTCAGAACTTCTCCTGCGTCATCTGGATATGACTGTCCGGTTTCTGCAAGCCCACGGGTGGCTCATCAACTGAAAGAAATCCTCCCTGGTCCCTGCTCAGAGCATGGTGCTCCTGGGAGCGCTGTTGGACACTCACAACCAGCGGTTGTTCTTGTCTGAGGAGAAAGTCCTGAAGCCTCAGGACAGGATTCGTTGCTTTCTTTCTCGTCCGCAAGTGTCGATACATTCGGCAGTGCAGGTGCTGGGCCTCATGGTGTCAGCATTCGACATGGTGGAGTATGCTCAATTCCATTCTCGCCCCCTCCAGAGGCTGATTCTGGCCAAGTGGGACGGCCTGCCTCACCGGATCAGGTCTCACATGATCTCATTGACTCCGGAGGTCCGTCTGTCGCTGCACTGGTGGCTCCAGGACCAACGATTGTGCAGGGGTTGTCCCTTCTGGATATCCGACTGGGTCCTGTTGACGACAGATGCCAGTCTAAGGAGTTGGGGCGCGGTACTGGAGCAACACTCCCTTCAGGGTCGGTGGACCAAGGAGGAGTCTCTCCTCCCGATCAACATTCTGGAATTGCGGGTGGTCTTCAATTCGTTGAACCTGGCCCAGCATTTAATTCAGAACCGTCCTGTTCAAGTACAGTCGGACAAAGCCACCACAGTGGCTTACATAAATCATCAAGGCGGCACTCAAAGCCGTTTGGCAATGAAGGAAGTCTCATGGATTCTACAATGGGCGGAACGCCATCTACCGACCATATCGGCAATATTCATTCTGGGAGTCCTGAATTGGGAAGCGGACTTTCTCAGTCGTCAGGTCGTACACGCCGGAGAGTGGTGCCTCCATCCAGAAGTGTTTCAACTCCTAGTGGAAAAGTGGGGCCTTCCAGACGTAGATCTGATGGCGTCTCGACACAATCACAAGGTACCGGTCTTCGGAGCAAGGACAAGGGATCCTCAAGCAGCATTCGTGGATGTGCTTGCGGTGCCGTGGAAGTTTCGGCTGCCGTACGTGTTCCCTCCGGTGTCCCTCCTGCCCAGGGTAATTCGGAAGTTCAAGCAAGAAAGAGGAATCCTGGTTCTCATAGCTTCAGCGTGGTCCAGGCGGCACTGGTTCTCAGACCTGCAGGGCCTATCGTCAGAGCATCCAACCCTACTTCCACAACGCCCAGACCTCCTCGTTCAGGGCCCCTGTGTCTACCAGGACCTAGCCCGGCTGTCTTTGACGGCGTGGCTCTTGAAGCTTCCGTCTTGAGGGCTAAAGGATTTTCTGAGGCGGTCATTCAAACTATGTTGCGGGCCCGGAAAACGGGTTCTGCTATGAATTACCATAGGGTCTGGCATTCTTACTTTGTTTGGTGCGCATCTAACAATTATGATGCTTCCAAGTTTAGTACAGCCAAGTTGTTGGCTTTTCTTCTGCAGGGCCTGGACTTAGGCTTGCGTCTGGCCTCCCTCAAGGTTCAAATATCTGCCTTGTCAGTGTGGTTTCAGAGAAAGATTGCGACCTTACCTGATGTGCATACCTTTACTCAGGGTGTGTTGCGTATCCAACCTCCCTATGTCCCGCCTGTGGCTCCTTGGGACTTGTCGGTGGTTTTGGAAGCATTACAAGAGTCTCCGTTTGAACCTCTTGGTTCAGCTGATCTTAAGTGGCTTTCCCTTAAGGCTGTGTTTCTGCTGGCTATTGCCTCAGCTAGAAGAGTGTCGGATTTGGGTGCCTTGTCTTGTAGTTCCCCATATCTGATATTTCACCGTGACCGGGCGGTTCTTAGGACTCGTCCCGGTTATTTGCCTAAGGTGGTTTCTTCGTTCCACCTTAACCAGGAAATTGTGGTCCCGGCCCTTGTCTCTCCTGATCTGTCTCCCAAAGAGCAGTCTTTGGATGTGGTACGGGCTCTCCGTATCTATGTGAAGAGAACTGCTTCTATTAGGAAATCTGATTCTCTCTTTATTCTGTTTGGGTTTCACAAACGGGGCTGGCCTGCACACAAGCAGACTTTGGACAGATGGATTAGAATGTTGATTGCACATGCTTATGTGAGGGCTGGTCTGTCAAGCTCCTGCTCACATTACGGCCCATTCTACTCGGTCTGTTGGACCTTCTTATGCGGCCCGCGGTGGTGCGACCCTTGAACAATTGTGCAAGGCGGCTACGTGGTCCTCAGTGAACACGTTCATAAGGTTCAATGCTTTCGATACTGCCGCTTCCCAGGATGTTTCCTTTGGACGCCGGGTTCTTGTGCCCGCTACAGTGCGTCCCCTCCCATAAGGAACTGCTTTAGGACATCCCCTATGTCTATCCTTGTGGAGCCCAGTTTACCCCGCAGCAGAAAACGAGTTTTATGGTAAGAACTTACCTTTGTTAAAACTTTCTGTGAGGTACACTGGGCTCCACAAGGCGCCCACCCTGACGCACTTAGCTTCTTTGGGTTGGTATGGCATTAGCCGCTGACACTTCTCCTGTCGTGAGAGTGTGGTGTATGTGGCTACTAACTGTTGTCGTCTCTTTTCCTGCTACTGCATTGGGCTGGTTAACTAAAAACTGAGCTCCTGTGCAGGGAGGCGGGGTTATAGAGGAGGCGGCGCTATGCATCTTGGGAACAGTCAAAGCTTTTGAGCCTGTTGGTGCCTCGGATCAAGATCCTACTCTACACCCCTGTGTCTATCCTTGTGGAGCCCAGTGTACCTCGCAGAAAGAGTTTTAACAAAGGTAAGTTCTTACCATAAAACTCACCATAAAACTCGTTTTTTAAGCAAGTTTCAAAAATATTGTTATACATACCTGTAACTCCCATATACAAGTTCAAAAACTCATTCCCCATCTAGAAAACACCCCAAAATACATGTCTCATATAATTCACCACATTTTTTTTTTTTTTTTTTTTTTTGTTCATCTTATCTATTTAGAGAAAATCACCTGAAAAAGGACATGTCTTTATTGGCCAAATTATGCTGTTTAGATGACTCCAAGTGCATTATTATTCATTTCCCCTACTTTTCACCTACTCAGGGGTTGAAAAGTAAACTTTGTATATGTCCCATTGAGAACTGTAGTAACGCAGATTTCTAATTGAATAGCAAAAAGTCGTGTCCATCGTTTTTTCAACATGCAGTGTAAATGTGAAAGACCTGCAGCAATCAATTAGATATTTCAATTGTGTGTTTTTTTTTAACCCAAGAACAAGGCATTCATCCAGTTAGTACTCTTGTGGTCTAAGTATCATTTAGGTATCATTTAGGCGATGAATCCAGGTACCCAAATAGATGGAATCGACTGTGTGCGAGGTTAAAGCCTCTATATGCTGGGGATGGAGAATGTAACGGACATCCTAAAATCCATGAAGGAAAAACAGAGAAAGTATGAGGGACATAAAAAAATGGCAAGTAAAGAAATAGAAATACGTTCCTGTAGCACACCTAGAATTTTGGGTAGCATCATATAAAGGTTAATAATAAAAAAGTTTTCTCTAACGTCCTAGTGGATGCTGGGGACTCCGTAAGGACCATGGGGAATAGACGGGCTCCGCAGGAGACAGGGCACTTTAAGAAAGAATTTGGATTCTGGTGTGTTCTGGCTCCTCCCTCTATGTCCCTCCTCCAGACCTCAGTTTGAATCTGTGCCCGGACGAGCTGGGTGCTGTTTAGTGAGCTCTCCTGAGCTTGCTATAAGAAAGTATTTTGTTAGGTTTTTTATTTTCAGGGAGATCTGCTGGCAACAGGCTCCCTGCATCGTGGGACTGAGGGGAGAGAAGCAGCCCTACTCTCTGAAGATAGGTCCTGCTTCTTAGGCTACTGGACACCATTAGCTCCAGAGGGATCGTACACAGGATCTCACCCTTTGTCGTCCGATCCCGGAGCCGCGCCGCCGTCCCCCTCTCAGAGCCGGAAGACCGAAGCCGGGTGAAAGAAGCAAGAAGACATCAAAATCGGCGGCAGAAGACTCCAGTCTTCACTGAGGTAGCGCACAGCACTGCAGCTGTGCGCCATTGCTCCCACACTACACCCACATACTCCGGTCACTGTAAGGTGCAGGGGGGGGGGGGGGCGCCCTGGGCAGCAATTAGAGACCTCTTGGAAAAAGTTAGACATATATACAGTTGGGCACTGTATATATGTATGAGCCACCGCCATAATTGTGTACAGAAACGCGGGACAGAAGCCCGCCGCTGAGGGGGCGGGGCTTCTTCCTCAGCACTCACCAGCGCCATTTTTTCTCCACAGCTCCGCTGAGAGGAAGCTCTCCAGGCTCTCCCCTGCAGATTCACGGTAGAAGAGGGTAAAAAGAGAGGGGGGGGGCACATAAATTAGGCGCAAAAAGCTTTTTATACAGCAGCTACTGGGTTAACACTAAGTTACTGTGTGATTCCTGGGACATATAGCGCTGGGGTGTGTGCTGGCATACTCTCTCTCTGTCTCTCCAAAGGGCCTTGTGGGGGAACTGTCTTCAAAAAGAGCATCCCCTGTGTGTGTGGTGTGTCGGTACGCTTGTGTCGACATGTTTGACGAGGAAGGCTATGTGGAAGCAGAGCGGGAGCAAATGAATGTGGTGTCTCCGCCGACGGCGCCGACACCTGATTGGATGGATATGTGGAAGGTTTTAAATGATGATGTTAATACCTTGCATAAACGGTTGGATAAAGCTGAAACCTTAGGACAGTCGGGGTCTCAGCCCATGCCTGATCCTATGTCGCAGAGGCCGTCAGGGTCTCAGAAGCGCCCACTATCCCAAATTGTTGACACAGATACCGACACGGATTCTGACTCCAGTGTCGATTACGATGATGCAAAGTTACAGCCTAAATTGGCTAAAGCCATCCGTTATATGATTATAGCAATGAAGGAGGTGTTGCACATCACAGAGGAAACCCCAGTACCTGACAAGAGGGTTCATATGTATGGGGGAAAAAAGGCAGGAGGTGACCTTTCCCCCTTCACATGAGCTAAATGAGTTATGTGAAAAGGCTTGGGAATCTCCAGATAAAAAAATCCGATTTCCAAACGGATGCTTATGGCGTATCCTTTCCCGCCAACGGACAGGTTACGCTGGGAATCCTCCCCTAGGGTGGACAAAGCTCTAACACGCTTATCCAAGAGGGTAGCCCTGCCGTCACAGGATACGGCCACCCTAAAAGATGCTGCGGATAGAAAGCAAGAGGGTACCCTGAAGTCCATTTATACACATTCAGGTACCTTACTAAGGCCGGCGATTGCGTCGGCCTGGGTGTGTAGTGCTGTAGCAGCATGGACGGATACCTTATCTGAGGAACTTGATACCTTGGACAAGGATACTATATTAATGACCCCGGGGCATATAAAAGACGCTGTCCTATATATGAGAGATGCTCAAAGAGACATTAGCCTACTGGGCTCTAGAATAAATGCAATGTCGATTTCTGCCAGAAGGGTCCTGTGGACTCGGCAATGGACAGGCGATGCCGACTCAAAAAGGCACATGGAGGTTTTACCTTACAAGGGTGAGGAATTGTTTAGGGACGGTCTCTCGGACCTGGTCTCCACAGCTACTGCTGGAAAGTCAAATTTTTTGCCATATGTTCCCTCACAACCTAAGAGCACCGTATTACCAAATGCAGTCCTTTCGTTCACAAAAAGGCAAGAAAGTCCGAGGTACGTCCTTTCTTGCCAGAGGCAGGGGCAGAGGAAAGAAGCTGCACAACACAGCTAGTTCCCAGGAACAGAAGTCCTCCCCAGCTTCCACTAAATCCACCGAATGACGCTGGGGCTCCACAGGCGGAGCTAGGCCCAGTGGGGGCGCGTCTCCGAAATTTCAGCCACAAGTGGCTTCACTCCCAGGTGGATCACTGGGCAATAGAGATTGTGTCTCAGGGATACAGGCTGGAATTCGAGGAGATGCCCCCTCACCGATACCTCAAATCGGCCCTGCCAGCTTCCCCCTTAGAGAGGGAAATAGTGTTAGCTGCAATTCACAAATTGTATCTTCAGCAGGTGGTGGTCAAGGTTCCCCTCCTTCAACAAGGAAAGGGTTATTATTCGACCATGTTTGTGGTACCGAAACCGGACGGTTCGGTCAGACCCATATTGAATTTAAAATCCCTGAACATATACCTGAAAAGGTTCAAGTTCAAGATGGAATCGCTCAGAGCGGTCATCGCAAGCCTGGAAGGGGGGGATTTTTTGGTGTCTCTGGACATAAAGGATGCATACCTTCATGTCCCCATTTATCCACCTCATCAGGCGTACCTTAGATTTGTGGTACAGGATTGTCATTACCAATTCCAGACGTTGCGGTTTGGTCTCTCCACGGCACCGAGAATATTAACCAAGGTAATGGCGGAAATGATGGTGCTCCTGCGAAAGCAAGGGGGTCACAATTATCCCATACTTGGACGATCTCCTCATAAAGGCGAGGTCCAGAGAGCAGTTGCTGATCAGCGTAGCACGCTCTCGGGAAGTGTTACAACAGCACGGCTGGATTCCAAATATTCCAAAGTCGCAGTTGATTCCTACGACTCGTCTGCCCTTCCTGGGCATGATTCTGGACACAGACCTGAAGAGGGTTTATCTCCCGATGGAGAAGGCTCAGGAGCTCATGACACTGGTCAGAGACCTATTAAATCCAAAACAGGTGTCGGTGCATCACTGCACGCGAGTCCTGGGAAAGATGGTGGCATTATACGAGGCCATTCCCTTCGGCAGGTTCCATGCGAGGGCCTTTCAATGGGATCTGTTGGACAAGTGGTCCGGATCACATCTTCAGATGCATCGGCTGATCACCCTATCCCCCAGGGCCAGGGTGTCTCTCCTGTGGTGGCTGCAGAGTGCTCACCTTCTCGAAGGCCGCAGATTCGGCATTCAGGACTGGGTCCTGGTGACCACGGATGCAAGCCTCCGAGGGTGGGGGGGCAGTCAAACAGGGAAGAAATTTCCAAGGTCTGTGGTCAAGTCAGGAGACTTGCCTTCACATCAATATCCTGGAACTAAGGGCCATATACAACACCCTACGTCAAGCGGAGACCCGTCAGTTCTGATTCAGTCAGACAACATCACCGCAGTGGCTCATGTAAACCCCCAAGGCGGCACAAGGAGCAGGATGGCGATGGCGGAAGCCACCAGAATACTTCGCTGGGCGGAGTATCACGTAAGCGCACTGTCAGCAGTGTTCATTCTGGGAGTGGACAACTGGGAAGCATACTTCCTCAGCAGGCACGACCTCCACCCGGGAGAGTGTGGACTTCATCAAGAAGTCTTCGCGCAGATTGCAAGTCGATGGGAACTGCCACAGGTGGACATGATGGCATCCCGCCTCAACAAAAAGCTACAGAGGTATTGCGCCAGGTCAAGAGACCCTCTGGCGATAGCTATAGATGCACTAGTGACACCGTGGGTGTTCCAGTCGGTTTATGTATTTCCTCCTCTTCCTCTCATACCCAAGGTGCTGAGAATCATAAGAAAAAGAGGAGTGAGAACAATACTCATTGTTCCGGATTGGCCAAGAAGGACTTGGTATCCAGATCTGCAAGAAATGTTTACAGAGGACCCATGGCCTCTGCCTCTAAGACCGGACTTGTTGCAACAGGGGCCCTGTCTGTTCCAAGACTTACCGCGGCTGCGTTTGACGGTATGGCGGTTGAACGCCGGATCCTAGCAGAAAAAGGCATTCCGGATAAGGTTATTCCTACGCTGATAAAGGCTAGGAAGGATATGACGGCTAAACATTATCACCGTAAATGGCGAAAATATGTTGCTTGGTGTGAGGCCAGGAATGCCCCCACGGAGGAATTCCATCTGGGCCGTCTACTTCACTTCCTACAGTCAGGAGTGACTTTGGGCCTGAAATTGGGTTCCATTAAGGTCCAGATTTCGGCCCTGTCTATTTTCTTTCAAAAAGAACTGGCTTCTCTGCCTTAAGTTAAGACGTTTGTAAAGGGAGTGCTGCATATTCAGCCCCCTTTTGTGCCTCCAGTGGCACCTTGGGATCTAAACGTGGTGTTGAATTTTCTGAAGTCACACTGGTTTGAGCCACTTAAAACCGTGGAGTTAACATTTCTCACGTGGAAGGTGGTCATGCTATTAGCCTTGGCTTCAGCTAGGCGTGTGTCAGAATTAGCGGCTTTGTCAAATAAAAGCCCCTATCTGGTTTTCCATATGGACAGGGCAGAATTGCGGACCCGTCCACAATTTCTGCCAAAAGTGGTGTCATCTTTTCATATGAACCAACCTATTGTGGTGCCTGTGGCTACTCGTGACTTGGAGGATTCCGAGTTACTAGATGTGGTCGGGGCTTTGAAGGTTTATGTAGCCAGAACGGCTAGAGTCAGGAAAACGGAGTCGCTGTTTATCCTGTATGCATCCAACAAGCTGGGTGCTCCTGCTTCAAAGCAAACTATTCCTCGCTGGATCTGTAACACGATTCAGCAGGCTCATTCTGCGGCTGGATTGCCGCTGCCAAAATCAGTAAAAGCCCACTCCACAAGGAAGGTGGGCTCTTCTTGGGCGGCTGCCCGAGGGGTCTCGGCATTACAGCTTTGCCGAGCAGCTACTTGGTCAGGTTCGAACACTTTTGCAAAGTTCTACAAGTTTGATACCCTGGCTGAAGAGGACGTTGTGTTTGCTCATTCGGTGCTGCAGAGTCATCCGCACTCTCCCGCCCGTTTGGGAGCTTTGGTATAATCCCCATGGTCCTTACGGAGTCCCCAGCATCCACTAGGACGTTAGAGAAAATAAGATTTTACTTACCGGTAAATCTATTTCTCGTAGTCCGTAGTGGATGGTGGGCGCCCGTCCCAAGTGCGGACGACTTCTGCAATACTTGTATATAGTTATTGCTTAAATAAGGGTTATGTTATGGTTGCATCAGGGTTGATCTGATGCTCCGTTGTTGTTCATACTGTTAACTGGGTAAGTTTATCACAAGTTATACGGTGTGATTGGTGTGACTGGTATGAGTCTTGCCCTGGATTCCAAAATCCTTTCCTTGTACTGTCAGCTCGTCCGGGCACAGTTTCTCTAACTGAGGTCTGGAGGAGGGACATAGAGGAAGGAGCCAGAACACACCAGAATCCAAATTCTTTCTTAAAGTGCCCTGTCTCCTGCGGAGCCCGTCTATTCCCCATGGTCCTTACTGAGTCCCCAGCATCCACTACGGACTACGAGAAATAGATTTACCGGTAAGTAAAATCTTATTTTCTGTGGCGGGGTCCACAGGTTATCCACAGGATAACAATGGAGATATGATTAAGCGACAGCGGATTTGCACCAATCGGTCAGAGCTTTTCCGGCCTCCCAGCATGCAACGGGCCCGTCCTTATATCCCCGCCTCCTTGCTCAGGCAAATCAGTTTTTTGTTTGGTGCTGCAGGAGCCGGACCATGGTCTAAGGGCTGCTGGTTTTTAGCAGCCCTAAGCTTTTTTATTTTTAGTCTTACTATTTTTCTGAGTGATCTTTCTAAACAGTGTCTTATACGTACCTTAGAAAGAGTTGCTCCAACAACTCTCCGCCGGAATGCGACAACGCTTACCCGCGAGTACAGTGCTGTTTCGGCGGGCGTCTGTGTTGGATATACTAGCAGGGACAGCAGACGTTACTAGGCTGTCGCCGGAGCACGAGGAGAAGGTAAGGCATCTGTTCAGCTTAGAAGGAGAATACGGACACAGCCACACTGTTTTGGGAGGAGACTACCAAACGGTCGCTGACGCGACTGCCACCTCGGGTGCACCAGCGCTAGGCCTTAGGGATCAGAGGCTCCAGGAATAGTATGAGGCCACGATCCCTAGGGTTGATGTCAGCAGCGGGGGAGTCAGACGCTCTCCTGGTCGCCCCTTCCCCCTGGTTCATGAATAGTTTCCTCCGAGTCTCCCGCCATGAACTGTTTCCTGCTTCCGTCTCAGACGCTGTACACGAAGGGGACCCAGTCGCAGCATAGGCGGCTGTGTGACTGGTGCGTCTGTGTTCACTGAGCGTCTGTGTTCACTAAAGGTTCATGGAGCGGCAGTGTACACTAGTAGTGTCTGGATCCACTCAGCGTTGGCTAACGTATTGATCCGTCCTGGAAGCGAGGTGAGTCTCCCTGTATCGCACTCTACTGAGTACGGGTTATACATCATTAAGTCTCTAGCTACCCTTTGAGAACGAATAGTTACATAAGTGCCTATTGCATGTGAGTCTGTATACATTTACTGTTGTTTCTTTCGCATTGCGTCTGAATACGTTAGATCTGTTTAAACATGATGCAGTAATATGTTCTCCTACATACTTAAAATGTAGTGGTAGTTGATGTGCTCATATTGCTTATTATACTAATGTATAATGTGACTGACTGCTAGTGTGATTTCTGACTTTACTATATTTCTGTCAGTGTGTTTTATTCCAATCCTCAATGCTGGTGCATGGGTCGAATTGTATGTCACTCTAAGAAAATTAAAGTGATTACAGTCACAAATTGTGTAGTACACTGTGGAAGTGTTGATTATTTATCTTGTCTAAGAGCGGCAAAGGTGAGGAAGGTACACTCACAGCATGTTTGTCTTACAAAGCTGTGTTATCCTCTCAGGATCTGGTTCAGGATGGTTTGTGTGCAAATTGTTTTAGCTTTCACCAGGGGTTAATGAAAAATACAAGGCAGATTCAGGTGCAGATGGATCCACCTTGGGCTATGTTTGCACAGACTTTATCCAGTATAGCTGAACGGATAATTCCTCCAACTCCTGTACCAGAGATAGGTTACACTATTAACCCTTACATGCATCTCCCCACCTATGGTGTTTCACTTCCAGCAGCAGTTTCTCAAAAGAAACAAGCTGATAAGCTGGTGGTAAGTAAATCTTCACCCTCACAGTCTACACATGATTCAGATGAGGATTCATCGGAAGATGAAAGCTCAATTAATTCTACTTAGGCATACGAAGAGGAGGAGGAAGGTCTCAGCTCAGTGGATATAGCTGAGTTAATTAAAGCAATGAAAGCCATTCTATCCTTAGAGGATTCAGCAGAGCCTGTGTTAAAAACCAAGGCACCTATGCTTAAACGTGCCAAAACAGTTAAGTTTCCAGGGTCAGATCAGCTGACGGAAATTATGGAAGAGGCCTGGGCTACAGCCAATAAGAAGTTTAGAATTCCTAAGAAATGGAATTCCAACTATCTTCTTGCAGCTGGGGATTGTTTAAAAAGGGAGGTGGCTCCTAAAGTAGATACGCATGTAATTCGATTAATGCGAAAATCTACATTACCTTTGCCTTCAACATCATTATATGATGTCACGGATAGGAGAGTGGATGGTTTTCTAAAAACCATTATTTCCCTGTCTGGGACAGTCGTAAGGCCAGCCATGGCTTCAGCTTGGATGGCAAAGGCAGTGGCTGCCTGGGCTGATACATTGGAGGGGGATTTTTCTATAGCTTCTAGAGAGCAAAAATCCCATATAGCTCATATAAAACAGGCTGCAATGTTCTTGGAAGAAACAGCATTGGATATGGGTACTATTGCCTCCAGGGCATCAGCTTCAACAATAGCTGCTCACAGAGCAGTTTGGATACGTACGTGGAAAGCTGATTCAGAATCTAAGAAGGTTTTGGAATCTTTGCCCTTTTCTCTGACGTCCTAGTGGATGCTGGGAACTCCGTAAGGACCATGGGGAATAGACGGGCTCCGCAGGAGACTGGGCACTCTTAAAAGAAAGATTAGGTACTATATCTGGTGTGCACTGGCTCCTCCCTCTATGCCCCTCCTCCAGACCTTAGTTAGAATCTGTGCCCGGCCAGAGCTGGATGCACTTAGTGGGCTCTCCTGAGCTCACTAGAAAAGAAAGTATTTGTTAGGTTTTTTTATTTTCAGTGAGATCTGCTGGCAACAGACTCACTGCTACGAGGGACTGAGGGGAGAGAAGCAAACCTACCTGCTTGCAGCTAGCTTGTGCTTCTAAGGCTACTGGACACCATTAGCTCCAGAGGGATCGAACACAGGGCCCGACCTCGATCGTCCGTTCCCGGAGCCGCGCCGCCGTCCCCCTTGCAGAGCCAGAAGATGGAAGATAAAGATGAAAACGGCGGCTGAAGACTCCTGTCTTCATTAAGGTAGCGCACAGCACTGCAGCTGTGCGCCATTGCTCCCATAGCACACCACACACTCCGGTCACTGTTGGGTGCTGGAGCAGGAGAAGCCCGCCGCTGAAGGGGCGGGGCTATCTACCTCAGCACAGCCAGCGCTATTTTCTCTACACAGCTCCACTGGAAGGACGCTCCCCAGGCTCTCCCCTGCAGTATCCAGTTCAACAAGGGTAAAAAAGAGAGGGGGGACACATAAATTTAGGCGCAAATTGGTCTTAATAAGCAGCTATTGGGAAAAATCACTCAGTATAGTGATAATCCCTGTGTTATATAGCGCTGTGGTGTGTGCTGGCATACTCTCTCTCTGTCTCCCCAAAGGACTTTGTGGGGTCCTGCCCTCAGTCAGAGCATTCCCTGTGTGTGCGGTGTGTCGGTACGCCTGTGTCGACATGTTTGATGTGGAGGGCTACATGGAGGCGGAGCAGGAGCCGATAAGTGTGATGTCGCCCCCTACGGGGCCGACACCGGAGTGGATGGATATGTGGAAGGTATTAACCGACAGTGTCAACTCTTTACATAAAAGGTTTGATGACGTAACAGCCTTGGGAGAGCCGGCATCTCAGCCCGCGCCTGCCCAGGCGTCTCAGAGGCCATCAGGGGCTCAAAAACGCCCGCTAGCTCAGATGGCAGACACAGATGTCGACACGGAGTCTGACTCCAGTGTAGACGAGGATGAGACAAATGTACAGTCCACAAGGGCCATCCGATGCATGATTACGGCAATGAAAAATGTGTTGCACATTTCTGACATTAACCCGGTTACCACTAAAAAGGGAATTATGTTTGGGGAGAAAAAGCAGCCAGTGACTTTTCCCCCATCTGATGAATTAAATGAATTGTGTGAAGAAGTGTGGTGTTCCCCTGATAAGAAACTAGTGATTTCTAAGAGGTTACTGATGGCGTACCCTTTCCCGCCAACGGATAGGTTACGCTGGGAGACATCCCCTAGGGTGGACAAGGCGCTCACACGATTATCTAAAAGGGTGGCACTGCCGTCTCAGGATACGGCCGCCCTAAAGGAGCCTGCAGATAGAAAGCAGGAGGCTATCCTGAAGTCTGTATATACACACTCAGGTACTATACTGAGACCTGCTATTGCTTCAGCATGGATGTGTAGTGCTGCAGCAGCATGGTCTGATACCCTGTCAGACAACATTGATACCCTCGACAGGGATACTATTTTGCTAACCATAGAGTATATAAAGGACGTTGTCTTGTATATGAGGGATGCACAGAGGGACATTTGCCGGCTGGCATCTAGAATTAATGCAATGTCCATTTCTGCCAGGAGAGTATTATGGACTCGGCAGTGGACAGGTGATGCTGATTCTAAAAGGCACATGGAGGTTTTGCCTTATAAGGGTGAGGAATTGTTTGGGGACGGTCTCTCGGACCTCGTATCCACAGCAACAGCTGGGAAGTCGACTTTTTTACCTCAGGTTTCCTCACAGCCTAAGAAAGCACCGTATTATCAAGTACAGTCCTTTCGGTCTCAGAAAGGCAAGCGGGTCAGAGGCGCGTCCTTTCTGCCCAGAAGCAGGGGTAGAGGGAAAAAGCTGCACCAGACAGCCAGTTCCCAGGAACTAAAATCCTCCCCTGCTTCCACTAAGTCCACCGCATGACGCTGGGCCTCCACAGGTGGAGCCAGGTGCGGTGGGGGCGCGTCTCCGGAACTTCAGCGACCAGTGGGTTCGCTCACAGGTGGATCTCTGGGTTCTACAAGTGGTATCTCAGGGATACATGCTGGAGTTCGAGGCAACTCCCCCTCGCCGTTACCTCAAATCAGCCTTGCCAGCGGCTCCCAGGGAAAGGGAGGTAGTGCTGGCGGCTATTCACAAGCTGTACCTTCAGCAGGTGATAATCAAGGTTCCCCTCCTTCAACAGGGACGGGGGTTACTATTCCACAATGTTTGTGGTACCGAAACCAGACGGTTCGGTGAGACCCATTCTAAATTTGAAATCCTTGAACACTTATGTAAGGAAGTTCAAGTTCAAAATGGAATCGCTCAGGGCGGTTATTGCAAGCCTGGAAGAGGGGGATTTTAGGGTGTCGCTGGACATCAAGGACGCTTATCTGCATGTCCCCATTTACCCACCTCACCAGGAGTACCTCAGGTTTGTGGTACAGGACTGTCATTACCAATTCCAGACGTTGCCGTTTGGTCTGTCCACGGCACCGAGGGTATTTACCAAGGTAATGGCCGAAATGATGATACTCCCTCAGAAGAAGGGAGTTATAATTATCCCGTACTTGGACGATCTCCTTATAAAGGCGAGGTCCAAGTAGCAGTTGTTAGTCAACGTAGCACTATCTCGGGAAGTGCTGCAACAGCACGGCTGGATTCTGAATATCCCAAAGTCTCAGCTGATTCCTGCGAGGCGTCTGCTGTTCTTGGGCATGATTCTAGACACAGAACAGAAGTAGGTGTTTCTCCCGGTGGAGAAGGCCCAGGAATTGTCATCTCTGGTCAGGGACCTCCTGAAACCAAAACAGGAGTCGGTGCATCACTGCACGCGAGTCCTGGGAAAGATGGTAGCTTCTTACGAAGCAATTCCCTTCGGCAGGTTCCATGCAAGGATCTTTCAGTGGGATCTGTAAGACAAGTGGTCCGGATCGCATCTTCAGATGCATCGGCTGATCACCCTGTCCCCGAGGGCCAGGGTGTTTCTGCTGTGGTGGCTGCAGAAGGCTCATCTTCTCGAGGGCCGCAGATTCGGCATACAGGACTGGGTCCTGGTGACCACGGATGCAAGCCTCCGAGGTTGGGGGGCAGTCACTCAGGGAAGGAACTTCCAAGGACTGTGGTCAAGTCAGGAGACTTCCCTTCACATAAATATTCTGGAACTAAGGGCCATTTACAACGCCCTGAGTCAAGCAGAACCCCTGCTTCAAAACCAACCGGTGCTGATTCAGTCAGACAACATCACGGCGGTCGCCCATGTAAACCGACAGGGCGGCACAAGAAGCAGGATGGCGATGGCAGAAGCCACAAGGATTCTCCGATGGGCGGAGAATCACGTGCTAGCACTGTCAGCAGTGTTCATTCCGGGAGTGGACAACTGGGAAGCAGACTTCCTCAGCAGGCACGACCTCCACCCGGGAGAGTGGGGAATTCATCCAGAAGTCTTCACGCTGATTGTAAATCGTTGGGAACGGCCACAGGTAGACATGATGGCGTCCCGTCTCAACAAAAAGCTAAAAAAAATTATTGCGCCAGGTCAAGGGACCCTCAGGCGATAGCTGTGGACGCACTAGTGACATCGTGGGTGTACCATTCGGTTTATGTGTTCCCTCCTCTTCCTCTCATACCCAAGATACTGAGGATTGTAAGAAAGAGAGGAGTAAGAACTATACTCATCGTTCCGGATTGGCCAAGAAGAACTTGGTACCCAGAACTACAAGAAATGATCTCCGAGGACCCATGGCCTCTGCCTCTCAGACAGGACCTGTTACAACAGGGGCCCTGTCTGTTCCAAGACTTACCGCGGCTGCGTTTGACGGCATGGCGGTTGAACGCCGGATCCTAACGGAAAAGGGCATTCCAGATGAAGTGGTTCCTACGCTGATAAAGGCTAGGAAAGACGTGACAGCACAACATTATCACCGTATATGGCGAAAATATGTTGCTTGGTGTGATGCCAGGAAGGCCCCTACGGAAGAATTCCAGCTGGGTCGATTCCTGCACTTCCTACAGTCTGGAGTGACTATGGGCCTAAAATTAGAATCCATAAAGGTCCAGATTTCGGCCCTATCTATTTTTTTTCAAAAAGAACTGGCTTCACTGCCTGAAGTTCAGGCGTTTGTTAAGGGAGTGCTGCATATTCAGCCCCCTTTTGTGCCTCCAGTGGCACCTTGGGATCTTAACGTTGTGTTGGATTTCCTGAAATCTCACTGGTTTGAGCCACTTAAGACCGTGGAGCAAAAATATCTCACGTGGAAAGTGGTCATGCTATTGGCCTTGGCTTCGGCTAGGCGTGTGTCAGAATTGGTGGCTTTGTCGTGTAAAATCCCTTATCTGATCTTCCATATGGACAGGGCAGAATTGAGGACTCGTCCCCAATTTCTCCCTAAGGTGGTATCAGCGTTTCATTTGAACCAACCTATTGTGGTGCCTGCGGCTACTAGGGACTTGGAGGACTCCAAGTTACTAGATGTAGTCAGGGCTTTGAAAATATATATAGCCAGGACGGCTGGAGTCAGGAAAACTGACTCGCTGTTTATCCTGCATGCGCCCAACAAGCTGGGTGCTCCTGCTTCAAAGCAAACTATTGCGCGCTGGATCTGTAGCACGATTCAGCAAGCTCATTCTGCGGCAGGATTGCCGCATCCTAAATCAGTAAAAGCCCATTCCACAAGGAAGGTGGGCTCTTCTTGGGCGGCTGCACGAGGGGTCTCGGCTTTACAGCTTTGCCGAGCTGCTACTTGGTCGGGTTCAAACACATTTGCTAAGTTCTACAAGTTTGATACCCTGGCTGAGGAGGACCTTGCCTTTGCTCATTCGGTGCTGCAGAGTTATCCGCACTCTCCCGCCCGTTTGGGAGCTTTGGTATAATCCCCATGGTCCTTACGGAGTTCCCAGCATCCACTAGGACGTCAGAGAAAATAAGAATTTACTCACCGGTAATTCTATTTCTCGTAGTCCGTAGTGGATGCTGGGCGCCCGTCCCAAGTGCGGACTCTCTGCAATACATGTATATAGTTATTGCTTAACTAAAGGGTTATTGTTATGAGCCATCTATTACTGAGGCTCAGTTGTTGTTCATACTGTTAACTGGGTATGGTTATCACGAGTTGTACAGTGTGATTGGTGTGGCTGGTATGAGTCTTACCCTGGATTCCAAATCCTTTCCTGGTAATGTCAGCTCTTCCGGGCACAGTTACCCTAACTGAGGTCTGGAGGAGGGGCATAGAGGGAGGAGCCAGTGCACACCAGATATAGTACCTAATCTTTCTTTTAAGAGTGCCCAGTCTCCTGCGGAGCCCGTCTATTCCCCATGGTCCTTACGGAGTTCCCAGCATCCACTACGGACTACGAGAAATAGAATTACCGGTGAGTAAATTCTTATTTTCTGGAGATATTCTTTTTTGTAAAGAATTTACAGATATTCTGGAGTAAGAAGCAGACTCCAAGAAGGTCAAGTTTTCTTCCACATACAATTTCAAAACTAAAGTTCTGGCTTTTCGGTCCTTTTGGTCTCAAGGAAAAGTTAAAGGAAAAGTGATGGCAAGCAGCCCCAGTACAACAAGTGTGGTAAGACTAAAAAGCATTGGGCTACCAGGGGACCGGTTGGGAAAACCGATAATAAGCTACCAGCCTGATGGTGCGGGCCTCCACCTGGGGGACCCCAGGGTGGGGGGCCGACTTCAGTTTGCACAGATCTGGCAGCTGTCTACAACAGATGCCTGGGTGCAGGAAGTGATATCTCTAGGTTATGCTTTTGCTTTCAAGAAGCACCCTCCTCGAAGGTTTTTTTTGTACCAGCCCGTCTCGGGTAGAGACGAAGGCCAGGGCTTTGTTAGAGGCAGTTCAGAAATTGCTTCAGTCAGGAGTAGTCATTCCAGTTCCTCCTGCACAACGAGACTAGGGGTTTTACTCCAACCTGTTTTTAGTTCAGAAGCCAAATGGGTCATTTCGGCTCAATCTCAAAGTACTGAACAAATACATTTGGGTACCTCTGTTTCACATGGAGACGTTACGGTCCATCATTTTGGCCGTTGTCCAGGGGATTATATGGTATCCCTGGATATACAGGATGCTTACCTACAGGTTCCTATAGCACTGTCCCATCATTGCTGTCTCAGGTTCGCTATCCTCCAACAGCAATTTCATCTTATCTCCGCCAGCAGGGAATAAGAATATTTCCATACCTCGACGATCTTTTAATCCTGGCTCAGACGCAGTAATTGCTCTTATGTCATCTGCAACAGACAATAACGTGTCTGCAGAACCACTGGTGGCTCATAAATTAGGCAAAATCGTCTCTGGTTCCGTCACATTGAATGACTCTCACTTGGGGGCTGTACTGGTTTCAAGTTTTCAGAGAGTAATTTTACCTCTGAACAAAATATCCAAGGTCCAGTCAAGGATTCAGGACTTGTTACACAGTCAAAAGGTATCCATTCACGCAGCATCACGGATTTGATGGTGTCAACATGGTGGAGTATGCACAATTCCACTCGAGGCCTCTGCAGCGTCTGATTCTTGCCAAATGGAATGGGTTGCATCAGACAATAAAAACACAGACTATGTTTCTTACGATAGAAGTAAGAAGGTCATTAGCCTGGTGGCTACAGACATCCCATCTGGACAAGGGGAGACCCTTTTTGATATCAGATTGGGAAATCCTGATATTGGATCTGTGTCCTTGTACACTTTTTATATATATATATATATATATGTATTAACACTTAATTCTTAGTACCTCCCAATACCCATATGAAATGTATCAACTTTATTAGTATCCCATATGAAGTATTAAGACCCTTAATTGTGCCGTAAACAGTGAAATATAAAATTGATAAAAGATAGTATAGACGTGAGTCAGAAAAATGGACATAACAGAAAAAAGAAAGGATTTGTTTTGTCCTAGTGCCAAATAATAAAGAAAATTAAAAACTGAGCCGTGTGTTGCTACTTATTGATTTGTATTTAATGTGCAGATGGTATTCCACTGCTGTATTCCTCAAAAGATTATGATTGGGATATATATGTATATATTCTTTATAATAAGTATAACAACCCCTGGTTAATAATATAAATCTTCATAAGCCTGCCACAACCTTATTTTAATTATTTGATAAGGGAAAAAGTTTCCAGTTTGGGCATTACTTCTGTGTTTCTGTCCTGTCAAAAGTAACAGTTGCTTCTAGATGATACATGTAACAACTTTTAATGCACAGCAGAATGTTATAACTGATACAATTGTTGCTTTATTGAACAGGATATCTTTCTGTGTTATGATTCTACCACCGTATCATTGGAGGTCTGCAGTACCTCATTCCAGATTGGATATACTAGTAAAAAAATATTATCCTGATCATAGGCAAGAAGAAACAATAGAAGTCTTTCTTATATGGAGTCCTTATTATTATTATTATTATTATTATTATATACACGCATGTGACGTTATTAATTATATCATATCACCTTTTAAGCTGATAATAAGATTACACATTAATCATACCTAAGCCATTCAAAAAGGGATTAGATCACATTCCCTTATTTGATTTATTAGGTGTTTATGTGTTATATGTCTCTCAAAGAGAGGTAATGCATCCGTGTATAGCTGATGTCAATTTATATATGTAATAAGCTCATGCCAATAAGAGCGATTGCCCAGATGCAAACAATTTAATACACAGTAAGTATGATCCTAGTCTCTGTTGTCAGACGCCACGGACTTGGTGCACGGCTGACATGTTCCTAATCTCTATTGCTGGACGCCACAGATGTATATAAAGAGACTAGTGCTGTTTGTATTGCGGGCTGCCGTATATCCCAGCACCGCACTGCACCAACTAATGTCTAAACATACAAAGGTATAACGTTAACATGCGTTATGGCTAGCAGGTAACACAATGGAATACACATTCTAACTAATAGCATTTCATTTTTCCTAGCGGCGCACGGCTATTCCCCTATGCGCATTTCACTCTGTATTAGAGCTTCGTCAGGGCTCTAGTGACCGGCGCTCGCCTCATCGTCTGTTTATATAAGGGGAGGGGGCCAGTAAGGACCTGTTAAGATCTCCATAACCAATCAATAATGCGGGCTGGAGATTTTCAAATCCCCAGTTCGTTGCCGCATATCTCAGCGGCTCCGTCCTCCGGCAATTGCTAATTCATTGCTCAGCGTGAGCATACAGGTGCACCTAATCATCCCAGTCTCTGCTGTTCTATATACATACAGGGGACCCTGTACTATGGATACCTGATAATCAGACCATTGTAGCAATCTATATATTGTAAACTCCTCAGTAATAGCGTCTTCATGAGGGAACAACATGTAGTATAATTATAGTTCATTACCAAAGGGGAACAGTTAGTGATGTATTAATGTGTGTATATATATATATATATATATATATATATATATATATATATATATATAAAATAACTGGAACATTATAAATAAATTCACAGTCCCTGATCAACAATATGCTGATTCCAGGGCTACAAATCCATAGATATAAAAATCTTTCATAGTTGGTTGTTATCATCAAACCTATGTATAATTAAATTATTGCTACAGGCAGATATTCCCTATACTCTGTAGCCTTTTAATTAAATACCTGCTTATTTCTATTGTGTCATTACCAAAGGGGAACAGTTAGTGATGTATTAATGTGTGTGTATATATATATATATATATATATATATATATATATATATATATGTGAAATAAATGGAACATTATAAATAAATTCACAGTCCCTGATCAACAATATGCTGATTCCAGGGCTACAAATCCATAGATATAAAAATCTTTCATGGTTGGTTGTTATCATCAAACCTATGTATAATTAAATTATTGCTACAGGCAGATATTCCCTATACTCTGTAGCCTTTTAATTAAATACCTGCTTATTTCTATTGTGTCTTCTTATTCTTGTGGATGAACTATGATATATTTTAATCACAGTGAAAATTTAAATAAAATATTTAAATCAATATTTGTTTTATTATTTCTATTTGCTTAATTACGGTGTCCATTTGATCCTATCATTGAGATCATATTATCAAAAATGTGTTAAAATAAATATTGTGAAGTGTGAAAATATATTACTATAATTAAATATATTATTCTTTGTGATTAAATGTGAGAGTATGTGTGAAGTGATAGGTGATTAAATAAACTTATGAAGAATATATTGCTGGTGTATTAGGCTGTGAAAAAATATTTATTAGGATCCCATTACCAAAAAAGAGGGAAAATGCAAAACAAACACATATTGTGAAAAACAATGTGAAAGTGTCCAAAAAAGAAAGAGGGGGAGGAGACATCATTGTATCTCATTAAAGTGAATAAATTGCTTTCTTGTAAAAGACTGTAAATAAAAACAGTAATATATGTACTGGTACTTATATAGGTGTGTTCTTTCTCCACACTCTATACCAGATGTGGAATATATATATATATAATGTATTATCCCAAATTGCTTCCAATCCATGTTATTAGAGAAAAATATTGAGATTTCAGAGACATACATGATATTGTCAGGTATTACATTATATCATAGGGTATGATATACACTATAGGGCATATAATCAATTTATTCACTTTAATAGAAATAATAAAATAAATATTTATTTAAATCTTTTATTGAAAATTTCACTGTGATTAAAATACAGTATATCATAGTTCATCCACAAGAATAAGAAGACACAATAGAAATAAGCAGGTATTTAATTAAAAGGCTACAGAGTATAGGGAATATCTGCCTGTAGCAATAATTTAATTATACATAGGTTTGATGATAACAACCAACTATGAAAGATTTTTATATCTATGGATTTGTAGCCCTGGAATCAGCATATTGTTGATCAGGGACTGTGAATTTATTTATAATGTTCCATTTATTTCATATATATATATATATATATATATATATATATATATATATACATTAATACATCACTAACTGTTCCCCTTTGGTAATGAACTATAATTATACTACATGTTGTTCCCTCATAAAGACGCTATTACTGAGGAGTTTACAAATATATAGATTGCTACAATGGTCTGATTATCAGGTATCCATAGTACAGGGTCCCCTGTATGTATATAGAACAGCAGAGACTGGGATGATTAGGTGCACCTGTATGCTCACGCTGAGCAATGAATTAGCAATTGCCGGAGGACGGAGCCGCTGAGATATGCGGCAACGAACTGGGGATTTGAAAATCTCCAGCCCGCATTATTGATTGGTTATGGAGATCTTAACAGGTCCTTACTGGCCCCCTCCGCTTATATAAACCGACGATGAGGCGAGCGCCGGTCACTAGAGCCCTAACGAAGCTCTAATACAGAGTGAAATGCGCATAGGGGAATAGCCGTGCGCCGCTAGGAAAAATGAAATGCTATTAGTTAGAATGTGTATTCCATTGTGTTACCTGCTAGCCATAACGCATGTTAACGTTATACCTTTGTATGTTTAGACATTAGTTGGTGCAGTGCGGTGCTGGGATATACGGCAGCCCGCAATACAAACAGCACTAGTCTCTTTATATACATCTGTGGCGTCCAGCAATAGAGATTAGGAACATGTCAGCCGTGCACCAAGTCCGTGGCGTCTGACAACAGAGACTAGGATCATACTTACTGTGTATTAAATTGTATGCATCTGGGCAATAGCTCTTATTGGCATGCGCTTATTACATATATAAATTGACATCAGCTATACACGGATGCATTACCTCTCTTTGAGAGACATATAACACATAAACACCTAATAAATCAAATAAGGGAATGTGATCTAATCCCTTTTTGAATGGCTTAGGTATGATTAATGTGTAATCATTATCAGCTTAAAAGGTGATATGGTATAATTAATAACGTCACATGCGTGTGTGTATGTATATATAATAATAATAATAATAATAAGGACTCCATATAAGAAAGACTTCTATTGTTTCTTCTTGCCTATGATAAGGATAAACATTTTTTACTAGTATATCCAATCTGGAATGAGGTACTGCAGACCTCCAATGATACGGTGGTAGAATCAGAACACAGAAAGATATCCTGTTCAATAAAGCAACAATTGTATCAGTTATAACATTCTGCTGTGCATTAAAAGTTGTTACATGTATCATCTAGAAGCAACTGTTACATTTGACAGGACAGAAGCACAGAAGTAATGCCCAAACTGGAAACTTTTTCCCTTATCAAATAATTAGAATAAGGTTGTGGCAGGCTTATGAAGATTTATATTATTAACCAGGGGTTGTTATACTTATTATAAAGAATATATACATATATATCCCAATCATAATCTTTTGAGGAATACAGCAGTGGAATACAATCTGCACATTAAATACAAATCAATAAGTAGCGGCACACAGCTCCGTTTTTAATTTTCTTTATTATTTGGCACTAGGACCTAACAAATCCTTTCTTTTTTCTGTTATGTCCATTTTTCTGACTCACGTCTATACTATCTTTTATCAATTTTATATTTCACTGTTTACGGCCCAATTAAGGGTCTTAATACTTCATATGGGATACTAATAAAGTTGATACATTCCATATGGGTATTGGGAGGTACTAAGAATTAAGTGTTAATACATATATATATATATATAAAAAGTGTATAAGGACACAGATCCAATATCAGGAATTTTTGTTGGTTCTGGGAGTGAGTGCACCCAGAGAAACTGATCCCTTCTTCTTCACCCTTTCTGTACATGTTTCAGGATCAGTGGGTAGCACCAGTCTATGGTTTCATATCTGTATTATATACAGTTATCAAGAGACTATACTCCTACAAATATTATCTATTATTTAATTAAGCTGGTGCGGGACTCCTTTGTTTTTTTTTTTCAAATTTGGGAAATTCTGACGACAGACGCCAGTCTCCAGGGCTGGGGAGCAATGTCAGGAAGGTTGTGTTTTCAGGGGCAATGGACCAAGGAAGAAAGTTGCCTGACAATAAATATATTAGAATTTCGGGCCATATAGAAGGCACTGATTCAGGCAAAGGACATTCTTCGGGGAAAACCAGTCCAGATCCGCTCGGACAATGCGACGGCAGTAGCGTACCTCAACCATCAAGGAGGAACTCGCAGCCGAAAAGCGATGAAGGAGGTAACATACTAAAGTGTGCAGAACTTCATCATCCAGACTTGTCCGCAGTGTTCGTTCCGGGAGTCCTAAACTGGGAAGCGGACTTTCTCAGTCGACACGCCATTCAGGAAAGCAATTGGGCTCTACACCCGGAGGTCTGCCAGACTCTAATAGATAAGTGGGGGTTGCCAGAGATAGATCTCATGGCGTCCCATCTGAACAACAAAGTGCTCGCATAGGGGTCAAGAACAAAGGATCCCAGAGCGATCTTTGTGGATGCCCTGTCGGTGAGATGGGACTTTCATCTGGCTTATGTGTTTCCTCCAATCACCCTATTACCCAGGGTGGTGAGAAAGATAAAGCAAGGAAAAGTTGCCGTGATACTAATAGCTCCGGCTTGGCCCAGAAGACATTGGTACACAGATCTGCAGAGGATGTCGCCGGATGTTCCACTTCTACTCCCTCAACGTCCAGATCTACTGATACAGGGTCCTTGTTATCACAGACATCTGGATCGACTGTCTTTGATGGCGTGGCTCTTGAAACCTCTATCCTGAAGTCAAAAGGATTCTCACAACAGGTAATTCAAACTATGCTCAGAGCAAGGAAACCTTCCTCAGCTCGCATTTATCACCGAATATGGCAAACCTATATTCATTGGTGCAGTGAACGAAAAATGGACCCTAAATCGTTCAGAGTTTCCTGGGTCTTAGCATTCCTTCAGGCAGGAATGGATAAAGGTTTGAAGGTGGCTTCCTTGAGAGTGCAAGTATCAGCATTGACTGTATGGTTCCAAAAGAAAATTGCCAATTTACAGGATGTGCATACTATTTTCCAGGGAATGCTGCGCATTCAGCCTCCTTTTGTTCCTCCTACAGTGCCTTAGGACTTAAGTCTAGTCCTGAAAGCTCTTCAAGTTGCCCCATTTGAACCACTTAATAAAGTAAATCTTAAATGGTTGACAGCTAAAGTTCTTTTACCTACTGGCTATGGCATCAGCTAGAAGAGTATCAGATTTAGGGGCATTATCATGTCATTCCTCATTTCTGATTTTTTTATCCAGATAAAGCAGTTCTCAGAACTAGATCTGGGTATCTTCCGAAAGTGGTGTCTTAATTCCACCTTAATGAAGAAATTGTAGTCCCTGCTTTCCAGGTACCGGGCCTTTCTGCAGGAGATGCATCGCTGGACGTGGTCCGTGCATTAAGGATCTACGTGGATCATACCAGTGCCATCAGAAAGACAGATTCTCTCTTCGTTCTCTACAGATTTCAGAGGAGAGGATGGCCTGCTGATAAGCAGACGCTGCCAAGATGGCTTCGGATGACGATTTCAGAAGCATATTCTCAGGCTGATCTCCCGGTTCCGGCTAATGTCTCTGCTCACTATACTCGTAAGGTAGGTTCATCATGGGCGGCACAACATGGTGCTTCAGCAGAACAGATATGTAAGGCAGGCGCATGGTCTTCCATTAACATTCATTAGACATTATGCCTTTGCCTCTCATGATGCTGAATTCGGGCGAATGATTCTCCTGTCCAATCAGGAGCGTCCCTACCACTAAATTGCTTTGGGAAATCCCATTGTTATCCTGTGGATAACCTGTGGACCCTGATGGAGAAATTAACGCTATGGTAAGAACTTACCGTTGATAACGGTATTTCTTCTAAGTCCACAGGATCCACAGGAATCCCACCCTGATGCACCTGATTTGAGGATCCTTTTACTCACTAACCCAGTGGTTCCCAAACTGTGCGCCGTGGCTCCCTGCGGTGCCTCGGGACACTTGCAGGGGTGCCTTGGATTGTTTGTCAAGGACCAATTCAAATGATTTATGGTCAATATAATAGGCAAAACTAGTGCTGGTGGCTGTCAGTCATACAATATGGGGACAAACAGAAGCAAATCTTGTCCCTCACCACACAATTGAGCCTAAGGATGACATATAAATACAATTAACCTAAATTAATATTTCTTAATAAGAAATTTTTGGCCTAGGGGTGCCGTGAAAAAAATTCTGATACTCTAGGGCGCCGTGATTCAAAAATGTTTGGAAACCACTGCACTAACCTCTTCCTTCTTATACGGAAGGGTGTGTATGTGTGTTCTTATCGCCTGATTAGGGCCATCTATGATGCTCCTGCCTTGAGCTTTGGAATACAAACGATTTGCCTGAGCCAGGAGGCGGGGATATATGGACGGGCCCGTTGCATGCTGGGAGGCCTGAAAGCTTTGACCGATTGGTGCCAATCCTCTGTCGCGTCATCATATCCCCATTGTTATCCTGTGAATCCTGTGGATTTAGGAGAAATACCGTTATCAACGGTAAGTTCTTACCATAACGTATATTTTCACACCCAGCCTAAAGGCCAGTGCAAAGAAAAGGTAATGTATACTTAAAATCTTCTATGTCAGTGGAACGGTCATGGGATAGTCTATGTACAACAGTAATAACTGCAATTTAAATCAGTTCTGGGGCCTACTCCACATGATAAAACTCTCCCAAATATAGAACGGCTTAAATATTGTGAAGATTTAAATGATAATGAGGCGGAGAAGAGCGTCCCCACAGCAAGTATGGAGGGGTTTAGGTAACATCTCTGTGCATGTGGGAAAACAAGCTGTACTGCCGCACCCAAAGTAATGTAACATAGGCACTCTAGGGTACAAGGGTAGGACCTTCAAAACACATCATCCCAAATGACTGAATATAACTGCCCCCCTCCACCACCACCTTTCCACTGCCATGTATTTGCTTTGAACCCTAGGGGTACAAGCAGGTCAACACTTTGTTTTGACTTAAAAGTTGTGGTGTGCTTTGGTGACTCTTTCACTAGAGCAGCCAGTGATTTCCTGTACTTTGTCAGTGAATGACTTCTTATAATCTATGCTTGTTGGATACCTCCACTCACGTCTCACTGACAGTAGCGTCAGATCTGCCTATCTCACAAATAACAATTAGAATGTATGTTTTAATGTACTAAATTGAGACTAAGGATCATTACTAAGTGATGCAGAAATAACATTTAATGTTTTCGTTATACGTAGTTGTATACATACAGTGGAAGAAGTTTTATGCATGAGTTCATTAGTAACTACTGATCTCACAGGTTTCCCCATTTGTATCCTTGATCCTTGTGAATATTGGTTCAGCCCACAATATCCGCATTGTGTGTGCGCTTCCATAGTGTGACTGGAATTCTTAAAAAAACAAAAACAAAACATAGGTTATATACTTAGTTCTGTTAAGAACATTGCAAGCATTTAAATCAGTCATGCCTTGTGCTGCATATGATAATGGATTTAAGCCAGGACTTAACATAGGCCATATGGAAGAAGAGCATGTGCTGCATTGATAAGCTAGTATAGAGTACAGAGATTCTTCACAACAATTTTGCTTTAAATGGCTGAAGACCGCAGTTGTCGGATCTGATTAGCAAAGTATAACTTGTCTGAGGCACGCTAAGAAGCAAATCTACTGAGGGCAGATGTTAAATGAAGATTTTAATAATATGTCTGTCAATTTGGGTGGCAGAGAGCAGAAAAATAAGGTGATATTAGGAAGATGACACGGAGCTAAACTTCCAAAGCTCTTTGTAAAGTTAAGTCAAGGTTGCATAACATGTAAAGTTGTTCAATCTTTTGAAAAAGTACAAATAGTAGACTTTCAATGATGTCTGTCACTACTCTATCACATATATGTTATGTCTCTTTTAAAGTAATATAAGTGTAGTTCTAAACCATTAGCACTGCCCCTCCATGCTCCCTGCAGTTAAACCAGTCCCACCCCTTTTTCTCTCAAACCATCTACAAGGAGACAAGTCTAGATACCCGTAGCTAATTGCTTCCCATCCCCAAAGTCCAGCTAATACAACCCTCATCATAAACAGAAGCCTGGATGTTACTATTATTGTTCTGTGCTGATATTACCCTTACTTGCATTAAATTTGCCCTATTACTACACCACACCTCATCCCTACTTTCGTTATCTTACATATAAATGGCAAACACATGATAATTGTGTACCATGTAGCCGTACTTCTGTACATTTTTCTGCAAGCCATAGTGCCCAGTGCAGTGACATAATGTGAATGCTCTGCGTCATCACTTACAGCAACCAGTGGAGGCAGCCATTTTGTTGGCAGGGCCAAATAGATGAGATTGCAGTCTAAGAATTCAATGTGCCCGTTGACCATATTTGTTCCAAATTAATACTTAGAATGCATTCTTTGGAATGTTGGTTCAGTCTACAAAAATGGCTGCTCACACTGATGTTGCACAAGAGATGTACTAACACCTCTGGTAGTATATTCTGCTTTGAACGAATTTCAGAGACATGGAATCCACCATAGAACTAACCACTGACCTCACATGAGACATCTAATATGTACCTGCCATCATTTCTTGTTAGAAATATAAGGATTAGAAAGGATTTGACCTTCATCCATATATCCCTCCCTCTCCCCCTGCCTCTCACGTCCAGTGCAAACTATGGTGCTAACAATTTGGACTGATGTCAGCTATGTTCATAGAAGACAGCTTTTTTCTACTGCGGGGTACACTGGGCTGCACAAGGATTCACATCGGGGTGTAGAGTAGGATCTTGATCCGAGGCACCAACAGGCTCAAAGCTTTTGACTGTTCCCAAGATGCTCAGCGCCGCCTCCTCTATAACCCCGCCTCCATGCACAGGGAGCTCAGTTTGTAAGTTGGTGCCAATGCAGTATGCAGGCACTTTACAGGGGGCTGCCTCAGGCAGCCTATTCATAGCTTCTTTTTGAAGAAAAATACAGAAGATTCTTGTCAGAATACTGCAGAGCCGCAGCAGGGATAGTCACAAGACTTCCCTGCGTGCCGCTCCGTCACCCCCAGCGGCGCTGTTTACTCCCGCGCCCTGGTTGCCGGGTCACTGCAGCGGAGGCTCCGGTTTTTCTTCTTACAGGTCAGTCACACACACGCCGATCTCCCGGATTGTGGGGCCGCTGACAAGGGGGAGGTAAGGGGCTTCTGTGCCTGCATTTTACCGCGATCCAGTGCGGCCATAGGAGGCGGGCCGTGTGCGCGCTGGCGTGGACACTGATTACTGAGCAGCCACTCCACTAGCCATCAGGGACATTCATGGGCACAGGACAGGGGTTTTTTCTCTATATTAACCCCGTTTTTAGCCCGCTGTACCTGATGAGGATGCCAGCAGGGGGAGCAGGTCGGACCTGAGGCCCCTCTCCCCAGCCCCAGGTGCCATTTCAGTAATGTTCCCGCCCTGGAGCTGCATATCTCTCCCTCACTCCTGACCAGCGGCCATCATAGACTGAGCTGTGCTGTTTCTAGGACTGCTGGGGCAAATCCTCCTCTGTAGAACCGCCTGATCGCCAGCGCTGTGCTTCTTACAGGACACTTAAGTATTCTACCTGTCACTGGGACTGTGTTAGTTAAGAAAGCTTGCATACATTCAGGGTTGTGTGGTACAAACACCCTGTGATATACATCCAGTGTTTACTGTGCATTGTTATATCTATAGTTGACACATATAGCCATACTGAGTATTACTTTGTATTGCTAGTCCCGTGCAGTTTTATGGTACATCATTTCTGCATGGTACATTTGTGACTATATGTGTGTGCATGTAGCTGCTGCGTGGTTGCCTTATTGAAGGGTATTTCACTCAGTGGGTTATTCCTATATTATTATACCTGAGGGGGCCAAGTGTTTCAGGTTTTTCTTTCTATTTAATATAGGTTTGTATCACAAGATATACTGATGGGGTATTTTTACTTGTGATTTATAGTCACCATTTAATCTGTATCTCTTGAACTCCCAGTCTGTGCTATCATAAGTACGTTTTATTAGAGTTCTTGATAGGTATAGTGCTGCTACACTTTGTACCTGGTTGCCCAATATTGTGCACATAGTTATGTCTGCTACACGTGGCAACGACGCTGGGGCTTAACCCACACTGCGTGGTAGTGAGGCCGCTGACGTAATGGAGGATAATATAGCAGCTGAGAGTTCAGGTTCAGGGGGTTCTTTACCACCCAGTGGGTCGGTAGCACCTGGGGCATCACAAGACCCACCTTGGGCTACATTTTCCACATTGTTAAACACGCTTGTGACTAAATTGACGCCCCCTGTGGGACCACCTGTGCCACTGCAACAGTTTATGGTCCCTGCTGTAAATCTGCCATGGGCGAATCAGCTTTCCACTCAGTTACAGCATTTGACCGATCTATGACTAAATTTTAGTGTCACTCTCGCCCGCCTAAGACTAAGTCGTCTTCTAAACGGGCCATTACCTCAGAGCATGTTACACCTGGGAGCGTTATTAGACACTCAATAACCAACGGTTGTCCCTGTCTTAGGAGAAAATACTGAAGCTTTCAGGACAGGATTCGATCCTTCCTATCTCGTCCGCAAGTGTCGATACATTCGGCAATGCAAGTGCTTGGTCTCATGGTGTTTGCTTTCTACATGGTGGAGTATGCTCAGTTCCACTCTCGCCCTCTGCAGAAGTTAATTCTGGCCAAGTGGGATGGCCTGCCTCACCGGATCAGATCTCACATGATCTCATTGTCTCCGGAGGTCCGCCTGTCACTGAGCTGGTGGCTGCAGGACCAACAATTGAGCAGGGGCCGTCCCTTCTGGATATCCGACTGGGTCCTTCTGACGACGGATGCCAGTCTGAGAGGATGGGGCACGGTGTTGGAACACCACTCTCTTCAAGGTCAGTGGACCTAGGAGGAGTCTCTACTCCCGATAAATATTCTGGAACTGCGGGCAGTGTTCAATGCGTTGACAATGGCCCAGCATCTAATACAGAACAGGCCTGTTCAAGTACAGTCAGACAACGCCACCACGGTGGCGTACATCAATCATCAAGGCGGCACTCGAAGCCGCATGGCCATGAGGGAAGTATCACGGATTCTTCAGTGGACAGAACGCCATCTGCCGGCCATATCCTCAGTGTTCATTCCGGGAGTCCTGAACTGGGAAGCGGACTATCTCAGTCATCAGGACGTACACGCAGGAGAGTGGAGCCTCCATCCGGAGGTGTTTCAACTTCTCGTGGACACGTGGGGCCTTCCAGATGTGGATCTGATGGCATCTCGACACAATCACAAGGTTCCGGTCTTCGGAGCAAGGACAAGGGATCCTCAAACTGTGTTCGTGGACGCTCTGGCAATTCCATAGAACTTTCAGCTACCGTACGTGTTCCCTCCACTGTCACTCCTGCCCATAGTAATATGAAAGTTCAAGCAAGAAGGAGGAAACCTGCTTCTGGTCGCTCCAGCGTGGCCCAGACGGCACTGGTTCTCCGATCTACTGGGTCTCTCGTGGGATCGTCCCCTTCTACTTCCACAACAACCAGACCTCCTTGTTCAGGGCCCTTGTGTTTACCAGGATTTGGCCCGTCTGGCTTTGACGGCATGGCCCTTGAGGCTTTTGTCCTGAGGGTCAAGGGTTTTTCTGAGGCAGTCGTTCAATCTATGTTGAAGGCCCGTAAGCCGGCTTCTGCTCGGATCTACCATAGGGTCTGGAATGCTTACTTTACTTGGTGTGCGTCTCACAATCATGACATTTTCAAGTTTAGTACGGCCAAACTATTGGCCTTTCTACAACAGGGCCTAGACTTAGGCTTGCGTCTGGCCTCCCTCAAGGTTCACATTTCTGCCTTGTCGGTTTGGTTTCAGAGAAAGATTGCCACCCTACCTGATGTCCATACGTTCACTCAGGGTGTGTTGCGGATTCAGCCTCCTTATGTGCCGCATGTGGCCCCTTGGGACTTGTCGGTGGTTTTGGAGGCCTTGCAAGTGTCTCCTTTTGAGCCTCTTGCCTCTGCTGACCTTAAGTGGCTTTCCCTTAAGGTCCTATTCTTCCTAGCGATTGCTTCAGCTAGAAGGGTCTCGGACTTGGGTGCCTTATCCTGTAAGTCTCCCTATTTGATTTTTCACCATGACCGGGTGGTTCTTAGAACACGGCCAGGTTATTTGCCCAATGTGGTGTCTTCTTTCCACCTTAACCAGGAGATTGTGGTTCTGGCCTTTAATTCTCCTGAGTTGTCTCCCAAAAAACGATCTTTGGATGTGGTACGGGCTCTCCGTATCTATGTGAAGAGAACTTCCTCTGTTAGGAAATCTGATTCTCTGTTTGTATTGTTTGGTTTTCACAAACGTGGCTGGCCTGCTTCCAAGCAGACTCTGGCCAGATGGATTAGAATGGTGATTGCACATGCTTATGTGCAGGCTGGTCGTCCAGCTCCTGCTACCATTAAAGCCCATTCTACTCGGTCGGTTGGACCTTCTTGGGCGGCCCACCGTGGTGCGACCATTGAACAGTTGTGCAAGGCGGCTACGTTGTCCTCTGGGAACGCGTTTATAAGGTTCTATGCCTTCGATACCGCCGCTTCCCAGGATGCTTCCTTTGGACGCCGGGTTCTTGTGCCCGATACAGTGTATCCCCTCCCATAAGGAACTGCTTTAGGACATCCCCGATGTGAATCCTTGTGGAGCCCAGTGTACCCCGCAGCAGAAAACGAGATTTATGGTAAGAACTTACCATTGTTAAATCTCTTTCTGCGAGGTACACTGGACTCCACAAGGCGCCCTCCCTGACGCACTTAGCTTCTTTGGGTTGATATTTGCATAGCCACTGACACCCTCTCCTGTGGTGAGTGTGTGGTGTACTTGGCTACGAGCGGTTGTCGTCTTTGGTACCTGCTACTGCATTGGGCTGGTTAACGAAACTGAGCTCCCTGTGCATGGAGGCGGGGTTATAGAGGAGGTGGCGCTGAGCATCTTGGAAACGGTCAAAAGCTTTGAGCCTGTTGGTGCCTCGGATCAAGATCCTACTTTACACCCCGATGTGAATCCTTGTGGAGCCGACTGTACCTCGCAGAAAGATTTAACAATGGTAAGTTCTTACCATAAATCTCGTTTTTGAAGTTATGTCATTCCCTGGTCTTAGTTTCCATGATCCAGTAGCATACAAGGTTACAATGGAACATTGCAGCTACATTAATCTATCCCATAGAACAGTAATGTAACATTGTATTAGGAAGAAACTGCATTGTAGAACCCATATTAAATGTTCCTTTTTAAATGTTTAGTTACATTATGGCAGAGCAAATACTAATTAGCTTCTACTCTCGCAGTACATAAAATCTATTGCAAATCCAGCATCTTCCTGATGTAAAATTGCTTATTTGCATTTGTTACATCATAAACTTTTGTTTGTATAGCAACCGCTTAACAGCTGCAGTTGCTAACTTTCTGTTTAACACACAGCAAACTACATGAAATTATCTATCATTATGTCTCTTTTCGTGTGTGTGTGTGTGTGTGTGTGTGTGTGTGTGTGTGTGTGTGTGTGTGTGTAGAGTACATGTATCAGAGAATCTGTAATGTTTCATCTATTTAGTGCCATGGGTACTGTGTACGGCCTAACAATCTGAGGCCTGGGAGAGCGCATGCCATGTGACAGTTGAATGTCTATGGTAGAGGAAACCTACCATTGCATAAAACATAACCAATCCTCTTTAAAAGACCAAGCGTGCAAATTACTTGATCCAATGGTAGAGTTGCCCCTCAGCAAATTATAAGGTTTCATCACCTCCCCCTAGCCCACAACTGTCTAACTTCCAAACTTTGCCCCCATACCTGTTCTCTTGTAAATATAATGTGTCCCATTCATGCTGTATGTGCAGGTCGCAGGTTTGCCAGCAGCAGTAATCATGTGACATCTGTGCTGAAATCAAAGGGGCAGCCATGTGTGCACGTTTATGTAAGATGCACAGTATTACGGTTTCTATGTATTCAGTTACAGTCAGGTCCATAAATATTGGGACATCGACACAATTCTCATATTTTGGGCTCTATACACCACCACAATGGATTTGAAATGAAACAAACAAGATGTGCTTTAACTGCAGACTTTCCACTTTATTTTGAGGGTATTTACCGTATATACTCGAGTATAAGTCGACTTTTTCAGCACGTTTTTTTGTGCTGAAAAAACCCCCTCGGCTTATACTCGAGTCAGTGTAAGGAGGGACACGGAGGGCACAGCGCGCGGCTCTCCTGTGTCCCTCCTGCGTCTCCGTCTCCGGCGGCGTGTGTGTGTGTGTTAAATGAAGTGCCCGTTCGTGAGCTCTGATTGGCTCACGAACCGGCACTTCATTTAACACACACATGCCGCCGGAGACGCAGGAGGGACACAGGAGAGCCGCGCGCTGTGCCCTCCGTGTCCCTCCTTCAGAAGACAGCGCGGGAGCGATGGAGGGTAAGTACAGTAACTGGCACTGTGGGGCATATCTGGCAGCATGAGGGCACATCTGGCACTGTGGGGCATATCTGGCAGCATGAGGGCACATCTGGCATATCTGGCAGCATGAGGGCATATCTGGCACTGTGGGGCATATCTGGCACTGTGGGGCATATCTGGCAGCATGAGGCCACATCTGACACTGTGGGGCATATCTGGCAGCATGAGGGCATATCTGGCAGCATGAGGGCATATCTGGCACTGTGTGGCATATCTGGCAGCATGAGGGCATATCTGGCACTGTAGGGGATATCTGGCAGTATGAGGGCATATCTGGCACTATGAGGGCTGTGTACGGCTAGAGCTGCATTTCCCACCCTAGGCTTATACTCGAGTCAATGAGTTTTCACAGGTTTTTGTGGTAAAATTAGGTGCTTTGGCTTATATTCGGGTCGACTTATACTCGAGTATATACGGTACATCCAAATCAGGTGAACGGTGTAGGAATTACAATGGTTTTTATATGTGCCTCCCACTTTTTAAGGGACCAAAAGTAATGGGACAAACTAAACAATACTAAATCATACTTTCACTTTTTAATATTTTGTTGTTCTTTAAATGTTAAATTCAGTCTGTACATTACTTTATGTCGTTGATGACGCAATACATCATAAGCGTGCCAGGACGAAATGCATAGGAAATTGATTGTTTGTGTATGCGGGAACCTGGAGGACAGACTCAAAAAAGCACTCGTTTATTGGGGAAGGGGGGGGGGGGGATGCACACGCCTTTTTAACTATTTATTAAATGCATTAAGAGTTTTTATATACTACACTGCGGTTGTATTATATTCTCTTTTCCCTGAGATGAATCCCCTTTGCAAATGCTGAATTACAGACCCTGGCGGGCATGTCCTTTTGTTTGGTTTAGATGAGCAGTTTTATCTATTTTATCTATTTTATTTGGTGCGGTGCAAATTATTAATTTGTTGTGCGTGCATTTCACAGTGGCTATTTTTGATCAAGTACACTAGGAGACACCCTTGTTTGTTTTTATTTCTAGAACTAAATATGATTGTGTGTGGGATCTCTTAACGAGGATTGCTGCTGCTTTATATAAGCATAGTAGACATATTGATTTGGTGACTTTTATTTGGACACTGTTTTACTCACTCTAGGGCCACAGATTATTATGTTTATTACATTATATCCATCTTGACTAAATTTAGCTGTTTTTGCCAGGGTCCTACAGAATTGGATAATTGATTAAGCAAACAATCTTTAAGTGTATGAGTCCAATCACAAGTAGCTAACACATACACCCATCCCTTGATTTTTAACTGGTTTGTAATGGGACCCATATATCAGGGAAGAATCCCCATTCTCTCGATGCTTGGTAGGGCAGATTGGAGAGATCCAACATGTTGTTAATCCTTGATTTACCGATTCTAACCAAAAAATAATTGGGATCATCGAGTCGGGAATTCTTAATATGCAGTTTTTTTTGCTGATCATCGATGTCCGCCAACGATTGCATGGGCGGTGTCAGAACGGGGAATCGGCCTGTAGATGTATGGGCCCCAAAGGGAAGGGGGCCCTAGTTTGCACACCATAATTATGAGGTGCTACTCTGCTTGAGACTTAATACAGTGTACAGAGAAAAAAAGGTGCAGGTGCACTAAATCTCACACTAGCTCAACCTGTAATAACCAGAGGCATTTAGCATAATCCTGGCCAGGGCTATGAGCTTACCCACCGCGCCAATGTATCCTCTCATTGGGTAAGTCCCTAACACTAACTACAGGGGTTCAGGTCCGGGGGGTAGGTTAACCCAGAGCCCACCCAGCCAGACAACCCCAGGGCACCGCATGAGTGATACAAATAAAGGATTAAATAGGTAGGAGCAGCTACTGCTGCATGTGTGAGTGAAGTGAGAAGTGAAAGAAAATGATGTGGAAGTGTTACACATATATATGAAACAAACTATAAGTGCTATAGTGTATTGAAATAAATGTTAGATTGCGGTGCCCCGGATGTGTCCAGACACAGCAGGTCCAGGGAACCCCGCGGCCCAGAGAATCCCCCCAATATTGACTGCCATAGTAAACAATTGTATGAGTCTTACCTCAGTGTGCTCATTCCACATATGCAGGCCAGAGTGCTGTGCTATTTAAAATCAGGGGTGGGTGGATGGGACAGGGTGCTAAACTAGGCTGAAGGTTTCTCATGCTTTCAGATGTATGTATAAATACATAGAATAAGTTACAAAGGGAAGGGGGCCCTAATTTGCACACCACAGTTGTGCTGAGGTGCTACTCTGCTTGAGACTTAATACAGTGTACAGAGAAAAAAAGGTGCAGGTGCACTAACTCACACTAGCTCAACCTGTAATAACCAGAGACTCTGGCCTGCATATGTGGAATGAGCACACGGAGGTAAGACTCCTACAATTGTTTACTATGGCAGTCAATATTGGGGGGGGATTCTCTGGGGCGCAGGGATCCCTGGACCTGCCGTGGCTGGACACCCCCGGGGCAGCCCAATCTAACATTTATTTCAATACACTATGGCACTTATAGTTTGTTTTTATATATGTGTAACACTTTCACACTATTTTCTTTCACTCCTCACATTACTCACACATGCAGCAGTAGCTGCTCCTACCTGTTTAACTCTTTATTTGTATCACTCTTGCGGTGCCCTGTGGTTGTCTGGCTGGGTGGCTTTGGGGTGTCCTGCCCCCCGAACCTGAACCCCTGTAGTTAGTGTTAGGGACTTACCCGATGAGAGGATACCTTGGCGTGGTGGGTAAGCTCATAGCCCTGGCCAGGATTATGCTAAATGCCTCTGGTTATTACAGGTTGAGCTAGTGTGAGTTAGTGCACCTGCACCTTTTTCTCTAGCATCCATAAGGGATATTGGGGACAGATTAGTACGATGGGTATAGACGGTTCCAAAGGAGCCAGTGCACTTAAAACTTCTTCAACTGGGTGTGCTGGCTCCTCCCCTCTATGCCTCCTCCTAAAGCTCATTTTAGAAAAAAAAGTGCCCTCGGGAGAGGATGCACACTCTGCAAGCTGCAAAAGTTTTTCTTCAATTTCTTTTAAAAGTTTTATTTCTTTCGATATGCTGTTTGGGCAACAGCATACCTGCACCGTGGGAGTTAGGGGGGGTTGGTTACCGGCCTCTTGAGGTGCAGAGCTGCTTCCCCGCTGCAGGACCACCGTCCTGAGGGGCTCTTTGTTCAGCGGGGCATGGCGCCTTGGCTGTCGCAGCATGCAGCACACAGCTAACGCTGCCTGTAGTTGATCAACGGTGGTGAGTACACACCGGGGGCCACGGTTTAATGTGCGTCTGAAGTGCGGGTGAGGCGTACGGGTCCCTCCTGGGGGGGACCCGCTATAGCCCCTGCGCGAGACTGGCTAATATAGTTGTACCAAGCATTTATGTGAGGTTACACACATAGGGAGACATGGCCAGTATAAATATTCAGCGGTAGCTCCGGCGCCATGGCGGGGGGCAGAGCTACACGAGAGCAGGCTCAACGGCTTTCTGGCACCTTCCTCTGCATAACAGCAGCAGCAGCCTCACAGCTCCTCCATTACAGTCCCTGGATCGCTGGTACCGGGTGTACAGGGGCAGAGCCGCTATATTAGTGCACAATAACATCCCTCAGGGATTTTTCATATTACAGTCTCACTGTTTACATATAAAACAGCTGACAGCCTCACTGGCGCTAAGTGCGCTGGGGTCCTCTCTCCTGTGCCTCCTCTCACATGCAATAGGGCTGGCTTGTAATATATATATATATATATATATATATATATATATATATATATATATATATATATATATATCAGTCTGTGTTGTATGTGTATGTTACTTGTTTTTTCTGCTTCACAATGGTAAAACAGAAGTCATGCAGTGTATGTAATGCTAGATTCTCTCTTAGTTCATCTGGCTCAATATCATGTGAGCAGTGTAGTCAGTCATCTCAGAATGCTCATAACAATGTGGGGGAGAGTCCAGAGCCCTCCTGGTTGGGGACTATCAAAACTATGATGTCTGATATATCATCTCAACTCCCTGCAAATGCCAATCAGACTCAGGAACTGCAACATGCAGTAGCAAGTCTAACTGCTAAACATCCCCCCTGTCTGCTACAGGTGCACAAAAACGTGCTCTCCCTGCACTCCTATCAAATACTGATGAAGATATACAGGATGATGGGAATGATGTGGACCCCATAGGTGGGGATTCCACCCTTGCCCAGGGTATTGAACCCCTCATATTGGCTATTCGGGATGTGTTAAAGCTCCCCCTGGAGGATGCTAATACTCAGAAGTAATTTTTCCTCCCACAAGACAAACTGACCGTCACATTTCCTGACTCCAAGAAATTGGATGACTTATTTAAAATAGCCTGGAAGAATCCAGATAAAAAATATCAGGTGTCAAAACAGTTTTTGCATACATTCCCCTTTGCCCCTGAAGGCAGGAAATTATGGTAAGAGTCTTCAGCAGTAGAGGTCTCAGTCTCTCGCCTTTCTGAAAAGGCAGTACTCCCTTCTCCGGGTTCCTTTACGCTGCAGATAGATTTCACAGTGGTCTTAATTTTTTTATCTACACTGCTGCAGGTGTAGCTCAAAGACTGGTCATTGCAGGTTGCTGGCTGACACATGCAATTCATTCCTGGGCTAATCAAATTAAGGAAGGTCTCTCGGGGGATATGACCTTAGTTAATACTGTTAAGCTACTGCTGGAAAATCCACATTTCTCCCTTCGGGTGCTCCACCTGCTAGACATACTTATCTGGGACCATCTACTCAGTCCTTTCAGTCCTATAGATTTCGATCTAGGGCCAGAGGGGCCTCCCAACGCAGCTAGAGGCTCCAGAGGAAAACCTAAGAAACCAGCCGTTGCCGGATCTCAGGACCAGAACACCAGTTCTGCTTCCGCAAAGACTTCAGCATGGCGGTGCCACCCACCCCGAGGGGATCTTGTGGAAGCTCGGTTACATCACTTCAGCCACATTTGGGATGGTTCCTGCCAAGATGCTTGGGTATGGGACCTTATGTTTCAGGGTTACAAGCTGGAGTTTGACGGTACTCCTCCCCAACGATTTTCAAATCAGGCTTGCCAGCTTTGAAAAGTTGGTCCAGTCCTAGGTCATTGTTCCAGTACCCCTACTACAACAAGGACAGGTTTACTACTCCAGTCTGTTTATCGTACCAAAACCAACGGGTCTGTGAGACCCATTCTGAATCTGAAGTCCTTGCATCCTTACCTGAAGGTTTTTAAATTCAAGATGGAATCTTTGAGAGCAGTGATCGCAGGCCTGCAACAACAGGAATTCCTAGTGTCCCTGGATATCAAGGACGTTTACCTACATATCCCAATTTGGCCTCCTCATCAGGCCTATCTGAGGTTTGCCCTACTGAACGATCAATACCAGTTTCAGGCGTTACCCTTCGGCCTGTCTACAGCTCCGAGGGTGTTCACGAAGGTGATGGCAGAAATTATGTTTCAGCTCAGGGTCCAGAGGGCCAACGTAATTCCATACCTGGATGATCTCCTGATAAAAGCGAGTTCCAGAGAGCTTCTATTGCTCCATATAGATCGCACTATCCAACTTCTGTCTCACCACGGGTGGATCCTCAATCTGCAGAAGTCCCACCTGGAACCGTCTCAGCGACTCCTGTTTCTGGGAATGCTAATGGATACTGTAGCACAGAAAGTGTTCCTCCCAGAGGAAAAAGTGAGAACACTTCAAGAAATGGTTTGCATGGTACTCTGACCTGCTCGAGTCTCCATTCATCTTTGCATAACATTTTTGGGAAAGGTTGTGGCCTCGTACGAGGCAATTCCATTTGGAAGGTTTCATGCCAGACCGTTCCAATTGGATATCCTGAACAAGTGGTCCGGTTCCCATCTTCAGATGCACCGGATGATTCAGCTGTCACCCCAGGCCAGAATTTCTGTCTTGTGGTGGCTATAGTCTTCCAACTTGCTGGAATGACGACGCTTTGGAATTCAGGATTGGATCCTCCTCACGACGGATGCGAGTCTGAGAGGATGGGGAGCTGTCACCCAGGGGGTGCAGTTCCAGGGCAGGTGGTCTGCCCAAGAGGCCCTACTTCCGATCAACAATCTGGAACTTCGGGCTATCCACAATGCTCTGATTCAGGCAAACCTTCTACTCCGAGATCAGGCGATCCAGGTGCAGTCGGACAACGCCACGGCAGTGGCGTACATCAATCGACAAGGAGGGACAAAAAGCAGGGCCTGCTTGTGAGAAGTGTCCAGAATACTCCTCTGGACAGAAAGAAATGCAAGAGCACTGTCCGCAATTTTCATTCCGGGAGTGGACAACTGGGAAGCGGACTTCCTACCATGGACCCTCAGGCGAACGCAGTGGATGTGCTGACGTCGCCTTGGCCTTACCAGCTGGTCTACCCGTTTCCTCCTATTCCGTTGATCCCAAGGGTTCTCAAGCGGATCAGGCATCAAAGAGTGAGAGCACTCTTGATTGGCTCAAAGAGCGTCGTACGCAGCTCTTCTGGACATGTCCGTAGAGGACCCTTAGCCTCTACCACTAAGAAGGGATCTTCTTCAACAAGGACCGTTCATCTACATGGACTTACGGCGGCTTCGTTTGACGGCATGAAAGTTGAGCGGAACATCCTAGCTCACAAAGGACTTTCCAAAAAGGTCATTGCCCTTATGGTGCAAGCCAGAAAACCTGTGAAGTCAAAACACTATCATATCTGGCGGAGCTATATCTCTTGGTGCGAGGAACGCACATATCCCTCTGCGGAATTCCACTTGGGAAGATTCCTACGTTTCCTGCAGGCTGGAGTGGATAAAGGCTTACGTCTGGGATCCATTAAGGTCCAGATTTCAGCTCTTTCCATCTTCTTCCAGAAGAAGTTGGCTGTCTTGCCGGAAGATCAGACATTCTTGCAAGGGGTGCTTCACATACAACCTCCATTAGTGTCGCCTACGGCACCTTGGTATCTGGATGTGGTGTTACGCTTTCTACAGTCCTCCTGGTTTGAACCTCTGACGACAGTATACGATAAGTACCTCACGTGGAAAACGATGATGTTACTGGCCCTGGCTTCTGCTAGGCGTGTCTCAGAATTGGGGGCCTTGTTGTGCAAAAGTCCGTACTTGGGGGATTGTATTTTAGCTTAGCAGGGCTGCGATCGCTTGTGCAGTCCTGCTAAGCTAGAAAAAATTCAAGCAGAAGTAGACTAGGGCTGGACATACCCTGTGCGATGGACCCAGCGATGATGGGCCCGGCTTTGACGTCACACCTCCGCCCTCCGTTGTCCTGGACACGCCTGTGTTTTACTCCCCACTCCCCGAAAACGGTCTCCAACGGTCCGGATCTGCCCATCCATGCCTCCTTCTTATCAATCTTCTTAGCGATCGCCGCTGCGACTGCTTCCGTCAGTAGCCGCGACGTAACCCGGCGACCCCTGTCGCCGGGCAACGTCGCACACAGCGGCCGCCGTGCGTACGCATTCCGCACCCGTTCGCACCGCAGCGAAAAACCACTGCGTGTGAAAGGGTCGGAATGACCCATTGGTCTTTTACAAGAACAGAGCGGAGCTCAGGACTAGACAGCAGTTCCTGCCGAAGGTGTTCTCCGCGTTTCACTTGAATCAACCTATTGTGATTCCGTCCAGTTCTGACACTTCAGCTACTCCGGAGGCATTGGATGCAGTGCGAGCCTTGAAGATCTATGTCAAGAGGATGGCTCAGATCAGAAAGACGGATTCCTTGTTCATGCTGTATGATGCGTGGAAAAAGGGTTGCCCTGCTTCAAAGCAGTCTATTGCTCGTTGGATTAGGCTTACTATTCAACAGGCCTATGCGTCGGCAGCCTATGGAGTCTCGGCCCTCCAACTGTGCCGAGCTGCTACCTGGTCGGGGAAGAACACCTTTGTGAAATTCTACAAATTTGATACCCTGGCCAAAGAGGATAGCCAGTTTGGGCAGGCGGTGCTGCAGATAGCTCCGCACGTTCCCGCCCGTTCTGGAAACTTTGGGACATCCCCATCGTACTAAACTGTCCCCAATATCCCCTATGGATGCTAGAGAAAATAGGATTTTAAATGCCTACCGGTAAATCCTTTTCTCGTAGTCCATAAGGGATATTGGACCCCCACCTCTGTGCGGTGACTTTCTGTAGGTTCTCTGTTATGTGGTACCTGTTCAGCTGTTGCTGTTAATGTTGCCAACCGTTGCTGGCTCGGTTATGTTTTGGTGTGCTGGTGTGTAAATCTCACACTTGTTATGTTCCTTTTCTCAAGTATGTCATTCTCCTTTGGGCACTGTTTTACCTATAACTGAGCTGTAGGAGGAGGCATAGAGGGGAGGGGCCAGCACACCCAATTGAAGAAATTTAAAGTGCACTGGCTCCTTTGGACCCATCTATACCCATAGTACTAATCTGTCCCCAATATCCCTTACGGATTACGAGAAAAGGATTTACCGGTAGGTATTTAAAATTCTATTTTTTTCTCTGTACGATGTATGGGCCCCATAAGAGAAGAGTGACTGCCTCACTGGGGAGAGGAGTTCTATAGGAAGATCAGTTACTAAGCTGTAGTGTAGTTTAAGACGCTGAGGTCTATTTGAATTATAAAAATAGAATAATGGTTTTTAAAAACTTAAAAAATATAGTTTTGCTTCGGCAGTACTTACAATACCACGTGATGTTGTCTTCCGGTGTCAAAGTATCATACACTGCGGCCAGTTAAGAGCTTTTCATGGCCAAATATTTTCACCTCCAAGAAATACTTTCCTTTGAAGATAGCTGCTATCATTAATAACACAGAGGAATGTTCTGTATCTTCTCCTTGTCACTGTTTTATGAGTCTGTGCGCTGTACTTACAGGAGTCCTGTGGAACTTATCATCCTGTGACGCTGTAAAGATGACTATTATCCGTGATGCTCTGTCTCCACTGACAAACACTGTGATCGTTCCACATTCTGGTCTGAATAATTCCTCTTTTGACGATGATCACAAAATGAAATTCCAGACCTCATCAGTTCTCCGCAATACCACTGGTTGCATGAGGTAATATTTTATTTTATTTTTATTTTAATATTTTATTGCATGAGGTAATAATTTATTGTTTGTAGGGTTCGTGCAAAGATTTACTTAATAGTGGTGTAATTAAAAAAGTAAAAACGAGATTTATATTGCATAGATTAATACAAAATATGGGGTACGACACATTCCATCAGTGAGCCAGGGATTTTTGAAAATTTATATTTTAAGATTACAAAATTCCAGATTAAAGCCTCCATTTTATGGGTTTATGTCTTTGTTGTCACATGGCCTTAATGTATGGATCAGATGAACAGTGGTTATGATTATATAGGCTTACCATATTAAACCGGGACACTCATGGATTACACAGGTTCTGTGGCTGATTAAAACCAGGAGAATTGCAGGCATGAAGTTAGCAAGCCGCAATACCTGTGTAATTAATGTCCCAGTTTAAGAGGATAGTATGGTAAGCCTATTATTATGCAATATGGCAGCCTCCATTGTGTGGAGGTGACTGGACCACTTAAAACTATCTATCTAAAGCTACAAATGCTGGTTGTATACGCAGGGACCTATTGTACTAGGAGTGTGTCTTTTGCACAAGCAGACTCTGCTGATTAAAATGATATGTGGAATGCCTGTATTCTGTGTACCACTGCAGCTGTATCTGTGTATCAAGTGGTACGCTACAGTGTTCTCCTGGAAAACACTGTAATGTAGCACTTCATATGCAGATACAGCCACAATGGCACACAGAATATAGTCATGCCACATATTATATATTTTGATATTTAATCAGCAGAATCTGCTTGTGCATCTTATTCGGATAGCAATGCAAATAAGACACATTTTCTGCAAGAAAAGACGCCTTACAGGGTTGCACTGGAACTGCCAGTTCCCTGACGCCAGGCACCTCGTGGTACATGGCGTATTGAGGCTAGATGTATGAGGACACATCTGTAATGAGGTTTAGCCATGGTAACTGTGTGTCAGAGTGTTTGTGTGGGTTCCATACAAAGTAGGAATTCTATGTGAGCTTTGTTTGCAACCTCATTATGTATAGGAAATGTTTCTGGAGAGACATGTGTAAAGCACTGGAGTATTTAAGTTATGTTCTGTTGATTTAACTCTGATTGTTGAACAATCTAGCTTTCAAATATAGTGCATACACAGTGAACGTTATCATTCAACGATAACGATCAGTGACGTCACCGCTGGCATTCCTGGACATGCAGCTGAGCCCGACATTGACGGGTTGAGCTTCATGTTAGCGTAATTTTGGTGATAGCTGAACGACGTGTGGAAGCATGCATCGTTCACCAATATTACCCCCATACACACTGGATGATATAAGCAAAAAAAAAAAAAAACAATAACATCATTATCGTTTATTTTCTTTTTCATCCACTAGGGGTCACTGGAGTACTCTTGGGATATGGACGGCTTTAGCAGAACCAGGGCACTGAATATTTAAATTTAGTAACTCTCCTCCCCTCCATATTCCCAGAGTACCTCAGTGTTTTTTCTGTGCTCGAAGTAGTAACAAGGCTTGTGTGGAGCTCCCACACTTAATTTGAATATTTCTCTTACGTCCTAGAGGATGCTGGGGACTCCGTAAGGACCATGGGGTATAGACGGGCTCCGCAGGAGATAGGGCACCTAAAAAGAACTTTGACTATGGGTGTGCACTGGCTCCTCCCTCTATGCCCCTCCTCCAGACCTCAGTTAGATTCTGTGCCCAGAGGAGAATGGGTGCACTGCAGAGAGCTCTCCAGAGTTTTCTGTTGAAGAAGAATTTTGTTAGGTTTTTTATTTTCAGGGAGTCCTGTTGGCAACAGGCTTCCTGCATCGTGGGACCGAGGAGAGAGAAGCAGAGCTGGCTTGTCAAGTTGGGCACTGCTTCTAAGGCTACTGGACACTATTAGGGGGGGGCGCCCTGGGCAGCAATAAACCTCACATTTGGGCAAATGCAGATTGATTAGGCTGCGGAGGCAGTAAATCTATGATCCCCCGCCATTTTAATTGAAAAATCACTGGGACCGAAGCCCGCCGTCGGGTGGGCGGGGCTTGATCCTCAGCACTAACCAGCGCCATTTTCTCCACAGAAGCTGCATGAGGAAAACGCTGGCTCCCTGGTCTCTCCCCTGCTGAACTTCACAGGCTGGAAAAAAGAGGAGGGGGGCACATTAGCGACGCAGTGAGTGGGAATTGGTATATTATATATAGAAAAGCGCAATCTGGTCATATTTTTTCCAGTGTTTTTAAGCGCTGGTGTGTGCTGGCATACTCTCTCTCTGTCTCTCCTTAGGGCCTGGTTGGGGTTTTGTCCCCTTATAGGTTAATCCATTTGTGTGTGGGGTGTCGGTACGTGTGTGTCGACATGTCTGAGGCGGAAGGCTTCTCCAAGGAGGAGGTGGAGCAAATGAGTGGTGTGTCCCCGTCGGATGTGCCGACTCCGGAGTGGATGGACATGTTGAATGCAAGTGTGGCATCTTTACAAAAAGGCTTGATAAGGCTGTATTAGGGGGGGACATCAGGGGGTCAATCCTCGGATTGGACCGACTCACAGGGCCTGTCGGGGTCTCAAAAGCGTCCCTTAACACAAGACACTACTACCGACACGGATTCTGATTCCAGTGTCGACTACGATGAAGTAAAATTGCACCCTAGGGTGACTAAAACCATTCAGTGTATGATCGTGGCAATAAGGGATGTGTTGCATATTGATGATGAACCCTCGGTCCCCGACACAAGTGTACACATGTTTAAGGAAAAGAAACAGATTATTAATTTTCCTACAAATCATGAATTAAATGAATTATTTGGAAAAGCTTGGGAGACTCCGGAAAAGAGACCGCAGATCCCCAAAAGAATTTATATGGCATACCCCTTCCCTAAGCAGGACAGGGAGATTTGGGAATCACCCCCCGCTGTGGACAAGGCCCTGACGCGCCTGTCCAAGAAAGTGGCGCTACCGTCTCCTGACACAGCGACCCTTAAGGACCCTGCAGATAGCAGGCAAGAAACTACCTTAAAGTGTATTTATTCTCATACGGGTGCTGTGCTAAGGCCGACAATTGCGTCGGCATGGGTGTGTAGCGCAATTGCAGCTTGGACAGATGAGCTGACAGATCAATTTGATAATATGGATAAGGATACTATATTCCTAACTCTAGCCCATATAAAAGACGCAGTCTTATTTATGAGGGATGCTCAAAGGGACATTGGATTGCTAGCTTCTAGGGCCAATGCCATGTCTATCTCAGCGAGAAGATCCTTATGGACTCGCCAATGGACGGGTGATGCGGATTCCAAAAAACATATGGAAGTACTACCCTATAAGGGTGATGTATTGTTTGGGGATGGGCTGACGGAACTGGTTTCCACAGCTACAGCAGGTAAATCAAATTTTTTACCATATATTCCCCAACAGCAAAAGAAAGTAACACCCTATCAGATGCAGTCCTTTCGGTCGCACAAGTCCAGAAGAGGTCGGGGATCCTCTTTCTTCGCCAGAGGTAAGGGCAGAGGCAAAAGAGCACCTGCTTCGGCAGGTGCCCAGGAACAAAAGTCCTCCCCGGCTGCTCCAAAACCCACAGCATGACGCTGGGGCTCCCCTGAGGGAGTCCGCACCGGTGGGGGCACGTCTTTGACTTTTCAGTCAGGCCTGGGTCAGTTCGGACCTGAATCCCTGGGTGTTGGAAATAGTTTCCCAGGGTTACAAATTGGAATTCGAGGAGGTGCCCCACGCGCCGATTTTTCAAATCAGCCCTACCAGCTTCCACATCGGAAAGGGATATAGTGTTAGCTGCAATTCAGACGCTGTGTATACAGCAAGTGATAATCAAGGTTCCCCTGCACCAGCAGGGAAGAGGTTACTACTCAACCCTATTTGTGGTCCCGAAACCGGACGGTTCGGTCAGACCTATTTTGAATCTGAAATCCCTAAACCTGTACATAAAAAGATTCAAATTCAAAATGGAATCTCTCAGAGCGATAATAGCCAACATTGAGGAGGGGGAGTTTATGGTGTCTCTGGACATAAAGGATGCGTACCTTCATGTCCCCATATATGCCCCCCATCAGGAATACCTAAGATTCGCTGTACAGGATTGTCATTACCAATTTCAGACGTTGCCGTTTGGACTCTCCACGGCCCCGAGGATTTTTACCAAGATAATGGCGGAAATGATGGTGGTCCTGCGCAAGCATGGAGTCACAATTATCCCATACTTGGACGATCTCCTGATAAAAGCGAGATCAAGGGAGAAATTGCTGAGCAGTGTGGCGCTCTCTCTGAAAGTGCTCCAGCAACACGGTTGGATTCTAAATCTACCGAAGTCACAGTTGATTCCGACAACTCGACTACCGTTCCTAGGTATGATACTGGATACGGAACAAATGAAGGTCTCCTCCCAATAGAGAAAGCCCAGGACATCCAGAACATGGTCAGAGACCTGCTAAAACCGAAAAGGGTGTCAGTTCACCAATGCACTCGAGTTCTGGGAAAAATGGTGGCGGCCTACGAGGCCATTCCCTTCGGAAGGTTCCATGCAAGGACTTTTCAATGGGACCTTCTGGACAAGTGGTCCGGGTCCCATCTGCACTTACATCGGAAAAGAACTCTGTCCCCTGGGGCCAGAATGTCCCTCCTGTGGTGGTTGCAAAGTGCTCACCTCCTGGAGGGTCGCAGGTTCGGAATTCAGGATTGGATCCTGGTTACCACGGACGCGAGCCTCCGAGGATGGGGAGCGGTCACACAGGGAAAAAAAATTCAGGGTCTTTGGTCAGACCAGGAGTCCTGTCTTCACATCAATGTGTTGGAACTCAGGGCCATTTACAACGGCCTTCGACATGCGGGAGAGTCTTCTTCGAAACCTACCGGTTCTGATTCAATCAGACAATGTCACAGCAGTGGCTCATGTGAACCGCAAAGGCGGGACAAGAAGCAGAGTCGCGATGGCGGAAGCCACAAGGATCCTTCGCTGGCGGAAAATCATGTAAGCGCTCTGTCGGCTGTCTTCATTCCAGGAGTGGACAACTGGGAAGCAGACTTCCTCAGCAGACACGATCTCCATCCAAGAGAGTAGGGACTTCATCAAGAAGTCTTTGCAGACGTAACGCGTCTTTGGGGAACTCCTCAAATAGACATGATGGCGTCACGCCTCAACAAAAAGCTTCAGAGGTATTGTGCCAGGTCTCGGGACCCTCAGGCAGTAGCAGTAGACGCTCTGGTAACACCGTGGGTGTTCAAATCGGTCTACGTGTTTCCTCCTCTTCCTCTCATCACAAAAGTGTTGAGGATCATAAGACGAAGAAGAGTACAGACGATACTCGTTGTCCCAGACTGGCCTCGAAGGGCCTGGTACTCGGATCTACAAGAGATGCTCACAGGAGATCCCTGGCCTCTTCCTCTCAGGGAAGACCTGTTGCAACAGGGGCCCTGTGTATTTCAAGACTTACCGCGGTTACGTTTGACGGCATGGCAGTTGAACGCCGAATCCTAGCGAAAAAGGGTATTCCGGAAGAGGTCATCCCTACTTTAATAAAGGCTAGGAAGGAGGTGACGGTAAAACATTATCACCGTATCTGGCGAAAGTATGTGTCTTGGTGTAAGTCCAAGAATGCGCCTGCGGAAGATTTTCATCTGGGTCGTTTTCTCCACTTCCTACAGACAGGAGTGGATATGGGCCTGAAATTAGGCTCTGTTAAGGTACAGATTTCGGCCCTCTCGATTTTCTTTCAGAAGGAATTGGCTTCTCTTCCAGAAGTCCAGACGTTTGTAAAGGGAGTGTGGCACATCCAGCCCCCTTTTGTGCCTCCAGTGGCACCATGGGACCTGAACGTGGTGTTGCAGTTCTTAAAATCGCACTGGTTTGAACCGCTTACCAGGGTTGAGTTGAAATTTCTTACCTGGAAGGTGGTCATGCTGTTGGCCTTGACATCAGCAAGGCGAGTGTCTGAATTGGCGCATTGTAACACAAAAGCCCCTACTTGATTTTTCATGTGGATCGAGCTGAATTGAGGACACGTCCGCAATTTTTGCCTAAAGTGGTTTCTTCTTTCCTTATGAATCAACCTATTGTGGTGCCTGTGGCTACAAGTGACCTGGAGGATTCCAGATACCTGGATGTAGTCAGGGCCTTAAAGATTTATGTAGCCAGAACGGCTAATATTAGGAAAACAGAGGCTCTGTTTGTCCTGTATGCTGCTAATAAGATTGGCGCACCTGCTTCGAAGCAGACTATTGCTCGCTGGATCTGTAATACGATTCAGCAGGCTCATTCTACGGCTGGATTGCCGGTACCAAATTCGGTTAAAGCCCATTCCACTGGGAAGGTGGGCTCTTCTTGGGCAGCTGCTCGAGGCGTCTCGGCATTACAGCTTTGCCGAGCGGCGACTTGGTCGGGGTCAAACACTTTTGCTAAATTCTACAAGTTTGATACCCTGGCTGAGGAGGACCTAGCATTTGCTCAGTCGGTGCTGCAGAGTCCTACGCACTCTCCCGCCCGATTGAATGCTTTGGTATAAACCCCATGGTCCTTACGGAGTCCCCAGCATCCTCTAGGACGTAAGAGAAAATAAGATTTTAAACCTACCGGTAAATCTATTTCTCCTAGTGCGTAGAGGATGCTGGGCGCCCGTCCCAGTGCGGAAACTCTGCAAGACTTGTATATAGTTGTTGCTTACATAAGGGATATGTTACAGTTGGAATAGGTCTTGGACCGTTACTGTTGTTTGTTCATACTGTTAACTGGTTATGTATGTTCCAGGTTACATGGTATGATTGGTGTGGGCTGGTATGAATCTTGCCCTTGGATTGCTAAATCCTGCCTTGTATTGTCCATCTCCTCTGGGCACAGTACTCTAACTGAGGTCTGGAGGAGGGGCATAGAGGAAGGAGCCAGTGCACACCCATAGTCAAAGTTATTTTTAGGTGCCCTATCTCCTGCGGAGCCCGTCTATACCCCATGGTCCTTACGGAGTCCCCAGCATCCTCTACGGACTAGGAGAAATAGATTTACCGGTAGGTTTAAAATCTTATTTTTAATTTTTACTACACTTTATTCACATCCCTTCCCCCCTTCCAAAAGGCGTGGGTCCGGGATAGTGGAAGCTGCTACAAGCAGCTGCTGGCGTGTCGGTCCTCACTACAGAGCACCCTCACAGCCAAGTGCAGACAACCTGCAGGAAAGGCTGGACGGAGCTTGCAGAAGAAGCCCCGTCATAGCCCTCACCACTGGCGTCCAGGTATGTTGGGGGACGGGACAGTCAGCTCACGCTGCCGCTCCGCTGTGTGGGAACACTTTACTTTTAGCACCGCCCGCCGCTATGTGCGCCGCCCGCCGCTGGTTAGAACAGCCGCTCAGCCCGCCGCACAGAGCCCCGTACGCCGGCCGCACTTCTCTCACTCCATAGCCGCCGCTCCACGGCTCTATGGAGCGCGCTCCCCGAATCCCTCTACCCGCGCCCCGGCTCCCTGTAACGGTCCCCGGCTCTGTGTACCTGCTCCCCGCTGGAATAGACAGCGGTACGCGGAGCACGGGGAGGGGGGGGCAGTCTTCACATGCAGCGCAGCTGCACGGGGGGGGAAGAGAGGGGAGAACTATATAATACCCATAGCAGCAGCTGCATAAAAGGCTGCATGGGTTGTGAGAAATGTATAGGCTATTAAGCCTTTATTAACAGGATTTGTTTTTAACATCATATTTCCAGGTTATACATGTCTTTCCACACTTTATAACCTGCAGTGTGCTTATGAGTGTAAGCATGGCATGGTTGCCATTTTAACCATGCTTCCAGTTCTTCCTGTTTCTGATTCCAGAACGTTCGTGTCCTACATCTCTTCTCCACCGGAGGCGCAGGGGTGTTAGTGGGAATTTTGGATCAGATTTCATAATTGGCCACGTGCACTGCACTTCGGCCATATATATATATATATATATCTATTGGATACACCTTAGTACAATTTTACTGAGTCGTGCAAGTGTCTGTCTTTGTATATTGTATTGTCTGTCTGCATAATGAGTAAGGCACCAGCAAAATAAAAAAAAACTGTTTCACTGCAAGGTCTGTAAGAGTGTGTTACCGGATGGATCTACCACATGTACAGTATGTTTTGTGGATTCTGTTACGAATACAATTTCCGCTCCGGTTTCTAAGCCGGTTTCATCCCCGGATCCTCCATGGGCTATGCTAACAGATGTCATGGCTGGGTTGCAATCAGAATTGGCCGCCGCTCGACAAATGTTGGAAGCGGCAAGATCCGAGTCTCGGGTGAGACCGCCAGAACTACCGGAGGGGTCTCAGCCTTGCCAAAGGTCCAGGTCCATTTTGGGTAGAAGGGATAAATTTAATTTGTCTTATGATTTACCAGTTTCTGCTATGTTGCATTCTGATGATTCTATGCCAGACCTCACTGCGCAAGATGAGGGTGATGAGGGCGAATTGGACCAGCAGTCAGATAGTGAAGATTTTGACAGCCCAGGCATTGATAATCTCATCAGAGCGGTGCGTCAGTCTCTGAAGTTTACAGAAACTGAGGAGCCTCTGACAAATGATGAAGTCGTATTTACTAAACGACCGAGATCTCCGATGTGTTTTCCTTTTTCGGAATCTCTTAATAAGATGTTAGTGGAAACACGGAAGAATCCGGATAAACTGTTTTCTATACCTCGCAGATTTAAGTCTAGTTACCCGTTTCCAGAGTCTGTGACATCTACATGGGAGAATCCGCCATTGGTGGATTCGTCTGTGTCAAAACTTACGAATAAATTAACCATACCAGTACCAATTGCTACAACGCTTAAAGACCCTTCAGACCGGAAAATAGAAGCTATGCTAAAGTCCATGTATATAGCAGCAGGAGTGTTGCTTAGACCTGGGTTGGTTGGCATTTGGGTAACTAAGGCGCTAATGGTATGGATAACAGAACTCAAGTCTGCCCTACATGACGATCACCTTATACTTCTCGCTGATCAAATCTGGGAAGCTGCTGATTATCTATGTACAGCTTCTACTGACGTCTGTCAGCTCGGTTCTCGCCTTTCATCGTCACTAGTTACAGCACGACGAGCACTCTGGCTGCGTTCTTGGCAAGCGGAGGCAGAGGTCAAAAGAGGTAGAGAGGCTATACCTTACGGTGGCGAGAAGTTGTTTGGTCCTGAATTAAACAAATGGATTTCTGAGGCCACGGGAGGAAAGTCTGTTTTCCTACCATTGCCTCCAACGGTACCTAGACGGAAATACTCTGGCCCGGCGTTCAAATCCTTTAGACCTCAGCCCTTTCGAGGCCGTGGTAGAGGAACAGCCACGCCTGGTAGACGAGGTCGAGGACGTGGTTTCCAACAAACCAACACCAGTCGTCAGGACGCTAAAGTCACCGACAAGCCAGTGGCATGACTGGCTCCCAGCCCATCTCGGATCTCCAATTGTGGGAGCACGCCTTCAGACGTTCCATTTGGCGTGGTTCCAGACATCCACAGATGGGTGGATCCGCAATTTAGTGTTAAAAGGTTACAAAATAGAGTTCGACTGTCTCCCGCCACTGCGGTTTTTCGAGACATGACTGCCTCTGTCGGACGACAAGAGGGCGTTTCTGCAAATTGCCATTCAGTCCCTGCTGGATTCAGCAGTTTTGATTCCGATCCCTGTACACCAACAAGGTCAGGGTTATTATTCCAGTCTGTTTGTGGTACCAAAGCCGGATGGCTCCATCAGGCCAATATTGAACTTAAAGGGTCTCAATCTAGTTTTCACTCTAGGAGTGAAAAGGGGCAGGGCGCCGGACTCTGGGGGCACGGCCATGAAAATTAGGGGGCGTGGCCACACCTACGTCATTTTAGGGGCGGGGCGGCCCACAGACGCTACTATAGAGAGCGTCTGTGGCCGGCGACGTCACTGTTGGGGGCGTGCCCAGCACCACCCTCGGTGCTGAGCTTCCCCCAGCCCTCTCCCAATGCGTGAATGGATGCCGCGCGCATGCGCACGGCATCTATACACGCCAGGAGGGCAGGAAGTGGGCGGCTGTTCTAGCAGGGCGCCGCAAAAGGGGCAGGGCGGGTTTTGCCTGCTAAAAAATGGGCAGGCCCTGCTAAAACAGCCTAGAGTGAACACTATCAATCAGTACGTCACTTACTACAAATTCAAGATGGAATCTCTGCGGTCAGTAATTGCAGGTTTAGAACCACAGGGATTCATGAATGCGCTAGATCTCAAGGATGCGTACTTACACATTCCGATTGGGCCACCTCATCAGAGGTTCTTGCGTTTTGCAATGCTGCAGAACCATTACCAGTTTCAGGCTCTACCGTTTGGCCTCTCGTCAACGCCTCGGGTATTCACCAAAGTGATGTCTGTGATGATAGCTCATCTCAGATCCCTGGGAGTGATAATAGTTCCGTACTTGGACGATCTACTCATCAAAGCTCCGTCTCAACAGATGCTCCTCCAACAGGCGTTGCTAACGTACAATGCACTAGTTCAGCACGGTTGGATTGTCAACTTCAAGAAATCACATCTAATTCCGTCTCAACGACTTCAGTTCCTAGGTATGATTCTCGATACGGTAAATCAAAGAATTTACCTACCAGAACAGAAATCCAGATTATTCGTCATCTGGTACAATTCGTGCTCAAGCCACGCACAGTCTCGGTACATTTGTGCATTCGCCTGCTAGGCACAATGGTGGCGGCTTTCGAAGCGCTTCAGTTCGGAAGATTTCACTCACGTCCTTTTCAACTGGATGTGCTTGCACAGTGGTCGGGCTCGCATCTGCAGATTCACCAGAGGGTGAGGTTGTCTCCACGGGCCAGAGTATCTCTACTCTGGTGGCTCAAAGTACACAATCTAACCGCAGGAAAACGGTTCGGTGTCTGGAATTGGATAATTCTAACGACAAACGCGAGTCTCAGAGGTTGAGGAGCTGTAGTTCAAAATTGTCAGCTCCAGGGTCTCTGGGCGGATAACGAAAGATTGCGGTCTATAAATGTCCTGGAACTCCGGGAAATTTACAATACGCTACGACAAGCAGTGCACATGCTCCGGTCTCAGACTGTCCAGGTGCAGTCAGACAACGCGACGGCAGTCGCGTACATCAACAAACAAGGAGGAACGAGAAGCCGCATGGCCATGCGGGAAGTAGCTCGAATTCTCAATTGGGCCGAGCATCACCAAGTGATATTGTCGGCAGTGTTCATTCCGGGAGTGGACAACTGGGAGGCAGATTATCTCAGCCGCCGGGATTTTCATCCAGGAGAATGGGCATTAAATCCAGAAGTGTTTCACATCTTGGTCCAGAGGTGGGGTTACCCACAAGTAGATCTGATGGCATCGCGCCACAATCACCAAACGCCCCAGTATGTGTCCAGAACGCGAGATCCAAAGGCAGTGGCGGTGGATGCTCTCACAATCGCGTGGCCGTACAGCCTCCTGTATCTGTTTCCACCGTTTCCGCTGCTCCCTCTGTTGCTAAAACGGATCAAAAGAGAGTTTGCCACAGTCATACTAGTAGCGTCTCATTGGCCTCGGAGAGCTTGGTTCTCGGATCTCCGCGGACTACTCGCAGACGATCCTTTCCCGCTATGTCCGGACCTGTTACAACAGGGTCCGTTCCTTTACCCCGATTTAGCGTGGCTGCGTTTGATGGAGTGGCTGTTGAGACCGCCCTCTTAAGAAGAGAAGGCATTCCAGATTCGGTTGTACCATGTTACGTGCTAGGAAGCCAGTTACGGCAGCTCATTATTACAAAATTTGGCGTGCCTATATAGGTTGGTGTGAAGCTCAGAAGTTTCCGACATCATCTTTCCAGTTATCCTGTCTTTTTTGTTATTTCTACAGACGGGGTTAGATGGAGGACTGCGTTTTATCTACACTAAAGGTGCAGGTATCTGCTTTGTCAATTTACTTTCAAAGACGATTGGCTCTATTGCTGTCTGTACACACCTTTCTGCAAGGTGTCCTCAGAGTACAGCCTCCATTCATTCCACCTACAGCGCCATGGGACTTGAATCTGGTTTTAGATTTCTTACAGTCTTCATATTTTGAACCCTTACAACAAGTGGATATTAAGTTTCTCACTTTGAAAACAATTTTTCTCCTAGCCTTAGCTTCGGCAAGGCGTGTTTCAGATTTGGGTGCCTTGTCATGCAAGCCACCGTATTTGGTGTTTCATGATGACAGAGCGGAACTTCGGACGAATCCCGCTTTCTTACCAAAGGTAGTGTCATCTTTTCACATCAATCAACCAATAGTAGTTCCTGTGTTAACAGGAAATTCTGGAACTTTGGATGTGGTACGCGCACTACGCGTTTATGTATCCCGAACGTCTACAGTTCATAAGACGGATACGTTGTTTGTTCTCTATCATGCTTCCAAGATGGGTTGGCCAGCTTCTAAGCAGACCTTATCCAGATGGATTAAACTGACCATACTTCAGGCTTACCTTCATACTAGGTTACAGCCGCCTACATCAGTAACAGCTCATTCCACACGTTCTGTGGGAACTTCATGGGCAGCTGGTCGTGGGGCTTCTACGACGCAGCTTTGCCGTGCGGCTACATGGTCATCAGTGCACACGTTTGTGCGCTTTTACAAGTTTGATACGTTTGCGGCATCAGCATCTAGCTTTGGCCGCCTAGTGTTACAAACAGCTCTCCCGCCTACGGGGGAAGCTTTGGTACGTCCCAAGAGTACTCCAGTGACCCCTAGTGGATGAAAAAGAAAATAGGATTTTGGTACTTACCAGGTAAATCCTTTTCTTTGAATCCATAGGGGGTACTGGACGCCCACCCAGAGCAGTTTTACCTGGTTTGTGGTAAGTTCAGGGGATCTTATGGTAACACATTCTCACCGACTGGTTCAAATTTTCAAGTTCTATCGGTTATGGTGTCAACTGTTTAGTTGGCAGTTACGTTATGTGTCAACTTTATTGTTGTCCGTTATGTTATATGTAATTCTCCATTGTCAACCTCTCTATTGCTCCTGTTCGGCTCAGTAAAAAACACTGAGGTACTCTGGGAATATTTAAATATTCAGTGCCCTGGTTCTGCTAAAGCCGTCCATATCCCAAGAGTACTCCAGTGCCCCCTATGGATTCAAAGAAAAGGATTTACCTGGTAAGTACCAAAATCCTATTTTTTTGGCTGAAATCGCCCATTGTATACCCGGCTTTAGACAAGTGCTTGTCAACTTCAACCCTCAAGTATCCCCAACATGTCATGTTTTGAGGATTTCAGTTGGTCCCAGCAAAATAAAGGAAATGTATGATTAAAGATATCCGCAAAACAAGACCTCTTGGGGGTACTTGGGGTGAGAACCACTGATTAGATTTTTTTTGTTGACGTAAAACTCCCAACATGCGGCGAAGCCGGCAGATGGTCACAGCGTATTTTATATAGGGCACCATATATTATATATGTTGCACTAGCCAAATCTGTGTTTACAGATTAATGACCTTTTGCCTCTTTCCAGTCATATGCACCATAGACGTTACATTCCGCTGTCATTTGCTTTTTGAATTTATTATCCAATCAGTCAGAAAATAAATGCTGTAAAAAAAATGCTATTTGTCACGGCATGCGTATGTTCCCTCAGAAATCTGAGTTCAGCGGGGGAAGAGGCACGCAAGCAGATGAGATATTGTGAAGGTTTGGTAGACTCCCTCCTCTTCGTGATTCAAACCTGCGTGAACACATCTGACTTTGACAGCAAGGTATTTTTTATTTATTCCATGGGTAATAACACATTTTACACTGTCTTGTTTATAATGCATTAAGAAATTTCTTTTTTTTTTATAAACCTCATTCATAGGCAATTTCCTCCACTCTGTGTGCTTAGTTGTAAAGATGTTTCAGAAACAGTCTATTCACACTGTTTGGTGAATTCTTGTCCCTGGTGCTCTTTTTGTAGCTTTTAACAATTATTTTGATCAATACAGACATGCGGTGGCCTTCGAAACCAAAGCACTGCAGTCAGTTGTATAGTGACAGTGAATGAGGGGGGAACAAACGGAATGTTCTATCTATTCAATCCTGGTACCCACGGATTCCAGGGTACCCTCACTTGAAAGAGAAGATTCCCTTCTTTCAAATGATGCGGCCCCTGAGCAGCTATGCCCTGGTAAACATATGTGTTCACCATATAACACTGGGGTAGATGTATTAAGCCTGGAGAAGGAATGAAGAAGTGATAAAGCAGTGATAAGTGCAAGGTGATAACGCACCAGCCAATCAGCTCCAATATGTAAATTTGACAGTTATGAGCTGATTGTCTGGTGCTTTATCACCTTGCACTCATCACCGCTTTACCACTACTTTATGCCTTCTCCGGGCTTAATATATCTGCCCCATTGTCTCCACTACATGATGACATTAAAAAGACAGAGGGGTACATTTACTAAGCAGTGATAAAAGCGGAGAAGTGAGCCAGTGGAGAAATTTTCCCATCAACCAATCAGCAGCTCTGTATCATTTTATAGTATGCAAATTATAGATGTTACTTCACTGCTAGTTGGTTGCCATGGGCAACTTCTCCACTGGCTCACTTCTCCGCTCTTATCACTGCTTAGTAAATGTACCCCTATGTCTTGCTTCAGAAAACTCATAGATAGTCTGATTTGAAAGTGCAATCCCCATATTCTAACAATGTGCCCCTTTAGTAGTTATTCACGGTGATCAACAGACAATAAAGCCAATTACAAAATGGCCATTTTGGGTAGATTTTTTTATTTGTCATGTGATTAGATATAAACAAACGATTCCTCTTTTCTAGAAATTCGAAGTTTTTGGAAGAAAAAAAACAAAACTATAATTTAGACGGAAAGAGCAGATATTGATGTTGGAATGTGACCAGCCCCAAAGTACCAAAATAGGCTGACCACAGGGGTGAGAAATGCTTTAGAGGTAAAGGGGTTAAATGGAATGGCTGTATAGTAAATCACTTTTTACCTGGCATTATTGTCTGTTGATCATTTATTAAACCTGCCCTTATACTGGGGTAATGCACCATTCACACTGCCGCATGAGTTACTTAAACTTTGTGCAAAAACATACACTGAATAAAATATACAGCTGGCTAATAAGGTAATTATTACCCCCCACCTTTGCCACCATTACTGTGAGTAGAAATTGGCATGGTCTCCCACACTATATATTTTTATAGACTTTGCCTAGTTGCCAACCACATAATATTTGCACAGACAGAAGGGAGACATTTTGTTGTCCAAGCAATGCATTTTCAACCTCTTTATTCGCCAGGAGCCACTGACTTCTCTGTGTGGAAGTTCCTAGTGAATTGATTAAACTGCATTCACATGAATATTAGGGTAGTACACAAAATGGCTGCCTGCAGTGGGGATGATGCACCCATTCACAGTGTGCATATTGCCTGAATTCGCACTGCATGTTCTGAAAAAGGCCGTACTGAAATACGGACTTGGCAGAATCTCGTATGCTTTTCAATAGCATCTCTGCTAACAACAAGAGAGGTGGAATGGAGGAACGATAGGGCATTAGGCAGACCTGGATGTAAACAAAAAAAAAAAACAGTTTTAGTAAGTGGTAGACAGGATGCTGTTAATATATCGCCTATCGGGATCCCGGTGTTCAGGATCCCAACAGACATTGAAATGCCGGCGGTCGGAATCCCGACTACAGCCCCATATTCCCACTCGGGTGGTTGGTCCATGCCACCACCCAAGTGGGAATATAACCTGTGGACCGCAAAGCTCGCCACCGGGTCCGAAGCATGGTGAGCCCGCAAGGGGACTCGCAGCCAGGATTCCGGCTGAAGGGATGCTACTGTTGGTATAGTGATCTGACATCCCGTCAGCAGATCACCTGATGTATTCCGGTAGGTATAAATACATGCTGACACATACAATTAACTTCCAACTCCGCATCGGTCCAATGTGTGAAGTGATAGGTGATCTCTGAAGGGACATATCATCCTAGATAGTTTAATAATACACATGTGGTGAAATCATTTTTCTTTTTTATACAGTATGTTGTGTAACGTACCTATTTATCTGGGGTGCCCCAGAACTCCCTTTCTCTTCATAGCAGTCATATCTATCCAGGTGCACAGTAGGAGAAAGTTGCTGCATCATCCAACCACAATAATTCTTCCCCCAGCCATTTAGTTGTCCTTATTTTATATGTTTACAAATCAAACTCCGGATGCTGGCCGCTACTCTGCGTCCTGCGTGGACAGGATCACACAGGTGTCAGGAACCCACGTTTTCACGCAGCCTGTCTACGGTACCAGGATATTGGGGATTTTCATCTGCTCGAGTTTTCTTCCGTTTTTTTAATTCTTTCTTAGATGCCGGTAAGAATGGACAAACGTATTAGCATGCACATGATTTTAACAGAACTGATTAGTACATACGCAGAAGAAAGTAGAGCTTTGTGTGCAGGTGTTTCTTTACCACGGTCATTGACCTGTGTGAGCTCTCCTCTTGCAGAAAAGGCAATGCAGGCAGTTTAGCATGGCCCATTTGCACACACTCTATGTCAGGACCATGACTTAATAAACCGTGTAATAGCTTCAATATTTGTGTAACCTTACTGTAAGTCATTACCACACCTGTATTTTGTATCTACATAACTACTTCCATTTTCAAATGACACCAGGTTCTATTATGAGCAGCTTAAGCGCAATGTCCGGGAATGACCAACACGGATAGTGTATCTCCCTTCTGTTCCAGACCGTGGAGAACTGTGTATGTACCTTGAGAAACTTATCTTACCGCCTAGAATTAGAAGTGCCTCAAGCCCGACTATTGGGAATAAATGAAATAGAGGACTTCTGCAAGGAATCCCCGAGTAAGGACTCTGACTCCAGTTGTTGGGGTAAAAAAAAGAAAAAGAAGAGAAAGCCACCACAAGAAGACCTGGTGAGTGTCGTCATTAAGTAAAACAATGTGGTATTTTCAATGTTTTATGTAGTTAAGCATTTATACCAGGCAGCCACCTTTTATACCCGTCACAAACTCTGTGATGGGTTGTAGTTGAATAGGTTGATCTAATCTTCATGAAAAGACAGCCCAGCTGTGTTCACCCTTGTGAGTATATAGGCTGCCTCTATTATGTACTTAAGGTGAGTACACAATAGGCGACCTTCTCTATGAGTGACGTCGCCCAGTGTTTCCCCTCCTGGGCAGGGGCGCTTGGCGGAAGGGTATACACCCTGATCGATACCACGTTCATATCGCTCAGTAACGTCATGCAGCGGCCGGGCCGTGCAGGCAGCTTTTGGACGACAGTCCAAATTGATCTGCCTGCACGGCCGACGAACGACCCTCGGGGCTACGCTTCGCTGGTCGGTGGCGGCATACACACTTACCGAGAAAGTGAGCGACGTCACTCAGGAATGGTGAAAATGAGAGACGTCGCTCAATTTCTCGGCAAGTGTGTATGCACCTTTAGAGTTTAAATTTGTTTTGTTGGAGGAAGGGGGTGTTCATTTTTTTTTTTTTTTTTTTTTGAGAAAAAGTTTTATTGAGTTTTAGCTTTTAACAAGATATTCGTAAAGTATGTATTACAGGTATCACATAATGGCACACAACGCAGTCAATAGTTAAATAATAGTAACAAAATATCTACTTAGGTATGACAGCGGGTGTGCGGTAGGTCAAACAAATATGTATGCCTATGTATGGAGAACCACCAAGAGGTGGTGTTGCGCGTCAGTTATGTACCGTAGCCAAGGGTGATGGAATATCTCTTAATGAAACAATACAGCTTATAAAAGAAGAACAAGAAGTAAACATAAGGATAGAAAAGAAGGCGAAAGGGGGGGAGAAAATTGGGGAGGGGGGGGGGATGGTCGGTCGGTCCCAGCTGCCTGGACAATGCGTCAGGTTAACCGTAGTTGGATCGGGTATCATGAAGACTTATATTATCTTATATGGTAGCTAACGGTGGTTCAGCACCAAAAAATGTCGTCCAGGGTGACCACGTGGCGGTAAAGTTGTCTGGGGTGTCACGGAGTACCGCAGTAATACGTTCTAGTCTATAGGTTTGCCAGATAGCATTATTTATGGTAGCAGGGATTGTGGGGGGTGACATGGATTTCCAGTTAGCCGCAATTTGGCATTTGGCCGTATTCAGAATATGCTTAGTTAGCTTCTGTTGATGGCGAGGGGTGTGAGGAATTGGGCGAGAGAGCAGGGAATAGAGAGGTGACCTCGGGACCGTCAGACCAAGGACGTTAAAAATAAGTCTATGGACCCTAGTCCAATATCCCCTAATCTGCGGGCAGTTCCACCAAATGTGCAGCAGGGTTCCGCGTTGGCCACATTGACGCCAACATCCATCTGAGCAGGAAGGGTAGATTGAATGGAGACGCGATGGCACCAGGTACCAACGATAATATAATTTATAGGCATTTTCCTTAATTCGGACCGAGATGGAGCTCGTGGAAATTTCCTGCCTAATCTCAGACCAATCATCTGGCGTCAGGGTTTCACCCACTTCCCGCTCCCAAGCCGCTTCATGGGACTCTTTCAGGGGCGAGTTGTGAGCCAACAAGATTTGATATATAGCTGAGAGCAAGCCTTTAGTTGACCGACAAGTGCAACACAGGGATTCAAAGCTCGATTTACCTTCCATGGGTGGTGATCTGGGGGTAGAGTTAAAAAAGTGGCGTATCTGCAAGAATTGATAAAAGGTTGAGCGCGGGAGGGAGAAACGGGATTGCAAATCAGCATATGTGGGGAACGTGTGTAGCGGGGCAATGTCCAGGAGGAAGAGTGCATTACGGCTGGTCCATGAATCAAAAGCTAGATGATTCTCCCCCGGCGGGAAGTCAGGATTGTTCCACAGAGGGGTGAGTAGAGGATGGAAGGAACGTAACCGATAGAGCCGTGAACAAAGGTCCCAGATGGAAAGAGTAAATCGCACTGTGGGCAATAGCGAGGAAGCGGGGGGACGACTATTCGGTCGACACCAGAGCAGGCTATAGGGGGAATATCTGTGGAGCGTGGTAGCCTCCATATGTGTCCAGGCTCTGTGTCCAGGGTTATCGTGCCAAAGGACACACGTGGTTAGGTGGGCAGCTCTATAGTATTTAAGGAGGTCAGGAACTCCCAGGCCCCCCTCTAAGCGGTGTTTTTGAAGGATTCGCATCTTTACTCTGGGCTTCCGCCCTGCCCAAATGAATTTGGTAAGATCTGCCTGGAGGTTTTTGAGGATTGAGGTGGGAACGTGTATGGGGAGAGTTTGCCATAGATATAACAAGATGACTCTATTACGTCGCCTAACGGCCGTCATTCGTCCAAACCAGGACAGGATATATTTGTTCCACTTGGTCATGTCATGTTTAATAGAGGATATTAATCTGGGAAAATTAGCAGCATAAAGACCAGAATAGGATTTAGTTAAATAGACGCCCAGGTATTTGAGTTTATCAGCTTGCCAGGTACATGGGAAGGAGGCCTGTAGGAGCCGAAGATCCGGGTCCGCGACATGCAAGGCTAGGATTTCGGTTTTGTCCGAGTTAATGTTGTAGTTTGAGAACCGACTGTACGTAGTTATCTCCTCCATCAAGTGTGGGAGGGAGGTAGACGGGTCGGTCAGAGTAAGGATGACGTCATCGGCATATAGTGCAATTTTGTGATTTTGGGTTCCCGATATGATACCAGATATGTTACGGTTCAGCCTGATCTTAGCTGCCAATGGTTCCATAATGAGGGCGAAAAGCAGGGGGGAAAGGGGACAGCCCTGTCGGGTGCCGTTACGTATGGGCAGGGGATCAGAGGAGAGGCCATTAGTTAAGATTGAGGCTGAGGGATTCTGATACAGCGATGTAACGCCTTTATAAAAGGCGCCATGCAAGCCCATATTGAGAAGCGTCTGCTGTAGGAATGGCCAGGCCACCCTGTCGAAGGCCTTTTCTGCGTCGAGGGCCACGACTAGAGTCGGGAGAGACTTATCTTGTGCCAACTGGATGAGGTCGATGAGACGCCTGGTGTTATCTGCGGCCTGTCTAGAGGGAATAAAGCCGACCTGGTCGGGGTGAATGAGGGAGGGCAATAATGGAGCTAGTCTGTTTGCCAGAATTTTGGCAAAAAGCTTTAGGTCGACATTTAGGAGCGAGATAAGTCGGTAGTTCTTCATCTCCAGCGGGTCCCTATCTGGCTTTGGAATGAGGATAAGGTTGGCCCTAGTGGTGGCTGCATCGAATGAACCCCCGTCCAGGATTGAGTTAAACAGAGATTGAAGCATGGGGAGTAAAGGGGTTGTAAATTTTTTATAATACAAAGCAGTAAAGCCATCGGGGCCAGGGGCTGCGGTGCGACGTAGCTGCTGAATGGCCACTGAGATTTCTTCTGCGGAGATGGGGGCATTAAGTGTCGACACGTCCAAGTCGGTAAGCTTAGGGAGTTTGCAAGTGGATAGATATTCTTGAAGCTTAGAGACGTGACAGGAATCGGCATCCAAAGTGGAGGGGAGGTTGTATAGTGATGTATAATAATCCCGAAATTGGGAAGCCATTCGTGTCGGGTCAAATGTGGTGGAACCGTCCGCACAGCGTAGAGAAACAATGCGATTTTGAGTACGTTTCGCTCTGAGTTTCTGGGCTAGTTAAGTGTCAGCCTTGTCTGACTTCTCGTAGAACCTCTGACGCGCCCACATGAGTGCCTTAACTGCCTTTTTGGTGAGAATCTGGGACAGTTGACCCTTAACTGCTAGGAGTTTGGAATACGTTTTCTTTCTAGGGCGGCGTTGATGCAGAAGGGTCAGGGCGGCAAGTTCTGATTCTAAAACTTGGATCCGTTGTGCTTCAATTTTCTTTTGGGCAGCCGAGAGGCTTATAAGGTAGCCTCGAATGGTGGCCTTGTGTGCTTCCCATATCAGGGAGGGAGGAATGTCTGGGGTCGCATTGTCTGCATAATAATTAGCTAGCGCGGTGGCAATATCAGCAACAGTGCTTTCTTAAGTAGGAGAGATTCATTTAGGCGCCAGAATCGGGTGGTGGGGGGTGAGGAAGATGAAATCTCAAGCAAAACAGCTGAGTGGTCCGACCAGGAGATGGGGAGCGTCTGGGCGCTAAGGAGTTTACGGGTGGTATCCCGGTCGATGAACACATAGTCTATACGGGTATAGAGGTCGTGAGGCGGGGAGTAGTGAGTAAATCCTCTCGCTGAGGGATACAACGTTCTCCATCCGTCATACAAGTTATACAGTGATAAATGTGCTTGTAGACGCTTGGCCAGTTTGGCGGGAGTAGAAGCCGCAGGGCCGGGGCGAGACCTGTCGTGGAGTGGGTCCATAGTGACATTGCAATCTCCACCAATTATAGTCATGCCCGTAGGGAGGCGGGAGAGGCTGTCAAAGAAGGCTGTAAAAAGAGAACCCTGCTGCGCATTAGGGGCATATATGGAAGCCAGAATCAGAGGAGCCTGGTTATAGGAACATGAGAGGATAACGTAGCGGCCCTGAGGGTCCGAGACAGTATCGTGAACAGTTAGAGGGAGGCCTCGGCGAATCATAATAGCGGTTCCCCTGCGTTTGGCAGGCATGTTTGAATAATAGACGTGTGGAAATTGTTTGCAGGACATGGAGGGGTGTGGGGGTTTAAAATGGGTCTCCTGGATCAATACTATATCAGACTTTTGTCTATTGAATAGTTGGATGGCCATGGCTCGTTTGGTGGGAGAGTTAAGGCCGTTAGCATTGACCGAGATAACTTTCAAGGTCATGGTGGGGAGAAATGTGGGCAACGCAAAGTGAGGGGCAGGACGAGACCGGACCGACCATGGGGATGGAGAGGATGGAAAGAGAAAGTAGGGAAAGAAGTCTGTATAAGGATACAGAGGGGAAAAACCCTTTCCTGTAGAAGGGCCGGGTTTAACACAAAAAGGATAGACGCCGTCCGGGCGCATCCTTCGGTGGGGGACGTGGACTTGTGACAGAGCGAGGAGTAGGGTGAGGAGAAGCATAGGGGGAGAGAGGGTATAATGGAAGCGACCAAGTGACAGGGGGAATAAAGGAGGCTAGCAGAATTGCATTATTGAGAGATAGGAATAGTGTGAGTGATAGAAACAGAATGAGGGGGTGGGATAGAGCATGCAAGATATCAGATACCAAACAGACATCAGTCTTACCAGGAAATTATGGATAATATCAAATAAACACCATGTAAATCATGGACAAACATAAAAACAATCTTTAGAAATAAAAAGCTACTTGGCTCTCACGCGTAACCAAGTGGACCGCATCGCCCATGGCGTCACAGCCAGTAGGCCACGCGGAGAGCCTGAAAAACAAATGTGAACGTATAGTGAACCGAAATATTAGAGTACTCAGAAACCATAGAGATCACATGTAACAAGGATTATGTCATGTAGTGTCTGAGAACGTTCAAGTGGAAGACCATTCCGGGGCTGGGGCCCTTGGACTTGAAATTGGGGATGATGTCTGATCTCGGATCGACTCAGGGAGATCTTCAAAAATGCCGAAAGTTTTAAGTAAATCAGCTCCTTGCGTTGGGGTCTTGGCTGTGAAAGTCTTCCCATTTTGCGTAATCTGCAGTTGGAAAGGGAAGCCCCACTTGTATTTAATGGAATGGGCTCGGAGCACCTTGGTTATGAGAGCGAGATCTCGGCGCTTTTTGAGGGTGGAGGGGGCCAGGTCCTGGAACAGCTGTAACTGGGAGCCGGCATAAGAGACCAACGGTAGCCCTCTGGCCGCCAGCATGATTCGCTCTTTGGTAGCGTAGTAGTGAAAGCGAATAATTACGTCACGTGGCGGTTGAGTCGGGGGCGGTCTAGGTCGGAGGGCCCTGTGGGCTCGATCCAGCTGGAGAAGGGCCTCGGGGACATCCGGAGTCAGTTGTAAGAAAAGGTTCTCCAAATACTCGGGGAGAGAGCTAGAGGACACACTTTCAGGGATGTTACGGACTCGGATATTGTTCAGACGATTGCGGTTGTCCATATCTTCTAAGTGGTCTTTGTACACTTCCATATCTGCCCGAATATCCAGAAGTTCCTGTTTAATCACCGTTTGAAATTGGCAGACGTCATCAACTTTGCGTTCCAGTGTATCCGTGCGGGAGCCCAAGTCGGCTATTTCGGACCTGAACTCAGTTAAAACCGATCTAATTTCTGACTGGATCGTTTTCGTAACGATAGCCACTACGTCCTGGGTGGTTAGTGGACTGCTGGAGGTGACGATGTCAGTGGGATCAAAGGATTGTTCAGTTGACAGCGAGCTCCGGGTGGAGGATCCGGCCTTCTCCCAAGCTCGCAGGATACTAGGTTTAGGTGTCTGAGAGTTCTTGCGGTTCTTTTGTGACATTGTAAATACAGCGCTTCGTATCAACGTAGTAGAATAATGCAATATGGAAGGCAGGGCCCCCTGTCACTTCGTGGTCGTTATGCTTAGGGAGTCATAAGCCCCATGCGGCTCACCGAGCGGCGAGAGAGGATTGGATTAGTAATAACGTGCAGGTCACCCCAGAGGTGGGCAGGTAGGATAGGGGCGATCTACACTCTGGTAATGTGGGTCCGCAGCTGTCCCCGCAGTCATCCGCTGGACCCGGAGCAGCCGAGTGGGCGCAGGCTCCCGAGGAGCGGGCACCGCAGTGGGTGGGGAGGGCAGCCAGGTGTGTGCGAGGTGGGTCAGGCCCCTATCCCGTCTCGATGGCCCGTAGAGACCCAGGCAGGGTATCCTGGGCAGCGGGGGGTATCTGTGGTTGATAGGGAAGGACCTCTGCGACAGGCTGGTTGATAGCGACGGTGGGGACAGATTATGTATGTGGCCCAGCAATGGAGACCTCCCTTCCACCGGCCTCAGTTGTGATAGTGCCAGGAATGTCTATTGCTGTGTGCAGCGGGGCCCCAATGGAAGCAGGAGGCCCGGGATTTAATGCGAGGGGAGGGAGGGGGGCAGATGGACCCGTGCCTTCGGATCGCGGTGGTCTCCCAGGCTTCCGGCCCAGGGCGCCGTGTCGCTGTAGGCCCGGGAGTTATAGGCCGCCAGTCCCACTAGGCCGCAGCTCGCGGGGGTAGGGTGTGGGGATCGCGGGTCCCGCGACAGGCGGCGGGCCGCGTGAGAACTCACCCGCTAGATGAGAAGGTGCCCAGCAGTAGCTCCGGCAGTCGGGAGGCAGAGGAGGCGGCCGGGGACCTCAGGGGGATCCGGCAAGACGGCCGCTGCTGCCGCGCGTCCACTCCGTCGGGCCCGCCGGCCGGGGATCGTCCTCCTCCGAGTCAGCAATCAGGGCTGGGGTGTCAAGGGCGCTTCCAGGTAATGCCCGCGGCAGCGGAGGGTCCAACGGGCGGCACCAGCGGTCGGTGGGTAAGTCCACTTCTCTGGGGATCAGCATCGGCAGCGGGTATAAATTGAGTCCCCGGGCTGGGAGGAGCGAGTGGGCCGCAATCCGCAGGAGCTCCAAATTTGCTCCCCGATTCCGCAGCTCACACTCGAGCAGCTCAGAGGGGGGTAGAGGGTCTCCAGACACCCCCTGGGATCAAAAAAGTGCAGGAGAGGGGTATTTTATTTGCATATGCTGCAGGAGCTCTCCTCATGCACTTCCACTCTTTCCAGCAGCTAAGCCACGCCCCGGGGGTGTTCATTTTTTCAATGCTTTTATACTGCCATCATGAGCCACTCGGGAAAGGCCTGGGAATGTGTTATGCCCCAAAAGGAACAACTTCTGTCATTGGAAACTTGTGAGAGTCTTAGCTACTGATTATGGAGTTCTTTTCAATGGAAAGTTACTGCATGAAGTTCATAAATACTTCAATAATCAATGTAAAGTAATATATACTAATGGATCTATTATAACTAAACCATTTCACAGTCAACTTATAATTGAAGGAGCACTGTGGCCATCCACTCAGGATCATGCTGTCCTTTGTAACCCCGCATCAGATCTTCAGCAGTACGGATGGTGTAATGGTTAGCATTACTGCCTCACACCACTGAGGTCATGGGTTCAAAACCCACCATGGCCCTAACTGTGTGGCTTTTGTATATTCTCCCCGTACTTGCGTGAGTTTCCTCCGGGTACTCCGGTTTCCTCCTACAATCCAAAAAATATACTGGTAGGTTAATTGGCTTCCAACAATAATTTTTCCTAGTGTAAATGTCTGTGTGTACATGTGATAGGGAATATAGATTGTAAGCTCCGCTGGGGCAGGGACCGATGTGAATGGCCAAATATTCTCTGTAAAGCGCTGCGGAATATGTGTGCGCTATATAAATAACTGGTAATAAATAAATAAATTCAGCAGCTCAGATCACGGAGACTGGCCAAAAACCTCTCCCAATTATTCTATCTACCAAAAATGTCCTGGCATCCACCACTGCTTACTAGATGGGTAGGGTTTAATGCAAAAACGAGTTTTATGTTAAGAACTTACCCTTGTTAAAACTCTTTCTGCGAGGTACACTGGGCTCCACAAGTCTGGACAATGGGGTGTAGAGTAGGATCTTGATCCGAGGCACCAACAGGCTCAAAGCTTTGACTGTTCCCAGAATGCACAGCGCTGCCTCCTCTATAACCCCGCCTCCCAGCACAGGAGCTCAGTTTAGTTAACCAGCCCAATGCAGTAGCAGGAAAAGAGACGACAACGGTTAGTAGCCACATACACCACACTCTCACGACAAGAGAAGTGTCGGCGGCTAATGCCATATCAACCCTAAGAAGCTAAGTGCGTCAGGGTGGGCGCCTTGTGGAGCCCAGTGTACCTCGCAGAAAGAGTTTTAACAAGGGTAAGTTCTTACCATAAAACTCGTTTTCTGCTGCGGGGTACACTGGGCTCCACAAGTCTGGACAATGGGGATGTCCTAAAGCAGTTCCTTATGGGAGGGGACGCACTGTAGCGGGCACAAGAACCCGGCGTCCAATGGAAGCATCCTGGGAAGCAGCAGTATCGAAGGCATAGAACCTTATGAAAGTGTTCCCGGAGGACCATGTAGCCGCCTTGCACAATTTGTCAAGGGTCGCACCACGTTGGGCCGCCCAAGAAGGTCCAACAGACCGAGTAGAATGGGCCATAATTTGAACAGGAGCTGACAGACCAGCCTTCACATAAGCATGCGCAATCACCATTCTAATCCACCTGGCCTGGGTCTGCTTGTGAGCAGGCCAGCCACGTTTGTGAAATCCAAACAAAACAAAGAGAGAATCAGACTTTAGAATAGAAGCATTTCTCTTCACATAGATACGGAGAGCCCGTACCACATCCAAAGACCGCTCTTTGGGAGACAAATCAGGAGAAACAAAAGCTGGAACCACAATCTCCTGATTAAGGTGGAACGAAGAAACCACCTTAGGTAAATATCCGGGACGAGTCCTAAGAACCGCCCGGTCACGGTGAAAAATCAGATATGGGGAACTACAAGACAAGGCACCCAAATCCGACACTCTTCTAGCAGAGGCAATAGCCAGCAAGAACACCACCTTAAGGGAAAGCCACTTAAGGCCAGCTTGAACCAAGAGGTTCCAATGGAGGCTCCTGCAACGCCTCCAAAACCACCGACAAGTCGCAAGGAGCCACAGGCGGGACATAGGGAGGTTGGATACGCAACACACCCTGAGTGAAAGTTTGAACATCAGGTAAAGTCGCAATTTTTCTCTGAAACCACACCGACAAGGCAGAAATATGAACCTTGAGGGAGGCCAGACGCAGGCCTAAATCTAGGCCCTGCTGTAGAAAAGCCAAAAGTTTGGCTGTACTAAACTTGGAAGCGTCATAATGGTTAGATGCGCACCAAACAAAGTAGGAATGCCAGACCCGGTGGTTAATCCGAGCAGAGGCCGGTTTCCGGGCCCGCAACATAGTTTTAATTACCTCTTCAGAAAAACCCTTAGCTCTTAAGACGGAAGCTTTAAGAGCCACGCCGTCAAAGACAGCCGGGCTAGGTCCTGGTAGACACAGGGGCCCTGAACGAGGAGGTCTGGGCGTTGTGGAAGTAGAAGTGGACGCTCTGACGATAGGCCTTGCAGGTCTGAGAACCAGTGCCGTCTGGGCCACGCCGGAGCTATGAGAAGCAGATTTCCTGTTTCTTACTTGAACTTCCGAATTACCCTGGGCAGGAGTGACACCGGAGGGAACATGTCTGGCAGCCGAAACCTCCACGGTACCGCCAGCGCATCCACGAATGCTGCTTGAGGATCCCTTGTCCTTGCTCCGAAGACGGGAACCTTGTGATTGTGTCGAGACGCCATCAGATCCACATCTGGAAGACCCCACCTTTCCACGAGGAGTTGAAACACTTCTGGATGGAGGCCCCGCTCGCCGGCATGCACGTCCTGACGACTGAGAAAGTCCGCTTCCCAATTCAGGACTCCCGGAATGAATATTGCCGGTAGATGGCGTTCTGCCCGACGTAGAATCCGTGAGGCTTCCTTCATTGTCAAACGGCTTCGAGTGCCGCCTTGATGATTTATGTAAGCCACTGTGGTGGAGTTGTTAGACTGTACTTGAACAGGACGGTTCTGAATCAAATGCTGGGCTAGGTTCAACGCATTGAAGACCGCCCGCAATTCCAGAATGTTGTTCGAGAGGAGAGATTCCTCCTTGGTCCACCGACCCAGCAAGGAGTGCTGCTCCAGCACCGCGCCCCAACCTCTTAGACTGGCATCTGTCGCCAACAGTACCCAGTTGGATATCCAGAAGGGACGGCCTCTGCACAATTGTCGGTCCAGGAGCCACCAGAGCAGCGACAGACGGACCTCCGGAGTCAAAGAGATCATGTGAGACCTGATCCGGTGAGGCAGGCCGTTCCACTTAGCTAGAATCAGCTTCTGGAGGGGGCGAGAATGGAATTGAGCATACTCCACCATGTCAAATGCTGACACTATGAGGCCCAGCACCTGCATTGCCGAATGTATCGACACTTGCGGACGAGAAAGGAAGCAACGAATCCTGTCCTGAAGTTTCAGGACTTTTTCCTGAGACAAGAACAACCTCTGGTTGTGAGTGTCCAACAGCGCTCCCAGATGCACCATGCTCTGAGCAGGGACCAGGGAGGATTTCTTCCAGTTGATGAGCCACCCGTGGGCTTGTAGAAACCGGACCGTTATATCAGATGACGGAGGAGAAGATCTGGGGAATTTGCCAGGATTAACAAGTCGTCCAGATACGGCAGTATCCTGACCCCTTGACGGCGGAGTACCACCGTCATCACCGCCATAACTTTGGTGAAGACTCGCGGAGCCGTTGTTAAACCAAAAGGTAATGCCCGAAAACTGGTAATGGAGGTTGCCAATAGCGAACCTCAGGTATTGTTGATGTGACACTGCTATAGGAATATGCAGGTAAGCATCCTGTATGTCCAGGGAGACCATGTAGTCCCCAGGTTCCAAGGCCAGAACTATAGAGCGAAGGGTTTCCATACGGAACTTGGAAACCTTCACAAATTTGTTCAGTGCCTTGAGGTTCAGAATGGGCCGGGAGGACCCATTCCGTTTCGGGACTAGAAACAGCGGAGAATAGTACCCCCGGCCCCTCTGAGCAAGAGGCACCTGTACTACGACTCCTGTATACAGGAGGGTCTGTACCACCGAATACAGAGTGTTTGCCTTTGTCTGGTCCGACGGGACGTCTGTCTGGCAAAATCTATGAGGGGGTCGGTTTTTGTAGGCTGTGGCGTAACCTCGAGTGACGACTTCCCGTACCCAGGCATCTGAAGTGGTATTCAGCCATTCCTGGGTATACCCTAGAAGCCGGCCCCCCACCCTGGGATCCCCCAGGGGGAAGCCCGCCCCGTCATGCGGCAGGCTTATCGGTCTTGGCTGCTGGCTGACGGGCAGCCCAGGCTCTTTTGGGCTTCGGCTTACCAGGTTTGGAAGTGCTGGACTGCTTATGGTACGCCTGACCTTTTGCTTTACTTGAAGGACGAAAGGGGCGAAAGGACGTGCCTTTGGCCTTCGACACAGAAGGAGCTGTATTAGGCAGACAGGCAGTTTTGGCAGTAGCCAAGTCAGCCACTATCTTATTTAAGTCCTCCCCAAACAGAATATCCCCCTTGAAAGGGAGTACCTCCAGGGTTTTTCTAGAGTCCAGATCCACAGACCAGGATCTCAGCCACAATATCCTGCGAGCCAGGACTGACGTAGTAGAGGCCTTGGCTGCTAGGATACCGGCATCAGAAGCCGCCTCTTTAATATATCGAGAAGCTGTGACAATATATGACAAGCATTGTCTAGCATGGTCAGAGGAGATTTCAGCCTCTAACTCCAAAGCCCATGTTTCAATAGCCTCTGCCGCCCATGTAGCTGCAATAGTGGGCCTTTGTGCAGCACCTGTGAGGGTGTAAATCGCTTTTAGACAACCCTCGACACGTTTATCCGTAGGCTCTTTTAGAGACGTGACGGTAGTGACAGGTAGAGCTGAGGAAACCACCATCCTAGCCACATGTGAGTCTACTGGAGGAGGCGTTTCCCAATTCTTAGACCGCTCTGGCACGAGGGGATAGCGAGCCAGCATCTTCTTTTGAGGCACAAACTTTGTACCCGGGCTTTGCCAGGGTTCCTGATGTATATCCACTAGGTGGTCAGAGTGAGGTAAAACTTGTTTGATCACCTTCTGACGCTTGAACCTATCTGGTTTCTTAGGAGGAACGGATGGCTCGGGATCATCCGTAATCTGCAGAATTAACTTAATAGCCTCCAAAAGATCAGGAACATCCACATGTGAACTACCCTCCCCATCAGCCGTATCTGAGTCAGAACCTGTGGGGTCATTGTATGTGCTGTCTTCATCAGACGAGGTGTCAGTGACAGCAGTGGATTGTGAGGAGACGAGCGCTCACTTAGAGGACCTCTTGGACTTAGGCGAGCGTTGGTCAGACTTTTTAGTAGTCAGGGACTGGTTCAACTTCTTTAATTGAGCAGATAAATCGTCCGCCCATGGCGGGTCAGCTGCAGGGACCACATACGGTTGTACCGGCATTGGGGGTCCCATAGGGGGTGTTAGTTTATGAACTAGCGTATGCAGAAGCGTGGAAAAAGCGGCCCACGGAGGGTCAGTATGTGCCTCCGTTGCCACAGTCCCACTGGGGGGCATGGAGCCCCCAGAACCAGAGCCCACAGCTGCTATATTCTCCCCATATGTGCCTGTGGCTTCAGCAACACCAGCAGTGTGTTCCGCCCCAGAACCGTTACCCTCAGAAGCAGACATGATATAACTTGCAGTATGAGGTAACACAGTACAATTATTAGCAGCACTATATCCCTAAACCCAAACCCCTGCGCAGTGTAGTCAGCACCAGCAGAGATAAAGGAGAGATATGGTGACTAAATCACAGAGAAAAATACGTAATACAGTATATCTTTGTGAAAATCCTATATTAAATAACACCTGACGCACCAAGCCCTCTCAGGTTATAGAATATAGGGATAGCAAGTTGAGTGAAAGACACGAGATGGACACCACTCAGCTATCAGTGCACACACAAATAGTCACAGTTTGTACAATGCAGATGTTATTACAGACAATAATACTGCACTGGACTAGCTTACACAGCTATATAACAATAGATATAACAGTACACAATAAGAACTGGATGTTTATCACAGGGTAACTGTACTAGGAAACCCTGACTAAATGCACTCTTTCTTACTAACACTGACTAAAAAGGCAGGTAGAATACTTAAGTGTCATGTAAAGTCACAGCACTGACAACCAGGCGGCTTTACATAGGAGGATTTGCCCAAGCAGTGCCAGGAACAGTGAGCTGAGGAGTAATGGCGCCGCAGACACTGACAGGGAGTGAGGAAAGACAGAGATGCAGCTCCAGGGCGGGAACACTTGCTGGAAATGGCGCCCTTGGGCTGGAGGAGGGGCTTCAGATCTAAGCCTTATCCCCCTTGCTGGCAAAACCACCGGGTACTGTGGGCGATATTAGAATCGGTTTTAAGAGAAAACCTGACCTGCGCCCATGCCCTGGTGATCTAGTGGAATCGCCTGTATCCACAGTGTCCACCACCAGTGCGTGCGGCCCGCCTCCCGCTGACCGCGCCGTATCGCGATAAAGATTGGGTCCCGCGAGCGGGACCCACTTTCCACCTCCCGAAGCGCGGCCACGCAATCCTGGAGAGCCCCAGCCGTGTGTGCCTAACGTGAAGTAAACCGGAGCCTCCGCTGTAGGTACCCGGCAACCAGGGCTCGGGAGTGTGCAGCGCCGCTGGGGAGAGCTGGAGCTGCAGCAGAGAATGTCAGAAGACATTTACCACCGCTGCTGCCCTTGAAGTCTTCACTTTTTACCTCATAAAAAGCTTTTCTTAGGGCTGCTTGGAGCAGCCCCTCTGTTAAGTGCCTGCTTACTGCAGCACCAACTGACAAACTGAGCTCCTGTGCTGGGAGGTGGGGTTATAGAGGAGGCGGCGCTGTGCATTCTGGGAACAGTCAAAGCTTTGAGCCTGTTGGTGCCTCGGATCAAGATCCTACTCTACACCCCATTGTCCAGACTTGTGGAGCCCAGTGTACCCCGCAGCAGAAATAAGGTTTTAAACCTCTTTTATCTTGGAAAAGGAAAATGTAAAAGAAATAACCCGTGCTTAGATTATTTATGTATCTGTATTGGAAATGGCCAAGAGTCTGTAGTCTCCTCTCTTTATTTATGTTATGGTTCTACCATTACACATGTCTGTTGTAGCTGTGCAATTTCTTGATGATTATGAGAAGTGCTGCAGCTACTCATGGCCATTTTTACATTAGAATCCTGCACACTATAGCTGATATATTAAACTACAGTGATTATACATACAGGTAATACATACGTGATCCCGGCAGACGGGATTCTGGCCGTCAGTATACTGACAGTGGCATCTCGCCAGCCTGAATCCCGGCAGCGAGTCCCCTCTCGGGCTTGCTGTTCTTGCAATGCTTCGTGTCTGTGGCGAGCGCAGCTCGTCGCAGGTTATATTCCCTCTTGTGTGGAGGCGTGGACCCACCACCTAAGTGGGAATCCCGATCTGAGGTTGGTATTCCGGGCACCTGCATTTTACTGGCTGTCGGTATTCTGAACTCCGGGATCCCGACAACTGGTATATTAACTGCATCCCACATTATTATTATTATCCCTTATTTATATGCTGCCACAAGGGTTCCGCAGCGCCCAATTACAGAGTACATATGCACATAATCAAAACAGGAAAACAGTGACTTACAGTTGAAGACAATATAGGACAAGTACAGGGTAACTAAGCATAACTAAATCAGTAAACGACAGAGATAAATTCCAAGGTGGCCAAAAAACTGCGGGATTTGGGCAGTTGAGGATTATTAAAGTAAGAAAAGGATAAGCACATGAGGGAAGCACATACAGCTCTTGTAGTGAGGAATGCATTGCTGATTGTGTGGCAGGTGATTTTATAACCTGTGAGTATGTCATCAATGCAGCGACATGGAGCGGCTACAATGAATCCCTTTATTAACATTTGTGTTTTGTTTTTTGGCTTTCTTCCCCTGTTAGTGGGATGGTGTGGGCCCTATTCCTGGAATCTCCCAGTCTCCGAAGGGTGTGGAAATGCTCTGGCATCCTTCTGTAGTTAAGCCATATCTGACTCTTCTAGCAGAAAGTTCTAACCCTGCAACATTGGAAGGTTCCGCCGGTTCTCTCCAAAATCTCTCTGCTGGGAACTGGAAGGTAATAGTGCCGTGTGATGCACTGCTTAGTGGTGGTATGTTACTTAGTGATGTACTTAATAGGTCCAATGCAGCCATTGGACTGGCTGCGAGTTCCAGTGAGTGTGGAGCTGGTATGACCTGTAGTAATTCATGTCCGGACTATAAGTGACTGGTGTCCTCTCTTGGCAGTTTGCAGCGTACATTAGAGCGGCAGTCAGAAAAGAGAAAGGACTACCCATCCTGGTCGAGCTGCTAAGGATGGATAACGACAGAGTGGTGTCTTCTGTTGCCACCGCTTTGAGAAATATGGCGTTAGATGTTCGCAACAAAGAGCTAATAGGTAAGTAGTGAATTGGATGTGGATGTCTCTGGGAGGGGAACATAGTTACGTTATCTGTGCTCACTTTGTTAACCTCTGTCTGATTGCTCAGGGCCTTCCTACCTCTATGACCCAGTTTTGTTTTATCGATGTGTCCAATTGTAAAGCACAACGGAATATGCTGCGCTGTATAAGAAACTGTTAATAAATAAATATGCTAGCACGGCTAGTGCAATACAAATACACAAAAAAATACAATGTGAAAACTAAAAAGAAAAATATTGATTTATCTAGTTTGCCTGTTTCCCAGTTTAGTTTCATTTCGAAAAATGTTTTTTCCTTTTTGCCACATAAAATCCCTAGTTGATGAGTGTGTATAATGCACTTATATGGCCTTGCATGATCAGGAGAGACGTTCCCTATAAAACCAAACCTTTTGTTGTAAGCAAATAGAAAAATGATCTTGATGCAACTGGTTCTAGAATGGCCGCCTCTTCAGACAAAACTGAAAGCAGTTGAATCAAGACTTGTAGCGGCTTACAGTAAAGTTGTTTTATGCAATATCTGACTAGCCACTCCACACTAGCTATAATGTGGATCTGCCATACAGCTTTGCAGAAAAGATACAGAAGACTATAAACCTGTGACCCTCCCTCCATCATAAATGCCTTGCCATTAATTGGATGTTGGTGTGGGCAGATGTTCCTGTATGGGACAGTGGGAATCAGGCTTGAATAAGGCAGTACTTACTGTGTCATATGTGGAATTCAGGAAGCCCCTCTATCACAAGCTCTGTGTAATGGCTTAGAGCACCTCCCCATACAATGTGTCTATGCTGACAGAAGAAACATCAGGTGCTGGTAAATAACTATTAGACTGACTTGAACGCTGCTTCCAGTTCTCCTAAGGTAAGAGGAACTTTCAGAGCTCCACAGATAATTTGGTGAAAGTGTATAATTCAGTAATGGCTGCCACGTTTTTTCTCTGACGTCCTAGTGGATGCTGGGGACTCCGTCAGGACCATGGGGATTAGCGGCTCCGCAGGAGACAGGGCACAAAAATAAAGCTTTAGGATCAGGTGGTGTGCACTGGCTCCTCCCCCTATGACCCTCCTCCAAGCCTCAGTTAGGTTTTTGTGCCCGTCCGAGCAGGGTGCAATCTAGGTGGCTCTCCTAAAGAGCTGCTTAGAAAAAGTTTTTAGGTTTTTTATTTTACAGTGAGTCCTGCTGGCAACAGGCTCACTGCAACGAGGGACTTAGGGGAGAAGAAGTGAACTCACCTGCGTGCAGGATGGATTGGCTTCTTAGGCTACTGGACACCATTAGCTCCAGAGGGATCGAACACAGGCCCAGCCATGGAGTCCGGTCCCGGAGCCGCGCCGCCGACCCCCTTGCAGATGCCGAAAAGTGAAGAGGTCCAGAAACCGGCGGCAGAAGACTTTTCAGTCTTCATGAGGTAGCGCACAGCACTGCAGCTGTGCGCCATTGTTGTCACACACTTCACACCAGCGGTCACGGAGCGTGCAGGGCGCTGCGGGGGGCGCCCTGGGCAGCAATGAGAATACCTTGTTCTGGCTAAAAAATAGATCACATATAGCCCCTGGGGCTATATGGATGTATTTAACCCCTGCCAGGTCTCACAAACACCGGAGAAGAGCCCGCCGAAATAGGGGGCGGGGCCTATCTCCTCAGCACACAGCGCCATTTTCCTGCTCAGCTCCGCTGCGAGGAAGGCTCCCAGGACTCTCCCCTGCACTGCACTACAGAAACAGGGTAAAACAGAGAGGGGGGGGCACTTTTTTGGCGTTTTTTGATATATTAAGCTGCTATAAGGGAGACAACACTTCTATAGGGTTGTTCCTATATATTTATAGCGCTTGGGTGTGTGCTGGCAAACTCTCCCTCTGTCTCCCCAAAGGGCTAGTGGGGTCCTGTCTTCGATAAGAGCATTCCCTGTGTGTCTGCTGTGTGTCGGTACGTGTGTGTCGACATGTATGAGGACGATGTTGGTGTGGAGGCGGAGCAATTGCCGGTAATGGTGATGTCACCCCCTAGGGAGTCGACACCGGAATGGATGGCTTTGTTTATGGAATTACGTGATAATGTCAGCACATTACAAAAATCAGTTGACGACATGAGACGGCCGGCAAACCAGTTAGTACCTGTACAGGCGTCTCAGACACCGTCAGGGGCTGTAAAACGCCCTTTACCTCAGTCGGTCGACACAGACCCAGACACGGACACCGAATCTAGTGTCGACGGTGAAGAAACAAACGTATTTTCCAGTAGGGCCACACGTTATATGATCACGGCAATGAAGGAGGCTTTGCATATCTCTGATACTGCATGTACCACAAAAAGGGGTATTATGTGGGGTCTGAAAAAACTACCTGTAGTTTTTCCTGAATCAGACGAATTGAATGAAGTGTGTGATGAAGCGTGGGTTAACCCCGATAGAAAACTGCTAATTTCAAAGAAGTTTTTGGCATTATATCCTTTCCCGCCAGAGGTTAGGGCGCGCTGGGAAACACCCCCTAGGGTGGATAAGGCGCTCACACGCTTATCAAAACAAGTGGCGTTACCGTCTCCTGAAACGGCCGCCCTCAAGGATCCAGCGGATAGGAGGCTGAAAACTACCCTGAAAAGTATATACACTCATACTGGTGTTATACTGCGACCAGCCATCGCCTCTGCATGGATGTGCAGTGCTGGGGTGGTTTGGTCGGATTCCCTGACTGAAAATATTGATACCCTAGATAGGGACAGTATTTTATTGACTTTAGAGCAATTAAAGGATGCTTTTCTTTATATGCGAGATGCTCAGAGGGATATTTGCACTCTGGCATCGAGAGTAAGTGCGATGTCCATATCTGCCAGAAGAAGTTTATGGACGCGACAATGGTCAGGTGATGCGGATTCCAAACGGCATATGGAAGTATTGCCGTATAAGGGGGAGGAATTATTTGGGGTCGGTCTATCGGATTTGGTGGCCACGGCAACAGCCGGGAAATCCACCTTTTTACCTCAGGTCCCCTCCCAACAGAAAAAGACACCGTCTTTTCAGCCGCAGTCCTTTCGTTCCTATAGGAACAAGCGGGCGAAAGGACAGTCATATTTGCCCCGAGGCAAAGGAAAGGGTAAGAGAGTGCACCAAGCAGCTTCTTTCCAGGAGCAGAAGCCCCCCCCGGCTTCTGCAAAGCCCTCAGCATGACGTTGGGGCTTTAGAAGCGGACTCAAGGGCGGTGGGGGGTCGACTCAAGAATTTCAGCGCACAGTGGGCTCACTCACAGGTGGACCCCTGGATCCTGCAGATAGTATCTCAGGGTTACAGGTTGGAATTCGAGAAGTCTCCCCCTCGCCGGTTCCTAAAGTCTGCTCTGCCAACGTCTCCCTCAGACAGGGCGACGGTATTGGAAGCCATTCACAAGCTGTATTCTCAGCAGGTGATAGTCAAGGTACCCCTCCTACAACAGGGAAAGGGGTATTATTCCACACTATTTGTGGTACCGAAGCCGGACGGCTCGGTAAGACCTATTCTAAATCTGAAATCTTTGAACCTGTACATACAAAAATTCAAGTTCAAGATGGAGTCACTCAGAGCAGTGATAGCGAATCTGGAAGAAGGGGACTTTATGGTGTCCCTGGACATCAAGGATGCTTACCTGCATGTCCCAATTTGCCCTTCACATCAAGGGTACCTCAGGTTCGTGGTGCAAAACTGTCATTATCAGTTTCAGACGCTGCCGTTTGGATTGTCCACGGCACCTCGGGTCTTTACCAAGGTAATGGCCGAAATGATGTTTCTTCTGCGAAGAAAAGGCGTATTAATTATCCCTTACTTGGACGATCTCCTGATAAGGGCAAGGTCCAGGGAACAGCTGGGGGACGTAGTAGCACTAACCCAAGTAGTGCTGCAACAGCACGGGTGGATTCTGAATTTTCCAAAATCTCAATTGACCCCGACGACACGTCTGCTGTTCCTGGGAATGATTCTGGACACGGTTCAGAAAAAGGTGTTTCTTCCGGAGGAGAAAGCCAGGGAGTTATCCGAACTTGTCAGGAACCTCCTAAAACCAGGGAAAGTGTCTGTGCATCAATGCACAAGAGTCCTGGGAAAGATGGTGGCTTCTTACGAAGCGATTCCATTCGGCAGATTCCACGCACAAACTTTTCAGTGGGATCTGCTGGACAAATGGTCCGGATCGCATCTGCAGATGCATCAGCGGATAACCTTATCGCCACGGACAAGGGTGTCTCTTCTGTGGTGGTTGCAGAGTGCTCATCTGTTAGAGGGCCGCAGATTCGGCATACAGGACTGGGTCCTGGTGACCACGGATGCCAGTCTGAGAGGCTGGGGAGCGGTCACACAGGGAAGAAACTTCCAGGGAGTATGGTCAAGCCTGGAGATGTCTCTTCACATAAATATACTGGAGCTAAGAGCGATTTACAATGCTCTAAGCCTGGCAAAACCCCTGCTTCAGGGTCAGCCGGTGTTGATCCAGTCGGACAACATCACGGCAGTCGCCCACGTAAACAGACAGGTCGGCACAAGAAGCAGGAGAGCAATGGCAGAAGCTGCAAGGATTCTTCGCTGGGCGGAAGATCATGTGATAGCACTGTCAGCAGTGTTCATTCCGGGAGTGGACAACTGGGAAGCAGACTTCCTCAGCAGACACGATTTACACCCGGGAGAGTGGGGACTTCATCCAGAAGTCTTCCACATGATTGTGAACCGTTGGGAAAAACCAAAGGTGGATATGATGGCGTCTCGCCTCAACAAAAAACTGGACAGGTATTGCGCCAGGTCAAGAGACCCTCAGGCAATAGCTGTGGACGCTCTGGTAACACCGTGGGTGTTCCAGTCAGTGTATGTGTTTCCTCCTCTGCCTCTCATACCAAAAGTACTGAGAATTATACGGCAAAGGGGAGTAAGAACGATACTCGTGGCTCCGGATTGGCCAAGAAGAACTTGGTACCCGGAACTTCAGGAGATGCTCACGGAAGATCCGTGGCCTCTACCTCTAAGACGGGACCTGCTTCAGCAGGGACCGTGTCTATTCCAAGACTTACCGCGGCTGCGTTTGACGGCATAGCGGTTGAACGCCGAATTCTAAGGGAAAAAGGCATTCCGGAAGAGGTCATTCCTACACTGGTAAAAGCCAGGAAGGAGGTGACTGCACAACATTATCACCGCATTTGGAGAAAATATGTTGCGTGGTGTGAGGCCAGGAAGGCCCCCACGGAGGAATTTCAATTGGGTCGATTCCTACATTTCCTGCAAACAGGATTGTCTATGGGCCTCAAATTGGGGTCCATTAAGGTTCAAATTTCGGCCCTGTCGATTTTCTTCCAGAAAGAATTGGCTTCAGTTCCTGAAGTCCAGACTTTTGTAAAAGGAGTACTACATATACAGCCCCCGGTTGTGCCCCCAGTGGCTCCGTGGGACCTTAATGTAGTTTTGGATTTTCTCAAATCCCATTGGTTTGAGCCACTCAAATCGGTGGATTTGAAATATCTTACATGGAAAGTAACCATGCTACTGGCCCTGGCTTCAGCCAGGAGAGTGTCAGAATTGGCGGCTTTATCGTATAAAAGCCCATATCTGATTTTCCATTCGGACAGGGCAGAACTGCGGACGCGTCCTCAGTTTCTGCCTAAGGTGGTGTCAGCGTTTCACCTGAACCAGCCTATTGTGGTGCCTGCGGCTACTAGCGATTTGGAGGATTCCAAGTTGCTGGACGTTGTCAGGGCATTGAAAATATATATTTCAAGGACGGCTGGAGTCAGAAAATCTGACTCGCTGTTTATACTGTATGCACCCAACAAGCTGGGTGCTCCTGCTTCTAAGCAGACGATTGCTCGTTGGATTTGTAGCACAATTCAACTTGCACATTCTGTGGCAGGCCTGCCACAGCCTAAATCTGTCAAGGCCCATTCCACAAGGAAGGTGGGCTCATCCTGGGCGGCTGCCCGAGGGGTCTCGGCATTACAACTCTGCCGAGCAGCTACGTGGTCGGGGGAGAACACGTTTGTAAAATTCTACAAATTTGATACCCTGGCTAAAGAGGACCTGGAGTTCTCTCATTCGGTGCTGCAGAGTCATCCGCACTCTCCCGCCCGTTTGGGAGCTTTGGTATAATCCCCATGGTCCTGACGGAGTCCCCAGCATCCACTAGGACGTCAGAGAAAATAAGATTTTACTTACCGATAAATCTATTTCTCGTAGTCCGTAGTGGATGCTGGGCGCCCATCCCAAGTGCGGATTGTCTGCAATACTTGTACATAGTTATTGTTACAAAAAAATCGGGTTGTTATTGTTGTGAGCCGTCTGTTCAGAGGCTCCTACGTTTGTCATACTGTTAACTGGGTTCAGATCACAAGTTGTACGGTGTGATTGGTGTGGCTGGTATGAGTCTTACCCGGGATTCAAAATCCTTCCTTATTGTGTACGCTCGTCCGGGCACAGTATCCTAACTGAGGCTTGGAGGAGGGTCATAGGGGGAGGAGCCAGTGCACACCACCTGATCCTAAAGCTTTATTTTTGTGCCCTGTCTCCTGCGGAGCCGCTAATCCCCATGGTCCTGACGGAGTCCCCAGCATCCACTACGGACTACGAGAAATAGATTTATCGGTAAGTAAAATCTTATTTTCTCCCGATCTTTGCCTTGGGGTTTAACAGGTTATTATAAATAGCATCAGGAGAAGTGTATGTCATCATTATCTGCATGTAACGCCATTACAGTGCTCTGTGCCTGCTGGGTCCTAGAAGTATAGAACAATAAAGAACCTGTTTGTTCCCCTTGCTAAAAATATTTTTGAGAAAAGTAATTTATTTGTTTTTTTTAAGGCGTACAGTGTATAGCTTACAGAGGGTTGGCCATACTCCAGCTTAGCTAGTACGACATTAGGAGGAATTCTGTTTTTCGGAGTACCCATAATTGAAGTAGTCCGCGGAACTGTAGGGGCATGCTGAGAAGGCGGCTAGTGAATCTGATCGGAGTTATGACCAATTTGCTCTAGCTTGGCAGCGGACTCTCTGCATGCACTTGGTCACCGCTGTCCTTTTTGGATGCTCTCAGTGTGTAGCTGTGACAGGGTGTGAGGACAAAGGAGCATTGCAGAGCAGAGAAATGTAGGTTTGTCAGATGCCCACTCCGCAGTTATCGTTCACACCACCAGTCAGGTCAAGACCCCAATCTCATTAATACTAATGAATTTTCATAAGTATCCAGTAGATGACTAATTTCATGCTGATATGTAAAAAAGCGAAAGATAAATTATAGTAGTTATGCTCTGTAAAAGTAATCCTGATTGTTCAGGTGCTGCATGTAGCGGACGGGTCTTCTTTAATTCAAGACTCTGAAACTGTGGTGCCCATATAACAATATAGCTGATAAATTTAATTTTTAGATGTCTGTGATTTCCCTTCAAAAGTCCCAGCTGTAACCTGTATTCTACATTAGTTCCCTCCTTCTCCTGTTATTCTAATGCAGATTTTACTATTTTTTCTAGGCAAATATGCAATGCGGGACCTGGTAAACAGACTTCCAGGAGGCAATGGCCCCAGCATTTTGTCAGATGAGACAGTAGCAGCGATCTGTTGTGCTTTGCATGAGGTCACCAGCAAGAACATGGAGAATGCAAAGGCCCTGGCAGACACTGGAGGGATTGAGAAACTGGTGAACATCACGAAAGGGAAAGGAGATAGGCAAGTATCCGGCAGCTGTGTAATGTAACCATTTAGTATAGAAACGATGCTTAGGGAGTAATTCTGTGCCTAGGCCCCAGCAGACACCATCTCTCCCACTACAGCCTGTAACCTTTTACATTTAATTATTCATTTCTACAAGCCATTCACTGCACATGGAGGAGGAGTAGCTGCACTTTCTGAGGTGTATAAATACTGTAGATGGTCATTAGCTTTTACAGGCATCCGTTCATTAATTCATGGCCTCTCCTCATTATAAACCTTTGTCCATTTGGTTTCACAGCAAGAATAAGAAGACTAAGGAATTGTATTACAGTTATTAGGTAAAATCCAACTTGTTTATGCACATTTTCCCATAGGTCATGAGACAGCTGTATAACCTATCCCTCTGCCATCACGTTCGTGCTAATCTTTTCTTGAAGAAAATGGTTCTCAAAGTTTCAGCTTTAGGTGTCAGGTGTGAAATGATGAGCTAATGCCTAGAGTGCAGTGTGACGTATGAGTGTTTCTCACATTACTTGTTTCAGCAGACACAGATGTCTGATTGGTGGATCATCTCTTATCCTCAGACCTTTCTTGTCCCTGTACTTCAGCTGCTCTAAAGCACTATTTTACTCTGGTAGCCAGATATTTACCCTGCAGCACGAGTTCACCTGCTTACAGTCGTTGTTGGATACTTTATTTTGTGATAAATGGATAGCCCTTTATATATTTTGTTGTGGCAGGGTGATACACTTGCAGTCCTTCAGGTCTTCTGTGTTATGGTACTGGTCCCTAAGGGATGCCAGTGACGGGCAGGACTGTGTTTGTTACTGGAGCACTTGAACCTTGTACTCTCTCCGATCTTATATACTTTTTTTAATAATTTTTTTTTTTTGTTTTGTTTTTTTTTTGTTTTTTTTTTACTTTTTTAGAACATCAATGAAAGTGGTGAAAGCTACAGCCCAGGTGTTAAATACCTTATGGCAATATCGAGACCTCCGCAGCATTTATAAGAAGGTACTTTTCTGGATGTGTCTTGCCCACCACTGCCAGGAGCAGTGTTGGGCAAGACAGAAGTGATCTTTAAATGTACAATTATGTGTAATGTCAAATATTTTTTTGCTTTTGCCATGGGGAATTAAAAGAAATCTATGTTAGTGCTAACATTGTGGCTGTGACCTGCTGCCCAGTAGCTACAGCAGTTGGCTGGCTCCTTAAGCTGTGATTTTGGCTCATTTGTCAATGAAATGTCGAAACAAATGTAAAAAAAATTCCATACATCAAATTCGGATGCCCCACAATATAAATAATGCAGTAAAAAACTCAGTGTAAATTTGACCAGCCTTAAATACTTTAATATTCCCATTACAGTATGTCATCAGATCATAGTTCATGGACGTTGTTACAGTAATAAACCGTTACTTTGTTTTAAAGTAAGTTTGGCGTTGACAGGCTCGTCCAGTACAAGGTTTTCCTCTGCCTTTAGTGGCTGTAAGAGACTGATCAGGAATGCCAAGCGGTGAGATAGCCACATGGCCCTTTAGAAAAGAGAAGTGTGTTATTTGCAGTGCAGAGATATGGAATGCAGTAATGTAGTGTTACATGTGTAACCAACCATAAGTACATTTACTGGCCTTAACACTGCTTAGTTCTGGCTTGAAGTTGATTAAGATATTTACAAGTGCCCCTTCAGTTATTGGGAAGTTGTGTGCAAACATGCCTGGGCTACCTCCACTGTCTATTCCTGACGTATCAGTATTACAGAATAGGTGGGAATTGGGTCCTGTAACTACTGTAGTTACAGTTACTGGATAAACGTAACTGGCTTTTATGGATTAGAGAAGCTTTGTATTGCAAGGGTATCCCGGCTTTTCTGTGTATGAGAGTTCTAACTACATCTGCCTTATACTGGCTGTCTTTGCAGGAGGGTTGGAATCAGTCTCATTTTATTACACCGGTCTCAACACTGGAGCGCGATCGATTCAAATCCCACCCATCTTTATCCACCACCAATCAGCAAATGTCTCCCATGATCCAGTCAGGTGGGTGATAAATTAGTTACATGTAAACAGGTCTGTGACAAGGTTACTAGGTATCCCAGGCAAAACCTATAACCCAATGGAAGAAGGGATGTAGCTATGATAAGGAGTTGATCTGGATAGAAGATAAATTATGGACATGTTATCCTGCTGTCTATCTCCCTACGTGTATGTGTAACTGTAATAGTTCCATGTATCGCAGTGTTAAGCACTTTCCTTTCACACCTTAAGCTGCTCTGCCTTTATGCATAGACAATATGGACTTCCCGCCTCCTGATTGTTCCTGCAGTGCTAACAAATATCCAAAATTACTACAATTAGGAAGTATAATATGTGTGTCCTGTAGTATTCATTTACCATGCCATCACCTCCTACTCTGACTTAGTGATGGGAATGAGAATAAATTGAGGTCTCCGGCTACAGAAGGCAATCCTATGGTCATACACGCTCTTATTGCTCCTGTGATGTTTGTGGTCACATGACTACACAAACTGGACTCCACCTGCATTACCGGTCTGAGGAGGATTGCTGGACTGTAAATGTTTAGATAATTAAAGTTAATAATCAGATTGGGAAGTGTGCAGGGAAGGTGTGGGGCAGCCGGAGAAAATACAAAGAATTAGTGGCATGATATCAAGCCTTGGTAGTCAAGGAGACAACTTTAGCCCACTATGGGGCTCATTTATGAATGAGTGATAAAACTTGTTGCGTATGATAAATGGTGCTCCAGCCAATCACCTTTTTCAAACACATCACAGGAGCCGAACACATGACACTTGGGAACTGATCACCATTTATCATTCACGAATTTTATCGCTTGTTGATAAATGTGCCTCAGTGTTAGCACTGGCCCTGCATTTAAGACTATGGGGTTGATGTATCAAGCAGTGAAAAGAGTGGAAAGGTGGACCAGTGTAGATGTTGCCTTTAGCAAACAGCTAGGAGAAGCATTTATTGAGAACATCCCGTAAAAGGATAGCTACGTGCATATTGGTTGCCATAGGCAACTTTTCCACTATTTTCTCTGCTTAATACATCAACCCCTACGTTTGGAATACCCTCTGGAAGGTAAATGCATATCCTGAGCACACAGTTCTCCTATCTCAGAGACGCTGAGTCTGGCACAGAGATGGTACTGTTGCTTTAATGTGTGCTGATGTTGACAAGTCTGTCTGTTTCTGGTCCCTGCAGTCTTTGTCTATTTCATTTCCATTAATGTGCTTGGCAGACACGCAGACAGTTTGTCAGTATACGGAGCTTCGCATGCTAAGATGTATTACTGAAATAAGCACTGAGCGCCTCGGGCACGTTTTACCTGACACCCCCTCTGATGTGCTGTATGTGTTCTGCTAAATGTAAATACATTAGTATGGAATGGGAATGCATTATCTTGTTTGTAAGTGGTTTTACTTTTGCTTTTGTGATTTAATAAGTAGTTTCGTATACATTGCGCCATAATTATCTATACTCTGGGAAAAAAGGGGGTCAGTATAAATATTACTAGTGTTCCTTTTACATCATTGATTCCTCTTTGCCGTTTGACAGTGCTCATTGTCTGTTAGCCTATTGTTATCCTATTTACTATCTTGTCTATCTATATGTTATTGGTTGAAGTTTACCTGCCGCCAATACACAGCAGAGGACATTGATGTTGTGTAACATCACTGTAAGGCCATAGTGGCCTATGATCACACCAGCTGCATTGTATAAACTCTTCAGGAAATATAGCATCGCATCTACTTGCCTGTCAACGTGTCAAGTGAGTTTCAAAATACACCAGTCTGTATATTCCCTTCATTAGTAACTACAGTAGAACATGGTGTGCAGTCATCTCAGTCATCTCTTCTGCAAACATTACACAGTGTCTGGGGCCCCATCATTGTCTCCTGAATTCCTTCTTGGGAGGACAGAACGCCAGGTCAGACAGTGACCACCAGCCGTGCATGTATAGGTCATCTGCTGACCCAGCAGTGCTAGTGGAGCAGTCCACAGCGTTGTACTTTACGTAGACAGCAATCCTTTGTTGCTGATTCAATTAAATACTACTATATCTTTCTCTCATGTCTCTGGTGATGAGGTCATGGCCCTCATCCGTTCCTCACCTCCCCACTTTACCCTATCCCCTCCCACCTCCGCCGCTACCTCTATCTCTCTGCCTGCTCTCATCTTGCCCACCTCCTCAATCTCTCCCTCTTATCAGGCACTGTGCCCTCTGCCTTCAAGCATGCACTTTAATACAACAGAGATTCAAAAACAGCGCCCCAACTCAAAAGTGCAGCAACAGAAGCTAGGGTGATCCCAACCACCACAAATACTGGAAACAACAACAATGGTAAGCAACTGTGCGCACCCTCTTGGTGTATAGTCCCAAAAAGTCTGTGTGTAATACCACAGAAATTTATACCAAAATATTACACTGATTCCATGTGTTAGGAATTAGAATATTCCAGTCCCCAGTCTGATTCGATCTTAAAAATGGGCTCCATATATCCAGTCTTTTCTCTTAATTGTTCAAATTCTCTCCTTTCTCCCGGGGAAACTGACCTGCTATCTTTTGACTTACAATATCATCTCTATGCTGATGAGAATCAAATCTACCTTTCTTCCCCTGACCTCTCACCTGCTTTCCGCACTCGTGTATCCAACTGTCTCTCTGCTATCTCTTCTTGGATGTTGCAGCGCTTTCTTAAACTTAACATGTCTACGGGCAACCATACATTAGAAAGATGAATCCCATGCGATTTTACTTGAAGTTCCCGGGAGCTCCCTGGAAGTCTTGCACTGACGATTTAGCATGCAATTGCTTATTTTGGGTCACGATGTACTCGCGATCTATCGCATTATCTCTATATAGTGCCAATTTATTATATCATTCTAATTTCAACAATGGGCTCGGCTAAACAGGGGGTATATAAAGCAACAGCCATTTCAACTCTGTGCACACTTCTGCACTGTGTTATTGGTGAGGTTTGGTGTATACCAGGTGAATTATTATCCACTTTGCTACCGTGCACTTCTGTTCTGTCTTCTATAGTGATGGATACCTATCGCCATAGAGTTCTGCTGTCAGTGGGCTTGGATGCAAACATCGGTGGGCTGTGGGTACTAGGATGCAAACATCGGTGGGCTGTGGGTACTTGGATGCAAATATTGGTGGGCAGTGGGTACTTTAATTGGTGCAAACATTGGTGGGCAGTGGTACTTTAGTTGGTGCAAACATCGGTGGGCGGGCAGTGGGTATTTTAATTGGTGCAAACATCGGTGGGCGGGCAGTGGGTACTTTAATTGGTGCAAACATCGGGCAGTGGGTACTTGGTGCAAACATCGGTGGGCAGTGGGTACTTGGTGGAAACATCGGTGGGCAGTGGGTACTTTAATTGGTGCAAACATTGGTGGCCAGTAGGCATATAATATCAATATATACCGATAGATCAACAAAACGAGGGATCTTTTGCTGTACTCCTGGCGTCTTTTCTCCTCTCAATGCTGCACGAGGAGGGTAGAGGGAGTGTCTGGGAAATGTCAGTCAGGTGGGTCACACGCAATGTAGCAAGGGACATCATCAGATCAGGACATAAGATATGAAAACCTATATTGCGAGCCGCGGGAACTCGCCTCAGATCGTAAGTGAATTACTTACAATATGCATTAATTACACGCGACGCATGGGTACAACAGGTCAAAATCGCACCTACGGTAAAAGAGCTAAATCGCTCTAATGTATGGCCAGCCTAAGACTGAACTGATTATCTTCCCTCCCTCCCGCACAACCTCACCGCCTACAATTTCATTACATATTGATGGCACTACTGTCTCCTCTAGCCTCCAAGTGCGCTGTCTTGGAGTAATCCTTGACTCCTCCCTCTTCTTCAAACCACACATTCAGCACCATTTAAAAACCTGTCTCAAAAATATTTCCAGGTTTCCTTTCTCACCCCCAGATGCCACTAAGATCCTTATCCACTCACTAGTCATCTCCAGACTAGACTACTGTAATCTTTTCGTATCTGGCACCCCTGATAAATACCTCTTTCCACTCCAATCTATCCGCAGTGCTGCAGCCCGGCTCAGCTTACTCACCAAATATACTACAGATGGAGCCACGCGCTGCAGCGCAGACAGGGGCGTGCATGCCTAGGCACACCGCCGAGCGTACAGAGACGCTCCCATTCACTTTGAGGCGCATGCATGTCTACAACGCACGTGCATCCCATTCGTTCCCAGCGGTGCGCCTCACCCTGCGCACCTAGTCACAGATGGAGCCACGTTTAGCATGGCTCCATCTGTCCATCCACCTCCCCTCACCTACAAGCCCTTCACTGGCTACCCTACCCCTTCAGAATCCATTTCAACTTCTCACTCTCACTTACAAAGCCCTCACCCACTTCTCTCCCAGTTATATCTCTGACCTTATCTCCCTTTACACTCCTGTCCGTCCTCTTTTCTCTGTTATTGACGCTGCCTCTCTTGCCTACTGATTACCTCCTCTCAGGCCTATCTCTCCCAAGATTTTGCACGTGCTGCTCCCTTTCTCTGGAATTCTCTACCTCTCCCCCACAGATTCTCCACCTCTCTACAAAACTTCAAACGGTCTCTCAAGACACACACTTCTATACCAAACCCAGCCGTCTCTCATCCTAAGCCCTCAGTGGGCCACGCTCCCTTTCTACCCCATCTGTGTCACCCCTCTCTGTTTGTCTGCCCCTCCCCTTTAGACTGTAAGCTTTTACATCTCTTACTTAACCTATATTCTTTTCAGTGCTCCCTTTGACAGCACCAAATCCCTCTGTATTCTGCCGCCCTGATACTTATTTCAGTGTTGTCTGCTGACGCAGCTATGTTTATATACCCTGTACTTGTCCTATATTGTATTGAATTGTAAGTCACGGGTGTGGTTCGTTGGGTCGACAGTCATTAGGTCGATCACTATTGGTTGACAGTGACTAGGTCGACACATGAAATAGGTCGACACGGTTATTTGGTCGACATGGAAAAAGGTTGACATGAGTTTTTCTGTTTTGTTTTTTTGTGTTGTTTTCTTTGTAAAGTGACCCGGAACCCCAATTAGTGCACCGTATCCCTTTGCATGTCACGCAAAGGTGCCTCACTCCGCTACCACTGCGCTCGGCACAGGTTACTATTCCCAGCCGTAGTCCACCTCTCCATGTGTCGACATTTGTCATGTCGACCTAATGACCACGTCGACCTTTAGTGGTCGACCTAAGGAGCGTCGACCTAAAGACCAGATACCGTAAGTCGTGGTCTTATTTTATTTATTTGTTTATGTACTCTGTAATTGGGGGCTGCAGATTCCCTGTGGCTTTATCTAAATAAAGGATAATAATAATATAACCGGGAAAGCAGTCAACTTTTCATTGTGTGAATTTAAGTTTAAATCCTATTTTTCACCTATAAGACAGATGAGAAGTAGTGTTACTAGCAAACTGGAATTGTATGTTTTGATTGGGCTGTAAGTGAAGTGGTTTTATTGTACCTTTTGTGTGCCGGTACAGTGGGCAGCACATCATCCTCACCAGCACTATTAGGAATCCGGGAGCCGAATTCTGGATATGAGAAAACACAGTCCTCTATGCAATACTACAACAGCCAGGGAGAGTCCTTGGTCCACAAGGATATGTATAGTGGTAAGTGAGTTCTGCTTGCCTTGCACACACATGACCTATGAGCCTTTACCCTGTCTGCAGCCATCTTGGTTGAAAAACATGGTTCAAAGAGCAATAATATGTTTGCTGTCAACATTCCAGTCAGACTAATGGAAGCCATGATCTAATTGGTTGCTTGGCTTTAGCTCCTCAGCGAGTGCTGACTGGTGGGGACGCATAATGACAAAACTCTAAATATTCCAAGCATAAACCATCATGCCCTCATTCATTAATATATGTGAACATACATGTTGGCTACACAGTAATGGCCGCTTTTCTGTGGGCTGTACCAATCAATCTAGTACATTCTAAAATGATAGCTAGCATCTGGTTGCTATGGGCAACACATCCACTTGTCCACTTCTGAAGGTTCAGGAATTCTCCCAGTATATGTCTGTTATGTGTCAGCAATGTCCATAGATCCTAGTGAGTATTACGTCATACCACAACATGATGTTGTACCCACCCCCAAAAGGCAATTAAAGAACATAAGTGACAATTGGAGGTCTGTAAAAAATGTCTGTTTGTTCATCTCAAATACTGAAGATATACTGTAGCTTTTCAGAATTTACTGTAAACTACACAGCTCAGTATGATAAATCCAGATGTGTACTCCCTCAGCGTTGCTGCAGTCACGTTAAACAGCCCGCCTAGTCATGAATGCGTTACGCCAAGGTTACCTTGAAAATGCATCTTATTTGAATCCCTATGTGAATAAGACGCGCAAGTAGACTATACGGATTAAAATATGTGGCACGCCCTTGATTCTGTGTGCGACTGCAGCCGTATCTTCATACAAAATGCTCCATTACACTTTTTCCTGGAAAACACTGTAACGTAGTAGTATTACATATGCAGATGCAGCCGCAGTGGCACACAGAATATAGACATGCCACATATTAGTTTAATCAGCAGAGTCTGCTTTTATTTGCAAAGCACATAAGACACATTTTCAGGGGGAAAAGACGCCCAACGCTGACCAAATCTCCCAGGAGCTGGCGACTCTCATGCGTCCTCCATGGTGCGACTGGATGAAGGGACACATCTATATAGGGGTTTGAGGAACATATAGTCTGCACAGGAGATGAAGTAAATTGATTTTAAAGAACTTGTGCTGTAAAAGTGGCGTAGGGCTGATCATCCAAAGATTTTACAATTTGATGTGCTGCAAGTAATGGAGATATGATTTTCTCCATATGAACATGGGCTGAGAATGTCATCCAGTATAATGAGGTTCCAGACACTGTTCTAATATAGACACTGTGGGAATAAGGCAGGAATTGGAAGCAATTTATTACGCCTCCTTTAAGTAATGCATTGTGACAGTTGTCAGTATAGTGAAGTATTGCAGCTGTCTGACATGTCTCTGTCTTCTCACCAAAGCTCAAACTGCAGACTTCCATTTGTTGGCTAAACTGGGCCTTGGCCCACCCTCAGCTCTTCCCAAAGAGACATTTATACTATTAGTGTGCAGTAGAGGATTCATATTTATAAGTACATATATTGTCAGGCAGAGGTGTGGGATACTTACCTTTCCAGCCTACACTGGCATGACCAGGTGCTATGGCATTCAGGTGGGTGTTTAGAACTGAGCGCCCATCTGAGCCTACACTGGCATGACCAGGTGCTATGGCATTTAGGTGGGGGTTTAGAACTGAAGGTGATGCAGAAACATACATTGGGGTATATGCAATTGCGGTCGAATTGCCGCAAATGTCAGAAAAGGGGGCATTTTCGACACCAAAAAATGATTCGACAATGCAATACAGTACTTTCCGACAAAAAAACTGACTTTTCAGATTCGACTTTTTGAAATTCGACAGGTGACAAATTCGACATGTCTGCAATGGTAAAAATGCGGCTTTTCAACAAAAGTATATTCAATTGAAAAATGTCGATTCGACAACAGTGCTTTTCAACAGTAAATTCGTCTATTTCATTCCGCCTCACTTTGCTGGCGGAATCTAATAAAAAAAAATTAAAACATGTTTTGTTTTGTGTTTTTTTTTTTATTGCTAATAGCATATCTATTTATATTAGAAGGGATTAGGTACTTGGTTTGTCTATTAGGAGACACAACTATTATTTATATATTTTTTTTTAAATAATAATTCTCTGACGTCCTAGTGGATGCTGGGAACTCCGTAAGGACCATGGGGAATAGCGGCTCCGCAGGAGACTGGGCACAAAAGTAAAAGCTTTTAGGTCACCTGGTGTGCACTGGCTCCTCCCCCTATGACCCTCCTCCAAGCCTCAGTTAGATTTTTGTGCCCGGCCGAGAAGGGTGCATGCTAGGTAGCTCTCCAGAGCTGCTTAGAGTAAAAGTTCTAAATAGGTTTTTTTATTTTCAGTGAGACCTGCTGGCAACAGGCTCACTGCATCGTGGGACTAAGGGGAGAAGAAGCGAACTCACCTGACTGCAGAGTGGATTGGGCTTCTTGGCTACTGGACATTAGCTCCAGAGGGACGATCACAGGTTCAGCCTGGATGGGTCCCGGAGCCGCGCCGCCGGCCCCCTTACAGAGCCAGAAGAGCGAAGAGGTCCGGAAAAATCGGCGGCAGAAGACGTTCCTGTCTTCAATAAGGTAGCGCACAGCACTGCAGCTGTGCGCCATTGCTCTCAGCACACTTCACACTCCGGTCACTGAGGGTGCAGGGCGCTGGGGGGGAGCGCCCTGAGACGCAATAAAACATGTTTAAACCTTATATGGCTAAAGAAATACATCACATATAGCTCCTGAGCTATATGGATGCATTTCACCCCTGCCAGTTTTCCTAAAAAAAGCGGGAGAAAAGGCCGCCGTGAAGGGGGCGGAGCCTATCTCCTCAGCACACAAGCGCCATTTTCCCTCACAGTTCCGCTGGAAGGAAGGCTCCCAGACTCTCCCCTGCAGTCCTGCTACAGAATCAGGGTAAAACAAGAGAGGGGGGGCACTAATTGGCAGAAAATACATATATAGCAGCTATAGAAGGGAGAAACACTTATATAATGTTATCCCTGCATATATATAGCGCTCTGGTGTGTGCTGGCAAACTCTCCCTCTGTCTCCCCAAAGGGCTCGTGGGGTCCTGTCCTCTATCAGAGCATTCCCTGTGTGTGTGCTGTGTGTCGGTACGATTGTGTCGACATGTATGAGGAGGAAAATGATGTGGAGGCGGAGCAATTGCCTGTAATAGTGATGTCACCCCCTAGGGAGTCGACACCTGACTGGATGGTCGTATGGAAGGAATTACGTGACAGTGTCAGCACTTTGCAAAAAACTGTTGACGACATGAGACAGCCGACAAATCAGTTAGTGCCTGTCCAGGCGTCTCAAACACCGTCAGGGGCTCTAAAGCGCCCGTTACCTCAGATGGTCGACACAGACCCAGACACGGATACTGACTCCAGTGTCGACGGTGACGAGACAAACGTAATGTCCAGTAGGGCCACACGTTACATGATCACGGCAATGAAGGAGGCTTTGAACATTTCTGATACTACAAGTACCACAAAAAAGGGTATTATGTGGGGTGTGAAAAAACTACCCATAGTTTTTCCTGAATCAGATGAATTAAATGAGGTGTGTGACAAAGCGTGGGTTTCCCCCGATAAAAAACTGCTGATTTCTAATAAATTATTGGCATTATACCCTTTCCCGCCAGAGGTTAGGGCGCGTTGGGAAACACCCCCTAGGGTAGATAAGGCGCTCACACGCTTATCAAAACAAGTGGCGTTACCGTCTCCTGAAACGGCCGCCCTCAAGGAACCAGCTGATAGAAAGCTGGAAAATATCCTAAAAGGTATATACACACATACTGGTGTTATACTACGACCAGCAATCGCCTCAGCCTGGATGTGCTGTGCTGGAGTGGCTTGGTCGGATTCCCTGACTGAAAATATTGATACCCTGGATAGGGACAGTATATTATTGACTATAGAGCATTTAAAGGATGCATTACTATATATGCGAGATGCACAGAGGGATATTTGCACCCTGGCATCAAGAGTAAGTGCGTTGTCCATTTCTGCCAGAAGAAGTTTATGGACACGACAGTGGTCAGGTGATGCGGATTCAAAACGGCATATGGAAGTTTTGCCGTATAAAGGGGAGGAGTTATTTGGGGTCGGTCTATCAGACCTGGTGGCCACGGCGACGGCTGGAAAATCCACCTTTTTACCCCAGGTCACCTCTCAGCAGAAAAAGACACCGTCTTTTCAAACTCAGTCCTTTCGTCCCCATAAGGGCAAGCGGGCAAAAGGCCACTCATTTCTGCCCCGGGGCAGAGGAAGGGGAAAAAGACTGCAGCAAGCAGCCTCTTCCCAGGATCAGAAGCCCTCCCCCGCTTCTGCCAAGTCTTCAGCATGACGCTGGGGCTTTACAGGCGGACTCAGGCACGGTGGGGGCCCGTCTCAAAAATTTCAACGCGCAGTGGGCTCACTCGCAAGTGGACCCCTGGATCCTGCAGGTAGTATCACAGGGGTACAAACTGGAATTCGAGACGTCTCCCCCTCGCCGGTTCCTGAAGTCTGCTCTACCAACGTCTCCCTCCGACGGGGAGGCAGTATTGGAAGCTATTCACAAGCTGTATTCCCAGCAGGTGATAATCAAGGTACCCCTCCTACAACAGGGAAAGGGGTATTATTCCACGCTGTTTGTGGTACCGAAGCCGGACGGCTCGGTGAGACCGATTTTAAATCTAAAATCATTGAACACTTACATAAAAAGGTTCAAATTCAAGATGGAATCACTCAGAGCAGTGATAGCAAACCTGGAAGAAGGGGACTATATGGTGTCTCTGGACATCAAAGATGCTTATCTCCATGTCCCAATCTACCCTTCTCACCAAGGGTACCTCAGGTTTGTGGTACAGAACTGTCATTATCAGTTTCAGACGCTGCCGTTTGGGTTGTCCACGGCACCACGGGTCTTTACCAAGGTAATGGCCGAGATGATGATTCTTCTTCGAAGAAAAGGCGTCTTAATTATCCCTTACTTGGACGATCTCCTGATAAGGGCAAGGTCCAGGGAACAGTTAGAGGTCGGAGTAGCACTATCTCAGGTGGTGCTACGTCAGCACGGGTGGATTCTAAATATTCCAAAATCGCAGCTGATTCCAACAACACGTCTACTGTTCCTAGGGATGATTCTGGACACAGTCCAGAAAAAGGTGTTTCTCCCGGAGTAGAAGGCCAGGGAGTTATCCGAGCTAGTCAGGAACCTCCTGAAACCAGGACAAGTGTCAGTGCATCAATGCACAAGGGTCCTGGGAAAGATGATGGCTTCTTACGAAGCGATTCCATTCGGAAGATTCCATGCAAGAACGTTTCAGTGGGATCTGCTGGACAAATGGTCCGGATCGCATCTTCAGATGCATCGGCAGATAACCCTATCTCCAAGGACAAGGGTGTCTCTCCTGTGGTGGTTGCAGAGTGCTCATCTTCTAGAGGGCCGCAGATTCGGCATTCAGGACTGGATTCTGGTGACCACGGATGCCAGCCTGAGAGGCTGGGGAGCAGTCACACAGGGAAGAAACTTCCAGGGCTTGTGGTCAAGCATGGAAACGTCTCTTCACATAAATATCCTGGAACTAAGGGCAATTTACAATGCCCTAAGTCAAGCAAGGCCTCTGCTTCAGGGTCAGTCGGTTTTGATCCAATCGGACAACATCACGGCAGTCACCCACGTAAACAGACAGGGCGGCACAAGAAGCAGGAGGGCAATGGCAGAAGCTGCAAGAATTCTTCGCTGGGCGGAAAATCATGTGACAGCACTGTCAGCGGTGTTCATTCCGGGAGTGGACAACTGGGAAGCAGACTTCCTCAGCAGACACGACCTCCACCCGGGGGAGTGGGGACTTCACCCAGAAGTCTTCCACGTGATTGTAAACCGTTGGGAAAAACCAAAGGTGGACATGATGGCGTCTCGTCTCAACAAGAAACTAGACAGATATTGCGCCAGGTCAAGGGACCCTCAGGCAATAGCGGTGGACGCTCTGGTAACACCGTGGGTGTACCAGTCAGTGTATGTGTTCCCTCCTCTGCCTCTCATACCCAAAGTACTGAGAATCATAAGAAGGAGAGGAGTAAGAACTATACTCGTGGCTCCGGATTGGCCAAGAAGGACTTGGTACCCGAAACTTCAAGAGATGCTCACGGAGGACCCGTGGACTCTACCTCTCAGAAAGGACCTGCTCCAGCAGGGACCTTGTCTGTTTCAAGACTTACCGCGGCTGCGTTTGACGGCATGGAGGTTGAACGCCGGATCCTGAAGGAAAAAGGCATTCCAGATGAAGTCATCCCTACCCTGGTCAAGGCCAGAAAGGATGTAACCGCAAAACATTATCACCGCATTTGGCGGAAATATGTTGCGTGGTGTGAGGCCAAGAAGGCCCCTACAGAGGAATTTCAACTGGGTCGTTTCCTGCATTTCCTGCAAACAGGACTATCTATGGGCCTAAAATTAGGGTCCATCAAGGTTCAAATTTCGGCCCTGTCAATCTTCTTCCAAAAAGAACTGGCTTCAGTGCCTGAAGTTCAGACGTTTGTCAAAGGGGTACTGCATATACAGCCTCCTTTTGTGCCTCCAGTGGCACCTTGGGATCTCAATGTAGTGTTGAGTCTCCTAAAATCACATTGGTTTGAACCACTCACCACTGTGGAATTGAAATATCTCACATGGAAAGTGGTCATGCTGTTAGCCCTGGCTTCAGCCAGGCGTGTCTCTGAATTGGCGGCTTTATCATATAAAAGCCCTTACCTAATTTTTCATTCAGACAGGGCAGAACTGAGGACTCGCCCTCAATTTCTCCCTAAGGTGGTTTCAGCGTTTCACATGAACCAGCCTATTGTGGTACCTGCGGCGACTAGGGACTTGGAGGACTCCAAGTTGCTGGACGTAGTCAGGGCCCTGAAAATATATGTTTCCAGGACGGCTGGAGTCAGAAAATCTGACTCGCTGTTTATCCTGTATGCACCCAACAAGCTGGGTGCTCCTGCTTCTAAGCAGACGATTGCTCGTTGGATTTGTAGTACAATTCAGCTTGCACATTCTGTGGCAGGCCTGCCACAGCCAAAATCTGTAAAAGCCCATTCCACAAGGAAAGTGGGCTCATCTTGGGCGGCTGCCCGAGGGGTCTCGGCTTTACAACTTTGCCGAGCAGCTACTTGGTCAGGGGCAAACACGTTTGCTAAATTTTACAAATTCGATACCCTGGCTGAGGAGAACCTGGAGTTCTCTCATTCGGTGCTGCAGAGTCATCCGCACTCTCCCACCCGTTTGGGAGCTTTGGTATAATCCCCATGGTCCTTACGGAGTTCCCAGCATCCACTAGGACGTCAGAGAAAATAAGAATTTACTTACCGATAATTCTATTTCTCATAGTCCGTAGTGGATGCTGGGCGCCCATCCCAAGTGCGGATGGTCTGCAATACTTGTATATAGTTATTGTTACAAAAATCGGGTTGTTTATTGTTGTGAGCCATCTTTTCAGAGGCTCCTACGTTTATCATACTGTTAACTGGGTTCAGATCACAAGTTGTACGGTGTGATTGGTGTGGCTGGTATGAGTCTTACCCGGGATTCAAGATCCTTCCTTATTATGTACGCTCGTCCGGGCACAGTATCCTAACTGAGGCTTGGAGGAGGGTCATAGGGGGAGGAGCCAGTGCACACCAGGTGACCTAAAAGCTTTTACTTTTGTGCCCAGTCTCCTGCGGAGCCGCTATTCCCCATGGTCCTTACGGAGTTCCCAGCATCCACTACGGACTATGAGAAATAGAATTATCGGTAAGTAAATTCTTATTTTTTTTTTTTAACTGACTAAAATTGAGAGAGCATGGTTTTCAGTGGGAAGGGGCGGGAATGGGTTAAAATTCTGGGGAAAAAATGCGTGGGGTCCCCCCTCCTAAGCATAACCAGCCTCGGGCTCTTTGAGCCGGTCCTGGTTGGAATAATACGGGGGGAAAATTGACTGGGGCAAAAAATACGGGGGACAAAAAGCGTAGGGGTCCCCCGTATTTTTTGAACCAGCACCGGGCTCCACTAGCTGGGGAGATAATGCCACAGCCGGGGGACACTTTTATACCGGTCCCTGCGGCCGTGGCATTAAATACCCAACTAGTCACCCCTGGCCGGGGTACCCTGGAGGAGTGGGGACCCCTTGAATCAAGGCCCCCCTCCCCTCCCCATCCAAGGGCTGCAGATGGGGGGCTGATAGCCATGTGTAAAAATAAAAGAATATTGTTTTTTGCAGAAGAACTACAAGTCCCAGCAAGCCTCCCCCGCACGCTGGTACTTGGAGAACCACAAGTACCAGCATGCGGGGGGAAACGGGGCCGCTGGTACCTGTAGTTCTTCTGCAAAAAAAATACCCAAATAAAAACAGGACACGCGCACAGTGAAAGTAAAACTTTATTACATACATGCCGACACACACATACTTACCTATGTTCACACGCCGACTCTGGCCACGTCTCCATCTGTCGACGTCTCGGAATCCGGGGTACCTGAAAATAAAATTATACTCCCCTAAATCCAGTGTCCTGTTATTATTTGTAATCCACGTACTTGGCAAAAAAACAAACTGCATACCCGGACCACGGACTGAAAGGGGTCCCATGTTTACACATGGGACCCCTTTTCCCGAATGCTGAGACCCCCTGTGACTCCTGTCACAGAGGGTCCCTTCAGGCAATCAGGGAGCGCCACGTCGTGGCACTCTCCTGATTGCCTATGCGCGTCTGAGCTGGCAGACAGCGCATCGCACAGCCCCTCCATTATATTCAATGATGGGAACTTCGCGGTCAAAGGAGTCTGTGACAGGAGTCACAGGGGGTCTCAGCATTCGGGGAAAGGGGTCCCATGTGTAAACATGGGACCCCTTTCAGTCCGTGGTCCGGGTATGCGGTTTGTTTTTTTGCCAAGTACGTGGATTACAAATAATAACAGGACACTGGATTTAGGCGAGTATAATTTTATTTTCAGGTACCCCGGATCTACTTGGAGACGTCGACAGATGGAGACGTGGCCAGAGTCGGCGTGTCAACATAGGTAAGTATGTGTGTGTCGGCATGTATGTAATCAAGTTTTACTTTCAAGGTGTGCGTGTACTGTTTTTATTTGGGTATTTTTTTTGCAGAAGAACTACAGGTACCAGCGCGCCCCCCCCCCCCCCCGCGCATGCTGGTACTTGTGGTTCTCCAATTACCAGCTTGCGGGGGAGGCTTGCTGGGACTTGTAGTTCTTCTGCAAAAAAAACAATATTCTTTTAATCTTACACATGGCTATCAGCCCCCCATCCGCAGCCCTTGGATGGGGGGGACAGCCTCTGGCTTCACCCCTGGCCCTTGGGTGGCTGGAAGGGGGGGACCCCTTGATTTAAGGGGTCCCCACTCCTCCAAGGTACCCCGGCCAGGGGTGACTAGTTGGATATTTAATGCCACGGCCGCAGGGACCGGTATAAAAGTGGCATTATCTCCCCAGCTAGTGGAGTCCGGTGCTGGTTCAAAAGATATGGGGGACCCCTACGCTTTTTGTCCCCCGTATTTTTTGCACCAGGACCGGACGCAAAGCCTGGTGCTGGTTCTAAAATACGGGGGATCCCCAGTCAATTTTTTCCCCGTATTTTTACAACCAGGACCGGCTTAAAGAGCCAGAGGCTGGTTATGCTTAGGAGGGGGGACCCCACGCAATTTTTTTCTGTGTATTTTAACCATTTTTGCGCCGTCGGAAAAGTCGAATCCAGGATGCACTTATCCGTCAATTGGTCCGCTTTTCGACAGCGGGACTGTCGAATCCGGTTTTTATTGAATATGTCGAATTCCGGCACCCACCGGCCGCAATTCGACGGTCGAATTGTGTCGAATTAAAAAACGGGCGAAAAAAAACGCAATTCGCCCGGAATTGCATATACCCCATTATCTTTTTGACAAAGTTTTTACTTAGAAGTGAAACCTTGTAATATCTTGCATCCAAAGCATACCTGTACTGACCAGCGTACAGAATGGCTTCCCACCTCTAGCTGACATTTTACTTATATAATGTCATCACCTTGGCAACTTCATATTTTAGTTGAATCATTTAGTCGGAATGGATTTATTAAAACAAAATACATTTTGCAGCATTGCTCGTTCTCCATCAGATTGGATGGCACCTTTTTGATGAACAGCAATTTTCTAGTCATTCCACTTACTGTCAGTGAGATTAGAGTCTGGGCTTTAACGGACATTAATTTCTTTTGTATTGAAACCACTCCAGTATCTCTGTTGCTGTATGCATTGGGTCAGTCTCCTGTTGGAATGCAAGTCATCCTTCTGGGCTCTTGTAGAATACAACAGGCTTTCCTCCATAATAACTGTCATAGTTGCCATAGGCCTTTTGGGTTACACCAAGTCCTTCGTGCCCTTTTCTCATAGGTAGTTTGTTTTGGGGGGCAATCTAGTTCAGGCAGACTCAAGGTTGTGCCATACTGTCTCACATGTTTTTGATGACCTTCAGTGTGCCACATACTTACCAGCAGTCCCGATTTCAGCAGGACAGTCAGTTTGAGGGCTTTGTCCAGACATCACAATCACAACTTCATTTTCCCAAACAATCTGGCAGTTGAAAGCTACTGTATGTCCTATGCAGAGCAACGATAAATAATTGCTACATGCACCAGCATCTGCACCGTTATGTGGCCACAGCCCCTAACCTATTTCTCCTGGTCCTCCCACTCACGGTTTTGGGATACATGCTGCCAGGAAATATATGTAAATATTATTTTATTCATCTTCTATTCAGTAATTTAAAAAAAAAAACACATTTTAAGAATTGCTTGATCTTCATGAGGAAGCTTATGTTTGGAAATGTAACGACAGTCACTCACAGGCATATGGAATTTTTTTTAAATCAATTGGAGTACTTGAACTCCAATCAATTAATTGGGTGACCTCTGAAGACAACTGATTGTACCAGGGGTTATACAAGTGTATTGTACTAAAGTGTTTATACTTATTTGTATTTTTTGTTCTCTATTTCTCTGACGTCCTAGTGGATGCTGGGGACTCCGTAAAGACCATGGGGAATAGCGGCTCCGCAGGAGACTGGGCACATCTAAAGAAAGATTTAGGACTATCTGGTGTGCACTGGCTCCTCCCCCTATGACCCTCCTCCAGACCTCAGTTAGATTTCTGTGCCCGGCCGAGCTGGATGCACACTAGGGGCTCTCCTGAGCTCCTAGAAAGAAAGTATAGTTTAGGTTTTTTATTTTACAGTGAGACCTGCTGGCAACAGGCTCACTGCAACGAGGGACTAAGGGGAGAAGAAGCGAACCTACCTAACTGGTGGTAGCTTGGGCTTCTTAGGCTACTGGACACCATTAGCTCCAGAGGGATCGCACACAGGACCCGACCTCGTCGTCCGGTCCCGGAGCCGCGCCGCCGTCCCCCTTACAGAGCCAGAAGCAAGAAGTGTCCGGAAAATCGGCGACTGAAGACTTCTGTCTTCTCCAAGGTAGCGCACAGCACTGCAGCTGTGCGCCATTGCTCCTCATGCACACCACACACTCCGGTCACTGATGGGTGCAGGGCGCTGGGGGGGGGGCGCCCTGAGCAGCAATATTAACACCTTGGCTGGCAAAACTGACACCATATATAGCCCTAGAGGTTATATAGGTGTAAATTACCCCTGCCAGATTTACACAAACAGCGGGAGAAAGCCCGCCGAAAAAGGGGCGGAGCCATCTCCCTCAGCACACTGGCGCCATTTTCCCTCACAGCTCCGCTGGAGGGATCGCTCCCTGGCTCTCCTCTGCAGTCCTGCACTACAGAAAGGGTTAAAAAGAGAGGGGGGGGCAATAAATTTAGGCGCAGTATATATATATAATACAAGCAGCTATAGGGGAAAACACTCTGTATAGTGATATCCCTCTGTTATATAGCGCTCTGGTGTGTGCTGGCATACTCTCCCTCTGTCTCCCCAAAGGGCTTTGTGGGGTCCTGTCCTCTGTCAGAGCATTCCCTGTGTGTGTGCTATGTGTCGGTACTGCTGTGTCGACATGTATGATGAGGAAAATGATGTGGAGGCAGAGCAAATGCCTGTGAATGTGATGTCACCCCCTGCGGGGTCGACACCTGTGTGGATGGACTTATGGAAGGAATTACGTGACAGTGTCAGCTCCTTACATAAAAGGTTTAACGACATAGGACAGCCAGCTACTCAGCTTGTGCCTGTCCAAGCGTCTCAAATGTCATCAGGGGCTTTAAAACGCCCGCTACCTCAGATGGCAGACACAGATGTTGACACGGATACCGACTCCAGTGTCGACGACGATGATACTAGTGTACCTTCCAATAGGGCCACCCGTTACACGATTGAGGCAATGAAAAATGTATTACACATTTCTGATAGTACCCCAGGTACTTTGGTGTGTTTGGTGAGAAAAAACTACCAGTAGTTTTTCCTGCATCTGAGAAATTAAATGAGCTGTGTGAGGAAGCGTGGACTTCCCCGATAAGAAATTGATAATTTCTAAACGGTTATTGGCAGCGTACCCTTTCCCGCCAGAGGATAGGTCACGTTGGGAAACACCCCCTAGGGTAGATAAAGCGCTTACACGTTTATCAAAAAAAGTGGCACTACCGTCTACGGATACGGCCGCCCTAAAGGAACCTGCTGATAGAAAGCAGGAGGCTACCCTTAAAGCTATATATATATACATGATGCCGATTCAAAAAGGCACATGGAAGTTTTGCCTTATAGGGGGGTGGAACTGTTTTGGGGATGGTCTTTCAGATCTCGTTTCCACAGCTACGGCTGGGAAATCGACATTTTTGCCACAGGCTACCCCACAGCAAAAGAAAGCACCGTATTATCAAGTACAGTCCTTTCGGCCCCATAAAAACAAGAGGGCTAGAGGCGCATCTTTTCTGCCGAGAGGAAAAGGTAGAGGGAAAAAACTGCAGCATACAGCCAGTTCCCAAGAGCAGAAGTCCTCCCCCGCGTCCGGTAAGTCCACAGCATGACGCTGGGGCTTCACAGGCGGACCCGGGTACGGTGGGGGCCCGTCTCAGAAATTTCAGCGCACAGTGGGCTCTCTCACAGGTGTATCCCTGGATCCTTCAAGTAGTATCTCAGGGGTACAGGCTGGAATTCGAAGCATCTCCCCCCACCGTTTCCTAAAATCTGCCTTACCAGCAACTCCCTCTGCCAGGGAGGCAGTGTTGGTGGCTATCCAAAAAACTGTATTCACAGCAAGTGATTGTCAAGGTACCCCTCCTTCAACAAGGAAAGGGTTACTATTCCACAATGTTTGTGGTACCGAAACCGGAAGGTTCGGTGAGACCCATCTTAAATTTAAAAATCCTTGAACACATATATCAGAAGGTTCAAGTTCAAGATGGAATCGCTCAGGGCGGTTATTGCGAGCCTGGACGAGGGGGATTACATGGTCTCCCTGGACATCAAGGATGCCTACCTGCATGTCCCCATTTACCCTCCTCACCAGGAGTACCTCAGGTTTGTGGTACAGGACTGTCACTATCAGTTCCAGACGCTGCCGTTTGGGTTATCCACGGCACCGAGGGTCTTTACCAAGGTAATGGCCGAAATGATGATACTCCTTCGGAAGAAGGGGGGTTTAATTATCCCGTACTTGGACGATCTCCTGATAAAGGCGAGGTCCAAGGAACAGTTGTTAGTGGGGGTAGCACTTTCTCGGGAAGTGCTGCAGCAGCACGGCTGGATTCTCAATATCCCAAAGTCACAGCTGGTCCCGACGACACGTCTTCTGTTCCTGGGAATGATTCTGGACACAGACCAGAAAAAAGTGTTTCTTCCAGTGGACGCGAGTCCTGGGAAAAATGGTAGCTTCGTACGAAGCAATTCCATTCGGAAGGTTCCACGCAAGGATTTTCCAGTGGGACCTGTTGGACAAATGGTCCGGGTCGCATCTCCAGATGCAGCAGCGGATAACCCTGTCGGCAAGGACCAGGGTGTCACTACTGTGGTGGCTGCAGAGGGCTCATCTCCTAGAGGGCCGCAGATTCGGAATACAGGACTGGGTCCTGGCGACCACGGATGCCAGCCTTCGGGGCTGGGGAGCGGTCACACGAGGAAGAAATTTCCAGGGACTGTGGTCAAATCAGGAGATTTCACTTCACATAAATATTCTGGAGCTAAGAGCCATTTACAATGCCCTAAGCCAAGCAAGACCCCTGCTTCAAAACCAGCCGGTACTGATCCAATCAGACAACATCACGGCGGTCGCCCATGTAAACAGACAGGAAGGCACAAGAAGCAGGAGGGCAATGGCAGAAGCCACAAGGATTCTCCGATGGGCGGAAAATCACGTGTTAGCACTGTCAGCAGTGTTCATTTCGGGAGTGGAGGACTGGGAAGCAGACTTCCTCAGCAGGCACGACCTCCACCCGGGAGAATGGGGACTTCATCCAGAAGTCTTCCAAATGCTGGTAAACCGTTGGGAAAGACCACAGGTGGACATGTTGGCGTCCCGCCTCAACAAAAAGCTAAAAAGATATTGCGCCAGGTCAAGGGACCCTCAGGCGATCGCTGTGGACGCTCTAGTAACACCGTGGGTGTACCAGTCGGTTTATATGGTTCCTCCTCTGCGCCTCATTCCCAAGGTACTGAGAATAATACGAAGGGGAGGAGTGAGAACTATACTCGTGGTTCCGGATTGGCCAAGAAGGGCTTGGTACCCGGAACTTCAAGAGATACTTTCAGAGGACCCATGGCCTCTACTGCTAAGGCGGGACCTGCTGCAGCAGGGGCCCTGCCTGTTCCAAGACTTACCGCGGCTGCGTTTGACGGCATGGAGGTTGAACACTGGATCCTGAAGGAAAAAGGCATTCCGGAGGAAGTCATCCCTACCCTGATCAAAGCCAGGAAGGATGTCACTGCAAAACATTATCACCGCATTTGGCGGAAATATGTTGCTTGGTGTGAGGCCAGGAAGGCCCCAACGGAAGAATTTCAACTGGGTGGATTCCTCCATTTCCTGCAAGCAGGCGTGACGTTGGGCCTCAAATTGGGGTCCATTAAGGTCCAGATTTCGGCTCTGTCGATTTTCTTCCAGAAAGAACTGGCTTCACTGCCTGAAGTTCAGACATTTGTCAAAGGAGTTCTGCATATTCAGCCTCCTTTTGTGCCCCCAGTGGCACCTTGGGATCTCAATGTGGTTTTGGAGTTCCTGAAATCACATTGGTTTGAGCCACTTAAAACCGTGGATTTGAAATATCTCACGTGGAAAGTGGTCATGCTGTTGGCCCTGGCTTCGGCCAGGCGTGTATCAGAATTGGCGGCTTTGTCTTGTAAAAGCCCTTATCTGATTTTCCATATGGATAGGGCAGAGTTGAGGACTCGTCCTCAGTTTCTCCCAAAGGTGGTATCAGCTTTTCACTTGAACCGACCTATTGTGGTGCCTGCGGCTACTAGGGACTTGGAGGATTCCAAGTTACTGGATGTAGTCAGGGCCCTGAAAATTTATGTTTCCAGGATGGCTAGAGTCAGGAAAACTGACTCGCTGTTTATCCTGTATGCACCCAACAAGCTGGGTGCTCCTGCTTCTAAGCAGACTATTGCGCGCTGGATTTGTAGCACTATTCAGCTTGCGCATTCTGCGGTAGGACTACCACAGCCTAAATCTGTAAAAGCCCATTCCATAAGGAAAGTGGGCTCATCTTGGGCGGCTGCCCGAGTGGTCTCGGCTTTACAACTTTGCCGAGCTGCTACTTGGTCAGGGGCAAACACGTTTGCTAAATTCTACAAATTTGATACCCTGGCTGAGGAGGACCTTGAGTTCTCTCATTCGGTGCTGCAGAGTCATCCGCACTCTCCCGCCCGTTTGGGAGCTTTGGTATAATCCCCATGGTCCTTACGGAGTCCCCAGCATCCACTAGGACGTCAGAGAAAATAAGAATTTACTCACCGGTAATTCTATTTCTCGTAGTCCGTAGTGGATGCTGGGCGCCCATCCCAAGTGCGGATTGTCTGCAATACTTGTAAATAGTTATTGTTAACTAATCGGGTTATTGTTGGGAGCCATCTGTTCAGAGGCTCCATTGTTATCATACTGTTAACTGGGTTTATTATCACGAGTTGTACGGTGTGATTGGTGTGGCTGGTATGAGTCTTACCCGGGATTCAAAATCCTTCCTTATTGTGTCAGCTCTTCCGGGCACAGTATCTTAACTGAGGTCTGGAGGAGGGTCATAGGGGGAGGAGCCAGTGCACACCAGATAGTCCTAAATCTTTCTTTAGATGTGCCCAGTCTCCTGCGGAGCCGCTATTCCCCATGGTCCTTACGGAGTCCCCAGCATCCACTACGGACTACGAGACATAGAATTACCGGTGATAAATTCTTATTTACTCATTAATAAAATGACTTTGAGGATTTTTGTTTGAATATTTTGGGTCTGTTTTTCTACCAAAATGTAAGAAAATGTTAAAGCAGGTGAATCATTTTTATAGCTGCTGTGTCGGAAGTGTAAATCCTCATTGCCTTGAGTTTACAAGATGGAATATATATATCTGTTCAAGAATAGCTTTAAGATCCCAGAGATTTTCAAGTGCTATTGTCTGTGAGAATGATGATCAGGTGCTGGCAACATCCATTTAAAGTCTCTCTTCTGTTTGGTGACAGTTAAATTGTCCACATTGCTGTATGTTCCCGATATACAGAGCTCTTACTGCTCACATAATCTAACATTCCATTCCATGTGTACAGATTGTAAAATGCCTGTGTATCTCTACAGTGTCTTCACACATAGCGCTGTAACGTCTGACCCAGGGGACTAACACGCATTATTGTTACAGGGTCCAGCAAAGCATCCCCTATCTACATCAGTTCCTATTCATCACCAGCACGTGAGCAGAACAGGCGGCAACAGGTAACCTTTTCCTTCTTTAATTAAAGCATTAATGAATCTTTTGGTTTCCCTTCTGGTTCAACATTAAAAGAAACCACCCAAAATGTTAAATCCGGCCAGTTGTAGCGCTTTACTCAACCACCTGCTCTCATCCCCATCCTCTCCCAAACCTCAGATACAGTAGCGAATGGGTCCTGGTAGTGGGAAGGCATTTTGCTTTAAAGAATATGGATTAGTAATCATTACTGGTAAAAGAAACCAGTCACTGAAAAACTAAAAAGCGATTGCTGGAATAGGAGGTTCTGGATGTGCATTAGCCACTCATATGACACACAATGTAGTGAAATTAGGACACTTCATAAACAGCCAGAAAGGATTCTACTTGGGCTAATTAGCCACTGGGGGCCAAATACAGGGCGATCTCCTGCTGTTATTATCTGTCAGTTCTTCCCATGCATAAGTCCAAAAAGGAATGTGCATGGGAATCTGTAGAAGCTGGCTTCTATAATATTCACAATACCTGTGGCAGGGGGTCACCACACTGGTGTTCCCGGCAGTAGTCCCATTGAAGCCCCTTTTAATAGAAGATAGGACTGACTTATTTATGGATGTATTTGATGTGTAGCTGAATGCTGTGTTGTCAGTAGCTCTTATGCAATGTAATGTGTATTTCTTTTTCATCCACTAGGGGTCACTGGAGTACTCTTGGGATATGGGCGGCGTAGCAGAACAAAGGCACTGAATATTTAAATTTAGAACTCTCCACCCCTCCATATCCCTAGAGTACCTCAGTGTACGAACCCAGTGTTTTTTCTGTGCTCAAAGCACTAACATCGGCTTGTGGGATTCCCACACTTGTTGGAAGATTTTATTAATTTTTTATTTTTTATTTTTTTTTAAGAGCACATCCCTTCCCAGTTTCAAGAAAGACATGGGTCCGGGATAGTGCCGCTGCACGGGCAGCGCATGGCGTGTCGGTCCTCACAAAGAGCACCCTCACAGCCACAGACAGCCCACTGCTCCTGAAAAGAGCAGCCAGGACTAGAGAGCTGGACGGAGCTTGCACAGAAGAAGCCCCGTCGCAGCCATAGATCACTGGAAGCTGACTGAAAGCTGGACGGAGCTTACACATAGAAGCCCCGTCGCAGCCAGGACTACAGAGCTGGACGGAGCTTACACATAGAAGCCCCGTCGCAGCCAGGACTACAGAGCTGGACGGAGCTTACACAGAAGAAGCCCCGTCACAGCCATGAGTCACATCACTGAAGCTGGACGGAGCTTACACATAAGAAGCCCCGTCGCAGCCATGATCAGGAGCAAGCAAGGTAGGCTGGGGAACGGGGCGGTCAGCGCAGGCTGCCGCCCCGCTATGTTGGGGTTAATATGCTGCCTCGCCGCTCATCGCCGCCAAGCCCAGCCGCTACGTCTAACACAGATAACAGAGACGGTGACATCAAGCCGCCCGTCCCAGCGCTCCGTTCGGCCGCCCAGCCCCGTCCGGCCGCACAGCAGGGGGGAAGCCATACTCAGTCTTAGTATGACCGCCGCTCCGGCACCTTCCATCCACAAGTGCTAGTGCAGGCCTCCCGCAGAGAGTTCGGCCGCCCAGCTACGTCCGGCCGCCCAGCTACGTCCGGCCGCCCAGCGCCATACAGCCGCAGCTCCCTCAGTCTCAGTACAGAGACGGTGACATGCCAGTGTAGGCTTCCCGCAGACAAGGGGAAGAGGCACGGTGGAAGCTGGCGGATCAAATATATCAACAGCAGGGTATATATATATATATCACAGGTATTTATAAGGTATTGTACCTGTCCTGGCAGTAATAGGCTATTGAATCTATATTACTGTCTGTGAATAGGCTATGGAGCCTATATATTAATGGCTGTTATTAACACTGTAAATAGGCTAGGGAGCCTATATTAAGGTCGGTGGTATCACTGTATAATAGGCTATTGAGCCTATATTAATGCTGTATAAATATATTAATGTATGTAATTATCATAGGCTATGAGCTTAGATATATTTATTCATAGAGCATGTGTTGTACCCGGCCTGTGATTATACTGTATAATATATTAACACGGAAACAATTGTAATTTGTTCTGTGATTATCAGGGTCAGCATGGCAAAGGGGCCATTTTAACCATGCTTCCTGTTGTTTTCCAGTGTGTAATTCTGGAACATTCCTGCCCTACATCTCTAAGCCACCAGAGGCGCAGGGGTGTTAGTGGGAATTTGGTTCGGGTTTCACATGCCCATGTGAACTGCTTTTCACATAAGAATACTCTTGTTTCTCTTCAGAGCGAATAAGTCTTTCGCCTTTTACTAAAGATTTCCGTAGAGAGGAACAACCATGAGTTTCATATACAATAAAATATATATATGACACATAATAACTTCAATAAGTCGTGCAAGTGTCTGTCCGTTGCCTATTGTGGTGTCTGTCTGCATAGCGAGTAAGGCTCTAGAGCAGACTAAAAATAATTTAAAAAATCCTATAAGCATGGGCAATTCAAATTAAAAGAGCGGTAACATCGGAGTCTCGGAAGTACTCCGTACTCCGCCTGCTCTAACAAAAGACAGTCTTTCCAAAGGGCCAATTTCCCTTTGGGTACCAGGGTGTTTATTTAACTGGTCTTATAATTTAATGCACGATTCTATGTCAGATCTCACACCGATAACTACGAGTGAGAAGGGTACATTAGACCAGCACTCAGATAGTGCGGGGTTGTTGACGTACATTGCTAAATCCCAGTGAGTCAATGTCTCCATTTTTACAAAGACTGAGTAGACTTTGACCACTATTTAATCGTTTCCAAAATGACGCGATCCGCCATTGGTAAATGCGTCTGTGTCAAACATTATAAAGACCCAAGATACATTTGGGTCACTAGACTCTATGTATGCAAACAATGAGATAACTGTTAAAAGAAGCTGCAGAGTATATCTGTAAAGCTTCTACTAACGCCGGTTACTTCGATTCTCACTTTTCATCGTCGCTAGTTTCAGCACGACAAGGCCAGAGCTTGTTTGGTCCTAAATTTGATATTCAGCCATTACCGCATTCAGTATCAAAACGGAAATACTTGTGCCGGCGTTTAGTCCCTTTAGACTTCAGTTTTTTCCAGGCGGTGGTACAAGACAGTCACGCCTTGCAACGACAGGACGCTACAGTCAGCAAGCCAGTGGTTTGATGACCTCTTTTCCAATTGTGGAAGCGCGTCTTTACATGTTACATTTGCGGGGGTTCCAGACTTCAACTCATGGATGTCTCAGCTATTTACAGATTAAAGGACAAGACTGCCTCTGTCGAACGGTTTGGCAGGTTGCCATTTAGTTTCTGCTGGTTTTCAGCTGTCTTTATAATCCAGGCAGTAGTACACCAACAGAGTCAGGGTTACTTATTCCCCTCTGTTTGAGCAAAACCAGACAGCTCCGTCGCAATCTCAATCAGCAAGTCACTTACTGCAGTTTGAAAAAGGAATTTCTGCGGTTAGTATTTTGCTTATTAGAGCCACAAAATTGCATAATTGCATTTGATCTTCACAATGCGTATTTACCCATTCCGGTTTGTTCATCACAGGTTCTAGCGTTTGCAAAACGCCACAACCATTAACCATTTCAGGTCTACCGTTTCTTGTCGCCTCGGGTATTTACCAAAGTGATGTTGGTGATGATAGCTCATCTCAGAACTCTGTCTCAACAGAGTTCCTCTAACTTGCGCTACTAATGTATACTGCGGTGGCAGATCAAGTTCAAAAACAATCGCATCTAATTCCGTCTAAACGACGTCAATTCCTAGGTAAGATTATAAATACGGTAAATCGAAGACATTTACCTACTACACCAGCAAGAACAAATGTACATCTAGTAATTAGTGCAAAACACGCGCACTAGCGGTACATTGCTGGATTCGCCTGTTAAGAATAATGATGTGTTTCAAAGCGATTTAGTTCGCCGGCCTTCACTCGCGTTTCCCACAGAGGGGCGAGGGTGTATGTAATCTGGACGAGAGTCTCAGAGGTTCAGGAGTTGTAGTTAAAAAAGTTCAGCGACAGAGGTTCTGAGACGGATCACGACAGATTGCTGTCGATAAATGTCCTGAAACTCCGTGCATTTTACAATGCACTACATGCTTCGCTTTCAGTCTGACCAACAGTCAGACAACGCAACGGGAGTTGCATACACAACAACCAGGGAGAACCAAGAAGCCGCATGGCAATGCGGCAGGTAACTCGAATCCTCAATTGCCCAGAACACCATTATGTGATAATGTCAACGGGGTTCATTCCGTGAGTGGACATCTGTTAGACAGATGATCTCACCCGTCAGGATTTAGATCCTGAAAACTGGACATTAAATCCAGAGGTGTTTCATATGTGAGTCCACAGAAGGGGGTTACCCTCAGGTATACTTGATGGCATCTCGCCACAATTACAGCTCAGTATGTGTACAAAACAACAGATCACAAGGGCAGTGGCGGTGGAGTTTCTCACATTCGTGTGGTCATTCAGCATCGTGTATCTGGCTCCACCATTTTCCGCTGCTCTCTCCGTTGCCAAAACGGATCATAAGACAGTTCGTCACAGTCATACTAGTGATATCTCATGGGTTTCGGAGAGCTTGCTTCTCGAATCTCCAAGGAATACTTGCACACGATCTTGGCCCGCTCATAATACGTCCAGCCTGTTACAACAGGGAACGTTCTTTTACCCATAGTTACCTATGTACCTATTACCTATGTACCGCAGCTGCGGTTGACGGGGTGAGGGTTCAGACCGCCCTCTTAAGAAAAGAAATAGGGCATTACAGTATTATACCAACCATGTTACGAGCTAGTAAGCCGCTTAAGGCAGCTTATTATTACAAAATTTGGTGTGCTTACATAGGTGGTAAAGCTCGGAAGTTTCCGACATCATCCTTCAAGTTACCCGTATTCTGTTAAACGGGGTGGGATGGAAAACTGCGTTTATCTGCACTGAGGGTGCAGGTATCTGTGTGGTCAACTTATTTTCAAAGACGTTTGACTCTATTGCGTCTGTACACACCTTTCTACAAGGTGTCATCAAAGTGCAGCCTCCATTTATCCCACCTACAGCGCCAGGTGACTTGAGGTTGGGTTCAGATTTCTTACAGTTTTCATATTTTGAACCCTTACAATAAATGGGGATTAAGTTTCTCACTTGGGAAAACATTTTTCTTCTAGCCTTAGCTTCAGCAAGGGTTTTGTTTTCATATTTGGGTGCCTTGTATTCCAAGCCACCGTATTTGAGTTTTCTCATGACAAAGCAGATCTTCGGACGAATTCCGCTTTATTATTCTTCACATCAATAAACCAATAGTGGTTCCTGTGTTGACAGCACATTCTAGAATTCTGAATGTGGTACACGCATTACGCGTTTATATATGTCCCGAACGTCTACAGTACGTGATACGGATACGTTGTTTGTTCTCTATAATGCTGCCAACTGGGGTTAGCCAGTTTCTCAGCAGATATTATCCAGTGGGATAATAATAATGACTACAAGTCAGGCTTACTTTAAGGCTAAGTTACAATAATGACTACAAGTCATGCTTACTTTAAGGCTAAGTTACAATCGCCTACGTCAGTAATAGCTCATCCCACAGGCTCTGTGGGAATGTCAGACCCAGCGGGTCGTGGAGCGTCTACGACGCGGCTACATAGCCTTCAGTGCACCACGTTTGTGCACGTTTACACGTTATGAATGGTTGCGGCATCAGCATCTAGCTTTGGCTGCCTACTGTTACAAGTGTCAAACAGCTCTCCCGCCCACGAGGGAAGCTTTGGTACGTCCCAAGAGTACTCCAGTGACCCCTAGTGGATGAAAAAGAAAATAGGATTTTGGTACTTACCAGGTAAATCCTTTTCTTTGAATCCATAGGGGGCACTGGACGCCCACCCAGAGCAGTTTTACCTGGGTTGTTTTAAGCTCAGAGGAGCTTAGGGTAACACGTTTTACCTGGTTTGTATTAAGCTCAAAGGAGCTTATGGTAACACATTTTCACCGATTGGTTCAAACTATAAAGGTCTATCGGTTATGCTGTCAACTGTTTAGTTGACACTAACGTTATGGGTCAACTTTGTTGTTGTCCGTTATGTTATAGGAATTCTCCATTGTCAACCTCTCTATAGTAGTTCGCTCAGTAAAAACACTGGGTTCGTACACTGAGGTACTCTAGGGATATGGAGGGGTGGAGAGTTCTAAATTTAAATATTCAGTGCCTTTGTTCTGCTACGCCGCCCATATCCCAAGAGTACTCCAGTGCCCCCTATGGATTCAAAGAAAAGGATTTACCTGGTAAGTACCAAAATCCTATTTTTATGTTTATTAGTTCTGTACCTATTGACAGGCATAAACCAAGAAGTGAGTTCAAATCAATATTTAAGTGTGAGATTCAGGCTCCGTGTACTATGCCTGGAGCAACCACCATTTAATACTGAAACATACTCCCACTATTCTCTAATGTTGTGGTCTGCTGAATTACATATTTATAGGCATATGATACTATTAATTAGTCTTGTTTCGCGGAGAGAGATCCACTTATTCTAGTGTAGTAGCAATAATCCAATCCCACATTATCACTTGTCTTAGAGTAATTAGTGTGCTCCCTCTGGTCTTCCCTTCTGCAAGTGCCTCCCTCCGTATGTAGCCTGCAAGTTTCAGTTTATAAAGCAGGACTGGTATATACCCGAGGAATCTTTAATTTTTTCTGAAAGATTAATCCATATTTTTATACACCTCCATACATAACATCACACATCTATCTCCGTTTTGCACATGAAAGATGCCTGCAGTTCTAAGAAACAAAATATAGGTTTCCATAATGCCATCTAGTGGTGGCTTTGTGATACTGCAGTTATTTGTTGTACAAATATTTGAGCAATGTATTCCTTCATAGATCCAAGATCAGCACAAGACACTGTTGCATTAAACACGGCGATACCACATTGAGTCAGTTTTAGGACTGCTTCTATCCAGCTCTATCGGTCCTGGCGATATAAATGTCTTGTATATGAATCCTTGTCCAGTTCCTCTCCCTATTAATATAACCTTCTCATTTGTCACTAGTCCCATCAGCTGTATTATAGCCCTGAAGATTCAAATAGGAAAAACTATGACTCCTACCGATTGTATTTGCAGTCGCCACATAGCTACGAAGACCCGTATTTTGATGAACGCGCTCAATTCACATCAGCGACGGACTCAAACGCACAATACGGACTTAAATCAACCACAAACTATGTTGACTTTTACTCCACTAGAAGACCCTCCTACAGATCAGAACAGTACCCAGGATCTCCGGACTCGTGGGTGTAGGAGTTGTTGGACTCTAATTACTAATTATGCTTGACCTGGTTTTTGAATGGCCTTATTTGCTGTTTTTTTAATGATGGAAACAGAAAGTGAAATAAAGAAGGATCATGGTAGACGGTGATTTTTTTTTTCTGAAGGATTATCCTGAGCGAGAGGAATTAAAGCAAGATGGGTGTTTAATTTTTTTTTTTTTTTACTTTTTTTGTTTACGTTTTAGGGTGTAGCTCTTTATGCTTGTAGCTCTGTAGTCTGGTGATGGTGCGAGCAATGTGCGGGAAGGTATGAGGTTGATGAAAAAAATGATTTTGGGGGAATATGTCTATGGTCAAATCAAATCTTGATATTTTTATTTTTTAATGTGAATAAAGTCTCGTTCCACGTAGTATGTACAGAAATATGGATCAAATGAATGCTTATTTGTTTTACTGTTTCTAAATGTTGACCCTGTATGCTATCCTGTATTGTACATTTTTTTTCTTTCTCACTGATGTAAATACAGCAGTGCCATTAACCCTTTGCTGTGCCATCATTCGTATTGCAGTGTATCATTTGCAATCACTGGAAAAGCAGAGATGGAAATCGCTATAATAAATTCTAACGTTTCTACTCATAGCGTCATTCAATAGCAGAGCATAATCTATACCATTGTCCATTCCCTGCCTCTTTCATAAGTCTCACTGCCATTTTCTATGCACATGGAAGATACAATAAATGTGGACAGCTCATCCACAGAAAATGTTCCTGCGTACATGTCTGCTCCTCTGTTGGTCAGTACCTTGTTCTGTGTAAGTGTTTTGTGTGTGGTGCTGGGTTGTCCTCATGGTAATGACACACGGTAATAACTAGCTTGTAAGGGTTTGGAATGGAAGAGTAAAAACCCAAAGGCCTCATAAGCCACAGAACCGCACAGAACACATCTGTCCTGTGAATGTCTACAAAGTGTCATGTCCGATAATAACTTTACATCATTAAACGGTAAGTATAATGGCGATTGATCTTTTTGTTTTCTTGTCTGTCCCTATAAAGTAACATTATCTTATTAGTTTAAAGACTTTTGGGGAGCAAGCCTGGACACCCTAACCTCTAATAAACCCCAACAGTATGTTTTATAGCCCAGATGACCAACATGTAATGCAGCACCCATTGACTACTTTGTATTACACAATCCAGGAATCGCCCTTCTCTAATCTCATTTCCCTTATGTTCAGCTGGGAAATCCCTAGTTTTCTGCATTATAAAAATGTATTTTGTCACAACGTTCCTTTTTAGTGCTGTGTGTACACATTGTAGCTACACAAGAACTCTTTTTTTAATTAATCTCCACCAGATATTACAAAAATAGTCCAGCAAAATTCACTCTACAACGTCTTATACCCCTTTCAGACATACGACTCGGGAATTTCCCTGCTCAGTCCCGGGTTTTTCATCTCTTCATTTTTGGTGGAGACCCCTTTCACACTAAACCTGAGACCTGGGAAATTCTCGGGTCAACCCCTTTCAGACATAAGCCTGGTCTCCCCTGGCAGCAAGGGCAGATCAGGCTACTATCATGTCACATGTTATACACACACACACACGTTACACACACACACACGTACATCTTACACATACACATCACACTCAAACACACGCACACATACATGTAATATACACACACACCAAACTGTCACACACACACACACCAGCCAAACTCTCACCACAACAGGCCACCTGTGTTAGGCTGCGCTGGCTGCTTTTACTACTCACTGCAGCAAGAACTGCAGCAGCCGGCGCACGCCCCATCCAGGCAGCCCGCCCTTCCATCACGCCAAACACCAATTAGAGGCATCTAGCTGCGATCTGGGAGTAAATTCCCAGGTCGCACCATTCAGACCTAAGCCGGATTGTCTGAAATGGTATTAGGGCCATATTTCACTTTACAGGACACCCCCAAAAAATGTTTCAGGGGATGTCTTGCAATATTGTGTTTGATAAATACCCACAAATATTCCTAGTATGTATTTAGGCGGGCCACGCAGATATCAGATCTGCTGCTATCCCCCTGGCTTCTAAAATGCAAAATTTACAGGGTCCAGAATACAAAACATTCCTGAAGCTCAGCCCAGTAGCTAATCTTCAGATGGTGTTAGCCATTGGATCATATGTGCTACATTACATGAGTTACTGAGGGAGGGATCCAAAGGCTATGACAAGATATTTTGCCCAGGAGCAGTCTGAAGACTAAGCATGTGCAGCCGCACATTTTGGTAGGTTAATATTTCTTATGTCACTCAAAATAAATAAAAATGATAAACTATTAATTGCACAATGTAGTATAATATGTCACTATTAAATAAAAATGAAAACTCACCCTTTTGGGATTATATGCAGGCATTGGACAGTTCCACACCGATGTCCTTTGGTAGTTAATAAGCTGCTGGTACAGGTCCCTGATGCATCTCGTCCGTTCAAATGAGGATGTTTGGAACCTTCCTTCAGCGATCCTCTTTCAGCCTCATGTAATTAAATGGGATGACATAAATTGGCAGATACTGTGCATGTAAATGATGAAGGTGGTATTGGAAAATACAGGTGAATACTTATACTGTACTCACCGTTTTTGTATTAAGCGCTTTGGACATTTTTTTCTAATTCCCGATGTTAGTCGGTTATTAATACCAAAAATAGGTACAAAAAAAATAGAAATATACAAAGAATTAGAAATTAGAAAAAGCAGTTAAGAGATCAAGTGAGATTAACCATTCAATGGCATATAAAGCTATGTGTCTCACGGAACATCCATTCACTTCCTCAGGCTGGTAGCTTCCAGCCTGTCTTTTTCTACATATTGTGTATCCCAAGTCATAGATTTGTATAGTAGTTTCTCAGCATGTATCGAATGTCATTAAAAGTAAACCGTTTCATAATAGTTAACGTCACACAATTTAAACAGCAGCCCCATAAAACAATAGCATTTGGGTTTTGTTTTTTTCATTTTGTGCGGCTGGGGTTTTGTTTTTTACAGAAAATACTGTGGTCGGATGTAAATAGAATGTTGGTATTTACCAGTTTTCCTTGGTGTGTTTCTTCAGGCTGCTAATAATGATATTATAATTTTGAATGCGACTACCATGGCAACCACAGTCATGTGGCATACAATGTAGTGAACTGACAGACTTTAAAAAAAAAAAAAAAAAAGCCTATCTACTCTGCGTAATATACAGTAATACTTTCCTCCCTCCGCCATCACATGACATGCTGTGAGTCGGTGGGGAAGATGTATTAACCTAGAGAAGGCATACGGAAGTGATAAACCAGTGATAAGAGCAAGGTGATAAACGCACCAGCCAATCAGCTCCTAACTGTTAATTTACATATTGGCACTGATTGGCTGGTGCGTTTATCACCTTGCACTTATTACTGGTTTATCACTTCCTTATTCCTTCTCCAGGTTAATACATCTGCCGCATTGTGTGTTAAGGTTGACCGTGGATCATCAATGGTTTAAAACAGGTCAATGCCAGATGGTTTTACCATCAAAGGTGGTACATCAAGTTTGCCACCATCGATGGTAGCCATGAGTACAACAACTGATGGTTTTCTGGAACTGCAGCGCAGAGCTACTATATGTAACTAGGCGGTCAGCCAGTAGTCGTAGCCCTCCGGGCATCGAGCCGCAATGCTTTATTTATGCATACGCCTTAAAATATGTATAAGATACAGCAATCAATGAGCGCTGTTCATCAGTAGGGATGAGTGGGATTTGGTGCCCTTCCACCGTCTCCCTCGTTCGTCCTCTTCTAGCGCTGTTGTGTGCTGACTTGACAGCCTCAGTTGTTAATTGGGAGCCCCACCACCACAACCACCACTCACTCTGTTTATAGGCGGGCAAGATGGCTACTCACGTCTTGCCCCACGCTTATGTGAGTGGTTTCCTCCTCCCAGCCAGCCGAGTCCCTCCCACTGTCACATTATAGCAGCCCATAATGTAAACACCGTTGTTTGTGACATGCGTACGTCCATGTAGTCACTGCTGCAGTGCAGTCCATTCACTCTCACTGACTGCAGAATCTGCGGTTGTGGCGGCCATGTACGAAACTCTGATGATATGACCGATCGATGGTATGGCATAGAATAGTTTCAGCCTGCCGACAGTTACTCTTCTGTTTTCTATCGATGAAAAAATGACATCAGATGCTTAAAAAAGTGTGTATTTAAAAAAAAGTTTTGTATTTTTAACTTAGCATATTTCTTCCTTCAGTTGTTACTAAATACACAAACCCAGTGCGATGGAAATAAAATTTCCTATTTGAATCATTATTTTAACTGCAAAATGAATGAACTAAAGCAATTTATAGAGAAACTCTAGGAGGACATATTCAAACCAATATGTCTGTTACGCTGTGTGAGCACATATAATCATCGGTGCGTACCGCCAGTCTCAGCCATGCGTTAGGGCTTGCTCACACTGAGAGACGCATTGCGTGCAGTAATACTGTACTAACCAAAAGGCGAATATGGAAAACAGTTTACAGGACATGTGAGGAAAATACAATACCTCAGACAGCTGACACCATGTCACCTGTAGGAATTGCCCCGCTACAAGGATCATATTTCAGACATTAACAGATTTTTACTATTTCACTTTCATAAATCATATGTTTTGGGGGGGTTTTGTCTTCTCATTATGAAGAATAGAGCGGTGTTCTCAGCAAGCCATGTCCGCTGAACGCTGCAGGTTTCCAGACGTGTAGATTACATTGGTCAGTGCAGATCCTGTTAGCATGAAGGGGACTGTGGCACGTTATCTGGAGTTTTATCAAGTATGTCACTGGTCTTTAGGAGCTGTAGAACTATTTACATAATCTGCACTATATACACTTCTACATTTGTCTCTGGCAATGATCTTGAACGGTCAAGATCATTGCCCTCATTTACTTGTGATAAATTCACCGTATATACTCGAGTATAAGCCGACTTTTTCAGCACTTTTTTTGTGCTGAAAAAGCCACCTTGGCTTATACTCGAGTCAGTGGCAGTGCAGTGTGACAAGCAGAGCAGTGTGAAGGAGGGACACGGAGCGCACAGCGTGCGCCTCTCCTGTGTCCCTCCTGCATCTCCGGCGGCAGCAGCGGCAGGTCTATTAAAGGAAGTACCCGTTCGTGACCTCTGATCACGAACCGGCACTTCCTTTAATAGACCCGCCGGAGATGCAGGAGGGACACAGGAGAGGCGCGCGCTGTGCGCTCCGTGTCCCTCCTTCAGAAGACAGCGCGGGATCGACGGAGGGGTAAGTAACAGGCACTGGGGGAGCATATTTGGCACTTGGGGAGGGGGCATATGTGGCAGCATGAGGGGCATATGTGGCAGCATGAGGGGCATATCTGGCAGCATTAGGGCATATCTGGCAGCATGAGGGCATATCTGGCACTGTGGGGCATATCTGGCAGCATGAGGGCATATTTGACAGCATGAGGGCATATCTGGCACTGTGGGGCATATTTGGCACATTAGGCACTGTGGGGCATATCTGGCACTGAGGGCTGTGTACGGCTAGAGCTGCATTTCCCACCCTAGGCTTATACTCGAGTCAATACGTTTTCCCAGGTTTTTGGGGTAGAATTAGGTGCCTCGGCTTATATTCGGGTCGACTTATACTCGAGTATATACGGGTAACTAAATTTGGAGCAACAAAATGCACTATTTAAGATTAATACTAGATGCAGTACCCATTATCGCTTGGAAAGATAGATAAAATATGTCCAGTCAGTGACTAAAAATATAAATAAATAATAATAAAAAGAAATTAAAGTCCAGGTGCATTCTTAATAATGATTACGGAGTCAAGATTAGATGCAATAAACCAATGTGTTTGTTTTGCAAACAGCAACTTCTTCAATCAGTGTGATCCTTATTGAAGCTCAACCGTATATGATGCTGAAGGCAGAGTTTGTTAAAATAAAACGGTCAGTGAGGCACGGTTGCGCTGCTGTCGGTGAGGGGGATGCGCTGCTGTTGGTGAGGAGAGGGATGTGCTGCAGTCAGTGAGGCGGGGATGCGCTGCTGTTGGTGAGGCACTCCTGTCACTGAGGCGGGAATTTTCTATAAATAATGCTAATGTTTCCAGTTGTGGAGTGATACAGCTGTGGCTCTGTGATGAGGTTTTGGTGACAGTTGGAAGTAGTGCAGGTGTGCGATCGTTGAAGACAGTGCACGATCATGTTAATGGGATTTCTGTCATAACACTCCTTTTTATATATATATATATATATATATATATATATATAGTCCCCGCCCACTGCCCCCTGACGACTGATCGTGCTGATACTTATCCTAAAACCTGCCTCGGAAAATTACCTACACAGTGGTGAAAACCGCATTGCAATTGGCTCAGTGGTTTCAGTGTTTATCTCCATCAAACAAATAGACAGACTTTAATTTATAATATGTATAGATAGAAAATATAGCAAGTCTGTGTATTACAGAGATGAATACTGTACATGAAGTAACCTGTAGTATTTATACATTTCTTAACATGTCCTCTCTAAAGCAGGTTGTCATGTTAGTGCAACAACACAAAGAGAAGGACAGCCTGACAGCAAGACACAGTGGTTGGTTGATTTCATTTACCAGGGGCAGGGTACTGCAGCTCCAGTCTCTGCTTTGTGACCTAAAGAAGGACCCATCAGGACGCTGTCCTAAGTCCATAGGACTTTGAGCTGTTTCTAATCGGATAGGAAGGTGATGTGTTTAGATTTATGTTGTTTTTATTTATTTTTATAATTGCAGAGGAATAATGTGTAATGGTGAACAATGCATCTTACCTTCATGGTTCATATAATAAACTTTTTCTTTTTGGTGTTTAGTCTTTTAAACCATGTTTTACTATAGCATTCTGGTTTATTTTCTTTACCCAGTTGTATTTTATGTATCCTGTTTTTTTTTTTTTTGTTTTTTATTTAACTGCAACCTTCTTATTAAAGAACGATACATCTGAAATTAGGAGTCAAAATTAAAGACAGAGATCATAGTATATTAAGCAACATACAGCTGTATCCTCTTACATCCTTGCTGCAGTCACTCTAAACAGCCCTTGAAGACACTCCGTGTCGTGGCAGTACACTGTAGCGCAGAGCATCTTTTTTTGTGTGTTTTTTTTCCCGCGAAAATGCATCTTACTCTCAAAATAATGCAATAGGACACACAAGCAGATCCTGCTTATTAAAATGATATGGAGCATGCCTATATTCTATGTGTGACTGCAGCTGTATCTGCATCCGAAATGCCACGTTAGTGTTTTCTAGAAAAACACTGTAGCATAGCATTTTGTATGCAAATACAGTCGCAGTCACAAACACAATATAGGCATGCTACATATCATTTTAATCAGCAGGATCTGCGTGTGCGGCTAATTGTATTAATTTGTGATTAAGACACATTTTCAAAGGAAAAATGCAAAAAAAGACGCTATGAGCTACCTATTCACACGGCACAGACGTGTTACGTGTAATGTGACTTGTAGCACACGGAGCAAAGATGTAAGAGGGCACATCTGTAGGGAGAAAAAATATGATTTTTATTACCTACCGGTAGATCCTTTTCTCGTAGTCCGTAGAGGATGCTGGGATCCATTTAGTACCATGGAGTATAGATTGGTCCACTAGGACCCATGGGCACTTTAAGAATTTGATAGTGTAGGGTCGCTCCTCCCTCTATGCCCCTCCTATCAGACTCAGTCTAGGAAACTGTGCCCGAGGAGACGGACATACTTTGAGAGAAGGATAGAGGTGAGATTCCGAACCAGCACACACAACAAGAGGAAAGCCAATCTAACGAAACTTGAAACAGGAACCGCAATGGCTGAACCAACATTACTTAACCAAGTAACAGTGCAGGAAGAACGAAGCACTGGGCGGGCACCCAGTATCCTCTACGGACTACGAGAAAAGGATTTATCGGTAGATAATTAAAATCCTATTTTCTCTTGCGTCCTAGAGGATACTGGGGTCCATTTAGTACCATGGGGATGTACCACAGCTCCCAAACTGGGTGGGAGAGTGGGCCTGTACAGATTTTGGACACGGCAAGCTTGCCGTGAAATAAACATGCTGGATAGTAAGTCTGATCCAGCTTGCAATTGTCTGCTTTGAATCAGGACACCCAATCTTATTGGGATCATAAAGAACAAACAGCGAGTCCATCTTTCTGTGACGAGCTGTTCTTTTCACATACACCTTCAAAGCCCTCACAACATCCAAAGACTTTGAAGTAGCAGAGGTGTCGGTGACAACCGGAACCACAATAGATTGGTTGATGTGAAATGCGTAACCCACTTTAGGAAGAAATTGCTGACGAGTTCTGAGTTCAGCTCTGTTCTCATGGAAATTGAAATAGGGACTTTTGTGAGACAAAGCACCCAGCTCTGACACACGTCTTGCTGAAGCCTAGGCCAACAGTGTGACGGTCTTCCACGTAAGATATTTTACGTCCACCTCCTGTAACGGTTCAAACCAGTACGATTGGAGGAACTGCAGCACCACATTGAGATCCCAAGGTGCCGTGGGAGGCACGAACGGAGGTTGAATGTGCAGAACCCCTTTCAAGAGCGTCTGGACCTCAGGGAGAGAAGCCAATTGTTTCTGAAAGAAAATGGACAAGGCCGAAATCTGGACTTTTATGGAGCCCAGACGCAGGCCCACATCCACGCCTGCCTGCAGGAAATGTCCCTGATGAAATTCTACCGCAGAATAATTTCTGCTCTCACACCGAGAGATGTATTTCTTCCAAATATGATGGTAATGCTTAGACGTTACCCCCTTCCTGGCTTGGATCATAGTCGGGATAACCTTGTTAGGGATCCCTCTCCTGGGTAGAGTTAGCCGTTCAACTTCCATGCCATCAAATGGAGCCGCTGTAAGTCCTGATAGATGAACGGGCCCTGTTGCAGAAGATCCTCGCGAAGAGGTAGATGCCACGGATCTTCGAGGAGCATCTCCAGAAGGTCCGCGTACCAGGCCCTTCTTGGCCAGTCCGGAGCAATGAGTACTGCTTGAACCTTTTCCCTTTTTATTCGTTTTAGAATTCTTGGGATCAGAGGAAGTGGAGGAAACATGTACACCATCTGATAGAACCATGGAGTTGTCAGGGCATCTATCGCCACTGCTTGTGGGTCTCTCGACCTGGAACAATACAGCTCGAGCTTGTTATTGAGACGAGAGGCCATCATGTCGATCTGTTGATATCCTCATCGACTTGACAAGCACCTGAACACTTCCGAGTGAAGGCCCCACTCCTGCGGGTGCAGGTCATATCTGCTGAGTAAGTCTGCTTCCTAGTCGTCTACTCCCAGAATGAAGACCACTGATAATGCCACAGCGTTTCTTTCTTCCCAGAGGAGAATTCTTGACACTTCTGACATTGCTGCTCTGGTTTTCATTCCGCCCTGTCGGTTTATGTACGTTACTGCCGTCGCATTGTCCAACTGGACCTGAATTGCCCGATCTTGAAGAAGATGTGAGGCCTGCAGAAGGACATTGTATATGGCCCTGAGTTCCAGAATGTGCATTGGAAGGATGACTTACTGACTTGACCGTCTTCCCTGAAACTGCACCCCCTGAGTGACTGCTCCCCAACCTCTGAGGCTTGCGTCTGTGGTTAATAGAATCCAGTTCTGAATTCCGAACCTCCGTCCTGCGACAAGGTGAGAAGACTGTAGCCACCACAGAAGGGAGATCCTGGCCTTTGGCGACAGACGGATCCTCTGGTGCATGTAAAGATGCGATCGAGTCCATTTGTCCAACAGATCGAGCTGGAAGGGTCTTGCGTGAAACCTTCCATATTGAAGTGCCTCATAAGAGGCCACCATTTTCCCCAGAAGGCGAATGCACAGATGCACCGACACCCGGGTTGGCTTCAGGACATCCCGAACCATCGACTGGATTACCAATGCCTTTGAAGGAACACCTTTTGTGACTACGTGTCCAGTATCATTCCCAGGAATGGGAGCCTCCGTGTTGGCTCTAGGTAAGATTTCGGAAGTTTCAGAATCCACCCGTGATCCTGGAGGAGTTTGGTTGAGAGAACAGTGCTGTCCAGCAACCTTTCCCTGCACGGCGCTTTTATCAGGAGTTCGTCCAGGTATGGAATTATGTTCACTCCCTGTTTGTGGAGTAGAAACATCATCTCTGCCATCACCTTGGTGAACACCCTCGGTGCCGTGGAGAGACCAAATGGCAGGGCCTGGAACTGGTAGTGACAGCCCTGCAGTGCAAACCGGAGATAAGCCTGATGAAAAGGCCAGATCGCAATATGAAGGTACGCATCCTTGATATCCAGAGACACTAGGAATTCCCCCTCCCCCAGACCTGAGATCACCGCTCTCAGCGACTCCATCTTGAATTTGAGCACTCGTAAGTACGGGTTCAAAGACTTGAGGTTCAGAATTGGTCTTACTGAACCGTCCGGCTTCAGTACTACGAACAAGTTGGAATAGTACCCCTTGTTTAGTAGATGAGGTGGAACTGGAACAATGTCCTGAGTCTGTACCAGCTTTTGGATGGCATGCTGTAAAGTAATACTTGCCTCTTATGAAACTGGCAAGTCTGATTTGAAGAATCTGTGAGGTGGGAGCTTTTGGAACTCCAGTCTGTAGCCCTGGGAAATAAGATCTATGACCCAGGGATCCTGGCACGAATTTGACCAGATCTGACTGAAGAATTGTAGTCTGGCTCCCACCTGACAACCTTCCAGGCATTGCTGTCCACCGTCATGCTGAAGTCTTTGAGGAAGCAGAGCCTGAGCTCTGTTCCTGAGCACCTGCAGTTGCTGGTTTGCGTGGTTTACCTTTTGCGCCGCTGGACGTAGAAGCACCTCTGGATTTGCCCTTGAACTTGGCCGTCCGAAAGGACTGTAACTTAGAAGCTGAATACGTCTTCTTGGTTGGGGGGGGCTGCGGAAGGAGATACGTAGCAGTTGCTTATCCGCAGTAGCTGTGGAGATCCGTTTGTCTAATTCATCTCCAAACAAGGCTTCTCCTGTGAATGGTAGGCCTTCCACCCCTTTCCTGGAGTCCGTGTCAGCAGTCCACTGGCGTATCCACAAGCCCCTGCATGCCGACACTGCCATAGCGGTGGTGCGTGCGTTAAGCACTTCTATTTCATTTATGGCTTCCACCATAAAGTTCGCAGAGTCCTGTATATGCAGAGTCCTGTATATGCTGCAGGAGTAAGACAACATCCCCCCTAGATAAGGAATTTAACCCCTCAATTAGGTTACCTGACTATTTAATAATGGCTTTAGTGATCCACGCACATGCTATAGTGGGTCTTTGGACCACCCCAGCAGCTGTGTACAATGATTTGAGTGTAGTCTCAATTTTACGATCAGCCGTGTCTTTTAGGGAGGCTGCACCAGGAACAGGCAATACAATTTTACGTGACACCCTAGAGACTGATGCATCCACTATCGGTGGATTTTTCCATTTTTTCCTATCCTCCAGAGGAAAAGGAAAAGATGAGAGCAACCTTTTAGGGATCTGAAACTTCTTATCAGGATTAACCCATGGTTCTTCAAACAGCGTATTCAATTCCTTTGACACAGGAAAAGTAACCGAGGACTTCTTTTTTACATTAAAATAAGATTCCTCACACTCCTCTGACACCTAATCAGGAATATGCAGAACATCTCTGATAGCCTCTATAAGAGCCTCTATTCCCTGTGACAGAGCTGCATCCCCCATTCCCTCTGAGTCCACCTCCCCCTCCTCCATGTCTGACCTGTCAGAGTCAGACTGCAGGATATGGGCCAGAGATCGCTTTTGTGGACAAATGGGAGGGGTCTGAGTCTCTGTTCATAAACTCATCCACAGTCTGTTTTAAGTATTGCGTCTCTTTCTCATTGCGGGACAATTTTGTAGAAAGCGTGGATATCATTCCTTTAAGAGAATTAACCCACTCCGGTTCAGCCCCGCTATTCTGTGAACCCTGAGCACCCAGTAGTGAGCCCCCTGGTGAAGAGGAACACTCCGCTGTACAAGAAACACACTCTTTGCCTGACATAATGTAAATGTGACAGCACACACAGGAAAAGGTTAAGCACAAGTAACCCACAAAGAGCCCTTCAGGGAGACAGAGTTGTTTGGAGACAGCCCCCACTGTGCCCTTACCGCTAATGCCAAGCTTAGCCAGGTCGCCGATTAAGTACCCTGATAGGGGACTTAGTACACTAATAGTCGCTTTCCCCCCTGCTATGACCCACTGGTACTGCTGAGGTAATTTGGAGTCGCACCGGAGGAGCTGAGCGTCCCTGTCAGTCAGCGTCTGTGTCTACTGCAGAGAGAAAATGGTGCTGGTGAGCTGCTGGATCCTCTCATAGTGAAGCCCCGCCCCTTCAATGGTGCACAGTCTTCCCGCTTTTTTTTATGGCTGAGGTAATTTTTGTGCTTAAAATGGAGCAGAACCGTTTTAAGGCTGTGTTTGCCAGTTTGGGTATGGTGTACAGTATACTAGACGCATTCCGGCCCTTTTAGAAGCCGTGTGTCTCCGTACTTTCGTTCCGCCATAATGGCCAGCTAACTGGGACGCCGGCTCAGTACTCACCACTCTTCATTCTTCTATCTCTGTTAGGGGTGGCGGTGTGCTGTGGGAATGTACGCTCGCCGTGGTGGGGCTTGCAAATAGTTCCCTCCGGAGCTCAGTGTCCTGTCAGCGGGGAACAGGACCATTATCCCTTCAAGAGGTTGGGCCATCCTCCACCCCCTCCCTTCCCCTTTTTACCCCTAAGTCCCACGAAGCAGGCAGGCTAGTGTAAACCAGCCCTGCCTCAAAATAACAAACACAGAATATAAATGCAGAAAACTCTTCAGGAGCTTCCTTCAGCGTGACCAGCTCCTCCGGGCACATTTTCTAAACTGAGTATGGTAGGAGGGACATAGAGGGAGGAGCCAGCCCACACTATCGAATTCTTAAAGTGCCCATGGCTCCAAGTGGACCCGTTTATACCCCATGGTACTAAATGGACCCCAGTATCCTTTAGGACGTAAGAGAAATCTATTTAATTAAGCTTCATTATCCTAAGTTAAGACAATATGTGGTGACTCCATCCTCTCAGTTCATCAATCAGTTGAGTAACATTCAGCCTTTAAAGATCGGCCATAGCCTATGCCAGTAGATATGTAAAACTTGTGGCCGCTCACTGCAAAGAGAAGAGATTACTCCATGATGGGGATACCTGGTGGGAGTCCAGAAGCGTCACTATTGATTTATTGCTGTTTATTTGAAATTCAGAGATATGACCATATAAGTCAATGTAAATGTGTGGGAAGGAGTATTGTACCTAGTGTCTCTGTAACAAAGGAGGCCATTGGCAAACACTGTTACCTTAACCTCCCTGTGCCCAGTGCTAATCCTGAAGATTTTTTTTTTTTTTTATTGAAGATCTCAAAGTAGTGGATGTGTTGCCAAGTTGAATAGTAAAGGTTAAAGTGGGCATCCTGGCATGTCCATTGTCCCAACAAAAGTGTGTCACCCCTTAGACCAGGCATTCCCAACTGTGGTTCTCAGGGCACACTAACAGTCAAAGTTTCAGTGATATCCAGGTTTTAACAGAGATTGTTACATCAAAACAACTGAGGTACTAATTAAGTCACCTGTGCTCAAGCATGGATATCCCTAAAACCTGGACTGTTAGTGTGCCTTGAAGACTGAGATTGGGAATGCCTGCCTTAGACCTTTCATAATAACAAGCATACTTGCCTACTCTCCCAGAATGGCCGGGAGGCTCCCGAAAATCGGGTAACCCTCCCGGCCCCCTGGAAAGGTGGGCAAGCCTCCCATTTTCCCTGTCAGAACCTCGCACCCTCCTTCAGCCACCCACAGCAGAGAACAAGTAGGCGGTCTGAGGGGATCTGATGACACAATTCGCGCTGAATCATGTCATCGTAGCTCCGCCCCCGCTATACAGTGCCTATTTTCTTGGCACTGTATAGCGGGAGGTGGAGTCACAATGATGCAATCGTGATGCCACGCCCCTCCCCCCAGACTGCCCACTTCCCTGCCGTCACACCCTCGGACAGCCCATCATGCCGCCGGCCACGCCCCCATGCGCCTACAACGCTGCCTCCTCCCGGAGGCAAGTATGTGTTGAGGGGGATAAATAAAAATACAGAATCAGTCCAAATAAGCCTTGATCAAAGTACCTGAGCTCTAGAACTGCATAAAGATGGGTCCAAAGCCCAGAGTAATGGTTTTATGCATGTCCACCCTCTGTGGTTTTTTGAAAGGAGGTCATAACCACTGTCATTGCTGTGTGGATACTACAAATAGAATGGTGTTCTTATACAAAGCCAAGCCTATTGGTTGTTTGTTGTAGCCCAGTGACCATTCTTTTCTACAGAATTCTGAAAACAGAGTTAAAGTTTTTTGGGCTGATAGGAGTCTAGGAGTTAGATATATTTGGGTTTAAGGAGTAGGATTGTGTGTGTGATTCATTAAAGGCAGGAAAAAGGGAGTCTCTCTTTGGATAGTCTTATACAGTTCCAACGGTAGCTGTTGTAACTTCCCCCTGTTTGGGAGCGAGATAGCTTAGGGAGTTTGGCCTCTTGGAGAGTTTACACCAGAAATCCATTGTGGAGTCCCTATGTAGATTAATAAAACAAATGTGGGGCGGGGGGAAAGTTTTTCTTTGAAAGAGGTCAGTAATGCATGGGTATTACCACAATATGGTTATGCATGTGCACTAGTAAATGTCTATCTTTTTTTCCCCATCTTTAATTTTGCTTGTGCAAGACTATATTATAGAGGGCCTATGTTGGCAAAACATTTTCTGGCTGCTATAAAGCTTGTTTTGTTAAGTGATTTATTAGAGGAGTACTGTATTTTGCAAAACCGGTTGTTAACAAGTCAGAGAGAAAATAGCAAGTCGCCTCCTTATTTTTTTTAAATCAAAAATAGTGAGTTTATGAAATGCTCTGGCTTTGACAGACATTTTAAGATTCAGTGTAAGCGGCATTTGAATTCCTTTAAATAGGTATATGTTGACTTCATGTCTACAATGTTATCCTACAGCACAGACTGTTTCATAACGTTTGCTGTTGGGTGCCACATTTATTTAAATATACAGTAACTCGCCTAAGAAACATCTGCCCTCATCTGCTACTTGCCAGTGAGATTTTCCATAACAACCCTGAGCCTGTTCACAGCTGCCCCCATTTAGAGAGGACACCTCCGGGTCTCTTAGCTGTGGCAGGTGCGATGCTACTGTATGACCTACTTATCCCATACAAACATGCTCTTCCTAACCCAAGTTCCTGTAATACAGATTGCAGTAATTGTTACATCCAGACATGTGGGGGCAAGCAAACTTCACAAAACACTCCAAACGTGCTGACCTGATGTACTTTGCTTTATAGTATACAACTAAAACGTCTACATTTTCCTTCTATGCTCATCTACCAATCTCATTGTCTTCTTGTTGTTGTCGTTATTCCCCGGCATGCTAATTAGTCTATTGCAGGGGCCAACCTATGGCTCTTCAAGTGTTGGGAACCTTTAACCCTGAGCATACCCATAATTACTGGCAGTCTATGCTGGGCCTTGTGGTTTCACAACTGGAGAAGCATGTCGGTTGTTTACCTACACACAGATCAAACACTTTGCACTTACTTCTGGGGTGAAAATTTGGGGTAAAATACCACATCTCTCCTCTTTTCTTCTCAATATGCTAATATTTCACGGACAACCATGTGTAAGGTAATGTAGAACTTCCAGGGAATAACATCATTGCTGGGCCCTGGTTGTTCTCTAATTATGGGACACATTATTCTGCCATGTTTGGGTGTAGTCATTCTTTAGAATAGCAGATCAATGCTAATAAATACATAATAGTATCAAGTGATTATTTTCATCCATATTGCAGCATTTCTTTCCTGACGGGAAGGGTGTCTACCCAGGTGACACTACACTACTCAGCGAATCTATGGTTGTCCAATGGTTTAATGACTCTGATCTTACCTATACATAGGTCATGGCCTTTTCAGTCAACAGATCTGAATCTAATTGTGAATTTCTGGGAACTTCTGGAACAACACCTGAAACAGTGATTTCCACCACCAAGAATAATTGTGTATATTGTCTTCACAGTTCCAGAAAGTAGACTTAGTGCTGCAGAACATTTAGGCCTGACTGCAATATACTTGAGATTACTACCTGCAGTATTTCCCAACACCAGTCCTCGGGAGCCCCTAACAGTGGATATTTGACAGATCTCCTTAGTATCACAATTGAATTGGTGTTCTGTGTGAAAGTAACATCCATATGAATGGCTAGACCTAAGGTTTCCTAGCAGAACATTACCCAGGCCCCCTTTGTCTATTATTTTAGTCAGAGTCAAAAAACCCAATAAGATTAATTGGCATTATCTCCCCCACGAAAAATCCATGCTGTTTGGGATCCTGTAAATTTTTTCATTGAAAATATTCCAGTTGGCTCGTACTGGTGGGTGGTGCATCCAAGATGGCCACGTTTTAATTGAGCTCTGCTCTAACGGGCTCTATCTAAAGCCATTCACACGGTTAGATTGTACCCATGTACCATTAACTAGTGGGAACGATCTCCTCTCATTGTGAGGGACATGTTGATGCGTGTCTTGAGCTGTGGTCTGGCTTGAAACACCTGTTCCCCGGAGTCTGGCTCACATGCGAGCCGCCGCATGGAGTGAGGTCTGCTAGCGGTAAGACCTGTCAACGGTGGTGTTTTCCCTGCTGCTACCCTGATACCCCCTTGCCTACCCCGATTCCCCTGCCAGGGGACATATCCTTCTCCCCCCTTGGAGTCCTCTGCTTGCGGACTGCTGGCCATGGATTGTTGACCAGCGGGACCTGGGTAGACGTGGGTCTGTGCCTCCTGCGGCCCTTGCACCTACTGCAAGCGCACCTCCTGGGCTGCATCGGTGACTGGCGGGACCTGCGGAGATTGTGGCTCCGGGTCACCTCCTGATGACCGCTACCTCTGCTGTGAGACCTCCCGGTGCTGCCTGGTCTGATGCGGTAGATGACCCTGCAGTGCCTTGTTCGAAGACTGCAGCGGTGAACCGGAGGTGGAGTCCTGGGCAGCGCTCCTGCATCTTGGACGTCTCGTTGTGTGACCCTTCCGCTCTACCCCTGAGCTGTCTGTGCGACAATCGCTACTGCTGCTCAGTGCTGCCGGTATTTCTCTTACGTCCTAGAGGATGCTGGGGTCCACATTAGTACCATGGGGTATAGACGGGTCCACTAAGAGCCATTGGCACTTTAAGAGTTTGAGAGTGTGGGCTGGCTCCTCCCTCTATGCCCCTCCTACCAGACTCAGTTTAGAAAATGTGCCCGGGGGAGCTCCTAGAGCTTCTTTAGTTTTATTTTTTTCTAAGAGTTAGTATAGGCACAGGTAGGCTGTTGGCAACAACCTCCCAGCTTCGTGGGACTTAGGGGGGGAGTAGTGTCCGCCCTGTGGGGTCTGAGCCACTATCTCCGCTGACAGGACACTGAGCTCCTGAGGGTGATTTTTCGTTAGCCGCCCCAGGCGACCACTCCCGCAGCACTGCCGCCACCCCCTAACAGCCAGAAGATTCCGGTGGCGAGTGACCCCTGGCAAACGGGGAGCCGGTGTGAAGATGTCGGCAACAGGGTGGGAGCGCAGTATTAACCGCTCCGGAGGCTCAGCGGTACATAGTGCGGCGCTGTGAGGGGCTCCCTGAGCCTAGCGCCTATACCCTACACTGGCACCAAGGCTGTCAGGGACCTCGGTAACGCTGCCAGCACAATTCCTCAGGCCAGTATAAAGAAGTGGAGAGTGGGAAGCGGCGTCATTTTCAGGAGGCGGAGCTTCTCAGAGCGGACCCAGCAGCGTTCAGCGCCATTTTCCTGCCTGCAGATCCTCTATAGTGACGCTGACAGGGGGAGCTGTCCCTCCAAGCAACTCCAGCTATCCTGTGCAGTACCAGGGGGTTGTAGAAGTGGGGGGAGGCTGTGTAAAAACTGTGTAGTCTATTAAGGTACAAAGTAAGCGCCAGGTAGTTGTATTATATCTATCTTGGGAAGCGCTGTGTGTGGGTTGGCTCCAATCTCTGTGTTTCTCTGTGGCATACTTGGGGGGGAAACTGTGTCTGACATTTTTGTGTGTGTGTGTGTGTGTGTGTGTGTGTGTGTGTGTGTGTGTTTGTTTCTCACATAGCCATGTCTAGGGACTCTGTGTCTTATGCTGCAGAGGACATTTCCTCTCAGGAGGAATCCATTCCATGTACACAGGAATGTAATGCATTGTCTCAGATCCCTATTGCTGAGCCTGAGTGGTTAACCTCTATTTAGGGAATGATCTCTCAGATCTCTACAAGGGTAGCTCATAATGAGACTGAAACTCAGGTTTTAAAGAAGTATATGGCAGTTTGGTCAGGTTCTGTTCCTATTCCTTCAAAATCACCTAGCATATACCCACAGAAACGTGCACTTGCCCAGATTATGCAAGATGACACGGATACTGACTCTGACACAGCAGACGGTGATGGGGATGTGCTGAGGGGGGCGGCATCCCTTGCAAAGGGGGTGCAGCTCATGATTGAGGCCATTAGAGATGTGTTAAATATTATTGACACAACACCTGACCAGGTTGAGGAGGCTTACTTCACAGATAATAAGAAAGCCTCGCTAACCATCCCTGTATCTAAAGAATTAAACGCTATTTGAAAAATCCTGGGAAAACCCAGAGAAAAAATTCCAGATTCCTAAAAGGATTCTGGTTGCTTTCCCCTTCCCTGAGGAAGATAAAAATAAATGTGAAAACCCACCCATAGTTGACGCATCTGTTTCCAGACTGTCGAGAAAGGTGGTTTTACCTGTCCCTGGATCTACCGCGTTAAAAGAACCGGCTGATCGTAAAATTGACACTACGCTCAAATCCATATACACTGCTTCAGGGGTAGCGCTGAGGCCAACTATTGCCTGCTCATGGATCTCTAAAGCTATAGTAAAGTGGTCAGGCACGTTGCTAGAGGATTTGGAATCAATGGATAGAAGTGACATTTAATTATGTTTACGTAACATACAGGATTCTGCGGGGTTTATGGTGGAATCCATGAAGGACCTGGGTACGCTGACTGCAAGGATATCTTCCATGTGTGTCTCAGCTCGCAGGGGACTCTAGCTACGCCAATGGTCTGCAGACGCGGAATCCGGAAGAAGTGTGGAGAACCTACCCTATACAGGTCAGGCTCTATTTGGGGAAGCGTTGGATGCGTGGTTTTCCACGGCAACCACGGGTAAGTCACCTTTTCTTCCCTCAGCTACGTCTTCTACGAAGAAACCCTTTTCTTCATCTGCATCACAGTCCTTTCGGACTGCTAAGACTAAAAAGTCCAAGCCTCCTACCACCTTCTTTAGAGGTGGGCGGGCAAATACAAAAAGCCTGCACCCGCAGGCTCTCAGGATCAGAAACCTGCCTCTGGTTCCTCAAAATCCTCAGCATGACGGTGGGTGGACCACACAGCCTGGAGGGCGGGCTGGTGGGGGCGAGACTCCGGCGTTTCAGCCACGTCTGGGTGTCGTCCAGCCCGGATCCCTGGGTACAGGATATTGTGTCCCAGGGATACAGACTGGAGTTTCAAGAAACCCCACCTCACCGATTCTTGAAATCAGGCTTGCCAACTTTACTGTCAGACAGAACTGTCCTACAGGAAGCTGTCCAAAAATTGGAAAAGGCAGAGGTCATTGTTCCAGTTCCACCTCATATGCACAGCGTGGGTTACTATTCAAACCTCTTTGTGGTACTGAAACCGGATGGTTCGGTCAGACCAATTTTGAACTTGAAATCGCTAAACCAGGCATGTCCAAACTGCGGCCCTCCAGCTGTTGAGAAACTACAGATCCCAGCATGCCCTGACACAGCTTTAGCATTCTCTGACAGCAAAACTGTGTCAGGGCATGCTGGATATGTAGTTTCACAACAGCTGGAGGGCCGCAGTTTGGACATGCCTGCGCTAAACCCTTATCTAAGGGAGTTCAAATTCAAAATGGAGTCTCTGAGAGCGGTGATCTCAGGTCTGGAGGAGGGGGAGTTTTTGGTATCCCTAGATATCAAGGATGCGTACCTCCACATTCCGATTTGGCCTCCGCACCAGGCTTATCCCAGATTTGCACTGTTAAGACAGTCACTATCAGTTTCAGGCACTGCCATTCGGTCTCTCCACGTCACCGAGGGTGTTTACCAAGGTGATGGCAAAAATGATGATTCTCCGTAGGCAGGGAGTGAACATAATTCCATACCTGGACGATCTGCTGATAAAGGCATCGTCCAGGGAGAAGCTGTTGCAGTCCATTGCTCTCACGACTCATCTGCTCAGGGTCCATGGTTGGATCCTGAACTTTCCAAAGTTACATTTGGAGCCGACAAGGAGATTTTCTTTCCTGGGGATGATCCTAGACACGGAAGTGCAGAGGGTGTTTCTACCGGAGGAGAAAGCATTGGTGATACAAACAATGGTCCGGTATGTCCTGAAGCCAGCCCGGGTTTCCGTTCATCAGTGCATTCGCCTTCTGGGGAAGATGGTTGCCTCCTACAAGGCTCTACAATACAGAAGATTTCATGCTCGATCCTTACAATTGGATCTCCTAGACAAGTGGTCGGGTTCTCATCTACATATGCACATGAGGATACGTCTGTCGCCGAAAGCAAGGATTTCACTCCTCTGGTGGCTACAAATGCCTCACCTTCTGGAGGGATGCAGGTTCGGGATTCCGGACTGGATCCTTCTAACCACGGATGTAAGTCTCCGAGGCTGGGGCGCTGTCACTCAAGGGGAAACTTTCCAAGGAAGGTGGTCAAGTCTGGAATGCTGTCTTCCAATAAACATTCTGGAACTAAGAGCCGTATACAACGGTCTTCTCCAAGCGACTCACCTTCTGCGAGATCGACCCATTCAAGTGTAGTCGGACAACGTAACAATGGTAGCCTACATAAACCGACAAGGCGGAACAAAGAGCAGAGCTGCAATGTCAGAGGTGACGTGAATCATTCTCTGGGCGAAAAGCACGCGTTAGCACTGTCAGCAATTTTCATTCCGGGAGTGAACAACTGGGAAGACTTCCTAAGCAGACACGATCTCCATCCAGGAGAGTGGGGCCTCCATCCAGAGGTGTTCACGGAGGTGACAACCCTTTGGGGGGTTCCTCAAATAGACATGATGGCCTCCCGCCTCAACAAAAAACTTTGGAGGTATTGCTCAAGGTCAAGAGACCCACAAGCAGTGGCAGTGGACGCCCTGGTAACTCCGTGGGTGTTCCAGTCTGTGTACGTGTTTCCTTAACTTCCACTAATTCCAAGGATTCTAAAGCTCATAAGGAGAACAAGAGTTCAGGCAATCCTCATTGCTCCAGACTGGCCAAAAAGGGCTTGGTACGCGGATCTTCTGGATCTACTGCTGGAAGAGCCGAGGCCTCTTCCTCTTCGGGAGGACCTGCTGCAGCAGGGGCCATTCGCTTATCAAGACTTACCGTGGCTACGTTTGACGTCATGGAGGTTGAATGCCAGATATTAGCTCGGAAGGGCATTCCGAACAAGGTTATTCCTGCCCTGATACAGGCTAGGAAAGGAGTAACGTCTAAACATTACCATCGCATTTGGACAAAAATATGTACCTTGGTGTGAGTCCAAGAAGTTTCCTACGGTGGAGTTTCAACTGGAACGGTTTCTCCTCTTCCTGCAAGCAGGTGTGGATATGGGCCTGAGGTTGGAATCCGTAAAGGTCCAGATTTCGGCCCTATCCATTTTCTTCCAGAAACAATTGGCTACCCTCCCTGAGGTTCAGACTACCTTGAAAGGATAAAATAGAGATAGTCTGGCGCTATGGTTACTGTGAAAAGTGCCTGCAGCTATGTTCAAGGTTTGGTTCGTAACCTAAAAATGGAGAATATACAAAAAAAGGAAAAAAGAACAGCGCTGGCACTATTACACTGAAATGTTTTAATTGATTTCATATCACGTATTAAAATACATCCTTCATATCCATATCATATAAAAATAATTATAATATATATTAATTAAGCTATATATCCCACCGGACAATTCCGCTCTATATACCAAACCAGAGAAAACTGTTCCTTACTGATTTTGTATAATTATATACAGCTGAATTTAAAGCTGGATGTTACTACTTTATGTGCTTTTGACAATAAATCATGACCGCATAGATGTTATCAATCGATAAGAATGTCCAGCTGATAAGTATAGTTCCTCAGTTATTATAATGAACAATTATCCGGTCCATTAATTACACAGATTGCAGTTCTTTTCACAAATGCATACAGCTAGTAGATTATACCTTCCAGGTAAATTTCAGGTAAATTTCCTCACACCATTAAATTTTCAACCAGTGTGAGTTATAATTATTATGTTTTGTGATTAGAGTTTCTTATGGAGCTGTGCACAGATATATAGCTTTGCACATATCACATAGATACCTCTCCCGGCTGTCGCTTCCATAAACAGCCTTATCCGGAGTCCACTGCCTGGTGGATAGCAGGTATAATTTCAGATGTTATCCGTAAAAGTTATCAGATGTTATCCGTAGGTATAAGTATCTCTGGCCGGCCAGTAATATATGAAGGTGTCTCACCAAAAGCTCTTTAGCAGTGCATCCGACAAACGCGTTTCCCCGCTTGGATATCCAAGCCGGGAGAGGTATCTATGTGATATGTGCAAAGCTATATATCTGTGCACAGCTCCATAAGAAACTCTAATCACAAAACATAATAATTATAACTCACACTGGTTGAAAATTTAATGGTGTGAGGAAATTTACCTGAAATTTACCTGGAAGGTATAATCTACTAGCTGTATGCATTTGTGAAAAGAACTGCAATCTGTGTAATTAATGGACCGGATAATTGTTCATTATAATAACTGAGGAACTATACTTATCAGCTGGACATTCTTATCGATTGATAACATCTATGCGGCCATGATTTATTGTCAAAAGCACATAAAGTAGTAACATCCAGCTTTAAATTCAGCTGTATATAATTATACAAAATCAGTAAGGAACAGTTTTCTCTGGTTTGGTATATAGAGCGGAATTGTCCGGTGGGATATATAGCTTAATTAATATATATTATAATTATTTTTATATGATATGGATATGAAGGATGTATTTTAATACGTGATATGAAATCAATTAAAACATTTTAGTGTAATAGTGCCAGCGCTGTTCTTTTTTCCTTTTTTTGTACCTTGAAAGGAGTTCTGCACATCCAGCCTCCCTTTGTGCCGCCTACGGCGCCCTGGGATCTTAACGTGGTGTTACAGTTCCTTAAATCGGATTGGTTCGAACCTCTACCGGAAGTTGAGGTCAAGTTTCTCACGTGGAAGGCTGTCACTTTGTTGGCCTTAGCTTCTGCTAGACGTGTGTCGGAGTTGGGGGCTTTGTCTTGTAAGAGCCCCTATTTGATCTTCCATGAAGATAGAGCTGATCTCCGGTCACATCAGCAGTTCCTTCCGAAGGTTGTGTCGGCATTTCATATCAACCAACCTATTGTGGTGCCAGTTGCTACTGACTCCTCAATTACATCAAAGTCCTTGGATGTTGTAAGGGCTCTGAAAATCTATGTGAAGAGGACTGCTCATCACAGAAAATCGGACTCTCGGTTTGTCCTGTATGATCCCAAGAAACTTGGGTGTCCTGCTTCTAAGCAGACAATCTCTCGCTGGATCAAGTTCACTATCCAGCATGTGTATTTTATGGCAGGATTGCCGTGTCCTACGTCTGTTAAGGCCCACTCTACTCGTAAGGTGGGTTCTTCCTGGGCGTCTGCCCGGGGTGTCTCGGCTTTACAGCTTTGCCGAGCAGCTACTTGGTCTGGGTCGAACACGTTTGCAAAGTTCTGCAAGTTCAATACTTTGTCCTCTGAGGACCTGAAGTTTGGTCAATCAGTTCTGCAGGAGCCTCCGCGCTCTCCCTCCCATTCTGGGAGCTTTGGTACATCCCCATGGTACTAATGTGGACCCCAGCATCCTCAAGGACGTAAGAGAAAATAGGATTTGAATTACCTATCGGTAAATCCTTTTCCCGTAATCCATAGAGGATGCTGGGCGCCAGCCCAGTGCTTCGTGATCCTGCAGTGGTTACTTAGTTCAGTACTGCTTAGTTCTTGGTTAAGTACTGTTTTGTTACTTGGTTAAGTAATCTTGTTCAGCCGTTGCTGACTTTTCAAGTGGGTTAGCTTGGTTTGCCTTGTATGTGTGAGCTGTTGTGAGTCTCGCCACTATCTGTGTAAAATCCTTCTCTCAAAGTTGTCCGTCTTCTCGGGCATAGTTTCTATACTGAGTCAGGTAGGAGGGGCATAGAGCGAGGAGCCAGCCCACACTCTCAAACTCTTAAAGTGCCAATGGCTCCTAGTGGACCCGTCTATACCCCATGGTGCTAATGTGGACCCCAGCATCCTCTACGGACTACGAGAAAAGGATTTACAGGTAGGTAATTAAAATCCTATTTTCTCTTACGCGCTGGCAGGAGACATCAATCATTTTTACTATGAAGCAGAAATTGCGAGGCGATCGCAATTTCTGCTGCATCAAGGGGGGGGGGAGGCGCTGGTCAGCATGCTGGGCGGCCCCCAGCATGCGATCCAAAGGATAGCAAATTGTGCTAATTAGCAGAATTTGCTATCCTTACTGAATTCGCCCCTATACCCTTGTTCCTAATAATGTATCTTGTGTATTAGAACCATTTAGCTGGTGAGCCCAACCCGTCTTTCCATGGTTTATTTTGCTAACCTTACTGGCTAATGGAGAAATTCTTGAACAAGAACATCTCAGATAATATGGTCAAGAGGACAAAATCTCAAAAACAAAGTAATTCCTCCTCCCAGGACCCACAGTCTGCAACCAATATGGCTGCGGATTTTGATCCACTTACCAAGTGGAACCCTCAGTCCCTATGTCTCAAACGGCCAAAGAAATTCTCTCGGTACTTATGCCACACATTGATAAGAAATTAGATGAATTTAAAGATTTGTGTCAGTCCACTCTGAGCGAAGTATCCTCCAATACTTGTACTTGAAGAATCTCAGAGCTGGAACAGGGGGATATGGCTCAGGCTATCCAATCCTCAGCCGATTCTTCCATAACAATGTTGCTGGAGAAAATACATGATCTTGAAAACAGAAATCGCAGAAACAACTTTCCACCTTGGGAGAATTTCTAACTTCTAAATTGGCCCGTTCCTTACATATTCCTGACACCGTGGAGTTCTGTCAAAGTCAGAAAAATATCACGATGCACACTACCATTTTTGCACCTCATACAGGTCCGCACTGCGCATGCGTGCGCTCTCCCGTGCGTGCGCATACCCGCTGTTACGTGCACCCGCAGGCGCACGGTATGCGCATTTACGGTAGAGTTTCTGTGTGCCCAGCGTGCGACTCAATCGTTACATATTTTAACTATATAATGTATTTTGTAGATCATGGTCCCCTTGATAGATTCTGAAAGTTTAGTTAATATAGCATGTTCATGGACAAAGAGATCCCTCTTTGTTTGATACGAAGGGTCAGACAAGGGTCATACAGTGGTGTTTAGTATCCATCGGAAGAGTATTTAATTAGCAATATTCCGGTGTTGGTTTGAAGCGGATTAATCGCTTGTGCGAATAGTTATAGACATAAGAAGTTTATGTCCATTTACTATTATTTGCACTTACTTATCCATGCGGCGGGAAACCTAGTTTCCCACCCACCTGAGCAGTTGGAAATGGTCTCAGCCCACCTGTATGAATCAACCTATGACCTTTTGTTATAATGCTAAGACGAATTCCTGTGTCCAATGAACAATGAGATTGTAGGGACCATTGAATTGTATTGTGTGTGGGGCATAAATAGACAAGCCGACCTGATCCAGCTCACTCTCTTCAACGGTTCTCATCACTGATAATCGGGAGCTGGATATTCAGAAAGGCGCATGCGATCGTTCCCCTTGTGCGTAAGTTTTCTCCGCAATCATATTGTCTTTATTGTTATTGTGAGCCATCATCATCATCTCTCTCTCTCTCTCTCTCTCTCTCATTTTCCCTTAAACGTAATTGTATTGTATTGTATTTCCTGTGTAGTTATCTGGTTAGTTAGTCTATGTTATATTGTAGTGTATGACTTGTATTGTATTATTCTTTTTCAAGTATAACATTCACATAAGGCGTTAGACCCTAAGCCCGGTATTTGTGTATTTCTTATAGTGTTAAGTCTTCTCAGAGCGTCGGTGGCGCTCGAACAGCTTTTAAGTTAATAAGGTTACACTGTGTTGCATCTACACTCTATCACTACACTAAGGTTTTCCTGTATAATACATTGTTCATGGTTTACATATAAAGGTTTAACATTGTGAGCGTCAGCGCCGCTGGTGATCTCCTCGTGGTCCCGAGCGTCCGCTACGCTATAGCGAAACATTACGTTAGTCGGCAGCCAACAGCGTGCCTGCCTGTGATCTCTTGGCCGTGAGCGAACGTGACGCTTGAGCGTCTCGACTACGGCTAAGTGATTGTTACGCAACGTGCGTACCCTTACGGTATTCCATACGTCAATAGCGTACAGTGTTCTTAGACCTCTTAAAGGGTTTTAAATAAGATAAATATTTAGCTTTATCAATTGGCGGCTCGTCCGTCCTTCACATATCTCTGCTAGGTAATTTCAGCAGACATTATCCATCAGCAAAGGGCGGGAGATCATATTCCTCGTAGTGCTGTCTGGATAAGCGTCTGCTTCGCTTAGTAAAGGGTGCTGAGGGAATCCGGAACCGGAGGTAAGAACAACACGCTAGTGTCTTTTAAAACTGTTTATTTCTGTCTTGCGTACGCACACACGCATATCTGCATTTCTTTTATTCGTGTATTTTCATATATCACTCTCCTGTTTGCCATTTTATAATTGATAAACGTGCTAAGAGAGATTTGTCGCTATTTCATAGTTAAAGTGTAAAAGTAATACATTAAGGGATAAATTGCAAAGCTCGCACACAGCTCTACCTAAAGATACAAGGAGAGATTGGTGTGGTGCTCAGTAGATGATCGAGGATCATCTACATTGATAAACGTGTTAATTGTGTTACGGTGAATTTCTGCTTTGCGTACACGTGTCTCTAACAAAAGACTGAGACTCGCGTACGCAACGCAAAGGCCGACGCATGCAGCGTATATTACGCAACGAAGCGTCCGGGTACGCCCACGTAACTCAAATCACACGCTAGTGTTATTTTAACAGGCGAAAAGGTGGCGACGCGATAAATAGCGCAAGTCTATTTTAGTGTCCGAAATTTAGACTAACAGATCCTTCTCCAAATTTACAACACATCTGGTCTAAAGGAAAGAAATTTCTGCGCAGAAATAGAAATAGAAACAAAAGTGTACATGTGGTGAGTGAGTGTTTTACATATATAAGTTTATACAATTTTTGAGGTTGAACCACAAAGAAGTCGAGTTCTCGTGAGGTACATGCATGTAAGTGACGTACATGGTGGCTAGGGAGGCATCCCTTGTTAAATATAAAATTTGAGCAGTAGAGTATAGCAGACCAGGAGGTCTACTGTAGCACAGACCAGGAGGTCCGGAACAGACCAGGAGGTCTAGGTACAGCAGACTAAGAAGTCCGCTATAGAGAAAAGTAGCACAAAACCAAGAAGGGTTGGTGCGGAACCCATATAGGCCATAAAGCTCTGGCTGAAGGAATTCGCAGCCGAAATTTTCGATTCCACTGGTCGCTCCGCACATAAGATTAGTTGCTTATGTGCAGAACGATTGTACCGCACGTAATTGTGTGCATTAGTTAGTCTGACCAGTGCCATTTGTGTACGAAACGGGTCATAAACGCTATTTGTACATTCTAACGTGATTTGTGTAATTTTTTTTATTTTAAGGGAGGTTCGCCAGTCACTTGGGAACTATCCAGCAACCAATAGTTACTGGAAAGAGTAAGTGCTCTGCGGATCACCCTCACATGTTCCAGTAAATAGCGGTTCAGGTTGCAGGGGCCCTGGGTCGAGTACGCCAGCACTAGGGCAGTGTGTAGGTCGTATTGGTCGGCGTGGGCGAGTGAGTGGGGTACTCGGTAAACCGCCACCGTCAGCCTATCTTGAACATTTTGGTTTTGTAAGGGTTCGCTGAAGAAAGCAACACCTGCAGGTATGGGGGCCAATTGTTCAGGTAGGGGACGATCAACCTCGGTTCGGGTTGATTCAGTAAACCGACCAATCGGGTCGGCAAGGTATGTAATGTGTGAAAAATACGGGTCACACACAGAAGTTTTATGTGATGAATGGGAGAGAATTACGGTACATGACGGGGAGAAATTCCCAAGAGTAGGCACGGCCCAACCCTTAAGATTAGTAACAAAGGCCCCTAGCGGAGGGTCAGGTGAGGTCGTGTTCACAGGTACGTACAATGTTTTATATCATGCACAAACAAATGTACCCCATATTGTAAGGCCAAAACAAGGTGATGTAATTGAGTTTAGTCCTGTCAGGGTGATCACAGTCCCCAATGGGAAGACTGACGATCAGGGAATCATTCCCGTCAAGGGCAGTGCATTGCGCCGTCCCTGGTCCCGGATGGAATTGAGATCAATTATGTCTGAATTTCCTGATCCCAGGAAAAATCTAGTAGCATGTCAAAGGTTTGTTAAAGAACTAGGAAACTCCACAGAACCCACCAACAAAGAGTGGCGGACAGTGCTGAGGGCATGTTTGCCCTCCAGTGTTGACCCTGCGAAATTTATTGCTGATTGTAAATTAGACACGGAGGTACCTTGTACGGAGGAACACAATCAGGAATGTATTAAGCAGATCAACCAACAGTTAGAAGTATATTTCCCAGCCATTGTCGAGTGGAACAAAATCTTCTCCATAAGACAAAACAAAGGGGAAAGTACTTCTAATTATTTTCACCGGGCATTGCACGACATGACTAGGTATACAGGTATAGAAAACATCGAAACAAGTGCACCGCACAGAGAAGTAGCAGTATCTGTGCTAATGGATGGTTTAAAGGAAGTGTTGAGAGCAAGGATACAGATCACCAATCCATACTGGAGAGATAAATCAGTAACTGCATTAAGGGACTCTGCTGTTGGGCATGAGCAAACCAGCATCAAGCACGGGGAAACAAAGAAGCCTCAGATCCCTGTGGTTAAGTCAAAGGTGACAAGCTGTTACAACTGCTTAAGGGAAGGTGATGTTGCACGAGATTGCAGGTCTAGAAGCACACACAAGGTATATACTAGAGATGAGCGCCTGAAATTTTTCGGGTTTTGGTTTTGGGTTCGGTTCCGCGGCCGTGTTTTGGGTTCGAACGCGTTTTGGCAAAACCTCACCGAATTATTTTTGTCGGATTCGGGTGTGTTTTGGATTCGGGTGTTTTTTTCCAAAAACACTAAAAAACAGCTTAAATCATAGAATTTGGGGGTCATTTTGATCCCAAAGTATTATTAACCTCAAAAACCATAATTTACACTCATTTTCACTCTATTCTGAATACCTCACACCTCACAATATTATTTTTAGTCCTAAAATTTGCACCGAGGTCGCTGTGTGAGTAAGATAAGCGACCCTAGTGGCCGACACAAACACCGGGCCCATCTAGGAGTGGCACTGCAGTGTCACGCAGGATGTCCCTTCCAAAAAACCCTCCCCAAACAGCACATGACGCAAAGAAAAAAAGAGGCGCAATGAGGTAGCTGTGTGAGTAAGATTAGCGACCCTAGTGGCCGACACAAACACCGGGCCCATCTAGGAGTGGCACTGCAGTGTCACGCAGGATGGCCCTTCCAAAAAACCCTCCCCAAACAGCACATGACGCAAAGAAAAAAAGAGGCGCAATGAGGTAGCTGACTGTGTGAGTAAGATTAGCGACCCTAGTGGCCGACACAAACACCGGGCACATCTAGGAGTGGCACTGCAGTGTCACGCAGGATGTCCCTTCCAAAAAACCCTCCCCAAACAGCACATGACGCAAAGAAAAAAAGAGGCGCAATGAGGTAGCTGTGTGAGTAAGATTAGCGACCCTAGTGGCCGACACAAACACCGGGCACATCTAGGAGTGGCACTGCAGTGTCACGCAGGATGTCCCTTCCAAAAAACCCTCCCCAAACAGCACATGACGCAAAGAAAAAAAGAGGCGCAATGAGGTAGCTGTGTGAGTAAGATTAGCGACCCTAGTGGCCGACACAAACACCGGGCCCATCTAGGAGTGGCACTGCAGTGTCACGCAGGATGTCCCTTCCAAAAAACCCTCCCCAATCAGCACATGATGCAAAGAAAAAGAAAAGAAAAAAGAGGTGCAAGATGGAATTATCCTTGGGCCCTCCCACCCACCCTTATGTTGTATAAACAAAACAGGACATGCACACTTTAACCAACCCATCATTTCAGTGACAGGGTCTGCCACACGACTGTGACTGATATGACGGGTTGGTTTGGACCCCCCCCCAAAAAAGAAGCAATTAATCTCTCCTTGCACAAACTGGCTCTACAGAGGCAAGATGTCCACCTCATCTTCACCCTCCGATATATCACCGTGTACATCCCCCTCCTCACAGATTATCAATTCGTCCCCACTGGAATCCACCATCTCAGCTCCCTGTGTACTTTGTGGAGGCAATTGCTGCTGGTCAATGTCTCCGCGGAGGAATTGATTATAATTCATTTTAATGAACATCATCTTCTCCACATTTTCTGGATGTAACCTCGTACGCCGATTGCTGACAAGGTGAGCGGCGGCACTAAACACTCTTTCGGAGTACACACTTGTGGGAGGGCAACTTAGGTAGAATAAAGCCAGTTTGTGCAAGGGCCTCCAAATTGCCTCTTTTTCCTGCCAGTATAAGTACGGACTGTGTGACGTGCCTACTTGGATGCGGTCACTCATATAATCCTCCACCATTCTATCAATGTTGAGAGAATCATATGCAGTGACAGTAGACGACATGTCCGTAATCGTTGTCAGGTCCTTCAGTCCGGACCAGATGTCAGCATCAGCAGTCGCTCCAGACTGCCCTGCATCACCGCCAGCGGGTGGGCTCGGAATTCTGAGCCTTTTCCTCGCACCCCCAGTTGCGGGAGAATGTGAAGGAGGAGATGTTGACAGGTCGCGTTCCGCTTGACTTGACAATTTTGTCACCAGCAGGTCTTTCAACCCCAGCAGACCTGTGTCTGCCGGAAAGAGAGATCCAAGGTAGGCTTTAAATCTAGGATCGAGCACGGTGGCCAAAATGTAGTGCTCTGATTTCAACAGATTGACCACCCGTGAATCCTTGTTAAGCGAATTAAGGGCTGCATCCACAAGTCCCACATGCCTAGCGGAATCGCTCCGTGTTAGCTCCTCCTTCAATGCCTCCAGCTTCTTCTGCAAAAGCCTGATGAGGGGAATGACCTGACTCAGGCTGGCAGTGTCTGAACTGACTTCACGTGTGGCAAGTTCAAAGGGCATCAGAACCTTGCACAACGTTGAAATCATTCTCCACTGCACTTGAGACAGGTGCATTCCACCTACTATATCGTGCTCAATTGTATAGGCTTGAATGGCCTTTTGCTGCTCCTCCAACCTCTGAAGCATATAGAGGGTTGAATTCCACCTCGTTACCACTTCTTGCTTCAGATGATGGCAGGGCAGGTTCAGTAGTTTTTGGTGGTGCTCCAGTTTTCTGTACGTGGTGCCTGTACGCCGAAAGTGTCCCGCAATTCTTCTGGCCACCGACAGCATCTCTTGCACGCCCCTGTCGTTTTTTTAAAAATTCTGCACCACCAAATTCAAGGTATGTGCAAAACATGGGACGTGCTGGAATTGGCCCAGATTTAATGCACACACAATATTGCTGGCGTTGTCCGATGCCACAAATCCACAGGAGAGTCCAATTGGGGTAAGCCATTCCGCGATGATCTTCCTCAGTTGCCGTAAGAGGTTTTCAGCTGTGTGCGTATTCTGGAAAGCGGTGATACAAAGCGTAGCCTGCCTAGGAAAGAGTTGGCGTTTGCGAGATGCTGCTACTGGTGCCGCCGCTGCTGTTCTTGCGGCGGGAGTCCATACATCTACCCAGTGGGCTGTCACAGTCATATAGTCCTGACCCTGCCCTGCTCCACTTGTCCACATGTCCGTGGTTAAGTGGACATTGGGTACAGCTGCATTTTTTAGGACACTGGTGACTCTTTTTCTGAGGTCTGTGTACATTTTCGGTATCGCCTGCCTAGAGAAATGGAACCTAGATGGTATTTGGTACCGGGGACACAGTACCTCCAACAAGTCTCTAGTTGGCTCTGCAGTAATGATGGATACCGGAACCACGTTTCTCACCACCCAGGATGCCAAGGCCTCAGTTATCCGCTTTGCAGTAGGATGACTGCTGTGATATTTCATCTTCCTCGCAAAGGACTGTTGAACAGTCAATTGCTTACTGGAAGTAGTACAAGTGGGCTTACGACTTCCCCTCTGGGATGACCATCGACTCCCAGCGGCAACAACAGCAGCGCCAGCAGCAGTAGGCGTTACACGCAAGGATGCATCGGAGAAATCCCAGGCAGGAGAGGACTCGTCAGACTTGCCAGTGACATGGCCTGCAGGACTATTGGCATTCCTGGGGAAGGAGGAAATTGACACTGAGGGAGTTGGTGGGGTGGTTTGCGTGAGCTTGGTTACAAGAGGAAGGGATTTACTGGTCAGTGGACTGCTTCCGCTGTCACCCAAAGTTTTTGAACTTGTCACTGACTTATTATGAATGCGCTGCAGGTGACGTATAAGGGAGGATGTTCCGAGGTGGTTAACGTCCTTACCCCTACTTATTACAGCTTGACAAAGGGAACACACGGCTTGACACCTGTTGTCCGCATTTCTGGTGAAATACCTCCACACCGAAGAGCTGATTTTTTTGGTATTTTCACCTGGCATGTCAACGGCCATATTCCTCCCACGGACAACAGGTGTCTCCCCGGGTGCCTGACTTAAACAAACCACCTCACCATCAGAATCCTCCTTGTCAATTTCCTCCCCAGCGCCAGCAACACCCATATCCTCCTCATCCTGGTGTACTTCAACACTGACATCTTCAATCTGACTATCAGGAACTGGACTGCGGGTGCTCCTTCCAGCACTTGCAGGGGGCGTGCAAATGGTGGAAGGCGCATGCTCTTCACGTCCAGTGTTGGGAAGGTCAGGCATCGCAACCGACACAATTGGACTCTCCTTGTGGATTTGGGATTTCAAAGAACGCACAGTTCTTTGCGGTGCTTTTGCCAGCTTGAGTCTTTTCAGTTTTCTAGCGAGAGGCTGAGTGCTTCCATCCTCATGTGAAGCTGAACCACTAGCCATGAACATAGGCCAGGGCCTCAGCCGTTCCTTGCCACTCCGTGTGGTAAATGGCATATTGGCAAGTTTACGCTTCTCCTCCGACAATTTTATTTTAGGTTTTGGAGTCCTTTTTTTTCTGATATTTGGTGTTTTGGATTTGACATGCTCTGTACTATGACATTGGGCATCGGCCTTGGCAGACGACGTTGCTGGCATTTCATCGTCTCGGCCATGACTAGTGGCAGCAGCTTCAGCACGAGGTGGAAGTGGATCTTGATCTTTCCCTAATTTTGGAACCTCAACTTTTTTGTTCTCCATATTTTATAGGCAGAACTAAAAGGCACCTCAGGTAAACAATGGAGATGGATGGATTGGATACTAGTATACAATTATGGACGGACTGCCACGGTTAGGTGGTATAAAAAAACCACGGTTAGGTGGTATATAATACAATTATGGATGGACGGACTGCCTGCCGAGTGCCGACACAGAGGTAGCCACAGCCGTGAACTACCGCACTGTACACTGGTTGATAAAGAGATAGTAGTATACTCGTAACAACTAGTATGACGACGGTATAAAGAATGAAAAAAAAACCACGGTTAGGTGGTATATATTATAATACAATTATGGTTGGACGGACTGCCTGCCGAGTGCCGACACAGAGGTAGCCACAGCCGTGAACTACCGCACTGTACACTGGTTGATAAAGAGATAGTAGTATACTCGTAACAACTAGTATGACGACGGTATAAAGAATGAAAAAAAAACCACGGTTAGGTGGTATATATTATAATACAATTATGGTTGGACGGACTGCCTGCCGAGTGCCGACACAGAGGTAGCCACAGCCGTGAACTACCGCACTGTACACTGGTTGATAAAGAGATAGTAGTATACTCGTAACAACTAGTATGACGACGGTATAAAGAATGAAAAAAAAACCACGGTTAGGTGGTATATATTATAATACAATTATGGATGGACGGACTGCCTGCCGAGTGCCGACACAGAGGTAGCCACAGCCGTGAACTACCGCACTGTACACTGGTTGATAAAGAGATAGTAGTATACTCGTAACAACTAGTATGACGACGGTATAAAGAATGGAAAAAAAACCACGGTTAGGTGGTATATATTATAATACAATTATGGTTGGACGGACTGCCTGCCGAGTGCCGACACAGAGGTAGCCACAGCCGTGAACTACCGCACTGTACACTGGTTGATAAAGAGATAGTAGTATACTCGTAACAACTAGTATGACGACGGTATAAAGAATGAAAAAAAAACCACGGTTAGGTGGTATATAATACAATTATGGTTGGACGGACTGCCTACCGAGTGCCGACACAGAGGTAGCCACAGCCGTGAACTACCGCACTGTACACTGGTTGATAAAGAGATAGTAGTATACTCGTAACAACTAGTATGACGACGGTATAAAGAATGAAAAAAAAACCACGGTTAGGTGGTATATATTATAATACAATTATGGTTGGACGGACTGCCTGCCGAGTGCCGACACAGAGGTAGCCACAGCCGTGAACTACCGCACTGTACACTGGTTGATAAAGAGATAGTAGTATACTCGTAACAACTAGTATGACGACGGTATAAAGAATGAAAAAAAAACCACGGTTAGGTGGTATATATTATAATACAATTATGGATGGACGGACTGCCTGCCGAGTGCCGACACAGAGGTAGCCACAGCCGTGAACTACCGCACTGTACACTGGTTGATAAAGAGATAGTAGTATACTCGTAACAACTAGTATGACGACGGTATAAAGAATGAAAAAAAAACCACGGTTAGGTGGTATATAATACAATTATGGTTGGACGGACTGCCTGCCGAGTGCCGACACAGAGGTAGCCACAGCCGTGAACTACCGCACTGTGCACTGGTTGATAAAGAGATAGTAGTATACTCGTAACAACTAGTATGACGACGGTATAAAGAATGAAAAAAAAACCACGGTTAGGTGGTATATATTATAATACAATTATGGATGGACGGACTGCCTGCCGAGTGCCGACACAGAGGTAGCCACAGCCGTGAACTACCGCACTGTACTGTGTCTGCTGCTAATATAGACTGGTTGATAAAGAGATAGTATACAATACTACTAATATACTGGTGGTCAGGCACTGGTCACCACTAGTCACACTGGCAGTGGCACTCCTGCAGCAAAAGTGTGCACTGTTTAATTTTAATATAATATTATTTATCATGTACTCCTGGCTCCTGCTATAACAACCTGCAGTGCTCCCCAGTCTCCCCCACAATTATAAGCTTTATATACAATACATTGATGTGCAGCACACTGGGCTGAGCAGTGCACACAGACTGAGTCACTGTGTGACTGTGTATCGTTTTTTTCAGGCAGAGAACGGATATATTAAATAAAACAAACAACTGCACTGTCTCTGGTGGTCACTGGTCACTGTGGTCGTCAGTCACTAAACTCTGTCTGCACTCTCTTCTAATCTACAGTATCACAGCAATCTCTCTCTCTCTCTCTCTTCTAAATCTAATCTAAATGGAGAGGACGCCAGCCACGTCCTCTCCCTATCAATCTCAATGCACGTGTGAAAATGGCGGCGACGCGCGGCTCCTTATATAGAATCCGAGTCTCGCGAGAATCCGACAGCGTCATGATGACGTTCGGGCGCGCTCGGGTTAACCGAGCAAGGCGGGAAGATCCGAGTCGCTCGGACCCGTGAAAAAAAAAGTGAAGTTCGTGCGGGTTCGGATTCAAAGAAACCGAACCCGCTCATCTCTAGTATATACACCCCCTAGACAACAACATAACCATGATATCCAAGGAAGCAGGGAAGTACAGGGAAAACGGTTGATGGTGATGAGCATCCAAGCATTAGAGGAGACATCAAATCAACCAAAACCCCAGGCCATTGGCACATGGAGGAACTCAAGGATTTGTTATCGTTGTAAAAGAGAAGGGCATTATGCCAGTAACTGTAACATCCCACGTAAGGTCAGACCCCCTAGACAATGAATATGACACATCTAATTATAATCAGGGATCATATAGGAAGAATTTTGAGCCACACCCATGATATGTAGTCAGGAAAGGTGATCATTAGGACTGATGGTAAGCCTGAGGTAACAGTTAATAAATTGGGAGGTCATTCCCTGAAGACACAGGAATGACCGGGTGAAACGTTGTAAATGTATCTGTGAAATGTTTCTTTTCTCTCCCCATCTCTGACGATTATTGGTAGGACTCAAACATTGCATATCTACTTGGTCTTTGCAGAAGTCTACCAAACCCCAGCATGACCTATCCGCATCAATGTATCCTGGCCAGATACAGAGGGTGGAGTATGGAGGTGCTGGTGGGGGGGGACTGCGCAAGGAAACCATTGGACATGTAGATATGACAGCCTGATGATCTGACAATGTTTTAAAATGTTTGAAAGAAAATGTTTTTTTCCCTGTTGTTGTTTATTGTTGATTTATGTAATATATATGCATATGAATTGTTCTCTCTTTCTTTGTTTTTTTTTGTTTTCTCTCTCTTCTCACTCATGTTTTCATGTTTTAAAGATGGTATGTCACCCATCAGTTAGACAAATGGTAATGCAAGATTTTTGCTCCTTACAGAGAGATCGCTGATTTGGAAGGAATATTGCATCACTGGAATGTTCGTTTGGAAGACTGAGAGACAGCACCTTTGAGATGACAGCAGAACAAGAAGAACGACAAGACTAGAGAACTAATTATCGTAACAAGTTTCTCTCCCCCTCAAACTGTTTTTCTGTACCCCCATTACAAATTTCTTCTTTTCTCCTCCTGTAAGATGGACTTGCCCCAAGAGACTGTGATATGGATTTTCCTGTTGACCATGATGTTGACCAGAGCAGTCTGTTCCGGCGAGAGTACCATGGAGGTCGAGAAAGGATCCAGAAAGGTTCTGATGATAAAGATGGAGGCGTAGTTTTCCAAGAACAACTTAACCAACAAGCAAAGGCGAGTACCGGAAACGATCTAGCAGCCATGTTATTTGTAAACATTGTGAAGGATTGTTAGCTGAAAAGAAAACTGTATCTGTAGGCTCTGTGACAATGTAGTTGAGGATGGGTGCATTAAGAAATGCCAATCCAGTTTTAATATCCACATGGACCGGCATCCATTGAGTGACTATCACTCCTTAGTGGGTAGTGTGTTAAATCAAACAGATTGTTGGGTATGCTCTCAAGTACCTCAAGGTCATAGCAAATCAGGACTAGTACCATTCCCTTTAACGGTAGGAGAGGTACTTGAGCTAAAGGGTGGGAGACCGGTGGACAGGAGGTTTAATATCTCCAGTCCTCCTAGTTTGAAGCTCCACCAATATCATGTGGATAGATCCCTAATATGTTTTAACATTACCAATCCCCGAAAGCCGGGAAATTGGGAAGTGTCATGGAGTAACCAAACCATGACCTTTTCATATAGAGCAGATAGAATGCCTACAGATACAGAGCTTATACGCCACATAGCCAGTAGAGAAAAATCTTTCCGATATAGGTATACCCTAGGAAGTAGGATTACGAGAGTTGGAGAAGTATCACCAGGATACTGTGCACATATCGTACAAACTGATACGTGTACTAGACAGATGGGAGAATTAGGGTTAGGAGATTTCACATGGAAGATGTGTAATATGGTTATGTCCTACTCCGTCCCATATGTTCTCCCCGATGATGCATATTTCATATGCGGGAGGAAGGCGTATAAGTGGCTTGCCCCAAACTCTGAAGGATTGTGTTATATTGGAAAAGTACTGCCTGAGGTAATGACTGTATCACATGCCAAAATGAAAGATATACACCGTGGTGCCCAAGCTCCTTATACTCACACTCATTACGAGCACGTAGTTAAAAGGCAACTGACAGAAAGGACAGAGCATTCGGCCTCTGACATGATCCATGAATCCACCGGGATTCAGGTTCTACTTGCGCTAGATTTCACTCGCACTGCTAGAGGAGTGCTGAACTATAGGTATATCTCTGCGCTTGCAAATTTGTTAGACAATATCACAGAAATGTATGATGACACTTTTAGGTATACTGGAAGAGAGCTTCAAGCTTATAAAACAGAACTGGTTCAGCATAGAATGGTTCTTAATTATCTCACAGCAGTGACAGGTGGATATTGTGTCACACTGGCAACGCAGTACGGCGTGAAATGCTGCACATATATTACGAATAGTACCAAGGACCCGGTCGAGGTCATAGACCAAAAGATGGACGATATTTTCCAATTAAAGTGGGAATTTCGCAGGAGACACAATCTCACCCTTGCTGCTGTGGGTAATGAGCTGACTGGTTGGGTGTCATGGTTGAACCCGCGAAATTGGTTCTCTGGTTTAGGAGAATGGGCTCAAGGAGTCATAATGGATGTAGGGAAGTTTCTCCTATGTATCTTAGGTGTTGTCATATCGATTGGCTTGATATTTAGATGCGGTCAGGCTTTAATGAAGTGCAAACGTAGTACCAGGGTAATGAGTCTAAGGAGTGAGGGAATTGTAATTCCAATGGATTTGATTTATGACCCAACGGTAGAAACAATGATGTGATGAAAATGCGATTATACGGTCCGTTTCTTTCACCTGTTTTTCCATTTTCTCCAAGATAAAAAGACCCACGTGGACGAGGAATTTGACGAACCTGTATACAGACAACTGATGGATTAAAGAAGAAGTTTTGACAACCTTATACACGGATATTTGATGAACTATGCCATAGACCCCCAGTTTCCCTAGAAATTTTAAAATTACGCTAGCCCAACACTTTTGTAAGTCTATGGACATTGACAAAGCTTTTTGCCCACACTTTTTGGCAAAAGCCCAAAGAAGACTGCATTCAACAGACACTGAACAAGACCTCAATCGGCAAATGTTCATTAACCTGACATAGAATACCACTGCATTTACCATAATTGTTCTTTATCTTCATTTCTACAACCTTCAGGTAAAGACACACATAGTCGATAGGGAATACAGGCACAGATATCAGCAATCACATATCCCCCCATTCATGTATCATCAACTAAAATGTGCTCCCCCATTTTGTTGCAACCAAAAGCCGAAAAGAGCTCGGTAACGTTTGACAGCCCATCCACAGACCCGTACCGCGGGATAAGAAGGAATTCAAATGTATACTTCGCAATACCTCGAAGCTTGATCTAAAACACGTACGGCACGATGATACGTGACCTCCCAAACATGGATTCATACACACATGCTACTGCTATCTCACTAGGTCATACCCTTTTCACACCTTCTTCTCTCCTCCCTTACCCAACCATGGAAATGTATTTACACCTGACATATTTTTCTCGTTTTGAAATGTTTTAGGAAGTGGCAGCTATTGTTGACTGCCAAAGGGTGGACTGTCAAAGTCAGAAAAATATCACGATGCATACTACCATATTTGCACCTCATACAGGTCCGCGCTGCGCATGCGTGCGCTCTCCCGTGCGTGCGCATACCCGCTGTTACGTGCACCCGCAGGCGCACGGTATGCGCATTTACGGTAGAGTTTCTGTGTGCCCAGCGTGCGACTCAATCATTACATATTTTAACTATATAATGTATTTTGTAGATCATGGTCCCCTTGATAGATTCTGAAAGTTTAGTTAATATAGCATGTTCATGGACAAAGAGATCCCTCTTTGTTTGATACGAAGGGTCAGACAAGGGTCATACAGTGGTGTTTAGTATCCATCGGAAGAGTATTTAATTAGCAATATTCCGGTGTTGGTTTGAAGCGGATTAATCGCTCGTGCGAATAGTTATAGACATAAGAAGTTTATGTCCATTTACTATTATTTGCACTTACTTATCCATGCGGCGGGAAACCTAGTTTCCCACCCACCTGAGCAGTTGGAAATGGTCTCAGCCCACCTGTATGAATCAACCTATGACCTTTTGTTATAATGCTAAGACGAATTCCTGTGTCCAATGAACAATGAGATTGTAGGGACCATTGAATTGTATTGTGTGTGGGGCATAAATAGACAAGCCGACCTGATCCAGCTCACTCTCTTCAACGGTTCTCATCACTGATAATCGGGAGCTGGATATTCAGAAAGGCGCATGCGATCGTTCCCCTTGTGCGTAAGTTTTCTCCGCAATCATATTGTCTTTATTGTTATTGTGAGCCATCATCATCATCTCTCTCTCTCTCTCTCTCATTTTCCCTTAAACGTAATTGTATTGTATTGTATTTCCTGTGTAGTTATCTGGTTAGTTAGTCTATGTTATATTGTAGTGTATGACTTGTATTGTATTATTCTTTTTCAAGTATAACATTCACATAAGGCGTTAGACCCTAAGCCCGGTATTTGTGTATTTCTTATAGTGTTAAGTCTTCTCAGAGCGTCGGTGGCGCTCGAACAGCTTTTAAGTTAATAAGGTTACACTGTGTTGCATCTACACTCTATCACTACACTAAGGTTTTCCTGTATAATACATTGTTCATGGTTTACATATAAAGGTTTAACATTGTGAGCGTCAGCGCCGCTGGTGATCTCCTCGTGGTCCCGAGCGTCCGCTACGCTATAGCGAAACATTACGTTAGTCGGCAGCCAATAGCGTGCCTGCCTGTGATCTCTTGGCCGTGAGCGAACGTGACGCTTGAGCGTCTCGACTACGGCTAAGCGATTGTTACGCAACGTGCGTACCCTTACGGTATTCCATACGTCAATAGCGTACAGTGTTCTTAGACCTCTTAAAGGGTTTTAAATAAGATAAATATTTAGCTTTAACAGTTCCCACAGATTGAATGGGTACACAGGGTAGGCATAGAAGAGAAGGTCCTAACTCTCGTCCCAGACCAGTAGTGTTATTTTACTATGTGTTTATTTTTTGACAAATTGTTTGGTCGGTTTCGGTGCTACCGCTGAAGCCCTCCATGTTGGTTTCTGGTTAGGCAATAATTTGAAAAAGTTATTGAAGCACCTTTTTACACGTTACTTTGTATTGTACATTCAGAGGTGCGAACTCCTTTTTTCTGTTGCTTTATCTGCTTATTATGATATGTCAGGATTGGGAAAATGGAGTCATGGAGATGTCCAGGGGGTTGCCCCTCACTCGCTGGGATGGGGGGGTCCCACCATCTTTTTATAATACCTACTACCAATTCTAGAAAGATCAAAATTGGGATTGGTTAATGGCGCATAATGTACATTCGTTACCCTATTCTCCTCCCACTGAATCCATTAAATGTCTTTCATGGAATGTCAGGGGTCTTAATTCTCCCATGAAATGGCACAAAGTTACTACTCATCTGAAATGGATTTGACCCTATTATATTTTTACAGGAGACCCACTGGTGGGTTGGAGACGGCTCATCCCTTCGGGCTAATTGGCTTGGCGATTGCCTTTCAGCTTCCTTTACTAATAAAACAAGGGGCATCGCTATTCTTTTCTCACACAGTCTCTCTTACACAATACTCTATATGGTCCTAGACCCTAATGGCAGGTACATACTAAAAGATGTTAAAATTGGTGATACTCCCTACACCATCCTAAATATGTATGCCCCTAATACCCAGGTTTCGGAGTTCCTAAATCAGTTGCCCCTCCTGCTACAGCAGCGTGAGCTGTTTCGCCTGATAATCGGAGGGAATTTCAATACTGTAATTGAACCAGTACTAGATAAATCTCCAATTCTTCTTTACATTTCTCTTCATGGACTATACTTGATAGGTTTATTTGGGGATTACAGGTTACAGATATTTGGAGGCTTTTTCTTTTTTTTTTTTATTGTGTAATTTTTATTGGAAATTTAAAAAGTTACACACAGACATTAAAGAGGCATATGATTGGTAAGGCAAACATGAGGAATAATACAGGAAGACATAAACAGTGTATAAATGACAAAATAAATATCAGCCTCCAAGCCATCGGACATGAGAGATGGAAAAAAAATAGCAGGATATATTAAAAACAATGACATACAGAATACCCCAAATCAAACACTGATAGCTTAATTGCCACCTGAAGGTGCCATTCGGGTGTACACATGAGAGAACCAGATTTATAATGGGGCATATAGGTGACATACCATAAATGAAAATATAAAAAAACTCATCCATCAGAATATCAAAACAAAAAGCCTCACATTCCCCCCCCCCCCACCCAATATGCCCTACAAACCAAACAAATACACTAAATAAAAAAAAGACATCCAAAGCAAACCTCCCAAGAACCACCCACCCTGTATAACCTAACCCCAACCTAGGCATACCTGGATCCCCATAAGAACCCCATCCTTGACTACACTACACCTAAATGCCTAACATCCCCCCACCCCTCAACCCCATAACACAGGATAAGTATACCGTATAATTGACTGGCAGCTAAAATAAATGGCCATAAATTACAGTAAGTGGAGCTGGTTATACCCGCAGAATAGTAAAGTAGTATGCAAATACTGAGGTAGCTGAGCTTAAAGACTAAATATAAATGGCTGTGGAACTAAAACAAGCGACCACAGACTAAATATGGCAAGCTTCTCCCACAAAATGTAAAGTGCACACGTTCTTAGATACAAGGAGCTGGTAAACAGACATAATATCGATGTAACATTAAATAAATGGCCATACACCAGTTAGAACAGGATTCTCTCGGAAAGTGTTGCACGCAAATATTTAGCTATAATGAGCACGAGGATAGCAGAACAACAAAACTGTAGCTACAGGATAAGCACACGATATACTGTAAATGGCAGGGGTAATTATATAAAACACCATAAACTAAATAGAGCAGGTTTATACCCATAGAATAGTAAAGTATTATGCAAATACCAAGATAACTGAGTGTAAAGAACAGACATAATATAAATAGAAGTGGCTGCGGCATTAAAATAAATGACCGCAACCTATATATGGGAAGTTGCTCCTGCAAAATAGTGAAAAATGCACATACAGTAGGTTTAGATACACTGAGCCGGAAAACAGACGGATATCTATATAAGTGACAATAACACTAAATAAATGGCCTTAAACATTAAGCAGTCTGACTGCTGTTAGGAGATTCTAGCTTTGCACAGGAGGCAATCATTGCAATTATCTGTATGTGTTGCCCCAGTTTATGTACTCTGGGACATTATTGATACCCTAAGTGTTGGAATAGAACCTTCACAACGTTATATCATTCAACAAAGTTATCCTTAAGAATTCTCAGTGATGAATATTCTTTTGATTATATAACCCCTGATAAAGTTCTGAGCGACGAGACGTGTTGGGTTTCTATCTAACGGTTAGTTGAAGAAGGATTCTGCCAGAGACCATTCTAACCCGCCTAATATCAACATACTTCCTGGGTTGTATTGATTGGCTTAGAGATGAATCCGATTACAAAATTGTATCTAATACCAATGTAATAACTTGTTGGAATTGTTTTAATGTATTCTGAACATTCTATATATAATACGCCATCATTTATTTGTGTGGATTAATCCACTATTTTAAATAAATTCTTTTTATATATAACAGAAAAAATTGTTATTTGATAGGTGGTTTAAGATATTAGCTCCATCGAGATCCATTTTTTTGTTTTTATGTCTATCTTATCAGTCTAACAGTAGGTATATCTCGAAGTTGCAGCTCTTCAGTTAGTAGCGCAAACATGGTCTTAAATCTTTTGAAAAAAACAAACAAACATATTTATGTACTTAACTTTCCGGAGTCCAGCGTCAGGCACTGCAATTACGGTGTAAATTGCCAGCAAAATGGCCACTGCGCATGCGCAGTAGTTAAATTGGTCTCCGGAACATGGCGAGCGCCATGTTTCCTGAGACCTGCACATGTGCAGGAGGTGGCCCATCCTGAGGTGCATACGGGCCCCCCCCTGTGATGAAACGTTCCTGACCAGAAGATATCGTTAACGACCCACTGGAGCGCGTAATTGCAGGTACTCACTAGATGATATAGATGATTTGTCATTCGGATAAAGCAAGGTGTCCCAACATCATCCTAATGTGTACCTGGCCTCAAACTACCACTTAGCGTTAGGCCTGTAGATCATGACCAGTGCAATGCACTTGCCTCACTGGACAAACATTTGTCAGCCAGCCTGTGGTGTGAATAACGACTAACAATGTGGTATTTAATGGAAACAAAAATCCACTGGGAAGGACAGTACACTGCTGCTTTTTTCATCTCTTCCCAGATATCTTGGTTTGAACTTGCTTTAATTGTACATCACAGAGAGGTGTCTGCCTTCAGGTAAAGCCAGGTGTATTATCATGTCTCAGTATTTACCTGTTGTCATTCCGCTCACCTTTCATCACCACATTACAGCTCTTCAGCCATTGTTAGTACAGGCCTGTAGCAGCCTGTAACCACCTTTCATGTTCTTCTGACTCTTTCTTCTCTCAGCTGCGCCACATTATTTGTTTTGGAAATGCGGTTGGAATTATTGCAGGACAATTATCAGCCAAGTCTCGCCCTATAAATAGTCAGACAGGTGTAAGGGGCATAGTTATACTGGGCATCCATCAGTTTTACATACTTGTCATTAGGAAGAGAAGTCATTGGCTCTACCAAGAATACATGTCAGATGACCAACTACCAATAATACATTACAAAATGTCAAGAAAATATAGAAATATTTCCTGTAACTAAAATATATTTGATACCTGGGCATCATTACTGCCGGCATTACATAAACTTATTATTCAGAGGAAATTAATTCCTGGCATTGGTGAGAGCTTCCATTGTAGGAGCAACAATTATTATTTATACAGTGCAAATAGGAAGACACACTTCTAAGTTTGCATAGATAGTAATAATAATAGGTACAGCTTACACTTTACAAAATGCATATTGCTGATATTAGTATTCATACAAGGTCTGTCCCAGAGTATCACAGGCAATAATAGCTTGTTAACTGTTTACTTCAGTAGAATTCCTATTGCAATGACACGTCTTAATATATGACAATGGGGGTCATTCAGAGTTGATCGCTCGCTAGCAGTTTTTAGCAGCCGTGCAAACGCTATGCCGCCACATTGTCGCAGCCCACTGGGGAGTGATTTTCGCTTTGCAGAAGTGTGAACGCTTGTGCAGCAGAGCGCCTGCAAAATCGTTTTGTGCAAAACAAGACCAACCCTGTAGTTACTTTTCATGTGCGTTGATTCTAACGACGGAGGGACGGCTTTTGACGTCACACACCCGCCCAGCCACTCCTGCGTTTTTTCTGCCACGCCTGCGTTTTTCCAAACACTCCCTGAAAACGGTCAGTTGCCACCCAGAAACGCCCACTTCATGTCAATCTCCTTGCGATCGGCTGTGCGTTTGGAATCGTCGCTAGAACCAGTGCAAAACCACAAACGACTTTGTACCCGTACGTCACGCGTGCGCATTGCGGTGCATGCGCAGAAATGCCGTTTTTTAGCCTGATCGCTGCGCTGCGAACAACGGCAGCTAGCAATCAACTCGGAATGACCCCCAATATTCGGTGAGTCACAAAAACATACTGTGTGTTTGTTTCTCAGTGTTGCTCTTGAAGATAAATGTATTGCTGGGTTCTATAAAAAAACTCATACAAAAAGCTGGGTTCTGAAAACTTCAAGAATATGGTAGAGATGTGACCTTAAACCTGCTTTTCATAAAAAGATACGGAATGTACAGTTTCTGCATCATTTCAAGTATAAGTGCTATGTAACAGCAGCATAATGCAAGACATTTCAAAGAAATCTGCAAAAGGCTAAGTAACGCTGCAGATTGTAGTCCCCATTATTGTCAATACGGACTGTGGTCTGATCCCTACTGTATGTACCAAGCTCCGAAAAGTGTAGCGTTTCAGAGCTTGGTCCCAAAGGTTGCCACCATCCTCAGATGTTTTATGCCTATGGTGGCCTTTTTGTCAGAGAAGGATTTTGCGATCCCTCTCCCGCAGCCTGGCACTGAGGAGATTCACAAACTGGCAATGTGCACATGTGTAACTTTGGAACAGTCTTTTGAAAAGACTCTTCCAATGTACCAGGAAGTATTTCACAGGGGCAGTACTTTATTAAAAACTCAGGGGTAGATATATGAAAAGTGATGAGTGGAGACGTGTGCCAATGGAGAAGTTGCCCATGGCAACCATTTACCAAGTGCATTCTATAACATCATACGTAGCAGTTGCTACATCTACCCCTCTGTCCTTGTAGAAATTGTTAGTATTTAGTGGGGATAATAATTGCAAAAATTATTATTATCGCTGAGATTTAGATTGGGGGGGGAAATTGTGTCACTTTCACGATTTTTAATACATATGCATCTTTAGTCCACTAAACAAGATATTATTTTAACATATGCAAAGGAAACATTACAAGGAAGATCTTCTGCACATAGGACTCCCCAAACATAAATTATGGAAGGCATTCTTATGATTTATTTCTCAGTATAGACAATATGTCTGGACTTGGAGGGATCACAGATATTGTCTTTTTGGGTCGGGATTGAAATGCCGGTGGTCAGGATACTGACCACTTCATCCTGATGTTCAATGGCCCCCTAACCCTTCTAGCAGCCTAACCCTCCCTAGTGGTGCCTAAACCTAACACCCCCCCAACCCTGCAGCCTAACCCTCCCCGGGTTGCCTACACCTAACACACCCTCTCTTCAGCCTACACCCAACCCTACCCCCCTGCAGCCTAAACCTAGCGACCAACCATCCACCGATTTACCTCCTACCACCCCATACCCCCCCTTTCCTGTGGGCCGGCACACGATCGGTCGGGATCTGGTTGGTCGGGATTCCGGCGTCGGGCTTGTGTCCCTATTCAGGATGCCTGTGTCTGCATTCCGAGTAGTGTCAGGAGTCCGGCATTGGTATTTCGACTGCTGATCCTGACCCATCTTTTTTTAGTCAAAGAAATTCCACATGCTTTAGCATCTGTGAGTTTGCTGTATGTGACACCAGTCATCCCGCTATGAACATTCAAGCCAGTTGGGAAAAGAAAGAAAAAAGCATACAGCAACATACAGTAACCCATTCTTTGCTTACACACAGTAATTTCCTGAAACATTTTCCCCATTATCTTGGCATGGTGGAACACTTTGACACCATACAAATCAACAATGATAACAATAATACTATCCACTCCACAATATTAACCAATACTAAAAATGATAGAACTATTGAGAATAATTATATCTTTACCTGGTTTAAGTCCTAAAAGTCTATTCTTCGATTGTAAGTTAGTACTGTACTTTATTGTAATGTAAGAGCCCAGTCCAAATGAAAAGAGCAATGTTCCGCCTAGTCAGCATAGATTCCTATGGTCTGTCCTATTAGGACTGAAAGTTATATTCGTCATCCCAGCAGCTAGTAAGATAGTATCTCTGGTCTGCCTATTGGGCAATGCCTATCATTGGAGTCAAGGTTAGAAGAAAGATTAAAAGCCATCTCACCAGCTTCCAAGGTGCTCGTCTGAATGGTGACCTGACTAGGAGTGGGGTTTCCAACTTCTATGAAGGACAGGCACTTTCCCTCACAACCAATGATCTGCAGTTACATACTGTATAGCTCACCCCCTTGTGGCGTTCATGTTCATGACGCTCTGAAGTGCAATGATTTCCAAGAGTAGAAACCGAACAAGTGATATTAGATTTTTTTTAAAGAAATGTAGAGAGAAAGGGAGAGGAACATGTGAGGCTTCAGAGTTGAGATGGAGATCATGATGAGAGAAGTCCAAGTGTTATTAGGAAGCATGTGGCAGCTCATAGGGCCCAGAGAGAAAGTAAACATGACCTATGAGATGGGCAATGAGAGCATAGGAGAGGAGTGAGGTGGAGGTTTTGTTTGTTGTGAAGTATGGGAGTGTCAGTATCTGGAACAATATATATCTCCCAATAATCTCACAGATGGATTGGGTGATTGTGTGACAAGTCAATATGAATTACCCAGAACTGTGCATATTGTACTATGGCAAGTCATTATAAATTGTCCAGCTATGGTTAATAACTACTGTGTAAATAAATTCCAGATCATTTATTGACCTATGAAGATGAACAGTAGCCCATTATAGTCATCAGTTTTATCTGTACACCACTGCACCTGCCTCGTCTAATTTATCTGCAGTACATTACACCTGTATGTACAGGGGATTCTGTGGGCCTACATGTTACCCTGAGATGACAGAGACTTAACTATGGCTATGTAGCTTACCAGAGGAGATAACCAGGTAGGTGTTATGGAGGACAGTTACCACTTACATATATGCAAACAGGGGCTCCACGTACGTTTCAGGCAGATCTCTGTGGTCTAGGCGTTTACTTGTTTAAATACAATATTAATTCTGTACTGTATGTGTGCACGTCTATCTCTAGTAATAATACTATTCTTGTATACTAGCTTAAGTACCCGGCGTTACCCAGGTTTAAATTTTGCAGTTATTAAATTATCAATAAGTTGGGTGTAACTGTCAACATATTAAAAATAATTAGCATCTTAGCAGCTCTTCTAACACTTATGAGGTGGCTGCCCAGTGTCGTTTTTTTTTTGGGGTGTCGCCAGTAGCCCTGATCCCCGGCATTTAATTCTATTCAGTTTTATAAACACTATTCCATTGCGAGATGGACTAAAAGGTTTTTTTTTCTGTTATAAATGTTGCTATTATTGCTATAACATTTTTTTGTATTCCCACCTCCATTTCTGTCAGTTATTTCAGGTCATTGAATTATGGTGATTTCTCCTCAGTTATTACAGTTCATTAAGGTTTTTTCCAAATCCATCCAGTGTAAGTTCTAATTGGCGTACACTAATGGTAGGTTCGACTAGGACCCCAACCCCCTAGTATGTCTTCTGGGATCCAGTGTTACCGCTCTGTGATGTTTTCTTCCAAATCCATCCAGTGGCAAGCCCAGAACAGGCTCCATGGGTCACAGTTCTGGCCAGCGTACACCAACGGGAGGTCCGACTGGGACCCCAACCCCTAGTATGTCTTCTGGGATTCAATGTTACCACTTTGTGATGTTTTCTTCCAAATCTATCCAGTAGAATGCCCAGAACAGGCTTCCATGAGTCACAGTTCTGCCCAACGCTTTCCGCTGTGAGGTTTGACCAACCCCAACCCCCTAGTATGTCTTCTGGGGTCCAATGTTACCTCTCTGCGAGGTTTTCTTTTAAATCCATCCAGTGGAAGGCCCAGAACAGGCTCCCAGCACATTCTGCCATGATGTCCGACCGGGACTCTAACCCCCCTAAAACCTGGCCAGGATCTAACTGGACCACCTCACGTTGGTTTCATCCCAATTGGTGCAGGGGTATCCGAATGCGTAGCCGGACAGCCAAATAAACAGACCAATTAATTTTATATATATATATATATATATATATATATGGCTCTGGCCCCGAAAGGGGTGTATTTTTTTTTTGTTTAAACCCTGACAGTATTTTAAGTTGGGTAATGAAGGATCTGTGTACAGTACCATGTTTAGTCTAGATTCATCAAGCCATGTAGGAGCCTATGAAGAACATGCAGTATATAGTGTTTACTCTAGGCTGTTTTAGCAGAGCTCCGTGCCATGCCCGTTTTTTAAAAGGCAAAACCCGCCCTGCCCCTTTTGCAGCGCCCTGCTAGAACAGCCGCCTGCTTCCTGCCCCCCCCCCAGCGTGTAAAGATGCCGTGTGCATGCGCACGGCATTCATTCACGCTATGGGAGAGAGCTGGGGGCAGCCCAGCACCGCCGGAGGTGCTGGGCACGCCCCCAACAGTGATGCCGCCGGCCACGGACACCCCCTACAGCAATGTCTGTGGGCCACACCGCCCACTAAAATGCCGTTATCGTGACCACACCCCCTAATTTACATGGCCACGCCCCCATTTCGCAAGTATGACCCCGGAGTCCGGCGCCCTGCCCATTTCATTTCTAGAGGGAACACTAAGTATATACATACATACATATTTTCACTTTTATATATACTGTATATAGTTAGCATATATAATATTGTTGAGCCAAAGAAGAGTAGATAGGTGACAATGCTATTACTTGTGCTGGAAGACCTTGCATAACCATGTGACAAGGATCAGGAAGGAAACCTATTGGCCACTAAGGGGAACTCTTAATTTGCAAATAAATAATTTACCCCTCCTGTTGATTGAGATTTGAAAATATGACATCTGCTATCATTGGGTTTTAACAGAAACACCTTAAACACCAATCATTACATTCAGCCCTGGTAGAAAAATTATTGGAAAAATATGGAGGAGAACATTTTGGTTCAGGTGAAATGGTTCAGAGACATGTAGAGAGGATGGATGGTAGAACAAAGCCAGATAAGTGTAACAGGGATATAGTTAGAAAGATTGGGAGAAAGCAGCCCTAGAAGATAAATCCACATATATAATACTCCTATATCTTTCTAATCGGTTCTGTTCTGCTTTGTGATGGCATATCATCCATAGACAAAAAACTTACCGAACACATCAAATAATGATGATGAGTGATATTATTTATATAATGTCGTCATATTGTGCAGCGCTGTACACGGAGATAATGGTATCCGGTCTCTAGGTTGACCACACTTTGGTCGGCATGCATTAGGTCGACATGGTTACTAGGTCGACATGACAATAGGTCGACATGAGTTTATCACAAAAAAATATTTCTTTTTTTTATTTTTTGAACTTAGTCATACTTTATGATCCACGTGGACTACAATTGGGAACAGTAACCTGTGTCGAGCGCAGCGAGGCACCTTGCCCGAAGCATAGTGAGCGAACACGGTGCACTAATTGGGGTTCCAGGTCACTCTACGAAGAAAACGACACCATACATTTTTTTAAAAACTCATGTCGACCTTATGTCATATCGACCTAATGCTTGTGTCGACCTACGTATGGTTGACCCCATGAACCACACCTGAGATAATTCCACATTATAGGTGAATAAGCTGTGTCGGCGGAATTAATCAGCAGTCTGTGTGCAGGAGCCGCTAGCACTGGACGCAGATTCTAAACAAAAGAGAACAGGCATGATAAATATATTGTTTTATTTTTTATACTGTAAAAACTGTGTATTTTAATGTCATAATTTTCTACTTTAAAAAAGATTTCTATTAAACCACTCTTTTCCATAAACTGACTTTGGTGTGAGTCCGTCCCTTGGCACGCTCTCCCTTCACTGTACTGTATTTGAAAGAGTAACATTATTGTTATCAGAATCAGAATCAGCTTTATTGGCCAGGTATACTTACGTATACTAGGAATTTGTCTTCGGTTTGCTATACAACAGCCAAGTAGGTAACAGGTAAGCAGGTGTGTGTGTGTGGGGGGGGGGGCAAGTAAAGTTACACAGATAGGTATACCGTAGGGACACAAGTGAGTTACATGTACGTCTGGTCAGTCAATGTTCAGGAGTTCAGCAGGCGGACAGCTTGGGGAAAGAAACTTTTGAGGCTTCTGGTGGATCTGGCGAGGACAGCCCTGTAACGCCTGCCTGAAGGAAGCAAGTTAAACATGCTGTGGCCGGGGTGTAGCTGGTCTTTTACTATCTTCATTGCCCGCTTTTTAGCTCTGGACAAGTACAGGTCCTGGACTGAGGGAAGGTCGGCCCCGATGATCTTCTCTGCGGTTCTGACCACCTTTTGGAGCCTGCATATGTCCCTCGCGCTGGCGGAGCTGTACCATACGAGTATCGAGGAGCACAGTGCCGACTCCACAATCGCGGAGTAGAAGAGGAGCAGGAGCTTCTGTGGGATGTTGAACTTCCTTAGTTGCCTGAGGAAGAACAACCTCTGCTGCGCTTTCCCAACAGTGGCGTCAGTGTTGGACCCCCATTTAAGGTCCCTGGAGATTGTGGTCCCTAGAAACTTGAAGGAGTCCACTAGCGATACCACACTGTCAGCAATCGTTAGCGGAGGTGCACTAGATGACTTCTTCCTGAAGTCCACTATCATCTCGACAGTTTTGAGGGGGTTGAGGTCAAGGTTGTTGTGGATGCACCACTGAGCCAGCCGGTCTACTTCCCGTCTATAGGCCGATTCGTCCCCATCCTTGATGAGGCCGATGACGGTGGTGTCATCTGCGAATTTGATGATCCTTACTGATTGCGCCTCTGAGGTACAGTCATTTGTGTACAGGGAGAAGAGCAGGGGTGAGAGGACACAGCCCTGAGGGGCCCCTGTACTGATGGACCGCGCTTGAGAGGTGAATTCCCCCGCTTTCACCACCTGTGTCCTATCTGTCAGGAAGTCTATTATCCAGGAACAGGTAGCTTCTGGGACCCCTAGGCGAAGTAATTTGGGGTGGAGGATGCTGGGGACGATTGTATTGAAGGCCGAGCTGAAATCGACAAACAGGACCCTCGCGTAGGTACCGGGAATGTCTAGGTGCTGTAGAATGTAGTGCAGGCCCAGGTTGACTGCATCCTCGACACACCGATTCGAGCGATAGGCGAACTGCAGGGGGTCCAGTTGGGGGCCAGTCACAGTTTTCAGGTGATTCAAAACCAGACGCTCGAACGTTTTCATGACCACAGACGTCAGTGCTATCGGCCTGTAGTCGTTCAGGTTCGTGATGGTGGGTTTCTTGGGGACCGGGACTATAGTAGACCTTTTGAGGCAGGAAGGGACTTTCTGTAGCTCCAGCGATTTATTGAAGATCTTGGTGAATATGGGGGCGAGCTGACCCGCACATGCTCTTAGGGCAGATGGTGACACTCCGTCAGGACCCGGAGCTTTCCTGGTTTTGGTCCTTTTGAACAATGCCTCCACCTCTTCTTGGGTGACTTGCAGTGCCTGGGGTTGGCCGTCGGTGTTCGGGGCATCGTAGAGGTGATTGTTTGGGTTGCAGGGGACTTCTTTTGCGAACCTGCAATAAAAGTGGTTCAGTTCATCTGCAAGGTCTTGGTGCATGGCGGTGGACTTTGATGTTTTCCTATAGTTGGTTATGGATTGCATTCCTTTCCATACAGATACGGGGTCATTGGTGGAGAGATCGTTTGTCAGCTTGTCCGAGAACCGCTTTTTTGCTAGCCTAATTCCTTTAGTCAGAGAGTTCCTAGTACGGTTGTATAGTGCTCTGTCACCGCTGCTATAGGCCTCCTCTTTGGCTCGACGAAGTTGCCTGAGCTGGGCATTGAACCAGGGCTTGTTGTTGTTGTAAATGCGGTAAGTCTTGGTAGGTACACACGTGTCCTCACAGTAGCTGATGTAGGATGTGACAGTGTCTGTCAAGTCATTCAGGTCGGTTGCCGAGGCTTCAAAGACCCCCCATTCCGTGCAGTCAAAGCAGGCCTGGAGCTTCATCTTGGCCTCATTGGTCCATTTCTTGACAGTCTTAACGACAGGCTTAACTGCTCTCAGCTTCTGTGTATAGGTAGGGAGTAGGTGGACGAGGCAGTGGTCAGATAGGCCGAGTGCAGCACGCGGGATAGACCGGAAGGCAGACTTGAGGGTAGTGTAGCAGTGATCAAGGGTGCGCCCTTCCCTAGTGGGACACGTGACTTGTTGTTTGTACTTAGGTAGCTCCTTGCTCAGGTTAGTTCTGTTGAAGTCACCCAGTGCTATAAGCAGAGAGTCTGGGTGTTTTTGTTCTATGTCGGATATACATATGGCCAGGTGGTGCAGGGAGAGAATAAGGGAGAGAATTTAAATACTATGAATGGTGACTCTGGTGGTCACTGTTACTTATTAGTATTAATACTGATTTGCATGCTCTTTTGTTGAACAAATCTACAATAATACTAATAAATAACACAGACCACAAAGAAATCGGAGAGGCATTGTTAATTAAATACAGACACTGTTACTAACTATGGGGGTCATTCCGAGTTGATCGCACGCTGCCGATTTTTGCTGCGCTGCGATCAGGTCTCTACTGCGCATGCGTATGCACCGCAGTGCGCATGCGCGTCGTACGGGTACAATGCGGATCGTTGCTGAGCTATGGATTTAACGAAGAATCCATACGCACAGCCGATCGCAAGAAGATTGACAGAAAGAGGGCATTTATGGGAGTCAACTGACCGTTTTCTGGGAATGGTAGGGAAAATGCAGGCGTGTCCGGGCGTTTGGAGGGCGGGTGTGTGACGTCAATTCCGCCACCAAAAAGACTGAAGTGATCGCAAAGTCTAGACCTACTCTGAAACTACACAAACTGTTTTTGCAGAGCTCGGCTGCACAGGCGTTTGCACACTTGCAAAGCGAAAATACACTCCCCCGTGGGCGGTGACTATGCGTTTGCACGGCTGCTAAAAACAGCTAGTGAGCAATCAACTCGGAATGAGGGCCAATATCTTGTAATATACAGAAATAAAGTTACTAGCCCAGTGGTTCTCAAACTGTGTGCCGTGGCACCCTGGGGTGCCTCAGGACCCTTGAAGAGGGTTTTTATGGTCAATGTAAATTTTTATGGTCAATGTAATAGGCAAAACCAATGCTGGTGACTGCTAATCATAAAATATGTGGACAAACAGAAGCAAATCCTGTCCCTCACCACACAATTAAACCTAAGGATGACATATAAACACTATTTACTCAATTTATTATTTCTTTCTAAATTTCACAATAAAACGTTTAGCCTAGAGGTGGTGTGAAAAAATGTCTGATACTCTAGGGTGGCGTAATTCAAGAGTTTGAAAACCACTGTACTAGCCTAAAGGTTCAATTCTAGCTATCATAGCTGAATTAAACCCCCATAGTGCTTTAGGTACTGTACCTCTTACCCTCAGCACATTTTGAATAGGACTGATGGTTAGTCACTTGCAAAGTAAACAGCCGCCAGTCAGGGCCAGATTATGGACCACATGGGCCTGGGGCTGAAAATAATCAAGGGCCTAAATTGAGAGAAGTGGAGGAGGTGTGACCGGTGCAGAGTTGACGTGGCCAGTCTCATTGGGCCATGTACACCCCTTTATTATCTGCCCCAATGTCTCCCTAAATACATAAAAGTAGAAAACTTACATCATTTTGAGAGGTAAAATCTGGTTATGGATTATGCCCGACTGTGTGGCCTGCTGGGCAGCTGACTGTCATTGTGCTTTCATGATGACAGGACTATTTTTATGCTTAGGTCTTGTGCTGTAGTCCCATCCTCATTGTTAATCTGACCCTATCATTAGACAAAAAAATACTCTTGATATTGCGCGATATTGTGAGCAGCACCTGAGATAGAACCCCTGTTAGTGGGAAACCAAAATATTCATACAAACAAACAATATCTCTGTGCGCTAATAAACAGTAATGAGTATATATGACTGTAAATTCAGTTCAGGAGGAAGCTGTTTGCTCCAGTGGATCGATCGATGTTCAGTGTATCGAGGTAATGTAGGGATTCGGATGATCAGAGCAAGGGTTCCCTAAAAATAAACCCCCTCACCATAATTCACCAAAAAGAAAAAAGTCAGACATATATAGTACAAGATTTTCTTTTACGTCTCAAAAATATTTAAAAAGACATACATTTTATTATAAAAGCAATATTCCATACACATGTCAGAGTACAAGAAGTTAGAATGGACATTATCTAGCAGGTACATCATAATTCCACTTCTCAGTTTTTATATATGCCCAATTTGCATGTTCTTTTAGTAATAAGTATATTTGCATGTTCTTTTAGTAATAAGTATATGTGGTACATTTGTTTTTTACTAAATAAATGTATATATTTTTAATTATCCATCCACGTTTATCATTGGAGAAAACCTAATTAGTGCCAGTTTTCTTCTTTTTTACTGTGGTTTCTGTTACTGGGACTGACAATCCCTTACTGGCAGCTGTGACAGCGCTTTCTGGGTTTTGCACTTTTACTTAGAATAGATTTCACCCTCACCTTTAGCAAAAGGTGTGAGCTCAGGGTGAAATTTACAGACACCAAGAAATGGCAGATATTGATGAATCCTACGCGTTTTGTCTTAACGCCTTCATCAGGGGTATACAACAATCAGGTTTCAGGTTTACTGACCAGTTTAAATGGAATTTAGATGGAATGCTAGCCCTATCATTATTCACATATAACAGTTTAGTTAAAATAAGATTACCTTGCACAGTGATATGTCATATCCGTAGATACAACTGATAACCGACAGTCAATTAAGTTGCCTGTAATTGATTTTAAGTAGGGAACTATCATTTGACTGCATATTGAATAAGCCATAATTACAAATAAATGTGCCGTACACTACTGGGGTTTTGCCCAATTTCATCCGATTCCGATGTTTCGGGACGATAAATCGGATGAAAACTGGCAAATCTCATGTGTTTCACATCTGATTCGATGCGCGGTCCCGTGAGCATCGGATCACAGCCCCTAGATCGGAAGTACTGGACTATAGATATATTGTACTGGCAGCATTGGCTGGGGTTGCATACGATACATCGTATGCAAAAGAATTGCATATTATTTGTCATATGCGATCCTGTCACCAGGAAGCTGTCGGGCGGTTCAAGGGTGATCGTATGCGGCTTCTCCCCTCTGAGAAGTCGCATAAGTGTATGGCCACATTAAGTGTTAGCTGAGCATTGGGGTGTGGGGCCCCCTGAGCTGCTCTGGCTGGACCACTTCAAGGCATCGCCACTTAACACTTATTTTAATTTTTTATATCACTTTCTTTGTTTGGTTTGTATCTATGTAATATTTTTTCACATTTTCCACTCCTGTAACACTCCTAACACTGAGCAGCCACTTACACACATACACACTTGCCAATGCTGGACGCAACGGTGGTGGGGGGAGCTGGTGCAGCATGGCCCTCGCCGGGCGATGTCGTCAGATTAAGTTGCATGCAGGTCCAATGAGCAATGTGGTAGCGTGCATCGTCAGCGACATAGTGGATACATGCTGGACGATTTTAAAAATGTATCGTTCCAATCCATCGGCATAGGGCAAATCGTTTAAAAAATTGTCTCATGTGTACCCAGCTTTACCTTTAAGGTTCAAAAGCTTCTACATAGAAAAAGCACTTGAAGCGTCGTCATTGACAAAGTAAGCTAGGATAAGAGATCAATAGGATATCACCTCCAACTAGAGATAATGCTAATTGATGGGGTGACATTCCATTTTCAGTGAGTGGTGTGTGTAGAGGACATTATACTGGTATAGGTTGTATGTGTTGTGAATGTTTTAATGCACTGGGGCACTGTAAATGTGGCATAATCAGAACTGTGGTGCACTATACGAGGTATGGTCTAAACTGTTGGCACTGTAATGTGGCATAATTTGAACTAAAGGGCACAGTATGTGGCATGAACTGGGGACACTAATAGTGGCAAAATATGAATTGGGGCCACTGTAATGGTCAATTCTGAACTGTGGGCTTTACTGTGTGGCAGTGGCGGATCCAGGGGGGGCACTCGGGGCCGTGCCCCCCCCCCTGTCATTTGTGGCCTCCGTCCCCCGGCGCCGACGGTCCCCCCCGCTTGTGTCACTGAGACACGCCGCTCAGTCCGGCGGCAGCGTGTCTCAGCTGTCAGGAGGAGAGCGCGGCTATGTCTGGCGGCGTGTAGCGGACTTCAAACCAGCCGCCGGTTCGTGAGCCAATCAGAGCTCGCGGACCTGGCAGCCAATCAGGAGCCGCTGGTCCGCGAGCTCTGATTGGCTCATGAACTGGCGGCTAGTTTGAAGTCCTACACGCCACTGGCGCCAGACATAGCCGCGCTCTCCTCCCGACACCCTCAGAGCCGGGCGGAGAAGCAGCAGCAGCGGGAAGCATTGCAGCACTGCTGTGGGGGCATTTGTATACCTGGCACTTTGAGGGCAATTGTATACCTGGCACTGTGGGGCATTTGTATACCTGGCGCTGTGTGGGCAATTGTATACCTGGCACTGTGGGGCATTTGTATACCTGGCACTGTGGGGGCAATTGTTTACCTGGCACTGTGGGGGGAATTGTTTAACTGGCACTGTGGGGGCATTTGTATACCTGACACTGTGGGGGCATTTTTGGATCTGGCACTGTGGGGGCATTTGTGGATCTGGCACTGTGGGTGCAATTGTGGATTTGGCACTGCACTATTGGGGGCATATGTCTGTGTATCACGTCTCATTTTAATTGGCCACACTCATTTTTTTGGTGCGCACGCCTCCGGCGCGCGCACACAGTACCTCTATGGGACACTCTCTGTCTGATTGGTCGCTGCTTAGCCCCGCCGGGACTGCCCCATTCTAGTGAATGGGGCGCGTGCGTGTCACGGACACGTGCGCGCCCCAGACGCGGTGATAGGCCCAGGCACAGACGGAACTCCATCTGTAATGTAAGGGGGCATAAGTCAGAACAAAAATATAGTACTATGGATTGTTTGAGGTAGGGGGGCCCCAAATCGGTATTTCGCTTAGGGCCCCATGAGGTCTAAATCCGCCTCTGGCCAGCGACGCACAGGGAGATGACGGGCACCCGCTGAGGTTGTGTTACCAGCGGGCGCCCGTCTCTCCTCACCGGAGGCAGGAGCTCAGTACTGAGCTCCGGCTTCCGGCGGTCACTGTGCGGCGTGCGCTATGGGAGAGACGTCAGTCATGACGTCTCTCTCATAGTGCTGAGGAGAGGACGCTGTCGAAGTCAAAAATATTACATAGAAAGAACATACAGACTCCACACATATAAGTCGCTATACTTGCAAATACGCGCAGCGAGCACAGCAATATATGGTAACACACGCATTTACACGGACATGCCACAGAGATGGATTTGACAGCACATAATAATAATAATAATATCAAGCGCCAGACATCATAATGATTTAAAATTATATAATGGAGTAATGTCATGTATGTATATTATTTGAACGAAGCAAGATAGACCTATAATATTTGGTATTAAAGCAACCAGATTAATGTGTAGATTCATTTGATACTTGTTATTAAGTTGTAGGACATTGCAACAAGTAGTTATGATTAAATGTATGAAAGCTAAAATCACTCTTATTAGGACAATAGACATTTACAGAAACAGGTGGTGGACAGGAAACTCAGGCCAGCTCTTTGGATGTCTTCAAAGCTGAACCTGTTTAGCATACGAACAGACCAGTGACTCATCATGAATGAGGAAGTTCCCTCCCTTAAAACTAGATAACACATTACAGAGACACACAGTTGCTAGTTGCTGTTTTGTCCCAGACGATGATGGAGGTGCTTCTAGACCAGTTCCTGTATTTATTTGCTGAGAGAGAGAGATATATTAAGAGGAAGATGCATTGAGGGAATGGTATGGTATGCTGGCCTGTAACTGTATGTATTAACTGCTTACTGTATGAATTGTAACCATGTAACTATATGTATACTGTACATTGTAATATATTTAATCCATATCCTTTTAATAACAAATATATACATCAATGAGCTTTGGAACTCAGATAATGTGTTGGTGTATTGTTTTCTCTTATGGGATGCAGTGTTTTGCGATGTATAGCGCACATTCATGGCACACGGTAATAATATGTGCAGGCGTCTACAATATATATTAGAGCGGGCATTTTAAATATTTGTTAGAAAGCAATTTGGTATTCACAACGCCAAGAGAGGAGGACTGCAGCGGTCTGGAAGCGGGAGCGGGGCTTGGTAAGTATGATGTTTTTTTTCTTCCTTAGTGCAGTGGGGGCATCTACTGGGGGCAAACTACGGGGGGACATTACTACTGGGGGGGGCATCAACAAGGGGCATTACTACTGGGGGCATTATTACTGGGGGGCATCTACTGGGGGCATTACTACTGGGGGTCATCTATTGGGGGCATTACTACTGGGGCAGCTACTGAGGGACATTTTTACTGGGGGGCAAACTACCGGGGGACATTATTACTGGTGGCATCTACTGGGTGTATTACAACTGGGGGGTCATCCATTGGGGGCAAACTCCTAGGGGGCATTACTACTGGGGGCAAACTACTGGAGGACATTATTACTGGGGGGCAAACTACTGGGGGCCATTATTACTGGGGGCCAACTACAAAGGGGCTAACTACAGGAGGGCATTACTACTGGCGGCGTAACTACAGGGGCATTACTACTGGCGGCGTAACTACAGGGGCATTACTACTTGGGGGCTAAACTACAGGGGGGCCAAACTACTGGGGGCATAACTACAGGGGCCAAACTACTGGTATTTTTGCACTATATGCTATCCTTGTTCACAGGGTTGCCATCAGAATTGTGCCCCACCCCCATAATATATATATATATATATATATATATATATATATATATATACACACACACACACACAGTCAGGTCCATAAATATTGGGACATCAACACAATTCTCATATTTTGGGCTCTATACACCACCACAATGGGTTTGAAATGAAACAAACAAGATGTGCTTTATCTGCAGACTTTACGCTTTCATTTGAGGGTATTTACATCCAAATCAGGTGAAAGGTGTAGGAATTACAATGGTTTCTATATGTGCCTCACACTTTTTAAGGGACCAAAAGTAATGGGACAAACTAAACAATCCTAAATCAAACTTTCACTTTTTAATACTTTTTTGTAAATCATTTGCAGTCAATTACAGCCTGAAGTCTGGAACGCATAGACATCATCACCAGACACTGTGTTTCATCCCTGGTGATGCTCTGCCAGGCCTCTAATGCAAAGGTCTTCAGTTCCTGCTTGTTCTTGAGGCATTTTCCCTTCAGTTTTGTCTTCATCAAGTGAAATGCATGATCAATCGGATTCAGGTCAGGTGATTGACTTGGCCATTGCATAACATTCCACTTATTTTCCTTAAAAAACTCTTTGGTTGCTTTCGCAGTATGCTTCGGGTCATTGTCCATCTGCACTGTGAAGAGCCGTCCAGTGAGTTCTGAAGCATTTGCCTGACTATGAAACACTTCAGAATTCACCCTGCTGCTTTTGTCAGAAGTCACATTATCAATAAATACAAGGGAACCAGTTCCATTGGCAGCCATACATGCCCACGCCATGACACTACCACCGCCATGCTTCACTGATGAGGTGGTATGTTTTTGGATCATGAGCAGTTCCTTTCCTTCTCCATACTCTTCTCTTCCCATCACTCTGGTACAAGTTGATCTTTGTCTCATCTGTCCATAGGATGTTGTTCCAGAACTGTAAAGGCTTTTTTAGATGTTGTTTGGCAAACTGTAATCTGGTCTTTCTGTTTTTGTGGCTCACCAATGGTTTACATCTTGTGGCGAACCCTCTATATTTACTCTTGTGAAGTCTTCTCTTGATTTGTTGACTTTGACACATATACACCTACCTCCTGGAGAGTGTTCTTGATCTGGGCAACTGTTGTGAAGGGGTTTTTCTTCACCATGGAAATAATTCTTCTATCATCCACCACAGTTATTTTCCGTGTTCTTCCGGGTCTTTCTTTTTTTTTTTACATATTTTTATTGAAGCAACATATGTGGTACATACATAAACATACACAGTAGGTCAAACCTATACCAGAAAGGTAAAAGCGAGAGGGGAATAAATAAGAATACAACTGTGTCCTCAGTCAAGAGACATTTCAATTATAGTAAGAACAATAATATTACACTTGTATAGAGCATGCCTCCGGAGGCCTAAGTATCAATTGAATTAAAATCTGGTCTAATCAGCTGACCCAGATTTATGCAGATTTAAGATAACAAAAAAAGAAACAAAAAAAAAGGAAAAAAACATCCGTGACCGTACGCCAACTTCCCCCCCAGACGTCTATCGAGCTCAGAATGACAATCAGTTCTATAGTACAATCGGCGGATCCCCCGCAATCGTTCTAGTTAAAAACCATTCTGTACTAGACAAGGAGTTGTGGAGCTGCACCCTAATCGCTGTCGACAAGGTCGTTATATAACTTTCCCATACTTCAAAAAATCTCTGTATCTTAGTATCTTTGTCTAGCATAATTCCTATCCATTCCATCCGAAAGAGATAAAATAATTTGGCTTTAAATAATGAAAGTGTAGGTGGATCTCTAGCAATCCACACTTGCAAAATAGCTTTCCTGGCCGCTATACTAACTGCCAACAGCAGCTTTCTACTTTCCTGAGAGAGACGTAGGTCCGGTGAGACTATACCGAAAATCGCCCATTCTGGACACAATCTCCAATAATTCACTAGGTTAGCCGTCAAGTAGTTCCTTATAGTTATCCAGAACTGTCTAATCATAGGGCAGGTCCACAGGCAGTGATATAGGTCTGCCTGGGGAGAGCCACACTTCCAACAAGCATGCGTGTCAGCTAGTCCTATTAGGCACCTTCTATGCGGCGATAAATTAGTCCTGTGTAAAATATTAAGAGACATTTCTTTATATCTAGAAGAGGGAAATAGTTTACAAGCCTTTATATGGGCCGCAAGCAAGTCGTTCGTCTCAATCCCAGGGAGACATTCCGTCCAGGACCGGATGCCCCCCTGTCCCGTAGAGTAGTCCAGAACATTCCGAAAGTAACCATAAGCAATTGATATTGCCTTACTAACTCTAGGGGCTTGTTGCAGCAGTTTATCTATCGGATTGTTCCAATCCATAGGTGAGAAGCAGCTTATAGTAGCAGACACATAGTGTTGAGCTAACAGAAAGGCCACAGGATAGGCCAATAAAACTGGATATCTAACGGTGGCCTCCTGGAATGTGAGCGGCCTCAAGCTTTGCAAATCCACCAAATGCGCTATCTTGGAAACACCCCCCTCCCACCAGATGTTGAAAGGATAGTGCGCCCTATCCTCCTGGAAGTCCGGATTGGCCATGAACGGAAGGTAAAGTGATTTGTGGGCATTTAGATCCAGTTTATTTCGTATGTCCGTCCATAATTTTTTAATGCTCCACAATAGCGGATTCCTCCTCCACTCCTCAGACACCTCCCGAGCATGTAGATGTAGAAAGGCAACCAGATCCCCTCCTTGTAAAAATTCCCTATCTAAATCAGTGTTCGTGTAGTTGTTGTCATTATGCACCCAGTCATGTAAATACCGTAGTTGAGCGGCTTGGAAGTACCAAAGAACATTAGGAAAATTAATCCCCTCATTCCCTGTGGTTTGCTGTAGCTTAATCAACGCTATATGTGGTTTCCTTCCCTGCCAAATAAATCTTCTAAAAAGAAAATTGATGCGTTGAACATCTTTAGGTAGAAGCATATGTGGCATGGCCTGTATAAAGTACATCAGACAGGGGAATGATATCATCTTAATCAAACTAGCTCTCCCCATGTATGATAAGGGCATAGATTTCCAGGTGTCAAGTTCTGCTTCAATTTTGCGGACAGCCGAAATAAAATTTAGGGTGTAAAGTCGTTCCGGTTTTCTCGATATTTGAATCCCCAAATAGGTTATTTGATCTGAGCTCCACTGTAGTGGTAAGCCCCCCACTCCGCCTCTTAAAAACGCACCACTCCCCAGTCTTAGTGCCACCGACTTCGACCAATTAACATTGAAACCAGAAACATGTCCGTACGCCTGTAGTAAATTAAATATATGAGTCAAGGAAGTCCCCGGATCTGAAACATACAGCAATAGATCATCAGCAAATGCTGTAAGCTTTAGCTCTCTGCGACCTATCTGAATGCCATGGAACTGAGTGTCACTCAATAGTAAACGATGGAGGGGATCTATGGCCAAGTTGAACAGCAGAGGAGACAAGGGACAGCCCTGTCGTGTGCTACGATGCATAACCACCGGATCACTGGTATAGCCATTCAGTAAGAGGGTAGTGGAAGGAGAATCGTATAAGTAACGAATAATATTAATAAAGTCTTGGTGGAAAAGTCTACGTTCTAAGACCCTGAATAGATGGGGCCAAAGTACCGTATCGAAGGCCTTAGTAGTGTCTAGACTGAGGAGTATATTCCTGGATTGGGGCGACTGAGCAGAGGCTATGACTGCAGCAATAGCAGCCCGAATCCCCTTTACCGAATGCGTATTGCGAACAAAGCCAAGCTGATGACTAGTTAGAGCGTGGGGGAGAATCATCTGTAGTCGATCTGCCAAAATTTTGGTAAATAGTTTTATGTCAGTATTTAATAACGTAATGGGTCTGTATGAAGTTACCAATTGAGGGTCCTGGGCGGGCTTAGGGATTAGAACGGTGTGGGCTGTTGTGAAATGGTGAAAAGGGTCTCGGTGATGTAAAAGGCCGTTAAACAATTCTAGCAGAGTCGGAATTATGTGAGGTTGGAGGATTTTATAAAATTCATTGGAGAGGCCATCCGGGCCTGGAGATTTGTGCAGATGAAGTTTGGACATGGCCGAGATAAGCTCCTCCTCAGTAATTGCGCTCGCCAGTAGATCCGTCTTCCGGGTCTTTTGGTGTTGCTGAGCTCTCCGGTGAGTTCTTTCTTTTTAAGAATGTTCCAAACAGTTGATTTGGCTACACTTAATGTTTTTACTATCTCTCTGATGGGTTTGTTTTGATTTTTCAGCCTTATGATGGCTTGCTTCAGCCTAATGATGGCTTGCTTCACTGATAGTGGCAGCTCTTTGGATCTTATATTGAAAGTCGACAGCAACAGATTCCAAATGCAAATGTCACACCTGGAATCTACTCCAGACCTTTTACCTGCTTAATTGATGATGAAATAACGAGTGAATAGCCTACTCCTGTCCATGAAATAGCTTTTGAGTCGACTGTCCTATTACTTTTGGTCCCTTAAAAAGTGGGAGGCACATATAGAAACCGTTGTAATTCCTACACCTTTCACCTGATTTGGATGTAAATACCCTCAAATTAAAGCGTAAAGTCTGCAGTTAAAGCACATCTTGTTTGTTTTATTTCAAATCCATTTTGGTGGTGTAGAGCCCAAAATATGAGAATTGTGTTGATGTCCCAATATACCTGACTGTATATATATATATATATATGTATATATATAATAAAAAACAGTTTCCCAAGTGCGCTAAATAACACTGTATCTACAATGATTCTTCCAGTGTTGTTTCCATTGAATACTGGAGAAGATTTGTATCTGGGAACCTGTAACGGACACCCCTCACCAAGATGGTCACCCAAACAAGAGGCCCAAGGCCAATTAGTAAAAAAATGTTTTAATAACACATGTTAAAACAAATACAGTTTTCACATAAAATTCCTCATATAGTGTTCACAAAGATGTGTTTAAAATGATGACAATAAAGGATAACCAGTATGTTCGTTGTGTGGTCTTTAACTCTAGATACTCCCTCACCTTTTTCAAGGTGCGAGCTAAAGAGGGAGTATCTTCACAAACTATGCTGGAAACTCCTGACTGACATATATTCCTGTGCACATACTCAGCACTGCCCCTTGCACCAAATTAAGCTCCCACAGTAATGCCCCTGACCCCATATTATGCCCCCACAGTTGTGCTCATCACCATGTTATGCCCACAAAGTGTTACTGCTCTATCCCACAGTACCTACTCATTGTCAGGGGATCCCGGCTACTGCCACGGGTCTAAGGTCCCAGCAGGGGGGAGGGGCGCTATTCACGCCTGCCCCCTTTAAACTATTGAAAATGTCCCTCCGAAAATGGCCACTGCCGCCTCCTCTAGCATCTTTAATAACTGTCTCCTCTGAGGTGGCGGCCATTTTGGAAGGAACATTTTCAATAATAGTCCACACGGAATACTGTCTGCTGCTTTGACTGCATTGCGGGACGGTTGGCAAGTGGCGGGCGTATGGGGGCAGCAGGGCATTGGCGGCAGCCAGTACGAGCGTCTTGGGCCCTCTTCTCTCTGTCAGAGTGTCTGGTCCTGGGACAGTTGTCACCACAGTGCCCCCTTGATGGTGGCCCTGCTTGTTTTACTTTCTTTATCCCCAAGTGATCTTCCAGTAAACCACTAAGTATGACATATTTCTGATGTGTTTTACACTGCAGGAAAAATGTCTGTATATTTTTAAGTCAAATGTACCCTTCAATCATCACAAAAAGATGGTCAAGGTGACAGGTATATGCTATCTGAGGATAGGGTGACCGAAAGTGATCCACACGCCAGGAAATGCATTTCCCACAAGCCATCACAAACTAGGCAGAAATCTGCAGGTACCCAGCCATTGGAATATTGATTTTGTTTCATCCAAACCACTTTTTCTAAGTGTCTTACATAGCCGCAAGACATTTTGATTACAATGCGAAAACTGAAATGATTTAATATAGCGTATAACGATTGACAAGATTTGGACAGGAACAAGTGACAGCTGGAAAATAATTATTTTAGAGTCTATAATTCTCATATTTAAATCAATGAAAATGAACACAGAATTAATAACATTTTTGTTCTGCTTTGTTCCATTTTAGTAGTCAATTTTCTTTGCAGGCCAAAGAATGCAGATAATTATATAATAAAAGTTCTGCCACATTCTTTATCCTGTAAACCAGAAATATGAAGACAACCTAATGTACATTTGTAACCAGGGACATAATGACATAATTCTTCCCACCCTCCCCCATAGTCTATAGCTTAAAACATGAAGAAAAAACACTGTATGTATTTCAACCAAAACTGTGCTTATATTTAAATGTTTAGAATGTGTATATATTATTATTATTATTATTATTATCATCATTATTATTATAACACCAAATAGGACAATTATCTGCAAAAGTGAGCATAGGCCCAGCCATATCTGGATTAAGGGCCCCAGGGGCCCTAGGCAAGATACTATTTTGGAGCCCCTATAGACATCTCTCTATTATACAGTATATACCTTGGTAAATGATAGGTGCTCTGTCCTGGATTGTATTTAACATTGGGTGGGACTCTGGTCTGCCATATAAAGACATGAGGTGGATGGGGCTTTGAGCTGTGATGATATTTCTGTGGTTCACTGTTCAAAGTAATTTTTTTAATATGGCATTCCAAAAAAACTTTGGACACCCCTGATTGCATGATAAATATTTCATACCACACATGCAAATTGGCAATTAATTATCATAATCGAAAACTTGCTTGTCCAGTCCCTAACACCACATGCATAAACAGCTAACAACTTAATATATTTAATTCAGTATCAGAAGCAAAATTAGGGACAAGAACAGTTTCACATTTATTTCAACTGTTGTTCTGAATAACAATTCCATCTCCTAACATACTGCTATTTTATATACCGCATTTAAGAAAGAAAACTTGGTTAGTAGAGAAAAAAGTGCAATGAAAAAAAAAAAAATAGGAACCAATATGATATTATACCTAATGCCATATCAAAACTGTTCTCACGGCCTAATTCATGTTTGTAGGCAATGGCTGATGTTCACGCAACGGAACGAATATCAGCCACGTTTCCACTGCGATCCCGCTCGCAATGATAATTTCATGGAGAAGTAAATGACAGGAAGTGACTGTTTGGAGGTGCTAACGGGGAGTTTTGGAAAAACACAGGCATGTCACATCCATTTTCTGTCCGTGTATCTGCCGTCAGCTGCAAGCTCGCACTGCAAAAACATGGGTTGCTACTCCTGTATCCAGTCTGCACTACCACAGGCCTACCCTCAGTGCCGTTTCTTGCGGCGGGCGAGCCATGCAATCGCACGGGGCGCCCGCCGCAGCACTTTACAGGTCCTTGTCTCCCCCTCTTCCCGAGCACTCCTGCTCGGGGGGCGGTGTTTTGCGGAATGATGCGGTTACGTCGTGACGTCACGACGCAGTCGCGTCATTCCGCAAAACCCCGCCCCCCAAGCAGGAGTGCTCGGGAAGAGGGAGGAGCAGACAAGCTGGAAGAAGGAGGCGGCCGGTGCGAGGAAGGAGAGGCGGCCCGAAGAGTGGGAAGATCCTCTTCATATGTAAGTAGTCTCTCTCTCCCCCCCCCCCCTCCCTCTCCCTTCCTTCTCCCCCACTTGACACTTGCCTGCCGTACTGTGTAAAATGGGGACACTTGCCTGCCGTACTGTGTAAAATGGGGACTCTTGCCTGCCGTACTGTGTAAAATGGGGACTCTTGCCTGCCGTACTGTGTAAAATGGGGACTCTTGCCTGCCGCACTGTGTAAAATGGGGACTCTTGCCTGCCGCAATGTGTAAAATGGGGACTCTTGCCTGCCGCAATGTGTAAAATGGGGACTCTTGCCTGCCGCAATGTGTAAAATGGGGACTCTTGCCTGCCGCAATGTGTAAAATGGGGACTCTTGCCTGCCGCAATGTGTAAAATGGGGACTCTTGCATGCCGCAATGTGTAAAATGGGGACTCTTGCCTGCCGTACTGTTTTTTTTCTCCTTGTGGTGGCCGTGATGATATCAGATGAGGCCACGCCCATTTTAATGAGACCACACCTATTTTAAATAGGCCACGTCCCTTGCTGGGAGCGCACGCATGCTTTTTCTTTTTATAGCTATGGGGGGGTGCATTTTTTTATGTCAATGGGGGGGGGGGTGCATTTTGTAATCTTGCACTGGAAGCCAAATTGGCTAGAAACAGCCCTGCCTACCCTTAACCATGATGTTCCTCATTTTTTGGGTATAGGCTGCGAGTGTGTACGCAATTGCGAAATGAGTTTGCGGTAGCTCCGATGGGTGACAGATTCACTTTCTAAAATTAGCAGCTCCATAGCCTAGAAAATCGCAATTACATCTGCGTACAACACCAAAGTACAAAAAAGGAGAGTTCTACTCTCCAGTGGTAAGCCTACCCACCCTCCCCGCGCTATTTATTAAATAAATATACAGCTGTGTATGTTTTGAGACTTGGTTAGAGTCTCTGGCATATGGAAATAAGTAAATAATTAAAACATCGCACTTCACGTTATCTATAGAATACTCAAATGTAGATATACATACATATACTGTATAGACTTCCAATAGTAGTCCGGCACTCGCTCAGAAAATGTGCTGCAGGCCCGGTGCCCTGATTCTCAATAATACGGTGGCTGAAATCAATATCCGGCACTCGGATATATATATTGGCTGTGAATCTGTCAGAAAAAGTTGGGAGACTTGAACTATGTATAAAAACACACATTTATTTTAAACATAACAAACAAAAAAACATATATAAAAAAAACATATTCATAAAAAGCATGTGCTAAAATAGCAGGTCATCCAATTTAGGACTGATCCCTGAATGTCCCATATATTAACACGGATAGTTGGTATAATCCTTAGTATTTCCAAACTTTCATGGATATTAGAACACTGGTGATAGACTGTTACTAATGTATCCTTTTAAGACAATATGAAACAAATGTTGCAAGTAGCTGTTTCACTGTATCCACAGAAACTAACAGGTTTACTTTGTATGCCGGCATCCCGGTTTAGATTATGCACAGTTCATATATAAAAGAGGGAGCGTATGCTGGGATATTTACCACCAGATGAATATGAACTCTCATACTGTTGTAGCACGTCCATCACTCTATTCCCGGTGGTGAGGCTGTCATCGCCCCGGGTGATGTTGGCGTCAGTGCATAATTGGCTCCGTATGTATGGAGCAACGGATACCCGCAGTGTTCTCACACACCATGGCCGTAGGAATGAATCCCGTCTGGTAGCGGCCAGGTGATCAGCGCTGCTTGCTCGTCACAGCAGATGCGGCAGCGTGATCGTGGTGGGTGGTCTACGCAGCTTGATCTCCCGATAATGGTGGTACAGTGAAGTCGCTACCGTGAGTGTATCGTCAACGCGTTTCGTTCCACAATGCCTTGGGACTTCCTCAAGGCTGCCACTCATTGTGCTTTTTCCTCTTTTAAAGCTGATAGTGCTCATTAATTAGCTGCAGCTGTGTATATTGATTTAACTCTTTCAGTATATCTATACTCTTATACTTTGGATCCACACATGCATTTTAAATATATTACCATACACATTTCACATAAAAAGTAAGAAGTAAAAGAAAAGTCTCCCAACAATGACCATATTGCTCTATCAGTTTTTTATTTAATTTACAAACAACAATTAGATAGTCCAAATATTCTTATAAAGCGAAGCTTCAGCAAAACTCATATATGAAATCAGATATAGTTTACTGGCATCCTGCAATCAGGTGTATATGACCTTTAAACCTCTTAATTCGTGAAAGAAAGAAATCCCAAACCTTTTACATGTCCTCATGTTGCTAGAGAAGGTATAAAAGGTGTATAAAAAAAACAAAGATACATTTTTGTAAATATCTATAAATATAAAAATAAGATTTTAAACCTACCGGTAAATCTTTTTCTCCTAGTCCGTAGAGGATGCTGGGGACTCCGTAAGGACCATGGGGTATAGACGGGCTCCGCAGGAGACATGGGCACTATAAAGAACTTTAGATGGGTGTGCACTGGCTCCTCCCTCTATGCCCCTCCTCCAAACCTCAGTTAAAGAACTGTGCCCAGAGGAGACGGACAGAACGAGGAAAGGATTTTTGCTAATCCAAGGGCAAAATTCATACCAGTCCACACCATCCACACCGTATAACATAGAATATACGCAACCAGTTAACAGTATGAACAAAACAGCATCGGCTAAAGACTGATCTTAACTGTAACATAACCCTTATGTAAGCAATAACTATATATAAGCCTTGCAGAAATATGTCCGCACTGGGACGGGCGCCCAGCATCCTCTACGGACTAGGAGAAAAAGATTTACCGGTAGGTTTAAAATCTTATTTTCTCTTACGTCCTAGAGGATGCTGGGGACTCCGTAAGGACCATGGGGATTATACCAAAGCTCCAGACCGGGCGGGAGAGTGCGGATGACTCTGCAGCACCGATTGAGCAAACATGAGGTCCTCCTCAGCCAGGGTATCAAACTTGTATAATTTTGCAAAAGTGTTTGAACCCGACCAAGTAGCAGCTCGACACAGCTGTAGTGCCGAGACCCCCCGGGCAGCCGCCCAAGAAGAGCCCACCTTCCTAGTGGAATGGGCCTTGACCGATTTTGGTAACGGCAAACCAGCCGTAGAATGCGCTTGCTGAATCGTGTTACAAATCCAGCGAGCAATAGTTTGCTTTGAAGCAGGGGCACCAATCTTGTTGGATGCATACACGACAAACAGCGCTTCAGTTTTCCTGACTCTAGCCGTTCTGGCTACGTAAATTTTCAAAGCCCTGACCACATCAAAGTAACTCGGAATCCTCCAAGTCACGTGTAGCCACAGGCACCACAATAGGTTGGTTCATATGAAAAGATGAAACCACTTTTGGCAGAAATTGCGAACGGGTCCGCAATTCTGCTCTATCCATATGGAAAACCAAATAGGGGCTTTTATGTGACAAAGCCGCTAATTCAGACACTCGCCTAGCCGAAGCCAAGGCTAATAACATGACCACCTTCCACGTGAGATATTTCAACTCCACCGTTTTAAGTGGTTCAAACCAGTGTGACTTTAGGAAACTTAAGACCACGTTAAGATCCCAAGGTGCCACTGGAGGCACAAAAGGAGGCTGAATATGCAGCACTACCTTTACAAAAGTCTGAACTTCTGGGAGAGAAGCCAATTCTTTTTGCAAGAAAATGGATAGAGCCGAAATCTGGACCTTAATGGAACCTAATTTAAGGCCCAAATTCACTCCAGTTTGTAGGAAGTGAAGGAAACGACCCAGATGGAATACTTCCGTAGGAGCATTCTTGGTCTCACACCAAGAAACATATATGTTACTTCCTTCCTAGCCTTTATCAGCGTAGGGATAACCTCAACCGGAATGCCTTTTTCTGCTAGGATCCGGCATTCAACCGCCATGCCGTCAAACGCAGCCGCGGTAAGTCTTGGAACAGACAAGGTCCCTGTTGCAACAGGTCCTGTCTTAGAGGAAGAGGCCACGGATCTTCTGTGATCAGTTCCTGCAGATCTGGATACCAGGTCCGTCTTGGCCAATCTGGAACAATGAGGATTGTTCTCACTCCTTTTCTTCTTACTATCCTCAACACCTTTGGTATGAGAGGAAGAGGAGGAAATACATAGACTGACTGGAACACCCACGGTGTCACTAGGGCGTCTACAGCTACTGCCTGAGGGTCTCTTGACCTGGCGCAATACCTCTGTAGCTTTTTGTTGAGGCGGGACGCCATCATGTCTATCTGTGGCAGTTCCCACCGACTCACAATCTGTGCGAAGACTTCTGGATGAAGTCCCCACTCTCCCGGGTGTAGGTCGTGTCTGCTGAAAAAGTCTGCTACCCAGCTGTCCACTCCCGGAATGAACACTGCTGACAGTGTGCTTACATGATTCTCCGCCCAGCGAAGAATTCTGGTGGCCAGGGTATTAAACTTGTAGAATTTTTCAAAAGTGTTTGAACCCGACCAAGTCGCCGCTCGGCAAAGCTGTAATGCCGAGACGCCTCGGGCAGCCGCCCAAGAAGAGCCCACCTTCCTAGTGAAATGGGCCTTTACCGAATTTGGTAATGGCAATCCAGCCGTAGAGTGAGCCTGCTGAATCGTGTTACAGATCCAGCGAGCAATAGTCTGCTTAGAAGCAGGAGCGCCAACCTTGTTGGCTGCAAACAGGACAAACAGTGCCTCTGTTTTCCTAACCCGAGCCGTCCTGGCTACATAAATTTTTAAGGCCCTGACTACATCAAGGGACTTGGAATCCTCCAAGTCACCCGTAGCCACAGGTACCACAATAGGTTGGTTCATATAAAACGATGAAACCACCTTATCCTCAATTCTGCTCTATCCACATGGAAAATCAGACAGGGGCTTTTGTGAGACAAAGCCGCCAATTCGGACAACCGCCTTGCAGATGCCAAGGCCAACAACATGACCACCTTCCAAGTGAGAAATTTTAATTGAACCGTTTGAAGAGGTTCAAACCAGTGAGATTTTAGGAACTGTAACACCACGTTAAGGTCCCATGGTGCCACTGGAGGCACAAAAGGAGGCTGTATGTGCAGCACTCCCTTTACAAAAGTCTGGACTTCTGGGAGAGAAGCCAATTCCTTCTGAAAGAAAATTGATAGGGCCGAAATCTGTACCTTAATGGAGCCTAATTTTAGGCCCATATCCACTCCTGTCTGTAGAAAGTGGAGAAAACGGTCCAGATGGAAATCTTCCGTAAGAGTATTCTTGGCTTCACACCAAGATACATACTTTCTCCAGATACGGTGATAATGTTTCGCCGTCACCTCCTTCCTAGCCTTTATCAGAGTAGGGATGACTTCCTCCGGAATGCCTTTCCCAGCTAGGATTCGGTGTTCAACTGCCATGCCGTCAAATGTAACCACGGTAAGTCTTGGAACACGCAGGGCCCCTGTTGCAACAGGTCCTCCCTGAGAGGAAGAGGCCACGGATCTTCTGTGAGCATTTCCTGAAGATCTGAATACCAGGCCCTTCGAGGCCAATCTGGGACAATGAGTATTGTCTGCACTCTTTTTCATCTTATGATTCTCAATATCTTTGAGATGAGCAGAAGAGTAGGGAACACATAGACAGACTGAAACACCCACGGTGTCACCAGGGTGTCCACCGCTACTGAGGGTCCCTTGACCTGGCACAATACCTCCGAAGCTTCTTGTTGAGGCGTGACGCCATCATGTCTATTTGAGGAAGTTCCCAATGACTTGTTATCTCTGCAAAAACTTCTTGATGAAGTCCCCACTCTCCTGGATGGAGATTGTGTCTGCTGAGGAAGTCTGCTTCCCAGTTGTCCACTCCCGGAATGAAGACTGCTGACAGAGCGCTTATGTGATTTTCCGCCCAGCGAAGAATCCTGGTGGCTTCCGCCATTGCCACTCTGCTCCTTGTCCCGCCTTGGCGGTTTACATGAGCCACAGCTGTGACGTTGTCTGATTGAATCAGAACCGATAGGTCGCGAAGAAGATTCTCCGTTTGTCGTAGGCTGTTGTATATGGCCCTCAATTCCAGTACGTTGATGTGTAGACAAGCCTCCTGGCTTGACCATAGTCCCTGAAAATTTCTTCCTTGTGTGACTGCTCCCCATCCTCGGAGGCTCGCATCCGTGGTCACCAGAACCCAGTCTTGAATGCCGAACCTGCGACCCTCGAGAAGGTGAGCACTCTGCAACCACGACAGGAGACACACCCTGGCCCTGAGGGACAGGCTTATTTCCTGATGAATGTGTAGATGGGACCCCGACCACTTGTCCAGAAGGTCCCACTGAAAAGTCCTCGCATGGAACCTGCCGAAGGGGATGGCCTCGTAGGTCGCCACCATCTTTCCCAGTACTCGAGTGCATTGATGGACTGACACTTTTTTTCGGTTTTAACAGGTCTCTGACCATGTTCTGGAGTTCCTGGGCTTTTTCGATCGGGAGAAAAACCCTCTTTTGTTCCGTGTCCAGTATCATGCCTAAGAAAGATAGCCGAGTCGTTGGAATCAATTGTGACTTTGGTAGATTTAGAATCCAGCCATGCTGTTGCAGTACTCTCAGGGAGAGCGACACGCTTTTCTGCAATTGATCTCTCGATCTCGTTTTTATCAGGAGATCGTCCAAGTATGCAGAGCCGGATTAAGGCTTCAGGGGGCCTGGGGTACTTAAGACAGGGGGGCCCATATATATATATATATATATATATATATATATATATATGTATGTACATATACATGCATACATACATACATCTATACACACATACATATATGTGTATATATATACACACACACACACACACACACATATGTGTATACACATATATATATATATACACACACACACACACACATAGATATATATATATATATATAGGCAAAGCAGTCGGCACTCGCAAAATCAACTGTAACAACCAGCCTCCGTGCTGCATTCAAAGTGTCCATACAGTATTCCAGAAAAGAACGGCACTGGAGGCAATGAACTCAAAGAACATGCAGTGTATTTTAAGCACATATACACATGTATATACACACATATACATACAGGTAACAACAGCCCGGCACTCTCTAGTATTAAAGGATGTAGAGTGCCCCGGTGCCCTCAGGATCAAATGCACACAACTTGAAGAAAAGGACTGCGGCACTCGGGACGTTTTGAAAAATCACTGTATTAAGTGCAATACATCGTACATCGACGTTTCGGGGATTTTAACCCATTCCTCAAGATGTGTCTCTACCACATCTTGAGGAAGGGGTTAAAATCCCTGAAACGTCGATGTACGATGTATTGCACTTAATACAGTGATTTTTCAAAACGTCCCGAGTGCCGCAGTCCTTTTCTTCAAGTTGTGTATATATACATACATATATACACACATACATATATGTGTGTGTGTATATATATATATATATATATATATATATACACACACACACACACACACACACACACACACACACACACGTGTATATATATATATATATATATTATACACACACACACACACACACACACACACACACACACACACACACACACACATATATATATATACATTATATATATATATATATATATATATATGTATATATATATACACACACACACACATATTATATATATAAGTCAGCCTTACTTTTTGACTCATCTCTAAATGATATACAGTTACCCTTCCCCCCCAAGGTGCACAGTTATCTGCTCCCTATGGTATGCAGTTACCCCCCCCCCCCCCCCCCAAGGTGCACAGTTATCTGCTCCCTATGGTATACAGTTACCCCCCCCCCCCCCCCCCCCCCAAGAGACTCACAGATCTGGCTGAATGTCTCTTCCAGGGGCTAATGCTGAATGTGTCCAGCGAATGCACGGGGCTCCGGGGAAAGCTCTGTGTGTCAGCTCGGGGTCTCCGGTGTCCGTGTCCCGTTACCTGCTCCTCTCAGCACTCAGCAGCAGTTAGGTGGACGGACGGAGCGGGGTTTCCGCAGCTGTAGCTCCTCTCCTCCCAGCCGGAGGGAGGGGGATACTGGGGACAGACCTGCAGCCACCGTGCGCTCCCGATCACCCCTCAGTGTCTATACTGACAGGCGCCTTTACTGTAACAGGGCGGGGAGAGTATTCTACACACTAATATCCGCGCCGGGGAAGATGGGCTGAAGGGCTCGTAGCTCTGCCTTAGTTTGCCGCGGCCTGTTAGTTTGACAGGTGCAGCAAGCGGAAGAGCGGGGAGAGCGCTTCTCCGTCCAGACCGGCGCCTCCCTGCAGTGATGACCTCGCTGAGCAGCTAGCTCCGGCTCTAGGCACAGTACTGCAGATCGGATCAGAGATCCGATTTGTGGTGGGTTGTGGGGCTGCGGGGGGCCCTTTTAAAAAGGGGGGCCCGGGGTACGTACCCCCAGGGCTCCCCCCTTAATCCGGCTCTGCAAGTATGGGATAATTGTGACTCCCTGCCTGCGGAGGAGCACCATCATTTCCGCCATTACCTTGGTGAAAATCCTCGGGGCCGTGGAAAGCCCAAACGGCAACGTCTGAAACTGGTAATGACAGTCCTGTACAGCGAATCTCAGGTACGCCTGATGAGGGGGATATATGGGGACATGAAGGTATGCATCCTTTATGTCTAGTGACACCATAAAATCCCCCCCTTCCAGGCTGGAGATAACTGCCCGAGCGATTCCATCTTGAATTTGAACTTTTTCAAGTACAGGTTTAGGGATTTTAAATTTAGAATGGGTCTGACCGAGCCATCCAGTTTCGGGACCACAAACAGGGTTGAATAGTACCCCTTCCCCTGTTGAACTAGGGGAACCTCGACAACCACTTGTTGTTGACACAGTTTTTGAATTGCAGCTAAAACTATCTCCCTTTCTGGGGAAGAAGCTGGTAAAGCCGATTTGAAAAATCGGCGAGGAGGCACGTCTTCGAATTCCAGCTTGTAGCCTTGGGATACAATTTCCATTGCCCAAGGATCCACGTCTGACTGAACCCAGACGTGGCTGAAGAGTCGAAGACGTGCTCCCACCGGTGCGGACTCCCTCAGTGGAGCCCCAGCGTCATGCGGTGGATTTAGTAGAAGCCGGGGAGGACTTCTGCTCCTGGGAACTAGCCGTAGCAGGCATTCTTTTCCTTGTACCCTTACCTCTAGCGAGGAAGGAAGAGCCCCGACCTCTTCTAGACTTATGCGACCGAAAGGACTGCATCTGATATTGTGGTGTTTTCTTTTGCTGTGGGGGAACATAAGGTAAAAAAGTAGATTTACCCGCGGTAGCTGTGGAAACCAGGTCCGCTAGACCTTCCCCAAATAAAACCTCACCCTTGTAAGGCAAAACTTCCATATGCCTCTTTGAGTCGGCATCACCCGTCCATTGGCGGGTCCACAGGGCTCGCCTAGCAGAAATCGCCACGGCGTTGGCTCTTGAACCTAGCAGCCCAACGTCTCTCGAAGCGTCTCTCATATATAAGACTGCGTCTTTAATGTGACCTAAGGTCAATAAAATGGTATGCCTATCTAGGGTATCAATGTCAGCTGACAATGTATCTGCCCAAACTGCTACAGTGCTACAAACCCAAGCTGACACTATTGCCGGTCTGAGCAAGGCACCCGTATGTGTATAAATTGATTTTAAGGTAGTTTCCTGTCTGCGATCAGCAGGATCCTTGAGGGTTGCCGTGTCTGGAGACGGTAGCGCCACCTTTTTGGACAAGCGCGTTAAAGCCTTGTCCACCCTGGGCGAGGATTCCCACCGTACCCTGTCCTGTGCCGGGAAAGGATACGCCATAAGAATTTTCTTGGGAATCTGCAGTTTCTTGTCTGGAGTTTCCCAAGCCTTTTCAAATAATGCGTTCAGCTCATGAGATGGGGGAAAGGTTACCTCAGGTTTCTTTTCCTTAAACATGCATACCCTCTTGTCCGGGACAGAGGGGTCATCTGTAATATGCAAAACATCTTTTATTGCAATAATCATGTAATGAATACTTTTAGCCACCCTTGGGTGTAACCTCGCATCATCGTATCGACACTGGAGTCAGAATCCGTGTCGGTATCAGTGTCTGCTACTTGGGACAGGGGACGTTTCTGAGACCCTGGAGGGCCCTGTGTTACAGCCAAAGCCATGGATTGACTCCCTGTCTTTTCTCTGGATTCTGCTTTGTCCATTCTCTTATGTAATAAAGATACATTTGCATTTAAAACATTCCACATATCCAGCCAATCAAGTGTCGACGACGGAGACACCACAATCATCTGCTCCACCTCCTCCTTAGATGAGCCTTCCGCCTCAGACATGCTGACACACACGTACCGACACCCCCACACACTCAGGGATATATATATATAGAGAGAGAGAGAGAGAGAGAGAGAGAGAGAGACAGTCCCCAATAAGGCCCTTTGGAGAGACAGAGAGAGAGTGTGCCAGCACACACCCAGCGCCACCGGACACTGGAATAAATCCCAGTCAGTACAGCGCTTTTACAAATATACTCACTGCACCAAATAAATGTGCCCCCCCCCCCCCTTTTTTATGCCCTCTGTACTTTGTTCAGCAGGGGAGAGTCCAGGGAGCCAGCTTCTCTGCAGCGTGCTGTGGAGAAAATGGCGCTGAGGGCTTCGATCCCGCTCAAATCTTTATACTGGCGGGGGGTTTTGCAATATACTGCCTCCGCAGTATATATCTATGCCAGTGTCCCCAGGGGTGGTCTTCAGTATGCCGGCGGTCGGGCTCCCGGCGACCAGCATACCGGCGCCGGGAGCCCGACAGCCGGCATACCGACACTTATTCTCCCTCGTGGGGGTCCACGACCCCCCTGGAGGGAGAATAAAATAGCGTGGCGAGCGCAGCGAGCCCGCAAGGGGCTCATTTGCGCTCGCCACACTGTCGGTAGGCCGGCCTCCCGGCGCCGGTATGCTGGTCGCCGGCAGATCGTAGTGAACCCGTCCCCAGAGGTTTATTAAATGCTGCCCAGGGCGCCCCCCCTGCGCCCTGCACCCATACAGTGCCGCCAGTGTGTGTGTGTGTGTTAGGAGCAATGGCGCACAGCGTTACCTCATAGAAGATCCGAAGTCTTCTGCCGCCTTTGAAGTCTTCTATCTTCTCATACTCACCCGGCTTCTATCTTCCGGCTCTGTAAGGAGGACGGCGGCGCGGCTCCGGGGCGAGCGGCGAGGGTTTCCGACCCTCTGGAGCTAATGGTATCCAGTAGCCTAAGAAGCAGAGCCTATCATTTAAGTAGGTCTGCTTCTCTCTCCTCAGTCCCACGATGCAGGGAGCCTGTTGCCAGCAGTGCTTCCTGAAAATAAAAAACCTAACAAAAAGTCTTTTTTCAGAGAAACTCAGTAGAGCTCCCCTGCAGTGCACCCAGTCTCCTCTGGGCACAGGATCTAACTGAGGTCTGGAGGAGGGGTATAGAGGGAGGAGCCAGTGCACACCCATCTAAACTTCTTTATAGTGCCCATGTCTCCTGCGGAGCCCGTCTATACCCCATGGTCCTTACAGAGTCCCCAGCATCCTCTAGGACGTTAGAGAAATAGAAATTATAAGTAATAATAAGAAAAAATATATTTATCTCAACAAAGCACATGAATATATAGTATATTAATTTCATATGCATAAGTTCATTATTCCACAGTAGAAAAGGAAAATTGATCATAAAAGCGCAACTAATGGATTGCAGCCTATGAGAAAAACAAGTGGCACCTCACAAGTTAATCACCAAAATAATACAATACAGAAAGATTTTTTCTCTCACAATGGCGCACACCACATATATAGTAGGTAAAAAGTTCTTACTCCAAAGAGGTTTTTTAGGAGTTACTGAATCCAAATTCTTTTGAGTTGGAATCGTTCTTATTCACACACCATAGGTACTTCCATAAGGATAAATTCCAGTGGATTCCAAACCGCAAAAAAAGAAAAAACGTCTAGTACAATATTGGCCCTCATTCCGAGTTGTTCGCTCTGTAATTTTCTTCGCATCGCAGCAATTTTCCGCTAATTGCGCATGCGCAATGTTCGCACTGCGACTGCGCCAAGTAAATTTGCTAAGAAGTTTGGTATTTTACTCACGGCATTACGAGGATTTTTCTTCGTTCTGGTGATCGTAATATGATTGACAGGAAGTGGGTGTTTCTGGGCGGAAACTGGCCGTTTTATGGGAGTGTGTGAAAAAACGCTGCCGTTTCTGGGAAAAACGCGGGAGTGGCTGGAGAAACGGGGGAGTGTCTGGGCGAACGCTGGGTGTGTTTGTGACATCAAACCAGGAACGAAACTGACTGAACTGATCGCAGTGGCAGAGTAAGTCCCGAGCTACTCAGAAACTGCTAAGAAATTTCTATTCGCAATTTTGAGAATCTTTCGTTCGCAATTTTGCTAAGCTAAGATTCACTCCCAGTAGGCGGCGGCTTAGCGTGTGCAATGCTGCTAAAAGCAGCTTGCGAGCGAACAACTCGGAATGAGGGCTATTGTCTGAACAGATGACAGAATTACTTTATTACATTAGACTCACAATAAAAAATTATAAAACAAGCATGTCATCACACAAATTGTGGGTAGGGGTCACAATGGCTCAATCTCCACGCTATTACCCATCCCAGATCGAATAGGGATGAGAGTCCAAAAGCCCGGGATTCTTCCACCTCCTCAGGTAGATCGTGGATCCAATAGAGCTTTCCCTTTGATCTTTCTCACCAACTTAAAGCTTTTCGGACACCAGGTCCTTTGTCAGATGCTTCTGATGCTTCTGACGAAGGACCTGGTGTCCGAAAAGCTTTAAGCTGGTGAGAAAGATCAAAGGGACAGCTCTATTGTATCCACGATCTACCTGAGGAGGTGAAAGAATCCCGGGCTTTCGGACTCTCATCCCTATTCGATCTGGGATGGGTAATAGCGTGGAGATTGAGCCATTGTGACCCCTACCCACAATTTGTGTGATGACATGCTTGTTTTATCATTTTTTATTGTGAGTCTAATGTAATAAAGTAATTCTGTCATCTGTTCAGACAATATTGCACTAGACGTTTTTTCTCTTTTTGAGATTGGGAATCCACTAGAATTTATCATTATTCCACAGTGAAACAAAAATTACTACTATATTATATATCATAGGGGCTACATACAAGGACCCCACGACTAAAATCTATACAACGTAAACAAAATATATACACACACATACAGTGTCCACCGGCACTCACATACTAAAATCAGCTTGCTCCGGTGCTTGTCAATATAAAGAAATAAGTATCCAGCAGTAACAGCACTCGGAGACCATGCAGAAAGTAGAAAACGGTGTAATTCACAGCATTAACGTTTCGGAGCTACAAGCCCCGTTCTCAGAATGCACACAACATCAGTGTGTGTATATATATATATATATATATATATGCAGAAACTGGAACACGGCACTCAAAGGTCTTCATACACATGCATACAGCAGACTTGACAACAGCCGATTACACAGCCATGTAGTGATGTCAACGTTTCATTTAATGCTAAATTTCGTCAGGACAAAGATGAATAAACATAACAAGTGCTTACCTTAAATACCCAACAAACACAGACTGGTCCCGCCGCTGCACGAGCTGGTTCCTGACGGGAGCCAATGACGTCACCATCCAGCGACGCACGCTCACTCGCGTCGTTACCATGGCAACCCGCCGAGCACCCAAACTCTGTGCTGCAGAATGGACAAATATCCCCATTAACTAGTGCATAATCCACATAAACTAACATAAAATTACAGTGCAACAATAACAAGAGGCAATGGGCAATTACTAGAACGTAACTAATCAAAACAGAGCTACACTTTAGCAAGCCAGAGGGAACGGGTGGCAGACAGGAGATAATAAGAAAGCGTGTTTACATCTTAATTAAGGTGCTTTTATAATTAACTTGTAGCAAGAAGAATAAATACTATACAATAACCAATCATAGAGACCTAGGTTAATATATACGATGTCAAACACGAAAACTTGTATAATTAGAGAAAACAACCCAAGTTATTAGACTCATTAAGCCCATAAGGGGTAAGAGTCCGGAGCTCAAAAATCCAACGTGCCTCCTTACGGAGAAGGAGAGCACCCCGGTCGCCTCCCCGTATATTAATGGGGACATGGTCAATGACCTTATGTCGCAAACTGGCTAGGGAATGCTTAGCCTCCCGAAAATGGCGAGCTACCGGCTGTTCTTGGGGAGTTCCCTCTAAAGCAGAGCGAATAGCCTGACGATGCAATGCCATCCTCTCTCTGAACTGGCGGATGGTCTTACCTATGTATAATAAGCCACAAGGGCATTTAATATAATAAATTACATAGGTGCTTAAACAAGAAAGTACATGTTTAATGCGGATTTTGACACCAGAGTGTGGATGATTAAAAGTTGGGCCACATTCCTTCGAACGACACGTGGTGCAGCCCAAACATTTATAGCAACCTGGCTGACGTGCAAGAAAAGTCTTGGGTATTGTAATATCAAAGTTGGAAATGTCATTCCTAACAAGAAAATCACGAAGATTCCGGTTCCTCCTATAGCTGGGCATCAATTTAGAGTCCTTAAGGGATTTAAAGTCTGGGTCCGTGGTGATAATAGGCCACAGCTTTTTGCCTATCTGCATATTCCGTTGGCTAAACGGGTGGAACTCTTGGACAAAGGGGACTTTATTATCCCCATTGGAATTAGCCGGCTTAATTGTCAGGACTTCATCTCTAGATATTCCCAGGACCTGATTTTTGATGGTCTTCAAATGAGTAATGGCATAACCACGGCTAACAAAGTCCCGTATCATAAAATCTATGCGGCGTTCAGCCTTCTCAAGAGTGTCACAAGTCCGGATCGCCCGCAGAAATTGGGATTTGGGTAGGCTATGAGTAACAAAACTGGGATGTTGGCTGTCTGCCCTCAGAACAGTGTTCCGGTCCGTCGGTTTCTTAAATAGATCAGTGACCAATTTCCCATTATATAAGGATACTTCCACATCCAGGTAATGCACTACTTTGTCACTGATGGTGTAAGTGAACCGTATGTTGGCATCCAAAGTGTTAGCGACCTCCATTGCCGCAGTGAATTCCTGGCTAGTACCAGACCAGATGATGAAGAGATCATCTATGTACCTAGTTAGGTACAAAATCTTGGTTTGCATCATGGGGTTCAACAAAAAAAGATCTTTATCAATATCAAACATAAAAATGTTAGCCAGAGAAGGCCCCACACAAGATCCCATGGCACAGCCTCTTAGTTGGATATACCACTGACGGTCAAATAAAAAGTAATTCCTTGTTAAAGATAACTTCAGCAGGTCACAAAAGAAATTAATGTCAGGGCCCCGATAGGCCAAATTACCTGTAAGAAACCTACGAACAGCCTGTACCCCCCTGGCATGGGGGATATTGGTGTATAATGACACCACATCTATTGTACAAAGATGACAACCTTGTGGAAGTGTTGGTAATGTAACCAGTTTCCTAAGGAAGGTGGAGGAATCCTTCAGATAGGTCGGTTGATCTTGGATCAATTCTTGAAGGAAACTGTCCAAATATTGTGATATGATATAGTAAATTGAGTCACGGGCACTGATAATGGGGCGCCCGGGAGGATGAATAGAATCTTTTTGTAATTTTGGGATAGAGTATATAACTGGTGTTTTGGGAAAATTGATAATTAATGCTTTACAGACCTTCTCAGTGATAATGTCATTGTTAACTGCTTCCAATAGGATGGTATCCAATTCCTTTTTAAATGTAGCTGTAGGGTCTGATGCGAGTCTTCTGTAGACCTCTGCGTCATTCAATTGAGATAACATCTCATTACGGTAATAATCAAGGTCTAACACGACCACGCCCCCACCCTTGTCGGCTGGGCGGATAACTATGTCTGTATAATCTTGTAAATTCCTCAATGCTGCTTGCTCAGATCTAGTGAGGTTATTTCTTGGAGTGGTAAAGCTATCAACTTCATCCATAACACATTTATTAAGGGTCCTTGTGAACACCTTCAAGGAATTATTAGAAGAGGCCGGGTCAAATGTTGACTTAGGTTTGAACCTTTGAATCTGAGATGATGGAAGCTGTACTGGTTGCTTATCAAAAAATTCTTTAAGACGTATTTGTCGTGTAAATTTGTGTAGATCCACCGTCCAGGCAAATTTGTCGAACTTAGCTGAAGGAATGAAAGATAATCCTTTATTCAGGACACTCAATTCATCCCTGGATAAAGTTCTTTTGGAAAGATTAAAGACTATGTCCGTTTTTTCGCTACGCGCTTCTTGTTTGTAGATCCTTTGCCATTGGCCCCCTCGCCTTGTTTTTTTGGTGGAGCCACGCGTTGAGCGCGGGTTCGAACCCCTAAAGGGGGTTTACCTGGGACTTTTGAGGGCTCACCATCCTGGTCACTTTGTGATGATTGTGTACCAGACGAATCATTATTAATGCGATCACGATGTTGTCGCCATTTTGAGGATCTAAAGTGTTTTGTAGAAGCATTTGGGTTATTAACCCAAGGATAAACGGTTCCTTGTTGGTAATCTCTCTGAACCACCAAAAGTTTGTCACGTTTGAATTTCAGCAATTCTTGTCGGTATTTTTCAGTTTGTTCCTGTAATTTATTTATCCAGTTGGTTTCAGGATCATTTCTGAACGAGTCCTCCATAGTTTTCTCAAACTCAGCAATTTCGGTTTTAATCTTAGTTAATTCCCGGTTGGACTCCTCAATGACCAATAGTAATAAATCGAAGCTACATTTATTAAGAACGGCCATCCAGCGTCGGCAAAATTCAGTGTTAAATTTACCGATGGTGGGGGCGTTCTTAATTCTAAATCCCCTTGGGATCAGTTTTTTACGGAAATAATCACTCAAAGTAGACCCGTGCAGAAAATAATCAATTTCCTTCTTTTTCAGTTTTAACAATTTGAAGAAGAATTGTCCATTTGGCATGGATAACCCCGTTGCGTCCGTAAGCTCTGGGAATAAAATATTTTCTGCATCACTCTCAGAGAGAGAGAGCATTTCACCCAGTGGCAGGGTAACATCCCTGTAGCCACTGGTAGCAGGTTGCTCTATGCCCGTTGCCATATCAATGATATGTTATATTCCATATACTCCAAGTGAAAAAAATAGGAAAAAAAACACAAAACAAAAAAATTAGGAGAACAAAGTCTGTGTCCTGGTGGTTTAAATTGAGGGTGCCTCGTCAATGTAGAAACAGTGAGAGTATCCGTCGCTTAGCAAAACGGACGATTACACAATCTCTCCAGAAGTATAATGCAGGGAAGGACTGGCACTCCAAACAAATCCACAATGGAGATAAGGCCCAGGTGCCCGTGTAGAGGAAATTGCATGCAGAAACTGGAACACGGCACTCAAAGGTCTTCATACACATGCATACAGCAGACTTGACAACAGCCGATTACACAGCCATGTAGTGATGTCAACGTTTAATTTAATGCTAAATTTCGTCAGGACAAAGATGAATAAACATAACAAGTGCTTACCTTAAATACCCAACAAACACAGACTGGTCCCGCCGCTGCACGAGCTGGTTCCTGACGGGAGCCAATGACGTCACCATCCAGCGACGCACGCTCACTCGCGTCGTTACCATGGCAACCCGCCGAGCACCCAAACTCTGTGCTGCAGAATGGACAAATATCCCCATTAACTAGTGCATAATCCACATAAACTAACATAAAATTACAGTGCAACAATAACAAGAGGCAATGGGCAATTACTAGAACGTAACTAATCAAAACAGAGCTACACTTTAGCAAGCCAGAGGGAACGGGTGGCAGACAGGAGATAATAAGAAAGCGTGTTTACATCTTAATTAAGGTGCTTTTATAATTAACTTGTAGCAAGAAGAATAAATACTATACAATAACCAATCATAGAGATCTAGGTTAATATATACGATGTCAAACACGAAAACTTGTATAATTAGAGAAAACAACCCAAGTTATTAGACTCATTAAGCCCATAAGGGGTAAGAGTCCGGAGCTCAAAAATCCAACGTGCCTCCTTACGGAGAAGGAGAGCACCCCGGTCGCCTCTCCGTATATTAATGGGGAGGCGACCGGAGAGATTGTGTAATCGTCCGTTTTGCTAAGCGACGGATACTCTCACTGTTTCTACATTGACGAGGCACCCTCAATTTAAACCACCAGGACACAGACTTTTGTTCTCCTAATTTTTTTGTTTTGTGTTTTTTTTCCTATTTTTTTCACTTGGAGTATATGGAATATAACATATCATTGATATGGCAACGGGCATAGAGCAACCTGCTACCAGTGGCTACAGGGATGTTACCCTGCCACTGGGTGAAATGCTCTCTCTCTCTGAGAGTGATGCAGAAAATATTTTATTCCCAGAGCTTACGGACGCAACGGGGTTATCCATACCAAATGGACAATTATTCTTCAAATTGTTAAAACTGAAAAAGAAGGAAATTGATTATTTTCTGCACGGGTCTACTTTGAGTGATTATTTCCGTAAAAAACTGATCCCAAGGGGATTTAGAATTAAGAACGCCCCCACCATCGGTAAATTTAACACTGAATTTTGCCGACGCTGGGTGGCCGTTCTTAATAAATGTAGCTTCGATTTATTACTATTGGTCATTGAGGAGTCCAACCGGGAATTAACTAAGATTAAAACCGAAATTGCTGAGTTTGAGAAAACTATGGAGGACTCGTTCAGAAATGATCCTGAAACCAACTGGATAAATAAATTACAGGAACAAACTGAAAAATACCGACAAGAATTGCTGAAATTCAAACGTGACAAACTTTTGGTGGTTCAGAGAGATTACCAACAAGGAACCGTTTATCCTTGGGTTAATAACCCAAATGCTTCTACAAAACACTTTAGATCCTCAAAATGGCGACAACATCGTGATCGCATTAATAATGATTCGTCTGGTACACAATCATCACAAAGTGACCAGGATGGTGAGCCCTCAAAAGTCCCAGGTAAACCCCCTTTAGGGGTTCGAACCCGCGCTCAACGCGTGGCTCCACCAAAAAAACAAGGCGCGGGGGCCAATGGCAAAGGATCTACAAACAAGAAGCGCGTAGCGAAAAAACGGACATAGTCTTTAATCTTTCCAAAAGAACTTTATCCAGGGATGAATTGAGTGTCCTGAATAAAGGATTATCTTTCATTCCTTCAGCTAAGTTCGACAAATTTGCCTGGACGGTGGATCTACACAAATTTACACGACAAATACGTCTTAAAGAATTTTTTGATAAGCAACCAGTACAGCTTCCATCATCTCAGATTCAAAGGTTCAAACCTAAGTCAACATTTGACCCGGCCTCTTCTAATAATTCCTTGAAGGTGTTCACAAGGACCCTTAATAAATGTGTTATGGATGAAGTTGATAGCTTTACCACTCCAAGAAATAACCTCACTAGATCTGAGCAAGCAGCATTGAGGAATTTACAAGATTATACAGACATAGTTATCCGCCCAGCCGACAAGGGTGGGGGCGTGGTCGTGTTAGACCTTGATTATTACCGTAATGAGATGTTATCTCAATTGAATGACGCAGAGGTCTACAGAAGACTCGCATCAGACCCTACAGCTACATTTAAAAAGGAATTCGATACCATCCTATTGGAAGCAGTTAACAATGACATTATCACTGAGAAGGTCTGTAAAGCATTAATTATCAATTTTCCCAAAACACCAGTTATATACTCTATCCCAAAATTACACAAAGATTCTATTCATCCTCCCGGGCGCCCCATTATCAGTGCCCGTGACTCAATTTACTATATCATATCACAATATTTGGACAGTTTCCTTCAAGAATTGATCCAAGATCAACCGACCTATCTGAAGGATTCCTCCACCTTCCTTAGGAAACTGGTTACATTACCAACACTTCCACAAGGTTGTCATCTTTGTACAATAGATGTGGTGTCATTATACACCAATATCCCCCATGCCAGGGGGGTACAGGCTGTTCGTAGGTTTCTTACAGGTAATTTGGCCTATCGGGGCCCTGACATTAATTTCTTTTGTGACCTGCTGAAGTTATCTTTAACAAGGAATTACTTTTTATTTGACCGTCAGTGGTATATCCAACTAAGAGGCTGTGCCATGGGATCTTGTGTGGGGCCTTCTCTGGCTAACATTTTTATGTTTGATATTGATAAAGATCTTTTTTTGTTGAACCCCATGATGCAAACCAAGATTTTGTACCTAACTAGGTACATAGATGATCTCTTCATCATCTGGTCTGGTACTAGCCAGGAATTCACTGCGGCAATGGAGGTCGCTAACACTTTGGATGCCAACATACGGTTCACTTACACCATCAGTGACAAAGTAGTGCATTACCTGGATGTGGAAGTATCCTTATATAATGGGAAATTGGTCACTGATCTATTTAAGAAACCGACGGACCGGAACACTGTTCTGAGGGCAGACAGCCAACATCCCAGTTTTGTTACTCATAGCCTACCCAAATCCCAATTTCTGCGGGCGATCCGGACTTGTGACACTCTTGAGAAGGCTGAACGCCGCATTGATTTTATGATACGGGACTTTGTTAGCCGTGGTTATGCCATTACTCATTTGAAGACCATCAAAAATCAGGTCCTGGGAATATCTAGAGATGAAGTCCTGACAATTAAGCCGGCTAATTCCAATGGGGATAATAAAGTCCCCTTTGTCCAAGAGTTCCACCCGTTTAGCCAACGGAATATGCAGATAGGCAAAAAGCTGTGGCCTATTATCACCACGGACCCAGACTTTAAATCCCTTAAGGACTCTAAATTGATGCCCAGCTATAGGAGGAACCGGAATCTTCGTGATTTTCTTGTTAGGAATGACATTTCCAACTTTGATATTACAATACCCAAGACTTTTCTTGCACGTCAGCCAGGTTGCTATAAATGTTTGGGCTGCACCACGTGTCGTTCGATGGAATGTGGCCCAACTTTTAATCATCCACACTCTGGTGTCAAAATCCGCATTAAACATGTACTTTCTTGTTTAAGCACCTATGTAATTTATTATATTAAATGCCCTTGTGGCTTATTATACATAGGTAAGACCATCCGCCAGTTCAGAGAGAGGATGGCATTGCATCGTCAGGCTATTCGCTCTGCTTTAGAGGGAACTCCCCAAGAACAGCCGGTAGCTCGCCATTTTCGGGAGGCTAAGCATTCCCTAGCCAGTTTGCGACATAAGGTCATTGACCATGTCCCCATTAATATACGGGGAGGCGACCGGGGTGCTCTCCTTCTCCGTAAGGAGGCACGTTGGATTTTTGAGCTCCGGACTCTTACCCCTTATGGGCTTAATGAGTCTAATAACTTGGGTTGTTTTCTCTAATTATACAAGTTTTCGTGTTTGACATCGTATATATTAACCTAGATCTCTATGATTGGTTATTGTATAGTATTTATTCTTCTTGCTACAAGTTAATTATAAAAGCACCTTAATTAAGATGTAAACACGCTTTCTTATTATCTCCTGTCTGCCACCCGTTCCCTCTGGCTTGCTAAAGTGTAGCTCTGTTTTGATTAGTTACGTTCTAGTAATTGCCCATTGCCTCTTGTTATTGTTGCACTGTAATTTTATGTTAGTTTATGTGGATTATGCACTAGTTAATGGGGATATTTGTCCATTCTGCAGCACAGAGTTTGGGTGCTCGGCGGGTTGCCATGGTAACGACGCGAGTGAGCGTGCGTCGCTGGATGGTGACGTCATTGGCTCCCGTCAGGAACCAGCTCGTGCAGCGGCGGGACCAGTCTGTGTTTGTTGGGTATTTAAGGTAAGCACTTGTTATGTTTATTCATCTTTGTCCTGACGAAATTTAGCATTAAATGAAACGTTGACATCACTACATGGCTGTGTAATCGGCTGTTGTCAAGTCTGCTGTATGCATGTGTATGAAGACCTTCGAGTGCCGTGTTCCAGTTTCTGCATGCAATTTCCTCTACACGGGCACCTGGGCCTTATCTCCATTGTGGATTTGTTTGGAGTGCCAGTCCTTCCCTGCATTATATATATATATATATATATATATATATACATAATCCCCCCCTTCCCCGTATTGGTGTCATTTCTTCATTCTAATAGGTTTCTTTTATATTTTCCTATTACACAAAGAGCCACCCTTAGAGAACCCTGCTCCAGGCCATTGATCCCTAGTTCCCTATTCCAATGTCCATATCCACACCCCAAAAGGTAGCCCATAATTGTAGGTGTCCTTAATCATCTAAATATGTATAATCAAGTGCCTCATTAAGGCCTTTGGGCATAAGTGTCTCCAATTTAAAGATCCAGGAAGACTCATCTATATAAAGTTGCCTAAATCTATTTCCACCTCTTTTTGTGTTGGTATACCTTTCCACTGCTATAATCGACAAACATTTGGGATCCCCTGCATGATGTTTTGAAAAGTGTCGTGAGACACTATGCGTAGCTTTTCTATTCAAAATATTACATCTATGTTCCCTAAATCTACTTTTAATGCTTCTAGTGGTTCTTCCTACATATTGTAGAGAACATGGACACTGGAGGACATACACAGAGTAACTGGATTCACAGTTCATAAAATGTTTGATGTTAAAGATATCCCCATTAGAGCTAGATGTTATACTGGTTGCTTTATTCACCATATATTTACAGGTCAAGCAAATAGATTTATTGCATTTAAAACAGCCCACAATCTTATTTGTTAGCCAATTTGAAGATCCTTCCTTTTTTATTCCATTCAGGGTTTTTAGCATGCCTGGAGCTAACATATTCCCCAAATTTGTGTTCTTTTTAAAGATTACTGCTGGTCTTTTATTAATTACACTTTTTAGTATAGGGTCCTTTCCTAGTATTGCAAAATTATCACAATCTTTTTTTATTTCCCTTGATTTAGTGTTATATTTAGATGGGGAAAAAATAGGATTTTAATACCTACCGGTAAATCCTTTTCTCCTAGTCCGTAGAGGATGCTGGGTTCCACTTCAGTACCATGGGGTATAGACTGTTCCGCAGGAGCCATGGGCACTTTAAGACTTTTTCAGAGTGTGAACTGGCTCCTCCTTCTATGCCCCTCCTCCAGACCTCAGTATAGGAACTGTGCCCAGGGAGACGGATTTACTTTTTTAGTTAATGGTGAGATTAATACCAGCTCACACTTCAAGCATGCCGCACACATGGTATTCAACAAAATACATGCCAACGGCATGATCATTACAGCAACCTTGCTGAAAACATTTTAAAAAAATTAACAACTGCAGGCAAAGTACGCACTGAGTTGGGTGCCCAGCATCCTCTACGGACTAGGAGAAAAGGATTTACTGGTAGGTATTAAAATCCTGTTTTCTCATACGTCCTAGAGGATGCTGGGGTCCACTTCAGTACCATGGGGTTATACTAAAGCTCCAGTACGGGCGGGAGAGTGCGGATGACACTGCAGCACCGATTGACCAAACTGTAGGTCCTCATCGGCCAAGGTGTCAAACTTGTAAAACTTAGCAAACGTGTTTGCCCCTGACCAAGTAGCTGCTCGGCAAAGTTGTAATGCCGAGACCCCCCGGGCAGCCGCCCAGGACGAGCCCACCTTTCTAGTAGAATGGGCAGTCACCGAATTCGGTACCGGCAATCCTGACGTAGAATGAGCGTGCTGAATCGTACCTCTGATCCAGCGCGCAATAGTCTGCTTAGAAGCAGGACACCCAATCTTGTTGGGAGCATACAGGACAAACAGAGCTTCTGTTTTCCTTATCCGAGTCGTTCTTGCGACATAGATTCTCAAAGCCCTGACCACATCAACGGACTTTGAAGCAGCGATGGTGTCAGTAGCCACTGGCACCACAATAGGTTCGTTTATATGGAAAGAAGAAAACCACCTTTGGAAGAAATTGTTGACGAGTTCGTAACTCAGCCCTATCTTCATGGAAAACCAAGTAAGGGCTCTTGTGAGACAAGGCACCTAACTCAGACACCCTTCTTGTGGATGCCAAGGCCAACAGCATGACCACTTTCCAAGTGAGAAATTTTAACTCCATCTCCTGGAGAGGTTCAAACCAATCCGATTGAAGGAATCGTAACACCACGTTAAGATCCCATGGTGCCACAGGAGGCACAAATGGAGGTTGGATGTGTAGCACCCCTATCACAAAAGTCTGAACTTCTGGAAGGGAAGCCAATTGTTTCTGAAAGAAAACGGACAAAGCCGAAAGCTGGCCCTTGATTGAACCCAATCGTAGGTCTGCATCCACACCCACCTGGAGAAAATGGAGAAAACGTCCTAACTTAAAACTCTTCCATTGGAGTCTTCTTGGTTTCACACCAAGACACACATTTTCCCCAAATACGGTGGTAATGTTTAGACGTTACTCCTTTCCTGGCCTGAATAAGAGTGGAAATTACTTCTTTGGGAATACCCTTTCGGTCTAGGACCCGGCGCTCAACAGCCATGCCATCAAATGTAGCCACGGTAAGTCGTGATACACGCACAGCCCCTGCTGTAGCAGGTCCTCGCGAAGAGGAAGAGGCCAAGGATCTTCTATGATCAACTCTTGAAGGTCTGGATACCAAGCCCTCCTTGGCCAGTCTGGGACCATGAGGATCGCTCGAACTCCTGTTCACTTTATGATTTTGAGAACTTTTGGTATCAGTGCAAGTGGAGGGAAGACATATACCAACCGGAACACCGAATGGGTCACTAGTGCATCCACTGCTATTGCTTGAGGGTCTCTCGACCTGGAACAATATCTCTGAAGCTTCTTGTTGAGATGAGATGCCATCATGTTTACTTGAGGAACTCCCCAAAGACCTGTCACCTCTGCGAAGACTTCTTGGTGGAGGCCCCATTCTCCTGGATGGAGATCGTGTCTGCTGAGGAAGTCTGCTTCCCAGTTGTCCACTCCCGGAATGAAAATTGCAGACAGAGCTCTTGCATGTCTTTCTGCCCAGCGGAGGAACTTTGTCACCTCTGCCCTTGCCGCTCTGCTTTCGTTCTGCCCTGACGGTTTATGTACGCGACTGCTGTTACATTGTCCAACTGGATCTGTACGGGTTGATCTTGAAGAAGATGTACCACTTGTAGAAGGCCGTTGTAAATGGCTCTCAACTCCAGAACGTTTATGTGAAGACAAGTTTCTTGACTTGACCATCTACCTTGGAAGCTCTCCCCCTGTGTGACTGCTCCCCAGCCTCGGAGACTTGCATCCGTGGTCACCAGGATCCAGTCTTGAATCCCGAACCTGCGTCCCTCTAGGAGGTGAGAACCGTGTAGCCACAACAGGAGCTAAATTCTGGCTTTGGGTGACAGGATTATCCTCTGATGCATGTGTAGATGGGATCCGGACCACTTGTCCAATAGGTCCTCCTGGAATACTCTGGCATGGAATCGGCCAAACTGTATGGCCTCGTAGGCCGCTACCATCTTTCCCAACAACCGAATGCATTGATGAATCGACGCTCTTGTTGGTTTCAGAATTTGTTTGACCATTCTCTGGATTTCCAGAGCCTTTGAAATACCCTCTGTACTTCTGTGTCCAGTATCATCCCGAGAAAGGACAATCTTGTCGTTGGTTCCAATTGTGACTTTGGAAAATGTATGATCCAACCATGACGTTGGAGTATTGTCAGGGAGAGTGCAATGTTCTGCATCAACTTTTCCCTGGACCTCGCTTTTATCAGGAGATCATCCAGATAAGGAATTATATTGACTCCTTGCAGTCAAAGGAGGACCATCGTCTCCGCCATTACTTTGGTGAATACCCTCGGTGCCGTGGAGAGTCCGAACGGCAACGTCTGAAACTGGTAATAACAATCCTGTACTGCGAATCTCAGATAAGCTTGATGCGGAGGATAAATTGGAACATGTAAGTAGGCATCTTTCATGTCCACTGACACCATGAATTCCCCCTCCTCCAGACTGGAAATCACTGCCCTCAGAGATTCCATCTTAAACTTGAACCTTTGCAGGTAGAGATTCAGATTTTTCAGGTTTAGAAATGGTCTGACCGAGCCGTCCGGCTTCGGAACTACAAATAGGCTTGAATAAAAACCTTTCTCCTTGTTTAGACAGGGGAACCAGGACAATGACTTGATCCTGACACAATCACTGTATTGCTACTGCTACCACTTTCCTATCCGGGACAGAAGCTGGTAAGGTCGATTCGAAAATACGGCCTGGGGAAATGTCATGAAACTCCAGTTTATACCCGTGGGACTCTATTTGTACAGCCTACGTGTCTAGGCCAGATTGAACCCAGAACTGACTGAAGAGTTTCAGATGTGCCCCCACCTGAGCGGACTCCCGCAAGGGAGCCCCAGTGTCATGCTGAAGATTTGGCATAAGCAGAGGTTGATTTCTGCTCCTGTGAGACACTGTGGACTTTATTTCCTTTTTCCCTACCTTTACCCTTTTTTTAAAAATTTTAATTATTGGGTCGAAAAGACTGCATCTGAGAGTGATGTGTCTTTTACGCCGGCGCAGGAGCATTAGGCAAGAATGTCGACTCTACCTGCGTTAGCCGCAGAACTAAAGCATCCAACCCATCTCCAAATAAGGCCTCACCTTTATACGGGAGAGCCTCCATATTCCTTTTGGAGTCTGCGTCAGCATTCCATTGGCTAATCCACAATGCCCTCCGTGCTGAGATTGCCATGGTAGCGTTTCTTGATCCCAAGAGACCAATATCTTTCATGGTTCCTAGCATGTACGCAGCAGCGTCTATGATATGTCCTAACGTTAGGAGTATCTCGTCTCCATCTATTGTGTCAATGTCTAATGACAAGTTTTCTGACCACTTTTAAATAGCACTACTAACCCACGCATAGACAATGGTAGGGCTGAGTAGTGTCCCATTGGCCACATCAATAGATCACCTCACGAGCTTGCAGTCTGCCGGCTCCTTAAGTGAAGCCATTCCACACGCAGGGAGAAACACCTTTTTCCTTTTATGACAGGGCCCTGTGACTCCCACCTTTTGGAAAAAGGTAAGCTGCCTGAATTCCTTTTGGGAATCTGAAATTTCTTTTCAGGTTAAATCAGACTCCCTCCAAGACTGTTCAACTCATGAGGTGGAGGGAAAATTACATTACTTCTTTACTAAAGTAAACCCTCTCCTGTGGTAAAAGAGGGGGCTTCGTAACTTCTAACACCTCCTTTATAGCTAAACCATGTTTTGAATGCTTTTCGCTAACTTAGGACCTATTCCCCTGGAATCACTAGTGTCGACACAGGAATCAGAGTCCGTGTGGGTATCAGTTTGTACTACTTGTGCAAATTTTTATGTGACCCAGACGGGTCCCTGTGGATGAAAGGCAGAACTTTTAAAAATCACATCTTCAACAGATTATTTTCAGTTTTCTGCATGAGATTCAGTCCAACCTCTTACTGATATGATTCACACTATCACGTAAACCTTTCACCCAGTCAGGCTCTTGATGTCATATTACAACTCTGTGTCCCTAACATGGCTCCCACAGAGGAAGAGCTCCCTGCCTCAGACATGTCACACACATGCACAATCACACCACAGACACTCCGGGCTTATAGGGGACAGACCCACAGTAAAATCTGTCAGAGGGACACAGAAATGAATTGCCAGTCCACAACTCAGCGCTTAAATAAAAATCTCTGTCGTGTACTTTGTACACAGAGACTTTCCGCTCTCTCTCTCTCTCTCTCTATATATATATATATATATATATATATATATATACTGTATATTGCCATAATATCACAATATACACTTTCCCCCCCTCTTTCTACTCTGATACTAAACAGAAACTAAGAGGAGGATCAGCGTTTCTTCCCCTGCTTTTTGCTGGAAGAAAATGGCGCTGAGCAGTGTGCTGGCTGACTGAGGAGGAAGCCCTGCCCCCGTAATGGCACATTTCTCCTCAGAATTTTTCACACTATTTTTTATACTGGCGGGGGCTAGGACTGTGCCTCAGCATCTTATGTCCTCTTGTTAGCCAGTTTAGAGTAGGTTTCATGCTGCCCAGGGCGCCCCCCGCCCCCCCCCCCCCCCCCCAAACCCCCTCCACCCCCTGGCCCTGCACCCTGCTGTGCCTGTGTTGATGGGTAGCATGGCGCGCAGCGTTCCCGCCTGCTGCATGGTACCTTTTAGCCGTCACGATGACTGAAGATCTCCCTTCTGTACACTCACCTGTCTTCTGGCTCTGCAAGGGGGGTGACGGCGCGCTGTGGGAGTGAGCGCATAGCCGCAGCTAGTGTTCAGTTCCCTTCAGGAGCTAATGGTGTCCTGTCAGCAAGAAGTAGAGCCATGAAACTATTCAGGAAGTTGGTTCCTACTTCTTCCCCCTAAGTCCCACGAAGCAGGGAGACTGTTGCCAGCAGTCTCCCTGAAAATAAAAACCTAACATAAAGTCTTTCAGAGAAACTCAGTAGAGCTCCTCTGGAGTGCATCCAGTCTGCCTGGGCACATTTTCTAAACTGAGGTCTGGAGGAGGGGCATAGAGGGAGGAGCCAGTTCACAGTCTGAAAAACTCTTAAAGTGCCCATGGCTCCTGCGGAACCGTCTATACCCCATGGTACTGAAGTGGACCCCAGCATCCTCTAGGACGTATGAGAAATAATCTTTTCAGATACCTTATTTGTTTGACTGATAGATGTGATGCCCCCCATATTCGTTGTTGATATTTCTTGTCTTGGATTAAATGGACCTTCCCTATTTATTATTGGATCTTGTGTTAATAACAGATCTTTTCTACACAATTTCCTAGCATATTCTCTTGCATTGTTAAGGAGTCTACCTGGATAGCCCCTTCTTTCAAAATGTCCCAACATGATCTCCATTTGAGAAAAGAAATCCTCATCCCCTGCACAATTTCTCCTTAAGCGCACTATTTGATTTTTTGGGATGTTTCTTATCCATGGTCTATGGTGAGGCAGGTAGAATATATGAGCATAAGGGTCATGTGGGCATTATACACAGGCGCAGCAGTATATACTGCTGGAAATTTGTTGAGTTTTGATTAGAGATGTGTGGAAAAGATAGCACTGCCTCACCTGTCATAGACTTTTTACTCCAGAGTTTTGACTATAAAATGATTAGAAAAATACAAAGATATTTCTAATATATTCTTTGTATATTTCATATACTTTATATAGTCAGAACTCTGGCATATATGTTAGTATGACAGGAAAGGCTCTGCCTCACCTCACCACACGTCACTGGTTTGTGTGGGTTTCCTCCAGATGTACAAGTTTCCTCCCACAATCCAAAAACATACTGGTAGATTAACTGGCTTTTGACAAAGAAATGAACACTAGTCACTTTGGGTGGTATACAAATGATATATCATGCCCAATCTCCTTTCTAACGTGATCGCAGTTATCGCGCCCATAGTAATCAGGTTTAGCTGCGTAAAAGGTTGGGCGCCCTCACTACTCTGGGGGTAGCGAGCTGAAATTATTATACCATGCCTGTTAGCAGAAACAGAACGGGTGTTGAAGGGGGTGAAAATAATTGAATACCGCCCTTTGTGTCTATGTGATAGGGAATATGGATTGTAAGATACACTGTAGCAGGGACTGATGTGAATGACCAATGTTCACTGTAAAGTGCTGCATAATATATGTGCATTATTTATAAATAACTGTTAATAAATTAAAATAAAGAAATTATCCCTATTCCCATTGGTGGTAGGTGAGGCTAATGCAATGCGCAATGGTAGGTTAATTCACAATAAAGGGCATATATACAGTACAAGGAGCATCCCAGAGGAAAATATACAATACAGAGAGTATCCCAGAGATCAATATACAATACAGAGAACATTCCAGAAACTGATAAACCAAACAGAGAGAATTCCATATGTCACATATAGGCAGCAGTACCCTGATCACCAAGTCTACTGCTCTCCTCTCTCCACTCTGCCTTTCTTTAAGCTACAAACTTCAGCAAGTATGCTGTTCTTCCAGGTTGTACTACAGCAGGTGTAGGCAACATGTGGCACTCCAACTGCAGGCACTGTCACAGTTTAAGGATGCCTTAACTACATAACTGTGGCAAGGTCGCAAGGAATGTTGGGATGTGTAGTTCCACATGTGAAATACCACAGATTGCCTACCCTGTTACTACAGCCTGTGACACTTGCATCATTTAATACCCACCCTTCCAAGCACTCTCTTGCAAGATCATTTTTGTTAGTATTCTGGGCTCCAATGTGCCTGTACTTTCCCCATGGACCCTGCTATACTTTTTCCTGATTAACTTTTTCTTTTTTTTACTATTTATGTGTATCTGGCACTATACTGGAGACATTATGTGTAAGGAACACTACTGTGGCTGTTATGTGTAAGGCTGCTAATTGTGTGTGTAGAGGGAGTGTGAAAATATATTTATTTATAGTTTGATAATATGAAGTTGTGAGGCCATGCCCACTTTTCCAGGGGTGCTAGTAGGGTGCTCAGGGTGCTAGTAGGCCTGGAACTGGCCCTGCACTGCAGGTGGGGCAGATATAACATGTGCAAAGAGTTAGATTTGGGTGGGTTAATTTGTTGTTGTGCAGGGTAACTACCGGCTGTTTTATTTTTACACTGCAGTTTAGATTTCAGTTTGAACACACTCAGGAGCGTATCTAGGCACGGGCAAGCCGGGCAGGCGCCTGGCGCACTGCGGCCCGCGGCCTCAGTCACCCTGCAGGCGTCCGCCGCACCCCGGCTGCAGCAAGCGTTGTGGGCAGTGTGGGCGCCCGCTGCAGCCGGCTCCATTTTCAGACAGACACTAGAGGTCATAATTGACCTCTAGTGTTTGTGCGGCACTGCTATGGGAGAGACGTCATGACGTCTCTTCCATAGAGAGGAGCTGGCGGCGGCCAGAGATGGAGCTGCAGCAGCAGCAGCGGTTGGGAAGCAGGAGCGGGGCTGGTGTTGTTTTTTTTTTAGTGTTTGTAAGCGGCGCTACAAGGGGGCATCTCTACTGGCAGCACATTTAATGGGGGCACATCTAAGGGGGCATAACTACAGGGGCATCTGTACTGGCAGCACATCTAAGGGGGCATAACTACAGGGGCACCTCTACTGGGGGTACATCAAATGGGGGCAAATCTACAGGGGGCATCTCTACTGGGGGCACATCTAAGGGAGCATAACTACAGGGGCACATCTACTGGGGGCATAATTACTGGGGGCACAACTACAGGGGCCACACCCCTTCCCTATGAAGCCAAGTCCCTATTTTTTTACACGCGCCTTCGGCGCGTACTAACCGTTTTACCTGGGTGCAACAAGGTCTAGAACTGGCCCTGAACACACCCCACCCAAATCTAACTCTCTCTACACATTGTACCTGTCCCACCTGCAGTGCACATGGTTTTGCCACTTAGAGGAAAATGTTGCTGCTGCGACCACGTCTGAATTAGGCCCTATGTACAATATAGTGACTGCCATACAATACAAAGCCTTGTTAATTCATACTGAACCTGCTACCAAATTCTTCCAGGCAGGGGCGTAGGGAGGGCGGTTCCAGTGGAGCGCAAGCTCCAGGCGCCGGAAACTTCAGAGGGCACCGGGCAGCTACTAGCGCACGCAGGGGGGTTTCTGAGTACCTAGAAACCCCCCCTGCTAACTCGATCTGCTACTGCAGCGCAGTGAGGAGCGGCTGGAGGAGGGATGAGGAGTGCTTCGGGCAGCGGAGTGCGGCGCAGAGAGAGCGGCTCCCCCCGGAGTGCGGCGCAGAGAGAGCGGCTTCCCCCCAACATGCAGCCCATCAACAGCAGCCTCCCGGAGAAGAAGCAGGGGGTACAAGTGAGGACCAGTCTCCCCGGCGAGATCGGGTGCAGGAGTGGGGCACGAGGCGGTGGCATGGAAGGGGCGTCCAGGGCAGCAGGTGCAGTCCAAGTGGGTGTGTGAGGGGGGACAGTCAGTCTGTATTGACAATATTGCACTAGACGTTTTTCTTTTTTTGAGATTGGGAATCCACTGGAATTTATCATTATTCCACAGTGAAACAAAAATTACTGCTACATTATATATCATAGGGGCTACATACAAGGACCCCATGACTAAAATCTACACAACGTAAACAAAATATGTACAACATATTTTTACATATATAGAGAGATGCATAATCCACCCCCCACACACACACACACACACACACACACACACACACACACACACACACACACCCCTTCCCCCATATTGTTGTAATTTCTTCATTCTAATAGGTTTATTTTATATTTTCCTATTACACAAAGAGCCACCCTTAGAACACCCTTCTCCAGGCCAAAGTGATCCCTATTTCCCTATTCCAATGTCCATATCCACACCCCAAAAAGTAGCCCATAATTGTAGGTGTCCTTAATCATCTAAACCACAGGTTCTCAAACTCGGTCCTCAGGACCCCACACAGTGCATGTGTTCAGTGGCGGAAGTTTGTCACAGTTGCCTGGAGGCAAGAAAAATATTGGTGCCCCCTATATATATATATATATATATATATATATATATTGTAACTACAGTATATGAAGCTACTGCAAAAAACCGTTGCAACTAGGCAGATCTATGTAGGGGTCCAGCCACACACTACATAGATCTGCTCAGTAACTCACAATGCTGATAATTTCTCTGACAATTAATTTGCCAGTGTCATACCCATGATTAGAACCCACAACCTATTACACTGGAAGCATGCACCTTACTGGTGGAGATATCTGCTCCTGCATAGGAAGTATGAGAATTCTAACTATATGAAGTTACGTGTAATTGTCAGAGAAATAACTTCACATAGTTAGAATTCTCATGTTTCCTTTATAGGAGCAAATAGCTTCATCAGTAAGGTGTCTGCTTCCAGTGTATCTATAATAAAGAGGGTGTGATTTGTAAGGTGTAGTGACTAGTGGGGAAGTCGGCTACAGAAGAGATACCGGCTGCTGTCAAATAACTTAATTGATTAATGTCATTGAACACACGGAACAGGAGGAGAGGTGCCCCCCTTCAAAGCAGGAGCCCGGCGGCAGCTGACTCCGTTGCCTCCCAGAGTTCTGCCTCTGCATGTGTTGCAGGTCTCCTCACAGAATCACAATTGAAATAATAAGAATTTACTCACCGGTAATTCTATTTCTCGTAGTCCGTAGTGGATGCTGGGAACTCCGTAAGAACCATGGGGAATAGACGGGCTCCGCAGGAGACTGGGCACTCTAAAAGAAAGATTAGGTACTATCTGGTGTGCACTGGCTCCTCCCTCTATGCCCCTCCTCCAGACCTCAGTTAGGGAAACTGTGCCCGGAAGAGCTGACACAACAAGGAAAGGATTTGGAATCCAGGGTAAGACTCATACCAGCCACACCAATCACACTGTACAACTTGTGATAACCATACCCAGTTAATAGTATGAACAAAAACTGAGCCTCCGTTTACGGATGGCTCATAACAATAACCCTTTAGTGAAGCAATAACTATATACATGTATTGCAGAGAGTCCGCACTTGGGACGGGCGCCCAGCATCCACTACGGACTACGAGAAATAGAATTACCGGTGAGTAAATTCTTATTTTCTCTGACGTCCTAGTGGATGCTGGGAACTCCGTAAGGACCATGGGGATTATACCAAAGCTCCCAAACGGGCGGGAGAGTGCGGATGACTCTGCAGCACCGAATGGGCAAACTCAAGGTCCTCCTCAGCCAGGGTATCAAACTTGTAGAATTTTGCAAATGTGTTTGAACCCGACCAAGTAGCAGCTCGGCAAAGCTGTAATGCCGAGACCCCTCGGGCAGCCGCCCAAGAAGAGTCCACCTTCCTTGTGGAATGGGCCTTCACCGATTTTGAATGCGGCAATCCAGCCGCAGAATGAGCCTGCTGAATCGTGCTACATATCCAGCGAGCAATAGTTTGCTTTGAAGCAGGAGCACCCAGCTTGTTGGGTGCATGCAGGATAAATAGCGAGTCAGTTTTTCTGACTCCAGCCGTCCTGGAAACATAAATTTTCAAAGCCCGGACTACGTCCAGCAACTTGGAATCCTCCAAGTCCCGAGTAGCCGCAGGCACCACAATAGGTTGGTTCAAATGAAACGCTGATACCACCTTTGGGAGAAATTGGGGACGAGTTCTCAATTCTGCCCTGTCCATATGGAAGATCAGATATGGGCTTTTACAAGACAAAGCCGCCAATTCTGACACACACCCAGCCGAAGCTAAGGCCAATAGCATGACCACCTTCCACGTGAGATACTTTAGCTCCACGGTCTTAAGTGGCTCAAACCAGTGTGATTTCAGGAAATCCAACACAACGTTAAGATCCCAAGGTGCCACTGGAGGCACAAAAGGGGGCTGAATATGCAGCACTCCCTTAACAAACGTCTGAACTTCAGGCAGTGAAGCCAGTTCTTTTTGAAAGAAAATAGATAGGGCCGAAATCTGGACCTTTATGGATCCTAATTTTAGGCCCATAGACACTCCTGACTGTAGGAAGTGCAGGAATCGACCCAGCTGGAATTCCTCTGTAGGGGCCTTCCTGGCCTCACACCAAGCAACATATTTTCGCCATATTCGGTGATGATGTTTTGCTGTCACGTCTTTCCTAGCCTTTATCAGCGTAGGAATAACTTCATCCGGAATGCCCTTTTCCGCTAGGATCCAGGCGTTCTACCGCCATGCCGTCAAACGCAGCCGCGGTAAGTCGTGGAACAGACAGGGCCCCTGTTGTAACAGGTCCTGTCTGAGAGGCAGAGGCCATGGGTCCTCTGAGATAATTTCTTGTAGTTCTGGGTACCAAGTTCTTCTTGGCCAATCCGGAACGATGAGTATAGTTCTTACTCCTCTCTTTCTTACTATCCTCAGTACCTTGGGTATGAGAGGAAGAGGAGGGAACACATAAACCGACTGGTACACCCACGGTGTCACTAGTGCGTCCACAGTTATCGCCTGAGGGTCCCTTGACCTGGCGCAATATTTTTTTAGCTTTTTGTTGAGACGGGACGCCATCATGTCCACCTGTGGCAGTTCCCAGCGATTTACAATCTGTGTGAAGACTTCTTGATGAAGTCCCCACTCTCCCGGGTGGAGGTCGTGCCTGCTGAGGAAGTCTGCTTCCCAGTTGTCCACTCCCGGAATGAACACTGCTGACAGTGCTAGCACGTGATTCTCCGCCCATTGAAGAATCCTTGTGGCTTCTGCTATTGCCATCCTGCTTCTCGTGCCGCCCTGGCGGGTTTACATGGGCGACCGCCGTGATGTTGTCTGACTGAATCAGTACAGGTTGGTTTTGAAGCAGGGGCTCTGCTTGATTCAGGGCGTTGTAAATGGCCCTTAGTTCCAGTATATTTATGTGTAGTGAAGTCTCCAGACTTGACCACTGTCCTTGGAAGTTTCTTCCCTGAGTGACTGCCCCCCATCCTCGGAGGCTTGCATCCGTGGTCACCAGGACCCAGTCCTGTATGCCGAACCTGCGGTCCTCGAGAAGATGAGCACTCTGCAGCCACCACAGCAGAGACACCCTGGCCCCTGGGGACAGGGTGATCAACCGATGCATCTGAAGATGCGATCCGGACCAGTTGTCTAACAGATCCCACTGAAAGATCCTTGCATGGAACCCGATGAAGGGAATTGCTTCGTAAGCAGCCACCATCTTTCCCAGGACTCGGGTGCAGTGATGCACCGATACCTGTTTTGGTTTCAGGAGGTCCCTGACCAGAGATGACAATTCCTGGGCCTTCTCCACCAGGAGAAACACCTTCTTTTGTTCTGTGTCCAGAATCATGCCCAGGAAAAGCAGACGCGTCGCAGGAATCAGCTGCGACTTTGGGATATTCAGAATCCAGCCGTGCTGTTGCAACACTTCCTGAGAGAGTGCTACGCTGACCAACAACTGCTCTCTGGACCTCGCCTTTATGAGGAGATCGTCCAAGTATGGGATAATTATAACTCCCTTCTTCCGAAGGAGTATCATCATTTCGGCCATTACCTTGGTAAATATTCTCGGTGCCGTGGAGAGACCAAACCGCAACGTCTGGGATTGGTAATGACAGTCTTGTACCACAAACCTGAGGTATTCCTGGTGAGGTGGGTAAATGGGGACATGCAAGTAAGCATCCTTGATGTCCAGCGACACCATAAAATCCCCCTCTTCCAGGCTTGCAATAACCGCCCTGAGCGATTCCATTTTGAACTTGAACTTCTTTATATAAGTGTTCAAGGATTTTAAATTCAGGATGGGTCTCACCGAACCGTCCGGTTTCGGTACCACAAACATTGTGGAATAGTAACCCCTGCCCTGTTGAAGGAGGGGGACTTTGATTATCACCTGATGGAGGTACAGCTTGTGAATTGCCGCCAGTACTACCTCCCTTTCCCTGGGAGCAGCTGGCAAGGCTGATTTGAGGTAACGGCGAGGGGGAGTCGCCTCGAACTCCAGCTTGTATCCCTGAGATACAATTTGTACAGCCCAGAGATCCACTTGTGAGCGAACCCACTGGTTGCTGAAGTTTCGGAGACGCGCCCCCACCGCACCTGGCTCCGCCTGTGGAGCCCCAACGTCATGCGGTGGACTTAGTGGAAGCAGGGGAGGATTTTTGTTCCTGGGAACTGGCTGCCTGATGCAGTTTCTTTCCTCTACCCTTGCCTCTGGCCAGAAAGGATGCTCCTCTGACTCGCTTGCCTTTCTGAGGCCGAAAGGACTGCATTTGATAATATGGTGCTTTCTTAGGCTGTGAGGGAACCTGAGGTAAAAAAGTCGACTTCCCAGCAGTTACTGTGGATACGAGGTCCGAGAGACCGTCCCCAAACAATTCCTCACCCTTATAAGGCAAAACCTCCATGTGTTTTTTAGAATCAGCATCACCTGTCCACTGCCGAGTCCATAATACTCTCCTGGCAGAAATGGACATTGCATTAATTCTAGATGCCAGCAGGCAAATGTCCCTCTGTGCATCCTGCATATATAAGACGACGTCTTTTATATGTTCGATGGTTAGCAAAATAGTATCCCTGTTGAGGGAATCAATGTTGTCTGACAGGGTATCAGTCCATGCTGCTGCAGCACTACACATCCAGGCTGAAGCAATAGCAGGTCTCAGTAGAGTACCAGAGTGTGTATACACAGACTTCAGGATAGCTTCCTGCTTTCTATCCGCAGGATCCTTTAGGGCGGCCGTATCCTGAGACGGCAGTGCCACCCTTTTAGATAAGCCTTGTCCACCCTAGGGGATGTTTCCCAACGTAACCTATCCGTTGGCGGGAAAGGGTACGCTATCAGTAACCTCTTAGAAATTACTAGTTTCTTATCAGGGGAACTCCACGCTTCTTCACACAAATCATTTAATTCATCAGATGGGGGAAAAGTCACTGGCTGCTTTTTCTCCCCAAACATAATACCCCTCTTGGTGGTAACCGGGTTAATATCAGAAATGTGCAATACATCTTTCATTGCAGTAATCATGCATCGGATGGCTTTTGTAGACTGTACATTTGTCTCATCCTCATCTACACTGGAGTCAGACTCCGTGTCGACATCTGTGTCTACCATCAGAGCTAGAGGCGCACCAAGGTCGCTGTGTGACTAAGCTAAGCGACACAAGTGGCCGACACTAACACCTGGCCCATCTAGGAGTGGCACTGCAGTGTCAGGCAGGATGGCACTTCTAAAAAATTGTCCCCAAACAGCACCTGATGCAAAGAAAAAAAGAGGCGCACCAAGTTCGCTGTGTGACTAAGCTAGTATACTTGACGACACAGAGGTAGGTAGAGCAGTGGCCTTCCGTACCGTACTGCTATATATACTGGTGGTCACTGTGTCAGCAAACTGCAAAACTAAAATGCACCACAGGTATAGAATGTAGATGGATAGTATACTTAATGACGACACAAAGGTAGATACAGCAGTGGCCTTCCGTACCGTACTGCTATATATAGTATACTGGTGGTCACTGTGTCAGCAAACTGCAAAACTAAAATGCACCACAGGTATAGAATGTAGATGGATAGTATACTTAATGACGACACAGAGGTAGGTACAGCAGTGGCCTTCCGTACCGTACTGCTATATATACTGGTGGTCACTGTGTCAGCAAACTGTAAAACTAAAATGCACCACAGGTATAGAATGTAGATGATAGTATACTTAATGACGACACAGAGGTAGGTACAGCAGTGGCCTTCCGTACCGTACTGCTATATATAGTATACTGGTGGTCACTGTGTCAGCAAACTGCAAAACTAAAATGCACCACAGGTATAGAATGTAGATGGATAGTATACTTAATGACGACACAGAGGTAGGTATAGCAGTGGCCTTCCGTACCGTACTGCTATATATACTGGTGGTCACTGTGTCAGCAAACTGCAAAACTAAAATGCACCACAGGTATAGAATGTAGATGGATAGTATACTTAATGATGACACAGAGGTAGGTACAGCAGTGGCCTACTGTACCGTAATGCTATATATTAAATTATATACTGGTGGTCACTGGTCAGCAAAACTCTGCACTGTACTCCTCCTATATAATATTAATTATACTGGTGGTCCCCAGTCCCCACAATAAAGCAGCACACTGAGCACAGATATGGAGTGTTTTTCAGGCAGAAAACGTATACTGGTGGTCACTGTCAGCAAAACTCTGCACTGTACTCCTGCTATATAATACAGCTGCTCCCCAGTCCCCACAATTAAGCAGTGTGAGCACAGATATATGCAGCACACTGAGCACAGATATGGAGCGTTTTTTTCAGGCAGAGAACGGATAAAACTGGTGGTCACTGATCAGCAAAACTCTGCACTGTACTCCTCCTATATTATACAACTGCTCCCCAGTCCTCCCCACAATTAAGCAATAATGCACAATCAAGTTCAACAATAATGGAGAGGAAGCCAGCCACGTCCTCTCCCTAACATTTCCAATGCACGAGTAAAAATGGCGGCGACGCGCGGCTGCTTATATAGAATCCGAATCTCGCGAAAATCCGACAGCGGGATGATGACGTTCGGGCACGCTCGGGTTAACCGAGCCATACGGGAGAATCCGAGTATGCCTCGGACCCGTGTAAAGTGGGTGAAGTTCGGGGGGGTTCGGTTTCCGAGAAACAGAACCCGCTCATCACTATCTAAAACAGCCCAAGTCTTATTTGTTAGCCAATTTGAAGATCCTTCCTTTTCTATTCCATTCAGGGTTTTTAGCATGCTTGGAGCGAACATAGGCCCTCATTCCGAGTTGATCGCTCGGTATTTTTCATCGCATCGCAGTGAAATTCCGCTTAGTACGCATGCGCAATATTCGCACTGCGACTGCGCCAAGTAATTTTACAATGGAGATAGTATTTTTACTCACGGCTTTTTCATCGCTCCGGCGATCGTAATGTGATTGACAGGAAATGGGTGTTACTGGGCGGAAACAGGCCGTTTTATGGGCGTGCGGGAAAAAACGCTACCGTTTCCGGAAAAAACGCAGGAGTGGCCGGGGAAACGGGGGAGTGTCTGGGCGAACGCTGGGTGTGTTTGTGACGTCAAAACAGGAACGACAAGCACTGAACTGATCGCACAGGCAGAGTAAGTCTGAAGCTACTCTGAAACTGCTAAGTAGTTAGTAATCGCAATATTGCGAATACATCGGTCGCAATTTTAAGAAGCTAAGATTCACTCCCAGTAGGCGGCGGCTTAGCGTGTGTAACTCTGCTAAAATCGCCTTGCGAGCGATCAACTCGGAATGAGGGCCATATTCCCCAAATTTGTGTTCTTTTTAAAGATTACTACTGGTCTTTTATTAATTACACTTTTTAGTACAGGGTCCTGTTCTAGTATTGCAAAATGATCACAAACAATCTTTTTTTATTTCCCTTGATGTAGTGTTCTATTTAGATGAAAAAATAATATTTTCAGATACCTTATTTGTTTGACTGATAGATGTTATGCCCCCCATATTCGTTGTTGATATTTCTTGTCTTGGATTAAATGGACCTCCCCTGTTTATTATTGGATCTTGTGTTAATAACAGATCTTTTCTACACAATTTCCTAGCATATTCTCTTGCATTGTTAAGGATTCTACCTGGATAACCCCTTCTTTCAAAATGTCCCAACATGGGGGGTCATTCCGAGTTAATCGCTCGCTAGCAGTTTTTAGCAGCCATGCAAACGCTATGCCGCAGCCCACCGGGGAGTATATTTTAGCTTAGCAGAAGTGCGAACGCATGTGCAGCCGAGCTCTGCAAAAACAGTTTGTGCAGTTTCTGAGTAGCTCTGAACCTACTCAGCGCTTGCGATCACTTCAGCCTATTTGTGTCCGGATTTGACGTCATACACCCGCCCAGCGAACGCCCAGCCACGCCTGCGTTTTTTCAGACATGCCTGCGTTTTTGCAAACACTCCCTGAAAACGGTCAGTTGACACCCAGAAACGCCCCCTTCCTGTCAATCTTCTTGCGGCCGTCAGTGCGACTGAAAACTTTGCTAGAACCTGAGCACAACCAGAAAGGTCTTTGTACCCGTATGTCGTGCGTGCGCATTGCGGGGCATACGCATGCGCAGAAATGCCTTTTTTTTTCACCTGATCGCTGCGCTGCGAAAATCGGCAGCGAGCGATCAACTCGGAATGACCCCCAAGATCTCCATTTGGGAAAAGAAATCCTCATCCCTTGCACAATTTCTCCTTAAGCGCAGTATTTGATTTTTTGGGATGTTTCTTATCCAAGGTCTATGGCAGTGATTTTCAACCTTTTTTTTACTCGCGGCACACCGAATAATATTTTAAAATTGCGAAGGCACACCATCAGTTCCCCACAGAAAAAAAAATAAACACACATATTGGCCCTCACAGTAAAAAAGCAAAAAAAAAACAACACACACATACATTGGCCTACACAGAAAAAACAATCACATTGCTCCCCACATAAATACTATTGCTCCCCACATAAATCAATCACTTTTCTCCCCACAAAAATACTATTGCTTCCCACATGAATTATTCACATTGTTCCCCCCATAAATCCTTAAATTCTTATTCTCCCCACATAAATCCTATTGTTCCCCACAGGAGAAATAAAATAACAAATATCAGCTGTCCTCCTCCCTGTCCCTCAGTGGCGGGGGCTGTTCATAGTGGAGTTCTGCGAATACTGAGCAGCGGGTGGTCGGGCAGGTGTGGATGTGGGTGGACAAGGAAAGCTGTGTATGCAGGCGGGAACTGGTAGATGTGTATGCAGGCGGGTGGGCTGGCTGGGTGGTGAGACGCGGCGGCTGTGACTTATGATATCACATCGTTTTCAAGTCATAGGTCATGGCCAGAGCACGACTGATCCTCTAAGAAGAGCCCGGGCCAACAGTTCACTCTGAAGGTGCAGAAAGCTGCTCTGGCTCCGCGGCACACCTTGCAGCTGGTCACGGCACACTGGTTGAAAAAGCCTGGTCTATGGTGAGGCAGGTAGGATGGGGAGATAATTACAAAAATTGTGCCGCTATTTGGAGGGGGCAGGGCTAGATGGAGCAAATCATGTCATTTAGCCTCCACCATGGGAAAATGATGGCAGGAGCGGAGCTAAATGACGTGATTCACCTAATGACACAAGAACCCGGACCTGCCCCCCAGAGTGTCCAGCAGTGTCCTCCCTGGGCTTCTCCTGGAGAGGATACATAAGTAGTCGGCAAGTTTGCATTATGGAGAACCACCAAAGTAGACAGAATTACCACATCATTATGGGACAACTTGGTGGTGCAGTGATTAACATTGTTGCCTTACACCACTAAGGTCATGGGTTTATTTGCAAACTAGGACCCTATCTATGAGGAGTTTGTATATTCTCTATGTATTTGTGTCAGGGACATACGGTAAGGTAAATGGCTGTGGAGCCAGATTTACACACAATATATGAGCCTAAGGGTCATGTGGGCATTATACACAGGTGCAGCAGTATATACTGCTGGAAATTTGTTGAGTTTTGATTAGAGATGTGTGGAAAAGATAGGAGTGTCTCACCTGTCATAGACTTATTAACTCAAGAGTTTTGACTATAAAATGATTAGAAAAATACAAAGACATTTCTAATATATTCTTTTATTTTTCATGTACTTTATGTAGTCAGAACTCTGGCATATATGTTAGTATGACAGGAAAGGCTCTGCCTCACCTCACCACACGTCACTGGTTTGTGTGGGTTTCCTCCAGATGTACAAGTTTCCTCCCACAATCCAAAAACATACTGGTAGATTAACTGGCTTCTGACAAAGAAATGAATACTAGTCACTTTGGGTGGTATTCAAATGATATATCATGCCCAATCTCCTTTCTAACGTGATCGCAGTTATCGCGCCCATAGTAATCAGGCTTAGCTGCGTAAAAGGTTGGGCGCCCTCACTACTCTGGGGGTAGCGAGCTGAAATGATTATACCATGCCTGTTAGCAGAAACAGAACGGGTGTTGAAGGGGGTGAAAATAATTGAATACCGCCCTTTGGTGGTCATTCCGAGTTGTTCGCTCGTTGCCGATTTTCGCTATGCTGCGATTTGCTGCTAAATGCGCATGTGCATGGTATGCAGCGCGCATGCGCTTAGTTATTTAACTAAAAACTTAGCAGTTTTGCTGTTGTTCGTGCGGCGCTTTTCAGTCACACTGCTGATCGGTGAGTGATTGACAGGAAAGGGGCGTTTCTGGGTGGTAACTGAGCGTTTTCTGGGAGTGTGCTAAAAAACGCAGACGTGCCAGGTAAAAATAAGAATTTACTCACCAGTAATTCTATTTCTCGTAGTCCGTAGTGGATGCTGGGTACTCCGTAAGGACCATGGGGAATAGACGGTCTCCGCAGGAGACTGGGCACTCTTTTTTTTTTTTTAAACACATTTTATTAGATGGATCACAAATTGGTTACAATAATAACAGAACACCCAGACAAAATGGGCATTTAAAGAGCAAATGTAGCTACAATAAATTGTTACATCAACTGAGTGGATCCTTTTTTTTTCTTTTGTAAAAGATTAAAGTTAAGGCATTTGAAGTGGGTAACTCTCGGCAACGGAGTGGCCATCCGTCATAGAGAGTTAGCGGAGGAAATAAGAAGAAAAGAATACTCAGAGAGAGGATAGAAGGGGTCGGAAAGGTAGAGGGGGCAGAGCATATCAATTCAGAAAAGAAGGAAGGGGGGTCGAAGGGGGTGGAGGGGTGGCCTTCAGAGACAAGAGGTGGGCAGAGCAGCGGTGTGCCATGTCATGTTGCAAATGGGGAGGGAGCCTGTTGTAGGCTTAGCCACGGGGACCATACTTTATCAAATTGCTTTGAAGTGTTACGTATGACAGCGGTCATATATTCCATTTTGTGGACATACCAAATTCGGGAGATTATCACCGGCATTGGGGAGGGAGTCGGGCTCTTCCAGTCCGTGGCTTTTTGGCATGTCATTGCCGAAACTACATGTCGAAATAGCTTGTTTTGGTGTCTGTTAAGAGTAAGGAGGGTCATGGGGAGCAAAAAGTATTGGGGGTCAGGAGGGATGGAGGTGTCAAATAAGCGCGAGAGCAAGGTAATAAGTTCACCCCAAATTTTAAAGATTTTTGGGCAGGTCCACCATATGTGTAAGAATGAGCCAACATCCGTACAACCCCTCCAGCAGCTATCTGGAGTGTCAGGAAACATAGTATGTAGACGGGAAGGAACATAATACCAGTGGTATAGTAATTTGTAGATATTTTCTTTTATTCTCACACATATGGAGCTGGAGGCTGCATTATCCCAGATGTCAACCCAATCTTCATTACCTATAGTAAATCCCAGCTCCTTTTCCCATGCTAACTCGTGGGGGGTCCGGGGTGAAGTGGGGTAATCGCTAAGTAAAGCATAAATATCTGAAATGAGGCCCTTGGTGCTGGTGCGTTTCCAGCTAATGTATTCGAAGGGGGATAATTGTCTGTGGAGAAGGGTAGTGGTAGTGGTGGAGTGGAAATGTCGAATTTGCAGATAACGAAAGAAGTCTGAGGGAGGGATTACCGTTCCTTCTCGGATATCTGCAAATTGTGGGAAGGTGGCATTGGAGGTGATGTCGTTAACATATAGCAAACCACTCGAGCGCCAGGATGTATGCGAGGTTCTACACATACCTGGGGGGAAGGCTGGATTATGAAAGAGCGGAATTAACGGGGACGGGTATGGGGCCAAACTGAACCGTCTGTTTGTCAGGTCCCATGTCGCTAGTGAGCGACTTACTACAGGGTGTGAGAGGGCTGTCCGGGGGCGTTGGTTCCGGTGGAGCCATAATAGGGAGGATAGTGTAGCTAGACCTGTCTCCTCTGCCTCGATCCCCACCCAAACCTTCCGCGTCCCGCCCTCGTTGCACCATTGTGCACATTGAGAGAGTTGCGCAGCATAAAAATATTTCTGAAAGTCCGGAATACCCAGGCCCCCATTTCTGGTGGGGCGCTGAAGCAATTTGAGTCTAACGCGGGGACCTTTATGATTCCAGATAAAAAGGGAGGATTGGCGTTGTAATGTCTTAAAGACGTAGGTAGGAACATAAATCGGGAGAGTCTGAAATAAATACAGAAGTCGAGGGAGCACGCTCATCCTGACGGAGTTTATTCTGCCTATCCATGAGATGAAGTAGCTGGACCATTCCAGCAAATCTTCCTGGATTGTCTGCAATAAGCGGGGATAGTTTGCTTGGAAAAGCTGATGGTGATGATGGGTCAGGTACACACCGAGGTATTTGATTTTCTTTGCATACCAGTTACAGGGAAGCCCTTCTAGTGTTATCAGACGCCTGGCGTCCAGGGATGAAGCCGACCTGATCCGGGTGGACCAGACCGGGCATCAGGGGAGCCAGACGGTTAGCTAATATTTTCGCATATATTTTCAGGTCGACATTCAATAAGGAGATTGGTCTATAATTTAAGCAACTGGTCGGGTCTTTGTCAGGCTTTGGGATTACCACTATGTCGGCCCGGGTCGTCTCCGGCAGGAAGGAGGCTCCCTCAAGAATATCGTTAAATAGGGAGGATAGGTGTGGGGCAAGCTCTTTCGCGAACAGTTTATAATATTGGGCTGTGAAACCATCCGGGCCTGGTGCGGCTGACGAGCGCATGGAACGTATGGCGGCTATTGTCTCCTCCACCGAGATCCGACTATTAAGGGCTTCTAACTGGGTGTCAGATAGGGCTGGGAGGGGGGTATCAGACAAGTATGCGCGTGCTCCCCCAGCCCCGTCAGGCGACAGAGGGGGCGGGTCAGACAGGTTATAAAGGGAGCTATAAAACAGGCGGAAATCTTCGGTCATCACTTCAGGGTCATATGTATAGGTTCCCCTTTGTGGCGAGTACAACTTATTTATTGCGCCCAGCGCCTGCTTGCGACGTAGTTTGTTGGCCAGTAGGGAGTCTATTTTGTCCATTTTATCATAAAAACGTTGGTGCAGTTTCCGAAGAATTAGTGCTGCACGGTTAGAGAGGAGGGTGTTAAGTTGTCCCCGGAGGGAATCGATCTGAGGGAGCAGGGAAGCGTCGGGGGATGCCTTATGTTTGGATAGTAAGGTGGCTATTTCTGATTCGAGGGAGGCGATCTCCTGCGCGTTTTTTTTCCTAATCGCCGACGATTTCGCCAGCAAAGCGCCGCGAATCGTGGCTTTGTGAGCTTCCCAAAGGACATTAAGTGAGATGTCAGGAGACATATTTTCGGTGAAATAGTGTGTGATTGCCAGTCTAATTTCCTCTAGTGCAGAGGGGTGTTGCAAGAGCGAGTCGTCAAGACGCCATTTATATTTCCGACGGGGCGTGCGGTATATATCTATGAGGAGGTAGACCCCAGCATGGTCTGTCCATGTCAGTGGCGTGATGCCCGCATCAGTAATCAGAGGTACGAGGGCAGAGGAGATGTGAATCATATCGATCCTGGAATAGTGTTGGTGCGGAGCTGAGAAATGGGTAAAATCTTTGGTGTGGGGGTGTTGGGAACGCCAAGTGTCACAAAGGCCGTGGTGTTTCATGGTGGCGGTGAGTGTACGGGAGGCCCGAGGTAGGGTCGTCATGGAAGCGTGAGGTGGAGGGCCGGATCTATCTAACGACGGGTCGATTATGGTATTAAAATCACCACCCATGATAATGCTTCCCTGTGCTTCTCATGACAGGCGTTTAGAGAGAGAGTCAAAAAATAGAGATTGGTCTTGGTTGGGGGCGTAGGTGTAGACCAAAGTGAGAGCCATAGAGCGGAGGGTACCCATTACCATAAGGAACCGTCCGTCTGGGTCTGTCACTGTCCTAGAGTGGATAAACGGGATGTTGCGGTGAACTAAAATGGCCACACCACGTTTTTTACAGTCTGCCGAGGCAAAGTAGGACTGGGAGAACCATTTGCCCTTAAGCTGAGTGTGGGAACCGGTGAGATGTGTTTCCTGAAGGAATGCTATGTCGACTTTCTCACGTCTGCAAGCACTCAGAAACACAGTACGCTTCCTAGGGGAGTTCAGGCCATTTACATTGACCGAAAATATTTTAAGGAACATGGCTAGTCACGTGAGGGAATATGACAGATTGCCAAACATGATCCGATAACGTACAGTTTGAGCCTGGAGGAGGCCACCCCTCTGGGCAGAGAAAGAAAAGGAGCGGGAAGGTCAAGCAGAGGGCACAAGAAAAGAGAGAGGGGGAAGAACATAGAGAAGAAAAATCCCAAACGGGGAAACATCCCTGAAATTGTGGGTCCCATTCGGGGGCCGCAGGGAAAAAAAATTGTATAAGTAACAATGTAAGCAACAATAAGGGATTGTGGGGGGGTAACTGAGATACCATGTGAGAGGGTGTATGTCACCCGGGCCACAAGGGTTGAGAATGGTCGTGGCCATTTTTCATTTATAAAGAACAGAGTATAATATAGAACATGGAGAACTGTGTCCAGGCAGTAAAATTACAAACAAAAAGTTAAGGGAAAAAAAGGGGGGGGGGGGGATACCACAGGAGTACAAATTAATTAAACTTAACTATAACAGCAATAACAAAGAATAGTTACGACATTAGATTTTGGACGGAGGTCAAATCTTCCGCAGCCGTTGCTCGTTTCAGGGCTGCACCAACATTTCGTGGACAAGCCGTAGCGGGGGGTCACCCCAGGTCAGGGAGGGTCGCTGTCCACAGTGCGTTGTCGTATCACCCTTGTCCATTCAGGCAGGGGAGACTGAGAGTGTGGCGGTTTAGATGATGAGGCCGCCATGTCGGCTACAGATGATGCAGGGAGGAGATCCAGCTTTGCAAGCAGTTCCTGGCCTTGAGTTAAAGTCTTGACAGAGTAAACAGCGTTGTTGGCCGAGACGTGGAGTTGAAAGGGGAATCCCCATCTGTATCTGATCTGGTGCTGTCGCAGGACCCGGGTGACCGATTGGAGGTCCCGTCGTTTTTGGATAGTGGAGGGAGCCAGGTCCTGAAAGATCTGTAGCTGCATACCTTTAAACAGGATCTCTGGGGAGTCTCGGACGGAGGATAGGATTTTCTCTTTTGAGCGGAAATAATGGAAACGGACAATAACATCCCTGGGCGGTTGAGCAGGAGACGGTTTAGCATGAAGTGCTCTATGAGCCCTGTCACAGAGACACTCTTCGTCCGTGAGGTCTGGTACGAGGTGTATGAAGAATTCTCTCAGAAATGACGGCAGTGAAGGGCCGAGGACCGATTCTGGAACACTGCGTATGCGCAAATTATTTCTACGCGAGCGATTTTCCTGGTCCTCTTGTCGCTCTTTAAGGGTCTCCATTTCCTCGTGTAGCCTAGTGAGCTCTCTGTCAAGGCGATGTTGGGAGCGGCAGAGATCGTCGGTCTTTGTTTCCAAGGCGTCTGTTCGGTTGCCGAGGGCTGTGAGATCCGACTTAAATTCTGCAATGGCGTTCGAGAGTTCCTGTTTGAATGCAGACTGCACTCCCTCCAGTAGGCTCGACATTACCGCCTGTATCTGGGGATCGATACCCACTTCCGAAGAGCACGGAGAGGGAGGGGAGCTCGTGGTCATGTTGGGGTTCTGCGGGCCCTTAGATTTTGAGCCAAAGAAGTTAGTCGGGGCTTGCGTTACTTTTTTGTTCTTGGACATAATGGCATGTATGAAAAGGGGGGTGGGAGTGGGAGAGAAAAAGAAAAAGGATCGGAAAATTATTGGATGATGGACACAGTCCGTAGATTGTACAGTGAGCGAGTAATCCAGGCAGGTCAGGCTGCTGGTCCACCACTCCGCGCCGGGTTCCTATGGGGATGGAAAACAAGTATTGCAGGCTCCAGGGAGCCCGGAGGACGGAGGGGGGAGCCGCAGCAAGTACGTAGAGAGTAATCGGGGTCCAAACTGCGACGTATTCCGGGTTTCAGTTAGTGTAGAACAAGTAGCTAACAGTAACGGCCGCCAGAGGGGGATGGATTTGCCAGCTTTAGGTACTCCAGCCACGGAGTTGGGAGTAAAGTGCCAGAGAGTATTATATATAAAGTCCAGCTACTTAATTATGGCACGCGTAGTATTTTATTGTGTTGCGTTATATCATCTTGAGGGTGTTTCGGGGATGTGTGGATCCGATCATCACAGTAATGGAGCCGTAACCCTTTCAGGTGCTATCCCTGCATCTGGGGTGGATCGCAGCCCGACCCTTCACATAGTGGCCCGGGCACGCATGGTGGGTGTTAAAGCATTTTCATGGCCGTCTCCACTACGGGCGGAGGTGCGGACTGAATCTGTAATCCTGCAGGAGTGAGGAGAGTGTGATGTAGTGCAGCTTATCTTTACTCTGGCTGGTTGCCAGGAAGCAAGATGGCGGCCCTGGACTCCAGTCACAGGCTTCTATGGAGCAGGGGAGCAAATAAGGAATGGCTGCTGTGGCAGCAGCAATTACTCACTGTATTCCAGATGGGCTGGGCACTGAAGGGAATGCAGCCTTCATGTGTGTTATATAGACATCCAGGGCTGCACACAAGAGTGCACAGCTTACTCCAGACTGTGTCCCCGGAATCCAAGATGGCCGCCGCAGCACACACAGAGCTGCTTCTCTCCCTTCTTCTATCTCCTGTGGGGCTGTGTGGGGGTCCCCCCTACCGCTGCAGGGGACAGCAGGCCCTAGGGAGTGCAGGTAGGAGATGTGAGGATGTCAGGAGGGGTCCCTTGTTGATTTCCGGCCCGGTCGCGGGGCACCCGCGCCGTGGAGCTCAACGTGCGGGTTGGCCCCAAACTCCAGTCCCCGGCTTTCCGGCTCGCCTAGGCCACAACCCGCAGGGACAGAGCAGGCTGTCCCCCGGCTCCGTGACCGGCGGCGGCCGGCTCCAGGGGGTCTCAGGTAGACAGGGGAAGCCCGATGCCCGCAGCAGGAGGCACTTTGCAGGGGTTTTATTCCGCTGGGCCCCGGAGCTCTTCAGAAGCACGTCCTTGCTGTGCAGACGTTAGGCCACGCCCCCCGAGACTGGGCACTCTTAAAAGAAAGATTAGGTACTATATCTGGTGTGCACTGGCTCCTCCCTCTATGCCCCTCCTCCAGACCTCAGTTAGGGAAACTGTGCCCGGAAGAGCTGACATTACTAGGAAAGGATTTGGAATCCAGGGTAAGACTCATACCAGCCACACCAATCACACCGTACAACTCGTGATAACTATACCCAGTTAACAGTATGAACAACAACTGAGCCTCATTCCACAGATGGCTCATAACAATAACCCTTTAGTTAAGCAATAACTATATACATGTATTGCAGAGAGTCCACACTTGGGACGGGCTCCCAGCATCCACTACGGACTACGAGAAATAGAATTACCGGTGAGTAAATTCTTATTTTCTCTGACATTCTAGTGGATGCTGGGTACTCCGTAAGGACCATGGGGATTATACCAAAGCTCCCAAACGGGCGGGAGAGTGCGGATGACTCTGCAGCACCGAATGAGCAAACTCAAGGTCCTCCTCAGCCAGGGTATCAAACTTGTAGAATTTTGCAAAAGTGTTTGAACCCGACCAAGTAGCAGCTCGGCAAAGTTGTAAAGCCGAGACCCCTCGGGCAGCCGCCCAAGAAGAGCCCACCTTCCTCGTGGAATGGGCTTTTACAGATCTAGGATGCGGCAGTCCAGCCGCAGAATGTGCAAGCTGAATCGTGCTACAGATCCAGCGAGCAATAGTCTGCTTTGAAGCAGGAGCACCCAGCTTGTTGGGTGCATGCAGGATAAATAGCGAGTCAGTTTTTCTGACTCTAGCCGTCCTGGAAACGTAGATTTTCAGGGCCCGGACTACATCCAGCAACTTGGAATCCTCCAAGTCCCGAGTAGCCGCAGGCACCACAATAGGTTGGTTCAAATGAAACGCTGATACCACCTTTGGGAGAAATTGGGGACGAGTCCTCAATTCTGCCCTGTCCATATGGAAAATCAGATATGGGCTTTTACATGACAAAGCCGCCAATTCTGACACACGCCTAGCTGAAGCTAAGGCCAACAGCATGACCACCTTCCACGTGAGATATTTTAGCTCCACGGTCTTAAGTGGCTCAAACCAATGTGATTTCAGGAAATCCAACACAACGTTGAGATCCCAAGGTGCCACTGGAGGCACAAAAGGGGGCTGAATATGCAGCACTCCCTTAACAAACGTCTGAACTTCAGGCAATGAAGCCAGTTCTTTTTGAAAGAAAATAGACAGGGCCGAAATCTGGACTTTTATGGATCCCAATTTTAGGCCCATAGTCACTCCTGACTGTAGGAAGTGCAGAAATCGACCCAGCTGGAATTCCTCTGTTGGGGCCTTCCTGGCCTCACACCAAGCAACATATTTTCGCCATATGCGGTGATAATGTTTTGCTGTCACATCCTTCCTAGCTTTTATCAGCGTAGGAATCACTTCATCTGGAATGCCCTTTTCCGTTAGGATCCGGTGTTCAACCGCCATGCCGTCAAACGCAGCCGCGGTAAGTCTTGGAACAGACAGGGCCCCTGCTGCAGCAGGTCCTGTCGGAGCGGCAGAGGCCATGGGTCCTCTGAGATCATTTCTTGTAGTTCTGGGTACCAAGTTCTTCTTGGCCAATCCGGAACGATGAGTATAGTTCTTACTCCTCTCTTTCTTATTATCCTCAGTACCTTGGGTATGAGAGGAAGAGGAGGGAACACATAAACCGACTGGTACACCCACGGTGTCACTAGGGCGTCCACAGCTATTGCCTGAGGGTCCCTTGACCTGGCGCAATATCTTTTTAGCTTTTTGTTGAGGCGGGACGCCATCATGTCCACCTGTGGCCGTTCCCAACGATTTACAATCAGCTTGAAGACTTCTGGATGAAGTCCCCACTTTCCCGGGTGGAGGTCGTGCCTGCTGAGGAAGTCTGCTTCCCAGTTGTCCACTCCCGGAATGAACACTGCTGACAGTGCTAGCACGTGATTCTCCGCCCATCGAAGAATCCTTGTGGCTTCTGCCATTGCCATCCTGCTTCTTGTGCCACCCTGGCGGTTTACATGGGCGACCGCCGTGATGTTGTCTGACTGAATCAGCACCGGTTGGTTCTGAAGCAGGGGTTCTGCTTGACTCAGGGCGTTGTAAATGGCCCTTAGTTCCAGAATATTTATGTGTAGGGAAGTCTCCTGATTTGACCACTGTCCTTGGAAGTTCCTTCCCTGAGTGACTGCCCCCCAACCTCGGAGGCTTGCATCCGTGGTCACCAGGACCCAGTCCTGTATGCCGAATCTGCGGCCTTGGAGAAGATGAGCACTCTGCAGCCACCACAGCAGAGACACCCTGGCCCTCGGGGACAGGGTGATCAACCGGTGCATCTGAAGATGCGATCCGGACCACTTGTCTAACAGATCCCACTGAAAGATCCTTGCATGGAACCTGCCGAAAGGAATTGCTTCGTAAGAAGCTACCATCTTTCCCAGGACTCGCGTGCAGTGATGCACCGACACCTGTTTTGGTTTCAGGAGGTCCCTGACCAGAGATGACAATTCCTGGGCCTTCTCCACCGGGAGAAACACCTTCTTCTGTTCTGTGTCCAGAATCATGCCCAAGAACAGCAGACGCGTCGCAGGAATCAGCTGCGACTTTGGGATATTCAGAATCCAGCCGTGCTGTTGTAGCACTTCCCGAGATAGTGCTACGCTGACTAACAGCTGCTCCTTGGACCTAGCCTTTATAAGGAGATCGTCCAAGTACGGGATAATTATAACTCCCTTCTTCCGAAGGAGTATCATCATCTCGGCCATTACTTTGGTAAATACCCTCGGTGCCGTGGACAGACCAAACGGCAACGTCTGGAATTGGTAATGACAGTCCTGTACCACAAACCTGAGGTACTCCTGGTGAGGTGGGTAAATGGGGACATGCAGGTAAGCATCCTTGATGTCCAGCGACACCATAAAATCCCCCTCTTCCAGGCTTGCAATAACCGCCCTGAGCGATTCCATCTTGAACTTGAACTTCCTTACATAAGTGTTCAAGGATTTTAAATTTAGAATGGGTCTCACCGAACCGTCTGGTTTCGGTACCACAAACATTGTGGAATAGTAACCCCGTCCCTGTTGAAGGAGGGGAACCTTGATTATCACCTGCTGAAGGTACAGCTTGTGAATAGCCGCCAGTACTACCTCCCTTTCCCCGGGAGCAGCTGGCAAGGCTGATTTGAGGTAACGGCGAGGGGGAGTCGCCTCGAACTCCAGCTTGTATCCCTGAGATACCACTTGTAGCACCCAGGGATCCACCTGTGAGCGAACCCACTGGTCGCTGAAGTGCCGGAGATGCGCCCCCACCGCACCTGGCTCCACTTGTGGAGCCCCAGCGTCATGCGGTGGACTTAGTGGAAGCAGGGGAGGATTTTTGTTCCTGGGAACTGGCTGTCTGGTGCAGCTTTTTTCCTCTACCCCTGCCTCTGGGCAGAAAGGATGCGCCTCTGACCCGCTTGCCTTTCTGAGGCCGAAAGGACTGTACTTGATAATACGGTGCTTTCTTAGGCTGTGAGGGAACCTGAGGTAAAAAAGTCGACTTCCCAGCTGTTGCTGTGGATACGAGGTCCGAGAGACCGTCCCCAAACAATTCCTCACCCTTATAAGGCAAAACCTCCATGTGCCTTTTAGAATCAGCATCACCTGTCCACTGCCGAGTCCATAATACTCTCCTGGCAGAAATGGACATTGCATTAATTCTAGATGCCAGCCGGCAAATGTCCCTCTGTGCATCCCTCATATATAAGACAACGTCCTTTATATGCTCTATGGTTAGCAAAATAGTATCCCTGTCGAGGGAATCAATGTTGTCTGACAGGGTATCAGACCATGCTGCTGCAGCACTACACATCCATGCTGAAGCAATTGCAGGTCTTAGTATAGTACCTGAGTGTGTATATACAGACTTCAGGATAGCCTCCTGCTCTCTATCTGCAGGCTCCTTTAGGGCGGCCGTATCCTGAGACGGCAGTGCCACCCTTTTAGATAAGCGTGTGAGCGCCTTGTCCACCCTAGGGGATGTCTCCCAACGTAACCTATCCGTTGGCGGGAAAGGGTACGCCATCAGTAACTTCTTAGAAATCACTAGTTTCTTATCAGGGGAACACCACGCTTCTTCACACAAATCATTTAACTCATCAGATGGGGGAAAAGTCACTGGCTGCTTTTTCTCCCCAAACATAATACCCTTTTTAGTGGTAACCGGGTTAATGTCAGAAATGTGCAACACATTTTTCATTGCCGTAATCATGCATCGGATGGTCCTTGTGGACTGTACATTTGTCTCATCCTCGTCTACACTGGAGTCAGACTCCGTATCGACATCTGTGTCTGCCATCTGAGGTAGCGGGCGTTTTTGAGCCCCTGATGGCCTCTGAGACGCCTGGGCAGGCGCGGGCTGAGATGCCGGCTGTCCCAAAGCTGTTACATCATCGAACCTTTTATGTAAGGAGTTGACACTGTCGGTTAATACCTTCCACATATCCATCCACTCCGGTGTCGGCCCCGTAGGGGGCGACATCACACTTATCGGCTCCTGCTCCGCCTCCACGTAAGCCTCCTCATCAAACATGTCGACACAGCCGTACCGACACACCGCACACACACAGGGAATGCTCTGACTGAGGACAGGACCACACAAAGTCCTTTGGAGAGACAGAGAGAGAGTATGCCAGCACACACCACAGCGCTATATAACACAGGGATTTACACTAACACAGAGTGAATTTTCCCCAATAGCTGCTTATATCACCTTTTGCGCCTAAATTTATGTGCCCCCCCTCTCTTTTGTACCCTTCTTGTAGTGTATACTGCAGGGGAGAGCCTGGGGAGCGTCCTTCCAGCGGAGCTGTGAAGAGAAAATGGCGCCGGTGTGCTGAGGGAGAAAGCCCCGCCCCCTCCGCGGCGGGCTTCTCCCGCTTTTTTAATAATGTTAATGGCGGGGGATTAGGCACATATACAGTTTATAACTGTATTATGTGCAGTTTTGCCAAAAGGTATACTTATTGCAGCCCAGGGCGCCCCCCCCCCCAGCGCCCTGCACCCACCAGTGACTGGAGCGTGTGGTGTGCTGTGGGAGCAATGGCGCACAGCTGCAGTGCTGTGCGCTACCTTAATGAAGACCGGAGTCTTCAGCCGCCGTTTTTCTTCTGATTCTTCCGTCTTCTGGCTCTGCAAGGGGGACGGCGGCGCGGCTCCGGGAACGGACGATCGAGGTTGGGCCCTGTGTTCGATCCCTCTGGAGCTAATGGTGTCCAGTAGCCTAAGAAGCACAAGCTAGCTGCAAGCAGGTAGGTTTGCTTCTCTCCCCTCAGTCCCTCGTAGCAGTGAGTCTGTTGCCAGCAGATCTCACTGAAAATAAAAAACCTAACAAATACTTTCTTTTCTAGTAAGCTCAGGAGAGCCCACTAGGTGCATCCAGCTCTGGCCGGGCACAGATTCTAACTGAGGTCTGGAGGAGGGGCATAGAGGGAGGAGCCAGTGCACACCAGATATAGTACCTAATCTTTCTTTTAAGAGTGCCCAGTCTCCTGCGGAGCCCGTCTATTCCCCATGGTCCTTACGGAGTACCCAGCATCCACTAGGACGTCAGAGAAAACGCAGGAGTGGCTGGGGAAACGGGGGAGTGGCTGGCCGAACGCAGGGCGTGTTTGTGACGTCAAAGCAGGAACTAAACGGACTGAGGTGATCGCAATCTAGTAGTAGGTCTGGAGCTACTCAGAAACTGCAAGGAAATAGTTAATAGCAGAATTGCTCCAGACCTACTCCTAGATTGCGATCACCTCAGTCCATTTAGTTCCTGGTGTGACGTCACAAACACGCCCAGCGTCCGGCCAGCCACTCCCCGTTTCTCCAGCCACTCCTACGTTTTCTGCTGGCACGCCTGCGTTTTTTAGCACACTCCCGGAAAACGCACAGTTACCACCCAGAAACACCCACTTCCTGTCAATCAGCGTCCGGCCAGACGTCCCCGTTTCTCCAGCCACTCCTACGTTTTCTGCTGGCACGCCTGCGTTTTTTAGCACACTCCCGGAAAACGCACAGTTACCACCCAGAAACACCCACTTCCTGTCAATCATTCTCCGATCAACAGAGCGACTGAAAAGCTTCATTCGCCCGTGAGTAAAATAGCATAGTTTTGTGTAAAATTGCTTAGCGCGTGCGCCCTGCTGTGCATACGCATGTGCAGAACTGACAGATTTTAGCCTATTAGCAATTCTGCTAAAAATAGCAGCGAGCGAACAACTCGGAATGACCACCTTTATGTGTAAGGAACACTACTGTGGCTGTTATGTGTAAGGCTGCTAATTGTGTGTGTAGAGGGGGTGTGAAAAATAAGAATTTACTTACCGATAATTCTATTTCTCGTAGTCCGTAGTGGATGCTGGGAACTCCGTAAGGACCATGGGGAATAGCGGCTCCGCAGGAGACTGGGCACAAAAGTAAAAGCTTTAGGACTACCTGGTGTGCACTGGCTCCTCCCCCTATGACCCTCCTCCAAGCCTCAGTTAGGATACTGTGCCCGGACGAGCGTACACAATAAGGAAGGATTTTGAATCCCGGGTAAGACTCATACCAGCCACACCAATCACACCGTACAACCTGTGATCTGAACCCAGTTAACAGCATGATAACAGAGGAGCCTCTGAAAAGATGGCTCACAACAATAATAACCCGATTTTTGTAACAATAACTATGTACAAGTATTGCAGACAATCCGCACTTGGGATGGGCGTCCAGCATCCACTACGGACTACGAGAAATAGAATTATCGGTAAGTAAATTCTTATTTTCTCTGACGTCCTAGTGGATGCTGGGAACTCCGTAAGGACCATGGGGATTATACCAAAGCTCCCAAACGGGCGGGAGAGTGCGGATGACTCTGCAGCACCGAATGAGAGAACTCAAGGTCCTCCTCAGCCAGGGTATCAAATTTGTAGAATTTAGCAAACGTGTTTGCCCCTGACCAAGTAGCTGCTCGGCAAAGTTGTAAAGCCGAGACCCCTCGGGCAGCCGCCCAAGATGAGCCCACCTTCCTTGTGGAAAGGGCTTTTACAGATTTTGGCTGTGGCAGGCCTGCCACAGAATGTGCAAGCTGAATTGTACTACAAATCCAACGAGCAATAGTTTGCTTAGAAGCAGGAGCACCCAGCTTGTTGGGTGCATACAGGATAAACAGCGAGTCAGATTTCCTGACTCCAGCCGTCCTGGAAACATATATTTTCAGGGCCCTGACTACGTCCAGCAACTTGGAGTCCTCCAAGTCCCTAGTAGCCGCAGGTACCACAATAGGCTGGTTCAAGTGAAACGCTGAAACCACCTTAGGGAGAAATTGAGGACGAGTCCTCAATTCTGCCCTGTCCGTATGAAAAATTAGGTAAGGGCTTTTATAGGATAAAGCCGCCAATTCTGAGACACGCCTGGCTGAAGCCAGGGCTAACAGCATTACCACTTTCCAAGTGAGATATTTTAAGTCTACAGTGGAGAGTGGTTCAAACCAATGTGATTTTAGGAACCCCAAAACTACATTGAGATCCCAAGGTGCCACTGGAGGCACAAAAGGAGGCTGTATATGCAGTACCCCCTTGACAAACGTCTGAACTTCAGGAACTGAAGCCAGTTCTTTCTGGAAGAAAATCGACAGGGCCGAAATTTGAACCTTAATGGACCCTAATTTTAGGCCCATAGACAGTCCTGTTTGCAGGAAATGCAGGAAACGACCCAGTTGAAATTCCTCTGTAGGGGCCTTCCTGGCCTCGCACCACGCAACATATTTACGCCAAATACGGTGATAATGCTGTACGGTTACATCCTTCCTGGCTTTGATCAGGGTAGGGATGACTTCATCCGGAATGCCTTTTTCCTTCAGGATCCGGCGTTCAACCGCCATGCCGTCAAACGCAGCCGCGGTAAGTCTTGGAACAGACAGGGTCCCTGCTGGAGCAGGTCCTTTCTTAGAGGTAGAAGCCACGGGTCCTCTGTGAGCATCTCTTGAAGTTCCGGGTACCAAGTCCTTCTTGGCCAATCCGGAACCACGAGTATAGTCCTTACTCCTCTCCTTCTTATGATTCTCAGTACCTTGGGTATGAGAGGCAGAGGAGGGAACACATACACTGACTGGTACACCCACGGTGTTACCAGAGCGTCCACAGCTATTGCCTGAGGGTCCCTTGACCTGGCGCAATACCTGTCTAGTTTTTTGTTGAGGCGGGACGCCATCATGTCCACCTTTGGTTTTTCCCAACGGTTCACAATCATGTGGAAGACTTCTGGGTGAAGTCCCCACTCTCCCGGGTGGAGGTCGTGTCCCGGAATGAACACTGCTGACAGTGCTATCACATGATTTTCCGCCCAGCGAAGAATCCTTGCAACTTCTGCCATTGCCCTCCTGCTTCTTGTGCCGCCCTGTCTGTTTACGTGGGCGACTGCCGTGATGTTGTCTGACTGGATCAGCACCGGCTGACCTTGAAGCAGAGGTCTTGCTAGGCTTAGAGCATTGTAGATGGCCCTTAGCTCCAGGATATTTATGTGAAGTAATGTCTCCAGGCTTGACCACAAGCCCTGGAAATTTCTTCCCTGTGTGACTGCTCCCCAGCCTCTCAGGCTGGCATCCGTGGTCACCAGGACCCAGTCCTGAATGCCGAATCTGCGGCCCTCTAGAAGATGAGCACTCTGCAACCACCACAGGAGAGACACCCTTGTCCTTGGTGACAAGATTATCCGCTGATGCATCTGAAGATGCGACCCGGACCATTTGTCTAGCAGATCCCACTGGAAGGTTCTTGCGTGGAATCTGCCGAATGGGATTGCTTCGTAAGAAGCCACCATCTTTCCCAGGACCCTTGTGCATTGATGCACTGAGACTTGGCCTGGTTTTAGGAGATTTCTGACTAGTTCGGATAACTCCCTGGCTTTCTCCTCCGGGACAAACACCTTTTTCTGGACTGTGTCCAGGATCATCCCTAGGAATAGAAGTCGTGTCGTCTGGATCAGCTGCGATTTTGGAATATTGAGAATCCAACCGTGCTGGCGCAGCACTATCTGAGATAGTGCTACCCCGACTTCCAACTGTTCCCTGGATCTTGCCCTTATCAGGAGATTGTCCAAGTAAGGGATAACTAAAACTCCCTTCCTTCGAAGGAGTATCATCATTTCGGCCATTACCTTGGTAAAGACCCTGGGTGCCGTGGACAATCCAAACGGCAGCGTCTGAAACTGATAGTGACAGTTCTGTACCACAAACCTGAGGTACCCTTGGTGAGAAGGGTAAATTGGGACATGTAGGTAAGCATCTTTGATGTCCAGAGACACCATATAGTCCCCTTCTTCCAGGTTTGCAATCACTGCTCTGAGTGACTCCAATACTGCCTCCCTGTCTGAGGGAGACGTCGGTAAAGCAGACTTTAGAAAACGGCGAGGGGGAGACGTCTCGAATTCCAATTTGTACCCCTGAGATACCACTTGAAGGATCCAGGGGTCCACTTGCGAGTGGGCCCACTGTGCACTGAACTTCTTGAGACGGGCCCCCACCGTGCCTGAGTCCGCTTGTAAAGCCCCAGCGTCATGCTGAGGACTTTGCGGAGGCGGGAGAGGGCTTTTGTTCCTGGGAACTGGCTGTTTGTTGCAGCCTTTTCCCTCTCCCTCTGCCACGGGGCAGAAATGAGGCGCCTTTTGCCCGCTTGCCCTTATGGGGCCGAAAGGACTGCGCCTGATAATACGGCGTCTTCTTAGGTTGAGAAGCTACCTGGGGTAAAAATGTGGATTTTCCAGCAGTTGCCGTGGCTACCAGGTCTGATAGACCTACCCCAAATAACTCCTCCCCCTTATAAGGCAATACTTCCATGTGCCTTTTAGAATCCGCATCGCCTGACCACTGCCGCGTCCATAAACCTCTTCTTGCAGAAATGGACAGCGCGCTAACTCTTGATGCCAGTCGGCAAATATCCCTCTGTGCATCACGCATATATAGAAATGCATCCTTCAAATGCTCTATAGTCAGTAATATACTGTCCCTATCTAGGGTATCAATATTTTCAGTCAGGGAATCCGACCACGCCAGGCCCGCACTGCACATCCAGGCTGAGGCGATTGCTGGTCGCAGTATAACACCCGTGTGAGAGTATATACATTTTAGGATATTCTCCAGCTTTCTATCGGCAGGTTCCTTTAGGGCGGCCGTATTAGGAGAGGGTAGTGCTACCTGTTTAGACAAGCGTGTGAGCGCTTTATCCACCCTAGGGGGTGTTTCCCAACGTGCCCTATCCTCTGGCGGGAAAGGGTACGATGCCAATAACCTTTTAGGTATTATCAGTTTTTTATCGGGGGAAACCCACGCCTCATCACACACTTCATTTAATTCCTCGGATACAGGAAAAACTACAGGCAGTTTTTTTTTTGTTTTTTTTTTCTCACCAAACATAATACCCTTTTTAGTGGTACTTGTATTATCAGAGATATGCAATACATTTTTCATTGCTTCAATCATGTAACGTGTGGCCCTAGTGGAAGTCACGTATGTCTCCTCATCATCGACACTGGAGTCAGTATCCGTGTCTGTGTCTGCCATTTGAGGCAGAGCCGGCCCTAACCAATATGATGCCCTAGGCAAGATTTTGGCTGGTGCCCCCTAGCACCGCCGCTAGTTCTGCAGGAGATGCCTGGCATGAGTCAGTGGCAGCTCTGCTAATGTCAGGCGCCTTTTGTTTATAATCTTATTTGCATTACTATGTGGCTAGGATGCACAAGCAGCTTCTGCTGATTAAAATGATATGCAGCATGCCTATATTCTGTGTGTGACTGCGGCTATATCTGCATATGAAATGCTACATTACAGTGATTTCCAGGACTACACTGCAACGTAGCATTTTGTATGCAGATACAGCCGCAGTCACACACAGAATATAGGCATGCCGCATATCATTTTAATCAGCAGAAGCTGCTGGTGCCCCTAAGCATACCAAATGCCCTAGGCAATTGCCTAGTTTGCCTATGCCTAAGGCCGGCTCTGATTTGAGGTAACGGGCGTTTTAAAGCCCCTGATGGCGTTTGAGACCCCTGGACAGGCACAAGCTGAGTAGCCGGCTGTCTCATGTCGTCAACTGTCTGTCGTAAAGAGCTGACACTGTCACGCAATTCCTTCCATAAGCTCATCCACTCAGGTGTCGACTCCCTAGGGGGTGACAACTGTATAATAGGCAATTGCTCCGCCTCCATCTCATTTTCCTCCTCAAACATGTCGACACAATCGTACCGACACACCGCACACACACAGGGAATGCTCTGATAGAGGACAGGACCCCACTAGCCCTTTGGGGAGACAGAGGGAGAGTATGCCAGCACACACCAGAGCGCTATATATAGACAGGAATACCACTATAAAATGTGCTTTTCCCTTTATAGCTGCTGTTAGTATCAAAACTGCGCCAAATTAGTGCCCCCCTCTCTTTTTTACCCTTTTCTGTAGTGCAGGACTGCAGGGGAGAGTCAGGGAGACGTCCTTCCAGCGGAGCTGTGATGGAAAATGGCGCCCGTGTGCTGAGGAGATAGGCTCCGCCCCCTTCTCGGCGGCCTTTTCTCCCGCTTTTTTGGTGAGTTCTGGCAGGGGTTAAAATACATCCATATAGCCCTGGGGGTTATATGTGGTGTATTTATGCCAGCCAAGGTGTTTTACATTGCTGCTCAGGGCGCCCCCCCCTAGCGCCCTGCACCCTCAGTGACCGGAGTGTGAAGTGTGCCTGAGTAACAATGGCGCACAGCTGCAGTGCTGTGCGCTAACTTGTTGAAGACTGATGTCTTCTGCCGCCGATTTTTCCGGACCTCTTCTTGCTTCTGGTTCTGTAAGGGGGCCAGCGGCGCGGCTCTGGGACCGAGCTCCGAGGCTGGGCCTGTGTTCGGTCCCTCTGGAGCTAATGGTGTCCAGTAGCCTAAGAAGCCCAATCCACTCTGCACTCAGGTGAGTTCGCTTCTTCTCCCCTTAGTCCCTCGATGCAGTGAGCCTGTTGCCAGCAGGTCTCACTGAAAATAAAAAACCTAAACTTAAACTTTCACTAAGAAGCTCAGGAGAGCCCCTAGTGTGCACCCTTCTCGGCCGGGCACAAAAATCTAACTGAGGCTTGGAGGAGGGTCATAGGGGGAGGAGCCAGTGCACACCAGGTAGTCCTAAAGCTTTTACTTTTGTGCCCAGTCTCCTGCGGAGCCGCTATTCCCCATGATCCTTACGGAGTTCCCAGCATCCACTAGGACGTCAGAGAAATATATTTATTTATAGTTTGATAATATGAAGTTGTGAGGCCATGCCCACTTTTCCAGGGGTGCTAGTAGGGTGTTCAGGGTGCTAGTAGGCCTGGAACTGGCCCTGCACTGCAGGTGGGGCAGATATAACATGTGCAAAGAGTTAGATTTGGGTGGGTTAATTTGTTGTTGTGCAGGGTAAATACTGCCTGCTTTATATTTACACTGCAGTTTAGATTTCAGTTTGAACACACTCAGGAGCGTATCTAGGCACAGGCAAGCCAGGCGGGCGCAGTCATCCTGCAGGCGTCCGCCGCACCCCGGCTGCAGCAAGCGCTGTGTGCAGTGTGGGCGCCCGCTGCAGCCGGCTCCATTTTCAGACAGACACTAGAGGTCATAATTGACCTCTAGTGTTTGTGCGGCGCTGCTATGGGAGAGACGTCATGACGTTTCTTCCATACAGAGGAGCCGGCAGCGGCCAGAGATGGAGTTGCAGCAGCAGCAGCGGTTGGGAAGCAGGAGCGGAGCTGGTGTTGTTATTTTTTTAGTGTTTGTTAGCGGCGCTACAAGGGGGCATCTCTACTTGCAGCAGATTTAATGGGGGCACATCTAAGGGGGCATAACTACACGGGCATCTGTACTGGCAGCTTATCTGAGGGGGCATAACTACAGGGGCACCTCTACTGGGGGTACATGAAATGGGGGCAAATCTACAGGGGGCATCTCTACTGGGGGCACATCTAAGGGAGCATAACTACAGGGGCACATCTACTGGGGGCATAATTACTGGGGGCACAACTACAGGGGCCACACCCCTTCCCTATGAAGCCAAGTCCCTATTTTTTTACACGCACCTTCGGCGCGTACTAACTGTTTTACCTGGGTGCAACAAGGTCTAGAACTGGCCCTGAACACACCCCACCCAAATCTAACTCTCTCTACACATTGTACCTGTCCCACCTGCAGTGCACATGGTTTTGCCACTTAGAGGAAAATATTGCTGCTGCGACCACGTCTGAATTAGGCCCTATGTACAATATAGTGACTGCCATACAATACAAAGCCTTGTTAATTCATACTGAACCTCATACCAAATTCTTCCAGGCAGGGGCGTAAGGAGGGCGGTTCAGGTGGAGCGCAAGCTCCAGGCGACGGAAACTTCAGAGGGCGCCAGGCAGCTACTAGCGCATGCAGGGGGGTTTCTGAGTACCTAGAAACAACCCCCCCCCCCCCCCCCCCGCGCTAACTCGAACTGCGGCTGGAGGAGGGATAAGGAGTGCTTCGGACAGCGGAGTGCGGCTCCCGCCCCGGAGTGCGGCGCAGAGAGAGCGGCACCCCCCCAACATGCAGCCCATCAACAGCAGCCTCCCGGAGAAGAAGCAGGAGGTGCAAGAGAGGACCAGTCTTCCCAGCGAGATCGGGTGCAGGAGTGGGGCACGTGGCGGGTGGCATGGAAGGGGCGTCAAGGGCAGCAGGTGCAGTCCAAGTGGGTGTGTGAGGGGGGGACTGTCAGTCTGTGTGCATGTGCGTCTGTAAGGGGGAGGGCAGTCTGTGTGTGTTTCATGTTGGCAATACACCTGTAAAAAAGCATGTGGGTGGTAATATTGTTTTATATATATATATATATATATATATGTGTGTGTGTATGTATGTATATATATATATATATATATATATTCCATTATAGGCAGCACGTACACCAATATAGTTTACAGCACTGGTGCCCTCTCTAGGTAACCCCAGCCTGGGTCCAACAATGTGCAGAAAGTCCGGCGGCACTCAAGTACTCATAAAGCTCTGGTCATATCAACGTTTCACTAGTTTATTGTAACGTCATCAGGGCATCACGTTGGTATGACCTGAGCTTTATGAGAATTGTTTATTACCTGAGTGCCGCCGGACTTTCTGTATGTACACATACATGTGCCCGCAGAAACCCCCGCTCAGAAATCCTGTGTTTGCCTCTGGGCAGCGGCGGCGCTGCAGAGACCTTACCCACGCCGCACGTCCTTTGTAGCCAGCACCGGCTTTTCCCAGACGCGGCCCGGGATGGCAGCAGCAGGGAGCATAAGTATGGTAATGGGGCAAGGGGCAGAGGATGGTGATGGGGCATGTGGCTGAGTATGGTGATGGAGCAGGCTGAGGATGATGATGGGAGCTGTGGCTGAGGAAGGTGATGTGGCTGAGTATGGTGATGGGGCTGTGGGTGAGGGCGGGGTTGAGGGACTGAGGGCGGTTTTGATGGACTGAGGGTGGTGTGGAGGCTATTGTGTTTTTTTTTCCTGTTGGGGTCGATGCTTTTTTCCATGTCAGGAACTATGTGTTTGTCTGTATAAGGGAGGTGTGGGAGGGCGGGGGGATTTTTTTTAATCATAATTTATTTTTTATTTTATTTTTTGGAGGGGGGGGGGGGGGGGGGGCGCCGTGATGTGAGCTTGCTCCGGGTGCCATTGCTCGACGCTACGCCTCTGCTTCCAGGTCCAGCCTGGTTTCCACAGAATCTGTTACCCAACTGTATCAGTATTAGCTAACTAAGCACTGTATCCTGTATTGCTGATACTGCTCCGTAACTCAGCACTGCATCCTGTAATGCTGATACAGCTCCGTCACCCAGCAGTGCATCCTGTATTGCTGATACAGCTCTGTCACCCAGCACTGCATCCTGTATTGCTGATACTACTCCGTAACCAGGGGCGGATTTACTGCAAGGCAACCTAGGCGCCCGCTTAGGGCCTGGCGGGTCCCAAGAGGCCCGTGGACAGGCCCCACGAAATCCAGCCCATCCATTCTGCAAACAGAAAAGTATTTTTCTTGTTACAGCAGTCTGCCAGCACAGCAGCTGCTCCCTGAAGCCCTGCCCACTACCCCTCCCCTCACTGACCTCCCGCTGCCGCCCACACTGGGGCATAGCATACTGTCACAATGTGACACACGCTGGTGCCCACTGGCAGGAGCTCATCCAGAACCCGCTTTCCCCCGCACTCAACTAGCTCCTGCTCCCTCTGTTACCCACCTCTCCTATCGGCTTCCTCCCTTGAGTCCCCATTCAGAGCTTCCCCCAGAGCTTCATATGCCCCCCCATTGCAGGAACCCTTGACACCCCCCCATCGTGGCACCCCCGACCCCAACTCAGGAAGCCCTGACCACCCCTCTCCCGATCACGGCACCCTGCCCTCCCACTCACGGCACCACCTCCTCCCCCATCCGTGGGAATCCCTGACCCCACCCCCCGCGCGGCACCCCCCCAATCTTAGCACCATGACCCCTCTCCCACTCGCGGGAACCCCTGACACAATCGAGGGAAACCCGACCCCCCTTCGTGGAAATCCCTGTCCCCACCCCCCTTGCCGCACCACCAACCCCCCAATCACGGCACCCCCAACCCCCCCCCCCCCCCTTGCAGCGCCCCCGACCACCCATATCCCAACACTCTCAACCCCATTGCAGCACCCTCACCCCATCGCATAAATTCCTGGCCCCCACCCCATCACAGGACCCCTGAACCCCCATCGCGGGAACCCCCTGAACCCCCCTCCATTGCAGGAAGCCCTGGCTCCCACGGCCCCACCCAATTGCAGAAAGCCCCAAACTCCCCCATCACACGACCCCCCCCCATCATGAGAAACCATAACCTCCCCACTGAAGAAACACCCGACCTCCCCTCGCGTTAATCCCCGACCATCCTATCACAGGAAACCCCACCCTCACCCCCATTGCAGCTCCTGGCAGCAAGTGCAGCAAGGGCTGTCGGGAGCTGTCGTTTACGTTAGAACACTGTGTAGTGTGGAGCTGTGCCGGACTGTCTGGTGATGTCTGTTCCCCCAGCACCCTCCTTCCCGTTCCCAGCACCAGGATGGCAGTGCTCCAGGCTCCTTTCCTTGGCAATAAGCTTCTGCTGCCGGCTCCAAGGGCAGGAGTAAGGGGCACAACTACTATGGGCATTGTGCGTGCGTAGGGGGCATAACTACAGTGGGTATTATGTAAATAAGCAGCTCAACTACAGTGGGCATTATGTGTGTAAGGGGCATAACTACAGTGGGCATTATGTGTGTAAGAGTTATAACTACAGTGGGCATTATCTATATAAGTGGCACAACTACAGTGGCATTCTGTGTGTGCAAGGGGTATAACTATTGTGCATTATGTGTATAAGCAGCACACCTACAGTGGCCATTATGTGTGTAAAGGGCATAACTACTGTGGGCATTATAATTATGTGTATAAGCAGCACAACTACTGTGGGCATTGTGTATGTAAGGGGCATAACTACAGTGGGCATTGTGTGTAGAAGCGGCACAACTACAGTGGGCTTTATGTATGTAAGGGGCATAACTGCTGTGGGCATTATGTATATAAGCGGCACAACTACAGTGGGCATTATGTGCATAAATGGCACAACTACAGTGGCCATTATGTGTATAAAGGTTATAACTACAGTGGGCATTATCTATATAAGTGGCACAACTACAGTGGGCATTGTGTGTGTGTAAGGGGCATAACTACTGTGCATTATGTGTATACACGGCATAACCTACAGTGACCATTATGTGTGTAAAGGGCATAACTACTGTGGGCATTATCATTATGTGTATAAGCAGCACAACTACTGTGGGCATTGTGTATGTAAGGGACATAACTACAGTGGGCATTATGTGTAGAAGTGGCACAACTACAGTGGGCATTATGTGTAGAAGCGGTACAACTACAGTGGGCATTGTGTGTGTAAGGGGCACAACTACTGTTGGCAATATGTAAATAAGCGGCACAACTACAGTTGTAATTGGTTGTGTAACCGGCACAACTACAGTGGGCATTGTGTGTGTGAGGGGCACAACTACAGTGGGCATATAAGCAGCACAACTACTGATTGTGTGTATACACTGACTGACTGGGGTGGATTGTTTCAGGAAGGGGGGCCCATATCTGTGCCTTGCTTAGGGCCCCATGAGATCTAAATCCGCCTCTGTCCGTAACCCAACACTGCATCCTGTATGGCTAATACTGTTCGCAAATGATACCTGATCTGCAATCCTGCAATCCGCTTGATCAATTATTCTACAATATGTGGAACTCTACCTATGCGCCTCATCTCAGTCTCTGCCATCTACTGTACGAGGAAGACTTATCTCAAGCCTTTACAGTTCCTGCATTCCACTGGGAACAGTGGCAAACACAGGATTTCTAGAGGGGGATTTCCAAATACAATCCACAATCTCTCACTCTGCGGAACATTGGAGCAAGTGCGGGAGTCTGGGGGAGTGGTAGAAGAACCTAGTACCAACCCTTGACATTAATGTACACATTGGTCTTTTTATACACTGGATACTGTATGAATACAGTATTAATATTTAACAATATAGATGGTTTATATTATAGGCTGTATCAAACATATTTAACTAATATAAATAAAATAAGTGGTCATGTAATGGTTAAATATCCCATAATGAATAAATACACAAACATTAGAGAACAAGTAGGAGACAGAACTGTCCTTTCTAAGCACACATTCTTCCACCTCATTGTAAGATGCCTGTCTCTTCTACCTGGCAGCTACTCTCTGGTCCAGTGCACTGATCGAGGGTTCAAATCCACACACAGAGCAAACTTGGTAGAAGAAGTTGCTACCACTGTGTAGGTGCCGAAGTTCCACTCTGTCCCTTAAATGTTGTGGTGGCAGCTCTAGTCATCATATTATATTCTATTGCTATTGTTGTCATAATCTGAGTCGCTGGCGAAGAAGAGAGGAGTTTCCAGGCAACTGGAACCCCCCCTGCGTTTGCCTATGGGTACGGCTTCCCGAACATCAGGAGTCTCTCCGGGAACAATATCTACTAGTCTCGTGGCAATGGAGATATAATGCAGAGTGTGATATGCTCAGGCTGCACTTTACAATAATTCCCTCCACCATGGGAATGATAATGCTGGCTTTGACTACTGGGGTAGTCAAATCCAGCAGTGTTAACAAATGATACAGAGAGAATTCTAGACACATTCATACAATACAGAGATCATTCGAGACTGTAATACAATAAAAAGAGTATCCAAGTGACCACCTTAAAATACAGAGGGACATACTAAACAGACAGCATACTGACATCTGTCAGAGGAGTCTGTGCTAAGCCCCTATTGGAAGAGCTATGCACATGTGCTTACATGTAGTAAGTGCATGCACTATCAACCCAACTACATTATTAAGGTGCTGGTGTCAGGGGGTAGAGGGGGGAGGGGTAAGCGCAGTCCTCTGTGGGGACAACGCTATGCAGCCAGTGTTTTTTTTACTGTTAACACTGGCTGCATTGCAGGAGATCCTGTGGGCTTGGAGCTGCAGCTCCATCCGCCCCATTGTTAATCCGGCCCTGGATGTATCAGCCTGATCTGTGGCACATGGGAAAAGGTCCTGGTCAGCCAGCCACCAAAATGCAGTTTATTGTGGTGGCCATAAATGGCTCGGAGGCACTGGCTAGTACCAGAGCCAGATTTACACACAATATATGAGCCAAAGGGTTCAGGTGAGCATTATACACAGGTGCAGCCAGTGGCGGATTTAGGGGGGGGGGGGCACCAAGGCACGTGCCCCCCCTGTCATTTTTAGTTGATTTTTGTATTTATTTTCTTTTGTGCGCACGCCACGGCGCACCCAACCGACATGAGGCTGCTGCTGCTGGTCCTGAAGGATGTTACAGTGGCGTAACTCCTGCCCCCGCAGCCCTCGCGGTGGCTTGGGGGCGAGGGGCTGCGGGGGCGCCACTGATTTAGTGCAGACTGACATGCGGACGAGCGTCCGCATGTCAGTCTGCGGTCTCGTTTCCTCCGCTGCTGCTAGGAGGGACACGGAGGGCACAGCGCACGCCTCCCTGTGTCCCTCCTGGGTCTCCGGCGGCCGCGGGTCTCATAAAGGAAGTGCCGTTCGTGAGCACTTCCTTTATTAGAGTGACCCGCGGCCGCCGGAGACCCAGGAGGGACACAGGGAGGCGTGCGCTGTGCCCTCCGTGTCCCTCCTAACAGCAGGGGAGCGGCGGCGGCGGAGGAAGCGGGGGGGGGGGGGGGGCGCACTGAGGGGGCATATCTGGCACTGGGGGGGAATATCTGGCACTGGGGGCATATTTGGCAGGGAGGGGGGGGGAGAATATCTGGCACTGGGGACATATATGGCACTGGGGGGGAATATCTGGCACTGGGGGCATATATGGCACGGGGGGGGGGATATCTGGCACTGGGGGCATATGTGGCACTGGGGGGGGGGATATCTGGCACTGGGGGCATATGTGGCACTGGGGGGGAATATCTGGCACTGGGGCATATGTGGCACTGGGGGCATATATAGCACTGGGGGGGGATATCTGGCACTGGGGGCATATGTGGCACTGTCGGGGAATATCTGGCACTGGGGGCATATGTAGCACTGGGGGGGTATATGTGTACCTGGCACATGGGAGGGGGCTATATTTGGCACTGGGGGCATGTGAGTACCTGGCACCGTGGGGGAATATCTGGCACTGGGGACATATGTGGCACTGGGAGCACAGCCCTAGCAACAAGGACTACCTCCTAGCAACGAGCATGACACCCAGTGCATGAAACCCCTGGCAACGAGCATGACACCCAGTGCATGAAACCCCTGGCAACGAGCATGACACCCAGTGCATGAAACCCCTGGCAACGAGCATGACACCCTGAGCATGAAAACCCCTGGCACCGTGCATGGAACCAAGAGCATGAAACCCCTGGCAACGAGCATGACACCCAGTGCATGAAACCCCTGACAACGAGCAGGTATTTGAAAAGTAATTAGAAGCCTTACTGTAGGACTTAATGTGTAATGGGCATTACGGTGTGTGGCATAATGTATCACGGACATTGCGGTGTGTGTCATAATGTGTCACAGGCATTACGGTGTATGGTATACTATATCGCTGGCATTGTGATATGTGGTATAATGTCTCAGGGTCATTGCAGTGTGTGGCATAATGTATCACGGACATTGCGGTGTGTGTCATAATGTGTCAGGCATTACGGTGTGTGGTATACTATATCACGGGCATTGTGGTATGTGGTATAATGTCTCAGGGTCATTGCAGTGTGGCATAATATATAACGGGCATTGCGGTGTGTGGCATAGGGTATAACGGGCATTGCGGTATGTGTCACAGGCATTACGGTGTATGGTATACTATATCACGGGCATTGTGGTATAATGTCTCAAGGTCATTGCAGTGTGTGGCATAATGTGTCACAGGCATTGTATGTGCTATAATGTATCGGGCATTGCAGTGTGTGGTATAATGTATCACGGACATTGCAGTGTGTGTCATAATGTGTCACAGACATTGTATGTGCTATAATGTATCAGGGGCAGTGCAGTGTGTAGCATAATGTATAACGGGCATTGCAATTCCTGTCATAATGTGTCACAGGCATTATAGTGTGTGGCATAATGTGTCGGGGGCATTACGGTGTGTGGCATAATGTGTCGGGGGCATTACGGTGTGTGCATACTGTGTCATGTGCATTATTGTGTGTGGCATAATGTCTAAGGGCCATTGCAGTATGTGGCATAATGTATACTGGGCATTACTATAAGGAGGAAAAATGACAAATAATGTAAGGGGCATGAATCAGAATTATTTTTCTTTCCTGTGGTGGCTAACGTCTGGGCGTGCAGGTTGCAAAACTGGGGTATAAGGTAGTCTTTTCCTGCAATGCCACGCCCATTCCAACGAAGCCACGCCCATTCCAACGAAGCCACGCCCCTTATGGTGCCCCCCCCCCCCCCTGTAATTTTTTTCTGGATCCGCCCCTGGGTGCAGCAGTATATACATGCTGGTATTATACACAGGTGCAGCAGTATATATATGTGAGCATTATACACAGGCATACCTCCCAACATGACCCTCTCCAGGAGGGACAGAATGCTCTGCTCCTGGACTTCCCTCTAAATGTAGGATTGCCATCACCTGTGATGAAACACCTTTCTTATCCTTTAACCTGTTCAAAACAGGTGCCGGCAATCATGAATTAGGAGAAAAGTCCAGAAGCAGAGCATTGTGTCCCTCCTGGAGAGGGTAATGTTGGGAGGTATGCACAGGTGCAGCAGTATATACATGCTGGTATTATACACAAGTGCAGCCAGAGGCGGAACTACCGCCAGTGCAACCAGTGCATTGCACTGGGGCCCGCCACTGTCCAGGGGCCCAAAGCAAGTAATGAGTCAAACTGACTCATTACATGCCGCTGTGTGCTGCAGGCAACCGCTGCCCGCAGCACACAGCCGCCCGGACAGAGAGGAGAGGAGCGCAGCGGTACGGGGGAAAAGGAGGAGGAGGGAGGTGGAGGAGGGAGCCGCAGCAGGGCTTTGCTACTGGTTGAGGCGCTGCTGCTGTCTTCCGAGAACAGCCTATAGTGAAGCAGACGGACAGCAGCAGCAGCGCCTCCACCAATAACACAGCGCTGCTGCGCCTCCCTCCTCCTGCTTCTCTCCTGCCCGGGAATCGTGATCTGCCAGAAGCTGCACCGAGGAGCCTGAGCCAGCGGAGAGGGTAAGTATAATTCATTCATTTTTTTTTTCTTTCTTTCTTTCTTTCTTTCTTTCTTTCTTTCTTTCTTTCTATGTGCAAAAAGGGGGACTGTCTGCCGCAATGTGTAAAAAGGGGGAAACTGCCTGCTGCAATGTGTAAAAAGGGGGAATCTGCCTGCCGCCATGTGTAAAAAGGGGGAATCTGCCTGCCGCCATGTGTAAAAAGGGGGACGCTGTCTTCCGTAATGTGTAACAAGGGCACGCTGTCTGCCGTTATGTGTAACAAGGGCACGCTGTCTGCCGTTATGTGTAAAAAGGGCACGCTGTCTGCCGTTATGTGTAAAAAGTGTACGCTGTCTGCCGCTATGTTTAACAAGGGCACGCTGTCTGCCGTTATGTGTAAAAAGTGTACGCTGTCTGCCGCTATGTGTAACAAGGGCACGCTGTCTGCTGTTATGTGTAAAAAGTGCACGCTGTCTGCCGTTATGTGTAAAAAGGGCACGCTGTCTGCCGCTATGTCTAAAAAGGGGACGCTGTCTGCTGTAATGTGTAAAAAGAGGAATCTGTCCGCCGTAAGGTGTAAAAGGGTCTCTACCTGGTGTAGTGGTGCTACTGTGCGGCGTAATTTGAATAATGGAGACTACTGTGCACCGTTTTATGAATTGGTATTATTTTGTGGCCACACCCCTTCCCCACGAAGCCACGCCACGCCACTATGTATTTTTGCGTGCGCCTACGGCACGCACTGCCCCTGTTTTGCATGCAGGGGTGGGGCTCCGATGCCGTTTCTTGCACACAGTGCTAAAATGTCTAGTTACGGCACTGTTGCTAGGTATCCATTTCTCTGGCCCTGAGCAGGTCCCCTTCACCAGATCCTCTCCAGGGGTGAGGGGGTGGACTTGGATGGGATGGGGGGGGGCAAAGCATTTTGTCGCACCTGGGCCCACCGCTCGCTAGTTCCGCCACTGGGTGCAGCAGGGACTTGCGGTGAGCTAAATGGCTTAGGAGGCACTGGCTAACCCCAGAGCCAGATTTACATGCAATATATGAGCCAAAGGGTACATCTGGGCATTATACACAGGTGCAGCAATATAAACTCCTGGAAATCTGGTGAGTTTTGATTAGAGATGTGTGGAAAGGATACACAGGGGAGGCACTGCCTCACCTGCCATTGACTTTTTACTCCGGAGTTTGGGCTATAAAAATTATTACAATAATGCAAAGAAGATATTTCAAACAAATTATCAGTATATTTCATATATTTTATTCAGTCAAAACACTGGTTTAAACGTAAGTATGACAGAAAAGGCTCTGCCTCACCTGCCTCACCCCACCGCACGTCACTGGGGTGCAGCAGTATATACATGTGAGCATTATGCACAGGTCCAGTAGTATATACATGTGAGCATTATATACAGGTCCAGCAGTATAAACTCCTGGAAAATGGTGAGTTTTGATCAGAGATGTGTGGAAAAGATAGGTGACTCACAGTGTCGTAGACTTTTTACTCCAGAATTTTGACTATAAAAATTATTAGAATAATGCAAAGAAGATATTTCTAATATATTCTTTGTATTTTTCATATACTTAATATAGTCAAAACTCTGGCGTATACTGGAGTATGACAGGAAAGGCTCTGCCCCACCTTACCGCACGTCACTGCACTCAGAGGCGTCACTTACTTTGTTTGCACCCAGTGCGGCGCTGGAGAAAATAGGATTTTAATACCTACCGGTAAATCATTTTATCTTAGTCCATAGAGGATGCTGGGGATGCTTCAAGAACCATGGGGTATAGACGGGATCCGCAGGAGACATGGGCACTTTAAGACTTTGAATGGGTGTGAACTGGCTCCTCCCTCTATGCCCCTCCTCCAGACTCCAGTTATAGGAACTGTGCCCAGGGAGACGGACATTTCGAGGAAAGGAATTGTTAAACTAAGGTGAGATACATACCAGCTCACACCTCAACACGCCGTACAACATGGCAATTAACAGAACTCCAGTCAACGGCATGAACAACGTCAGCAACAGGCTGACTATAACATAACACAACCCGTGTGTAAACATAACTAATAACTGCAGATAGAGTCCGCACTGGGACGGGCGCCCAGCATCCTCTACGGACTAAGAGAAAAGGATTCACCGGTAGGTATTAAAATCCTATTTTCTCATACATCCTAGAGGATGCTGGGGACACCATAAGAACCATGGGGTTTATACCAAAGCTCTAGAACAGGCGGAAGAGTGCGGATGACTCTGCAGCACCGATTGACCAAACATGAGGTCCTCATCAGCCAGGGTATCAAACTTGTAAAATTTTGCAAAAGTGTTTGAATCCGACCAAGTAGCTGCTCGACAGAGTTGGAATGCCGAGACCCCGCGGGCAGCCACCCAGGATGAGCCCACCTTTCTGGTAGAATGGGCCTTCACTGATTTCGGTAACGGTAATCCAGCCGTAGAATGAGCATGCTGAATCGTATTACAGATCCAGCGCGCAATAGTCTGCTTGGCAGCAGGCGTTCCAATCTTTTTGGCAGCATACAGGATAAAGAGAGCTTCCGTTTTCCTAAGTTGAGCCGTTCTGGCGGCATAAATCTTCAAGGCCCTGACAACATCAAGAGATTTTGACTGCGCAAAGGCGTCAGTAGCCACTGGTACCACAATAGGCTGGTTTATGTGGAACGATGAAACCACCTTCGGCAGAAATTGTTGACGAGTCCTCAACTCCGCTCTATGTTCATGGAAGATTATATAAGGACTCTTGTGAGACAAAGCCGCCAACTCAGACACCCGCCTTGCGTATGCTAAGGCCAATAGCATGACCACTTTCCAAGTGAGAAATTTCAACTCAACCTTCTGTAAAGGTTCAAACCAATGTGATTGAAGGAAATGCAACACCACGTTAAGATCCCATGGTGCCACTGGGGGCACAAATGGAGGTTGGATGTGCAAAACTCCTTTCACGAAAGTCTGAAATTCTGGAAGGGAGGCCAATTATTCTTGAAAGAAAACCGATAAGGCCGAAATTTGTACTTTAATCGAGCCTAACTTTAGGCCCGCATCCACACCTGCTTGCAGGAAATGGAGAAAACGCCCTAGCTGAAATTCTTCCGTAGGAGCCTTCTTGGATTCACACCAAGACACATATTTTCTCCAAATACGGTGATAATGTTTAGACGTTACTCCTTTTCTAGCCTGAAGAAGTGTGGGAATAACTTCACTGGGAATACCCTTTCGGGCTAGGATCCGGCGTTCAACCGCCCAGCTGTCAAACGTAGCCGCGGTAAGTCGTGATGCACGCACGGCCCCTGCTGTAACAGATCCTCTCGTAGAGGAAGAGGCCAGGGATCTCTTATGAGTAATTCCTGAAGATCTGGATACCAAGCCCTCCTTGGCCAGTCCGGAGCAATGAGGATCGCCTGAACCTTTGTTCTTCTTATGATCTTTAGCACCTTTGGAATGAGTGGAAGCGGAGGGAACACGTACACCGACTGAAACACCCATGGTTTTACCAGCGCGTCCACCGCTACTGCTTGAGGGTCCCTCGACCTGGAACAATATCTCTGAAGTTTCTTGTTGAGGCAAGAAGCCATCATATCTATTTGAGTAGTTCCCCAAAAACTTGTCACTTCTGTGAAGACCCCTTGATGAAGACCCCACTCTCCTGGATGGAGATAGTGTCTGCTGAGGAAGTCTGCTTCCCAGTTGTCCACTCCTGGAATGAAGATTGCTGACAGAGCGCTTGTATGTCTTTCCGCCCAGCGGAGAACTTTTGTGGTCTCTGCCATTGCCGCCCTGCTCTTTGTTCCGCCCTGGCGGTTTATGTGCGCTACTGCTGTTATATTGTCCGATTGTATTAGGACGGGCAGGTTGCGAAGAAGACGTTCCGCTTGAAGAAGGCCGTTGTAAATGGCCCTTAACTCCAGAACGTTTATGTGTAGACAAACTTCCTGGCTTGACCATTTTCCCTGGAAGGTTTCCCCCTGTGTGGCTGCTCCCCAGCCTCAGAGACTCGCATCCGTGGTTACTAGGATCCAGTCCTGGATCCCGAACCTGCATCCCTCTAGGAGGTGAGAGCTGTGCAGCCACCACAGGAGTGAGATTCTGGTCTTGGGAGGATAGGATTATTTTCCGGTGTATGTGCAGATGGGATCCGGACCACTTGTCCAATAGGTCCCACTGAAACACTCTGACATGGAATCTGCCAAACTGAATGGCCTCGTAGGCCGCTACCATCTTCCCCAGCAACTGAGTGCATTGATGAATTGGTACTCTCGCTGGTTTCAGAATTTGTTTGACCAAACTCTGAATTTCCAGAGCCTTCTCTTCTGGAAGAAAAACTCTCTGTAATTCCGTGTCCAGAATCATTCCCAAAAACAACAGCCGCTTCGTTGGATTCAACTGTGACTTCGGCAGGTTTAGGAGCCAACCATGTTGTTGCAGAACTGTCAGGGAGAGCGCAATGTCCTGCTCCAGCTTGTCTTTGGATCTCGCCTTTATCAGGAGATCGTCCAGGTAAGGGATAATTGTGACTCCTTGCTTGTGAAGGAGAACCATCATTTCCGCCATTACCTTGGTGAAAATCCTCGGAGCCGTGGAAAGACCAAACGGCAACGTCTGAAATTGGTAATGACAATCCTGAGTAGCAAACCTCAGGTAAGCCTGATGCGGAGGATATATGGGGACGTGTAAGTAGGCATCCTTTATGTTGACCGCCACCATAAAATCCCCTTCCTCCAGACTGGAGATCACTGCTCGGAGGTTCCATCTTGAATTTTAATTTTCTTAGGTAAAGATTGAGGGACTTTAGGTTCAGAATTGGTCTGACCAAGCCGTCCGGCTTCGGGACCACAAACAGGCTTGAATAAAAGCCTTCTCCCTGTTGTGACGGGGGAACCCTGACAATGACTTGATTCAGACACAACTTTTGTATTGCATCTCATACTACCTCCCTGTTCGGAAGAGAAGCTGGTAAGGCAGATTTGAAAAAACGTCTAGGGAGAACGTCTTGAAGCTCCAGTTTGTACCCCTGGGACACTATTTCTAAAATCCATGGGTCTAGGGCCGAACGAGTCCAGAATTGACTGAAGAGCTTGAGAAGTGCCCCCACCGGTGCGGACTCCCGCAGAGGAGCCCCAGTGTCATGCGGTGGATTTGGCAGAAGCCGGGGAGGACTTCTGCTCCTGGGAACCTGCCACGGCCGGAGATCTTTTACCTTTTCCTCTATTAGCAAGGAAGGAATAACCTCGGCCTTTTTTGTATTTATTTGGCCGAAAGGACTGCATCTGCAAGTGGTGAGCTTTCTTTTGCTGTGGAGGAACATAAGGCAAAAATGACGACTTTCCCGTGGTAGCCGTAGATACCAAATCAGCGAGAACTTCACCAAACAATACACTACCTTTATACGGTAGAGACTCCATAGCTTTCTTAAGAGTCAGCATCAGCATTCCATTGATGAATCCATAATGCTCTCCTAGCTGAGACCGCCATGGCATTGGCGCTTGATCCCAAAAGGCCAATATCTCTCGCCGCTTCCTTTAGGTAGGCTGCAGCGTCCCTGATATAACCCAGCGTTAAAAGGATGTTATCCCTATCTAGGGTATCTATATCAGATGACAAGTTATCTGCCCACTTTTCGATAGCACTACTCACCCACGCAGATGCAATAGTTGGTCTGAGTAGTGTACCTGTGGTGACGTAAATGGATTTTAACGTATTTTCCTGTCTACAATCCGCAGGATCCTTAAGGGCTGCCGTGTCAGGAGACGGTAAAGCCACCTTTTTAGACAACCGTGATTTCAAAAAGGGTATTCAGTTCATGAGAGGGAGTAAACGTTACCTCAGGTTTCTTTCCCTTATACATACAGACCCTAGTATCAGGAACAGCAGGGTCCTCGGTGATATGCAACACGTCTTTTATTGCCACAATCATGTACTGAATGCTCTTTGCCAATTTTGGGTCTAATCTGGTATCACTATAGTCGACACTGGAGTCAGTGTCCGTGTCGGTATCTGTGTCTGCCAACTGAGCAAACAAACGTTTATGTGACCCCGAGGGGGTCTGGACCTGTGACAACACATCCTCCACAGATTTCTTCCATACCTGGTTCTGAGACTCAGATTTATCTAATCTCTTATTAATAAGAGCCACATTAGCATCAACACATTTACCCAATCAGGAGTCGGCGGTGCCGACAGGGTCACTCCCACAGCCGTTTCTGCCCCTAACACAGTCTCCTCCTGGGAAGAGCACTCCTCCTCAGACATGCCAACACACGTGTACCGACACCCACAGACACACTGGGCCAATAGGGGACAGACCCACAGTAAAGCCTGTCAGAAAAACACAGAGGGAGTTTGCCAGCTCACAACCCAGCGCTTATCCTGGTTCTGAAACCTTAATATAATGCCTCAGACCCTGCAGCGCTTCTATAATAACTTATTTTAGCATCAAATTTACTGTGCCCCCCCCCCCCCCCCCGTTTTGCACCCTGTTACTTGTACAGCAGTGGTGAGGAAGGACCAGCGTCTCTGCAGCTCTGTGAAGAGAAAATGGCGCTGATGAGAGCTGTGAGGGTTAAGCCCCGCCCCCTTCTTGGCGTGCTTCAGCCCGCTATTTTTCAACTAATTATACTGGTGGGGGTAAGAATTTAGTGCCTAGGCACTCTAATTTCACTTTGCCAGTCTCAAAAGAGGTTTTTAATGCTGCCCAGGGCGCCACCCCCCCCCCCCCCGCCCCCTGCACCCTGTAGTGCCGCTGTGTGTGGGAGCTTGGCGCGCAGCGCGATCGCTGTGCGGTACCTCAGAAGCCGTCACTGAAGTCTTCTATCTACTTCTACTCACCTGTCTTCTGACTCTGCAGGGGGGGTGACGGCGGGCTCTGGGAGTGAACCCCTAGGCATACCTAGTGTTTCAAACCCTCAGGAGCTAATGGTGTCCTGTAGCCAAGAAGCAGAGCCTTTAAACTCACTAGAAGTAGGTCTGACTTCTCTCTCCTAAGTCCCACGATGCAGGGAGACTGTTGCCAGCAGCCCCCCTAAAAACAAAAAACCTAACAAAGTCTTTTCAGAGAAACTCAGTAGAGCTCCTCAGAGTGCATCCAGTCTGCCTGGGCACAGATCTAATCTGGAGTCTGGAGGAGGGGCACAGACGGAGGAGCCAGGTCACACCCATTCAAAGTCTTAACGTGCCCATGTCTCCTGCGGATCCCGTCTATACTCCATGGTTCTTATGGTGTCCACAGCATCCTCTAGGACGTATGAGAAAAGCTAATGTGAACCTTTTTCTGTGTCGACCTTCAGTCCATGTTAACCTTTTTCAGGTGTTGACCTACTGCATGTCGACCAAAAGTGTTCGACTTAGTGACTGTCGACATAGACAGGGTCAACCCAATGATCCACAACCGATGAGTGGTGGTGTTGCCCACAGCAACCAATCAGATTCTATTATTTTCTAGAACGCAATAAAGGAATGATAGACAGAATCTTATTGGTTGCTTTTTTCAACACCAACACTTGTCTGTTTTAGAAGCTTTAGTAAATCTACCTCTACGGTAGGTGTTTATTTGAAACTACAACGACTGCACCATGGGCCTAATTCGGAGTTGATCGCAGCAGCAAATTTGTTAGCAGTTGGGCAAAACCATGTGCACTGCAGGAGGGGCAGATATAACATTTGCAGAGAGAGTTAGGTTTGGGTGGGTTATTTTGTTTCTGTGCAGGGTAAATACTGGCTGCTTTATTTTTACACTGCAATTTAGATTTCAGTCTCAACACACCACACCCAAATCTAACTCTCTCTGCACATGTTATATCTGCCCCTCCTGCAGTGCACATGGGCCCTCATTCCGAGTCGTTCGCTCGGTAATTTTTCATCGCATCGCAATGAAAATCCGCTTAGTACGCATGCGCAATATTCGCACTGCGACTGCGCCAAGTAATTTAACAATGAAGATAGTATTTTTACTCACGGCTTTTTCATCGCTCCGGCGATCGTAATGTGATTGACAGGAAATGGGTGTTACTGGGCGGAAACACGGCGTTTTATGGGCGTGTGGCTGAAAACGCTACCGTTTCCGGAAAAAACGCAGGAGTGGCCGGAGAAACGGGGGAGTGTCTGGGCGAACGCTGGGTGTGTTTGTGACGTCAAACCAGGAACGACAAGCACTGAACTGATCGCACAGGCAGAGTAAGTGTGGAGCTACTCTAAAACTGCTAAGTAGTTTGTGATCGCAATATTGCGAATACATCGGTCGCAATTTTAAGATGCTAAGATACACTCCCAGTAGGCGGCGGCTTAGCGTGTGTAACTCTGCTAAATTCGCCTTGCGACCGATCAACTCGGAATGAGGGCCATGGTTTTGCCCAACTGCTAACAAATTTGCTGCTGCGATCAACTCAGAATTAGGCCCATGATATCAGTACATGGTGACAGTCTGCGCCCATATGCACCGGTTTAGCCGCCTAAAGCAGATAAACCCATCTAAAGTGCTAGTTGTAAATCAATCTTTAGTAAATATACCCCTACATATGCTTTTAATATTTATTTATCCCATATTTCCTTCATTTTATTTTCTCTTACGTCCTAGAGGATGCTGGGGACTCCGTAAGGACCATGGGGTATAGACAGGCTCCGCAGGAGATAGGGCACCTAAAAAGAACTTTGACTATGGGTGTGCACTGGCTCCTCTCTCTATGCCCCTCCTCCAGACCTCAGTTAGATCTTGTGCCCAGAGGAGAATGGGTGCACTGCAGAGAGCTCTCCAGAGTTTTCTGTTGAAAAATAATTTTGTTAGGTTTTTTATTTTCAGGGAGTCCTGTTGGCAACAGGCTCCCTGCATCGTGGGACTGAGGAGAGAGAAGCAGAGCTGGCTTGTCAAGTTGGGCACTGCTTCTAAGGCTACTGGACACCATTAGCTCCAGAGGGAGTCGGAACACAGGTCTCACCTGGGGTTCGTCCCGGAGCCGCGCCGCCGTCCTCCTCACAGATGCCGAAGATAGAAGCCGGGTGAGTATGAGAAGGCAGAAGACATCTTAGGCGGCAGAAGACATCAGATCTTCATGAGGTAAGGCGCGCAGCGGCAAGCTGCGCGCCATTGCTCCCAGTCACACACACAGAGCAGCACTGAAGGGTGCAGGGCGCATGGGGGGGCGCCCTGGGCAGCAATATTCCTCACTTTTGGGCAAATTCAGATAGATTAGGCTGCGGAGGCAGTAAAGCTAAGATCCCCCGCCATTTTAATAGAAAAGTCACTGGGACCTAAGCCCGCCGTCGGGTGGGCGGGGCTTGATCCTCAGCACTAACCAGCGCCATTTTCTCCACAGAAGCTGCATGCATGAACGCTGGCTCCCTGGTCTCTCCCCTGCTGAACTTCACAGGCTGGAAAAAAGAGGAGGGGGGCACATTAGCGACGCAGTGAGTGGGAATTGGTATATTATATATAAAAAAGCGCTATCTGGTCATGTTTTTTCCAGTGTTTTTAAGCGTTGGTGTGTGCTGGCATACTCTCTCTCTCTGTCTCTCCTAAGGGCCTGGTTGGGGTTTTGTCCCCTTATAGGTTAATCCCTGTGTGTGTGGGGTGTCGGTACGTGTGTGTCGACATGCGGAAGGCTTCTCCAAGGAGGAGGTGGAGCAAATGAGTGGTGTGTCCCTGTCGGTTGTGCCGACTCCGGATTGGATGGACATGTGGCATATGTTGAATGCAAGTGTGGCATCTTTACATAAAAGGCTTGATAAGGCTGAATTAGGGGGGACATCAGGGGGTCAATCCTCGGATTGGACCGACTCACAGGGCCCGTCGGGGTCTCAAAAGCGTCCCTTAACACAAGACACTACTACCGACACGGATTCTGATTCCAGTGTCGACTACGACAAAGTAAAATTGCACCCTAGGGTGACTAAAACCATTCAGTGTATGATTGTGGCAATAAGGGATGTGTTGCATATTGAGGATGAACCCTCGGTCCCCGACACAAGGGTACACATGTTTAAGGGAAAGAAACAGATTATTAATTTTCCCGCATCTCATGAATTAAATGATTTCTTTGGAAAAGCTTGGGAGACTCCGGAAAAGAGACCGCAGATCCCCAAAAGAATTTATATGGCATACCCCTTCCCTAAGCAGGACAGGGAGATTTGGGAATCATCCCCCACTGTGGACAAGGCCCTGACGCGCTTGTCCAAGAAAGTGGCGCTACCGTCTCCTGACACAGCGGCCCTTAAGGACCCTGCAGATTGCAGGCAAGAAACTACCTTAAAGTGTATTTATTCTCATACGGGTGCTGTGCTTAGACCGACAATTGCGTCGGCATGGGTGTGTAGCACAATTGCAGCTTGGACAGATGAGCTGACAGATCAATTTGATAATATGGATAAGGATACTATATTCTTAACTCTAGCCCATATAAAAGACGCAGTCTTATTTATGAGGGATGCTCAAAGGGACATTGGATTGCTAGCTTCTAGGGCCAATGCCATGTCTATCTCAGCGAGAAGATACTTATGGACTCGCCAATGGACGGGTGATGCGGATTCCAAAAAACATATGGAAGTACTACCCTATAAGTGTGATGTATTGTTTGAGGATGGGCTGACGGACCTGGTTTCCACAGCTACAGCAGGTAAATCAAATTTTTTACCATATATTCCCCAACAGCAAAAGAAAGTAACACCCTATCAGATGCAGTCCTTTCGGTCGCACAAGTCCAGAAGAGGTCGGGGATCCTCTTTCCTCGACAGAGGTAAGGGCAGAGGCAAAAGAGCACCTGCTTCGGCAGGTGCCCAGGAACAAAAGTCCTCCCCGGCTGCTCCAAAACCCACGGCATGACGCTGGGGCTCCCCTGAGGGAGTCCGCACCGGTGGGGGCACGTCTTCGACTTTTCAGTCAGGCCTGGGTCAGTTCAGACCTGAATCCCTGGGTGTTGGAAATAGTTTCCCAGGGTTACAAATTGGAATTCGAGGAGGTGCCCCCGCACCGATTTTTCAAATCGGCCCTACCAGCTTCCACATCGGAAAGGGATATAGTGTTAGCTGCAATTCAAACGCTGTGTATACAGCAAGTGATGATCAAGGTTCCCCTGCACCAGCAGGGAAGAGGTTACTACTCAACCCTATTTGTGGTCCCGAAACCGGACGGTTCGGTCAGACCTATTTTGAATCTGAAATCCCTAAACCTGTACATAAAAAGATTCATATTCAAAATGGAATCACTCAGAGCGATAATAGCCAACATGGAGGAGGGGGAGATTATGGTTTCTCTGGACATAAAGGATGCGTACCTTCATGTCCCCATATATGCCCCCCATCAGGAATACCTGAGATTCGCTGTACAGGATTGTCATTACCAATTTCAGACGTTGCCGTTTGGACTTTCCACGGCCCCGAGGATTTTCACCAAGATAATGGCGGAAATGATGGTGGTCCTGCGCAAGCATGGAGTCACAATTATCCCATACTTGGACGATCTCCTGATAAAAGCGAGATCAAGGGAGAAATTGCTGAGCAGTGTGGCGCTCTCTCTGAGAGTGCTCCAGCAACACGGTTGGATTCTAAATCTACCGAAGTCACAGTTGATTCCGACAACTCGACTACCGTTCCTAGGTATGATACTGGATACGGAACAAATGAAGGTCTTCCTCCCAATAGAGAAAGCCCAGGACATCCAGAACATGGTCAGAGACCTGCTAAAACCGAAAAGGGTGTCAGTTCACCAATGCACTCGAGTTCTGGGAAAAATGGTGGCGGCCTACGAGGCCATTCCCTTCGGAAGGTTCCATGCAAGGACTTTTCAATGGGACCTTCTGGACAAGTGGTCCTGGTCCCATCTGCACTTACATTGGAAAATAACTCTGTCCCCAGGGGCCAGAGTGTCCCTCCTGTGGTGGTTGCAAAGTGCTCACCTCCTGGAGGGTCGCAGGTTCGGAATTCAGGATTGGATCCTGGTTACCACGGACGCGAGCCTCTGAGGATGGGGAGCGGTCACACAGGGAAAAAAAATTTCAGGGTCTTTGGTCAGACCAGGAGTCCTGTCTACACATCAATGTGTTGGAACTCAGGGCCATTTACAACGGCCTTCGACAAGCGGAGAGTCTTCTTCGAAACCTACCGGTTCTGATTCAATCAGACAATGTCACAGCAGTGGCTCATGTGAACCGCCAAGGCGGGACAAGAAGCAGAGTCGCGATGGCGGAAGCCACAAGGATTCTTCGCTGGGCGGAAAATCATGTAAGCGCTCTGTCGGCTGTCTTCATTCCGGGAGTCGACAACTGGGAAGCAGACTTCCTCAACAGACACGATCTCCATCCAGGAGAGTGGGGTCTTCATCAAGAAGTCTTTGCAGACATAACACGTCTTTGGGGAACTCCTCAAATAGACATGATGGCGTCACGCCTTAACAAAAAGCTTCGGAGGTATTGTGCCAGGTCTCAGGACCCTCAGGCAGTGGCAGTAGATGCTCTGATAACACCGTGGCTGTTCAAATCGGTCTACGTGTTTCCTCCTCTTCCTCTCATCACAAAAGTGTTGAGGATCATAAGGCAAAGAAACGTACAGACAATACTTGTTGTCCCAGACTGGCCTCGAAGGGCCTGATACTCAGATCTACAGGAGATCCCTGGCCTCTTCCTCTGAGGGAAGACCTGTTGCAACAGGGGCCCTGTGTATTTCAAGACTTACCGCGGTTACGTTTGACGGCATGGCGGTTGAACGCCGAATCCTAGCGAAAAAGGGGATTCCGGAAGAGGTCATCCCTACTTTAATAAAGGCTAGGAAGGAGGTGACGGTTAAGCATTATCACCGTATCTGGCGAAAGTATGTGTCTTGGTGCGAGACCAAGAATGCACCTACGGAAGATTTTCATCTGGGTCGTTTTCTCCACTTCCTACAGACAGGAGTGGATATGGGCCTGAAATTAGGCTCTGTTAAGGTACAGATTTCGGCCCTCTCGATTTTCTTTCAGAAGGAATTGGCTTCTCTTCCAGAAGTCCAGACGTTTGTAAAGGGAGTGCTGCATATCCATCCCCCCTTTTGTGCCTCCAGTGGCACCATGGGACCTGAACGTGGTGTTGCAGTTCCTAAAATCACACTGGTTTGAACCGCTTAACAAGGTTGAGTTGAAATTTCTTACCTGGAAGGTGGTCATGCTGTTGGCCTTGGCATCAGCAAGGCGAGTGTCTGAATTGGCGGCTTTGTCACACAAGAGCCCCTACTTGATTTTTCATGTGGATCGAGCTGAATTGAGGACACGTCCGCAATTTTTGCCTAAAGTGGTTTCTTCATTCCATATGAATCAACCTATTGTGGTGCCTGTGGCTACAAGTGACCTGGAGGATTCCAGATCCCTGGATGTAGTCAGGGCCTTAAAGATTTGCCTTAAAGATTTATGTAGCCAGAACGGCTAAAATTAGGAAAACAGAGGCTCTGTTTGTCCTGTATGCTGCTAATAAGATTGGCGCACCTGCTTCGAAGCAGACTATTGCTTGCTGATCTGTAATACGATTCAGCAGGCTCATTCTACGGCTGGATTGCCGGTACCAAATTCAGTTAAAGCCCATTCCACTAGGAAGGTGGGCTCTTCTTGGGCGGCTGCCCGAGGCGTCTCGGCATTACAGCTTTGCCGAGCGGCAACTTGGTCGGGGTCAAACACTTTTGCTAAATTCTACAAGTTTGATACCCTGGCTGATGAGGACCTAGCGTTTGCTCAGTCGGTGCTGCAGAGTCATACGCACTCTCCCGCCCGATTGGATGCTTTGGTATAAACCCCATGGTCCTTACGGAGTCCCCAGCATCCTCTAGGACGTAAGAGAAAATAAGATTTTAAACCTACCGGTAAATCTATTTCTCCTAGTCCGTAGAGGATGCTGGGCGCCCGTCCCAGTGCGGAAACTCTGCAAGACTTGTATATAGTTGTTGCTTACATAAGGGTTATGTTACAGTTGTAATAGGTCTTGGACCGTTACTGTTGTTTGTTCATACTGTTAACTGGTTATGTATGTTCCAGGTTACATGGTATGATTGGTGTGGGCTGGTATGAATCTTGCCCTTGGATTGCTAAATCCTGCCTTGTATTGTCCATCTCCTCTGGGCACAGTTCTCTAACTGAGGTCTGGAGGAGGGGCATAGAGGGAGGAACCAGTGCACACCCATAGTCAAAGTTCTTTTTAGGTGCCCTATCTCCTGCGGAGCCCGTCTATACCCCATGGTCCTTACGGAGTCCCCAGCATCCTCTACGGACTAGGAGAAATAGATTTACCGGTAGGTTTAAAATCTCATTTTATTTTTTCATAGCACCTATAGACTGTAAGCTTGCAAGCAGGGCCTTCCTATCTATGTGTCTGTCTATATTTACAAAGTTTTGTTCTATTACCACTTTTCCAATTGTAATGCGCAACGGAATATGCTACGCTATATACTGTAAGAAGCTGTTAATAAATACAGCATGCAGTACTGGTAACTTTTTTTTGGAGGGGGGGGTCTGATTGTTAATCCTTATAAATAGTTATAACAACAAGCCTAAAATAATACTTTCAGAAATGACTACATTAAGCGTCTGCACCTTAATCCAGAGTGCAGAATCTGCTGTAAATCTTATACCACCAGGGGTTAAAGTGAGCCGGAACGGGGCGGAACTGCGTTCCGTCAGTTCCACTTGGAGACGGAACGCAGTTCCGCCTCCTCCGGCTCACCTAACCCGCTGTGTGCCGCCGCTGCTGGAAGATGCCGGGCGCCCGCTGGGATTGCGTTACCAGCGGGCGCCCGGCGGTAGCCGGAGGCAGGAGCTCAGTACTGAGCTCCGGCTTCCGGCTCTGTCACTGTGCGCTATGGGAGAGACATCTCATAGTGCTGAGGAGCGGGTGCCGGAAGGAAGGACTGCAGCGGCCTGGGAGCGGGGATCAGTGAGTATGGTGATTTTTATTTTATTTTTTTCCCTATGTGTAGCGGCGCTTCCATTGGGGGGGGGGGCATTACTACTGGGGGCTTTTACTACTGTTAGCAAGCTACTGGGGGCATTACTAACGGGGGCTAACTGCTGGGGGCCAACTACTGGGTGGGGGGCATTACTACTGTAGGCAAACTACTGGGGGCATTACTACTGGGGGGGCATTACTATTGTGGGCAAACTACTGGGGGCATTACTACTGGGGGGGTGGGCATTACTATTGTGGGCAAACTACTGGGGGCATTACTACTGGGGGGGGCATTACTATTGTGGGCATACTACTGGGGAAATTACTAATGGGGGCAAACTACAGGAGGGCATTACTACTGGGGGTATAACTACAGGGCATTACTACTTGGGGGCAAACTACAGTGGGGCATTACTACTGGGGGCTAAACTACATGGGGGCTAACTACTGAAGGCATTAGTAACGGGGGCATTACTCTTGGGGGCATTACAAACGGGGGCATTACTACTGGGGGCATTACTAACAGGTGCTTACTACTGGGGGCATTACTACTGGGGGCAAACTACAGGAGGGCATTACTACTGGGGGCAAACTACAGGAGGGCATTACTACTGGGGGCAAACTACAGTGGGGCATTACTACTGGGGGCTAAACTACATGGGGGCTAACTACTGAAGGCATTACTATAGGGGGCAAACTACAGTAGGGCATTACTACAGGGTGGCTAAACTACTGGGGGCATAACTACAGGGGTTAAACTACTGGGGACATTACTACTTGGGGGCAAACTACAGGAGGGCATTACTACTGGGGGTATAACTACAGGGGTATTACTACTTGGGGCAAACTACAGGGGGGCATAACTACAAGGGTTAAACTACTGGGGGCTAAACTTAAAGGGGGCAAACTAAAAGGGGGCATAACTACAGGGGCTGAACTACAAGTGGTCAAACTACTGGGGGCATTACTAATGGGCAAACTACATAGGGGCTAAACTACTGGGGTCATAACTGCAGGGGCATTACCACAGGGGGCATAACTACTGGGGCTAAATGACTGGGGGCATTACTACAGGCAACATTACTACTGGGGGCATTACCATTAAGTGCATTACTACTGGGGGCACTACTAGTGAGGGCATTGTAAAGGGGGCACTTCATAAGGGGCATCACTGCTAGGGACGTTAGGGGCACTACTATTGTGGGCATTGCATAAGGGGCACCACTACTATGGGTTCTATATAAGGGGCACTACCAGTAAAGTGGACATTGCATAAGGAGCACTACAACTGTGGGCATTGTATAAGGGGCGCTACTGCTGTGGGCATTATGTGTATTATGGGGTGCTACTACTGTGGGCATTGTTACTATTGTGTGAACACGCCCCTTTTTGAGGACACGTCCCCTTTTCTGGCGGCGCGCGCCTACGGCGCCGTTCAATAGCTTTACTTCTTTTTCTTCTTGGGGAGGGGGGTGAGTTCCACCACCTCTCTAGGACCACTTTAAGCACTGTATACCACCATGTATGTAACAAAGCGCTGCATACAAGTAGCACATGCTATGGGAACACAGGCACACATACTAGGCAATGTTATGACACAGGGTGATGTTATGTTGCTAAGGAAATGTATTTTCTCTGAATGGTATTGGGTGTCTGTATTTCCCTTATATACATCGTGTCTGGGCTACTACTCACCGACCTGACCATCCCCCAGCTCTGTGTACACAATGCAGAGGAAGTGATTACATGTAAAATGCTGGCAAACAATGTACACTGAAATATATGCATAAAGTAACATCCTAATTCTCAATGGTTTAACATTCAGGAAGTGTGTGAGGTGGAGCCATGTAAGTGCCCCCACCTCCCCCAGCATAACCATGTTTACAGCAAGAAACATGTCATAACACGTACTGAGTGTTTCTATATGTAGCTGGAACATCCTTATAGGGGACTTCAGAAATGTTTTTTGTTTTTTTCATTTATGCAGCTCATATCATAAAAACCCGTTCGATCAGCAAATACATTACAGAAGGAGGACCATTAACCATAATACAAAGCGTCTACTGCCATACAGGAGTTCTACGGCCAGAATGCCACATGCTGCGATTTGACTGCGTTTTTAGAGCACAGACTCGTCAGCCCAGTAATAAGACACAGCTGAGTCCCTGTAATCGGCCCCCAGTCACCTGTGACTGACACCTCACTCAGTCATATTATTCCTGCGTGAAATACTTTTATCACCCACTCTAAAGAACACCAAAACACCAGGGGCCCCACGCAAGGGGGTTCCCAACACTACATTCTCATCTAAACGTCTGAGACAAGTTCAACAATACAGAGAGCAGCCATGAGGCGTTCCACACAAGCCCTGAGTCTGTCATGCTGCACAGGGCAGGGGATTCCGGCTCCAGCTGGAACGTAACTAGAATGAAAACAAATGTAACTGGGATAAGCCCCGCAGCCCCCTCCCCTTCCTGTATAAAAGCCCGGACTCCAGGGCGCAGCGTGAGAAAGACTGAGAGTAGTAAACAGAGAGACACAGGCAAACACACACAGGGGCTACACTATGACCAAAGAGGCGGCCGTGCAAGAACTGCCCCTGAAGGGGGGCCACCTTCCTGCAGGTAGGTAGCTGGGGCTGAAAGGGCCTCACCTGTGCTGCTGTAGTTTCAGTGAGTGCAGGATCTCCTTTGTGTGGCAGTCTGACTTATACATGGTATTGTGATATACTGTGACCAGTCATACATACTGCTGTGCTCTCCTCCTGTAATACCCATAGCCTAGATAACACAGCGTGGTGCAGGAGCTGGCCTGCATATGCACGCAGGGGCTCTCTAACACTGAGTGTTCTCTGCAACATGGCCATCCAGGCTCTGCATGTGTGATCACCATGCATGCATTCACATGGGTGTATGTGATCACTGGCTCAGGGATAAGAGGCTCTGCAGAGATGTAGATCCTGACATAACACTGACATTACTGCTGTACCTGGCTGTCCTTACAGCAAAGTTACTACACTCTCAGGAGAGGAAGGGGAGGGGGGTCTGAGGTCTCACCCCAGCTCTGGTGTAAAAGCTGGGTTGGAAACTCCTCCCTAATTGTTGTGCTCATGAAGGCTGATTAATTGGCTGTCATCATTCTGTCTGATGGGTGAATCCGCTGTCACACCGAGGAGTGATGGGAATCTAGACTGACACACTCTGTGATAACTGGTCTATGGACTGCCCCAGGACAGGAGAAGTAACTGGAATTATAGAAATGAAGCAACGGAGTATCAGGCCTTATTGGTGACACTGGTAACTTCTGCAAGGCTGAGATGTAACAGTAGCTGTGTAACTCTATGTGAATTCCTCAGATATGAGAACATCTCTCAAACAGCTGTACTGAGCTGTTCACATATACAGTATATCTTTATATATTGTGACCTATCTTGTATAGTGCTGTGGTTGATTTCACCTGTGACATGTTTACTGGGGATGCGCCAGCTGTTGGGATGCTGGTGGTCATATGATCCATGCCGGAATCATACCACCATCCACTATACCCCGGGGGTAAGTATTAGGGTGACATTTAAGGCACTATCCTACTAGAGGCGATAAAACATTGGGTAGCAAAAAATGTAAGTTTCTCTGACGTCCTAGTGGATGCTGGGAACTCCGTAAGGACCATGGGGAATAGACGGGCTCCGCAGGAGACTTGGCACTCTAAAAGAAAGATTAGGTACTATCTGGTGTGCACTGGCTCCTCCCTCTATGCCCCTCCTCCAGACCTCAGTTAGAATTCTGTGCCCGGCCGAGCTGGATGCACACTAGGGGCTTTCCTGAGCTCCTAGAAAGTAAGTATATTTTAGTTTTTTTATTTTACAGTGAGACCTGCTGGCAACAGGCTCACTGCATCGAGGGACTAAGGGGAGAAGAAGCGAACCTACCTGCTTGCAGCTAGCTTGGGCTTCTTGGGCTACTGGACACCATTAGCTCCAGAGGGATCGACCGCAGGACCCGTCCTTGGTGTTCGTTCCCGGAGCCGCGCCGCCGTCCCCCTTACAGAGCCAGAAGCAAGAAGATGGTCCGGAAAATCGGCGACAGAAGACTAAAGTCTTCACCAAGGTAGCGCACAGCACTGCAGCTGTGCGCCATTGCTCCTCATGTACACCTCACACTCCGGTCACTGATGGGTGCAGGGCGCTGGGTGGGGGCACCCTGAGGGCAATATAAACACCTTGGCTGGCAAAATAATCACAATATATAGCCCCAGAGGCTATATATGTGATAAATACCCCTGCCAGAATCCATAAAAAAGCGGGAGAAAAGTCCGCAAAAAAGGGGCAGAGCTATCTCCCTCAGCACACTGGCGCCATTTTCTCTTCACAGTGCAGCTGGAAGACAGCTCCCCAGGCTCTCCCCTGTAGTTTTCAGGCTCAAAGGGTTAAAAAGAGAGGGGGGGCACTAAATTTTGGCGCAATATTGTATATACAAGCAGCTATTGGGGAAAATTCACTCAGTTATAGTGTTAAGCCCCACATTATATAGCGCTCTGGTGTGTGCTGGCATACACTCTGTCTCCCCAAAGGGCTTTGTGGGGTCCTGTCCTCAGTCAGAGCATACCCTGTGTGTGTGCGGTGTCGGTACGGCTGTGTCGACATGTTTGATGAGGAGGCTTATGTGGTGACTGAGCAGATGCCGATAAATGTGATGTCGCCCCCTGTGGGGCCGACACCAGAGTGGTTGGATAGGTGGAAGGTATTAACCGACAGTGTCAACTCCTTACATAAAAGGCTGGATGACGTAACAGCTATGGGACAGCCGGCTTTTCAGCCCGCGCCTGCCCAGGCGTCTCAAAGGCCATCAGGGGCTCAAAAACGCCCGCTCCCTCAGATGGCAGAAGATGTCGACGCGGAGTCTGACTCCAGTGTCGACGAGGTTGAGACATATACACAATCCACTAGGAACATCCGTGACTTGATCCCGGCAATAAAAAATGTTACACATTTCTGACATTAACCCAAGTACCACTAAAAAAAAAAAAAGGGTTTTATGTTTGGGGAGAAAAAGCAGGTAGTGTTTTGTTCCTCCATCAGATGAGTGAATGAAGTGTGTGAAAAAGCGTGGGTTCCCCCGATAAGAAACTGGTAATTTCTAAAAAGTTACTGATGGCGTACCCTTTCCCGCCAGAGGATAAGTTACGCTGGGAGATATCCCCTAGGGTGGATAAGGCGCTCACACGTTTGTCAAAAAAAGGTGGCACTGCCGTCTTAGGATACGGCCACTTTGAAGGTACCTGTTGATAAAAAGCAGGAGGCTATCCTGAAGTCTGTATTTACACACTCAGGTACTAGACTGAGACCTGCAGATAGGGCTGCTGCAGCGTGGTCTGTGACCCTGTCAAACAGGGATACTAGTTTGCTAACATAAGAGCATATTAAAGACGTCGTCTTATATATGAGGGATGCACAGAGGGATATTTTGCCGGCTGGCATCCAGAATTAATGTAATGTCCATTCTGTCAGGAGGGTATTAGAGACCCGACACTGGACAGGTGATTCTGATTTTAAAAGGCGCATAGAGATTCTGCCTTATAAGGGTGAGGAAATGTTTGGGGATGGTCTCTGGGACCTCATATCCACAGCAACAGCTGGGAAGAAAAAAATTTACACCAGGTTTCCTCACAGCCTAAGAAAGCACTGTATTATCAGGTACAGTCCTTTCGGCTTCAGAAAAGCAAGCGGGTCAAAGGCGCTTCCTTTCTGCACAGAGACAAGGGAAGAGGGAAAAAGCTGCACCAGTCAGCCAGTTCCCAGAATCAAAATTCTTCCTCTGAGTCCACCGCATGACGCGGGGGCTCCACAGGCGTAGCCAGGAACGGTGGGGGGCCGCCTAAAAAAAAATATTTATTTTTTTCAGTGATCAGTGGGCTCGCTCACAGGTGGATCCCTGGTTCCTTCAAGTAGTATCTCAGGGGTACAAGCTGGAATTCGAGGCGTCTCCCCCCCGCCGTTTCCTCAAATCTGCCTTGCCGACAACTCCCTCGGGCAGGGAGGCTGTGCTAGAGGCAATTCACAAGCTGTATTCCCAGCAGGTGATAGTCAAGGTGCCCCTACTTCAACAAGGAGGGGGTTACTATTCCACACTGTTTGTGGTACCGAAACCGGACGGTTCGGTGAGACCCAGTTTAAATTTGAAATCCTTGAACACATACATAAAAAATTCAAGTTCAAGATGGAATCGCTCAGGGCGGTTATTGCAAGCCTGGACGAGGGGGATTACATGGTATCCCTGGACATCAAGGATGCTTACCTGCATGTCCCCATTTACCATCCTCACCAGGAGTACCTCAGATTTGTGGTACAGGATTGCCATTACCAATTCCAGACACTGCCGTTTGGACTGTCCACGGCACCGAGGGTGTTTACCAAGGTAATGGCAGAAATGATGATACTCCTTCAAAAAAAAGGGAGTTTTAATTATCCCGTACTTGGACGATCTCCTTATAAAGGCGAGGTCCAAGGAGCAGTTGTTGGTCGGACTAGCACTATCTCGGGAAGTGCTACAACAGCACGGATGGATTCTAAACATTCCAAAGTCACAGCTGGTTCCTTCCACACACCTACTGTTCCTGGGGATGGTTCTGGACACAGAACAGAAAAGTGTTTCTCCCGCAGGAGAAAGCCAAGGAGCTGTCATCTCTAGTCAGAGACCTCCTGAAACCAAAACGGGTATCGGTGCATCACTGCACACGAGTCCTGGGAAAAATGGTAGCTTCATACGAAGCAATCCTATTCGGCAGGTTCCATGCAAGAACCTTTCAGTGGGACCTCTTGGACAAGTGGTCGGGATCGCATCTTCAGATGCATCGGCTGATAACCCTGTCTCCAAGGACCAGGGTGTCTCTGCTGTGGTGGCTGCAGAGTGCTCATCTTCTAGAGGGCCGCAGATTCGGCATACAGGACTGGGTCCTGGTGACCACGGATGCCAGCCTTCGAGGCTGGGGGGCAGTCACACAGGGAAGAAATTTCCAAGGACTTTGGTCAAGTCAGAAGTCGTCGTCCCTACACATAAATATTCTGGAACTGAGGGCCATTTACAATGCCCTAAGTCAGGCAAGGCCCCTGCTTCAAAACCAGCCGATACTGATCCAATCAGACAACATCACGGCAGTCGCCCATGTAAACCGACAGGGCGGCACAAGAAGCAGGATGGCGATGGCAGAAGCCACAAGGATTCTCCGATGGGCGGAAAATCACGTCTTAGCACTGTCAGCAGTGTTCATTCCGGGAGTGGACAACTGGGAAGCAGACTTCCTCAGCAGACACGACCTACACCCGGGAGAGTGGGGACTTCATCCAGAAGTCTTCCAACTGTTGGTAAACCGTTGGGAAAGGCCACAGGTGGACATGATGGCGTCCCGCCTCAACAAAAAGCTAAAGTGATATTGCGCCAGGTCAAGGGACCCTCAGGCAATAGCTGTGGACGCTCTAGTGACACCGTGGGTGTACCAGTCGGTTTATGTGTTCCCTCCTCTGCCTCTCATACCAAAGGTACTGAGAATAATAAGAAGGCGAGGAGTAAGAACGATACTCGTGGTTCCGGATTGGCCAAGAAGAGCTTGGTACCCAGAACTTCAAGAAATGATATCAGAGGACCCATGGCCTCTACCGCTCAGACAGGATCTGCTACAGCAGGGGCCCTGTCTGTTCCAAGACTTACCGCGGCTGCGTTTGACGGCATGGCGGTTGAATTCCGGATCCTAAAGGAAAAGGGCATTCCGGAAGAAGTCATTCCTACGCTGATAAAAGCCAGGAAAGATGTAACCGCAAACCATTATCACCGTATTTGGCGAAAACATGTTGCGTGGTGTGAGGCCAGGAAGGCCCCAACAGAGGAATTTCAGCTGGGTCGTTTTCTGCACTTCCTACAGTCGGGAGTGACTATGGGCCTAAAATTGGGTTCCATTAAGGTCCAGATTTCGGCTCTGTCGATTTTCTTCCAGAAAGAACTGGCTTCACTGCCTGAAGTTCAGACATTTGTAAAGGGAGTGCTACATATTCAGCCCCCTTTTGTGCCTCCTGTGGCACCTTGGGATCTCAACGTGGTGTTGAGTTTCCTAAAATCACATTGGTTTGAGCCACTTAAGACTGGATCTGAAATATCTCACGTGGAAAGTGGTCATGTTATTGGCCTTGGCTTCGGCCAGGCGTGTGTCAGAATTGGCGGCTTTGTCATGTAAAAGCCCTTATCTGATTTTCCATATGGATAGGGCAGAATTGAGGACTCGTCCCCAGTTTCTCCCTAAGGTGGTATCGGCTTTTCACTTGAACCAACCTATTGTAGTGCCTGCGGCTACTAGGGACTTGGAGGATTCCAAGTTACTGGACGTAGTCAGGGCCTTGAAAATTCATGTTTCCAGGACGGCTGGAGTCAGGAAAACTGACTCGCTTTTTATCCTGTATGCACCCATCAAAATAGGTGCTCCTGCTTCTAAGCAGACTATTGCTCGCTGGATTTGTAGCACAATTCAGCTGGCGCATTCTGCGGCTGGATTGCCGCATCCTAAATCAGTGAAAGCCCATTTCACGAGGAAGGTGGGCTCATCTTGGGCTCCTGCCCGAGGGGTCTCGGCTTTACAACTTTGCCGAGCTGCAACTTGGTCAGGGGCAAACACGTTTGCTAAATTCTACAAATTTGATACGCTGGCTGAGGAGGACCTTGAGTTCTCTCATTCGGTGCTGCAGAGTCATCCGCACTCTCCCGCCCGTTTGGGAGCTTTGGTATAATCCCCATGGTCCTTACGGAGTTCCCAGCATCCACTAGGACGTCAGAGAAAATAAGATTTTACTCACCGGTAAATCTATTTCTCGTAGTCCGTAGTGGATGCTGGGCGCCCATCCCAAGTGCGGATTGTCTGCAATACTTGTATATAGTTATTGCCTAACTAAAGGGTTATTGTTGAGCCATCTGTTGAGAGGCTCAGTTATATTCATACTGTTAACTGGGTATAGTATCACGAGTTATACGGTGTGATTGGTGTGGCTGGTATGAGTCTTACCCGGGATTCAAAATCCTTCCTTATTGTGTCAGCTCTTCCGGGCACAGTGTCCTAACTGAGGTCTGGAGGAGGGGCATAGAGGGAGGAGCCAGTGCACACCAGATAGTACCTAATCTTTCTTTTAGAGTGCCCAGTCTCCTGCGGAGCCCGTCTATTCCCCATGGTCCTTACGGAGTTCCCAGCATCCACTACGGACTACGAGAAATAGATTTACCGGTGAGTAAAATCTTATTTTCTCGCACTTTTTGTCCAATTTTATGTATGTTTTTTATTTATTTTTCTCTGACGTCCTAGTGGATGCTGGGTACTCCGTAAGGACCATGGGGAATAGACGGGCTCCGCAGGAGACTGGGCACTCTTAAAAGAAAGATTAGTTACTATATCTGGTGTGCACTGGCTCCTCCCTCTATGCCCCTCCTCCAGACCTCAGTTAGAATCTGTGCCCGGCCAGAGCTGGATGCACCTAGTGGGCTCTCCTGAGCTTACTAGAAAAGAAAGTATTTGTTAGGTTTTTTATTTTCAGTGAGATCTGCTGGCAACAGACTCACTGCTACGAGGGACTGAGGGGAGAGAAGCAAACCTACCTGCTTGCAGCTAGCTTGTGCTTCTAAGGCTACTGGACACCATTAGCTCCAGAGGGATCGAACACAGGGCCCGACCTCGATCGTCCGTTCCCGGAGCCGCGCCGCCGTCCCCCTTGCAGAGCCAGAAGACGGAAGAACCAGGAGAAGAACGGCGGCTGAAGACTCCGGTCTTCAATAAGGTAGCGCACAGCACTGCAGCTGTGCGCCATTGCTCCCACAGCACACCACACGCTCCGGTCACTGGTGGGTGCAGGGCGCTGGGGAGGGGCGCCCTGGGCTGCAATAAGTATACCTTTTGGCAAATTTGCACATAATACAGTTAGAAACTGTATATGTGCCTAATCCCCCGCCATTAACATTATTAAAAAAGCGGGAGAAGCCCGCCGCGGAGGGGGCGGGGCTATCTCCCTAAGCAGACCGGCGCCATTTTCTCTTCACAGCTCTGCTGGAAGGACGCTCCCCAGGCTCTCCCCTGCAGTATACACTACAAGAAGGGTAAAAAAGAGAGGGGGGGGCACATAAATTTAGGCGCAAAAGGTGATATAAGCAGCTATTGGGGAAAATTCACTTTGTGTTAGTGTAAATCCCTCTGTTATATAGCGCTCTGGTGTGTGCTGGCATACTCTCTCTCTCTGTCTCCCCAAAGGACTTTGTGGGGTCCTGTCCTCAGTCAGAGCATTCCCTGTGTGTGTGCGGTGTCGGTACGGCTGTGTCGACCTGTTTGATGAGGAGGCTTACGTGGAGGCGGAGCAGGAGCTGATAAGTGTGATGTCTCCCCCTGCGGGGCCGACACCAGAGTGGATGGATATGTGGAAGGTATTAACCGACAGTGTCAACTCCTTGCATAAAAGGTTCGATGATGTAACAGCTTTGGGACAGCCGGCATCTCAGCCCGCGCCTGCCCAGGCGTCTCAGAGGCCATAAGGGGCTCAAAAACGCCCGCTACCTCAGATGGCAGACACAGATGTCGACACGGAGTCCGACTCCAGTGTAGACGAGGATGAGACAAATGTACAGTCCACAAGGGCCATCCGATGCATGATTACGGCAATGAAAAATGTGTTGCACATTTCTGACATTAACCCGGTTACCACAAAAAAGGGTATTATGTTTGGGGAGAAAAAGCAGCCAGTGACTTTTCCCCCATCTGATGAGTTAAATGAATTGTATGAAGAAGCGTGGTGTTCCCCAGATAAGAAATTGGTGATTTCTAAGAGGTTACTGATGGCGTACCCTTTCCCGGCAACGGACAGGTTACGTTGGGAAACATCCCCTAGGGTGGACAAGGCGCTCACACGCATATTAAAAAAAGGTGGCACTGCCGTCTCAGGATATGGCCGCCTTAAAGGAGCCTGCAGATAGAAAGCAGGGGGCTATCCTGAAGTCTGTGTATACACACTCAGGTACTATACTGAGACCTGCAATTGCTTCGGCATGGATGTGTAGTGCTGCAGCAGCTTGGTCTGATACCCTGTCAGCAAAATAGTATCCCTGTCGAGGGAATCAATGTTATCTAACCATAGAGCATATTAAAGACGTCGTCTTATATATGAGGGATGCACAGAGGGACATTTGCCGTCTGGCATCTAGAATTAATGCAATGTCCATTTCTGCCAGGAGAGTATTATGGACTCGGCAGTGGACAGGTGATGCTGGTTCTAAAAGGCACATGGAGGTTTTGCCTTATAAGGGTGAGGAATTGTTTGGGGACGGTCTCTCGGACCTCGTATCCATAGCAACAGCTGGGAAGTCGACTTTTTTACCTCAGGTTCCCTCACAGCCTAAGAAAGCACCGTATTATCAAGTACAGTCCTTTCGGCCTCAGAAAGGCAAGCTGGTCAGAGGCGCGTCCTTTCTGCCCAGAGGCAGGGGTAGAGGAAAGAAGCTGCACCAGACAGCCAGTTCCCAGGAACAAACATCCTCCCCTGCTTCCACGAAGTCCACCGCATGACGCTGGGGCTCCACAGGTGGAGCCAGGTGCGGTGGGGGCGCGTCTCCGGAACTTCAGCGACCAGTGGGTTTGCTCACAGGTGGATCTCTGGGTTCTACAAGTGGTATCTCAGGGATACAAGCTGGAGTTCGAGGCGACTCCCCCTCGCCGTTACCTCAAATCAGCCTTGCCAGCTGCTCCCAGGGAAAGGGAGGTAGTACTGGCGGCAATTCACAAGCTGTACCTTCAGCAGGTGATAATCAAATTTCCCCTCCTTCAACAGGGACGGGGTTACTATTCCACAATGTTTGTGGTACCGAAACCAGACTGTTCGGTGAGACCCATTCTAAATTTGAAATCCTTGAACACTTATATAAGGAAGTTCAAGTTCAAAATGGAATCGCTCAGGGCGGTTATTGCAAGCCTGGAAGAGGGGGATTTTATGGTGTCGCTGGACATCAAGGATGCTTACCTGCATGTCCCCATTTACCCACCTCACCAGGAGTACCTCAGGTTTGTGGTAGAGGACTGTCATTACCAATTCCAGACGTTGCCGTTTGGTCTGTCCACGGCACCGAGGGTATTTACCAAGGTAATGGCCGAAATGATGATACTCCTTCGAAAGAAGGGAGTTATAATTATCCCGTACTTGGACGATCTCCTTATAAAGGCGAGGTCCAAGGAGCAGTTGTTAGTCAGCATAGCACTATCTCGGGAAGTGCTACAACAGCACGGCTGGATTCTGAATATCCCAAAGTCGCAGCTGATTCCTACGACGCGTCTGCTGTTTTTGGGCATGATTCTGGACACAGAACAGAAGAAGGTGTTTCTCCCGGAGGAGAAGGCCCAGGAATTGTCATCTCTGGTCAGGGACCTCCTGAAACCAAAACAGGTGTCGGTGCATCACTGCATGCGAGTCCTTGGAAAGATGGTAGCTTCTTACGAAGCAATTCCCTTCGGCAGGTTCCATGCAATGGAGACTTCCCTACACATATTCTGGAACTAAGGGCCATTTACAATGCCCTGAGTCAAGTAGAACCCCTGCTTCAAAACCAACCGGTGCTGATTCAGTCAGACAACATCACGGCGGTCGCCCATGTAAACCGACAGGGCGGCACAAGAAGCAGGATGGCAATGGCAGAAGCCACAAGGATTCTTCGATGGGCGGAGAATCACGTGCTAGCACTGTCAGCAGTGTTCATTCCGGGAGTGGACAACTGGGAAGCAGACTTCCTCAGCAGGCACGACCTACACCCGGGAGAGTGGGGACTTCATCCAGAAGTCTTCAAGCTGATTGTAAATCGTTGGGAAAGGCCACAGGTGGACATGATGGCGTCCCGCCTCAACAAAAAGCTAAAAAGATATTGCTCCAGGTCAAGGGACCCTCAGGCGATAGCTGTGGACGCTCTAGTGACACCGTGGGTGTACCAGTCGGTTTATGTGTTCCCTCCTCTTCCTTTCATACCCAAGGTACTGAGGATAATAAGAAAGAGAGGAGTAAGAACTATACTCATCGTTCCGGATTGGCCAAGAAGAACTTGGTACCCGGAACTACAAGAAATGATCTCAGAGGACCCTTGGCCTCTGCCGCTCCGACAGGACCTGCTACAGCAGGGGCCCTGTCTGTTCTAAGACTTACCGCGGCTGCGTTTGACGGCATGGCGGTTGAACGCCGAATCCTAATGGAAAAGGGCATTCCAGATGACATCATTCCTACGCTGATAAAAGCTAGGAAGGATGTGACAGCAAAACATTATCACCGCATATGGCGTAAATATGTTGCTTGGTGTGAGGCCAGGAAGGCCCCAACAGAGGAATTTCAGCTGGGTCAATTTTTGCACTTCCTACAGTCAGGAGTGACTATGGGCCTAAAATTAGGATCCATTTAAAGTCCAGATTTCGGCCCTGTCTATTTTCTTTCAAAAAGAACTGGCTTCACTGCCTGAAGTTCAGACGTTTGTTAAGGGAGTGCTGCATATTCAGCCCAGTGGCACCTTGGGATCTCAACGTTGTGTTGGATTTCCTAAAATCACATTGGTTTGAGCCACTTCAGACCGTGGAGTTGAAGTATCTCACGTGGAAGGTATTCATGCTGTTGGCCTTGGCCTCAGCTAGGCGTGTGTCAGAATTGGCGGCTTTGTTCTGTAAAAGCCCATATCGGATTTTCCATATGGACAGGGCAGAATTGAGGACTCGTCCCCAATTTCTCCCAAAGGTGGTATCAGCGTTTCATTTGAACCAACCTATTGTGGTGCCTGCGGCTACTCGGGACTTGGAGGATTCCAAGTTGCTGGACGTAGTCCGGGCCCTAAAAATCTATGTTTCCAGGACGGCTAGAGTCGGAAAAACTGACTCGCTGTTTATCCTGCATGCACCCAACAAGCTGGGTGCTCCTGCTTCAAAGCAGACTATTGCTCGCTGGATCTGTAGCACGATTCAACTTGCACATTCTGCGGCTGGACTGCCGCATCCTAAATCCGTAAAAGCCCATTCCACGAGGAAGGTGGGCTCTTCTTGGGCGGCTGCCCGAGGGGTCTCGGCTTTACAACTTTGCCGAGCTGCTACTTGGTCGGGATCAAACACTTTTGCAAAATTCTACAAGTTTGATACCCTGGCTGAGGAGGACCTTGAGTTTGCTCATTCGGTGCTGCAGTCATCCGCACTCTCCCGCCCGTTTGGGAGCTTTGGTATAATCCCCATGGTCCTTACGGAGTACCCAGCATCCACTAGGACGTCAGAGAAAATAAGAATTTACTCACCGGTAATTATGTTTCTCGTAGTCCGTAGTGGATGCTGGGAGCCCGTCCCAAGTGCGGACTCTCTGCAATACATGTATATAGTTATTGCTTAACTAAAGGGTTATTGTTATGAGCCATCTGTTGAATGAGGCTCAGTTGTTGTTCATACTGTTAACTGGGTATAGTTATCACAAGTTGTACGGTGTGGCTGGTATGAGTCTTACCCTGGATTCCAAATCCTTTCCTAGTAATGTCAGCTCTTCCGGGCACAGTTTCCCTAACTGAGGTCTGGAGGAGGGGCATAGAGGGAGGAGCCAGTGCACACCAGATATAGTACCTAATCTTTTTTTTTTTTTTTTATTTTTTTTATGAGTGCCCAGTCTCCTGCGGAGCCCGTCTATTCCCCATGGTCCTTACGGAGTACCCAGCATCCACTACGGACTACGAGAAATAGAATTATTGGTGAGTAAATTCTTATTATTGCAGGCTATTTAATTAGGATCGCCCATGAAAGAAAATAATTCCTCCTGAAAACACAGGTTCAGTAAAACGGTTTTCATGAGAAATGTCAAAAATGGGGCTATTTCTGGCAATTTGGTTTCGCCTACCACCCTACCCTAATCCCTGATAAGATGCAGCGACTGGTCAGTGTCCCATGCCCGCTGTAGCAGGCTGGACTGCAGTGAGGGCACTTGGGAGATGGCACTCAGCACTGTAACCCCTGGCGGGGAAGCTGGAACGGCACTGTGGTCTGCATTCTTCCCCCTACCCCACATGACTGGGGAGCCGGCGGTGCAGTGCTACCTTAAGCCGCAGCTTGTGCCAGCTTATCGGTGCTACTAGGATGGCTCCGTGCGATAGTATTACCTGCAGTTAGGGTAGAGTGGGGAGGGTTAGGATTAGGCAGTAGAGGTGGGTGTTAGCCCTAGCTGCCCCCTCCAACATCGGGATCTTCAATGTTGAGGTGTCAATGTGACCGCCGACAACCAGAATATCATACTGAATGCATTTATTGAACTCAGACTTTCATTTTGTTGCAAGGTTTTAAATGCACCACTTCAACTACTTGGTGTATATTTACTAAACCTTTTCAAAGTCCTCAACTCTTACAGATTTTGCTTGTCAGATTTAAAAGGACCATTATAATCAATGCAAAACAAGCCTGACTCTTGCTTTTACAATAATTGCCCTTTTAAATATGACAAGCAAAACTTGTAATCGTAATCCACTGCTTGGTAAATATGCCCCTTGTTTATAAAGTTCAAAGGGGACATTCAATTCTTGGGCAACCAACAGGTGACATTCAATTCTGCTGGTGTGTTGCTGGTGCCCATTACTTGTCGAGCCCAAATGCCCTAGGTTTAGAAGTGTAATGCAGCTTAGCCCGTGCAAACTACTGGGCATACTGAGTTTGTGCCCAAGAGCTGGACTCTGAGCAGATTTCTGCACACCGCTTCAGGTGGTACGAGCAGAAATAATGGGCACTGCTGTGCAAAGACAATTTGTCTTCCCAAAACATTACAATAATTGAGATTGTATTAAATGCTTCATTAGAGTAGTAGTGTTCACGCTAGGCTGTTTTAGCAGGGCGCCGCACCCTGCCAGATTTTTAAGGTTACAATGCTCCCTGCCCCTTCAGCAGCATTGGGGGTGGGAGCGGGGGTGGTGCTTGGAGATGAGATCACACTATGGAGGAAGAGACATGAGGATGAACGGGTCCTGGATCACATCGACCCGGGTAACCTGTTCACACCGCACATAGGCACCGCTGTATTAAGCCTGGAGCAGTGATAAGTGGAAGGTGATAACGGACCAGCCAATCATTATGGGTTTGAAAAATGACAGGAGCTCATTGGCTGGTGCGTTATCACCTTGCACTTTTTGCTTTATCACTTCTCCAGGCTTAATATATCTGACCTGGGAATAAGCCTGCTTTATTTCCGGGTTGAAATACCGGGTCAGGTGACCCAGGACTTTCCCCTTTCACACCACACGTCAACCCGACAATATACCGGGTTATTTGTGTGGTGTGAAAGGGGTACAATTAGCCTAGCACTAGTGTCTGGAACAACTAGCGGAAAACTGTCTCCTCCTATAAGTGATGCATTTCCTTTTACTGTGTCAAATTTTGTCTGTCAGAAGTGGTGGGAGGCTGCAAGTATTCTGTAGAACTCTATTATGCAATAAAGTGGCAGGACCTCGAAGCCTAGACCATTCCAGTATTGCATGCCGCAAGATGCAAAGTAGTCTTGTTGAATATAACCACACAAGCTGTGATCTTAGTATGTTGTATCTTAGAACTGCACAATTATTGGTGCTATTCAAGAAGAATTGCAGGAACTGCTGAGCGGTGCTGGCTGGCAGCAGCAAGCCTAGACTTGTTGTATTGCCCCCTGTTGGGTTATCCTTCTCTTTCTCTCTGCAAGAGACACAATTACTTATTTGCATAATAAAGATTCTTTTAACCACATCTTACTACCATCCTGGCATGGAAAGACATTTGGAAGTTGTCATGGCCGCTGTTCTAAAATATGAAGTACATTGCTCATGCTCTGTAGCTGGTAACAAGCCATTACAGGGGCTCTCCTGTGATTATCTCCTACAGGGGTGAGAAGTAGAGAGAAGGGCCTAAATCTGTCAAAAGGGGATGTCTTAAAGGGCTTCAGTGCTGTAATAGACCTCTTAAAAATGAGTGAGCAAATCTGGATGCATGAACGGGACACCAATAGTACTGTATCCAGCCTTCACTGCCATACACCTGTGTTAGTTAATCTAAAGTAAAACTGAAATACCACACAACATACTGAAACACTTCATTAAAGAACCACTTAACTGAGGGTGTAAGGAATACTTGTATGAAGAGTTTACTGCCTGCATTACACTTCTCTCATGCCACAAGCAAGCAGTCATGTAACCATAACACTACAGGTCTCAACACCACTGGTGTAGGCAGAAGTGCAGTACATGGGTCACAAAACAAGTGAGTAGTGGTCACATAGTGATTGTATGGATGTCTTTAATTGCTTTGAATGTTGAGTTTGAGGGAAATGCAGTCCTGTAACATGCATTATAGATATATAGTGCTCATCCACACAAATATTTGCATCACTGAAAGGCAGTATAAAGGCATGAATTCAAAGTATTTCTTATGAATTGGTAAATCCAAGCTATAATCTCTCCAGCTGTTTTTAAGAAGTACTCTTATTTTCAGTAAAAGCTGGAGGAATGAGGGTATCCAAAAAGCAGCTAAATGAAGAAAATAACCCACCAGAGAAGCATGCAAAGAAACCCACGCAAGAAAAACAAAGGTAACGATGTAGCATAAAAAGTGTATGTCCCTCCCCATATATGTAATGCCCACTTCAGAGTGTGACCACGCTCAGCCTGGTGAAAAGAGAGGGTAGAAATCCTCGGGAGGCTGTTAAACAGTGATTGTTGGGCCGGCAGGTGACAGTTGGGGGAAGAAGCACAGTGCTGAGGACAGCGGGAGGTGGTCTATGGTCCCCAGCAGAGTGGGCAGCAAAAGTCATTGGTTTCTGAATTAACTCTCCGGCCTTACTGAAACCAGAGTTCAGAGGAGATCTTGGGTGCTGTGTAGGTTATGTAGTGCAGCTATATTATAAGAAGTCTGCACAGGAGGAACATTAAAATGAGGTATGTGGGGGTGGTAACATGGTGCAGAGGATAGAGCCTGTCTTAGACAGGGTGAAGGTCTCCTTGGGAGCTTGTGTGCCAGAACTTTATTGCATAACTAGTTAAAGAACCTGCCATATGCTGGGGTACCTGTCTACACCTCCGCGTGCCCCTCTACCACCTGCTCTGACTGCTGCTTGAGCAATCACCATCCTATCCTGCCTCCCTGCTGGGTCCCCTTCTACAGTGATCGGTGTGTCCCATCTCCCTAGCAGTGGGACCACTTCTGCTCCTGCTGCACATGTATGTGGGACCTGGGACAGGCCTTTAAACAATTTTAGTCCGCTTGGGACAGCTTGTGTGTCAGCAGCCTACAGACTTTGGAACTACTGCAACCAGAAAGCCAGGTTTGGGTTGTGAATAACCTTAGATTACTACATTTGTTATACTTATATAGAGTTAAAGTATCCTGTTGAGTGCCAGAGTCCCCTGCAAGGGTTAAATGGGTTTGACATCTCTTTATGGAAGCACCTCTATATACTGTGTGGCTGTGTTGTTTATGAACTGAGCAGGTGATTGTGTATATTGCCACCCAATTACTGTGCTGCAGTAGAAGCTGAAGGAATGGAAATGTGCCACGGTTTGTGATGTCTCAGTGGTCTGGACCGCACTTTATTCCTATTTTCACTGGACTACCTTGGTATCGTGTATGAAAGAGGTGGGATTCCTCTGGTCACTCATGCCCATACTCCATACAGCAAATGACAAAGGAGAAGGTGCATCACCAACCCATGCACCCCGAATGCCATTCATGGGGACAAGCAGGTTGTGATCGGACTATGGTTAAAGATGAGTGACCCCTCTAACAGAGCAATGTAGGCCTGCCTGCGTCCCGCTGTTAGGACGATGGGAATGCCGGCTGTCTGTAATGTGACAGACGGGATCCTGGCAGTCAATATACCAACGCTGAGATCCCAAAGTAGGACGCAATGCCGGCGTCTACATACTGAGGCTGCTTGGGGTGCCGGCATTGCGTCCTACTTTGGGATCTCGGCGTTGGTATATTGACCGCCAGGATCCCGTCTGTCGGGAAGCCTACTGCTTCCCCCTTAACGCTGCAATACTTAGCTGTTTAAAACCGAATTAAGTCTAGCTGCTTAACAGATTGTCAGCTGGTAGGCCTATGTATCTGTTTATGATGGCTATACCGAAAGCCTTCCAATAGAGTTAAACAGATACATAGGCCTACCAGCTGACAATCTGTTAAGCAGCTAGACTTAATTTGGTTTTAAACAGCTAAGTATTGCAGCGTTAAGGGGGAAGCAGTTGGCTTCCCGACAGACGGGATCCTGGCGGTCAATATACCAACGCTGAGATCCCAAAGTAGGACGCAATGCCGGCGTCTACATACCGAGGCTGCTTGGGGTGCCGGCATTGCGTCCTACTTTGGGATCTCGGCGTTGGTATATTGACCGCCAGGATCCCGTCTGTCGGGAAGCCAACTGCTTCCCCCTTAACGCTGCAATACTTAGCTGTTTAAAACCAAATTAAGTCTAGCTGCTTAACAGATTGTCAGCTGGTAGGCCTATGTATCTGTTTAACTCTATTGGAAGGCTTTCGGTATAGCCATCATAAATAGCAGATTGTCTCAATCTTTTGCTCTATATGTCTGGGTGCCTCCAACCAGTCCATTTGAAGACCTACAGTTGGTCTTTGAACATGAGTTGTTTGTGGATAAGAAAGCATTATCTGACTGTTCCAATCCCAAAGGGAGTCTAAAAACAGACAATCAAAAAATCATGAAGAATTCAAACTTATTAGGCTCGAGCCCCTGAAGTGACACTTCATTAGTGTTGGTAAGTTTCTTGTAAATCCCATTGCGTAAATGGGAAGGATGCAAATCATGTTGGCAAATAACTTTCTAGCAAGGGGAGTAGTCTTCTGTTTATGACTAGCTTTATGCAATCCTAACATTAAAAGGATGGGGGGAGGTATTTAATAGGTTTGAGGGCATGAAGAAAACAAAGTCTAAAGTACCCAGAAATTCTCTAGTTACAAGTTGGCATATAGATCCTTGACCACACCCATCTGGGCTTCTCCTGACAGTCTCATCTGAAGCAACACTGTCAAAGCCTGTCAGCGGCTGCTGGAAGCTAATCTTCCAACAACTGCCTGGCTAGCAGAGCGTGCTTGCTTTTCTTCCTTCCAGTTTCCATGCTTCCACAGTGATGGGCCGTAGCACAGCTGCGGCTAGACAATCTTCCTGTAGCCAAACTGCTCAAAACGGTTGCTGGGCCAGCCACGCTGATTAGTTTGAGACACCGCTCACAGCTGCACCTCCCTTAAATCTGCAAGTAATTTTATATAGTAAATAAGTTTGTATCAATGTGTGTATAGTAAATGTATAATTTCTATTGTCAAATCTTCAAAATTGTGCTAAATCAGGCTTAATATTTATATTTTATAATAAAACCATTTTGGGGGAAACAGGCTTAACATATGGCCATCCGACTATAATGTGCTGTATTTGAAACTTGGGGGTCCATTCATGTAGCAGTGAAGTGTGGAGAAGTTGCCTATGGCAACCAATCGGCATTGAAGTAACCTTTATAATTTGCATACTATACAATTGTACGGAGCAGCTGATTGGGTGCCATAGGCAACTTCTCCACAGGCTCATTTCTCCACTCTTTTCACTGCTTCAGGAATAGACCCCTTATTCTGGCCTGACATGTGTGGGGTGGTTTTTTTTTTTCTTTTTTTTTCTTACGTCCTAGAGCAGAGTGCATGTTTTGCAGGTCTCCTCACAGAATCGCAAGTGAAATAATTAGCTCCACCTGTGGACCTTTTAAAATGTCAGTGAGTAATTAATACACCTGTGCACCTGCTGGGTTACCTGCAAAACATGCACTGTGTGGGCTCCCGCGGACCGAGTTTGAGAACCTCTGTCCTAGAGGATGCCAGGGACTCCGTAAGGACCATGGGGTATAGATGGGCTCCACAGGAGACATGGGCACTATAAAGAACTTTAGAATGGGTGTGCACTGGCTCCTCCCTCTATGCCCCTCCTCCAGACCTCAGTTGATTTCTGTGCCCAGAGGAGACTGGGTGCACTACAGGGGAGCTCTCCTGAGTTTCTCTGAAAAATAATTTTGTTAGGTTTTTTATTTTCAGGGAGCACTGCTGGCAACAGGCTCCCTGCTTTGTGGGACTGAGGAGAGAGAAGCAGACCTACTTAAGTGATAGGCTCTGCTTCTTAGGCTACTGGACACCATTAGCCCCAGAGGGAGTCGGAACGCAGGTCTCCCCTCGCCGTTCGTCCCAGAGCCGCGCCGCCGTCCTCCTCACAGAGCCTGAAGATAGAAGCCGGGTGAGTATAAGAAGAAAGAAGACTTCAAAGGCGCCAGAAGACTTCAGATCTTCCCTGAGGTAAGCGCGCAGCGGTAACGCTGCGTGCCATTGCTCCCACACACTACACACACGAGCAGGCACTGATGGGTGCAGGGCGCAGGAGGGGGGGGCGCCCTGGGCAGCAATATAAACCTCTAGGACTGGCATATAAGTATATATAGGCTGCGGAGGCAGTAGTTATAAAAATCCCCCGCCAGTTATACAAAATTGAGCGGGACCGAAGCCCGCTGCTGGAGGGGGCGGAGCTTGGTCCCACAACACTAACCAGTGCCATTTTCTCCACAGTGTACTGCAGAGAAGCTTGCTCCCCGGACTCTCTCCTGCTGAACACTGTGACACACGGCTGCAAAGAGGGGGGAGGGGGGGGGGATACTTGTAAAGCGCAGTGAGTGTATTACACAGATAATTATATATAAAAAAAGTGCTATATTATCTGGGAATTTGTTTCCAGTGTCAGTTGGCGCTGGGTGTGTGCTGGCATACTCTCTCTCTCCAAAGGGCTTTATTGGGGAACTGTCTCTCCATATAAATATATCCCTGTGTGTGTGTGGGGGTGTCTAAGAGTGTGTCGATATGTCTGAAGCAGAAGGCTCGTCTAAGGAGGAGGTGGAGCAGATGATTGTGATGTCTCCGTCGGCAACGCCGACACCTGATTGGTTGGACATGTGGAATGTTTTAAATGCAAATGTGACCTTATTACATAAGAGGATGGATAAAGCAGAGTCCAGGGAAAAAGCAGGGAGTCAATCCATGGCTTTGACTGTGTCACAGGGCCCTTCAGGGTCTCAAGAACGTTCTCTATCCCAAATAGCAGACACTGATACCGACACGGATTCTGACTCCAGTGTCAACTACGATGATGCAAGGTTACACCCAAGGGTGGCCAAAAGTATTCATTATATGATCATTGCAATAAAAGATGTTTTGCATATCACAGATGACCCCTCTGTCCCTGACACGAGGGTGCGCATGTATAAGGAAAAGAAACCTGAGGTAACCTTTCCCCCATCATGAGCTGAAATAGTTATTTGAAAAAGCTTGGGAAACTCCAGACAAAAAAACTGCAGATTCCCAAGAGGATTCTTATGGCGTATCCTTTCCCTGCACATGACAGGGTACGGTGGGAATCCTTGCCCAGGGTAGACAAGGCTTTAACGTGCTTGTCCAAGAAGGTGGTGCTACCGTCTCCTGACAAGGCAGCCCTCAAGGATCCTGCTGATCGCAGACCAGAAACTACCTTAAAATCTATTTATGTGCATACGGGTGCTTTACTCAGACCGGCAATAGCATCGGCATGGGAATGTAGCACAGTAGCAGCTTGGACAGATACCTTGTCAGCTGACTTTGATACCCTAGATAGGGATACCATTTTATTGACTTTAGGTCATATTAAAGACGCAGTCTTATATGTGAGACGCTCAGAGACGTTGGGCTGCTAGGTTCGAGAGCCAACGCCATGGCGATTTCTGCTAGGTGTGCCCTGTGGACCTGCCAATGGACGGGTGATGCCGACTCAAAGAAGCATATGGAGGTTTTACCTTACAAGGGTGAAGTTTTATTCGGGGAAGGTCTTGCGGACCAGGTTTGAACGGCTACCGCGGGTAAATCTACCTCTTTGCCTTTTGTTCCCCTGCAGCAAAAGAACTCCGCAATATCAGATGCAGTCCTTTCGGTCGCATAAGTCCAGAAGAGGTCGGGGGTCATCCTTCCTCGCCAGAGGTAAGGGTAGAGGAAAAACGCCTGCTTCAGCTAGTTCCCAGGAACAGAATTCCTCCCCGGCTTCTACTAAATCCACCGCATGACGCTGGGGCTCCACTGAGGGAGTCGGCGTTGGTGGGGGCACGTCTTCGACTCTTCAGCCAGGTCTGGGTTCTGTCAGACGTGAATCCTTGGGCGATGGAAATTGTATCCCAAGGCTACAAACTGTAATTCGAAGAGGTGCCCCCTCGCCGATTTTCAAGTCGGCCTTGTCAGCTTCTCCCCCAGAGAGGGCAGTAGTGTTAACTGCGATTCAAAAGCTGTGTCAACAGCAGGTGATTATCAAGGTTCCCCTAGTCCAACAGGGAAAAGGGTACTATTCGACCCTGTTCGTGGTCCCGAAGCCGGATGGCTCGGTTAGACCCATTTTAAATCTAAAATCTCTAAACCTGTACTTGAAAAAGTTCAAATTCAAGATGGAATTGCTCCGGGCAGTGATCTCCAGTCTGGAAGGGGAGTATTTTATAGTGTCACTAGACATAAAGGATGCATACATTCATGTCCCCATATATCCTCCTCATCAGGAGTACCTGAGATTCGCTGTACTGGACTGTCATTACCAGTTTCAGATGTTGCCGTTTGGGCTTTCCACGGCCCCGAGAATTTTCACAAAGGTGATGGAGGAGATGATGGTGCTCCTGCGCAGGCAGGGAGTCACAATTATCCCGTACTTGGACGATCTCCTGATAAAAGCGAGATCAAGAGAACAATTGCTGAAGAGCGTATCGCTCTCCCTGAGAGTGCTACAACAGCACAGTTGGATTCTAAATCTGCCAAAGTCTCAGTTGATTCCAACGACTCGACTATTATTCCTAGGCATGATTCTGGACACGGAACAGAAGAGGATTTTTCTCCCAATGGAAAAAGCCCAGGCCCTCCAGAACATGGTCAGACCTGCTAAAACCAAAAAGAGTGTCTGTTCATCAATGCACTCGAGTTCTGGGGGAAATGGTGGCAGCCTACGAGGCCATCCCTTTCGGCAGGTTTCATGCGAGGACATTTCAGTGGGACCTTCTGGACAAGTGGTCGGGGTCCCATCTACAAATACATCAGAAGATAAGCCTGTCCCCCAGGGCCAGGGTGTCTCTCCTGTGGTGGCTGCAGAGTGCTCACCTTCTTGAGGGTCGCAGGTTTGGCATTCAAGACTGGGTTCTGATGACCACGGACGCGAGCCTCTGAGGATGGGGAGCAGTCACACAAGGAAGAAATTTTCAGGGACTATGGTCAAGCCAGGAGGCTTGTCTGCACATCAACGTACTGGAATTGAGGGCCATATGCAACTGCCTACAACAAGCGGAGGAACTTCTTCATGACCTACCGGTTCTGGTTCAATCAGACAACGTCACAGCAGTGGCTCATGTAAACCGCCAAGGCGGGACAAGGAGCAGAGTGGTCATGGCGGAAGCCACCATGATTCTTCGCTGGGCGGAAAATCACGTAAGCGCTCTGTCAGCAGTCTTCATTCCAGGAGTGGACAACTGGGAAGCAGACTTCCTCAGCAGGCACGATCTCCATCCAGGAGAGTGGGGACTTCATCAAGAAGTTTTTGCAGAGATAACAAGTCTTTGGGAATCTCCTCAAATAGACATGATGGCGTCACGCCTCAACAAGAAGCTTCGGAGGTATTGTGCCAGGTCAAGGGACCCTCAGGCTGTAGCGGTGGACACCCTGGTGACACCATGGGTGTTTCAGTCGGTCTGTGTTCCCTCTTCCTCTCATCTCAAAAATATTGAGAATCATAAGACGAAAGAGTGCAGACAATACTCATTGTTCCAGATTGGCCTCGAATGGCCTGGTACTCAGATCTTCAGGAAATGCTCACAGAAGATCCGTGGCCTCTTCCTCCCAGGGAGGACCTGTTACAGCAGGGGCCCTGCGTGTTCAAAGACTTACCGCGGTTACGTTTGACGGCATGGTGGTTGAACACTGAATCCTAGCTGGGAAAGGTATTCCGGAAGAAGTCATCCCTACGCTGATAAAGGCTAGGAAGGAGGTGACGGTGAAACATTATCACCGTATCTGGAGGAAATATGTTTCTTGGTGTGAAGCCAAACATGCTCCTACGGAGGATTTCCATCTGGGCCGTTTTCTCCACTTTCTACAGACAGGAGTGGATATGGGCCTGAAGTTAGGCTCCATTAAGGTACAGATTTCGGCCTTATCTATATTCTTTCAGAAGGAATTGGTTTCTCTCCCAGAAGTCCAGACTTTTGTAAAGGGAGTGCTGCACATCTAGCCTCCTTTTGTGGTATTACGGTTCCTAAACTCTCACTGGTTTGAACCGCTTCAGACGGTTGAATTAAAGTTTCTCACTTGGAAGGTGGTCATGTTGTTGGCCTTGGCATCTGCGAGGCGGGTGTCCGAATTGGCGGCCTTGTCTCACAAGAGCCCCTATCTGATTTTCCATGTGGATAGAGCGGAGTTGAGGACTCATCCTCAATTTTTGCCCAAGGTGGCTTTGTTTCATATGAACCAACCTATTGTGGTGCCTGTAGCTACGGGTGACTTGGAGGACTCCAAGTCCCTGGATGTAGTCAGGGCCTTTAAAATCTATGTAGCCAGGATGGCTCGGGTTAGGAAAACTGAAGCACTGTTTGTCCTGTATGCGGCCAACAAAGTTGGCGCTCCTGCTTCGAAGCAGACTATTGCTCGCTGGATCTGTAACACGATTCAGCAGGCTCATTCTACGGCAGGATTGCCGTTAACAAATTCGGTAAAGGCCCATTCCACTAGGAAGGTGGGCTCTTCTTGGGCGGCTGCCCGAGGCGTCTCTGCTTTACAGCTTTGCCGAGCAGCTACCTGGTCGGGTTCAAACACTTTTGCAAAGTTCTATAAGTTTGATACCCTGGCTGATGAGGACCTTGCGTTTGCTCAGTCTGTGCTGCAGAGTCGTCCGCACTCTCCCGCCCAGTCTGGAGCTTTGGTATAAACCCCATGCTCCTTACGGAGTCCCCAGCATCTTCTAGGACGTAAGAAAATAAGATTTTAAACCTACCGGTAAATCTTTTTCTCCTAGTCCGTAGAGTATGCTGGGCGCCTGTCCCAGTGCGGACTTTCTGCAAGGCTTGTATATAGTTATTGCTTACATAAGGGTTATGTTACAGTTGTAATCAGTCTTTGCCTGATACTGTTTTGTTGCATACTGTTAACTGGCTGCGTATATTCCATGTTGAATGGTGTGGGCTGGTATGAATCTTGCCCTTGGATTAACAAAATCCTTTCCTCGTACTGTCTGTCTCCTCTAGGCACAGTTCTCTAACTGAGGTCTGGAGGAGGGGCATAGAGGGAGGAGCCAGTGCACACCCATTCTAAAGTTCTTTATAGTGCCCATGTCTCCTGCGGAGCCAGTCTATACCCCATGGTCCTTAAGGAGTCCCCAGCATCCTCTACGGACTAAGAGAAAGATTTACCAGTAGGTTTAAAATCTTATTTATTTATTGTTTTAATATTTTTTTTTTTTTTTTTTTTTTTTACCTCCAATTAAGTATTGAAAAGCAGACATGGCGGGTTCGCTTGTCCTAGAAAGGGCAATGGCCATAGCAGGGTTCCCAACCTCTGTCCTGAAGGCACACTAACAGTCCATATACATGCTTGAGCACAGATGGATAAAACCAAATAAGTGAATTACTAATTAAGTCTCCTGTGCTCGAGTATAGCTATAGCTAATACCTGGACTGCCAGTGTGCCTTGAGGGCCATGCCTGGGAACCCCTGGGCTATAGAGTATTTGGAAATGCTACTTTTTAAAGACTGGCCCTACCTAAATACTTCCACTGGGAACGTTGCTAGTTATGAAGTTACCAGGAATTACTTTTTAATCAGTCTAAAAAACTGGAGAGTGCGGTATCCTATTTGGTGCAGTGATTTACCGCATGATAACGCTATCTTTAGTGTGCAGTAAATGGACCGATAACACATGGGATCTGTGATAACTTTGTGGACCCATGTGTTACTGTCCAATAACAGGTCTCCTGTTGGTTATCAGGGATTCTGTGTCGCATGCCTGAGGCAACTGAAACATAATCCCTGGTAAGTGCCGGGTTACGGAGCTAATTGGATAGCCTGGGGGAATCCTGTAGCTGCGGTAACTCGCCGCAGCTAATAGGATACCACTCTAAATTCTACTAGATTTTTCACTCCAGTCTAATGTGTGCCACACATCAGTGGTCCAATTTCCCAGATCTGCCATCCCGATCAGGAGATCTGCAAAATACAGCATGTGAAAAAGGGATGTACGGTCACATTACCGACTGCTACATCCTGCCCCCCCTCTAAATCCTGACAGTCTGCATGCCTGCTAGCAGGGACCATTCCCACTCGTGGGTGTCCACGACACTGAGTGGTATAGAATCTGGCGAGCGCAGCGTGCCCGCAATGGGCTTGTTGCTGTCGTTCCCTTCACCCCTCCCAGCGGGATACCGTGGTCTGTATGCTGACCGCCAGGATCCCAAGTGGCGGTAACGCATACCCAACCCGTTAAAAATCCCTGACTCTCCAGTGACATTCTAGGGTTGGAATCGGTGAACTGAGCGTTTGTAGCACGTTGAATTTCTCCAACCCAGGCATTGTGACACTTAACCGTTGGCGGTTCTTGACCTGTATTTACTAAAGATAAGTTGTATTAACTTCTACATTTCTCCCTCCCACAGTTCTGCTGTGAACTTGACAAAGATGCAAGCCATGAATCTCATTGCTGGGGCACTAGAAAAGGTTTGTAATGGATGACCATTTCCTTTCTATGCTTAACTGCGATAAAACACCAGGATTAAGTTTCCCCCAAAAAATAAAAATCTTGCCATTTTTCCCCCTAAAAATGGTATTTATAACTTGCATCAATCAACTGTTTTAATAAGTGATCAACTGCTGTTGTAAACAGGGCTGTTAACAAATCTTGAGGCTTGGGGGGTGTGTGTGTGTGGGGGGGGGCATACCCTCCCCAATAGGTAGATGCACGTATGCAATCAGCAGATGAGCCTCTTCACCATTTAATAAATAGGTCAGTTTTTCATGCTTCTACTGTGGTAACATCACAATCTGCAAAGATTTATTTGTCTCACTATAGTAGGGTCTCTGTTTCTTTGTCTTTTGCTTCCATTATATTTCATAAATACGTGCTTTCTTAGAAACGTCAAGCATCTAGATGCACTGAATTGCAAAATCTGTTCAGTTGCTTGTGGGACACGAGTCCTCATTTCCATGACTATATACAGTAGTTAGCTGTTTTCTTGTATTGTTCCTGCAGCTCAGCCATGACTTCCCTGCAGAAGCTGCACAGCTGGCGCACCAGAAGCCTCGGCCTACGCTGGAAAAGATTGTGGTTCCGAAAAAACTGCACATCATCCAGCAGCCACGCAGATGCTAGATTAGGTGTTATCGCTGTACATGTAATACAGGGGGATTGTCCCAATAAAGGACCAGTTGCTGTATAATAAAATAAAGTTTTTGTACCTGTAAAGATTAAAGCACTTGAAGTTGTATGTGCTCTCCTGTATTATTGGTAACATCAAATTAACTTAATTTGAACAGATGTTTGGGTTTATATGATAACCGTTCACTCACAGCCCATTTAGGGTTTCCTGTGGATGGTGGGACTCTTCCCATGCAGTGTCTGCACTGCTCTGCTGTACATATGAACAATACTGGTCACAAAACCTTGTAACTACACTCAAATTTCTGGCCTTAGGGTGTAACCTGCAGGCTGTCACTAGAATGTAAAATGTCTGGTTCTAGGATCAGTGATCTTGAACAGTATGAACTACATGTCTTAAACCAGGGATGGGGAACCTTCGGTCCTCCAGCTGTTGTTGAACTACACATCCCAGCATGCCCTGCAAAAGTTTTAGCATGGCCAAATAGCAAAACTGTAACAAGGCATGCTGGTATGTGTAGTTCAATGACAGCTGGAGGGCTGAAGGTTCCTCATCCCTGTCTTAAACAGTAGTTGTCACTCAGTGCACAGTGTGTAAAGCCTGGAATGAGGTGCATAATGATGGTCTGTCTATGAATATTGGCATTGTGGAGCGGCTAACAGTCACATACACTATTCCTCACCCCTTGAGTGATCAGTTATGAGTAAGTAGTAATTAACTTTGCTTTAATGGAAATAGAAGCTCTTAAGGTGTGTACACAGTGCAATTTTTCTTACGACTACCTATAGTCCAAATCGTAAGAAAATATAGTGCATATTGCACAGTGTAGTCCTTGCGATGCCGATGTGTGGTCTGTGGAATCTGCATCGCAATGAAACACTGTGCAGACAGCCCAGCATTGACTATATTGGTGGGGCTGCGCTCTGGCCACATCGAATAGTCGATCTCTGGCTGTACAGTGCATCGCACCATGTGTACATGCCATTAAAGCTGGCTACACTTCCATAAGTATGTACATACCCCTCATAATCTGGTTTGGCTACATCCACTACTTGCATGTTTTCTATGCACCTACTATCTTAATAGTCAAAGATTAGTAGTAAAATGGGTCATACTTTAAAAAGATTGCTGTTCAGTGTAGAAATGTCATAGGAGGCCACCTTTCCAACAAGTAAAATCATTAATCTTCTGCACTGCTGTAGTTGCTCCGATCAATTAATTGCTGTTGGTGGGAAGTGGAACACATCTAGGAGTGACAACAGTTCTGCCACACAAGCTTCCAGATCAGGAATGTATTGTGTAGGACTTGTTTGTCACTGGTTAAGAAACTCTCTACCATTCCAAAGTAATTAGTTCTTGCGCTGACCTTGCTTAGCTAACATTAGCTGTTATGTTCTTTGAATGTAAAGACAAGGTCAACAAAAGGATGCTTATAGGAGAGGCATTCCCAACCTCGGTTCTCAAGGCATACTAACAGTCCAGGTTTTAGTGATGTCCATGCATGAGTACAGGTGACTTAATTAGTATTTTGATTTAACTATATTTTTGCTGAAGCTTGGCTATCACTAAAACCTGAACTGTTAGTGTGCCTTGAGGACTGAGGTTGGGAATGCCTGACCTAGGGTGAGCCCCATAGCTTATAACCTGCAGGTGTAACTCCTCAGCAGTGCTGAAAGATTCTGCTTTTGTTTTCTTGATTGGCCTTGAAAGTTGGCCCCACAGCCCTTTTTATACATGTAACTGCAGGGCTGAAAACATCTCTGCTTGTTAGGCCTTATCTAGGATTGCTACTTTAGGTATATGGGGTTTGGAGGCTTGCGTTACTGTAGAACGTAGTATCTAGCTCCACTTCAGGCAACTGTAGTCCCTCGCTCCAGGTCCCTGCTGTGTGCATGGTAAGCTCCTTAGCTATTAGTTGGAGAAAGGGGTATCCAATCTTATTACTTGGAGTAAAAAAAAAAATATATTTTTTGCAATGCCGCCCTTATTTGTTGGTTGAGTGCCCACAGGGTTAGTTTAACCACCTGTGTACTAGTCCATAACGGTTTGTGAGCCCTTCAGAATGTTCTATATTTCTGCTGACATTTGGCCTGAAACTACCTCCACATTTTCACACAAGGCCTAAAAGAAAACTGCGGCACACAAATTAGACTAGATTTTCTCTTTCTTTTTAGTAAAATTATCCTATATCACGTGTTAATTGCAGAAGTATGTGAACCTTTAGGCTTAGCAGATATTTTGAAGGTGAAATTAGAGTTTGTTTTGTCAAGCTATGGGATGACAGTCAGGTGTGAGTTGATAACTGGGCTTTTTTTTTTTTTTTTTGGTTTTTTTTTTTTAAATCAGTCTGTTCACAACACATGTTTGGAAGTGCATCATGTCACAAAGGAGATTTCTGAGGACTTCAGCGTTGATACTTATTAGAGTTGTATCTTTTCCAGCCGATCTCTAAAGAGTTTGTACTCCACCAATCAACAGACAGATTGTGTACAAATAGAGGAATTTCCAGACCATTATTAACCTCCTCAGGAGTGGTTGACCAGTGTGTATGCAGAGAGGATGGGAAAATCGCACAGCGCATATACACAGTGGTTTTCACCTGGCCCAGTGATTTTTCACGGGGGGGTGAACCACTTTCAACTGTAGGAGACTGTGGAAAGTGGTTCACTCAGCCAGTAAAACAGGGTTGTGAATGGTGGTGATGCAGGAGCACACATCAGCGCTCATCGCCCAGCCATACAAACTAAAAGATTTTGAGCTCAAAATCTCCTAGTGTCTATGCACCTTAATAGTTTGCAAGGTCATAAAGAAACCCAAGGTAACTTCTAAGCAACTGAAGTCCTTTCTCACTGAACAATGGTGTGCATGGCAGGATTGCAAGGAGAAAGCCACTGCTCTCAAAAAAATAGCATTTTGGTACTTACCAGGTAAATCCTTTTCTTTGAATCCATAGGGGTCATTGGAGTACTCTCGGGATATGGATGGGCGTTAGCAGGGATAGGCACATTTTAAATATAGAAATTGGTAACCATCCACCCCTCCATACTCCCTCAGTGTTTTTACTGAGCTGAATCGGGGCGGTAGAGAGAAGGAACAATGGAGAATTACTTATAACTGACAACTATAAAGTTGACACGAGACTAGCTAAACACCTAACATTTGAACAAGTCGGTGAGAATGTGTTACCATAAGGTTCTCAGAACTGATCACAAACCAACTGAAACTGCTCTGGGCGGGCGTCCAGTGACCCCTATGGATTCAAAGAAAAGGATTTACCTGGTAAGTACCAAAATCCTATTTTCTTTTTCATCCAGTAGGGGTCACTGGAGTACTCATGGGATGTACCAAAGTTTCCTCCTTGGGCGGGAGAGCTGTTTGGCACCTGTAACATTAGATAGCCAAAGCTAGATGCTGATGCCGCAAATGTATCAAACTTGTAAAAGCGCACAAACGTATGCACTGAAGACCATGTCACCGTACAGCAAAGTTGCGTCGTAGAAGCTCCATGAACTGCCCATGACATTTCCACTGAACGTTTGGTATGAGCTGAAACTGATGCAGGCAGTTGTCGACTAGCATGAAAATGCGCCTGATGTATCTGGCCAATCCATCTGGCCAAGGTCTGCTTGGAAGCTGACCAACCCATCTTGACTGCATCATACAGAACAAACCATGTATCTGTTTTACGTGCTGTTGATGTTCGTGCTACATAGACGTGTAGTGCGCGTACCACATCCAAAGTAGCGCGAGTGCCTGCACCTTCTGATAACACAGGGACTATGGTTGATTGATGTGAAAAGAAGACACTACCTTTGGTAGGAAAGCGGGATTCATCAGAAGTTCCGCCCTTATCAAGAAACACCAGATACGGTGGCTTGCATGACAAGGCACCCAACTCTGAAACTCGCCTTGCTGAAGCTAAGGCTAAGACAAAAACTGTTTTCCAAGTGAGAAACTTAACATCCATTTGTAGGGTTCGACAATTGAAGACTAAAAAAATCTAAAACTAGATTCAAGTCTCATGGCTTTGTAGGTGGTATAAATGGATGTTGTACTCTGAGAACACCTTGCAGGAATGTGTGAACTGTTGGCAAAAGGCCTTTGAAAGTAAATTGATAATGCAGAAACCTGCACCTTTAGTGTAGACAAACGTAGTCCTTCATCTAACCCCATCTGTAAAAATAGCAAAAGACGGGATAACTTGAAAGATGTCAGAAAATTCCGAGCTTCACCCCACCCTATATAAGCACGCCAAATCCTGAGCTGCTGTAACTGGCTTCCTAGCACATAACATAGTTGGTATAACTGATTCTGGAATGCCCTCTCGTCTCAAGAGAGCAGTTTCATCAGCCACCCAGTGAAACGCAGACACGCTAAATCGGGGTACAGGAACGGACCCTGCTGTAGCAGGTCTGGATGTAGCGGGAGCATCCACGGGTCATCTGCAAGTAGACCGCGGAGATCCGAGAACCGCGCTCTTCGAGGCCAGTGAGGCGCCACTAATATGACTGTTGTGGGCTCTCGTTTGATCTGCTTTAGCAACCGAGGAAGTAGCGGAAATGGAGGATACAGATACACAAGGCTGTATGGCTACGCGATTGTGAGAGCATACACTGCCACTGTCTTTAGATCTCTTGTTCTGGACACGTACTGGGGTGTTTGATTTTGATGAGATGCCATGAGAGCCACCTGTGGGTAACCCTACAGCTGGATCAACATCTGAAACACTTTTGGATATAATGCCCATTCTCCTGGATGACAATCCTGATGGCTTAGATAATCCGCTTCCCAGTTGTCTACTCCTGGAATGAACACTGTCGACAATATCACTTGGTGATACTCGGCCCAATTGATGATACGTGCAACTTCCCACATGGCCATGCGACTTCGAGTTCCTCCTTGTTTGTTGATGTATGCGACTGCCGTCGCGTTGTCTGATTGAACCTGGACAGTCTGAGACTGGAGCATGTGCACTGCCTGTCGCAATGTATTGTAAATTGCCCTGAGTTCCAAGACATTTATTGACCGTAATCTATCTCGGTCTGACCAGAGACCCTGAAGCTGACCATTTTGGACCACTGCTCCCCAACCTCCTGAGACTTGCGTCCGTCGTCAGAATTATCCAATTCCAGACTCCAAACCTTTTTCCTGCGGTGAGATTGTGTACATGGAGCCACCAGAGTAGTGATACTCTGGCTCTTGGAGACAACCGCACCATCTGATGAATTTGTAGATGCGAGCCTGACCACTGAGCGAGAAGATCCAGTTGAAAAGGACGTGAGTGAAATCTCCCGAACTGGAGTGCTTTGTAAAACGCCACCATCTTTCCTAACGGGCAAATGCACCGAGACCGTCCGTGATTTGAGTACCATCTGTACCAGATGACGAATACTCTGTGCTTTCTGTTCTGGCAGGTAAATTCGTTGATCCACCATATCGAGAATCATTCCTAGGAATCAGAGACGGAATCAGGCTTGATTTCTTGAAGTTGACAATCCAACCGTGCTGAACTAGTACATTGTACGTTAGTAATGCATGTTGAAGGAGTATTTGTTGAGACGGCGCTTTGATGAGCAGATGGTCTAAGTATGGAACTATTATCACTCCCAGAGATCTGAGATGAGCTACCTTTGTGAATATCCAAGGCGCCGACGAGAGGCTAAACGGGTAGTGCCTGAAACTGATGAGGTTTGCAGTACAACAAAACCATTAAGTACGTTTGATGCGGTGGCCAAATTGGAATGTGTAAGTACGCATCCTTGAGATCCAGCGAAATCATGAATTCCTGTAGTTCTAAACCTGCAATCACTGACCGCAGAGATTCCATCTTGAATTTGTAGTAAGTGACGTACTGATTGAGCCCCCTAAGATTCAATATCGGTCTGAAAGAGCCATCCAGCTTTGGTACTACAAAAAGATTGGAATAATAATAACCTTGACCCTGTTGGTGAACTGGAACAAGAATCAAAACTGCTGAATCTACAAGAGACTGAATCGCGGTCTGCAGAACCGCCTTTTTGTCTTGTGACACAGCCAGACCTGTCTTGAAAAATCGCATTGGTGGTAGACAATCGAACTCTATTTTGTAACCTTTGAACACTAAATTGCGGATTCACCCATCTGTGGATGTCTGAAACCACGCCAAGTGAAACGTCTGAAGGCATGCTCCCACAACTGAAGATCTGAGATGGGCTGGAAGCCCGTTATGCCACTGGCTTGTCAGCGGTCTTAGTGTCCTGACAACGTTTAGTGGTTTGTTGAAAACCGCGTCCTCTACCATGTCTACCCTGTATGGTTGTTCCTCTAGCACGGCCTCAAAAGGACGGAGGTCTAAAGGATTTGAACGTTGGACCTGCGTATTTCTGTTTAGGAACTTGTGTAAGCAATGGTATGAAAACAGACTTTCCCCCAGTGGCCTGAGAAATCCATTTGTTTTTCTTTTCCGGACCAAACAACATCTCGCCAGCATAAGGCAACGCTTCTATTCCTCGTTTGGATTCTGCCTCCACCTGCCAAGAACGCAGCCAAAGTGCACGTTGTGCTGCCACTAGTGAAGCTGAAATGCGAGAACTAACCTGGCCGACGTCCATAGAAGCCGTACCTAGGTACTCAGCAGATTCACAAATGTAATCAGCCAGAATTATAAGGTGGTCGTCTTGTAGGCCCAACTTGAGCTGTGTTGCCCATTCAACTACAGCCTTGTTAACCCAAACTCCAACCAAAGCAGGTCTAAGCAATACTACTGCTGTATACCTTGACTTTAGCATAGCTTCTAGCTTACGCTCTGACGGATGTTTAAGCTTCGTAGCAGATGGTACTGGAATGGTTAATTTCTTAGAAAGTTTTGACACTGAGGAATCCAGCGCCGGAGGCTTTTCCCATTTAGATGTCATAGACTCTGGGTACGGGTAGCTAGACAGAAACAGGTGAGGCATAGAAAACAGTCTATCTGGATTCTTCCATGCTTCAGTTAACTGCTTATTAATAGAATCTGAATAACGAAAACACACCGGTGTTCTGTCTTTTATCAAATAACACTTCATCATTTGAAAGAGGTTCTTCAGTTTCCGTAAAATTTAGAACCTGACATATTGCCCTGATGAGATTATCAATGGCTGGGTTAACCTCACTATCTGACTCCTTGGCCACTTCGCCTTCCTCATGGTCTTGAGAAATCAGGTCTGGCATTGAAACGTCAGAATGCAACATGGCTTAAACTGGCAAGTTATAAAACAAATGATAGCTATTTTTCGGCATTGAGCTAGACCTGGACTTTTGCAAAGTCCTAGACCTCTCCTGAGCCCCTTCTGGTCTCTCAGGAGGTATTATCCTAGCCTCAGATCTAGCCGCCTCACGCTCTTTTCGTGCAGCGGCCAATTCATATTGTAAACCAGTCATCACATCCGCCAGCATCGCCCAAGGAGGATCAGGGTACAGATTCGTATTTGCAAGACACACTGCATGTGGTAGTTCCATCAGGTAACACTCTCACAGACCTTGCAGCTAAGCTGCTTTTTTGCGTTTGCATTTGCCTTACTCATTATGTACACAAACGGACAAGTGGACAAAGACAGACAAGTCCCACTACTCAGTAAAATCTTAACTAAAGTGTGTATAATCCAGAAGTGCAGTTCACCTTGAAACACACTACAATCTGTGAAAACCTGTACAAAATTCCTACTAACACCCCTGCTCTCCCAGTGGCCGAGAGTTGTAGAGCTGGAACACACTTCCTGCAAGAAAAGGCAGGAAGTTGAGTCAAAATGGCGTCCAGCCATGTGCATGTAATCTTAATATATAAATATATATATATATACTCGATCGGAACGGGCGGCACTCGGAGACTTGGATTCAGTGTAACAAGTGTAGTGACTTTATTGTCAACATCAAATCTACGTTTCGGGGTCGCAGCCCCGTCGTCAGGATAATTGACAATACAAACAAATGGTGCTTAAATACCTTAATGTGGAGTATCACCTCCCGCCAGTCCAGACGCCGCTGCCCGGTTTCCGGCCGCATCTCCCCGGTCCCTCCGGATATGACGCTGCGCCGGTCCGCCCAGCTCGCGTGCTGTTACTGTGGACAAGGTTACCATGGTTACATATAAACAATAAGTGTACAAGGAGAGGAAGCGCAGCATCCAAATCACAGTGAGATATAAAACAATGATTACTGTAGCCTGTTCAAATAAAGTGCATCGTGCAAAAAATAAACAATACTTCATACACTAAACGTGCTAAACGGCAAACGTGCTGGTTACAGAATGTTATACATTAAAATTGTGTTAAAAAGTCAGAAAAATCAGAAAAAATAATAAGTAAATAGACAAAACATATAGCCACTTCACTCATATTAGATCACAAGCTATGTATTATCAATGCTGATATCAATAACCCCATAGGGAAACCTCTATTGATATATGGCTAGTTAGATTTAATTTATGATTACATATAAAGTATTAAATATTAATAATAATTATTGGATATTAAGCATTAGACATATGAGTTGCTACACGTTATATCTGAGTTATCTCATACGATAACTCTACTGGTGACCATAATTGTCTCAGACTCGCTAATGCATTAAGGAACATCTTATAGAAAACACCGCAGATATAGGGACTCATTAACCCCCTTCGGGTGGATGGTATTTAATTTATAGATCCATCTGGATTCCAATTGCAGTAATCTTTTAGATCTATCTCCACCCCGTAGGGACTTAGGGGCATGGTCAATGATCTTGTACCTAAGAGTAGCCATGCTGTGTTTAGCCCTAGCGAAATGCCTAGCTACTGGTTGTTCACTATTGCCTTTTTTAATAGCTTCTCGTATGGCATACCTATGCTGTGCCATACGAGTTTTAAAGGCACAATCCGTTTTGCCTACATAGGCCAACCCACAGGGGCATGTCAAGAGATAAATCACAAATTTAGAGTCGCAAGACAAAGGGTATCGAATGGTAAATAATTTGCCCGTATGTGGATGTCTGAAGTTGTCGTCCTGTGTTAGGTAGCTACATGTAGTGCACCCACTACAGCAGTAGCATCCCTGCTTCTTACTCAAAAAATGTGTTTTGGGCTTCTCAAACTCAGAGATGTCGGTCTTGACTACATAATCTCTGATGCTTTTGTTTCTAGTATGACTAACCAACAGTTTAGAGTTGTACACATCACCTAGATCTTTGTCTGAGGCTACAATGGGCCAGAGCTGTCTCACTCTCCTAGTTAGATGTTTACTACTTGAGTTAAATTGAGTGACCCATGGGAGCCTGCCATCCATCGGTTTTTTATTAATACTACTAGGTCTGAGCAATTGTTCACGTGTATAGGAAAGAGCTTTAGATCTGGCTTTTTGCAGATCGGACATCGGATAGCCCCGATCAAGAAACTTTTTAGTCATCTTAGTCAATTCTTCGTCCCTAACTCCCTGATCACTGTTTATACGACATACTCTTAAGTATTGTGAGTATGGAAGACTTGCAATGGTTGATCTGGGGTGGAAACTGTCATATTTAAGCAGATTGTTTCTATCTGTTGGCTTAACGTATAACAATGTACTAATTATTCCCGCTTGCAAGGAAATTTTGACATCTAGAAAATTAATGGTACTAGTGTCAATGTTGGCTGTAAATTTTACTGGGCTGGCAGATTGATTGTGTGCTTCTAGAATGTTTTGAAGATGTGCCTGCGTCCCTGTCCAAAAAATAAGGACATCATCTATGTATCTAAGATATACGCCTAAATGGCAAGTTATCTGATTATCTTGAAGAAATAGATCTTTCTCTACCTCCCACATAAAAGCATTTGCAAACGCTGGGGCCACTGCTGACCCCATAGCGCATCCTGTGCGCTGTATATAGTATTTTTTGTCATAAAGAAAGAAATTGTGAGTAAGTGTATATTCCAATAACTCCAGAAAAAATTCAATTTGGGGGCCTTTGTATAGCGGATTGTTAGTGATCAACCGCCTGACTGCTGCCAGTCCTGATGCGTGTGGTATACAGGTATACAAACTAGTTACATCTATTGATGCCAAGATAGTATGCGGGGGAAGTACCCCCAATGTCTCTAACTTCCTCAGAAGCATTGAGGTGTCTTTGAGATGTGTACTAGTTTGCTGAATACACGGTTGTAAAAACGTATCACATAGGACTGCCACAGGTTCACAGAGAGATCCCCTTGCCGATATGATAGGCCTGCCTGGGGGATTAAGCGGATCCTTGTGTAATTTGGGGATACTGTAAAAAATGGGTACTATTGGATGTTCTCTGGATAGTGTTTTGGATAATGATAAGGAAATGATGCCATTACTGACAGCCCTGGATAACAATGAATCAAGCTCACGTTTAAATACAACAGTAGGGTCTGACCGCAGGCAACTATAGGTATTCTGATCTGATAACAATCTTTCACATTCCTTTTTATAATCAACTATATCTAGTACCACTATGCCTCCCCCTTTATCAGCGTTCCTGATAATAATATCCCTCCTTTTACCCAGGGACTTAAGGGCTGTAAACTCCTCTTTAGACATATTGGGGCAGGGCTTCTCACATGTTTCTTTATCCAGTGAGTCCATCAGTCTGTGGAACGTCTTAATCGAAGGGTTCACTGAATTGGGCTCGAATGTTGATTTGCTGAGTCTACTCACCTGTGCCGGGATGTCAGATGCAAATGAGACCCCTTGTTCAGATGGTGTCTTATGAAAATGTTCTTTTAATTTAAGAGAACGTGTTAATTTGAATGTCTCTATCTTCCATTGCATTGGATTAAGCGAATTGGTTGGTATGTATCCCAACCCTTTGCTTAACACTTTGCGCTCAATCGGAGACAGATCTTTGGCTGAGAGGTTGAATATTAATTGCGTCCCCTCCTCAGCGGTTTGGAATTTGCTCTGGGCCCTCTCAGGAACGCTGATAAAGGGGGAGGCATAGTGGTACTAGATATAGTAGGCGCTCATAGTGCAGACTGTTTATTCAATTTAAAAACAGTAACAGGTCCACGGACAAATTGTATAGGACTCGTACCATATAGCACACGCTGTGGGCTGGTTACCACACGGTTCAAAGAAAATCCACTGGCACAAACTGCATACCCGCTGGCCGCCACCCAGGACCACACACCGCACCACCGGCTATGGTATAGCCGTGACTCGTCGGGAAACCTCTCTGGATCAGACAGTGGGAGCAGCTGCACAGGTGGACACAGTGCGTCAGACAGGCCACGCACCAACGCATTTCGTATCACACTTCGTCAGGAGGCTGGCCTGTCTGACGCTGAGCTCATGTTTTATGTCCCTGGGCTGTGTGTGCGCGCATCAGCCCACACTGCTCAATTAGTGGCAAGCACAGCTGAGCACTATTATGGCTCCAGGTAAAAGTGTTTAAGACATGCCAATAAAGCACTTTTTTTCTAAAAACATAACGACAGAACATTTTTAACACTTTTTAGCCTAATAGCAGCAACTTTTAGCTTAAAAGACCATACATAGATCACAGGCAATGAATAGCAAATACTAATGAACATTTCATGACATGTACACAAAACACATACATATAATGCAATATAAAATATATCTATAAAAAATCTTTACTTATAGGAGGGAGATCACAGTAGTTAGATTCAGGGAGTGCACAGAGAGAGAAGGTACCAGAAGATACTTCAGAACACTAAACTCTACACAACTGACAGGAGAACTTTCTCTTAAGCTGATATGCCCTTCCCAGCTCCTCTATATTTATCAGGGCTGGAGTTATGAGCCGCCGTGCCGCTGTTGATGTCTGAGTAACCCACCCACCCCCCAGCGATCTGTCCCATCAGCGTGCAGATGCTGGCAGACCACGGCAGCAGCAAGCCCTGGCCGTGGTCTGTAAGTGAGGGGAGCCGTGGCAGCGTGTAAGCTGTCCGCGGTCATTGCAGGACTGGCGTCTAGCGGTTAGCGTGGGCTAACCACGGACGCTATCAGGGGTGCGGCGGCGGGCACCCAGCGGCGGCTGCTATTCAGTCCGCGGCTGAGCTGGGAAGCAGCGGTGGGCATCGGGCGCTGGAGGAGGCGACTGGCGCTTAGCAGTTGCTGTAGGCAGGCAGGGACATAATATATAATAAACGCTACAGTCCCCACATTGCGCTGACCGCCCCTCACCCCCAGTCAAACATAGTAAATGAGCGGCGGCAGTGTGAGCTGCCTAACCGCTCCTTACCTGAGATCAGTGGAGGCTATGACGGGGCTTCTCACAGCAAGCTCTGTCCAGCTCCTTCTGCAGCCCCAGGCTGCAATCTGCTCTCTGCTGATTGTGGTCTATAGCGTTGCTCCTCTCCTGAGCGCCAACAAGCCACCTGCTGCCGCTGCAGCAACAACATCCTGGACCCAAACTTCTTAATAAGCTGGGAAGGGATGAAGTGTAAAATTTTAAAATTCTTCAAAAGAAAAGTAAAAAATAGAAGTAAACTGTGGAGACCTCTCCACTTGTGCTCTATCCCGACTGAGCACAGATGGAACATTGAGGTATCTTGGGAGTATGGAGGGGGTGGAGGGTTACTAATTTAAATGTGCCTATCCCTACTAACGCCCGTCCATATCCCAAGAGTACTCCAGTGACCCCTAGTGGATGAAAAAGAAAGAACATTGCTGCCTGTCTGCAGTTTGCTAAAGATCACCTGGACAAGCTAGAAGGCTATTGGAACAATGGCCCTCATTCCGAGTTGTTCGCTCGGTAAAAATCTTCGCATCGCAGCGATTTTCCGCTTAATGCGCATGCGCAATGTCCGCACTGCGACTGCGCCAAGTAAATTTGCTATGCACTTAGTAATTTTACTCACGGCTTTTTCATCGTTCAGGCGATCGTAATGTGATTGACAGGAAATGGGTGTTACAGGGCGGAAACAGGCCGTTTTATGGGCGTGTGGGAAAAAACGCTACCATTTCCGGAAAAAACGCAGGAGTGGCCGGAGAAACGGAGGAGTGTCTGGGCGAACGCTGGGTGTGTTTGTGACGTCAAACCAGGAACGACAAGCACTGAACTGATCGCAGATGCCGAGTAAGTCTGGAGCTACTCAGAAACTGCTACGAGGTGTGTAATCGCAATATTGCGAATACATCGGTCGCAATTTTAAGATGCTAAGATTCACTCCCAGTAGGCGGCGGCTTAGCGTGAGCAACTCTGCTAAAATCGCCTTGCGAGCGAACAACTCGGAATGACCTCCAATGTTTTGTGGACAGATGAGTCCAAATTAGAGGTTTTTGATTTAAATGAAAAGCGTTGTTTGGATGCATACCAGCATAAAAACCTCATACCATCTGTGAAACACTGGTGTTAGCAAGGTTTGGTCCTGTTGTGCTGCATATGTCCCAGAACAACTTGCCATCATTGATGGGACAATGAATTCTAAATAAAACCAGAATATTCTAAAGGACATCTGTATGTGAGCTGCATCTCAAGAGAACATGGCTTATGCACCTAGACAACGACCCAAAGCACACAAGACATTTGACCAAAGAATGGTTAAAATGTTGATTTGATTTAGATTTCTATTAATTCACTTTGCGTTTTGTTAATTAATAATAGTTTATTTCTAATACTTCTATTTTTTTTAAAGCATTCGTACTTTGTAGCATTTTTTTCACACCTGACAAACTTTTGCACAGTATTGTATATATGACGCACTAATTATTTGTTCCATATACCTCAGTGTGGTGCCATACACTAATGTCACATGAGGTGTATTTGTAACTATACATTTCTCTGACGTCCTAGTGGATGCTGGGAACTCTGTAAGGACCATGGGGAATAGACGGGCTCCGCAGGAGACTGGGCACTCTAAAGAAAAGATTATGTACTATCTGGTGTGCACTGGCTCCTCCCTCTATTCCCCTCCTCCAGACGTCAGTTAGAATCTGTGCCCGGCCAGAGCTGGGTGCTCCTAGTGGGCTCTCCTGAGCTTACTAGTAAAGAAAGTATTTATTAGGTTTTTTTATTTTCAGTGAGCTTCTGCTGGCAACAGACTCACTGCTACGTGGGACTAAGGGGAGAGAAGCAAACCTACCTGCTTGCAGCTAGCTTGTGCTTCTTAGGCTACTGGACACCATTAGCTCCAGAGGGTTCGAACACAGGCACCTGTCCTCGATCGTCCGTTCCCGGAGCCGCGCCGCCGTCCCCCTCGCAGAGCCAGAAGAACAGAAGCTGGAAGACGACGAAATCGACGGCAGAAGACTCCTGTCTTCATTTAAGGTAGCGCACAGCACCGCAGCTGTGCGCCATTGCTCCCAGCACACTTACACACTCCGGTCACTGTAGGGTGCAGGGCGCTGGGGGGGGGGCGCCCTGGGCAGCAATTGAAGTACCTTTTGGCATAGCGGGACAGAAGCCCGCCACTGAGGGGGCGGGGCCTTCTTCCTCAGCACACCAGCGCCATTTTCTCTTCACAGCTCCGCTGGAAGCAGCTCCCCAGGCTCTCCCCTGCAGTATCCAGGTACAAGAAGGGTAAAAAAGAGAGGGGGGGCACATAAATGTAGGCGCAAATAAAACATATTAGGCAGCTATTGGGTAATCACTTATTATAAGTGAAAATCCCTGTGTTATATAGCGCTGTGGTGTGTGCTGGCATACTCTCTCTCTGTCTCCCCAAAGGACTTTGTGGGGTCCTGTCCTCAGTCTGAGCATTCCCTGTGTGTGTGCGGTGTGTCGGTACGGCTGTGTCGACATGTTTGATGAGGAGGGTTACGTGGAGGCGGAGCAAGGGCAGATAAGTGTGGTGTCACCCCCGTCGGGGCCGACACCTGATTGGATGGATATGTGGAAGGTCTTAAACGACAATGTAAGCTCCTTACATAAAAGGTTTGATGACGCTGCAGCCTTGGGACAGCCCGCGCCTGCCCAGGCGACTCAGAAACCGTCAGGGGCTCATAAACGCCCTCTATCTCAGATGGTTGACACAGATGTCGACACGGAGTCCGACTCAAGTGTCGACGATGATGAGGCACATTTACAGTCTAAAATGACCAAGGCCATCCGATACATGATTATTGCAATGAAAGATGTATTACACATTTCTGAGATTAACCCTGTTAATACCAAGAGGGTTTATATGTTTGGGGAGAAAAAGCAGCCAGTGACTTTTCCCCCATCTGATGAATTAAATGAATAATGTGAAGAAGCGTGGAGTTCCCCTGATAAGAAACTAGTGATTTCTAAGAGGTTACTGATGGCGTACCCTTTACCGCCAACGGACAGGTTACGTTGGGAAACATCCCCTAGGGTGGACAAGGCGCTGACATGCTTATCTAAAAAGGTGGCCCTGCCGTCTCAGGATATGGCCGCCCTAAAGGAGCCTGCGGATAGAAAGCAGGAAGCTATCCTGAAGTCAGTGTATACACACTCTGGTACTCTACTGAGACCTGCTATTGCTTCAGCCTGGATGTGTAGTGCTGTAGCAGCATGGACAGATACTCTGTCAGACGACATAGATTCCCTCGACAGGGATACTATTTTGCTAACCCTGGGCCATATAAAAGACGTCGTCTTATATATGCGGGATCCTCAGAGGGACATTTGCCTGGTGGGCTTTAGAATTAATGCTATGTCCATTTCTGCCAGGAGGGTCTTATGGACTCAGCAATGGACAGGAGATGCTGATTCTAAAAAACACATGGAGGTTTTGCCTTATAAGGGCGAGGAATTGTTTGGGGATGGTCTATCGGACCTCGTGTCCACAGCGACAGCTGGAAAGTCGACTTTCTTGCCTCAGGTTTCCTCACAGCCTAAGAAAGCACCGTATTATCAAATGCAGTCCTTTCGTTCTCAGAAAGGCAAGAGGGTCAGGGGTGCATCCTTTCTTGCCTGAGGCAGGGGTAGAGGTAAGAAGCTGCACCATGCAGCCAGTTCCCAGGAACAAAAGTCCTCCCCTGCTTCCACTAAGTCCACCGCATGACGTTGGGGCTCCACAGGCGGAGCCAGGTGCGGTGGGGGCGCGTCTCCGAAACTTCAGCAACCAGTGGGTTCGCTCACAGGTGGATCTCTGGGCTGTACAAATTGTATCTCAGGGATACAAGCTGGAATTCGAAGCGACTCCCCCCCCCGCCGTTACCTCAAATCAGCCTTGCCAGCTTCCCCCATGGAAAGGGAGGTAGTACTGGCGGCAATTCACAAGCTGTACCTCCAGCAAGTGATTATCAGGGTCCCCCTCCTTCAACAGGGAAGGGGTTACTGTTCCACAATGTTTGTGGTACCGAAACCGGACGGTTCGGTGAGACCCATTCTGAATTTAAAATCCTTGAATACTTATATAAAGAAATTCAAGTTCAAAATGGAATCGCTCAGAGCGGTTATTGCAAGCCTGGAAGAGGGGGATTTTATGGTGTCGCTGGACATCAAGGATGCTAACTTGCATGTCCCCATTTACCCACTTCACCAGGAGTACCTCAGGTTTGTGGTACAGGACTGTCATTACCAGTTCCAGACTTTGCCGTTTGGCCTGTCCACGGCACCGAGGATATTTACCAAGGTAATGGCCGAAATGATGATACTCCTTCGGAAGAAGGGAGTTATAGTTATCCCGTACTTGGACGATCTCCTCATAAAGGCGAGGTCCAGAGAGCAGTTGTTGATCAGCGTAGCACTCTCTCAGGAAGTGTTGCAACAGCACGGCTGGATTCTGAATGTTCCAAAGTCGCAGCTGATTCCTACGACGCGTCTGCTTTTCCTGGGCATGATTCTGGACACAGAACAGAAGAAGGTGTTTCTCCCGGTGGAGAAGGCCCAGGAATTAGCATCTCTGGTCAGGGACCTCCTGAAACCAAAACAGGTATCGGTGCATCACTGTACGCGAGTCAGAGCCGGCCCTAACCAATATGATGCCCTAGGCAAGATTTTGGCTGGTGCCCCCTAGCACCACCGCTGGTTCCGCCTATGACCTTGCACCTCTTTCCCAGCACCATCACCCCTCAGCCATAACAGTACTTATTTTGGTGTTTGTACCCCCTATATTTTAAATAGGAACAGTTCGCACATTTGGCGCACAGCCCAAAAAGGGGTGTGTTTTTGCTGGCAAGGGGCATGGCCACACAATAGTAACCCCAATTCCAAATACGCCACACAGTACTGCACTTTATTCACATTTGATCATGCGATAGTTTCCATAATTAATATTACATCCCACAGTAGTATCACTTACCTTATAAACGTTACTCCTTACAGTAGAACCCCTTATTCACATTACATCACACTGAATTGCTCCTTATTCACATTACACTACACCCTATTGCTCTTTATTCACATTAGACGACACAGTAGTGCCCTTTCTATACGCAACACCACATAGAAGAGCACCTTAAACACATAATTCCACACAGTAATGCCCCTAACACATATGAGACACATTATTAATGTCCTTCTAAACATAATGTGCTTACACATTATGACAACCTTTATTAATGCCCTGTCAAAGTCAGAAAAATGTCTCTATGCACGTTGCCATATTTGCACCGCACACTGGTCCGCGCTGCGCATGCGTACGCTCTCCCGTGAAGGCGCATACCCGCAATAGCGGGCACTCGCAGGCGCGGTATGCGTATTTACGGTAGAGTTTATGTAGTCGTAGCGTGCGACTCATTCGTTACATATTTTCACAATTAATGTAGTTTATAGATCATGATCCCTTTGATAGTTTCTGAAAGTTTGGTTAATATAGAAGGTCCCTGAGCTAGGGAATCCCTCTTTGTATCGTACGAAGGGTCTAACAGGAATCATACAGCAGTGTTTGGTACCCATCGGAAGAGTATTTAATTAGCAATATTCCGGTGTTGGTTTGGAGCGTATTAATCGCTCGTGCGAATAGTTATGGACATAAGAAGTTTATGTCCATCTCTATTATTTACTCATACTCAGGTATGCGGCGGGAAACCTAGTTCCCCACCCACCTGAGCTGTTTGAAATCGTCACAGCCCACCTGTATGAATCAACCTATGACCTTTTGTTGTGATACAGGGTCGAATTCCTTCATCCAATGGACAATGGGATTGTAGGGACTATGAGATTGCATTGTGTGTGGGGCATAAATAGGCAAGCCGACCACATCCAGCTCTCACTCTTCAATGGTTCTCATTGCTGAAAATCGGGTGCTGGATGTCCAGGCGCATGCGATCGTTTACCCTTGTGCGTAAGTTTCTCTCCGTAATCATTGTCTTTCTGTGAGCCAATTTCTCTCATCTCTCTCCGTCTCTCTCTCTCTCTCTCTTTCCCTTCTCTTTCTCTCGTATCTCCCCTAGACTAGTATTGTATTGTATTAGATAGTATTGTTTAGTTCTGTGGTTAGGAAGTCTCTGTTATATTGTAGTGTATCATTTGTACTGTTATCCCCTTTTACAAGTATATTAGATATAATACAGTTAATAGGCTTTGGAACCTAAACCAGTATCTGTGTATTTTCTATAGTGTTAAGTGTTCACTTGAGCGTCGGTGACGCTCAAGCAGCTTTGTAGTTAGTCAGGTTACACAAGGTTGCACTTACACCCTGTATTCACATTAAGGTATTCCGTGTATTTCATTGGTATAAGGTTTAGACATAAAGGTATAGCGTTGTGAGCGTCTGCGCCGCTGGTGATCTCCTCGTGGTCTCGAGCGTCCGCCACGCCATAGCGAATCATTACTCTAGTCATAGCCAATAACGTGTCCTGTGATCACTGGGCCGTGAGCGAACGTGACGCTTGAGCGTCTCGCCTACGGCTGAGCGATCGTTACGCAACTAGCGTACCATTACGGTACTTCTTAAGTAAACAGCGTACAGTGTTCTTAGACTTCATAAAGGGTTGTTTATACGACAAGGGAATTTAGCATTGTCAATTGGGGACTCGTCCTATCCTTCTCATATCTGCACTAGGTAGATCAGCAGACATTATCCCCCCAGCAAAGGGTGGGAGGTTGTCTCGCAGTGCTGACGGGATAAGCGTCTGCTTCGCTTAGATAAAGAGTGCTGAAGGAATCCGGGAACCGGAAGTAAGAACAAAACGCTTGTGTCTTTTAAAACTGTTTTATTTCTCTTCTGTCTTGCGTATACACGCACGCATACATTTATCTGCATTTCTTTTTTCAAATTTCGTATATCACTATTCCTGTTTGCCAAGTTTTATAGTTGATAGAAAGTGCTAAAAGAGATTTGCTGTTATTTCATATTAGAGGTAATAGTTAAAGTATAGACCAACACACGGCTTGTCTGGGAGATAAGGCAGTCAGTGTGGGGTGCGGTAGATGATCAGGGATCATCTACATTGATAAAGGTAGAAATTGTGTTACGGTGGATCTTTGTTTTGCGTACACGTGTCCCTAACAAAAGACTTGCGTACGCAATCCAAACGGCAGACGCACGCAGCGTACATTACGCAACGTAGCGTCTGGTTACGCCCACGTAGCTCAAGTCACGAAAAGTTGAATTAGCGCAAAGGCGATAAGTAACGCACAGCGGTAAATAACGCGAATCTATTTTTGGAAAAATCTGAAATTTAGTTTAACAGATCCTGCTCCTAATTAGTAACACTGTTGGACTGAAGACAATTTCTGCGCAGAAATAGATATAGAAACAAAAGTGTACATGTGTTGAGTGAGTGTGGTTTTGTATACAAAAGTTTATATAACTTTAAGGTGGAACCAAAAGGAAAGTCGGGTACTCGTCAAGGGACACACGTGTAAGTGACATATACGGTGGCTAGGGAGGCATCCTTGGTTAAATAATATTTGAGCATTAGAGTATAGCGGACCATAAGGTAACAGACCAGGAGGTCATAAGGTAACAGACCAGGAGGTCATAAGGTAACAGACCAGGAGGTCATTAACAGACGGTAACAGACCAGGAGGTCATAAGGTAACAGGTAAAATAGACAAAGAGGTCCGCTATAAAAGTCCAGTGGCACAACGCCTGGGGTGTTGGTGCAGAACCCATATAGGCCATAAGCTCTTGCTGAAGGAATCGCGGCCGGAAACATCGATTCCATTGATCTTTCAGTACATGACAAGTAGTGCTTATGTACTGAACGATTGGACCGCACGTAATTGTGTGCAGTAGTTAGTAATCTGACCTAATACCATTAGAGTAAAGTGGTCACAAACGCTATCTGTACATTCTGACGTGATTTGTGTAATTTTTTATTTTTGGAAGGGAAGTTCGCTGGTCACTCAGGAACTATCTAACAACCCCAACTTTACTGGAAAGAGTAAGTGTCCTTCGGGTAACCCTCATATGTTCCAGTAAACAGAAGGTTCACAGGGGCCCTGTATCGAGTACGCCAGCACCATATCGGTGTGATCAGGTCGTATTGGTCGAGGTGGGCGAGTGAGTGGGGTACTCTGTAAACCGCCACCGCCGGCCTGCCCAGGACATCTTGGTTTGTTTGTAAGGGTTCGCTGAAAACCTTGAGATAAAGATCCAAGGAGGAATAAGCAACACCTGCAGAATTATGGGGGCCAGTTGTTCAGGTAGGGGGCGATCAACCTCGGTTCGGGTTGATTCAGAGAACCGACCCGTTGGGTCGGCAAGGTACATCATGTGTGAAAAATACGGAAGTCACACAGAATCTTTATGTGATGAATGGGAAAGAATGACTGTACAAGACAGGGACAAATTCCCAAGAATAGGTAGCTTTAGTCCAGAAGTGTTACAAAATTTAAGGAGGAGGATATGTCTCATTGAACCAACAAAGAGACGAAGTAAACATTATGATTATGTGCAGTTAGGGCAACAGGAAGGTGAATTACAAAGAGATTCAATTGACTTTTCTGAATCTTATCTTGAGAGGAGAGACATGGCATCGGGGAGGATTATGGTTGCGGAGAAAAGCACAAGGTTGAACAATAAAAACGCTCTTAGCAACTGTAGTATAGATTATAAGAATAAGTGTAATAACTGTAACAATGATTATTGTAATACTGTTGAATGTACAACTATTAACCTATGCAAGTTGCACCCCATGTCAAACTTCCCTCAGGAATACAAACAAGAAAGTGAGCCCAGAACGATGTCAGCACCTCTTCCAGCAACCATCACAAAAGCCATCCAGGTGGACGCGACCAAATTGGTAAAGGCAATAATCGAACCCCCTAACGGAGGGTCAGGTGAGGTCGTGTCCACAGGTACGTACAATGTTTTATATCACGCACAAACAAATGTACCCCAAAATATAAGACCAACACAAGATGATGTAACTGAGCTCGATCTGGCCAGGGTGATCTCAGTCCCCAATGGGAAGACTGACGATCAGGGAATCATTCCCGTCAAGGACAGTGCAATGCGCTGTCTCTGGTCCCGGACCGAATTGAGATCAATTGTGTCTGAATTTCCTGATCCTAGGAAAAATCTAGTCAAATGTCAAAAGTTTATTAAAGAACTAGGAAACGCCACAGAACCCACCAACAAAGAATGGCGGACAGTGCTGAGGGCATGTTTGCCCTCCAGTGTTGACCCTGAAAAGTTCATTGCTGATTGTAAATTAAACACGGAGGTACCTTGTATGGAAGAACACAATCAGGAATGTATTAGGCAGATTAACCGACAGTAAGGAATATATTTCCCAGCTGCTGTCAAGTGGAATGACATTCTCTCCATAAGGCAAAACGAAAGGGAAAATGTTTCTAATTATTTCAATCGAGCACTGCAAATAATGGCTAGAAACACTGGGATCGCAGACATCAAGACAAATGCACAACATAAAGGAATAGCGGTTAAGGTATTAATGAATGGTTTAAAAGATGAATTAAAAACAAGGGTACAGACCACCAACCCAAACTGGAGAGATATCTCGGTGACCGCACTAAGAGAGGCCGTCATCAATCATGATCAGAATATCACCAGATACAGAGAGTCACAAAGAGATGAGTTAATGGCAGCAAATATACAGGCCCAAAACACAAGACCACCCCAACAAAAGCCCCACACCCCTGTGAGAAATCCAGATATGGAAGTCTGTTACAATTGTCATAAAAAGGGACACTTTGCAAGAGATTGTAGATCAAGAGAAAGACAACACCATAATCATAAAACCCAAGGAATCAGGGAAGTACAGGGGAAACGATTGATGATGATGAGCATCCGAGCGTTTGAGGAGGCATCAAATCAACCAAAACCTCAGGTCATTGACACGTGGAGGAAGCCCAGGATTTGTTATCATTGTAGGAGAGAAGGGCATTATGCTAGCAACTGTAATAACCCACATAAAACCCCCTAGACCAAGAAATGAGCAAAATTACAACACACACCATTATAATCAGGGATCACATAGGCAGGAAAGGCGATTATTAGGAATAGAGGCAAGCCTGAGGTAACGGTTAATGAAATGGGAGGTCATTCACTGAAGACACAGGAATGACCAGGTGAAAAGTTGTAAATGTATTTGTGAAAAATGTTTTTTTTCTCTCTCTCTCTCTATCCCCATCTCTGACTAGTATTGGTAAGAATTCACACATTGCATATCCACTTGGTCCTTGCAGAAGTCTACCAAACCCCAGCATGACCTCCGCCACAATGTATTTCTGGCCAGATACAGACAGTGGAGTAATGCAGGTGCTGGTGGGGAGGGACTGCTCAAGGAGACCAGTAGACACATAGATATGACAGCCTAATAAGTCTGACAATGTTTTTCTAATGCTAACAATGTTTTCTTAATGTTGACAATGTTTAAAAATGTTTTGTTTCTCTTTTCTCATTGGTGGTTATTGTCGAGTTATGTAATGTATATATGCACATGAATTGTTCTCTATCTCTTTTGTTTTTTTGTTGTCTCTCTCTTCCCACTCATGTTTTCATGGTTTAAAGATGGTATGTCACCCCTCAGTTGGACCAATGGTAATGCCAGATTTTTGCTCCTTACAGAAAGATCGCCGGTTAGGAAGGAATATTGCATCACCAGAATGTTCGTTTGGAAGACTGAGAGACAGCACCTTTGAGAAGACAGCAGAACAAGAAGAACAACAAGACGAGAGAACTTATTATCGTAACAAGTTCTCTCCCCCCCCTCAAACTGTTTTCTTATACCCCCTTTACAAATTTCTTCTTTTCTCCTCCTGTAAGATGGACTTGCCCCAAGAGACTGCAATATGGATTTTCCCGTTAACCAGGATGTTGACCAGAGCAGTCTGTTTCGGTGAGAGTACCAGTGAGGTCGAGAAAGGATCCAGAAAGGTTCTAATGACTGAGACGGAGGTGTAAATTTCCAATAGCAACCCAATCACCAAGCAAAGGCGAGTACCGGGCACGATCTAACAACCATGTTATCTGTAAACATTCTCTTTGAAGGATTGTTAGCTCAAAAAGAAAATTGTATCTGTAGGCTCTGTGATAATCTGGTTGAAGATGGATGCATAAAGAAATGCCAATCCAGTTTTAATATCCATATGGACCGGCATCCATTGAGTGACTATCACTCTTTAGTGGGTAATGTGTTAAACCAAACAGATTGTTGGGTATGCTCTCAAGTACCTCAGGGTCATAGCAAATCAGGGCTAGTACCGTTTCCTTTAACGTTAGGGGAGGTACTTGAGCTAAGTGGTGGGAGACCGGTGGACCGGAGATTTAACATCTCCAGCCCTCCTAGTTTGAAGCTCCACCAATACCATGTGGATAGGTCCCTCTTATGTTTTAATATCTCCAACCCCCGTAAGCCGGGAAATTGGGAAGTGTCATGGAGCAACCTTACCATGACCTTTTCACACAGAGCAGATAGAATGCCTACAGATACAGAGCTGGTACGCCACATAGCCAGTAGAGGAAAATCTTTCCGGTATCGATATACCTTAGGAAATAGAATTACTAGAGTTGGAGAGGTATCACCAGGATACTGTGCACATATCGTACAAACTGATACGTGCATTAAGCAGATGGAAGAATTAGGGTCAGGAGATTTCACCTGGAAGGTTTGTAACATGGTAATGTCCTTCTCCGTCCCATATGTTCTCCCCGATGACGCATATTTCATATGCGGGAGAAAGGCGTACAAGTGGCTTGCCCCAAACTCTGAAGGATTGTGTTATATTGGAAAAGTATTGCCTGAAGTGATGACTGTAACACATGACAAAATGAAAGACATACACCGTGGTGCCCAAGCTCCTTATACTCACACTCATTACGAGCACCGAGTTAAAAGACAACTGTCAGAAAGGTTAGAGCATCCGGCCTCTGATCTTATCCATGAATCCACCGGGATTCAGGTCCTGGTAGCGTTAGATTTCACTCGTACCGCTCGGGGAGTGATGAATTATAGATACATTTCCGCACTCGCCAATTTGTTAGATAATATCACTGAAATGTATGATGACACGTTTAGATACACTGGAAGAGAACTTCAAGCTTACAAAACGGAACTAGTTCAGCATAGGATGCTTCTTAATTATCTTACAGCAGTAACAGGCGGATATTGTGTTACATTGGCAACACAGTACGGCATAAAGTGTTGCACGTATATCACGAATAGCACCGAGGATCCGGTAGAGGTCATAGACCAAAAGATGGACGATATTCTCCAATTGAAGTGGGAATTTCGTCGAAAACACAATCTCACCCTTGCTGCTGTAGGTAATGAGCTGACTGGTTGGGTGTCATGGTTGAACCCGCGAAATTGGTTCTCCGGTTTAGGAGACTGGGCTCAAGGAGTCATAATGGATGTTGGAAAGTTTCTACTATGTATCTTGGGTGTCGTTATATCGATTGGATTGATATTTAGATGCGGGCAGGCTTTAATGAGGTGCAAACAAAGTACAAAAGTGATGAGCGTGAGGAGTGAGGAAACTGTAATTAACCTGGATTTGATTTATGACCCAATAATAGAAACCCGAATGTGATGAAAATGCGATTATACGGTCCGTTTCTTTCACCTGTTTTTCTGCTTTTCTCCAAGATACAAAGACCCCCTTGGACGAGGAAGTTGACGAGACGCTATACAGACAACAGACAAGCACCAAAGATGAAGTTTTGACCACTTGAGAAATGGACACTTGATGAACTTTGCCATGGATCCCCAGTTTCCCTAGTACATTTAAACTCACGCTAGCCCAACATTTTTTTTGTAAATCCGATGGCTCTGACAAAGCTATTTGCTCATGCCCAAGGAGCAATACAGCGCAAAGAAGACGACTCTCAACAGATACCGAACACAACTTCGACGACAGATGTACATTTCCCTGACATAGAATATCATTGCATTTTCCATAAGTGTTCTTTATCTTCATCTCTACAACCCTCAGGTAATGACACACATAGACGATAGGGAATACAGGCACAGATATCAGCAACCACATACCTCCCCCATTCATGTATCATCAACTAAAATGTGCTCCCCATTTTGTTCAAAATCCGAAAAGAGCTCGGTAAAGTTTGACAGCCCATCCACAGACCTGTACCACAGGATAAGAAGGAATTCAAATGTATACTTCGCAATACCTCGAAGCTTGATTTACAACACGTACGGCACGATGATACATGACCCTCCAAACATGGACTCATACACACATGCTTCTGCTATCACACTAGGTCATACCCTCTTCACACCTACTCCTCTCTCCTCCCTTACCCCACCATGGAAATCAATTAACCCCTGACTTGCATTTTTCTCCTTAAATGTTTTGTGGCAGTTATTATTGACTGCCAAAGGGTGGACTGTCAAAGTCAGAAAAATGTCTCTATGCACGTTGCCATATTTGCACCGCACACTGGTCCGCGCTGCGCATGCGTACGCTCTCCCGTGAAGGCGCATACCCGCAATAGCGGGCACTCGCAGGCGCGGTATGCGTATTTACGGTAGAGTTTATGTAGTCGTAGCGTGCGACTCATTCGTTACATATTTTCACAATTAATGTAGTTTATAGATCATGATCCCTTTGATAGTTTCTGAAAGTTTGGTTAATATAGAAGGTCCCTGAGCTAGGGAATCCCTCTTTGTATCGTACGAAGGGTCTAACAGGAATCATACAGCAGTGTTTGGTACCCATCGGAAGAGTATTTAATTAGCAATATTCCGGTGTTGGTTTGGAGCGTATTAATCGCTCGTGCGAATAGTTATGGACATAAGAAGTTTATGTCCATCTCTATTATTTACTCATACTCAGGTATGCGGCGGGAAACCTAGTTCCCCACCCACCTGAGCTGTTTGAAATCGTCACAGCCCACCTGTATGAATCAACCTATGACCTTTTGTTGTGATACAGGGTCGAATTCCTTCATCCAATGGACAATGGGATTGTAGGGACTATGAGATTGCATTGTGTGTGGGGCATAAATAGGCAAGCCGACCACATCCAGCTCTCACTCTTCAATGGTTCTCATTGCTGAAAATCGGGTGCTGGATGTCCAGGCGCATGCGATCGTTTACCCTTGTGCGTAAGTTTCTCTCCGTAATCATTGTCTTTCTGTGAGCCAATTTCTCTCATCTCTCTCCGTCTCTCTCTCTCTCTCTCTTTCCCTTCTCTTTCTCTCGTATCTCCCCTAGACTAGTATTGTATTGTATTAGATAGTATTGTTTAGTTCTGTGGTTAGGAAGTCTCTGTTATATTGTAGTGTATCATTTGTACTGTTATCCCCTTTTACAAGTATATTAGATATAATACAGTTAATAGGCTTTGGAACCTAAACCAGTATCTGTGTATTTTCTATAGTGTTAAGTGTTCACTTGAGCGTCGGTGACGCTCAAGCAGCTTTGTAGTTAGTCAGGTTACACAAGGTTGCACTTACACCCTGTATTCACATTAAGGTATTCCGTGTATTTCATTGGTATAAGGTTTAGACATAAAGGTATAGCGTTGTGAGCGTCTGCGCCGCTGGTGATCTCCTCGTGGTCTCGAGCGTCCGCTACGCCATAGCGAATCATTACTCTAGTCATAGCCAATAACGTGTCCTGTGATCACTGGGCCGTGAGCGAACGTGACGCTTGAGCGTCTCGCCTACGGCTGAGCGATCGTTACGCAACTAGCGTACCATTACGGTACTTCTTAAGTAAACAGCGTACAGTGTTCTTAGACTTCATAAAGGGTTGTTTATACGACAAGGGAATTTAGCATTGTCAGCCCTTTTACACATAATGTCCCTTACACATATGCCGCACATTATTAATGCCCTAATACACATAATGACACACATAGTGCCCCCTACACATTTGCTGCACATTGTTAGTGCCCTATACACATAATGACAAATACAGTAGTACCCTGTTACACATACTGTATGCCACACATTATTAATGCCCTTATACACATAATGACACACATAGTGCCCCTTATACATATGTTGCACATTAATGCATTTTTACATGACACACATAATGCTCCTTACACATATTCCGAACACTACTGCACAACCAACCCACTCACATGCACACAGCACTCACACTACCGCTAACACTGTGACCTCTACCTCTGCTTGGATACAGATGTGTCCTCATAAATCTTGCCTCAGTGCTAACGTCGGGCACATTTTTTAATGAAAATGCATCTTATTTGCATTGTTATGTGGCTAGGATGCACAAGTAGCTTCTGCTGATTAAAATGATATACAGCATGCCTTTATACTGTGTGAGACTGTGGCTGTATCTGCATATGAAATGCTACACACAGAATATAGGCATGCCGCATATCATTTTAATCAGCAGAAGCTGCTGATGCCCCTGGGCATATCAAATGCCCTAGGCAATTGCCTAGTTTGCCTATAGCTATGGCCGGCTCTGACGCGAGTCCTGGGAAAGATTGTGGCTTCATACGAAGCCATTCCCTTCGGCAGGTTCCATGCAAGGTTCTTTCAGTGGGATCTGTTGGACAAGTGGTCCGGATCGCATCTCCAGATGCATCGGCTGATCACCCTGTCCCCAAGGGCCAGGGTGTCTCTTCTGTGGTGGCTGCAGAGTGCTCACCTTCTCGAGGGCCGCAGGTTCGGCATACAGGACTGGGTCCTGGTGACCACGGATGCAAGCCTCCGAGGATGGGGGGCAGTCACTCAGGGAAGAAACTTCCAAGGGCTGTGGTCAAGTCTGGAGACTTCTCTGCACATAAATATATTGGAACTAAGGGCCATTTACAACGCCCTGAGTCAAGCAGAGCCCCTGCTTCGAAACCGGCCAGTGCTGATTCAGTCAGACAACATCACGGCGGTCGCCCATGTAAACCGCCAGGGCAGCACAAGAAGCAGGATGGCAATGGCGGAAGCCTGGGCGGAGAATCACGTGCAAGCACTGTCAGCAGTGTTCATTCCGGGAGTGGACAACTGGGAAGCAGACTTCCTCAGCAGACACGACCTCCACCCGGGAGAGTGGGGACTTCATCAAGAAGTCTTCACACAGATTGCAAAGCGATGGGAACTGCCACAGGTGGACATGATGGCGTCCCGCCTCAACAAAAAGCTAAAAAGATATTGCGCCAGGTCACAGGACCCTCAGGCGATAGCTGTGGACGCCCTAGTGACACCGTGGGTGTACCAGTCGGTATATGTGTTTCCTCTTCCTCTCATACCCAAGGTACTGAGAATAGTAAGAAAGAGAGGAATAAGAACAATACTCATTGTTCCGGATTGGCCAAGAAGGACTTGGTACCCGGAACTGCAAGAAATGCGCACAGAGGACCCATGGCCTCTGCCTCTCAGACAGGACCTGCTGCAACAAGGGCCCTGTCTGTTCCGAGACTTACCGCGGCTGCGTTTGACGGCATGGCGGTTGAACGCTGAATCCTAGCGGAAAAAGGCATTCCGGATGAAGTTATTCCTACGCTGATAAAGGCTAGGAAGGACGTGACAGCAAAGCATTATCACCGTATATGGCGAAAATATGTTGCTTGGTGTGAGGCCAGGACGGCCCCTACAGAGGAATTCCAGCTGGGTCGATTCCTGCACTTCCTACAGTCAGGGCCTAAAATTGGGGTCCATAAAGGTCCAGATTTCGGCCCTATCCATTTTCTTTCAAAAATAACTGGCTTCACTGCCTGAATTCAGACGTTTGTTAAGGGAGTGCTGCATATTCAGCCCCCTTTTGTGCCACCAGTGGCACCCTGGGATCTTAACGTTGTGTTGGATTTCCTGAAATTCCACTGGTTTGAGCCACTTAAGACCGTGGAACTAAAGTATCTCACGTGGAAAGTGGTCATGCTGTTGGCCTTAGCATCGGCTAGGCGTGTGTCGGAATTGGCGGCTTTGTCATGTAAAAGCCCATATCTGATCTTCCATATGGACAGGGCAGAATTGAGGACTCGTCCCCAATTTCTCCCAAAGGTGGTATCATCGTTTCATTTGAACCAACCTATTGCGGTTCCTGCGGCCAGGGGCGTCACTGCCCCTGGTGACACCCGTTGCGGGAGGTCGCGAAATGAGGGCGTGGCCTAGCATAAGGGGTCGTGGCCTCGCAGGCGGACCCCCGTTTTCGGTACTCCAGGGGGTTAAGAAGATGTTGGCTGCCCCCCCCCCCCCCCCCGGGAAGTGCCTCTATCCCTTCCTCCCCCATCCCACCGCTTCCCCCTCCTAAGCCTGCAGCCTGGGGCTCCTGAGTCTCTCACCTGTGTCCGGTGAGTGTGCGGCGCTTCTGGCTGGTGAAGCTGCGGCAAATCTCTCGCGAATGCAGTGCCGGCTCCTACACAGGGACAGGAGCCAGGTGCTGCACGTATTGTTACAGTGCAGCACCCGGCTCCTGTCACTGAGCAGGAGCCGGCATTTTGGTGTCACCCCTCAGCGGGTGACACCCGGGTGCGGCCCGCACCCACGTTGTGACGCCACTGCCTGCGGCTACTTGGGTCTTGGAGGACTCCAAGTTGCTGGACGTAGTCAGGGCTTTGAAAATATGTTTCCAGAACGGCTGGAGTCAGGAAGACTGACTCGATGTTTATCCTGCATGCACCCAACAAGCTGGGTGCTCCTGCTTCAAAGCAAACTATTTCTCGCTGGATCTGTAGCACGATTCAGCTGGCTCATTCTGCGGCTGGATTGCCGCATCCAAAATCAGAAAAAGCCCATTTCACAAGGAAGGTGGGCTCTTCTTGGGCGGCTGCCCGAGGGGTCTCGGCTTTACAGCTTTGCCGAGCGGCTACTTGGTCGGGTTCAAAGTTCTACAAGTTTGATACCCTGGCTGAGGAGGACCTTGTGTTTGCTCATTCGGTGCTGCAGAGTCATCCGCACTCTCCCGCCCGTTTGGAAGCTTTGGTATAATCCCCATGGTCCTTACGGAGTTCCCAGCATCCACTAGGACGTCAGAGAAAATAAGAATTTACTCACCGGTAATTCTATTTCTCGTAGTCTGTAGTGGATGCTGGGCGCCCGTCCCAAGTGCGGACTTTCTGCAATACGTGTATATAGTTATTGCTTAAATAAGGGTTATTGTTATGAGCCATCCGTTGAGTGAGGCTCAGTTGTTGTTCATACTGTTAACTGGGTAAGGTTATCACAAGTTGTACGGTGTGATTGGTGTGGCTGGTATGAGTCTTACCCTGGATTCCAAAAATCCTTTCCTTGTAATGTCAGCTCTTCCGGGCACAGTTTCCCTAACTGAGGTCTGGAGGAGGGGCATAGAGGGAGGAGCCAGTGCACACCAGATAGTACCTAATCTTTTCTTTAGAGTGCCCAGTCTCCTGCGGAGCCCGTCTATTCCCCATGGTCCTTACGGAGTTCCCAGCATCCACTACGGACTACGAGAAATAGAATTACCGGTGAGTAAATTCTTATTTTTTCTCTACACTCATTGTAGCTAACCCACTAAAGGTGTAAGCACACACCGTAGACCTGGTATCCATTACTCACCTTATAAGCACCACCACCCAAATGCCCCCTCCTCCAGGCTAGATTAGCAGGAAAACTGGCTCTTCTGTTTCCCCCATAAGTAATATTTATTAAGCATGCAGATATACTCCAGGAATTGAAAGCTAGATTTATCTTACGTCCTAGAGGATACTGGGACCCCATTTAGTACCATGGGGTATATATGGGTCCACTTGGAGCCATGGGCACTATAGAAGTTTGATAACGTGTGCTGGCTACTCCCTCTATGCCCCTCCTACCAGACTCAGTTTAGAAAATGTGCCCAAAGGAGTCGGTCACATCTCTGGAAGCTCCTGAAGAGTTTTCTGCATTTATTTTTAAAGTTTTTTATTTTCAGGCAGGACAGGATGGCACCAGCCTGCCTGCTTCGTGGGACTTAGGGGGGAAACGGTCCAACCCCACTAAGGGTTAATGGTCCTGTTCCCCGCTGCCAGGAAGACCGTGTGCCAATGAAAGGGATGGGCTTCACTACGAGCGCATCCAGCAGCTCACAGGCGCCATTTTACCCTACTGTAGCTGACACAGACGCTGACTGACAGGGATGTACAGCTCTGGAGAGCCTCCAGATTACTTCAGTGGTACCAGGGGGTCATAGCAGTGGGGAGCGATATAACAGTGTACTAAGGGGGTCATTCCGACCTGATCGCTACTCGATGCGTACGCAAGCAGCGTTCGCACTGTAGCAAACAAATCGCTCGTGTGCAAACTACCGCCCACCACGTACAACTGCAAACAAGCGTGCAGCAATGCACAAAGTAGGTGTTTACTATTGTGCTTTGCATGCATGCCAAACGCACCGCAAGCAATACGGAGACTGTCGTACATGTGCTGTTCCTTTCGTTAGATTGCAAATATTCACAGTCATTGGTTGTTGTTTTTTTGTTTTGTTTGGGGGGGGGGGGGGGGAGGTGTCATCCCATTGCTTTCTAAATTAAGACACCAATTACCCAAAGTATTTCTAATGTGATCGAGCAATTAAGTGATCAAACGCTGCAAAATGAAGAGTTTGACAACCTAATTGCACAATAACATTCAGCAATTAAGGCAACAAATATCACATTTTTATATATTTGTTGGCCTATTTGCTCAATACCCCAAAATGTAATATTTTAAAATCCCTGGCTGACATACTGTACATTACACAGTTTAGCATATGTGCTTCATTGTTTTGAATGTGTTAAAATGGGGAGTGCTAAAGTAACAAACAATCAGCTCCTAACTGTCATGTCACTGGCTTTGTTTTCTACATGTCAGTTAGTAGTTGATTAGTTGTTTTTTTTTCACTCTACATTTTAACAATTTTCAAATGATGATACAGTACATCTCTAGATATATGTAATTTACCTTTTACAGTACACAACACACAAAATGTGGAGGATTAAGTGTTTATTTGTTTGAAAATGAAACTTTTTTTTTTAACAAAAAAAATGCAATTAATAAAACGTCTAAGTGACATAATCGCCTCCAGAAGGCCACGGCAATGCCTCTCCATGCCATCCACCACTCTCTGCAGTTCCTCTTTGGGATCTCCAACCGCAGCATCTGTAATGAATGTTTGTAAACAAAACAAAATACATTTCTCACACTACGCAATATAGAAGCAAGGCACAAAGCACACTTCAACAGCTCACTGGCTAGGTGAGGGATGGTGATCGTTTGTCCCTCCAGCTCAGGGACGTGCAGTCAGGGGAGGCAGGGGAGGCAGTGCCTCCCCTGTCATTAATGATTAAAATAATACAACTAAGATACTTATGACACAGATTCTGTGTCATATGTATCTTCTGTAGCATTTACATTATTTTAATCATTTCCACCTTATAAAAATGTACTTTGTGTGTGTTTCAGAGGCACCGCTCTCGGTGCCTCCAGCTAACAATGTGAAAGAGTCGGAAGCGGGGGGGGCGGGGCCGAGCATCGGGCAGTAAAAGCCCATTCAAAAAATCCCTATAAGCGGCACCTACTAGAAGTGCCGCTTTGACACGCCCCTGTGACAACTGTATATATGATTGGCCAGTGGCATCGCCCCCCCCCTTCCAGCAGTCCTCTGAACGGACGGGGAAGCAGGGCAGCGCAGTGTCATATCAAGGGGAGGGAGGGTGCAGGTGGTGTCCACGATCGGAGCTGCAGAGCAGGGATGGTTACGTTACAGGACCTGCGGTCAGCACTCCCAGCAGCGGCGGTACAGACTACAGAGGAGAGAGAGCTGCTGCTGCTGCTGGCTGAACCAGCGGGCGGCTGCAGCTTTTCAAAGTTCCTCTCCTCCGGCGCCGTGACAGCGCTGCGTAGCCGACACTGGGGGGATGAGGCTTCATGACGTCTCATCCCCTGAGAAGGCAACAAGTATCAAAGCACACCTGCGGGAGTCGGGACTCGGACTGGACCTTGAAAAGTGCACTAAGGTCAGTCAGAAGGGAGGGAGGGGATCAGAAAGGGGGGGGGGGGGGGTCAAACCAGGAGTATCATTACATATATATATATGATGAGGTGGCAGTGAAAGGTTAATTAAATATATAAGGGGTGGGGTTGAGGGGGGGGGCACTAAATATATAAGTGGAGAGGGAGGGTGTATATATACATTGACTCGCCACTCATATCCAGCATCCTGGTGGGTGCCCTCCAATGCATGGGTTAAAAAAAGAGACCTGGCGTCACTCATGGTCACAGTATACATAATGATAAGATGGTTACAGGTTACATCTGTATACTTCTCAACGTTTCAATTTTATTTTATGAAAAAATATTCAGCTGACGTTATGCTCACTGCGAACAGGCGCCATTCTGACGTTAGTGGCAGTCTGGGTCAGCAGTAAGCGTAACTGCACATGGGGCTTGGTGAAGGGTATTTAAGGCAAGCCACAGTTATCTTATTTCTCTAACGTCCTAGTGGATGCTGGGGACTCCGTCAGGACCATGGGGAATAGCGGCTCCGCAGGAGACAGGGCACAAAAGTAAGCTTTTAGGATCACATGGTGTGTACTGGCTCCTCCCCCTATGACCCTCCTCCAAGCCTCAGTTAGGTTTTTGTGCCCGTCCGAGCAGGGTGCAATCTAGGTGGCTCTCTTAAAGAGTTGCTTAGAAAAAGTTTTTAGGTTCTTTATTTTCAGTGAGTCCTGCTGGCAACAGGCTCACTGCATCGAGGGACTTAGGGGAGAGAAGTCAACTCACCTGCGTGCAGGATGGATTGGCTTCTTAGGCTACTGGACACCATTAGCTCCAGAGGGAGTCGGAACACAGGTCTCGCCCTGGGGTTCGTCCCGGAGCCGCGCCGCAGACCCCCCTTGCAGATGCTGAAGATTGAAGAGGTCCGGAACCAGGCGGCAGAAGACTTTCAGTCTTCATCAGGTAGCGCACAGCACTGCAGCTGTGCGCCATTGTTGTCAGCACACTTCACACAGCGGTCACGGAGGGTGCAGGGCGCGGGGGGGGGGGCGCCCTGGGCAGCAATGTATAATACCTGTATGGCGAAAAATACATCACATATAGCCCTTGAGGCTATATGGATGTATTTAACCCCTGCCAGATATCACAGACTCCGGAGAAGAAGCCCGCCGAAAAGGGGGCGGGGCCTATTCTCCTCAGCACACAGCGCCATTTTCCCTCACAGAAATGCTGGTGGGAAGGCTCCCATGCTCTCCCCTGCACTGCACTACAGAAACAGGGTTAAAACAGAGAGGGGGGGCACTGATTTGGCGATATGAATATATATTAAAATGCTATAAGGGAGGAACACTTATATAAAGGTTGTCCCTGTATAATTATAGCGTTTTGGTGTGTGCTGGCAAACTCTCCCTCTGTCTCCCCAAAGGGCTAGTGGGTCCTGTCCTCTATCAGAGCATTCCCTATGTGTGTGCTGTATGTCGGTACGTGTGTGTCGACATGTATGAGGAAAATGTTGGTGAGGAGGCGGAGCAAATTGCCTGTAATGGGGATGTCACTCTCTAGGGAGTCGACACCGGAATGGATGGCTTATTTATGGAATTACGTGATAATGTCAACACGCTGCAAGCCGGTTGACGACATGAGACGGCCGGCGAACAAATTAGTACCTGTCCAGGCGTCTAAAACACCGTCAGGGGCTGTAAAACGCCCATTTACCTCAGTCGGTCGACACAGACCCAGACACGGACACTGATTTCAGTGTCGACGGTGAAGAAACAAACGTATTTTCCTTTAGGGCCAAACGTTAAGGGCAATGAAGGAGGTGTTACATATTTCTGATACTACAAGTACCACAAAAAAGGGTATTATGTGGGATGTGAAAAAACTACCTGTAGTTTTTCCTGAATCAGATAAATTAAATGAAGTGTGTGATGATGCGTGGGTTTCCCCCGATAGAAAATTATTGGCGGTATACCCTTTCCCGCCAGAAGTTAGGGCGCGTTGGGAAACACCCCTTAGGGTGGATAAGGCGCTCACATGCTTATCAGAACAAGTGGCGGTACCATCTACAGATAGGGCCGTACTTAAGGAGCCAGCTGATAGGAGGCTGGAAAATATCCTAAAAAGTATACACACATGCGGGTGTTATACTGCGACCAGCGATCGCCTCAGCCTGGATGTGCAGAGCTGAGGTGGCTTGGTCGGATTCCCTGACTAAAAATATTGATACCCTTGACAGGGACAGTATTTTATTGACTATAGAGCATTTAAAGGATGCATTTCTATATATGCGAGATGCGCAGAGGGATATTTGCACTCTGGCATCAAGAGTAAATGCGATGTCCATATCTGCAAGAAGATGTTTATGGACACGACAGTGGTCAGGTGATGCAGATTCCAAACGGCACAAAGATGTATTGCCGTATAAAGGGGAGGAATTATTTGGGGTCGGTCCATGGGACCTGGTGGCCACGGCAACTGCTGGAAAATCCACCGTTTTTTACCCTAAATCACATCTCTGCAGAAAAAGACACCGTCTTTTCAGCCTCAGTCCTTTCGTCCCTATAAGAGTCATATCTGCCCAGGGATAGAGGAAAGGGAAGAAGACTGCAGCAGGCAGCCCATTCCCAGGAACAGAAGCCCTCCACCGCTTCTACCAAGTTCTCAGCATGACGCTGGGACCGTACAGGACCCCTGGATCCTACAAGTAGTATCCAAGGGGTACAGATTGGAATGTCGAGACGTTTCCCCCTCGCAGGTTCCTGTAGTCTGCTGTACCAATGTCTCCCTCCGACAGGGAGGCAGTATTGAAAACAATTCACAAGCTGTATTCCCAGCAGGTGATAATAAAATTACCCCTCCTACAACAAGGAAAGGGGTATTATTCCACACTATATGGTGGTACTGAAGCCAGAAGGCTAGGTGAGACCTATTCTAAATCTGAAATATTTGAACACTTACAAAAGTTCAAATCCAGATGCAGTCACTCAGAGCAGTGATAGCGAACCGGGAAGAAGGGGACTATATGGTGTCCCGGGACATAAGGGATGCTTACCTCCATGTCCCAAAATTTGCCTTTCTCACCAAGGGTACCTCAGGTTCGTGGTACAGAACTGTCACTATCAGTTTCAGACGATGCCGTTGGATTGTCCAAGGCACCCCGGGTCCTTACCAAGGTAATGACCGAAATGAGGATTCGTCTTCAAAGAAAATGGACGACCTCCTGATAAGAACAAGGTCCAGAGAACAGTTGGAGGTCGGAGTAGCACTATCTCAAGTAGTTCTACGACAGCACGGGTGGATTCTAAATATTCCAAAACCGCAGTTGTTCCGACGACACGTCTGCTGGTCCTAGGGATGATTCTGGACACAGTCCAGAAAAAGGTGTTTCTCCCAGAGGAGAAAGCCAGGGAGTTATCCGAGCTAATCGGGATCCTCCTAAAACCAGGAAAAGTGTCAGTGCATCATTGCACAAGAGTCCTGGTAAAAATGGTGGCTTATTACGAAGCGATTCCATTCGGCAGATTTCACGCAAGAACTCTTCAGTGGGATCTGCTGGACAAATGGTCCGGATCGCATCTTCAGATGCATCAGCGGATAACCCTATATCCAAGGACAAGGGTGTCTCTCCTGTGGTGATTACAGAGTGCTCATCTTCTAGAGGGCCGCAGATTCGGCATTCAGGATTGGATGCTGGTGACCACGGAGGCCAGCCTGAGAGGCTGGGGAGCAGTCACACAGGGAAAAAATTTCCAGGGAGTGTGATCAAGTCTGGAGAATTCTCTCCACATAAATATACTGGAGCTAAGAGCAAATTTATAATGCTCTAAGCTTAGCAAGACCTCTGCTTCAAGGTCAGCCGGTATTGATCCAGTGGGATAACATCACGGCAGTCGCCCACGTAAACAGAAAGGGCGGCACAAGAAGCAGGAGGGCAGTGGCAAAACTGCAAGGATTTTTCGCTAGGCGGAAAATCATGTGATAGCACTGTCAGCAGTGTTCATTCCGGGAGTGGACGACTGGGAAGCAGACTTCCTCAGCAGGCACGACCTCCACCCGGGAGAGTGGGAACTTCATCGGGAAGTTTTCCGCATGATTGTGAACCGTTGGGAAAGACCAAAGGTGGACATGATGGCGTCCCGCCCGAACAAAAAAACGGGACAGGTATTGCGCCAGGTCACGAGACCTTCAGGCGATAGCTGTGGACGTCCTGGTAACACCGTGGGTGTAACAGTCGGTGTATGTGTTCCCTCCTCTGCTTCTCATAACCAAGGTATTGAGAATTATAAGACGTAGAGGAGTAAGAACTATACTCGTGGCTCCGGATTGGCCAAGAGGGACTTGGTACCCGGAACTTCAAGAGATGCTCACAGAGGACTTATGGCCTCGGGAGCTAAGAAGGGACTTGCTTCAGCAAGTACCATGTCTGTTCCAAGACTTACCGCGGCTGCGTTTGACGGCATGGCGGTTGAACGCCGGATCCTAAGGGAAAAGGCATTTCGGAAGAGGTCATACCTACCCTGGTCAAAGCCAGGAAGGAGGTGACCGCACAACGTTATCACCACATGTGGTGAAAATATGTTGCGTGGGTGAGGCCAGGAAGGCCCCATGAAGAAATTTCAACTAGGTCGATTTCTGCACTTCCTGCAAACAGGAGTGTCTATGAGCCTCAAATTGGGGTCCATTAAGGTTCAAGTTTCGGCCCTGTAGATTTTCTTCCAGAAAGAATTGGCTTCGGTTCCTGAAGTCCAGACGTTTGTCAAGGGAGTATTGCATATACAGCCCCTTTTGTGCCTCCAGTGGCACCGTGGGATCTCAACGTAGTGTTGGGATTCCTCAAATCATATTGGTTTGAACCGCTCAAATCTGTGGATTTGAAATATCTCACATGGAAAGTGACCATGCTGTTGGCCCTGGCCTCGGCCAGGCGATTGTCAGAATTGGCGGCTTTGTCTTACAAAAGCCCATATTTAATTTTCCATTCGGACAGGGCAGAACTGCGGACTTGTCCCCAGTTTCTTCCTAAGGTGGTGTCAGCGTTTCACCTGAAACAACCTATTGTGGTGCCTGCGGCTACTAGGGACTTGGAGGACTCCAAGTTGCTAGACGTTGTCAGGGCCCTGAAAATATATATATATATATATATATATATATATATATATAATTCCAGGACGGCTGGAGTCAGAAAGTCTGACTTGCTGTTTATATTGTATGCACCCAAAAAGCTGGGTGCTCCTGCTTCTAAGCAGACTATTGCTCGTTGGATTTGTAGTACAATTCAGCTTGCACATTCTGTGGCAGGCCTGCCACAGCCAAAATCTGTAAATGCCCATTCCACAAGGAAGGTGGGCTCATCTTGGGCGGCTGCCCGAGGGGTCTCGGCTTTACAACTTTGCCGAGCAGCTACGTGGTCAGGGGGGAACACGTTTGTAAAATTCTACAAATTTGATACCCTGGCTGAGGAGGACCTGGAGTTTCTCTCATTCGGTGCTGCAGAGTCATCCGCACTCTCCCGCCCGTTTGGGATCTTTGGTATAATCCCCATGGTCCTGACGGAGTCCCCAGCATCCACTAGGACGTTAGAGAAAATAAGATTTTACTTACCGATAAATCTATTTCTCGTAGTCCGTAGTGGATGCTGGGCGCCCATCCCAAGTGCGGATTGTCTGCATTACTTGTACATAATTATTGTTACAAAAATCGGGTTGTTATTGTTGTGGGCCATCTTTTCAGAGGCTCCTTCGTTGTTATCATACTGTTAACTGGGTTCAAATCACAGGTTGTACGGTGTGATTGGTGTGGCTGGTATGAGTCTTACCCGGGATTCAAGATCCTTCCTTATTGTGTACGCTCGTCCGGGCACAGTACCTAACTGAGGCTTGGAGGAGGGTCATAGGGGGAGGAGCCAGTACACACCATGTGATCCTAAAAGCTTACTTTTGTGCCCTGTCTCCTGCGGAGCCGCTATTCCCCATGGTCCTGACGGAGTCCCCAGCATCCACTACGGACTACGAGAAATAGATTTATCGGTAAGTAAAATCTTATTTTTAATCTTGATGAATTTACATTGAGAAGTTTATAGGTGTAACCGCCTTATCAATATTTATACACTGACCGGGAGTGCCACCAGATCACATTTAATTTTTACATATGACTTGCACAGGGGGCAGAGGCCCGGCGGGCACATCCAGAGGCACGGTGCTGACATCAGGTACAGGGCCCCCAGTCTGAGGTGCCCCAGGCCCCCTGAAGGCTTAATCCAGCCTTGCGGCAGCTATCTCCTCTCCTCTCTTGCTCCGGCTCCAGCAGCCTGCGGTGCGCTCGCCAACCAGCGCAGGCCGCGCAGCCCTCTAGTAGTGGAACAGCTGGAGGACGAGCAGCCCCACCAGAGAGCAGATTTGTTAATTCCTATCTCTGTTATTGGCATGAGCCGCGTCTGGCTGTGATTTATGGGGGAGATATGCGGGTACTTTATTTTGACATGGGCTAAGCTCACCCATGCTGTATTGGGGACCCAAGGCTGTACTGCGTATGTTGTGTGCTGTATGCATACTGCTGACAGAGTGGGACAGTAATGTACTCTCCCTAATATCACCATATCCCAGTCACCCTCTACTGTCAACCAAAGCTGGCACCAACTATTGTCACCGTCTCCCTGTCACCCACAGCTGGTACCGACTGCTGGCACCCTGTCCCTGTCACCAGCTTCCTGGCATCACCCTCTCTCTGTTACCTACTGCTGTCACCCTCTCCTGGCATCACCCTCTCTCTGTCACCCACAGTTAGCACCGACTGTTGGCACCCTCTCACTGTTACCCTCTTCTTGTCACCAGCTCCCTGACATCACCATCTCCCTGTCGCCCACTGCTGTCACCTTCTTCCTGTCAACACCCTGGCATCACCCTCTCCCTGTCACTTACTGTATCTGCCCTGCATCACTGTCTCCCCATCACTATCTCTCTCCTGTCACCATCTACCTTTTCACACGGCCACGCCTCTTGTTGTGAGGCCACACTCTCACTGCAAGACCACAACCAGTTTTCTGGGAGCGCGTTTGCCTTCAAGGCATGCAGGGTCAGTGGTGGTAGCGGGCTTAGCTCGGAGGCAGTAGCAGGCATCGTCGGGACTCGGCGGACATTTTGGCTGCAGTGCCTCACCAGCCACTGACCTCACCGCACGCCACTGCTCCAGCTGTTGCTGAACTATACATACCAGCATGTCTTGCAATTTGTTTAAAATATGGCCATGCTAAAACTGTAGCAGGCCATGCTGGAATGTGTAGTTCAACAACATCTGGAGTGCCAAAGGTTCACCATTATTGGTCTAGGCTCTAGGTCCTGGGTCAGCAACCTGCAGCTCTCCAGCTGCTGTGGAACTACATATCCAAGCATGTCCTGCCTCAGTGATAGCATGCCTTAATACACAAACTGTGACAGGGAATGCTTAAATGTTTTTTTGCCACAGTAGCTGAAACAGAGCAATTGTGGGGTGTGTTCGTGAGCGACAATAGTTTATATCGCTCACATTTATACTGTGTGATTTGTTTTAGTGCGGGCGCACTTTTGTACACGTGGCCGGACAAAGTACGTGAGCGTGCACAAGCGTGAAAAGGCACGTGCGGTTGCGTAATTATGCAAGTTGCGTAAGATCGCTAACGCCAAGGACAAACCACACAATAGTTCAATTTAAAGCGGAGTAGTAGATGTTTATCTACAAATAGCACATAACTATCCGGTTTCAAACGCAGATTAGAATAACATTGATAAAGTGTGTTACCTCTGGGGAAAGCTATCAGTTAACAGGAAAGGATATTTTTCTGATCAGAAAACTATAGAGTGTTAGTGTGGGCTGAAAAAGGTGTGAATGTATTGAACCCCGCTTGGTGAACTTGGTGAACTCGGTGAAACTCGGTGAACTTGGTGAGCACGGTCTAGGTGAACACGTGCAACGGAGTGTGATAAAGCTTTGTGAAGTTGTTGTTTTAAAGATTTTTCTTGGTATTACACTCCGGCTGTTTTGGAGCACAGTGTGAAGACTCCAGTGATCCTACAACTTATAGATAGCAAGTGTCTATAAGCGGTACGATTGGACCGCACGGTTGTGTGAGCGATACATGGCGCAACGTGATACAAAGTTTTGCATATTTGTGCGTAAATCTCGTCATCATACGCGTTGTGTAAAGCACATGCAAGCGTGATTTGTGTAAAAAAAAATTGTCTTTTAGGCAGATATTCACTGGGTACGGTAAGTTACTCCTAAAGGCCCAGGGGATATAGGCCGAAGTAGGGCCTGCACTGGCTACGCGTGTCTGCTAAATAGGGCGGATCCGTGGTACTCGGAGCAGAAGAAGTTAGTGGAAGAACTTTGAGGACTTCCACCATTAGACTACTGTGTTTGAAGCATTTTAGGAAGTTTTCCCGTGTTAAAAGGGTCCACAATGGGAGCCAAGTGCACAACACAGAGACGTTCCTCAGTCAGGGTTCAGACAGCAGAATTGAGACCCAGGGGGTCAGCTCGGTTGGTAATGTGGGGGAAGTATGGTCCCCACACTGAGACCTTTTGTGATGAATGGACACGAATGACTGTGGGGGATAAAGCATCATTTCCTGGGATAGGTAGTTTTGATCCAGAGGTACTACACAATGTAAGGATTAGAAAATGCCTGCTCAAATCCAGAAAGCAAAGGGTAAGGCATACAGATTGTTTAAACTTGTGGCAAAAAGAGGGGGATGTGCAAAGGGAGCTTGCTCGCACAGCAAGTTCCAAACCAGGCAGAAGCGTGAATGCGACAGCACCACCACCACCACATGTTGATGGAGAGAAGAGTGTCACCACCAATGATACAAAGGTAGAGGTCGGAAATGCGCAGCGAATGTATTAAAACTAACGCTTGTACCTTGTACCCTGTTTTACCTTCTCCCCAAGATTACAGCAACGTAGAGGATGAGCCTAGCATGATCTCAGCCCTTGCCCTGGCTGCCACCATACACGACACAAGGGTGGGCATTGCCCAACCACCAAGGGCAGTGGCCGCATCAGCCAGTGAGGGGGCAGATGAGATTGTGGCGACTGGTAAGTACGGTACCGTCCATTATGCAGAAACAGTGACTCCCCGTATTGTAGAGACAAAAAAGAAAGATGTGGTTGAGTTGCATCCAGTTAGGGTGATTGCAGTCCCTAACGGGAGAACGGACACTCAGGGGGTGACCCCAATCAGGAACATTGCAATGTACTGTCCCTGGTCCCGTATGGAGCTGAGGTCAATTATGGCAGAATTCCCTGACCCCAGAAAGGATTTAGTCAGATGCCAGAAATATATAAGAGATTTAGGACTTTCCCAAGAACCCACAAACAAAGATTGGCGGACAGTGTTGCGAGCGAGTCTCCCCTCTAACATTGACATCCCAAAATTTATTACAGACTGCAACCTAGATGCAGAAGTGCCACTCACTGATGCTTACAATCAGGAGAATGTCAGGCAAATCAATATACAACTAGGTTTGTATTTCCCAGCCGTAGTTAGATGGAATAAGATTTTTTCCATAAGACAGAAAGAGAATGAACTGGCATCCGAATATTTCCACAGAGCTTTGATGGAAATGGCTAAATTCACAGGGGTTGAGGATATTAGAGACAATGTCAACCACAGGGAAGCAGCTGTCTCTGTATTAATGGAGGGATTGAAAGAGGCACTGAAAACCAGGGTGCAAACTTCTCTGCCAAACTGGAGGGGTATTACGGTGACTGCACTTAGGGAATCAGCACTGGAGCACGACCGTAATATCCAGAAAACCAGGGAGGCACAGGGGGAGCGGTTGATGGTGATGAGCATCCAAGCACTGGAAGGAGCACCAACTCGACCAAAACCCCAGGCCCCTGACACATGGAAAAAGCCAAGAGTTTGTTATCTGTGTAAAAGGGAAGGGCATTATGCCAGAAATTGTAACAGCACACAAAAATTCAGACCCCCTAGACAAGAACACGAGCAAAGTAATTATACACATAGAGGAGATCAGGGATCATACAGGAGAGAGTACGAGCCACATAGAGTGGAAACAAGGAGGTACCCACCACGGGAGGACTGGCGAGCCCCCGAAGACTTACCGTTATTCCCCTCACATATCATAGCCGCCAACGCCCAAAGGGTGGGTCCACAGCCCCAATAGAGGTTAGGCCACACCTGTAGTCTGCAGCCTGTGAAGCTGATCGCTGGCCCTGGGAATGAACCTGAGGTCTTGGTCAAAGTAGCAGGAACACTACAACCATTTCTTGTAGATACAGGGGCGGCCAGGTCAGTGTTAAATTCGACGGTAGGTATTAAAACCACGGGAAAAACAATTTCGGCAATGGGAGTAACAGGAACGGTGCAACAATACCCTTTGAGTAGACCGGCAGAGATTACGATAGGGCCTTTGCAGACCAAGCATTCCTTTTTGCTAACTGCATCGGCTCCGACTAACCTGCTTGGAAGAGATTTATTGTGTAAAATGCGGTGTGTCATATATTGTACTCCTGAGGGTGTCTTCTTAGATATACCTGAGAATCACGTTCAAGAAGTTCAAGATATATTAGACACCCCTCAAAGGCTAATGTCGCATTCTGCTGTTATAGACAAGTGTCCATCAAAGGTAGAGGAAATGATCTCACGAATACCGGGTTCCCTTTGGACCAAAGATGGACAAGACACTGGATTGATGGCGAATGTAGCCCCAGTAGTAGTACAAGTAAAAGATGGTAGGATAGCTCCAAAAATCCCTCAGTATCCTCTGAAGCCAGAGGTGGAATTAGGAGTGTACCCCGTCATAGAGCGCTTGCTACAACAGGGCATCCTAGTCAGGACGTCCAGCACTGCCAATAGTCCCATCTTCCCTGTGAAAAAGAGTGAGGGGAGGGGTTACCGGCTAGTGCAGGATTTAAGAGGGGTGAACAAAATAGTTGAGAGTCAATTCCCCGTAGTGCCCAATCCAGCTGTCATCTTGATGCAGATCCCCGCAACCTCTTCATACTTCACTGTCATTGATCTCTGTTCTGCCTTCTTTTCTGTCCCTCTCCACCCCGACAGTCAGTACCTTTTCGCCTTCTCTTACAGGGGAGTACAGTACACCTGGACTCGTCTTCCCCAAGGCTTCATTGACAGCCCAAGTATCTTCTCCCAAGCACTGCATGACTGTTTGCAATCCTTTCAACCTGAAAATGGCTCAGTGCTAATACAGTATGTTGATGACTTATTGTTGTGCTCTGACTCATTTGAAACGTCCTTGGCAGATACGAAGCAGCTGCTGCTTCACCTCTCCCAGACAGGACACAAGGTTTCAAAGGATAAATTACAGTTGTGCAGTAAAAGGGTGAGGTATTTGGGGCATTGCTTGACACAAGGACAACGACACCTCACTGCTGATAGGATAGAAGCGATTCACAACATGACTCTGCCACAAACCCAGCAACAGATCCGCACTTTCCTAGGAATGTGTGGGTACTGCCGAAACTGGATCCGAGGGTTCTCCATACTAGCTTTACCTTTGCAAGAGATGGTCTCTTCAAACAAACCAGATCGGATTTCGCACACAGATGAGTCCAAACTGGCATTTGAGAGACTCAAACAGTGCCTATCACAGGCACCTGCATTAGGTATGCCAGATTATGGGAAACCCTTTGAATTGTACGGTACAGAGAGTGCTGAGTGTGCAGCAGGTGTTTTAACACAGAAACATGGTGATGCCAGCAGACCAGTAGCATACTACAGTGCACAGTTGGACACTGTAGCACGGTCTCTCCCCACATGCTTGCGAAGTGTTGCAGCGATAGCTTTGCTAGTGAGTAAGAGCGAAGACGTAGTGTTAGGACACAACCTGACCGTCCATACACCTCATGCAGTATCAGCCTTACTGAACTCTGCCCAAACCAGACATGTCTCATCTGCGCGGTTTACAAGGTGGGAATTATCACTAATTGCCCCTGTAAACATCACCATTAAGAGATGCAGCACAATAAATCCTGCAACTTATCTGCCAAGTGTGCCTGGACAGACACAAAGGGTGGAGGATGAGAATGATGGTGAAGGAGGATTTAGTGCAGACACTGACACGCATGACTGTATGGAATACCTCAACCAAACTTTCACTGCAAGACCTGACATCAGTGACAACCCCTTAGATGACGTAGATTTCACTTTTTACACTGACGGTAGTTGCCACAGACAGACGGACTCAAGAGACCTGTGCACTGGATACGCAGTTGTAGACGACAGAAGTATCATAGAAGCTGAGCCCCTGGCCCACCGCACTCAGCACAAGTTGCTGAGCTGGTCGCCCTAACCAGAGCGTGTGAACTGGCCGAGGGTAAGTCAGCTAATATATACACAGATTCTAGGTACGCCTTTGGAGTGGTGCATGATTTCGGGGCCCTATGGCGCCTCAGAAATTTCATGACAGCAGCTGGCACACCCGTGGCGCATGCGACCCACATCAAAAGATTGCTATCAGCAATACAAGACCCCGACAGAGTGGCTGTTATCAAGTGCAAAGCCCACACTTACAGTCAAGACCCAGTGTCACTTGGTAACAGCCGGGCAGACGAAGCTGCCAAGGCAGCAGCAAGTTCAGCCACACTAACCAACATCACACCACTGATGACATTTAACACAATAAGCACACAACAACTCATTGAAATGCAAGATTTGTGTTCCCTGCAGGAGAAGTCCGTCTGGAAGGCGAAGGGATATGGAAGAGAGTCTTCGGGCCTCTGGACAGATGGGCACGGTAAGCCAGTGGCCCCCAAGGCATATCTTCCAGCCCTAGTGGAAGCAGCTCACGGCCTGACCCACTTGGGCAAGGAAGGTATGTGCAAACTGGTCAGGGCATACTGGAGTGCACCAGGGTTCTCATCTCATGCAGGTAGGAGGGCAATGGCAGTATTACCTGCATGAGAAAGAATGTTGGGAAGACAATACCGACGGAACCATCCCATATCCCTCCTACGGACGGACCCTTCCAGGTAATACAAATAGACTTCATACAGTTACCACCCTGTAGGAATCTGAAATATGTCCTAGTGTGTACAGATGTCTTTTCAAATTGGGTAGAAGCATTCCCCGCTGCCACAAATACTGCTACGTTCACTGCAAAGAAAATTGTGCAGGAATTTGTGTGTAGATATGGTATCCCTAGAATAATTGAAAGTGATAGGGGTACCCATTTTACAGGTGAAGTCTTTCAGGTCATGTGCAAACTGATGGGTATTAATAGCAAGCTACATACTCCGTACCGGCCACAGGCGAGCGCAAAGGTGGAGAGAATGAATAGCACTATTAAGAACAAGCTTAGCAAAGTGATGGTTGAAACTGGATTGTTGTGGCCAGAGGCATTGCCACTAGTGTTGTACAGCATCAGAACCACTCCCAGGTCACCACTTAACCTATCACCCTTTGAAGTTCTTTTTGGGCGACAACCTCACGTAATGATTGACCCCCAGGATGATTTGAAATGTAATAATGAAGTGACTGTGCAATATTTGGTTAGGATGAGCCAGCAGCTCAGAAATCAAAGAAATCTAAAGCTGGTGATTCCTGAACTACCAAACAGTAATTGTCATGACATTGAACCTGGGGATTATGTGATGATTCGAAATTTCTTACACTCAGGTTGCCTCATAGACAGGTGGGAAGGACCATACCAAGTTTTGTTAACCAGCACAACAGCATTGAAGGTTGCCGAGAGAGAGACTTGGGTCCACTTGTCCCATTGCAAGAAGGTCGCTGACCCGGAGAAGACTTGTGACAAGGAGCAGGTGGAAGAGAACCTCGTATCACTAGAGTGTTTGTCCGGGAAAGTTGAGAGGCAGGACTGTTGAAAGGCATCTGAGCACGGAGAGTAACGAGAGTCAGAACGGTTGTCGTACCATTTTCTTTTTTCACCTCCCCCTGCATTTTTCCTTTCTTTTCTCCTTCTTATTTTCCTCCTTTCCCCTAACGAAATGGATCGGTTACAAGAGACTGCGTTTTGGGTTCTGTTAGTGACTTTGGTTTTAATAAGGACAACTTGTTTTTGTGAGGGTCCCAGAGAGGTGGAGCAAGGATCTGGAGTGAGTTCTGATGAGAGTACGGGTTGGTAGGACCCCAGGATCAGCGTATCACTTTCACCAAGGCTAGCATCAGAAAAAGGAAATCCACAAACCGGAACCCAACTCATCAATCACCAAAAATGTCATTTTATTGTTGTATGTACCGTTACATGTCTTCTGTTCATCTCTGTAGGGCTAGGTTAGTGAAACACACATAGTCATTAGATAATAGGGACACATAATTGCTCACACATATGGATCCCCACGATGTATCATCAGATAAATGTGCTCCCCATTTATCATATAGCTCGGTGGAGTTTGTTGGACCATGTGCAGACCCTTAATACGGGATGAGAAGGAATATAATGAGTACTTCGCAAAACCTAGAAGCTTACACAGCACGATGATATATTCCCCTCAAGCATTTACTCATACATACATGCTTTTTCCTATCACAATAGGCCACACATTTTCTCACCTATGACTTTTTCTCTCACTTCAAGGTGCATACTCTAGCACTGTATCTATGTATTATTATGTAAATATTTTCTGCATATTAATTATGGCAGTGCCAAAGGGTGGACTGTCGAAGTCGGAAAATATTACAAACCCGCACTACACATACAGACACCATTCAGAGTGGCTTCTGTGCGGTTGCGTATTAGCCGTGCGTGCGCAAACCCGGATGCTGCATACATTGGCTCGTGAAGCCCTGCGTATTAGTGTGTGGTATGGGTAAATACGGTGACATAAGCAATCGCATAGAAAGGCCCCCAAAGCCATGTTCCATATTCTATCCTTATAGTACAGAATTTGTACAGACTGTAATCTTCAAAGGCAAGTTACTGTTCACACACAAGCTAATCAAACCACACATACACATTCTTCTAAAACAATGTCTTGAATATATCAAGACATGTCTTGTTTACGCAAAGGTTTGTGATCATGAAACAGGCACCCTGATCTGTGAGGAAAGTAAATATCTCTAGTTATCCTTATTGTTTCAGAGTGTATACTGAAGACAACCAAAACCAGACTGTCATTGTTTAATAGAAACAAGGACAATAGGAGACAAATATACTATATAAAGAACACAAGCCTTGCTGATACAAATCACTAACAGCTGACAACTTACATTTATAGATCAGAGGTATAACATTAATAGTCAAAACTCTTAGAATATTATATATATATATATATATATATAAACAAATACGGAAAACCACAGCACTCGCCACCCCAGAAGCAGGGTGCAGTGTCTGCACTCACCACTCATAGGGTGGGGTGCATGCAGCCCATGGCCACCTACCCAAATACATACAAATAGAGAATTCAGCACTCACCATAGCAAGCCCACTTGTCCTCACAACATCAATAAATAAATGATGGGGGTTTAGTTAGTGAATTGGCCAATGCACGGAAGCCTGCATACCGCTCCACGGTACCCCACCTACATGCAGGTCCTACACTATCACAAAGCCTTAAGAATTAAAACCTGGCAACTGTATCACATAATATAACTGCAAATATGCCCACTAAGTTTAATGTATGCCTGCCACATATCTAGTGGCTTTTAAAGGCATACTAGTCACCTGACACAGCCGGTAAATTACTAAGGAGCAGCTGACAGGTTTAGAACAAGTGAGATTACACAGGGGTGCATGAAAAGGCCTGTGACCATGGTTAATAAGAGTTAACCAAAGGTTAACCCCATAATATACAAACAAATACAGAAAACCACAGCACTCGCCACCCCAGAAGCGGGGTGCAGTGTCTGCACTCACCACTCATAGGGTGGGGTGCATGCAGCCCATGGCCACCTACCCAAATACATACAAATAGAGAATTCAGCACTCACCATAGCAAGCTCACTTGTCCTCACAACATCAATAAATAAATGATGGGGGTTTAGTTAGTGAATTGGCCAATGCACGGAAGCCTGCATACCGCTCCACGGTATCCCACCTACATGCAGGTCCTACACTATCACAAAGCCTTAAGAATTAAAACTTGGCAACTGTATCACATAATATAACTGCAAATATGCCCACTAAGTTTAATGTATGCCTGCCACATATCTAGTGGCTTTTAAAGGCATACTAGTCACCTGACACAGCCGGTAAATTACTAAGGAGCAGCTGACAGGTTTAGAACAATTGAGATTACACAGGGGTGCATGAAAAGGCCTGTGACCATGGTTAATAAGAGTTAACCAAAGGTTAACCCCATAATATACAAACAAATACAGAAAACCACAGCACTCGCCACCCCAGAAGCGGTGTGCAGTGTCTGCACTCACCACTCATAGGGTGGGGTGCATGCAGCCCATGGCCACCTACCCAAATACATACAAATAGAGAATTCAGCACTCACCATAGCAAGCTCACTTGTCCTCACAACATCAATAAATAAATGATGGGGGTTTAGTTAGTGAATTGGCCAATGCACGGAAGCCTGCATACCGCGGTACCCCACCTACATGCAGGTCCTACACTATCACAAAGCCTTAAGAATTAAAACCTGGCAACTGTATCACATAATATAACTGCAAATATGTCCACTAAGTTTAATGTATGCCTGCCACATATCTAGTGGCTTTTAAAGGCATACTAGTCACCTGACACAGCCGGTAAATTACTAAGGAGCAGCTGACAGGTTTAGAACAATTGAGATTACACAGGGGTGCATGAAAAGGCCTGTGACCATGGTTAATAAGTGTTAACCAAAGGTTAACCCCATAATATACAAACAAATACAGAAAACCACAGCACTCGCCACCCCAGAAGCGGGGTGCAGTGTCTGCACTCACCACTCATAGGGTGGGGTGCATGCAGCCCATGGCCACCTACCCAAATACATACAAATAGAGAATTCAGCACTCACCATAGCAAGCTCACTTGTCCTCACAACATCAATAAATAAATGATGGGGGTTTAGTTAGTGAATTGGCCAATGCACGGAAGCCTGCATACCGCTCCACAGTACCCCACCTACATGCAGGTCCTACACTATCACAAAGCCTTAAGAATTAAAACCTGGCAACTGTATCACATAATATAACTGCAAATATGCCCACTAAGTTTAATGTATGCCTGCCACATATCTAGTGGCTTTTAAAGGCATACTAGTCACCTGACACAGCCGGTAAATTACTAAGGAGCAGCTGACAGGTTTAGAACAATTGAGATTACACAGGGGTGCATGAAAAGGCCTGTGACCATGGTTAATAAGAGTTAACCAAAGGTTAACCCCATAATATACAAACAAATACAGAAAACCACAGCACTCGCCACCCCAGAAGCGGGGTGCAGTGTCTGCACTCACCACTCATAGGGTGGGGTGCATGCAGCCCATGGCCACCTACCCAAATACATACAAATAGAGTATTCAGCACTCACCATAGCAAGCTCACTTGTCCTCACAACATCAATAAATAAATGATGGGGGTTTAGTAAGTGAATTGGCCAATGCACGGAAGCCTGCATACCGCTCCACGGTACCCCACCTACATGCAGGTCCTACACTATCACAAAGCCTTACCATACATTAAACTTAGTGGGCATATTTGCAGTTATATTATGTGATACAGTTGCCAGGTTTTAATTCTTAAGGCTTTGTGATAGTGTAGGACCTGCATGTAGGTGGGGTACTGTGGAGCGGTATGCAGGCTTCCGTGCATTGGCCAATTCACTAACTAAACCCCCATCATTTATTTATTGATGTTGTGAGGACAAGTGAGCTTGCTATGGTGAGTGCTGAATTCTCTATTTGTATGTATTTGGGTAGGTGGCCATGGGCTGCATGCACCCCACCCTATGAGTGGTGAGTGCAGACACTGCACCCCGCTTCTGGGGTGCGAGTGCTGTGGTTTTCTGTATTTGTTTGTATATTATGGGGTTAACCTTGGTTAACTCTTATTAACCATGGTCACAGGCCTTTTCATGCACCCCTGCGTAATCTCAATTGTTCTAAACCTGTCAGCTGCTCCTTAGTAATTTACCGGCTGTGTCAGGTGACTAGTATGCCTTTAAAAGCCACTAGATATGTGGCAGGCATACATTAAACTTAGTGGGCATATTTGCAGTTATATTATGTGATACAGTTGCCAGGTTTTAATTCTTAAGGCTTTGTGATAGTGTAGGACCTGCATGTAGGTGGGGTACCGTGGAGCGGTATGCAGGCTTCCGTGCATTGGCCAATTCACTAACTAAACCCCCATCATTTATTTATTGATGTTGTGAGGACAAGTGAGCTTGCTATGGTGAGTGCTGAATTCTCTATTTGTATGTATTTGGGTAGGTGGCCATGGGCTGCATGCACCCCACCCTATGAGTGGTGAGTGCAGACACTGCACCCCGCTTCTGGGGTGGCGAGTGCTGTGGTTTTCTGTATTTGTTTGTATATTATGGGGTTAACCTTTGGTTAACTCTTATTAACCATGGTCACAGGCCTTTTCATGCACCCCTGTGTAATCTCAATTGTTCTAAACCTGTCAGCTGCTCCTTAGTAATTTACCGGCTGTGTCAGGTGACTAGTATGCCTTTAAAAGCCACTAGATATGTGGCAGGCATACATTAAACTTAGTGGGCATATTTGCAGTTATATTATGTGATACAGTTGCCAGGTTTTAATTCTTAAGGCTTTGTGATAGTGTAGGACCTGCATGTAGGTGGGGTACCGTGGAGCGGTATGCAGGCTTCCGTGCATTGGCCAATTCACTAACTAAACCCCCATCATTTATTTATTGATGTTGTGAGGACAAGTGAGCTTGCTATGGTGAGTGCTGAATTCTCTATTTGTATGTATTTGGGTAGGTAGCCATGGGCTGCATGCACCCCACCCTATGAGTGGTGAGTGCAGACACTGCACCCCGCTTCTGGGGTGGCGAGTGCTGTGGTTTTCTGTATTTGTTTGTATATTATGGGGTTAACCTTTGGTTAACTCTTATTAACCATGGTCACAGGCCTTTTCATGCACCCCTGTGTAATCTCAATTGTTCTAAACCTGTCAGCTGCTCCTTAGTAATTTACCGGCTGTGTCAGGTGACTAGTATGCCTTTAAAAGCCACTAGATATGTGGCAGGCATACATTAAACTTAGTGGGCATATTTGCAGTTATATTATGTGATACAGTTGCCAGGTTTTAATTCTTAAGGCTTTGTGATAGTGTAGGACCTGCATGTAGGTGGGGTACCGTGGAGCGGTATGCAGGCTTCCGTGCATTGGCCAATTCACTAACTAAACCCCCATCATTTATTTATTGATGTTGTGAGGACAAGTGAGCTTGCTATGGTGAGTGCTGAATTCTCTATTTGTATATATATATATGTGTGTGTGTGTGTGTGTGTGTGTGTGTGTGTGTGTGTGTGTGTGTGTGTGTGTGTGTGTGTGTAACTTGAGAATGGTTGGTCATTTCATGTGTAGGATCATGTTGCTTGGAGATAACATAACAAAGTAACCTAATGAACATGGAAATATCTGTCACACATTACATATTTCCCAAACTTAGTACACACATTACACATAGTCTCCCCTTTCCCCTCATGCAACTTTTACTTATTTACAAGACACAACAAGGGAATTATACACCTTTACAGTATGCGAGGGGACAGTAACTGATCAGAGCATCATGCATGGTATCTACATGTTCGGATAATTATGAGTAATAATCCGATGTTGGTTTGGAGAAGATCGCATGTCATTGCGAATAGTTATTCGCAAAGGCAGATTAAAGGTATATTTGTGTTTATTATGTACTTGGTATGCGGTGGGAATCCAGAGCTGACCAGCTGTACACATCCCTGGATCAAGGCATCGCCCATCTCTTCAAACCGACCAATGACCTCTCCTGTACTGTAAACGACCATCCCTCCAACCAATCTGTGGAGAGCATACAACCCCATTGTATTGTATTTTGGGCAAGGGTATATAAACCTTGCACCTGGGCCGGTCACTCTCTCTCTCTTGCTCTAAGGTCATCTTGCCAGATCGACTAGAGGACTGGATCCGGGTTGCGCAGGCGAACAAACGTATGTATCATTGGGTGTGACTCTCTCTCTCTGTGATTGAATTGTATTGTGTTGTACCATTTATATTTTAACTTATTGTAATCCCCTTTTACAAATATATTATTACTTGTTGCTGCTTTGGACCACAACATACAATCAAATACTGGTGTCGCATTCAGTTTCTGTTGAGCGTTTGTATAATGTAATTGCCACACCTAGAGCTGCCTCGTGCTCTCAGCGTGTCGGTCTGTGTGTATGCACTGAGTGTAAGCTGCACAGCTATTCCGGCGTGTGCACGCAAAGTGCGTGCAGAGTACGGGACTGTGTACGCTAACTGGGGATAGAGTACGAAGGTAAAGGATTTATTACAGCGGCCGCAGCGGCTTCAGTTACAGTGTGCAATAGGGGTTAGTGGCTGCTTTCCAGGAAGTCTATCAAACTTCTCAATGACATATATTTTAAATATGCACCATGTTATGCACATAGATAGTCAGACAGACTATGGGACTCCAATTTTAAATGCTACAGTAGTTTTTTGTTTAATGCAGCAAAGAGCTATTTGTTTATTAAAAAAACAAACCTGTTGTAGCATCAAAATTGGAGTGCTGTAGCACCTTTCAAAATATATTTCTTTTTCATCCACTAGGGGTCACTGGAGTACTCTTGGGATATGGACGGCTTTAGCAGGACAAGGCACTGAATATTTAAATTTAGTAACTCTCCTCCCTTCCATACTCCCAGAATACGTCAGTGTTTTTTTCTGTGCTCACAGCAGTGACACGCAGGTGTGGAACCTCCACACTTACTTTGATATTTTATACTTTTTATTTTTATTTTTAACTTAAGCACATCCCTTCCCAGTTTATCAAGAAACTTGGGTCCGGGATAGTGCCCGCTGCACAGAAGCAGCGCCTGGCGTGTCTGTCCTCACAAAGATCACCCTCACAGCCACAAGGCAGCTCACTCACTGACTGCAGGACAGGCTGGACGGAGCTTACAGAAGAAGCCCCGTCATAGTCCTCACTACTGGCCGTCAGGTATGCTGGGGGACAGGGCGGTCAGCTCACGCTGCCGCCCTGCTGTGTGGGGAACATTGTTTTATATGCGCCGCCCGCCGCCAGTACTCTGCTCCCTGCTAGCTGCCGCCCGCCACCGCTGATTTGTGTGTGTTCACAGCGCCCCCGCCAAAGCCACTCCACCGCCGCTCAGACCCGCCGCACGCCGCTCACACCCGCCGGCCGCACTTCCGCAGCACGGCCGCTCTCCACACTATAGAGCGTGCTCCCCGGCTCCCTGCACTCGATCTCCGTCTTCCGGAACCCGCTCCCCGGCAACCGCTCCCCGCTGGAAGACGCAGCGGTACACGGAGCACAGGGGGAGGGGGAGAAGTCTCTTCACAGGCAGCGCAGCTGCAAGGGGGTGGAAAGTGAATGCATGCATAGCAGCAGCAGCAATATAGAAGGCTGCATGGGTTATAACAGTAATTACATAGGCTGTTAAGCCTATATTAACAGGGTTAGTTTTGACAAAGTTAGTTACAGGTTATAAAGGACACGTTATAACCTGAACTGTGATTATAAGTGTAAGCATTGCATGGGGGCCATTTTAACCATGCTTCCTGTTCAATTCTGTTTCTCTTTCAGAAGATCCTGTCCTACAACACTACTCCAACGGATGGCGCAGGGGTGTTAGTGGGAATTTTGGATCAGGTTTCATATAGTACTGGCCACGTGCACTGCACTTCGGCCATATATATATTACACACACCTTAGTAACAATTTTACTGAGTCGTGCAAGTTGTCTGTCTTTGTATATTGTATTGTCTGTCTGCATAATGAGTAAGGCACCAGCAAAAACAAAAAAGCAGTTTCACTGCAATGTCTGTAAGAGTATGTTACCGGATGGTTCTACCACATACGCATTATGTTTTGTAAAGTCAGCTACAAATACATTTTCCGCTCCGGTTTCCAATCCGGTTTCATCCCCGGACCCTCAATGGGCAATGCTAGCAGATGTAATGGCTGGGTTGCAATCAGAATTGGCCGCCGCTCGACACGAGCGGGAAGCGGCAAGATCTGAGTCTTGGGTGAGACCGCCAGAACTAACAGAGGGGTCTCAGCCTTTGCAAAGGTCCAAGTCCACTTTGGGTAGAAGGGATAAATTTAATTTGTCTTATGATTTACCAGTTTCTGTTATGCTGCATTCTGACGATTCTATGCCAGACCTCACTGCGCAAGATGAGGGTGAGGAGGGCGAATTTGACCAGCAGTCAGATAGTGAAGATATTGACAGCCCAGGCATTGATAATCTCATCAGGGCGGTGCGTCAGTCTCTGAAGTTTACAGAGACTGAGGAGCCTCTAACAAATTATGAGGTGGTCTTTACTAAATGACACAGATCTCCAATGTGTTTCCCGGTTTCGGAATCTCTTAATAAGACGTTAGTAGAAACTAGTGATGAGCGGGTTCGGTTTCTCGGAAACCGAACCCCCCCGAACTTCACGCTTTTTACACGGGTCCGAGGCAGACTCGGATCTTCCCGCCTTGCTCGGTTAACCCGAGCGCGCCCGAACGTCATCATCCCGCTGTCGGATTCTCGCGAGGCTCGGATTCTATCGCGAGACTCGGATTCTATATAAGGAGCCGCGCGTCGCCGCCATTTTCACACGTGCATTGAGATTGATAGGGAGAGGACGTGGCTGGCGTCCTCTCCGTTTAGAGTAGACTAGAGAGTAGTAGAGACACTTGATTTACTAATTTTGGGGAGCATATTAGGAGTACTACTTGCTGATAGTGTGACCAGTGACCACCAGTTTAATTAATCCGTTCTCTGCCTGAAAAAAAAGATACACAGTGTGACACAGTCACATACCATATCTGTGCTCAGCCTCAGTGTGCCCTCAGTGTGCTGCATCATCTATGTAATACTGTATATCTGACTGTGCTGAGTGCTCACTGCTCACACAGCTTAATTGTGGGGGAGACTGGGGAGCAGTTATAGCAGGAGTACATATTTTAACAGTGCACACTTTTGCTGCCAGAGTGCCACTGCCAGTGCCAGTGTGACTGACCAGTGACCACTGACCACCAGTATATTGTGATTGTCTGCCTGAAAAAGTTAAACACTCGTCGTGTGGTGTTTTTATTCTATAAACGCATTCTGCTGACAGTGTCCAGCAGGTCCGTCATTATATAATATATACCTGTCCGGCTGCAGTAGTGATATTTATATATTTTTTATATCATTATCATCCAGTCTATATTAGCACTGCAGCAGACGCAGTACGGTAGTCCACGGCTGTAGCTACCTCTGTGTCGGCAGTCGCTCGTCCATCCATAATTGTATACCACCTACCCGTGGTGTTTTTTTTTTTTTCTATCTTCTTGATACTAGTAGCTTACTTTAGGAGTCTGCAGTGCTGAGCTGACAGTGTCCAGCAGGTCCGTCATTATATAATATATACCTGTCCGGCTGCAGTAGTGATATATATATATACTAGGTGCTTCATCGCGCCCTACGGGCGCTCTTCACACCGTCGCAAGGGGCTACGCCCCCTTAACCCTTGCATGCCTTTCTGGGGTTTAATATTTGTATTATATGGAGTATTACCTGCATTCCTTTGTTAGTGGTTAAATATTGCACAATGAAAGGGCGTGCGATGGTGAAGGAGGCGCAGCCCCTTGCGACAGCGTGAACAGCACCTGCAGGGCACGATGTACAGAATGTAGCGGGTGCGGGGGGGACTGCGGATGGTGTCTGTAGATGCTGCGGGTGGAGGGGAGGCAGAAGTGGGGGTGGGGCCCGGATGGGGAAGGTTCGGGAGGTGCTGCGCGTGGGGGAGGGGCAGAGGAGTGGGGGATGCAGATGGGGGAGGGGTCCGGAGGCACTGAAGGTGGGGGAGGGGCAGGGGTGCCACGGGTGGGAGAGGGGCAGGTGTGGGGATGTTGTGGATGGATGAAGGGTTCCGGAGGTGCTGTGGGATGGAAAGGGACGGGAGTGCCGGGGGTGGGGTAGGGGACCGCAGGCACCATGGGTAGGGTAGGGGCAGGTACGGGTGTTGCGGCGGATGGGAAAGGAGGTCCGGAGGTGCTGCAGGTGGTGGAGGGGCAGGTGCGGGGGTGCCATTGGTGGGGGAGGGGTGGGTGAGGGGGGGACCGCTGATGGAGGAGGGTGTCTGCAGATGCTGCGGGTGGAGGGGGGCAGGTGTGGGGGGAGACATATAAGGGGGGTGAATGGTGGAAGGGGCCTGGAGGTGCTGTGGGTGGTGAAGGGGTGGAGGAGTGGGAGCCACGGGTGGTGTAGGGGGTCTGGAGGCACAGCATGTGGGGGAGGGGTGGAGTGCCGCATGTGGTGGAGGGGAAGGTGCGGAGGTGTGGTGCATTGGGGAGAGGTCTGGAGGCGCTGCGGGTACTGTACATGCCATAAAAGGTAGTTGGAGGGTATGCAGTAACAGGGCCAGGACAGGGGTGACAGGGTCAGTACAGGGTTGACGGGGCCAGGACAGGGGTAACAGGGTCAGAACAGGGGTGACGGTGCCAGGACAGGGGTGACGTGGCCAGGACAGGGGTGACGGGGCCAGGACAGGGGTGACAGGGCCAGGACAGAAATGATAGGGACAGGATAAGGGTGACAGGGCCAGGATAAGGGTGAAAGGGCCAGGATAAGGGTGGCAGGGACATGACAGAACACAGGCCACGGGAGAGATTGGTATTAGGGAAAAAACAGTGGTGACAGACAGATGTGTCTTACCGGAGTCACTGCTGCTGGCTGCTGCTGTTCCACTCCAACCTGTTGGGATCTGCTGCTGCTGGAGACTTGGCATGGCTGACTCTCTCAGGCTGGAGTCCTGCTTCCTCTGCCCGTCCGCATCCCTCCCCCCCTCCTCAGTCACACACCGCAGACCTCGCGCAGCTGCCGGGCACTGTGGTAAGGTGAGACTGGAAATGACTGGTTAGCCCCCAGGAGATGCTGCGGCTGGAGGGAGGAGGGGGTCATAGCATGCACGTGGCGCGGACCTCACGGCTTCCGGGCACTGTGGTAAGGGGAGACTGGGAGTGACTGGTTAGCTCCCAGGAGACGCTGCGGCTGGAGGGAGGAGTGGGTCAGAGCCTGCAAGCAGCTCGGATTTCTGCAGCGCTACCCGCCAGCTAAAGTGTGTGAATGAGCTGGGCGCACTCCACTGCGGGTGGCAGCGCTGCAGCTAGCGGTGGGGTTGCCGGGGCTGGAGATAACAGAGGCAGTATGGAACCTGCACAGCGGCAGGTGCCCCACTAAACTGCAGCTAAGAAGCGTGGAGTGTGCCAGAAAGTGACGCTCCTCCGCACCAGAGAGACCCTGCTGAGTATGCCGATGTGGGGGGTCAAGCACACAGTGAGCCGGTGCCCGTCTGTCTGTATGACATACCCCTCACACACCCCCATACCTCCCAAATGTCACGATTTTCGCGGGACAGTAACATTTTTTGGGGTCTGTCCCGCTGTCCCACCCGCGGGTCGCAGTGTCCGGCGGTGGGGGGGGGGGCAGTTGGAAAGCTCCTGTACTCGCTGTTCTGCTTAGCAGAGCAGCGGTGAATAGTGGAGACAGAGGGAGAGGGGGCATCAGGGGGTACGGATTAATGGGGGGGTTCCAGCAGCAGAGCCGGATTAAGGTGGGGGGGGGCAGGGGATACGTACCGTTGGCCCCACAGTTTTAGGGGCCCCTCCGGCTGGAGTAGCTCTGTCCCAGCTCAGAAGCTTCCCCCCCCCCCCGTCCTGCCAGCAACAGCGGCAGCATTGTGCTACAGTCAGCACACGCTGCTGCATATTGGCAGGTCTGTGGTGTTGCAGGGAGGCAGCAGTCTCCCTGCTTTCTTCTCCCTGTGCGGGTGTGTAGGGGGGAGCGACCACCTCCTCTGGATTTAGCCCTAGCTGAGGGGCCAAAATCCCATCAAAATAAAAAATATATATCGAAATTTGCATAAGGGGCGTGGCCGCGCGGGCCGCGATTAGGCCACGCCCCCAACCCACAGCAGGCACAGCAATGAGATAGGGCTCCCCTGTCACAAGTGCCCTGGGCCCCCCGGACTCATAATCAGCCCCTGGAAGCATGCCAGCAGCTCACAGAGCGCTGGGCATGCTCCCTCACTGACGAAAACGGGGCCCTCCCGTGAAGCCACGCCCCTTTTCGCCGAGTGTGTTTCCCTCCTTCTGCCTGGATAAAGCTCCTGCAGAAAGCTGGGAGGTCTGCACCCCTGCCTGTGCCATGCCCAATGCCCATGCTATCTGCTTCTGCTCCTAGTCTCCTGTAGATTTGGCCAGATCTCTGTGACTCATTTGACTAACTCCGCCCAGTGTTGTAACTCCGCCCAGCGTTAGCAAATGAATCACAAGGTCACAGAATAGGGCTATTATATAGGAGATTTTATATCTCATTATCATCCAGTCTATATTAGCAGCAGACGCAGTACGGTAGTCCACGGCTGTAGCTACCTCTGTGTCGGCAGTCGCTCGTCCATCCATAATTATATACCACCTACCCGTGGTGTTTTTTTTTTTTTCTATCTTCTTGATACTAGTAGCTTACTTTAGGAGTCTGCAGTGCTGAGCTGACAGTGTCCAGCAGGTCCGTCATTATATAATATATACCTGTCCGGCTGCAGTAGTGATATATATATATATTTTTTATATCATTATCATCCAGTCTATATTAGCAGCAGACGCAGTACGGTAGTCCACGGCTGTAGCTACCTCTGTGTCGGCAGTCGCTCGTCCATCCATAATTGTATACCACCTACCCGTGGTGTTTTTTTTTCTTTCTATCTTCTTGATACTAGTAGCTTACTTTAGGAGTCTGCAGTGCTGAGCTGACAGTGTCCAGCAGGTCCGTCATTATATAATATATACCTGTCCGGCTGCAGTAGTGATATATATATATTTTATATCTCATTATCATCCAGTCTATATTAGCAGCAGACGCAGTACGGTAGTCCACGGCTGTAGCTACCTCTGTGTCGGCAGTCGCTCGTCCATCCATAATTGTATACCACCTACCTGTGGTGTTTTTTTTTCTTCTATCTTCTTGATACTACTAGTAGCTTACTTTAGGAGTCTGCAGTGCTGAGCTGACAGTGTCCAGCAGGTCCGTCATTATATAATATATACCTGTCCGGCTGCAGTAGTGATATATATATATATATTTTTTATATCATTATCATCCAGTCTATATTAGCAGCAGACGCAGTATGGTAGTCCACGGCTGTAGCTACCTCTGTGTCGGCAGTCGCTCGTCCATCCATAATTGTATACCACCTACCCGTGGTGTTTGTTTTTTTTTCTATCTTCTTGATACTAGTAGCTTACTTTAGGAGTCTGCAGTGCTGAGCTGACAGTGTCCAGCAGGTCTGTCATTATATAATATATACCTGTCCGGCTGCAGTAGTGATATATATATATATTTTTTATATCATTATCATCCAGTCTATATTAGCAGCAGACGCAGTACGGTAGTCCACGGCTGTAGCTACCTCTGTGTCGGCAGTCGCTCGTCCATCCATAATTGTATACCACCTACCTGTGGTGTTTTTTTTTTTTTTCTATCTTCTTGATACTAGTAGCTTACTTTAGGAGTCTGCAGTGCTGAGCTGACAGTGTCCAGCAGGTCTGTCATTATATAATATATACCTGTCCGGCTGCAGTAGTGATATATATATATTTTTTTTTTATATCATTATCATCCAGTCTATATTAGCAGCAGACGCAGTACGGTAGTCCACGGCTGTAGCTACCTCTGTGTCGGCAGTCGCTCGTCCATCCATAATTGTATACCACCTACCTGTGGTGTTTTTTTTTTTCTATCTTCTTGATACTAGTAGCTTACTTTAGGAGTCTGCAGTGCTGACAGTGTCCAGCAGGTCCGTCATTATATAATATATACCTGTCCGGCTGCAGTAGTGATATATATATATTTTATATCTCATATCATCCAGTCTATATTAGCAGCAGACGCAGTACGGTAGTCCACGGCTGTAGCTACCTCTGTGTCGGCAGTCGCTCGTCAATCCATAATTGTATACTAGTATCCATCCATCTCCATTGTTTACCTGAGGTGCCTTTTAGTTGTGCCTATTAAAATATGGAGAACAAAAATGTTGAGGTTCCAAAAATAGGGAAAGATCAAGATCGACTTCCACCTCGTGCTGAAGCTGCTGCCACTAGTCATGGCCGAGACGATGAAATGCCAGCAACGTCGTCTGCCAAGGCCGATGCCCAATGTCATAGTACAGAGCATGTAAAATCCAAAACACCAAATATCAGTAAAAAAAGGACTCAAAAATCTAAAATAAAATTGTCGTCGGAGAAGCGTAAACTTGCCAATATGCCATTTACCACACGGAGTGGCAAGGAACGGCTGAGGCCCTGGCCTATGTTCATGGCTAGTGGTTCAGCTTCACATGAGGATGGAAGCACTCAGCCTCTCGCTAGAAAAATGAAAAGACTCAAGCTGGCAAAAGCACAGCAAAGAACTGTGCGTTCTTCGAAATCACAAATCCACAAGGAGAGTCCAATTGTGTCGTTTGCGATGCCTGACCTTCCCAACACTGGACGTGAAGAGCATGCGCCTTCCACCATTTGCACGCCCCCTGCAAGTGCTGGAAGGAGCACCCGCAGTCCAGTTCCTGATAGTCAGATTGAAGATGTCAGTGTTGAAGTACACCAGGATGAGGAGGATATGGGTGTTGCTGGCGCTGGGGAGGAAATTGACCAGGAGGATTCTGATGGTGAGGTGGTTTGTTTAAGTCAGGCACCCGGGGAGACACCTGTTGTCCGTGGGAGGAATAGGGCCATTGACATGCCTGGTGAAAATACCAAAAAAATCAGCTCTTCGGTGTGGAAGTATTTCAACAGAAATGCGGACAACATTTGTCAAGCCGTGTGTTGCCTTTGTCAAGCTGTAATAAGTAGGGGTAAGGACGTTAACCACCTCGGAACATCCTCCCTTATACGTCACCTGCAGCGCATTCATCATAAGTCAGTGACAAGTTCAAAAACTTTGGCCGACAGCGGAAGCAGTCCACTGACCAGTAAATCCCTTCCTCTTGTAACCAAGCTCACGCAAACCACCCCACCAACTCCCTCAGTGTCAATTTCCTCCTTCCCCAGGAATGCCAATAGTCCTGCAGGCCATGTCACTGGCAATTCTGACGAGTCCTCTCCTGCCTGGGATTCCTCCGATGCATCCTTGCGTGTAACGCCTACTGCTGCTGGCGCTGCTGTTGTTGCTGCTGGGAGTCGATGGTCATCCCAGAGGGGAAGTCGTACTCGTGAGACCACTTTTACTACTTCCACCAAGCAATTGACTGTCCAACAGTCCTTTGCGAGGAAGATGAAATATCACAGCAGTCATCCTGCTGCAAAGCGGATAACTGAGGCCTTGGCATCCTGGGCGGTGAGAAACGTGGTTCCGGTATCCATCTTTACTGCAGAGGCAACTAGAGACTTGTTGGAGGTACTGTGTCCCCGGTACCAAATACCATCTAGGTTCCATTTCTCCAGGCAGGCGATACCGAAAATGTACACAGACCTCAGAAAAAGACTCACCAGTGTCCTAAAAAATGCAGTTGTACCCAATGTCCACTTAACCACGGACATGTGGACAAGTGGAGCAGGGCAGGCTCAGGACTATATGACTGTGACAGCCCACTGGGTAGATGTATGGACTCCCGCCGCAAGAACAGCAGCGGCGGCACCAGTAGCAGCATCTCGCAAACGCCAACTCTTTCCTAGGCAGGCTACGCTTTGTATCACCGCTTTCCAGAATACACACACAGCTAAAAACCTCTTACGGCAACTGAGGAAGATCATCGCAGAATGGCTTACCCCAATTGGACTCTCCTGTGGATTTGTGGCATCGGACAACGCCAGCAATATTGTGTGTGCATTAAATATGGGCAAATTACAGCACGTCCCATGTTTTGCACATACCTTGAATTTGGTGGTGCAGAATTATTTAAAAAACGAGAGGGGCGTGCAAGAGATGCTGTCGGTGGCCAGAAGAATTGCGGGACACTTTCGGCGTACAGGCACCACGTACAGAAGACTGGAGCACCACCAAAAACGCCTGAACCTGCCCTGCCATCATCTGAAGCAAGAAGTGGTAACGAGGTGGAATTCAACCCTCTATATGCTTCAGAGGTTGGAGGAGCAGCAAAAGGCCATTCAAGCCTATACAACTGAGCACGATATAGGAGGTGGAATGCACCTGTCTCAAGCGCAGTGGAGAATGATTTCAACGTTGTGCAAGGTTCTGCAACCTTTTGAACTTGCCACACGTGAAGTCAGTTCAGACACTGCCAGCCTGAGTCAGGTCATTCCCCTCATCAGGCTTTTGCAGAAGAAGCTGGAGACATTGAAGGAGGAGCTAACACAGAGCGATTCCGCTAGGCATGTGGGACTTGTGGATGGAGCCCTTAATTCGCTTAACAAGGATTCACGGGTGGTCAATCTGTTGAAATCAGAGCACTACATTTTGGCCACCGTGCTCGATCCTAGATTTAAAACCTACCTTGGATCTCTCTTTCCGGCAGACACAAGTCTGCTGGGGTTCAAAGAACTGCTGGTGACAAAATTGTCAAGTCAAGCGGAACGCGACCTGTCAACATCTCCTCCTTCACATTCTCCCGCAACTGGGGGTGCGAGGAAAAGGCTCAGAATTCCGAGCCCACCCGCTGGCGGTGATGCAGGGCAGTCTGGAGCGACTGCTGATGCTGACATCTGGTCCGGACTGAAGGACCTGACAACGATTACGGACATGTCGTCTACTGTCACTGCATATGATTCTCTCCCCATTGAAAGAATGGTGGAGGATTATATGAGTGACCGCATCCAAGTAGGCACGTCGGACAGTCCGTACTTATACTGGCAGGAAAAAGAGGCAATTTGGAGGCCCTTGCACAAACTGGCTTTATTCTACCTAAGTTGCCCTCCCACAAGTGTGTACTCCGAAAGAGTGTTTAGTGCCGCCGCTCACCTTGTCAGCAATCGGCGTACGAGGTTACATCCAGAAAATGTGGAGAAGATGATGTTCATTAAAATGAATTATAATCAATTCCTCCGTGGAGACATTGACCAGCAGCAATTGCCTCCACAAAGTACACAGGGAGCTGAGATGGTGGATTCCAGTGGGGACGAATTGATAATCTGTGAGGAGGGGGATGTACACGGTGATATATCGGAGGGTGATGATGAGGTGGACATCTTGCCTCTGTAGAGCCAGTTTGTGCAAGGAGAGATTAATTGCTTCTTTTTTGGTGGGGGTCCAAACCAACCCGTCATTTCAGATACAGTCGTGTGGCAGACCCTGTCACTGAAATGATGGGTTGGTTAAAGTGTGCATGTCCTGTTTATACAACATAAGGGTGGGTGGGAGGGCCCAAGGATAATTCCATCTTGCACCTCTTTTTTCTTTCATTTTTCTTTGCGTCATGTGCTGTTTGGGGGGTGTTTTTTGGAAGGGCCATCCTGCGTGACACTGTAGTGCCACTCCTAGATGGGCCAGGTGTTTGTGTCGGCCACTAGGGTCGCTTAGCTTACTCACACAGCTACCTCATTGCGCCTCTTTTTTTCTTTGCGTCATGTGCTGTTTGGGGAGTGTTTTTTGGAAGGGCCATCCTGCGTGACACTGCAGTGCCACTCCTAGATGGGCCAGGTGTTTGTGTCGGCCACTAGGGTCGCTTAGCTTACTCACACAGCTACCTCATTGCGCCTCTTTTTTTCTTTGCGTCATGTGCTGTTTGGGGAGTGTTTTTTGGAAGGGCCATCCTGCGTGACACTGCAGTGCCACTCCTAGATGGGCCAGGTGTTTGTGTCGGCCACTAGGGTCGCTTAGCTTACTCACACAGCTACCTCATTGCGCCTCTTTTTTTCTTTGCGTCATGTGCTGTTTGGGGAGTGTTTTTTGGAAGGGCCATCCTGCGTGACACTGCAGTGCCACTCCTAGATGGGCCAGGTGTTTGTGTCGGCCACTAGGGTCGCTTAGCTTACTCACACAGCTACCTCATTGCGCCTCTTTTTTTCTTTGCGTCATGTGCTGTTTGGGGAGTGTTTTTTGGAAGGGCCATCCTGCGTGACACTGCAGTGACACTCCTAGATGGGCCAGGTGTTTGTGTCGGCCACTTGGGTCGCTTAGCTTAGCCATCCAGCGACCTCGGTGCAAATTTTAGGACTAAAAATAATATTGTGAGGTGTGAGGTGTTCAGAATATACTGAAAATGAGTGGAAATTATGGTTATTGAGGTTAATAATACTTTGGGATCAAAATGACCCCCAAATTCTATGATTTAAGCTGTTTTTTAAGGTTTTTTGAAAAAAACACCCGAATCCAAAACACACCCGAATCCGACAAAAAAAATTCGGTGAGGTTTTGCCAAAACGCGTTCGAACCCAAAACACGGCAGCGGAACCGAACCCAAAACCAAAACACAAAACCCGAAAAATTTCCGGTGCTCATCACTAGTAGAAACACGGAAGAATCCAGATAAACGGTTTTCTATACCTCGCCGATTTAAGTCTAGTTACCCGTTTCCAGAGTCTGTGACATCTACATGGGAGAATCCGCCAATGGTGGATTCGTCTGTGTCAAAACTTACAAAAAAATTAACCATACCAGTATCAACTGCTACTACGCTTAAAGACCCTTCAGACCGTAAAATAGAGGCTATGCTAAAGTCCATGTATATAGTAGAGATGAGCGGGTTCGGTTTCTCTGAATCCGAACCCGCCAGAACTTCATGTTTTTTTTCACGGGTCCGAGCGACTCGGATCTTCCCGCCTTGCTCGGTTAACCCGAGCGCGCCCGAACGTCATCATGACGCTGTCGGATTCTCGCGAGGCTCGGATTCTATCGCGAGACTCGGATTCTATATAAGGAGCCGCGCGTCGCCGCCATTTTCACACGTGCATTGAGATTGATAGGGAGAGGACGTGGCTGGCGTCCTCTCCGTTTAGACACTTGATTTACTAATTTTGGGGAGCATTAGGAGTACTCAGTAGTGTACAGTGCAGAGTTTTGCTGATAGTGACCAGTGACCACCACTTTTATTTATAATCCGTTCTCTGCCTGAAAAAAGCGATACACAGCACACAGTGACTCAGTCACATACCATATCTGTGTGCACTGCTCAGGCTCAGGCCAGTGTGCTGCATCATCTATTATCTATATATAATATTATATATCTGTCTGACTGCTCAGCTCACACAGCTTATAATTGTGGGGGAGACTGGGGAGCACTACTGCAGTGCCAGTTATAGGTTATAGCAGGAGCCAGGAGTACATAATATATTATATAGTGAGTGACCACCAGACACACAGTGCAGTTTATTTAATATATCCGTTCTCTGCCTGAAAAAAGCGATACACACAGTGACTCAGTCAGTCACATACCATATCTGTGTGCACTGCTCAGGCTCAGGCCAGTGTGCTGCATCATCTATATATATATTATATCTGTCTGACTGCTCAGCTCACACAGCTTATAATTGTGGGGGAGACTGGGGAGCACTACTGCAGTGCCAGTTATAGGTTATAGCAGGAGCCAGGAGTACATAATATTATATTAAAATTAAACAGTGCACACTTTTGCTGCAGGAGTGCCACTGCCAGTGTGACTAGTGACCAGTGACCTGACCACCAGTATATAATATTAGTAGTATACTATCTCTTTATCAACCAGTCTATATTAGCAGCAGACACAGTACAGTGCGGTAGTTCACGGCTGTGGCTACCTCTGTGTCGGCACTCGGCAGCCCGTCCATAATTGTATATACCACCTAACCGTGGTTTTTTTTTTCTTTCTTTATACATACATACTAGTTACGAGTATACTATCTCTTTATCAACCAGTCTATATATTAGCAGCAGACACAGTACAGTGCGGTAGTTCACGGCTGTGGCTACCTCTGTGTCGGCACTCGGCAGCCCGTCCATAATTGTATATACCACCTAACCGTGGTTTTTTTTCTTTCTTTATACATACATACTAGTTACGAGTATACTATCTCTTTATCAACCAGTCTATATTAGCAGCAGACACAGTACAGTGCGGTAGTTCACGGCTGTGGCTACCTCTGTGTCGGCACTCGGCAGCCCGTCCATAATTGTATATACCACCTAACCGTGGTTTTTTTTTCTTTCTTTATAGTCATACTAGTTACGAGTATACTATCTCTTTATCAACCAGTCTATATTAGCAGCAGACACAGTACAGTGCGGTAGTTCACGGCTGTGGCTACCTCTGTGTCGGCACTCGGCAGCCCGTCCATAATTGTATATACCACCTAACCGTGGTTTTTTTTTCTTTCTTTATACATACATACTAGTTACGAGTATACTATCTCTTTATCAACCAGTCTATATTAGCAGCAGACACAGTACAGTGCGGTAGTTCACGGCTGTGGCTACCTCTGTGTCGGCACTCGGCAGCCCGTCCATAATTGTATATACCACCTAACCGTGGTTTTTTTTTCTTTCTTTATACATACATACTAGTTACGAGTATACTATCTCTTTATCAACCAGTCTATATATTAGCAGCAGACACAGTACAGTGCGGTAGTTCACGGCTGTGGCTACCTCTGTGTCGGCACTCGGCAGCCCGTCCATAATTGTATATACCACCTAACCGTGGTTTTTTTTTCTTTCTTTATACATACATACTAGTTACGAGTATACTATCTCTTTATCAACCAGTCTATATATTAGTAGCAGACACAGTACAGTGCGGTAGTTCACGGCTGTGGCTACCTCTGTGTCGGCACTCGGCAGCCCGTCCATAATTGTATATACCACCTAACCGTGGTTTTTTTTTCTTTCTTTATACATACATACTAGTTACGAGTATACTATCTCTTTATCAACCAGTCTATATATTAGCAGCAGACACAGTACAGTGCAGTAGTTCACGGCTGTGGCTACCTCTGTGTCGGCACTCGGCAGCCCGTCCATAATTGTATATACCACCTAACCGTGGTTTTTTTTTCTTTCTTTATACATACATACTAGTTACGAGTATACTATCTCTTTATCAACCAGTCTATATATTAGCAGCAGACACAGTACAGTGCGGTAGTTCACGGCTGTGGCTACCTCTGTGTCGGCACTCGGCAGCCCGTCCATAATTGTATATACCACCTAACCGTGGTTTTTTTTTCTTTCTTTATACATACATACTAGTTACGAGTATACTATCTCTTTATCAACCAGTCTATATATTAGCAGCAGACACAGTACAGTGCGGTAGTTCACGGCTGTGGCTACCTCTGTGTCGGCACTCGGCAGCCCGTCCATAATTGTATATACCACCTAACCGTGGTTTTTATTTCTTTCTTTATACATACATACTAGTTACGAGTATACTATCTCTTTATCAACCAGTCTATATATTAGCAGCAGACACAGTACAGTGCGGTAGTTCACGGCTGTGGCTACCTCTGTGTCGGCACTCGGCAGCCCGTCCATAATTGTATACTAGTATCCAATCCATCCATCTCCATTGTTTACCTGAGGTGCCTTTTAGTTGTGCCTATTAAAATATGGAGAACAAAAATGTTGAGGTTCCAAAATTAGGGAAAGATCAAGATCCACTTCCACCTCGTGCTGAAGCTGCTGCCACTAGTCATGGCCGAGACGATGAAATGCCAGCAACGTCGTCTGCCAAGGCCGATGCCCAATGGCATAGTACAGAGCATGTCAAAACCAAAACACCAAATATCAGTAAAAAAAGGACTCCAAAACCTAAAATAAAATTGTCGGAGGAGAAGCGTAAACTTGCCAATATGCCATTTACCACACGGAGTGGCAAGGAACGGCTGAGGCCCTGGCCTATGTTCATGGCTAGTGGTTCAGCTTCACATGAGGATGGAAGCACTCAGCCTCTCGCTAGAAAACTGAAAAGACTCAAGCTGGCAAAAGCACCGCAAAGAACTGTGCGTTCTTTGAAATCACAAATCCACAAGGAGAGTCCAATTGTGTCGGTTGCGATGCCTGACCTTCCCAACACTGGACGTGAAGAGCATGCGCCTTCCACCATTTGCACGCCCCCTGCAAGTGCTGGAAGGAGCACCCGCAGTCCAGTTCCTGATAGTCAGATTGAAGATGTCAGTGTTGAAGTACACCAGGATGAGGAGGATATGGGTGTTGCTGGCGCTGGGGAGGAAATTGACCAGGAGGATTCTGATGGTGAGGTGGTTTGTTTAAGTCAGGCACCCGGGGAGACACCTGTTGTCCGTGGGAGGAATATGGCCGTTGACATGCCAGGTGAAAATACCAAAAAAATCAGCTCTTCGGTGTGGAGGTATTTCACCAGAAATGCGGACAACAGGTGTCAAGCCGTGTGTTCCCTTTGTCAAGCTGTAATAAGTAGGGGTAAGGACGTTAACCACCTCGGAACATCCTCCCTTATACGTCACCTGCAGCGCATTCATAATAAGTCAGTGACAAGTTCAAAAACTTTGGGTGACAGCGGAAGCAGTCCACTGACCAGTAAATCCCTTCCTCTTGTAACCAAGCTCACGCAAACCACCCCACCAACTCCCTCAGTGTCAATTTCCTCCTTCCCCAGGAATGCCAATAGTCCTGCAGGCCATGTCACTGGCAAGTCTGACGAGTCCTCTCCTGCCTGGGATTCTTCCGATGCATCCTTGCGTGTAACGCCTACTGCTGCTGGCGCTGCTGTTGTTGCCGCTGGGAGTCGATGGTCATCCCAGAGGGGAAGTCGTAAGCCCACTTGTACTACTTCCAGTAAGCAATTGACTGTTCAACAGTCCTTTGCGAGGAAGATGAAATATCACAGCAGTCATCCTACTGCAAAGCGGATAACTGAGTCCTTGACAACTATGTTGGTGTTAGACGTGCGTCCGGTATCCGCCGTTAGTTCACAGGGAACTAGACAATTTATTGAGGCAGTGTGCCCCCGTTACCAAATACCATCTAGGTTCCACTTCTCTAGGCAGGCGATACCGAGAATGTACACGGACGTCAGAAAAAGACTCACCAGTCTCCTAAAAAATGCAGTTGTACCCAATGTCCACTTAACCACGGACATGTGGACAAGTGGAGCAGGGCAGGGTCAGGACTATATGACTGTGACAGCCCACTGGGTAGATGTATGGACTCCCGCCGCAAGAACAGCAGCGGCGGCACCAGTAGCAGCATCTCGCAAACGCCAACTCTTTCCTAGGCAGGCTACGCTTTGTATCACCGCTTTCCAGAATACGCACACAGCTGAAAACCTCTTACGGCAACTGAGGAAGATCATCGCGGAATGGCTTACCCCAATTGGACTCTCCTGTGGATTTGTGGCATCGGACAACGCCAGCAATATTGTGTGTGCATTAAATATGGGCAAATTCCAGCACGTCCCATGTTTTGCACATACCTTGAATTTGGTGGTGCAGAATTTTTTAAAAAACGACAGGGGCGTGCAAGAGATGCTGTCGGTGGCCAGAAAAATTGCGGGACACTTTCGGCGTACAGGCACCACGTACAGAAGACTGGAGCACCACCAAAAACTACTGAACCTGCCCTGCCATCATCTGAAGCAAGAAGTGGTAACGAGGTGGAATTCAACCCTCTATATGCTTCAGAGGTTGGAGGAGCAGCAAAAGGCCATTCAAGCCTATACAATTGAGCACGATATAGGAGATGGAATGCACCTGTCTCAAGTGCAGTGGAGAATGATTTCAACGTTGTGCAAGGTTCTGATGCCCTTTGAACTTGCCACACGTGAAGTCAGTTCAGACACTGCCAGCCTGAGTCAGGTCATTCCCCTCATCAGGCTTTTGCAGAAGAAGCTGGAGGCATTGAAGAAGGAGCTAAAAGGGAGCGATTCCGCTAGGCATGTGGGACTTGTGGATGCAGCCCTTAATTCGCTTAACAAGGATTCACGGGTGGTCAATCTGTTGAAATCAGAGCACTACATTTTGGCCACCGTGCTCGATCCTAGATTTAAAGCCTACCTTGGATCTCTCTTTCCGGCAGACACAGGTCTGCTGGGGTTGAAAGACCTGCTGGTGACAAAATTGTCAAGTCAAGCGGAACGCGACCTGTCAACATCTCCTCCTTCACATTCTCCCGCAACTGGGGGTGCGAGGAAAAGGCTCAGAATTCCGAGCCCACCCGCTGGCGGTGATGCAGGGCAGTCTGGAGCGACTGCTGATGCTGACATCTGGTCCGGACTGAAGGACCTGACAACGATTACGGACATGTCGTCTACTGTCACTGCATATGATTCTCTCAACATTGATAGAATGGTGGAGGATTATATGAGTGACCGCATCCAAGTAGGCACGTCACACAGTCCGTACTTATACTGGCAGGAAAAAGAGGCAATTTGGAGGCCCTTGCACAAACTGGCTTTATTCTACCTAAGTTGCCCTCCCACAAGTGTGTACTCCGAAAGAGTGTTTAGTGCCGCCGCTCACCTTGTCAGCAATCGGCGTACGAGGTTACATCCAGAAAATGTGGAGAAGATGATGTTCATTAAAATGAATTATAATCAATTCCTCCGCGGAGACATTGACCAGCAGCAATTGCCTCCACAAAGTACACAGGGAGCTGAGATGGTGGATTCCAGTGGGGACGAATTGATAATCTGTGAGGAGGGGGATGTACACGGTGATATATCGGAGGGTGAAGATGAGGTGGACATCTTGCCTCTGTAGAGCCAGTTTGTGCAAGGAGAGATTAATTGCTTCTTTTTGGGGGGGGGTCCAAACCAACCCGTCATATCAGTCACAGTCGTGTGGCAGACCCTGTCACTGAAATGATGGGTTGGTTAAAGTGTGCATGTCCTGTTTTGTTTATACAACATAAGGGTGGGTGGGAGGGCCCAAGGACAATTCCATCTTGCACCTCTTTTTTCTTTTCTTTTTCTTTGCATCATGTGCTGATTGGGGAGGGTTTTTTTGGAAGGGACATCCTGCGTGACACTGCAGTGCCACTCCTAGATGGGCCCGGTGTTTGTGTCGGCCACTAGGGTCGCTAATCTTACTCACACAGTCAGCTACCTCATTGCGCCTCTTTTTTTCTTTGCGTCATGTGCTGTTTGGGGAGGGTTTTTTGGAAGGGACATCCTGCGTGACACTGCAGTGCCACTCCTAGATGGGCCCGGTGTTTGTGTCGGCCACTAGGGTCGCTAATCTTACTCACACAGCTACCTCATTGCGCCTCTTTTTTTCTTTGCGTCATGTGCTGTTTGGGGAGGGTTTTTTGGAAGGGACATCCTGCGTGACACTGCAGTGCCACTCCTAGATGGGCCCGGTGTTTGTGTCGGCCACTAGGGTCGCTAATCTTACTCACACAGCTACCTCATTGCGCCTCTTTTTTTCTTTGCGTCATGTGCTGTTTGGGGAGGGTTTTTTGGAAGGGACATCCTGCGTGACACTGCAGTGCCACTCCTAGATGGGCCCGGTGTTTGTGTCGGCCACTAGGGTCGCTAATCTTACTCACACAGCTACCTCATTGCGCCTCTTTTTTTCTTTGCGTCATGTGCTGTTTGGGGAGGGTTTTTTGGAAGGGCCATCCTGCGTGACACTGCAGTGCCACTCCTAGATGGGCCCGGTGTTTGTGTCGGCCACTAGGGTCGCTAATCTTACTCACACAGCTACCTCATTGCGCCTCTTTTTTTCTTTGCGTCATGTGCTGTTTGGGGAGGGTTTTTTGGAAGGGACATCCTGCGTGACACTGCAGTGCCACTCCTAGATGGGCCCGGTGTTTGTGTCGGCCACTAGGGTCGCTAATCTTACTCACACAGCTACCTCATTGCGCCTCTTTTTTTCTTTGCGTCATGTGCTGTTTGGGGAGGGTTTTTTGGAAGGGACATCCTGCGTGACACTGCAGTGCCACTCCTAGATGGGCCCGGTGTTTGTGTCGGCCACTAGGGTCGCTTATCTTACTCACACAGCGACCTCGGTGCAAATTTTAGGACTAAAAATAATATTGTGAGGTGTGAGGTATTCAGAATAGACTGAAAATGAGTGTAAATTATGGTTTTTGAGGTTAATAATACTTTGGGATCAAAATGACCCCCAAATTCTATGATTTAAGCTGTTTTTTAGTGTTTTTTGAAAAAAACACCCGAATCCAAAACACACCCGAATCCGACAAAAAAAATTCGGTGAGGTTTTGCCAAAACGCGTTCGAACCCAAAACACGGCCGCGGAACCGAACCCAAAACCAAAACACAAAACCCGAAAAATTTCAGGCGCTCATCTCTAGTATATAGCAGCAGGAGTGTTGCTTAGACCTGGGTTGGTTGGCATTTGGGTAACTAAGGCGCTAATTGTATGGATAACAGAACTCAAGTCTGGCCTACATGACGATCACCTTATACTTCTCGCTGATCAAATTTGTGAAGCTGCTGATTATCTATGTACAGCTTCTACTGATGTCTGTCAACTCAGTTCTCGCCTTTCATCGTCGCTAGTTACGGCACGACGAGCACTCTGGCTGCGTTCTTGGCAAGCGGAGGCAGAGGTCAAGAGAGGTATAGAGGCGTTACCTTACGGTGGCGAGAAGTTGTTTGGTCCTGAATTGGACAAATGGATTTCTGAGGCCACGGGGGGGGGGGGGGAGTCTGTTTTCCTACCATTGCCTCCAACGGTACCTAGACGAAAATACTCTGGGCCGGCGTTCAAATCCTTTAGACCTCAGCCCTTTCGAGGCCGTGGTAGAGGAACAGCCATGCCTGGTAGACGAGGTAGAGGACGTGGTTTTCAACAAACCACTACCAGTGGTCAGGACGCTAAGGTCACCGACAAGCCAGTGGCATGTCGGGCTCCCAGCCCATCTCGAATCTCCAGTTGTGGGGGCACGCCTTCAGACATTCCATTTGGCGTGGTTCCACACATCCACAGATGGGTGGATCCGCAATTTAGTGTTAAAAGGTTACAAAATAGAGTTCGACTGTCTCCCGCCACTGTGGTTTTTCAAGACAGGACTGCCTGTGTCGGACGACAAGAGGGCGGTTCTGCAAATTGCCATTCATCTCTGCTGGATTCAGCAGTTTTGATTCCGGTCCCTGTACACCAACAAGGTCAGGGTTATTATTCCAGTCTGTTTGTAGTACCAAAGCCAGATGGCTCGGTCAGACCAATATTGAATTTAAAGGGTCTCAATCAGTACGTTACTTACTACAGATTCAAGATGGAATCCCTGCGGTCAGTAATTGCAGGTTTAGAGCCACAGGAATTCATGATTGCGCTGGATCTCAAGGATGCGTACTTACACATTCCGATTTGGCCACCTCATCAGAGGTTTTTGCGTTTTGCGGTACGGCAAAACCATTATCAGTTTCAGGCTCTACCGTTTGGCCTCTCGTCAGCGCCTCGGGTATTCACCAAAGTGATGTCTGAGATGATAGCTCATCTCAGATCCCTGGGAGTGATAATAGTTCCGTACTTGGACGATCTACTCATCAAAGCTCCGTCTCAACAGATGCTCCTCCAACATGCGTTGCTAACGTACAATGTGCTAGTTCAGCACGGTTGGATTGTCAACTTCAAGAAATCACATCTGATTCCGTCTCAACGACTTCAATTCCTAGGAATGATTCTCGATACGGTAGAGCAAAGAATTTACTTACCAGAACAGAAAGTACAGAGTATTCGTCATCTGGTACAATTAGTGCTCAAGCCACGCACAGTCTCGGTACATTTGTGCATTCGGCTGTTAGGAAAAATGGTGGCGACTTTCGAAGCGCTTCAGTTCGGAAGATTTCACTCACGTCCTTTTCAACTGGATGTGCTCGCACAGTGGTCGGGCTCGCATCTACAGATTCACCAGATGGTGAGGTTGTCTCCACGGGCCAGAGTATCTCTACTCTGGTGGCTCAAAGTACACAATCTAACCGCAGGGAAACGGTTCAGCGTCTGGAATTGGATAATTCTAACGACGGACGCGAGTCTCAGAGGTTGGGGAGCTGTAGTTCAAAATTGTCAGCTGCAGGGTCTCTGGGCGGATCACGAAAGATTGCTGTCTATAAATGTCCTGGAACTCCGGGCAATTTACAATGCGCTACGACAAGCAGTGCACATGCTCCGGTCTCAGACTGTCCAGGTGCAGTCAGACAATGCGACGGCGGTCGCGTACATCAACAAACAAGAAGGAACTAGAAGCCGCATGGCCATGCGGGAAGTAGCTCGAATCCTCAATTGGGCCGAGCATCACCAAGTGATATTGTCGGCAGTGTTCATTCCGGGAGTGGACAACTGTGAGGCGGATTATCTCAGCCGTCGGGATTTTCATCCAGGAGAATGGGCATTAAATCCAGAAGTGTTTCACATGTTGGTCCAGAGGTGGGGTTACCCACAAGTGGATCTGATGGCAGCTCGCCACAATCACCAAACGCCCCAGTATGTGTCCAGAACGCGAGATCCAAAGGCAGTGGCGGTGGATGCTCTCACAATCGCGTGGCCGTACAGCCTCGTGTATCTGTTTCCACCGTTTCCGCTGCTCCCTCTGTTGCTAAAACGGATCAAACAAGAGTCCGCCACAGTCATACTAGTGGCGCCTCATTGGCCTCGGAGAGCTTGGTTCTCGGATCTCCGCGGGCTACACGCAGACGATCCTTGGCCGCTCCCGCTACGTCCAGACCTGTTTACCCCGATTTAGCGTGGCTACGTTTGACGGGGTGGCTGTTGAGACCGTCCTCTTAAGAAGAGAGGGCATTCCACAATTGGTTATACCAACCATGTTACGTGCTAGGAAGCCAGTTACGGCAGCTCATTATTACAGAATTTGGCGTGCCTATATAGGTTGGTGTGAAGCTCGGAAGTTTCCGACATCATCTTTCAAGTTATCCCGTCTTTTGTTATTTCTACAGACGGGGTTAGATGGAGGACTGCGTTTATCTACACTAAAGGTGCAGATCTCTGCTTTGTCAATTTACTTTCAAAGACGTTTGGCTCTATTGCCGTCTGTACACACCTTTTCTGCAGGGTGTCCTCAGAGTACAGCCTCCATTCATTCAACTTACAGCGCAATGGGACTTGAATCTGGTTTTAGATTTTTTACAGTCTTCATATTTTGAACCCTTACAACAAGTGTATATTATGTTCCTCACTTGGAAAACAATTTTTCTCCTAGCCTTAGCTTCGGCACGGCGTGTTTCAGATTTGGGTGCCTTGTCATGCAAGGCACCGTATTTGGTGTTTCATGATGACAGAGCAGAGCTTCGGACGAATCCCGCTTTCTTGCCAAAGGTAGTCTCATCTTTTCACATCAATCAACCAATAGTAGTTCCTGTGTTAACAGGAGATTCTGGAACTTTGGATGTGGTACGCGCATTACGCGTTTATGTATCCCGAACATCTACAGTTCGTAAGACGGATACGTTGTTTGTTCTCTATGATGCTGCCAAGATGGGTTGGGCAGCTTCTAAGCAGACTTTATCCAGATGGATTAAACTGACCATACGCCAGGCTTACCTTCATGCTAGGTTACAGCCGCCTACATCGGTAACAGCTCATTTTACACATTCTGTGGGAACTTCATGGGCAGCTGGTCGTGGGGCTTCTACAACGCAGCTTTGCCGTGCGGCTACATGGTCATCAGTGCACACGTTTGTGCGCTTTTACAAGTTTGATACGTTTGCGGCATCAGCATCTAGCTTTGGCCACCTAGTGTTACAGGTGCCAAACAGCTCTCCAGCCCAAGGGGGAAGCTTTGGTACGTCCCAAGAGTACTCCAGTGACCCCTAGTGGATGAAAAAGAAAATAGGATTTTGGTACTTACCAGGTAAATCCTTTTCTTTGAATCCATAGGGGGCACTGGACGCCCACCCAGAGCAGTTTTACCTGGTTTGTGGTAAGTTCAGTGGATCTTATGATAACACATTCTCACCGATTTGTTCAAATTTTCAAGTTCTATCGGTTATGGTGTCAACTGTTTAGATGTCAGTTACGTTATGTGTCAACTTTATTGTTGTCCGTTATGTTATAATGTTATATGTAATTCTCCATTGTTCATCCTCTCTATCGCTCCTGTTCGGCTCAGTAAAAAACACTGAGGTATTCTGGGAGTATGGAGGGGAGGAGAGTTACTAAATTTAAATATTCAGTGCCTTGTCCTGCTAAAGCCGTCCATATCCGAAGAGTACTCCAGTGCCCCCTATGGATTCAAAGAAAAGGATTTACCTGGTAAGTACCAAAATCCTATTTTCTTCTTCCTCTGGCATCCAATATTCACCAAAAACGTGGGACAGAGAACCTATCATTTTACCACACCACATATTGGTATTTATAAATTTAGATGTCACACCAGAGGGCATAGTTCTGACTATGAAAACCCTCCAATACCAGCAACCAGGATGAATTAACAATCAAATAATACAGGGATGCAGTCATTTCCTGGTAAATATCCTATCTGATATGTTCAGTTCCCTTTCCCAGGGTGCCTATTATAATGCTGCTTCATCACCCCCAGAATCATTGTCCACCATAGACCAGACAAGGACTAGAACCATTGTCCAAGTTATTGTTCCATCTGCCAGCTAAAGTCTCATTTTTAGCATCTAGAATTAGCCAGATAATAGCCACTCCTCAAGCCCCGTGAACCAGTCTGATTTATAACAGGTTAAAAGGCCCTGGATAATACATGAAATAAAATTAATTTAATGCATATTGATTAAAGGTTATAATTAAGGCTTTAGATGCTAATAGAGCTTCTGTGGCTATAGTAAGAGCTAAATCAAATATCTCAGGGATTGAAGTGGCATGTAAAATAGATAATGTTGTCTGACCCTCACTTGCGCCATATCCTTACTTAGTCTTCTGAATTTCAAACTTGTGATTGCTTCTTGGGATATATATAAATGCCAAAGCCATAGGTGTGCCTAATATCTGGCACCCTGATCTCACATGCCTGATGCAGCGATCGCCGAGCAGGCTGATTACTGTCCCCTCTGCGCTGCACCCTGTCAGGACTGCATTACTGTCCGGACACCTGAGTTAATCAAGGGTGCCACTGACACCGGCTTTCAAATTCCCAGCTCCACCTCCATGTACAAAAACAGTGTGATGTGATTACATCATGCTGCTCGCATGCCCACCTGTCACACCCGCCACATACACACATCTCTCCTTCTCTGCTATGCCAATGCCAGCCACTGATGAGGATCAGCATGCAGCCAGCGTTCCTCTTAGGAAGACAAATTCAATACTGGCAGGCGGTCCGCAGCAGCATTGACACGTCACTCGTTTTTCCAGCGGCAGCGGTACTAGTCTGCGACTGTCCGTGTCAGTGAGTGGCTGACTTGTACATAAGCTGCTGCAGCTTGCAGGGGAAAGAGAGGGGGAGCCAGACCAGGCTGAGGAGGAGCAGTGTAATTGCAGTGAGTGCCATCAGGGGTGTTTGTTTGGTGCACACCACAACATCTGACAATGTATCTGCTTTATTAGGATTGGTACAAAGGTGGATATTTATATTGTGTTGACCATCAATAGATGGTGCTAGACCCGCCCAAAAGGTGGTGCTAGACACACCCCTCCGACGGTGCACCCCCTAATAAAATGTGCTGCGCACGCCAGTGGCCAAAGCTGATGGTTTAGATTTGAATATCCCCAACCCAACTAAAAAAAAAAATTTAAACAGGCATTTAAGTTTGAGTGACAAACTCCCCAACTGAAATATTAGGTGTATCCATTATCAAAACCTATGAGCAACTAGTCTCTGCCTTTCCCCCTTCCCTATGTTCATTTACTGTAGATTTCCCCCATCAGCATTAATGTACTACTATGGCATTTGTACAGTAATTGCTAAAAACTCTTCCATGGTAAATGTATTAGATATATGGAAGTACAATAGTCCCATGTAAATATTTGTTAAGTAACTTAAATATCACACACAGATTCCACAGCACTTTCATTAATAGCAGAATGTCGGCACTTAGTCTTTATGTCTCGTTTATTTTGACCCCCTATCCTGGGTATAGGTTTGCTCAGAGTTTCCCAAACTCTGCCAGTCCATGTTTTAAGGATATCCATGCTTAAGGGTAGTATGGATGGTGTAATGGTTAGCATTACCGCCTCACAGCAATAAGGTCATGGGTTTGATTCCCACCATGACTATAACTGCGTGTGGAGTTTGTATATTCTCCCCGTACATGCGTGGTTTTCCTCCGGGTACTCCGGTTTCCTCTCACAATCCAAAAATAGACTGGTGGATTAATTGGCTCCCAACAAAAATTAACCCTAGCATGAATGTGTCTGTGTGTACATGTGGTAGGGTATATAGATTGTAAGCTCCACTGGGGCAGGGACTGATGTGAATGGCCAAAATATTCTCTGTAAAAGCGCTGCAGAATATATGTGTGCTATATAAATAACTGGTAATAAGTCCAGATAGTTAAATCAGTTTGACTGAGGTACAAATTAAGTCACCATACTTGGACTGTAAATGGCAGAGTTTGTGAAATTCTGGGTTTGCTGGAAATAAATCACTGGGCAAGAGCAGATCAAATAGGAACATTTTAGCTATTATTATTATTATCCTTTATTTATATGGCGCCACAAGGGTTCCGCAGCGCCCAATTACAGAGTACATATGCACATAATCAAAACATGAAGACAGTGACTTACAGTTGAAGACAATATAGGACAAGGACAGGGTAACTAAGCATAACTACACCAGTAAATGACAGAGATAGGTTCCAGGTGCGCAAAAAACTGCATGATTTGGGCAGTTGAGGATTATTAAAGTAAGAAAAGGATAAGCACATGAGGGAAGAGGGCCCTACTAGTGAGAGCTTACATTCTAAGGGGAGGGGTAGACAGACAGGGGTGACACAGATGGGGTACATAGAGAGCGTGGAACAGAGGGTTAGGATGAGATTTGGCTGGGTTTGGTAAAGAAATGGGTCTTAAGAGCCCGTTTGAAGTTTTGTAGAGAGGTGGAGAGTCTGAGGGGGAGAGGTAAAGAATTCCAGAGGAAGGGAGCAGCACGTGAAAAATCTTGGAGATAGGAGTGGGAGGAAGTAATCAGAAGACAGGAGAGTCGGCGTGCATTAGCAGAGCGAAGAGGTATAGAATAAAATAAAAGTCTTAAACACTTAACATTTTTTTGTGTGGCTGACAGACACTGTAAGGATATATCAGCCCCAGACCAGGAAATCCCTTATCTTTGGGCTAGTGTGTCCCACAGACAGGTGAAAAAGAGGAGGTGAGGATACTGCCTAATGCACAAATATGCAATAAACTGATACAATTGGAAGTTCCTCTATGTAATAACCACTGACATAAATCTACCATACAATAGATCTGTTGTGGGCATTTCTCGTATTTCACCAAGCCCCTATCGCACTTTTATGAAACTATTTTGGGATCCTGCCAACAGACTGTACAGTAGGAAAAATACCATCACTGAAGCCAATGGAGCAGGATTCAATGTACAATTGAAAATTGTTCCTATTCGTACAGTAAATTGTGGGGGCTGTTATGTAATAAATGTAAGTGTTTCCTTTGGCTAATAAGTTTCTTATATTTCTGTAGAAAATGGCTTCAAGACAGCAGTGACGTGCGGTGAGGTCAGGGGCTGGGGAGGCACTGCAGCTAAACACCCCCCCCCCCCCCCGGAAAAAAAAAGTGCAGTCCCCCCACACCGCTAAAACCAGCACCAGGCAGAACCAGCCAGGGGGGATAATGCCATAGCAGAGGGGAGCATGCCATAGGGGAGACAGTGTGGGGTCCGCCTGCCATGCCATTAAACACCCCCCAAACCAGTCAGTCCAGGGCTGGAATTCCTCAGAAAGTGGGGCCCCAAAAAAATAAAAAATGGGGTCCCCCCTCCCGAGCAACAACCAGCACTGGGCTGATAGCCCAGTGCTATGCCCCGCACCCCTGGTGGCGGTGGGTGCGGGGTTCATTGTATGCTAATACTGTTCTTTACAGGTGGCCTACAGATCCCAGCAAGCCTGCCCCAGCATGCTGGCACTTGGAGAACCACAAGTGCCAGCATGCCCGGACATAAATGGCCCACTGGCACCTGTAGTCCACCTGCAAAGAATAGTAATATTATTTCATCTTTACAGGTGGCCTACAGGTCCCAGCAAGCCTGCCCCAGCATGCTGGCACTTGGAGAACCACAAGTGCCAGCATGCCTGGACATAAAGGGCCCGCTGGCACCTGTAGTCCACCTGTAAAGAAAATATTTAAAAAAAAACCACTACACGTTCTTTAAAAAAACCTTTATTAAACTGGGTCTTCACCTGGGGGCGGCGGCCTTTAAGCTCTTTTGCATGGCCACCGCCTTCCCAGGGCTTCCGGCGTCTTCACCTGGGGGGGCGCCACCTCCCCAGGGCTTCTGGCGTCTTCCTCCGGCGTCTTCACCTGGGAGGCGGTGGCCTCTCAGCTCTTTTGCATGGCCACCGCCTTCCCAGGACTTCCAGCGTCTTCACCTGGTGGGCGGCGGCTGCTAAGCTCTTTTGCATAGCCGCCGCCCATCCAGGACTTCCACGGCGTCTTCGGTCTTCAGGAGCTCTTCTCTGCTCCTCCTCCGCCGTCGGACTGACAGCCGCTGCCTCGCGCTGACTTATATAAGTCAGCGGGAGGGGGCGGGACGATGACGCGGCGAGCCATGATTGGCTCGCGGCGGCCATCTTGAATTTCAAAAATGATGCTGAGGCGCCATTTTTGAAATGGGTACCGCTTCCGCTGCCAAACTCTGCACAATGGCCCTGAATGCCGTGTCCCGCCGCCGCTACCACCGCCCGCATCTCCGCCGCAAGCACCTCCGACGCCCGGCCCGCCGCATCCCGCACCTCCGACGCCCGCACTTCCGCCGCCACCGACGCCCACACAGTGATTGACAGCGGATCCAGTGATGGATCCGCTGGCCAATCACTGTGGCCTCACTCACAGGGGCGTGCTTTCATAGGTTGAAAGCACGTCCCTGTATGAAAGCGGCACCTCTAATGGTGCCGCTTTCCCATGTTATTTCAATGGGCTTTTCCTGCCCATTGCTATGCCCTGCCAGCGCCCGCCCCCCGCTCCCATATCTTTTCCCAATCACTACGGGAGGCACCACGATCGGTGCCTCCCAAAGTAATTATTCACACTTTAATGATAAGTAAAATAATAAAGAAGATACTTATGTGTCATAAGTATCTTCTTTGTATTATTTTACTCATCAATGACAGGGGAGGCACTGCCTCCCCTGACTGCACGTCCCTGCAAGACAGTCTTCATTTTTGTCTGACCTTTTTGTTTTTTCCTTTATTTGCATTGTGAAAATGACTTTACATCTAACGTTAAACCATACTGTCTTGCCTACTATACTATAATATCCAGGAGAGGACAGACCAGCCTCCCGAGTCCCACCCACTTAACTGGGGATGTAATTTGCCTCGCTATACTCCCCACACTTCCAAACTGGACCTCCCCTGTAAGATCTGCCAGAGGGGATGCTGATAAAAGTGGGTAAGTATACTTTACATCTTTGCGGAACTTAAATAGTATTGTTTTAGGAAGAACTCCATACAGTATTGCAGTGATTAAGCATTCCTTGCAGGTAGTCTCAGATGCGGCAAACGCAAAGTCAAAATCCTACTTTTATTCTTTTTTTTTTTTTTTCAAAACACTTATTGGACAACTGCACAATACAGATATACAGAAACAACCAACAAAGAAACGTTACAAATGTAACTGACAATGAGAAAACAAATAGTATTGTATTATTTATTATCAGTTATTTATATAGCGCACACATATTCCACAGCGCTTTACAGAGAACATTTGCTCATTCACATCAGTCCCTGCCCCAGTGGAGCTTACAATCTATATTCCCTACCACATGTACATGCACACACATTCACACCTAGGGTCATTTTGTTGGGAGCCAATTAACCTACCAGTATATTTTTGGATTGTGGGAGGAAACCGGAGTACCTGGAGGAAACCCACGCAAGTACAGGGAGAATATACAAACTCCGCACAGTTAGGGCCACGGTGGGAATCAAACCCATGACCTCAGTGCTGTGAGGCAGTAATGCTAACCATTATACCGTCCGTACTGCCATACTGGTAGAAAGATAGTAGCAGAGATACAAAGGGTAATTTACCGAGGGAGGTCACATGGTATCCCAAATAGAGATACAGGAGAGGCATTGTATGCACATATAGATATATACACTTCTAAAATTTAAAAGGGCCTAAGGTAAGCACTTCAAGATTATACGAAGAGGTAAGTATTACGGCCTGTCTAAGAGAAGTCTTTATAGGATCAGGTAACGTCTTGACATATGGGAGCCAAATCTCAAAAAAATCCCTCTACCCTCTTTTCTTTGTTTATCGCCATCACCAACCATTCCATATGAAATAGGTACGATAAGTGAGCCAGCAACAAAACCAAGGAAAGAGTATCTGTAGATATCCATTGTGAGAGAATGATTTTCTTGCCAGCACTCGGGATATATCAATACTTATACCTAACTTCTCTTTGATGAATTGAATTAAGCTCCAAGATTTAAAAACCTTCGGACAACTCAGCAAACAATGATATATATCAGAGTCTACCATCTCACATTTAAAACATTTAGAGTCAGATGATATGGGTAATGTATGAGCGGTGCAATATTTGGTAATTCATTTCAGCATATGAGGCTGAAATAAGGCATTTATTCAATAGATTAAAAGCAGTAAGCATAGTTGGGATCGTAATAGACGAGAAATCGGAAGACCATTTAGCCAATCTTGTTTGAGTAGTTTCCCAATCAACTGTCCTTCTAACATATGCATATAATAAAGAGATTTAATCTCAATATCTTATCTAAATCATTAGCTTTGTCGCCATCTGTCAACTCAGCCAATGATCTGTTAATATAGCTGCGAATTTGAAAATATATAAATAACAGAATATTAATTCATGGAAACGCTTCACGAAGACTTGCGTGAAACGAATTTGGTGAGTTCTTTGGTCTAACAGCTGATATATTAATCGGGCATTTTGACGTGACAAAGCAGTTAGTGTTGAGTGGACAGTAGTCCCTCAAAATCCTGCGTAGTCGGTTAGTGGGATGCGGGTGTGAATAAAAAGTGTATTCTCTGCTGCCCGGGTGCTGATATCACCATGGGTCAAATAAATTTAGAGAGGATAGTAAAAGTTGTAGCACTGCTGGAGCGTCATGGCCTCTCCCACTCGGAGTGCCAGATCTATCTAAAATCGGGTTTAGTGTAGAATTTAAATTAGAGATGAGCGGGTTCGGTTCTCCGAGATCCGAACCCCCCCGAACTTCACCTATTTTACACGGTTCCGAGGCAGCCTCGGATCTTCCCGCCTTGCTCGGTTAACTCGAACGCGCCCGAACATCATCACCCCGCTGTCGGATTCTCGCGAGATTCGTATTCTATATAAAGAGCCGCGCATCGCCGCCATTTTCACTCGTGCATTGGAGATTGAACAGAGAGGACGTGGCTGCATTCTCTCCCTGAAAAGCTCCGTAATCTGTGCTCAGTGTGCTGCAAATATCTGTGCTCAGTGTGCTGCAAATATCTGTGCTCAGTGTGCTGAAAATATCTACATTCTCTGCCTGAAAACGCTCCATATCTGTGCTCAGTGTGCTGCAAATATCTGTGCTCAGTGTGCTGCATTGTGGGGACTGGGGACCACCAGTATATAATTATAGTAGTACAGTATAGTAGGCCATTGCTGAATCTTGCAGCTCTGTGTCAAGTATACTATCCATATCTGTGCTGCATTATTGTGAGCAGTATATAGTAGGACAGTGCAGCATTTTGGTGACCAGCAGTATACATATATAGTACAGTACAGTAGGCCATTGCTGTATCTTGCAGCTCTGTGTCAAGTATACTATCTTTGTGCTGCATTATTGTGAGCAGTATATAGTAGGACAGTGCAGCATTTTGGTGACCAGCAGTATACATATATAGTACAGTACAGTAGGCCTTTGCTGTATCTTGCAGCTCTGTGTCAAGTATACTATCCATATCTGTGCTGCATTATTGTGAGCAGTATATAGTAGGACAGTGCAGCATTTTGGTGACCAGCAGTATACATATATAGTACAGTACAGTAGGCCATTGCTATTGATATATTACTGGCATATAATTCCACACATTAAAAAATGGAGAACAAAAATGTGGAGGGTAAAATAGGGAAAGATCAAGATCCACTTCCACCTTGTGCTGAAGTTGCTGCCACTAGTCATGGCAGAGACGATGAAATGCCATCAACATCGTCTGCCAAGGCCGATGCCCAATGTCATAGTAGAGAGCATGTAAAATAAAAAAAACTAACGTTCAGTAAAATGACCCAAAAATCTAAATTAAAAGCGTGTGAGTAGAAGCGTAAACTTGCCAATGTGCCATTTACGACACGGAGTGGCAAGGAACGGCTGTGTCCCTGGCCTATGTTCATGCCTGATGGTTCAGCTTCACATGAGGATGGAAGCACTCATCCTCCCGCTAGAAAACTGAAAAGAGTTAAGATGGCAAAAGCACAGCAAAGAACTGTGCGTTCTTCTAAATCACAAATCCCCAAGGAGAGTCCAATTGTGTCGGTTGCGATGAAGGACCTGCCAACGATTACTGACATGTCGTCTACTGTCACTGCATATGATTCTGTCACCATTGAAAGAATGGTGGAGGATTATATGAGTGACCGCATCCAAGTAGGCACGTCAGACAGTCTGTACGTATACTGGCAGGAAAAAGAGGCAATTTGGAGGCCCTTGCACAAACTAGCTTTATTTTACCTAAGTTGCCCCCCCCCCTCCAGTGTGTACTCCGAAAGAGTGTTTAGTGCAGCCGGTCACCTTGTCAGCAATCGGCGTACGAGGTTACTTCCAGAAAATGTGGAGAAGATGATGTTCATCAAAATGAATTATAATCAATTCCTCCGTGGAGACATTCACCAGCAATTGCCTCCAGAAAGTACACAGGGACCTGAGATGGTGGATTCCAGTGGGGACGAATTAATACTCTGTGAGGAGGGGGATGTAAACAGTGAAAGGGGTGATGAATCGGACGATGAGGAGGAGGTGGACATCTTGCCTCTGTAGAGCCAGTTTGTGCAAGGAGAGATTAATTGCTTCTTTTTTGGTGGGGGCCCAAACCAACCAGTCATTTCAGCCACAGTCGTGTGGCAGACCCTGTGGCTGAAATGATGGGTTTGTTAAAGTGTGCATGTCCTGTTTATACAACATAAGGGTGGGTGGGATGGTCCAAGGACAATTCCATCTTGCACCTGTTTTTTTTATTTTATTTATCTCTGCATCATGTGATGTTTGGGGCTAATTTTTTTAAGTGCCATGCTGTCTGACACTGCAGTGCCACTCCTAGATGGGCCAGGTGTTTGTGCCGCCCACTTGGGTCGCTTAGCTTAGTCATCCAGCGACCTCGGTGCAAATTTTAGGACTAAAAAAAATATTGTGAGGTGTTCAGAATAGACTGGAAATGAGTGGAAATTATGGTTATTGAGGTTAATAATACTATGGGATCAAAATTACCCCCAAATTCTATGATTTAGGCTGTTTTTGAGGGCTTTTTGAAAAAAACACCCGAATCCAAAACACAACCGAATCCGACAAAAAAAATTCAGGGAGGTTTTGCCAAAACGCGTCCAAATCCAAAACACGGCCATGGAACCGAATCCAAAACCAAAGCACAAAACCCGAAAAATTTCCGGTGCACATCTTTAATTAAAATCGCCTCCCAAAATCAGTCTGCCCTCAGCCCAATCCTGCAGGCGGATATATATGTCAGTTAAGGAGGCATTATACTCCGTGTTTGGAGCATAGAGGGTTGCCAAGGTATAGAACTCCCCTTCTAGCTGCAGCTTTATAAAGAGATATCTGCCATCTCCATCCACAAGGGTGTCTAAGATAGAATATCTGAGAAATGTATTAAATATGATCACCACCCCCTTTTTCTTTGAGGTAAAATAGGTGGATTCATATTCATTAATCCAAGTATTTCTTAAGTACATTAGGATCTCCTGTTTTCCAATGAATCTCCTGCAACATCGCTACATCTGGTTTCAGGCACTTCAGATGTTGCAGAATTTTCCTACATTTTATCGGAGTGTTTGGACCCCCCACATTCCATGTAAGGAATTTTAGACATGTTTTAGTCATGGAAGAAGTGGTCATAATAACCTCTGAGTTTACCAATACCTGTCCAGTTGGACACGTTCAGCAGTAATAATAGTAGTTGCTTGGTTTCCCATGACCCAGTGAGTAGGGAAACCCGGTTAAAAGCAGAAAAAAAATAACCTATACCATATGAATAACAGTAGAAACATTGTCAAACAATATAGTGCAGTATGTCCATTTTTCATTATTTGTTGAACCCATAACGTAGGCCTATATGACCTGTCATAAACCAGAAACAGTTTTCCAAATAGAGGGGGGGAGGGAAGAGGAAGAAAGGGAGGGAAACACATTCTGAGTAACCCAGAGGCAACCCAAATATGAGGAATCAAACACTATAATAACATCAAAGTATAAATGAAAAGTATCAGCAATAACATATTACCACACGAGAGCTGTAAGTGAGGTGCAATATATATGATACTTGCAATCACATTGTAACATCAGTCCCCAAATCTAGAGGCAGGTGAAGATGAGCTTTGTAAAGTATCAGCAAAAGTCTTAGCAGCAGTCACTGTGTTGAACAAATGAGACTTCCCATTGTACTGTACATGAAGCTTCGCTGGGTAGAGCAATGCAAAGTAAATCCCCGTGTCGAACAGAACCTTGCAGACAGGTGAGAACTCTCTTCTCATAACTGCTTGATAAGAAAAGTCCTGTTAAAGAAGCAACTTATCACCGTGATAGGAGAGTCCTTGCTCTTTGCGGTATGCCTCCATCACCCTGACTTTATCCACATAATTGAGGAATTTGAATATAGCAGGTCTGGGTCTGCGGTGGTCCACTTGGCGGTCAGGGCCAACGTGGTGAGCCCGTTCGATGACTACCGGTTCCCCATCAATTATGCAGCCCAGCTTTGTCGGCAGCCAAGTAGAGACCAGGGTCAATAGTTCTTTAGGTTTGACAGACTCTGGCAAGCCAATCAGACGAAGATTGTTAAGACGGTTGCGATTCTCTAAATTCTCAAGCTTGTCTTGCATGGCAGCAATGGAGGCTTCGTGAGTATCTATGATGGAGCGAGCAGTAGTAAGATCGTCTTTGAGATTGGAGACACGTTGCTCAACTTCGTCAAGTTGTGTGCTATGTTCTTTCAGCTGCATCATGGTGGAGTCAATGGCATCCTTTAGTCCAGCAAGCTTCGTATCCAGCAATGGAGAGAGTAGGTAAGAGATGTCTTGTTCTCTGGCCACAAAAGCTGTTGCGTATTTGGAAGGATCGGCTACACCTTCCAGGACAAGTCAAAGCTCTGGTGTCTCTGACTTTTGCCGGTGCGGGTCCCCGTCCCCCTTTAGGGGGCTTTGCCACGTACTTATCCATGAGAATAGGAGGACGACGTTAGTTGCACTTCTCAAAGGAATGATAAAATCAGAAATCCTGCCCAACAGGGAGTATTGTTCCACTAAAGTAAACCGTGTAATATAGAACCTTTGTGTGAGGCGTATCTGCCCACTATAGAAAACCGCTGGTCGTGTTTGCGACAGCATTTATTGAGACCCGTAGGGTGGAGCAGCGACCATGGAAACAATCACAGTGTGGTCCGGTACCCCAACTACAGAGTCAGTTTAGTGACAAGGGGATGGAGCAGTTTGTGACCCCTGGTACAGCGGCCTCTTTCTACCTCTATGAAAGTCCTCTGATCTCAGGAGGTTGAAAAGAGCAGGCAATTCAGAAAGAGGGATAGTCAGCGATGCGTCCTGACGATTTGTAGTGCGGTGAAGAGGGGAAGACTGTAGCAGAGGGCGGACAAATTATGTCAGGGTGACTGTTGTAAGAGATATACGGTAGATCAGATGCCAAGATAGTATTACAGCAGGCAGTGTTGAGGCAGGTGCTTAAAATCCCAAGCAACCACCTTTATATACAGAAGCCTAGAGGCAAAGATGGAATGCAAGTATTGAGGACATGGGGCCGTGACCAATATGGCGGCAGTGGGATATAGGGGCCTCTGAATTTACCAGGAATCCAGTGTAGAGGGTACAGTGGGGCACCAGGGAGATAAACTGAGTTCCCCTACTAGCGTGCTGCCAGGCTCTGCCAGTCAGTTGTAGCAGTAGGGAGATGTAGATGAAAGGCAAGGGGCGTCTGGCCAAAGTTATGATGGCAGCCGTGGGCACAAGCAATGTTATTTGCACCAGATATTAGCAATAAAGGTGTCTGGGAGCTGGGGAAATATACACAGTTCCTCTGGGGCGCCGTCAGGCCCTGCCGGGCGGTGGTGCTGGTGATGCGAGCTTTGCAGGCGACGGGGCCACAGCAGAGGACACCCAGCGGCTGAGATGTTGGCGGTCACGAGGCTTCACTGCGGGAGCCGAGAGTCCAACGAGGGAGGCAGTAGAGAGCGTCTGTGAAGCACCCCGGGTCCCGACAGGCAGCAGTGTCTCCAGCGCCAGTACCAACTTTTATTCTTAATAAATAGTTCTTTAAAGTGTACCTTTCTCATACAGTAGAGGTAGTTATAATGTGTGCTTAACTAGCAGGAGTGTATCTTCCTGTAATGGGTAAGTTCCAGACGACCAATGGGAGGCAGAGGTATTGCAAACAAGTAAGCTTTTATTTCCAGCTGATATCCACGGCATATCCACTGTAATAGCTTTTTACAAAGGATACCAACAACAGTTCAAAATAACAATTCAGCCTACTTGAAGACAGTAGTGTAAACAGGCAGAGCATTCACAGCAGTTTTAGGGTGCAGATTTCTCCAGGACAGAGAGCGTTGCTAAAGGTGCAGCCTCTCCCACACACTACTAACTCATCTGGCCTGGTTTTTATACCTTAGCTGGTCCTAATTAAAGAAAGGGTATGGATCCTCCCTGAGCTGCAGGTGAATTACCCCTTCCTCAGAATGTGGGAGAGAGCCACTCTGCCACACGACCCCGTGGGCAGGACGGCACTCGCCAGGGGCGCCAGCAGAGGAGGGGCTCTGCCTGGCAGCACCGCCCATGGCCAGGAGGTAGAATCACATAGTAGAGGCAGTACCTGTGTGTCCTACTGGGCAGTGCCTGGCCCGGAGACTAGCCCAGCAGGCAGCAGCCACTGTTAATGGAGCTGGTGTCCATCACCACGCCGCACTACAGTGAAGAAACTCTAATTAAACTACAGCTCCCAGTATGCCCTTGGCATAATGTGTATAAGGGGTACTACTGTGTGGCGTAACATGAATAACGGACACTACTGTGTGGAGTAATGTGGGTAAGGGGCACTACTGAGTGGTGTCATTTGAATCGGGGGTACTACTGTGTGGCAATGCGCCTTTTTCGGCGCTTGTGCCTTCCCCATTTCAAGTATGGGGGGGGGGGAGCATCAGTCCCTTACTTTGCCTGGGGCACTCGGACCCCTAGATACACCACTGCTAACTAGTATTCATGATCAGTACAGATGAGACATTGGATGGATACTGGGGGGGGGGGGAGGGTTATCAGAGGGAGTTGATGCAGAATTGCATAGGTCATACTTATGCCACCCCTATACTCAGGGCCCCTGGATGGCACAGGTATTCCCGTTCTTGTAGCACCTCAGGATTCTGTCAGCCTTCATGAGCTGCATTGGGAGGTGCTTCAATAATGTCACTAGCTCCTAGTAAATTGATAGTCTGCATACTGGATGAGCCAGCAAAACATCTGTCTCCTCTGTGCATATGATATTTCCCACTGACATCACCAGGGAAGTGCGACACCAAAATGTCAGCTCCTCCAGTGACAGGGAGCTGGAAGCTGCATTGTAACATTATCGTGCAGCACCCAGCTCCTAACACTGTTGAGGAGTTGACAGTGCAGGCAGAGTCTCTGGGGGCAGCCCAGCATTTCCGGAAATGCTGGACACCCCCTGAAGTAATGAAAATGGGGACATGCTGTGAGGTTACGCCATTTCCCTTTGAGGTCATGCCCCTTCTCCTTGCTATGCCCCCTTTAGAGCATGCAGCGCACCAATTGTCACTAACCCTCAGTGACACTGCTAATACAGTAGTTTCTAAAAAAAAATTGTTGTTGACCAATAAACAGATAAGGCACCAAAGAGTGCAGATAACAGACATATGTATACAGGGGCAGATTGGCCATAGGGTTCACCAGGAAGATTCCTGGTAGGCCAACATGTCTGCGGGGCCTGTTTTGTGTGTTGTCATGAGGCCCCACCCCTCACATAACAGGCAGCCAACAGCACTCAGTGCACTGCATTGTCCCCATTTATTCTGTTATTCCAGAGTTGTAACATACCATAGCTACACGGTATGTTACACCTCTTGTGCTGCCCATGTTGGGCCATTTCTACAAAATTTTACAGGGCCACTTTTAGTTCCCAATCCGCCAATGGCCTCGGACACACCTGCAGCAAAAGATGCAAGGAAGGCCGCAAATACGTACAATCAGGCCCTATGAGGAGGGATCCCGCCCCCATCAACAGACCCCACCCCCTAATCAGACCACATTCCCATTAAGGCTGCTTCTATAAATTTCCTGGGCTGGTTTTCCATCCCAATCTGCCTCTGCATGTAAACAGGTGAAAGACGAAAAATAGGGCACTTTTAACAAAAAAATAGCTGATAAATAAATGTCATATAACTGTAAAAAAAAAAAAAGTTAAGTTACAATCATTAAATGGGTAGGTAGTGAGACAGGTATTTGGACAAGTGAGGTTTATGATAGTAATAGGAGAGAGGGTTAGTGAGGGAGAGAAGAAGAGAGGAGGGGAAAATAGAGGGTGGCGGGGTTGTTGGAGAGAGTGCTTTCATAGAGTTCAAGGCCCATTCATGTCATAAGAGATGCTACCATTCTAAGGGGGTCTATGTACTAAGCCTCAGATGGAGATAAAGTGGACGGAGATAAAGTCCCAGCCAATCAGCTCCTAACTGCCATGTTACAGGCTGTGTTTGAAAAATGGCAGTTATGAGCTGATTGGCTGGTAATTTTTCTCCATATACTTTATCTCCATCCAAGACTTAGTAAATATACTTCTAAGTCGTGTAGTGCCATGCAGGAAAAAAAATAATGCAGGTGCACACTCTAAGCACTGAGAATACTGATAATCAAAACAATTATAGTGTAAAAACTTTGCAGTTTAACAAAGAGTAAAATTGAGGTGCTTAGCATGTTTGGCAAAAAATGAGGACCAACCTACCAAGCCATGGTGACCTCATTAGGTGGGTCCCTAACCAGAGGCGGAACTACCATTGGTGCTGCAGGTGCATTGCACTAGGGCTCCTGTGGACTAAGGGGCCCACTGCTGCCCAGACCAGCAATGAGTTTTCACCTGTGCCACTACACAACCATTTTCCAACAAAGTCATATGACTGGCTCAGCGAAGGGAGCAAGATGGGCCCCACTGCATGAGGAACCTACCCCTTACCTCAGGGAGACAGTTAAACTTGTGTGTGTGTGCAGCCGCATCAGTTTGCCATGTGAGTCAGACTGATAGAGGAGTCCTGCTGCCTGTCAGCACTGATGATCACAGGCGCATACTGCCTCTAATTCACAGAGCTGTGAATTCTTCCGGAGTTCCATCTGTCCGTGAATTAGAGTCATCTCACAGCCTGGGTAATTGGCGCTGTCAGAGCCTGCCTGACCGAGTGCTGAAATGAGGAAAGCACAGGCGGTGGGGGCCCCTCACAGACAGGGCAGTGGCCACTGTGTTCCTACTGTGAGTTATATAGGCACACACCAGTGGATGACTCAAACTATGAGTAGCCTAGTTACTTAACCAGTGGTGTTGGCATATTGATAGATAGCAGGTACAGCCATACGTGTTACATGTACACTAGTGATGGAGCAGAGCTCGAGCGGATTGGGGTTTCATACAGCTCACCAGATGGTGAGTGCATACTGCAAACATGTAGCTGTGCAGGTTTAAGAGGTGCGGCTGCGCGTGTGGTGGTGCCTGCTGCCGTGCAGGTGTATTTTCGGTACTCACCAGGCGCCGCTCTCTCTCACCTTCAGGTACCGGAACCTTCAACGGACCTGGCAAATCTTCCGTCGGATCCGGACACGACGACCTAGGAGGAAGGAGATTGCTGAGTGCCGTCCTCCTAACTGTGGACCGAAACGCCCTCCGACCCCGAGAAAAATAGTGTCTTCGGGCTAGGTGAGGGTCATCCCAGGCGTCCGCCTCAGAGCCCGAATTTCACCTATTGGCACTCTCGCACCAGGTGGAAATTCTACCTTGCACCGGCGTGCAAGGCTCACCGTACGCCCTGAAGGAAGGGAGACAGATAGGGACACACAGAAGGAACACACGGACAGATGTTACTCACCGTCCTACATCTTGTACTCCGATCTTCTCCACTTACAGGTCCCTGTAAGGAGGCAAAGAGAGAAACAGCCGTGCAGGGCCTCACTCTAACCTAGTGTGCATCCGCTACACTAACTACATAAACAAAGCCCTCAAACTGGCTCAAGTGTGGGTGGTGCAACACAAACTATGCACAAACTCTAAACAACACTTTGCCCTGCGCGGTAACACACATACATATCAGAGTACAACATCAAACGGTGCGGTTCCTTTAGATCCCTACCTGCACTCTGGAGGGTGAGCGCCACACAGCCTACCCACCTCCTGTACACTTCCGGGGGCTCAGGTCAAGCAGACCTGCCTACCTAATCACCTCAGGGTGGCCTGGGCCTAGTGCCCAGTGCCACCTTTATTCACCTCGGGGCACTTATTCACTGGGCCTAGCGCCCCTAACTGCACACAGGCCGGAGGCCTGACTTCACCCACGGGCCTAGCGCCCGCCTAACTTGTCCCTCGTTGGGTGACCTGGGCCTGGTGCCCAGGGTCACCTTATGATACCCTATTCGGCAAAGTACACTAGGGCCTAATGCCCTCTAATGTCCCACAGGCCTATTGCCTGATGTGCCCCTCGGGCCTAACGCCCGCCTATCAGCCGCTTAGGTGGCTTGGGCCTAACGCCCAAACCACCGACTATGATGGTGACCCCAACCTCCTATCTGCGCAACAGGCCTAGTGCCTGAATTGTGCCCCCGGGCCTAATGCCCGTCCCTGGTGGTCGAGGGAGGAAAAGGGAGGGGGTGAAAGTTGCCTCACTGAGGCCTCACCTGCTCCAGGGATCTCCAGCGCCCTCTTCTGCCGCTGACCCGTCCTGGCCAGCGGCGTCGCCTCCGCTCCTCCGCGTCCAGCCGCCGCTGGACATCTTCTTGCAGAAGCCCGACGTCTTCCGGCCTCTTCAGCGGCCACCGGAGCTCCTCTTTCCACGGCCGTCTTCTTCTTCTCCTCGCGGCGTCTCCTCCACTCACCCGCGCGGTCTTCTCCCTCCGGGTCCCGGCCGCTTCTCCCTCGCTCTTCGGCGCGCTTCTGCACCTCTTCGGCTCCCGCCCGGCGTCTGACGTCAGACGTCGGGGGCGGGGACTATGACGCAGCGAGCGCCGATTGGCTCGCCGCGCCCCTCTCTGATTGGCCGCTGCTCCGGGAGCCGCGATTGGCTCCCGGAGGGCGCCAACATTTAAACTCCTCCGCAGCCTCTGGTCCGGTGCAGGGAAAAGGGTAATCCCTGCACCGGACACCCGCCGCCGCCACGCACCCAGCGCTGGGGACAGACAAGCTGCCCCAGCGCTGTCCCCAGCCAGGGACAGCACCACTGATGTGCCCACAGGGCACATCTCTACATTTCCCCCCCCTTTTTCCTTTGTAGTCCCTACAAAGTTCCTCACGATGTCCCTTGTCCGCGGGTCAGAGAATTCAGAGGTCCCTCCGGCGAGGTTGTGTTCGAGGGCCCAGCCCGGACGGGCTGTGACCCCACATCCTTCCACCTCCGGGTTCCTCTTCTTACCTCCTGACCTCCATCGGCGGATCCTCTGGGGGAGTGGCATCTCCTCACGGTCATTCGATGTTGGCCACCAAGGGGACTCTTCCTCCACGGGGACAACAGTCACCCACTCCTGGCCTTTCAGATCGTCTGTGGCATCGTCCCTGTCTTCAGGGGGTGGTACCGACCACCACCCAACAGTGGAATCCTCCGGGGCATCCGTTTCCTCCCGGGCAACAACTACCATCTGTCGCATCTCCTCGTGGGGCATCTCCAAATGTCCTATGTCTTCCTCTGGAACGGGTCCTCCCACGGCATCACAATCCTCTCCCCGTACGTCCGTCCATTTCGGCACTCCCGGCAGGTATTCTTGCTCCAGGACTATCTCCTCCTCTTCACGGAGGGCATTCAACTGGGAGCACGACTCCACCCGATCCTGCCATTCACTCTCGTCGGCGCTTCCGATGCCAGAGTCGTCCTCCATCTGTTCTTGGAGGGATTCGTCGGCGGACAGCTCACCGTAGTCCGAGTCCTCCTCCGATATCTGGACTGGGGTATTATTTTCCTCCTCAGCGTACTTAGTCTCTTCCGCTGGTACCTCTGCTTCCTCAGCGTACTCCTTCGCTTCCGCTGGCATATCTCGGTACCCAGGACACATCTGTTCCGCGCGTCCTGGTCATGGACGGTTCTATCGCGGGGAGATTCCGGACGTCTCCGTCACTGGGTCTTCACGCTTTTCTTCACAGCGTGGTCTCTTCACCTCCCAGTCGTCCACCTCCGCCTTATGCGGGAAAGGATTCGACCTTACTGGGGTCACTTTCTTGGGACAAAGTAGGTCCGCGGCATCTTCCCAGGGGCACTCACTGGCCGCATGTCCTGGTCGCCGACACTTCCAACAAGGGAGGGCCACTGCCACCTTCTCCAAGACGGGTTCCTGGTCCACCTCCTTCACTGGGGAATCTTCACCCGTTGGTTCCGGCTCAGAGGAAATGGGCACCTGCGAACTAACGTCAAGCAGGGTCTTCCGCTCCATTTCCCTGGTTTCCTCCTCCCATCTCTGGGCGCGACCATCCGCAATCATCCGGTCTTCATTCCACGGACAATCGGGAAGCGCATGTCCTCTCGCCTCGCAGAGCGCACACACGGGCTCTGCAGCCACCCGGTCCCAAAGCTGCTGACGAGACTCCGTCATCTGCTTCACCGTGGCCTCGTAGTCCGTCCTGTCTTCAGTCCATGGACATTCCAGGAGCCGATGTCGGGGATCTCCACAGCTTTCACACCAGGAATCAACCTCGTCTTGGCTCAACTCTTCGTCCCAGGGACAACTGTTATGCTCATGCCCGTAGTTTCCGCAGAGCAAACACCAGAACTCCTTCTTCGCTTGGCCCTTCCGACGTCTTCGGTCCGCTTCCTGTACCACCTTCTTTGGGGACGTCTCCCGCCAAGTACACTCGTCGGCAAAGTGCCCTGTTTGCCGACATTTCTTGCAGGGCGTCACAGCGGCCTTCTTGCACCCCTTCTCCCAGCGCTCTTCCTTTTCACGCTGGACCGACCGCTGCACCATCTTCAGGAGGTCTGCTCCAGACACCGTCACCCAGTCGCTCTGGTCCGCACACGTCCGGGGGTGAGTCTGTTCCGGAGCCGTCCGCAGGGAGGTCTTCTTGGTGGCGTTCCACATCGTGTCCGGTATCCGGTATCCTTGATCCTGCCGACTACGCCAAAATGTAAGAGGTGCGGCTGCGCGTGTGGTGGTGCCTGCTGCCGTGCAGGTGTATTTTCGGTACTCGCCAGGCGCCGCTCTCTCTCACCTTCAGGTACCGGAACCTTCAACGGACCTGGCAAATCTTCCGTCGGACTTGGACACGACGACCTAGGAGGAAGGAGGTTGCTGAGTGCCGTCCTCCTAACTGTGGACCGAAACGCCCTCCGACCCCGAGAAAAATAGTGTCTTCGGGCTAGGTGAGGGTCATCCCAGGCGTCCGCCTCAGAGCCCGAATTTCACCTATTGGCACTCTACCTTGCACCGGTGTGCAAGGAAATTCTACCTTGCACCGGCGTGCAAGGCTCACCGTACGCCCTGAAGGAAGGGAGACAGATAGGGACACACAGAAGGAACACACGGACAGATGTTACTCACCGTCCTACGTCTTGTACTCCGATCTTCTCCACTTACAGGTCCCTGTAAGGAGGCAAAGAGAGAAACAGCCGTGCAGGGCCTCACTCTAACCTAGTGTGCATCCGCTACACTAACTACATAAACAAAGCCCTCAAACTGGCTTAAGTGTGGGTGATGCAACACAAACTATGCACAAACTCTAAACAACACTTTGCCCTGCACGGTAACACACATACATATCAGAGTACAACATCAAACGGTGCGGTTCCTTTAGATCGCTACCTGCACTCTGGAGGGTGAGCGCCACACAGCCTACCCACCTCCTGTACACTTCCGGGGGCTCAGGTCAAGCAGACCTGCCTACCTAATCACCTCAGGGTGGCCTGGGCCTAGTGCCCAGTGCCACCTTTATTCACCTCGGGGCACTTATTCACTGGGCCTAGCGCCCCTAACTGCACACAGGCCGGAGGCCTGACTTCACCCACGGGCCTAGCGCCCGCCTAACTTGTCCCTCGTTGGGTGACCTGGGCCTTGTGCCCAGGGTCACCTTATGATACCCTATTCGGCAAAGTACACTAGGGCCTAATGCCCTCTAATGTCCCACAGGCCTATTGCCTGATGTGCCCCTCGGGCCTAACGCCCGCCTATCAGCCGCTTAGGTGGCTTGGGCCTAACGCCCAAACCACCGACTATGATGGTGACCCCAACCTCCTATCTGCGCAACAGGCCTAGTGCCTGAATTGTGCCCCCGTGCCTAATGCCTGTCCCTGGTGGTCGAGGGAGGAAAAGGGAGGGGGTGAAAGTTGCCTCACTGAGGCCTCACCTGCTCCAGGGATCTCCAGCGCCCTCTTCTGCCGCTGACCCGTCCTGGCCAGCGGCGTCGCCTCCGCTCCTCCGCGTCCAGCCGCCGCTGGACATCTACTTGCAGGAGCCCGACGTCTTCAGGCCTCTTCAGCGGCCACCGGAGCTCCTCTTTCCACGGCCGTCTTCTTCTTCTCCTCGCGGCGTCTCCTCCGCTCACCCGACGTCAGACGTCGGGGGCGGGGCCTATGACGCGGTGAGCGCCGATTGGCTCGCCGTGCCCCTCTCTAATTGGCCGCTGCTCCGGGAGCCGCGATTGGCTCCCGGAGGGCGCCAACATTTAAACTCCTCCGCAGCCTCTGGTCCGGTGCAGGGAAAAGGGTAATCCCTGCACTGGACACCCGCCGCCGCCACGCACCCAGCGCTGGGGACAGACAAGCTGCCCCAGCGCTGTCCCCAGCCAGGGACAGCACCACTGATGTGCCCACAGGGCACATCTCTACACAGGGATGCTGGAACAGCTTTACAGCAGGTTTTAACCATGTCTATCATAGAAGCTAAGTAGGAGACATCTGTCTTCTACTATGTTACTACACAGTCTTATACAGCAAAGAAATAAAATGGCCCCTGCACATTCTCAATAGTGATCTTGGTGGCCATCTTGGTATAGGGCATGAGTCCTCCCTAGAGGACAGGAAGACTAGAGTCTGTGCAGTAGCACACTCTTCTTTCAACACCCACCTCCACCAAGGTACATCCTCTCTGTTCTCCACACAGCACAGAACTGTATGCAGGACTGTGTGATTGTACTCCTGTCACCCTCTGCCTCTCCCTGTTACCTGTTGCTTCTCTCTGCCGCCCACTGCTTCTCCCTGTTATCCTCTGCCTCTTCTTGTCACCCACTGGTCTATGGCATATTATGAACTTGGGGTGGGTGGGAGGAGTGGAGCTCAAAGTATATTTCTGCAACTGGGCCCCCTACTCACAAGTTCCGCCACTGTCCCTAACATCCCTAATACTGACATATTATATATATGTATCTAGATTTTATCTATAATAGTGCCCATTGTGATATGTAGACAGCAAATCCAAGGAACCATACTAATTAAAAACACCTAAAGGCAGGTAAGTGGGGTACTAGTCCGGGTAGAAGGAGTTTCAACCTTCAAGTGTACATACAGTACATACACAATTACAGGGTAAAGGGGGACTGGACTGCACACCCTAATTTTCCATGCACTCTAGGGGCCTAATTCAGATCTGATCGCAGCAGCAAATTTGTTAGCTAATGGGCAAGACCCATGTGCACTGCAGGGGGGAGGGGGGCAGATATAACATGTGCAGAGAGAGTTAGATTTGGGTGGGGTGCGTTCAAACTGAAATCTAAATTGCAGTGTAAAAATAAAGCAGCCAGTATTTACCCTGCACAGAAACAAAACAACTCATCAAAATCTAACTCTCTCTGCACATGTTATATCTGCCCCACCTGCAGTGCACATGGTTTTGCCTATTAGCTAACAAATTTGCTGCTGCGATCAGATCTGAATTAGGCCCTAACTAAGTGCTAATTACTGAGATACGTAATCAAGCTTTTTTTTCCATTTAAAGTCAAAGGGGTAAATTTACTAAGAATTGTGTTTGACTACTAATCAAACACTCTAGAATTTGCCAGAATATTTTAGACTCAGAATCACAAATGTAATATATAGTGTATCTGACTGTCTATTGACTGCCTATTTAGATTCGATGGTGATACCCATCATGTTCTATCGTGTGTGCAAGTTCAGTCGTATTGGCCCCTTCTGAATAGACTCTGCTGAGCACTGCACAGATCAGTCAGATGGGATGCAGTTAATATACTGGCTCTAGGGATCCTGGCGTTCAGAAGACCGATGCCGGAATTATTATTATTATTATTATTATTATTATTATTATTATTATTATAAGATAAAAAGTTCAAACACTGGAGATGTGATGTACTAGTCTAATGCTCTGTATAGACCACTAGGGGGAGTCCTAGTCTAATAAATACAGTATATATCAGGCAGCACAAAGAATCACTGACAATGTCATGCATGCCTTCTGTGTGTTAACTAGATCTGGGGATGTAGACCTGAGCACTGAGCAGGAAAAGTAATCTTTGGTGATGGGCAGCAGGGAGGAGGTGTCTGTGTGGGCCCTAGGGCTGTGTTAAACTTAGAATAGCTATTAAGCCCAGAACACAAGTTGCTCTATTTAAGAGTCTTAATAATATAACTATATGCATTCCAACTTTATAGTATTGTCAGTTATGAAGCTAGTGAGAATAAAGTAGGGACTTGGCACATTTTTGTTTAAGCCCTACACATCAGGCAGGCAAACTATAAACCTTTTGAAGGGGATTGTCTGAACACATTTAAGAGCCATATACACGGGAGAGATGTGTGCTGAGCGAAATGCTCATGACACATCTCTCCCACCGCCCAGCACAGCGCAATGTGTTCTGAGCGATGCAGGGGAGGACGTGGGGGGGGGGGGCGCTCATTTGACCCAGCGCGTGAAATGGGCGACGTGCTAAATTGAGCCTGCATGCAGCCCAATCTAGCAATACACAGCAAATGTCATTATTTCAAACATTTAACATTTAAAATATATTTGTTATGTTTCAATAAGGAAAACTTAAAGCTTAAAAAAATATATATACAGCATATATATTTTCACTTTAGATCCACTTGTTACATATAATAATAGCAACTTTCTTGAGACACTGGTTGGTGCCTAATAATAACTTCTGCCAGACATTTGCCAGTCAGAGCCCTGAAGAAGGTCATTGCCTGAGTAATAAAACCAAGTTTACAGTAATTTGGGTTGGCCCCTGTGGATTTAATGGTGAAACCTGTTTAAGACAAGTGGCTGCAGTTGTTTTGTCCCCATTCACTGATGAGCCACTTCCTACTGTGTGACAAGTCCTGGATTTCAGTTCCAAGGTCCTCTGGCAACAAATAAAAAAAACAGAGAAATTGCTGCAAAAAAAGGCACATAACTGTCAACATGTGTTAGAGAGGAAGAAGGACGCTGTAATATGTGTGCTACATAAAAAAAGAACATTAGATCAATGAAAAGGATATCAGCATTGAAAGTCCAGTTTGTACTTAGATGAGAGTGTAGGGAGGGATTTTGATGCTGGCACCCTATTAATATAAGTAAAAGACAGAGGGCCAGATGCATCATCGCTTGGAAAGTGATAAAATGGAGAGTGAAAAAGTACCAGCCAATCAGCTCCTAACTGCCATTTTTCAAACACAGCATGTGACATGGCAGTTAGGAGATGATTGGCTGGTGCTTTTCCACTCTCCATTTTATCACTTTCCAAGCGATGATGCATCTAGCCGAGAAGAATAAAGCATACAAGAAGGTCCTTGTAAGTAGGTCCTTGTAAGTAGGCTCATATTGGGCAGATAAATTATCCATCATCCATATATATTGGTAGATGCTCAATTAGCTTAGTGATATCATTCAGGTGCTCGAAAGGGTGGGGTATTTCTGAGCAAGAAAAAAAGAAATTTGGTTTCCCCCAGCACCCTGAATGATAACAGTAACCAGATATAAATCCCACATAATAATAGAATTCAGAGATCTTCGTTACACATATTTGCGCAAATGTGTGGTTAAGCCCCAAAGCTGCATCAAGGCGTCTCTGTATATTTGGGGTCCCTAGCGCCAGTGCCGTAACTAGGCATTTTAGCGCTGTGTGCAAGAAACGACAGTGGCGCCCCCCCCCCCCATGTAAGATAGGGGCAGTGCGTGCCGTAGGCGCGTGAAAAATATATAGGGGCGTGGCTTCATGGGGAAGGGGCGTTGCCACAAAATAATAGCAATTCATACTACGGTGCACAGTAGTCTACATTATTCAAATTACGCTGCACAGTAGCGCCACTACACCAGGTAGAGTCCCTTTTATACATTACAGCAGACAGCGTCCCCCTTTTAACACATTACAGCAGACAGTCTCCCTTTTAACACATTGCGGCAGCCAGTCCCCCTTTTTACACATTGCGGCAGACAGCGTCCCCTTTTTTACACATTACAGCAGACAGCGTCCCCTTTTTTAACATTACGGCAGACAGCGTCCCCTTTTTACACATTACAGCAGACAGCGTCCCCGTTTTTACACATTACGGCAGCCAGGCCCCCTTTTTACACATTGCGGCAGCCAGTCCCCCTTTTTACACATTGCGGCAGACAGCGTCCCCTTTTTTACACATTACAGCAGACAGCGTCCCCTTTTTTAACATTACGGCAGACAGCGTCCCCTTTTTACACATTACAGCAGACAGCGTCCCCGTTTTTACACATTACGGCAGCCAGGCCCCCTTTTTACACATTGCGGCAGCCAGTCCCCCTTTTTACACATTGCGGCAGCCAGTCCCCCTTTTTACACATTACGGCAGCCAGTCCCCATTTTTACACATTGCGGCAGCCAGTCCCCCTTTTTACACATTGCGGCAGCCAGTCCCCCTTTTTACACATTGCGGCAGCCAGTCCCCCTTTTTACACATTGCGGCAGCCAGGCCCCCTTTGTACACATTATGGCAGACGGTGTCCCCCTGAGAGAGAGAGAGAGAGAGAAAGAGAGATACATACTTACCATCTCCCCGCTGACAGGCTCCTTGTGCAGCTCCCTCGGTGCAGGCAGGTGAGAAGGAGGAGAAGGGAGGGGGACTGGAGCCGCAGCAGCGCTATTTCATTGGTAGTAAGCGCCGCTGCAGCATCCCCCTCTCCTTCCGTATTGGCTGCCCGGCGCTGCTGTGGATGCTGGGATGGAGGAACCGCATCCCAGCATCCACAGCAGCGCCGGGCAGCCAATACGGAAGGAGAGGGGGATGCTGCAGCGGCGCTTACTACCAATGAAATAGCGCTGCTGCGGCTCCAGTCCCCCTCCCTCCTCCTCCTTCTCACCTGCCCGGCGCTGTAGCTCTCCTCCACAGCGCGGCGGCGGCGCACGGTGCAGACTTCAGAGGCATGTAATGAGTCAATTTGACTCATTACATGCCGCTGGCCTTGCGCCCTCAGGGCAACTGCGCTGTGTGCCAAGCCCACTTGGCACACACGTAGTTACGGCCCTGCCTAGCGCTATATCTAGGTGCAGGGTGTGGCACCCCAAAACACCAGCATAAGCCAGAAAGCCCAGCGTAGCACACCAGTGAAAAAACTATAGTGTTAAATAATGAGTATTTAGGAAGCCGAAGCTATAGAGAGGGTGATACAAACATGAAATGTAATTAAAACAGAGAAATAGTGTTACAAAATTAATAAGTGAATAGTGTTAATAGAATGTAAAGGTATGCCACACTAAAGCCATCCAGCTCAGCAAGTCCAGAGGCACCACACCTCACACCAGTGGCGTAAGTTTGTCCCAAATGCACGGAGGCAAGATAAATATTTGTGCCCCCCCCCCTCGCCATATATAAACATATATGTAAGTATGTATAGATATGCATACATTAAAATATATATAGAGAGAGAAAGAGAGAGAGAGAGAGAGAGAGAGACACACAGAGAGAAAGAGAGAATGTTCTGAATAAAAAAAAATGGGTACACACACACACACACACACACACACACACACACACACACACACATTTCATTAACGCTTCTTTTAAATCACACCTTTCTTAGCAGTCATACCCAGGGTTAGAGCCCATGACCTGTTACACTGAAGGTAGACACCTTACTGATAAAGCTATTTGCCCCTGCTTAGCAAGGCGGCGAATTCTAACTATGCGGGTCATTCCGAGTTGATCGCTAGCTGCCGTTATTCGCAGCGCAGCGATCAGGCTAAAAATTGGCACGGTGCGCACGCGTGACATACTTTCACAAAAGCCGATGCAGTTTCACACAAGGTCTAGCGACGCTTTTCAGTCACACTGCTGATCGGTGAGTGATTGACAGGAATGGGGCGTTTCTGGGAGGTAACTGACCGTTTTCCGGGATACAAACCCAGGCGTGCCTGGGGAAACGGGGGAGTGGCTGGCCGAACGCAGGGCGTGTTTGTGACGTCAAAACAGGAACTAAACATTCTGAAGTGATCGCTAGCTAGGAGTAAGTCTCGAGCTACTCTGAAACTGCACAATCTTTTTTTGTAGCAGATATGCGATCCTTTAGTTCGCACTTCTGCTAAGCTAAGATACACTCCCAGAGGGCGGCGGCTTAGCGTTTGCACTGCTGCTAAAAGAAGCTAGAAAGCGAACATCTTGGAATGAGGGCCTATATGAAGCTAGAATTGTCAGTTCAAAACCATTGCATCTGTGCAGCCACACACTACATAGAAATGCTACGGAAAAGGGGACGTGACCACTCAAAGGAGGGCGTGTCCTTCAGTGTAGTTTACCACACCATATACCCCTTAAACAGATTATGCACCACAATAGTAGGACTCCTTATACTATCTAGTACTGGTGCCCCTTTCACATTATACCACACAGTATGAGCCGAAATTCACATTCTAGCACACGGTATGAGCCGAAATTCACATTATACCACACGGTATGAGCAGAAATCACATTCTAGCACACGGTATGAGCCAAAATTCACATTATAACACACGGTATGAGCAGAAATTCACATTATAGCACACGGTATGAGCCAAAATTCACATTATAACACACGGTATGAGCAGAAATTCACATTATAGCACACGGTATGAGCCAAAATTCACATTTTAACACACGGTATGAGCAGAAATTCACATCATAGCACACTGAATGAGCCAAAATTCACATTATGCTACATGGAATGAGACAAAACTCAGGGAGAGTGACAGCAGGGACATAGGGACAGGGAGAGTGACAGAGGGACAGGGAAAGTGACAGCAGGGACAGGGAAAGTGACAGCAGGAACATAGGGATAGGGAGAGTGACAGAGGGACAGTAAGGGCATACAGTAGGGACTAGGGAGAGAGAAAGGCAGCAGGGTAAGATTACCTATTTAGTAGTGGCGGTGCTGGGGATTCTGTGGTGTGCGGTGCAATGGATGAGGTTGTGGTTATCATGGTGAGGAGGAGGTGCAGAGAAGGACTGAGGGCAGCTGCAGGACGACTGACGGTGACGGAGTAGAGCAGGAGGCAGAGGGCGGTGGCGGTGCAAGTATGAGGAGGCTGTGGTCGGCAGCTTTGCTGGTCCTATGACCGCGGCGCTACTATTTCAAATCTGCCGGGTGTCACTGACCTAGATTGAGTGTGTTGTGAACTCGGGGATTCTTCCGATGGTTGGGAAGAGGAACCACAACTGGGCCGGAACAGGGGTGATCTGATATAGGATTTCCTCATACAGGACTCTGACAGTAAGGTTTGGTGAAATATTGAAGAGCTTTATTGCAGAGAAAAAACAACTCAAAGTCATATAGCATAAAGGGAACTTATGAGGGAATCTCCAGAACCATTGAAGGGTTTGTGAGCAATGTCAGAGATACTGGTGACTGAAGAAATTGTGAAAAGAAACTGATGAGTTGGGAAACTTGTGAACGGTGGTTAAAGGCACAGATGACTAAAAGAAATTGAGAACGGAGATTAAGACGCTGGTGATTTGAAGAACTTAAGTGCAGTGGTTTAAGACGCTGATGATTTGTAGAACTTGAGAATGGTGACTGAGACGCTGATGATTTGAAGAACTGAAGTGCAGTGGTTTAAGACGCTGACGATGTGTAGAACTTGAGAACGGTGACTGAGACGCTGATGACTTGAAGAACTTAAGTGCAGTGGTTTAAGACGCTGATGATTCGTAGACCTTGTGAACGGTGACTGTGATGCTGATGATTTGTAGAACTTGTGAACGGTGACTGTGACGCTGATGATTTGTAGAACTTGTGAACGGTGTCTGTGACGCTGATGCTTTGTAGAACTTGTGAACGGTGACTGTGACGCTGATGCTTTGTAGAACTTGTGAACGGTGACTGTGACGCTGATGCTTTGTAGAACTTGGGAACGGTGACTGTGTCGCTGATGATTTGAAGAGCTAAAGTGCAGTGGTTTAAGACGCTGATTCCTAGGAGCACTGGTGACAGGACCGCAGAGAGACACACCAGCCACTGGGAACGCTGGAACCAATGCAGCGAACTGGCACCTGGAAATGCCGGAGACACTGGAGTACAACTTCAGAGATTCTTGCCGGGAACAAGAGCGCTGGCATCCACCTCAAGGGAAAGACGATACTTAGGCGCCGAGGCTCTGTGCGGCGTCTGACTTTGAATCTCCCGCCACCGCTGGATTGGCGGAACAGTCTGATGACATCACCTGCTCCCCGCCCACGTGATGCCGGGTATCATGGCGGCGCCCCTGCACTGGAGAACCGCCGGGAGCCGTGCCAGCCAGACGCCGGAGCCCGTGGCCCACCGAAGACGGAGGCCACAACACAGACCAGCAGGCACGCAGGGGTAAGCGCGGCGAACGCCGCCTCTGGCGTGTGACAGTACCCCCTCCTCCAGGAGTGGCCCCTGGACACTTTCTAGGTTTTGTTGGATGTCTGGAATGGAAGATCCGCACCAGTCGGGGAGCCGTAACTTCAGTAGCGTTGACCCAGCTCCTTTCCTCGGGGCCAAAACCTTTCCATTCCACCAAATACTGTAGATTCTTGTGAAGATAGCGAGAGTCAAGAATAGCTTTGATTTCAAAGTCCGTACCATCTTCAGCCTCTGCAGAGGTTGGCCTTGGGGACTTGGAATGAAACTGGTTCAAAACAAGAGGGCGAAGGAGGGAGACATGAAAGGAATTCGGTATCCGGAGATGGGAAGGCAATCCAATTTGCAAACAACCGGATTCAGGACTTGTAACACAGGATAAGGACCAATGAACCTCGGAGCGAACTTCATAGTGGGCACCTTTAAACGGAGATTGCGGGTAGAGAGCCATACCCTGTCACCAACCTTGTATTGAGGAGCTGCCCGTCGCTTCCTATCCGCAAAGAACTTATAGCGGCCGGAGACTCTCTTGAGGTTAGCATGAACTCGACTCCAGATTTGACTGAAGTGCCGGAGAGCAGAGGCTGCAGCAGGAACTTCTTCCGGAGGGCAAATGGGTAACTCTGGAACTTGGGGATGAAATCCATAATTAATAAAAAATGGAGACTCACCAGTCGAGGAGTGGTATAGATGATTATGGGCAAACTCGGCCCAAGGCAACAGCTCCACCCAATTATCTTGCGAGGGGGTGAGATAAACACAGAGAAAAGTCTCTAAAATCTTGATTGACGCGTTCAGTTTGCCCATTGGTTTGTGGATGGTAAGCAGAAGAAAACTTGAGTTTTATTTGTAAGGCCGTACAGAGGGCTCTCCAGAATCTTGCAGTAAACTGTACCCCCCGGTCAGAGACTATTTCCAGAGGTAACCCGTGCAGGCAGAAGTGTTCCCGGATAAATAACAAAGCCAACTTAGAAGCTGATGGTAACCCGGTCAACGGAACAAAATGTGCCATCTTAGAGAAACGGTCAATAATTACCCAGACGGTGTTATGACCCTTGGAGAGGGGCAATTCAGTAACAAAGTCCATAGAGATATGGGTCCAAGGCCTCTTAGGAATGGACAATGGGTGCAGCAACCCCGCAGGAGGCAGACGAAGAATTTTGTGCTGAGCACATTGAGGACACGAGTTGACATAATCTTGTACATCCTTCTTCATAGTGTCCCACCAGTAAGATCTACGCAGGAATTCCCACATCTTTTGTACTCCAGGATGACCGGAAAACTTGGAAATGTGAGCCCACTGCAACAATCTTGGTCGAAATTTAGCTGGCACAGACATTCTTCCAGGAGAAGGGCCCAACGCGGTGGGAGCCGCTGAAATAGAAACTGGACTGAGAATCAAGGCCTTTTCCACGGAATTCTCCTCATCCGAAGCCGTTAGGGAACGGGATAGGGCATCAGCCTTGGTGTTGAAAGTTCCAGCCCGATACTTAATGACAAATTAAAATCGGGCAAAGAAGAGCGCCCATCTAGCTTGACGGGGATTCAAGCACTGGGCCGTCTTGAGATACAGCAAATTCTTGTGATCAGTGAAAATCGTAATTAGGTGTTTAGCACCTTCCAAAAGATATCTCCACTCTTCCAAGGCAGATTTTATTGCCAAAAGCTCTTTGTCTCCAATGGTGTAGTTTCGTTCAGCTGGAGAGAACTTGCGAGATTGGAAACCACATGGATGTAACTTCCCATCTGGAGCATACTGCGAAAGCACGGCACCAATGCCTACCATAGAAGCATCAACCTCCAAAAAGAATGGTTTTACAAAGTCTGGTTGCTGAAGTACCGGAGCGGTCATAAAGGCTGCCTTCAACTGAGCGAACGCTGCTACAGCTTCAGAGGACCAATGGCTTGGATCTGCCCGCTTCTTGGTTAGGGCAGTAATAGGCGCCACAATGGTAGAGAAACCCCTTATGAATTTCCGGTAGTAATTTGCAAACCCCAGAAATTGTTTCACCGCTTTCAAGGAAAGAGGCTGAGTCCAGTCCCGAATGGCAGAGAGTTTCTCCGGATCCATACGAAGCTCTGTGCCCGAAATGATGTAACCCAGAAATGGAATAGAAGGGACCTCAAAGGTACACTTGGAAATCTTGCCGTATAGATGATTCTCTCGCAATCGAAGAAGCACCTCTTTAACCTGTACTCTGTGCTCAGTGAGATTCTTAGAAAATATCAGAATGTCATCCAAATATACCACTACATTCAGGTATAACATATCCCGAAAGATTTCATTAATGAACCCCTGGAAGACAGCGGGGGCGTTGCTGAGGCCGAACGGCATTACCATATACTCATAATGCCCGTCCCTAGTATTGAAGGCCGTCTTCCATTCTTCCCCTTGTCGGATACGGATCAAATTATAAGCTCCCCTTAAATCGAGCTTGGTGAAGACTCGGGCTCCGCGAACTCTATCAAAAAGCTCCGTGATGAGCGGCAAAGGATACTTATTCTTAATGGTGACATCGTTTAGACCACGATAGTCGATACATGGCCTCAGACCTCCTTTTTCTTCACAAAAAAGAAACCTGCTCCCACCGGGGAAGTAGAGGGGCGGATGAATCCTTTCTGCAGATTAGATTTGATAAATTCCGACATAGCTTGAGTCTCGGGTACAGATAAAGGATAAGTGCGACCCCGAGGTGGCATTTTCCCCGGAATGAGCTCAATAGGACAGTCCCAGGGTCTAAGCGGTGGTAACTGATCCGCCGCCTGTTCTGAGAACACATCTGAAAATTCCTGATAAGCCTCTGGAATAAGCCCTTCATCCGACTTGGAAGATACACGGAGCGGGTAGACAGGAGTGAGACAATTTGAGTGACAAAATGGACTCCAAGAAATTATTTGTGTCGACCCCCAGTCGACGTGAGGGTTGTGAAGCTTGAGCCAAGGAAGACCAAGAACGAGATCGTGAGGCATCTCCCGAATCACAAGGAACTCCAGATGTTCTTGATGCAAAGCTCCCACTTGCATCTTGATTGGCGTTGTACAACTTGAAATCAGACCATTAGAAATTTAGGTACCGTTAATAGCAGTCAACGTAATAGGTCGTTCGACCGACCGTAACCGCAAACCCAGATTCTGGGCACAGGAAAGGGAAATAAAATTCCCTGCAGCCCCTGAGTCCAACAGTGCCTTAACGGTTTTGACTACAGACTCAGAGAACAGAGACACAGAGAGTAAACAGTCCACTGCTGGAGAAGATTGAGAAGAAACCCCTAGCTCGACTTCTCCAGAACAAGCTAGGACTGCCTGGTCCCGGGCGAGACTTGCAAAACTTGAGAAAATGATCCGCAGCTCCACAGTAGAGGCAGAGTCTACCCTCACGACGACGCTGACGTTCCTCTGGAGACAGCCGAGACCGATTAATCTGCATGGGTTCGTCTGGACTCGGACTAACTTTTTGCTGAGACGGAAGAGATCGGTATCTTGACCGATCTGACCGACTACGTTCACCACCTCGTTCCTGCATGCGACGATCCACCTTTACACAGAGTGAGATCAACTGTTCCAAGGAATCTGGCAAATCTCTAGTGATCAACTCGTCCTTTAAACGATCCGAGAGTCCATTCCAAAAAGCAGCGCAAAGGGCATCATTATTCCAGCACAGTTCTGAAGCTATGGTTTGAAAATGAATCACATACTGACCCACTGAACGAGAGCCTTGTCGAACACGGAGCAAGTCAGCAGAGGCAGCGGTCGTCCTGCCGGGCTCGTCAAAGATCCTTCGGAATGACGTGATAAAGTTGGTATAACTAGAAACCAACGGATCTGATCGCTCCCATAACGGTGACACCCACTCCAACGCTGAACCCTCAAGCAAAGAGATAATGTATGCCACTTTAGACCGATCAGTAGGAAAGTTGTGTGAAAGGAGTTCGAAATGTACCTCACACTGATTGAGGAAACCACGGCAATTCGTTATAACGAGGAGGAGCAGGAAGCTGAAGGCGTGGCCTGCTTCCAGACAAAGACGGAACATTGCTAGAGACAACCACTGGGGCGGATACTGGAACTGGAGCTGAAACCACTGAAGCCAGAGAAGTCTGGATTTGATCCAGCCGGCCAGATAATTCCTGGAGATAATGCATCACCTGATTCTGTGCTGCTTCCTGACTCTGTACTCGGGAAACCAGGTCCTGCATGGTACTTGCCTCTGGGTTCCGATTCCCCGGGTCCATGGGGCCTGAGTATACTGTCACTGACCTAGATTGAGTGTGTTGTGAACTCAGGGATTCTTCCGATGGTTGGGAAGAGGAACCACAACTGGGCCGGAACAGGGGTGATCTGATATAGGATGTCCTCATACAGGACTCTGACAGTAAGGTTTGGTGAAATATTGAAGAGCTTTATTGCAGGGAAAAAACAACTCAAAGTCATATAGCATAAAGGGAACTTATGAGGGAATGTCCAGAACCATTGAAGGGTTTGTGAGCAATGTCAGAGATACTGGTGACGGAAGAAATTGTGAAAAGAAACTGATGAGTTGGGAAACTTGTGAACGGTGGTTAAAGGCACAGATGACTAAAAGAACTTGAGAACGGAGATTAAGACGCTGGTGATTTGAAGAACTTAAGAATGGTGACTGAGACGCTGATGATTTGAAGAACTGAAGTGCAGTGGTTTAAGACGCTGATGATGTGTAGAACTTGAGAACGGTGACTGAGACGCTGATGACTTGAAGAACTTAAGTGCAGTGGTTTAAGGTGCTGATGATTCGTAGAGCTTGTGAACGGTGACTGTGACGCTGATGATTTGTGGAACTTGTGAACGGTGACTGTGACGCTGATGATTTGTAGAACTTGTGAACGGTGTCTGTGACGCTGATGCTTTGTAGAACTTGTGAACGGTGACTGTGACGCTGATGCTTTGTAGAACTTGTGAACAGTGACTGTGACGCTGATGCTTTGTAGAACTTGGGAACGGTGACTGTGTCGCTGATGATTTGAAGAGCTAAAGTGCAGTGGTTTAAGACGCTGATTCCTAGGAGCACTGGTGACAGGACCGCAGAGAGACACACCAGCCGCTGGGAACGCTGGAACCAATGCAGCGAACTGGCACCTGGAAATGCCGGAGACACTGGAGTACAACTTCAGAGATTCTTGCCGGGAACAAGAGCGCTGGCATCCACCTCAAGGGAAAGACGATTCTCAGGCACCGAGGCTCTGTCCGGCGTCTGACTTTGAATCTCCCACCACCGCTGGATTGGCGGAACAGTCTGATGACGTCACCTGCTCCCCGCCCACGTGGCGAACGCCGCCTCTGGCGTGTGACACCGGGGACCGGCAGCTAATGAGGAGCGGGAGAGAGCTAAGTGATATAGGGGAGAGGGGAAAGTAAAGTGTGTGTGTGTGTGTGTGTGTGTGTGTGTGTGTGTGTGTGTGTGTGTTATTAAGGTGAAGTATGTGTTTGTAATAAGTGAAGAGCTGTGTGTGTGCATATTTTGAAGTGAAAGTGATAAGTGAAAGGTGTGTGTGTGTGTGCGTCATAAGTTAAAAGTGTGTGTGCGTAATAAGTGAAAAGTGTGTGTGCGTAATAAGGGAAAGCAGTGTGCATATAAAGTGAAAGGGGTGTGTGTGTGTGTGTGTGTGTGTGTGTGTGCGTGCATGTGAGTGTGTAATAAGTGAAAGAGGTGTATGCATATAAAGTGAAAGGGGTGTGTGTGTGTAATAAGTGAAAAAGGTGTGTGTGTGTGTGTGTGTGTGTGTGTGTAATAAGTGAAAGAGGTGTGTGTGTGTGTGTGTGTGTGTTTGTAATAAGTGAAAGGTGTGTGTGTGCATATAAAGTGAAAGGTGTGTGTGTGTGTGTGTGTGTGTGTGTGTAATACGTGAAAGAGGTGTGTGTGTGTGTGTGTGTGTATATGTAATAAGTGAAACAGGTGTATGTGCATATAAAGTGAAAGGTGTGTGTGTGTGTGTGTGTGTGTGTGTGTGTGTGTGTGTGTGTGTGTGTGTGTGTGTAATAAGTGAAAGGGGGGTGTGTGTGCATAATAAGTGAAAGCGGTGTGCGTATAAAGTGAAAGAGATGTGTGTGCATATACAAAGTGAAAGAGATTGTGTGTGTGCGTAATAAGTGAAAAGTGTGTGCGTAATAAGTGAAAGAGGTGTGTGTGCTATATATTTTTGTCACTTTAGTACTTCCCCTGCCCCCACCTACTGTATGCATGGCTAGACATCCACATTGGAAACCCCCCTTCACAAATCCTGCATTTGCCCCTGCAGTGCACATTAGTGCACATCAGTTAGGAACCAATTGGCTGGTACTTTATCTCTGTCCACTTTATCTCCATCCAAGGCTTCGTAAATAGACCCCTAGCTCTGATAGATGGGCTGATGGGAATTATTTATTTACACTAGAACAAAAAGTGACATTTGTGGTTCCATGTGATGTAACCAGAGCCAATCACAATTTTTTTTAACAATGTTACCATTATACAGTACTTTGGGGGGTAATTCCAAGTTGATCGCAGCAGGAACTTTGTTAGCAGTCGGGCAAAACCATGTGCACTGCAGGGGGGACAGATATAACATGTGCAGAGAGAGAGAGATTTGGGTGTGGTGAGTTCAATCTGCAATCTAAATTGCAGTGTAAAAATAAAGCAGCCAGTATTTGCCCTGCACAGAAACAAAATAACCCACCCAAATCTAACTCTCTCTGCAAATGTTATATCTGCCCCCCCCCCCCCCCCCCCCCCTGCAGTGCACATGGTTTTGCCCAACTGCTAAAAAATTTCCTGCTGCAATCCACTTGGAATTACCCCCTTTATGTAGATCAATCTGTTTGCAGGTATGTGGCTTCACCAGCAGGGGGCGATATCAGCATAATTTTCTTTAAATTTGATTTTGCAAACCGCTATTCTGTATAAATCATAACTACTCATCTAGTAAAATGAGCATTATCATAATGTGCCATATTATTGTATGCATATTTTATCTAATTACATTTAAAAAAATGCAGTTATTCATGATAATCATATACTTTATAATTCAGGGGTGGGGAAAACATTTTCTACCGAGGGCCATTTGGATATTTATAAAATCCTTCGGGGGCCATACAAGTCTGCCCCCGTGCGCGCCAAAAAAATGGGTGTGGCCAGTTAAAATGGGACGTGATACACATATGCCCCCAATAGTGCAGTGCCAGATCCACAATTGCCCCCACAGTTCCAGGTATACAAATGCCCCTCACAGTGCCAGGTATACAGATGCCCCCACAGTGCCAGGTATACAAATGCCCCCACAGTGCCAGGTATACAAATGCCCCTCACAGTGCCAGGCATACAGATGCCCCCACAGTGCCAGGTATACAAATGCCCCCACAGTGCCAGGTATACAAATGCCCCTCACAGTGCCAGGTATACAGATGCCCCCACAGTGCCAGGTATACAAATGCCCCTCACAGTGCCAGGTATACAGATGCCCCCACAGTGCCAGGTATACAAAAGCCCCTCACAGTGCCAGGTGCACAGATGTCCCCACAGTGCCAGGTATACAAATGCCCCCACAGTGCCAGGTATACAGATGCCCCTCACAGTGCCAGGTATACAGATGCCCCTCACAGTGCCAGGTATACAGATGCCCCCCTGTGTCCGTCCCCCCCCCCCCCCCCCCCCGTCCCCCACATCCCCCCCCCCCCCCCCGTCCCGCTTAACGCTCCTTTCGGCGGGGACACGGAGGAGAGTGCGGCTATGTTGGGCGGCGGCGTGTAAGACTGGCTGGTTTCGAATCCTATACGCCGCCGCCCGACAATAGCCGCACTCTCCTCCGTGTGGTGACAGCTGAGACACGCTGCCGCCGGACTGTGCGGCGGCGTGTCTCACTGAGAGGAGCGGGTGAGCCGGACCAAACGGCTTCGCGGGCCTTATACGGCCCGCGGGCCGGAGCTTCCCCACCCCTGTTATAATTATAAAGTATATGATTACCATTAATATTTATTACAGTGCTCTACAGAGAATATTTAATCATCCACAATCAGTCTCTGCCTCATTGGAGTCTAATCCATGACTCTAGGGCTGTGAGTCAGCAATACTAACCAGTGTGCCAATGTGCAGGTTGGGTATTGTTTACCGGCGGCCGGGATCCTGTCTCTTGACCGCCGGTCACATAACTTAAAAACAGGTGAATAATTGTAATTCTGCTAATTTTTTTTGTCCTTTCACTGTGATTTAAAAGCCTATGGGGAGAATTCAATTGCCGGCGATCATCTTGCCCAGCCGAATCAGTGCATCACCTGCTGCACTTTACCACAGAAGGATCTTGCACGAAAGTATTCGCTACCCCATAGGGTATCGAGCACTTTTGCGCAAATCTGCCTTTTGGCCGGCAGCCGAAGTGTGCGAAACGGTGTTTAAATGCCACGGCAACGACATTTTGCACTATTTACCGCCAATTAAATTCCCCCATGTAATAATACTATTTCATTTATTTACTTATTTACATACTTCCCTTACTTCTAGGTATGTTTCCCAATCTACTTTGCTAGCAGTTTGTTCTTGTTTTCTGTGCAATTCTAGGAGACGGACTTTCCCATGGGTGTGGATCATTGGTTGACCTTAAAAAAGTCAACAGTGTCTAGGTCGATGTAGGATAAAGGTCGACATGGACAATAGGTCGACATGAAAAAGGTCGGCACATAAAAAGGTCAACATGGGTCTTTTAACTTTTTTTGTGTCGTTTACTCTGTAAAATGACCGGGAACCCCAATTAGTGTAATGTGTTTGTTCGCCATTCTTCAGGCAAGGTGCCTCACTCTGCTACCGCTGCAATCGGCACAGGTTACTATTCCCAATTGTAGTCCACGTGGATGGTAACATATGAAAAAATTAACATTTTAAAAAACCATGTTGACCTAATGTCTGTCGACCTATTGACAGTCGACAGTTGACCTTAGTGTGGTCGACTTAATAACCGCATACCAGGGGCGTCTCTAGAGAGGAGGGGACCCGTGTGCAGACTCCGTGTGGGCCCCCCCCTCTCCTGTAGCTGTCACGCCGCTGCTAGCGCTCTCAGCGCTCTAGACACTGGCACAGTACTGACGTTTCAGTGGTATTTACAGTAAGAGACGCTCAGAGCTGGAGCAGGAACGTTTTGTTTACTAAGATGAGTTCTTGAAGTTTCACCTCTTTAGCTCTTTGAACATTTAGCCAACACAAATTCCTGTACTAGCCCAGCAGCAGATTGTATCTCTGTGCAAACAGCAGTATGTTTCCTCTCGGTATAAGATTGCTCAGAGAGCCCGGTTATGGTTCATGTGCAGAGTTGAAAGATGTTGTAGTGTAGGAAGAGTTACACAAACAGAGATTATACAGCATATTATTGGTCTGTATACAATATTTACATACTGGACAATGCAGGCAGCTAAATATTTCCTAAAGCCCAGTACACACTAAATGAGTTCCCGCAGATGCAGATATTGGCGGTGGGGACCCGGCACGCTTGTCGATGCCTGCGGGGAAGGGAGCGTCGGCAGGGGAGGGGGCGGCGGGGGGGACGATGCCCATGGCTGTAGTTAACGAGGACCTCCCTTGTCTGTACATTTTCAGATGAGGGAGGGGGTCATTAACAATGCACGGGAGCATCGTTAACGGCATTGAGTGTACACACTGGCCGATAATAACAGATATCGCCCAGATCGGCCCTTCTGAGTGAGATCTTTTACTTTCTCGTCTAGTGTGTATGGGGCTTTAGTCAGTTATAGACAAGTTAAAAGGGAATTACACATTTTTTTATGCATATCATTAATAAATATATTTAGCAAATGACTGTAATCAACTTTACCGCTGACTTCTGGTGGGAACAAGTGCAAATAAAATAAGTTTCTAACTTAGGGGGTCATTCCGACCCGTTCGCACGCAGCGGTTCTTCGCTGCGGTGCGAACAGGTCAGAACTGCGCATGCGCAGCACCCGCAATGTGCACGCGCATCATTGCTCAGTGACAGCCGTCACCAGGCAACGACCAGAAGAAAGTGATCGCTAGCGCGATCGCAAGAAGATTGACAGCGGGGAGGCGTTCAGGGGCGGATACTCACCGTTTTCCGAGCATGGAGAGCCGAACGCAGGCGTGGCCAGGCGTTTGAAGGGCGGTTGTCTGACGTCAATTCCGGTACCTTCATCGCTGGATCCATCGCACGGGGTAAGTAACTGCAGGGCTGGTCTTGTTCTGCACAAAACTTCTTTAACATAGCAGGGCTGCACAAGTGATCGCAGCCCTGCTATGCTAAAATACACTCCCCCATAGGCGGCGTCTAGTTGATCGCACGAGCAGCAAAAAGTTGCTACGTGCGATCAACTCGGAATGACCCCCTTATTCACTTGTGAGCCTGAAATTTCAGCTGATTGTGAAAACCAGTTGTCCGTTCCTTACCCCAGCCCTCCGTCCACCATCTCTCCTCAAGTCACTTCAGTGTGCGAGTGGCCTCACTACTGCTTGTTTTAGTTTTGTTGCTGTACACTGCAAAACAATTAAAACATTGGTTCTGCAAAGAAGTTGATGGGAAGATTCTATTAGCGAACCTGGGCCCTCATTCAGCTTCACTTGTTATTTTACTAAAATCACAAATGGACGCTTTTCGGCCATTTGTGCATTTGCACAGTACGCAGGGTGCGTGCACGGGCATTCACATTGCGACTGTATCCCTGGAGGATTCAATCGCAATTTGATTGACAGGCAGTGGGCGTTTGGGAGCAGCGAAGTGGCATTGGGGGAAACAGAAAAAGCAGGCATATCATGGGCGTTTTCTATGACACCGCCTGCATTTCCTGTGATTGGAAATATGGTGGCGGTGTGCCTTCATACCTGCGTATGCGGTGGGCTTCCACTAACTGCCAGATTTCTGTGATGCGATTGCAATTGAATTGCGATTGCATTGCTTGGCGGCAGTAAACATGCTTGCCCTGTGCTGGGTAGGAAGTGATGATATGGCCCTCACAGAGTCTTGATCTCAACATCATTGAGTCTGTCTTGGATTACATGAAGAGACAGAAGGATTTAAGCAAGCCTATGGGGGTCATTCCGAGTTGATCGCTTGCTAGCTACTTTTTGCAGCCGTTCACTGGGGAGTGTATTTTAACTTTGCAAGTGTGCGAACGCCTGTGCAGCCGAGCACTGCAAAAATTGTTTGTGCAGTTTCTGAGTAGGTCTGAACTTACTCAGCCGCTGCGATCACTTCAGCCTATCCGGTCCCGGAATTGACGTCAGACACCCGCCCTGCAAAGCATGGACACGCCTGCATTTTTCAAACCACTTCCTGAGAACGGTCAGTTGACACCCATAAATGCCTTCTTCCTGTCAATCTTCTTGCGATCGACTGTGCAAATGGATTCTTCATTAAATCCATCGCCCAGCAACGATCCGCTGTGTACCCGTACGACACGCCTGCGCATTGCGGTGCATACGCATGCGCAGTAGTGACTTAATCGCTGTGCTGCGAAAAATGGCAGCGTGCGATCAGGTCGGAATGACCCCCTATATCCACAGAAGATCTGTGGTTAGTTCTCCACGATATTTGGAACAACCTCCCTGCCGAGTTCCTTCAAAAACTGTGTGCAAGTGTACCTAGAAGAATTGATGCTGTTTTGAAGGCAAAGGGTGGTCGCAGCAGATATTGATTTGATTTAGATTTATCTTCTGTTTGTTCACTTTGCATTTTGTTAATTTATAAAAATAAAGTATTAAGACTTCTATTTTTGAAAGCAATCTAACTTTGCAGCATTTTTTACACAGCTGCTAAAACGTTTGCACCATACTGTATATTTAAAATATGTGTCCAGTCACTACTCAAAATATAATAAATATATAAATAATAAAAAAAAAATTCCAGTCCAGGTGCCAGAGTCCATTACTTTATTATAAGGATTAGTTAGTCAAGGTTAGATGCAATAAATCAATATGTTTATTGTGCAAACAGCAATTTTTCAAATCAGTGTGATTCTTATTCAAGCTCAACTATATATAATGCTAAAGGAGTGTGTTCAACCACCCAAGGCATGCGTATTTCATAACGTGACTGCACATGCAAGAGTGGAATATCTATCTTATAAAATGGTCCTGTTGTTACCAAATTGTTGGATGCGCTGCTGTCAGCGAGGCGGGAATGCGCTGCTGTCAGGGAGGCGGGGATGCGCTGCTGTCAGTGAAGCGGGAATGTGCTGCTGTCAGTGAGGTGGGGATGCGCTGCTGTCAGTGAGGCGGGGATGCACTGCTGTCAGTGAAGCGGGAATGTGCTGCTGTCAGTAAGGCGGGACTGTGCTGCTGTCAGTGAAGCAGTGATGTGCTGCTGTCAGTGAGGCGGGGATGTGCATGTGATGCTGTCAGGGAGGCAGGGATGTGATGATGTCAGTAAGGCGGGACTGTGCTGCTTTCAGTGAAGCAGGGATGTGCTGCTGTCAGTGAGGCGGGGATGCGCTGCTGTCAGTGAAGCGGGAATGTGCTGCTGTCAGTAAGGCGGGACTGTGCTGCTGTCAGTGAAGCAGTGATGTGCTGCTGTAAGTGAGGCGGGGATGTGCATGTGATGCTGTCAGGGAGGCAGGGATGTGATGATGTCAGTAAGGCGGGACTGTGCTGCTTTCAGTGAAGCAGGGATGTGCTGCTGTCAGTGAGGTGGGGATGTGCTGCTGTCAGTGAAGCGGGAATGTGCTGCTGTCAGTAAGGCGGGACTGTGCTGCTGTCAGTGAAGCAGTGATGTGCTGCTGTCAGTGAGGCGGGGATGTGCATGTGCTGCTGTCAGGGAGGCAGGGATGTGATGATGTCAGTAAGGCGGGACTGTGCTGCTGTCAGTGAAGCAGTGATGTGCTGCTGTCAGTGAGGCGGGGAAGTGCATGTGCTGCTGTCAGTGAAGCGGGAATGTGCTGCTGTCAGTAAGGCGGGACTGTGCTGCTGTCAGTGAAGCAGGGATGTGCTGCTGTCAGTGAGGTGGGGATGTGCTGCTGTCAGTAAGGTGGGTATGTGCTGCTGTCGGTGAGGCAGGGATATGCTGCTGTCAGTGAGGCACGGATGTGCTTCTTTTCTGTGAGTAGTGTCTCTGTGAATGAGCTAGTGTTTACAGTTGTGGAGTGATACAGCTGTGGCTCTGTGATGGATTTTGGTGACAGTTGGAAGCAATTCAGGTGTGCATGCGATCATTGGGAAAAAAATGCACGGTCATATGATCTGGTGTGTCCAATCATTTTAGTGTAATTTCAGTCATTATACCACACCTCTCTCTCTCTGGGGGAAATTTACTAAGCTCCCGATTTTGACCGAGATGCCGTTTTTTCATCAAAGTGTCATCTCGGTAATTTACTAAGCACTAATCACGGCAGTGATGAGGGCATTCGTAATTTTTTGCAGGTTCAGGTAAAAAATTACGAATGAATACACCATCGGTCAAAACGCGGCTGTTTAAGTATGAATCTCGGTCATTTACTAAGAAGTGCAAAGCAAAAAACAAACAAACACTGCCGTGAAAAATTACAACTCGTAAAAAAGTGCTAAAAAAAAACAGACCTACTTTTTTTTTCCGTGATTGGATAGGCATGCAGGGATCCATGAGATCCGTGCATGTATATCAGTGGGAAGGGGTGGGAAAGTTGTTATTTTATTAAAAAAAATTGCGTGGGGTCCCCCCTCCTAAGCATAACCAGCCTCGGGCTCTTTGAGCCGATCCTGGTTGCAAAAATATGGGGAAAAAAATGACAGGGGTTCCCCCATATTTAAGCAACCAGCATCGGGCTCTGCGCCTGGTCCTGGTCCCAAAAATACGGGGGACAAAAAGAGTAGGGGTCCCCCGTATTTTTAAAACCAGCACCGGGCTCCACTAGCTGGACAGATAATGCCACAGCCGGGGGTCACTTTTATATAGTGCCCTGCGGCCGTGGCATCAAAAATCCAACTAGTCACCCCTGGCCGGGGTACCCTGGGGGAGTGGGGACCCCTTCAATCAAGGGGTCCCGTCCCCCCAGCCACCCAAGGGCCAGGGGTGAAGCCCGAGGCTGTCCCCCCCCCATCCAATGGGCTGCGGATGGGGAGGCTGATAGCCTTTGTTGTAAAAGAAAAGATATTGTTTTTAGTAGCAGTACTACAAGGCCCAGCAAGCCTCCCCCGCATGCTGGTACTTGGAGAACCACAAGTACCAGCATGCGACGGAAAAACGGGCCCGCTGGTACCTGTAGTACTACTACTAAAAAAATACCCAAAAAAAGACAAGACACACACACCGTGAAAGTATAATTTTATTACATACATACACACATACATACATACTTACCTTAAGTTCCTACGCAGGTCGGTCCTCTTCTCCAGTAGAATCCAAGGGGTACCTGTTGAAGAAATTATACTCACGAGATCCAGGGGTCCAGGCTCCTCGGCAAATCCAGGGTTAATCCACGTACTTGAAAAAAAAAAAAAAACGGTGTCCCGACCACGAACTGAAAGGGGACCCAAGTTTGCACATGGGTCACCTTTCCACGAATGCCAGAAACCCACTTTGACTTCTGTCTAAGTGGGTTTCTGCAGCCAATCAGGGAGCGCCACGTTGTAGCACTCTCCTGATCAGCTGTGTGCTCTTGTCCTCACTGACAGGCAGCACACGGCAGTGTTACAATGTAGCGCCTATGCGCTACATTGTAACCAATGATGGGAACTTTCAGCTCAGCGGTGACGTCACTTTAGGTCAACCGCAGGGCAGAAAGTTCCCATCATTGGTTACAATGTAGCGCATAGGCGCTACATTGTAACACTGCCGTGTGCTGCCTGTCAGTGAGGACAAGAGCACACAGCCGATCAGGAGAGTGCTACAACGTGGCACTCCCTGATTGGCTGAAGAAACCCACTTAGACATCAGTCAGAGTGGGTTTCTGGCATTCGTGGAAAGGAGTCCCATGTGAAAACATGGGGCCCCTTTCAGTTCGTGGCTCGGCTTTCCGTTTTCTTATTTTATGCAAGTACGTGGATTACCCCTGGATTTCCCGAGGAGCCTGGACCCCTGGATCTCGTGAGTATAATTTCTTCAACAGGTACCCCTTGGATTCTACTGGAGAAGAGGACCGACCTGCGTGGGAACATAAGGTAAGTATGTATGTATGTGTGTATGTATGTAATAAAATTATACTTTCACGGTGTGTGTGTCTTGTCTTTTTTTGGGTATTTTTTTAGTAGTAGTACTACAGGTACCAGCGGGCCCGTTTTTCCGTCGCATGCTGGTACTTGTGGTTCTCCAAGTACCAGCATGCGGGGGAGGCTTGCTGGGCCTTGTAGTACTGCTACTAAAAACAATATCTTTTCTTTTACAACAAAGGCTATCAGCCTCCCCATCCGCAGCCCATTGGATGGGGGGGGGACAGCCTCGGGCTTCACCCCTGGCCCTTGGGTGGCTGGGGGGGGGACCCCTTGATTGAAGGGGTCCCCACTCCCCCAGGGTACCCCGGCCAGGGGTGACTAGTTGGATTTTTGATGCCACGGCCGCAGGGCACTATATAAAAGTGACCCCCGGCTGTGGCATTATCTGTCCAGCTAGTGGAGCCCGGTGCTGGTTTTAAAAATACGGGGGACCCCTACTCTTTTTGTCCCCCGTATTTTTGGGACCAGGACCAGGCGCAGAGCCCGATGCTGGTTGCTTAAATATGGGGGAACCCCTGTCATTTTTTCCCCCATATTTTTGCAACCAGGATCGGCTCAAAGAGCCCGAGGCTGGTTATGCTTAGGAGGGGGGACCCCACGCATTTTTTTTTTATATTTTACAGTGTTTAATTAAAAAAAAAAAAAAACCCCAGCACGGATCACACAGATCCGGCCGAGATTGATTGTAAAAAAAGTCGGCAGTGTTTTGCTAATCACTGCCGTAAAAATAGGTAAAAAACCACGAATGACATCGACATCGGAAGAAAAGAAAAACCCGAATACGACAGCTTAGTAAATCCATCGTAATCAATTCAAAAAGTTGCAATTTTACACTGTCGATGTCATTCGTGATTGAACTTGGACATGATTCTGGAAAATACGAATCTTAGTAAATGTACCCCTCTGTGTATATATATATATATATATATATACACACACACACACACACACACACACACACAATTGTGATGATACTTAGCCTGGAACCTGACTGTGAAAATTACTTACACAATGGTGAAAATGGCATCGCAACCGTTTCAGTGGTTTAGAAATGTATCTCAATCAGACAAGCAAACAACAAACAGGCAGACTTCCATGTATAAGATGTATAGAAGATACACCCTTAAAAGAGAAGTCATGATCGCTTTAGTATAAATGTAGACACATGAGAACGATTAAGTGTATGGATTACAAATGATCTGACTCATTTGGTGAAATGTAGGAAAGCTTGTAAAACTGAGTTTTCTATTTTGTTCCCTCTTGAGAGTGTGCTTAATGCTCCATCAGCTGCATTCAGATATTATTGGCTGCTCAAACTTTGAGATTTCGGGATAACTTAGTAGTTTTTTGCTGGAGAAGTACTTTCATCTCCATACAAGTTATATGCTGCTGGCGTAGGTAGTAAACACAGCAAGTACCTCCCCTGTGCTCTCAGGCCTTGTCTGCACTGGCAGCTGGTAAACTCATTAGTGTTATAGCTGTAACGGGTCCAGGACTTGGTAGCGAGTCCTACTATACCAGCACAAAAAAAGCACGTTAAGGCCCGGAACCATGCGCCATGCGTCTGAATGTGCAAGCACTGAGACGCTCACTTTGACGCTGAAATTATGCTTGCCTCACCTTTAGATGCATCCATTAGCTGCGCCATAGAAACTTGCACCTGCCCCATGCTAAGTGCAGAATCTCCATCAGAACATGGCCTCCAATGTTCTAAACATCAGAATTAATGAACATCTATGCCATATCCATAACAAGAAAGACAACCACAGCATACCTGTGCACTTTGCCGAGGTACATTCAAGCAGACCAGAACTACTTGACTTCTTTGTCAGATTGAAAATAACCGTGTGATTGTGACAGGGCTGTCCTGCAGATGTCTTATGCTGCTTGTTGGAGATCCAGCTGGCTGCTTCTGCTAATCAAAGATGGGCAGTTTGTGTCCTGCAGTCTGAGTCTCACTGCAGTGCCCAAAACAAGGTATGCTGCACCTGCCACCACCAACTAAAAACTATAATAATTATATTGTGCTGGGGTGCCTTCCAGGCTCCCATAACTAATGGAACAGGTGACCAACATTTCAAGGCCCAATCAGCCTTTTCATCAGGGTGAAACATTGGCTGTAGGAGAGCATCCTGGTTTATTACCAATCATTACCTGATGGCGGAATCTGTGAGGCTACACCCCCTGTGATACCACACCCCTTATCTGGGAGCACACGTGTCTTAGGTGCATGTAAATATAACTATTATCGTTCCCCTATCATGGTGCCCCCCCCTTTCATTTTCTTCTGGATCCGCCCCTGAATGGTGTAAAACACTTTACTCAAATATTTCCAGTTCATAAGTATACAGTGTGTAAGACAATATAAGGAACAGTGTGTCACACAATATATACAGTACAGTGTGGTCGATATCCTTAATATTCAACTTGCAAAGAACTATGCCTGTGCAAATGAACAGTAATACTGATTTACAAACATAAAAAATAGAGGAGCCGTACATCACGGTCTGGTGCACCATCCCAGTAAGCACCAGACCGTCACGTATGCATCTGGAGAGACTATCGGTAACACCAATCTCCTCTGCACCTCTGAGAGCATGTGCAATAATGTAATCTGTATTTAGAGCTGCAAGTATTTTGCTTGCATCACATTGAACTTGGAAAGGCCGATAAGATGGGTCTACATACAAGGACATGCAGTCTGGAGATGTGTTCTATTCCAAGCATGCCCTATGCTCTTTATTGTGTATGTTTTTTGATTTGGTGGCTGTTGTTTTTTTTGTGTGTTGGGGGGGAAGGGGGGTTTAAAATGCAACACCTAGATTCTGATATGGAGCTGCTGCATATGTTTGCAACACAGGGTAGCGATAACATATTGGCCTGTTCCTATTGTATTAGCCAGCATCTGAATGTGAAAGGCCTGAAAGTCCACCATCAGCATCTCTGCGCGCTGTAACACCGCTGGTGATTCCTGACACGCCACCATCAGTACTTGCACCAGCGCTATAGCAGGTGAAGTTTCCCCACCTGAACAAAGCCTCTGAGTCTCTGCGGCTGCAGCTCTGCATCTGAGAACGCAGCCGCTTCCACTGAAACCCCTACAACACTCCCAAAACACGCCGGTCACTATGTAAATGTATTTTTTATTTTTTATTGAAGCATCACATGTTCATTTGTACTTCTAGCCGGATGCCGTAACAGGAAATATTCAGTGACAATAACAAAGCAAAGAATAAGCAGAGCAGATTGTCTGCACTGGAGATAAACATAATACAGTATATGTAGCTCATATAAATATATATATATATATATATATATATGCGAAAGCCCTCACTGACTGACTGACTCATCACTAATTCTCTTACTTCTTACTTCCCGATATGTGAGGAAGCTGAAACTTAACATCTGTATTCTTCAGGTGGGAAATAGGAACTATGTCATTTAAATTTTAATAAACTTCCTCTAAGGGAATGACGTCATTACCGATGCGTGGCTTGCTTTGCGTGAACAATAACGTCCAAACGGACAATGGCCCTCATTCCGAGTTGTTCGCTCGGTAATTTTCTTCGATCACAGCGATGTTCCGCAAACTGCGCATGCGCAATGTTCGCACTGCGACTGCGCCAAGTAAATTTGCTAAGAAGTTTGGTATTTTACTCACGGCATTACGAGGTTTTTTCTTCGTTCTGGTGATCGTAATGTGATTGACAGGAAGTGGGTGTTTCTGGGCGGAAACTGGCCGTTTTATGGGAGTGTGTGAAAAAACGCTACCGTTTCTGGGAAAAACGCGGGAGTGGCTGGAGAAACGGGGGAGTGTCTGGGCGAACGCTGGGTGTGTTTGTGACATCAAACCAGGAACGAAACTGACTGAACTGATCGCAGTGGCAGAGTAAGTCCCGAGCTACTCAGAAACTGCTAAGAAATTTCTATTCGCAATTTTGAGAATCTTTCGTTCGCAATTTTGCTAAGCTAAGATTCACTCCCAGTAGGCGGCGGCTTAGCGTATGCAATGCTGCTAAAAGCAGCTTGCGAGCGAACAACTCGGAATGACCACCAATGTGATCAAAATTTGGATTGCACCTCCAGTGTGTAGAATTTAATAAACTATAAAAATGCGAAAGCCCTCACTCACTCACTCACTCACTCACTCACTCACTCACTCACTCACTCACTCACCACTTAATTCTGTTACTTCCCAATATGTTAGGAAGATGAAACAACCATAAGTATTCTGCAGGTGGGAAATAGGAAAACTACTATGTAATTGGAATTCTAATAAACCTCCCCTAAGGGGATGAAAAGGGTGCTGACATAATGATGTTTTCACCGATGCGGACAACATTTGGATTGCACCTACAGTTTGTAGAATTTCATAAACTACAAGAAATATCCTGTCACTTTTTACCGTATCTGCAACAGGTGCTCCTCGGGTAACGCCAAGAACCATGGATTAATATTTACATACATTAAGACATCTCAAATTTACATATCTATAGATTTACCTAATTTTTAACACTCATTTATATTTACAACCGTGAAAATCAGAAACTACTGTGCGAACAATGGGTAGAACGGTTAGTTGAAACATAAAAGAAAAATACAAAAAGAAAAAGTTTTGTCTCCTGTCTCTCTCCGTGCACCCTTTGTTAAAGTCGCCCCCCCCCCCCCCCATTCCCCGCTTCAAATTGTATCCTATAGCCACATCCCCACCTGAAAATGCAATAGGATGGTCCCCTCACAAGCTAAATACCGGGAGGTATAGTGTAAACTTTTAGGAATTTGATCTTAAATTTAGGTGATAGAGTGTCTATAAACTATAAAGCTCTCCCACATATCAGAAAACCTTTCTGTTTTTGATTCTTTAGCAAGAACCATGTTTATCCAATTCATTCTAAAAAGATAAAAAATATTTGCCCTTAAATATCGATAGTTGGATGGTTCCACATCGCAAGGATGGCCTTACGAGCTGCTGCTCCAATAGCCATTGGCAAGCATCTACCACCAGGAGTGATACAGGGCCGAGCAGGAATAATCCAGATAGCCCACTCCACTATGAGCATCAAACAATTGACAAGGAAGCCTCCGAGGGGTGGGTGGGGGGCTGCTCATTTCACCCACAGGGTGAAATGAACAATGTGCTAGATTGTGCCTGCATGCAGGCCAATATAGCACTGGCGATAGTGATGTGTGGGACTGCACATCGCTATCGCTGTGGTGCTTACACAAGGAGAGATCCGTGCTTAACTTCTAAGCACTATATAGAAAAATTAGAATATGCACCCCCTATTGGGATGAGCAACTTTTTTGGGTATGGAAGTTTATATTTTTCTGGTAATCCTACCAAGTTTTTACTTTTCCAAAGACAAGTCTCTATTGCATCCGTAGGTTAGCCTCAAATAAAAAACAAGGACACTTCTCATAGGTTGGAAACAAGTGATGATTGATAATCAATATGGTTTGCTTCGTACCCTTTTTAGGCCTCCAATAGGCCAAGTAATGCACCTGTTTTACACGTGCAATACTTGACCTATTGGAGGCCTAAAAAGGTCATTTTTCAAACTTCTCTTTCTGAATATTCACCTCAAAGAGATATAGAAAAAGCTCCACATAGCATAAAACCACACCTTTTAATCAGTCATAATAAAATGACCACATAAAAATAAGAATTTACTTACCGATAATTCTATTTCTCGTAGTCCGTAGTGGATGCTGGGGACTCCGTCAGGACCATGGGGAATAGCGGCTCCGCAGGAGACAGGGCACAAAAGTAAAAGCTTTAGGATCAGGTGGTGTGCACTGGCTCCTCCCCCTATGACCCTCCTCCAAGCCTCAGTTAGGATACTGTGCCCGGACGAGCGTACACAATAAGGAAGGATTTTGAATCCCGGGTAAGACTCATACCAGCCACACCAATCACACTGTACAACCTGTGATCTGAACCCAGTTAACAGCATGATAACAGAGGAGCCTCTGAAAAGATGGCTCACAACAATAATAACCCGATTTTTGTAACAATAACTATGTACAAGTATTGCAGACAATCCGCACTTGGGATGGGCGCCCAGCATCCACTACGGACTACGAGAAATAGAATTATCGGTAAGTAAATTCTTATTTTCTCTGACGTCCTAAGTGGATGCTGGGGACTCCGTCAGGACCATGGGGATTATACCAAAGCTCCCAAACGGGCGGGAGAGTGCGGATGACTCTGCAGCACCGAGTGAGAGAACTCCAGGTCCTCCTCAGCCAGGGTGTGCCCCTGACCAAGTAGCAGCTCGGCAAAGTTGTAAAGCCGAGACCCCTCGGGCAGCCGCCCAAGATGAGCCCACCTTCCTTGTGGAATGGGCATTTACATATTTTGGCTGTGGCAGGCCTGCCACAGAATGTGCAAGCTGAATTGTACTACACATCCAACTAGCAATCGTCTGCTTAGAAGCAAGAGCATCCAGTTTGTTGGGTGCATACAGGATAACAGCAAGTCAGTTTTCCTGACTCCAGCCGTCCTGGAAACCTATATTTTCAGGGCCCTGACAACATCCAGCAACTTGGAGTCCTCCAAGTCCCTAGTAGCCGCAGGTACCACAATAAGCTGGTTCAGGTGAAACGCTGACACCACCTTAGGGAGAAACTGGGGACGAGTCCGCAGCTCTGCCCTGTCCGAATGGACAATCAGATATGGGCTTTTGTGAGACAAAGCCGCCAATTCTGACACTCGCCTGGCCGAGGCCAGGGCCAACATCATGGTCACTTTCCATGTGAGATATTTCAAATCCACAGATTTGAGCGGTTTAAACCAATGTGATTTGAGGAATCCCAGAACTACGTTGAGATCCCACAGTGCCACTGGAGGCACAAAAGGGGGTTGTATATGCAGTACTCCCTTGACAAACTTCTGGACTTCAGGAACTGAAGCCAATTCTTTCTGGAAGAAAATCGACAGGGCCGAAATTTGAACCTTAATGGACCCCAATTTGAGGCCCATAGACACTCCTGTTTGCAGGAAATGCAGGAATCGACCGAGTTGAAATTTCTTCGTGGGGCCTTCCTGGCCTCACACCACGCAACATATTTTCGCCACATGTGGTGATAATGTTGTGCGGTCACCTCCTTCCTGGCTTTGACCAGGGTAGGAATGACCTCTTCCGGAATGCCTTTTTCCCTTAGGATCCGGCGTTCAACCGCCATGCCGTCAAACGCAGCCGCGGTAAGTCTTGGAACAGACATGGTACTTGCTGAAGCAAGTCCCTTCTTAGCGGCAGAGGCCATGAGTCCTCTGTGAGCATCTCTTGAAGTTCCTGGTACCAAGTCCTTCTTGGCCAATCCGGAGCCACGAGTATAGTTCTTACTCCTCTACGTCTTATAATTCTCAGTATCTTAGGTATGAGAAGCAGAGGAGGGAACACATACACCGACTGATACACCCACGGTGTTACCAAAACGTCCACAGCTATTGCCTGAGGGTCTCTTGACCTGGCGCAATACCTGTCCAGTTTTTTGTTCAGGCGGGACGTCATCATGTCCACCTTTGGTCTTTCCCAACGGTTCACAATCATGTGGAAGACTTCCCGATGAAGTCCCCACTCTCCCGGGTGGAGGTCGTGCTGAGGAAGTCTGCTTCCCAGTTGTCCACTCCCGGAATGAACACTGCTGACAGTGCTATCACATGATTTTCCGCCCAGCGAAGAATCCTTGCAGTTTCTGCCATTGCCCTCCTGCTTCTTGTGCCGCCCTGTCTGTTTACGTGGGCGACTGCCGTGATGTTGTCCCACTGGATCAATACCGGCTGACCTTGAAGCAGAGGTCTTGCTAAGCTTAGAGCATTGTAAATTGCTCTTAGCTCCAGTACATTTATGTGGAGAGAAGTCTCCAGACTTGATCACACTCCCTGGAAATTTTTTCCTTGTGTGACTGCTCCCCAGCCTTTCAGGCTGGCATCCGTGGTCACCAGGACCCAGTCCTGAATGCCGAATCTGTGGCCCTTAAGTAGATGAGCACTCTGCAGCCACCACAGAAGAGACACCCTTGTCCTTGGAGACAGGGTTATCCGCTGATGCATCTGAAGATGCGATCCGGACCATTTTTCCAGCAGATCCCACTGAAAAGTTCTTGCGTGAAATCTGCCGAATGGAATCGCTTCGTAAGAAGCCACCATTTTTCCCAGGACCCTTGTGCAATGATGCACTGACACTTTTCCTGGTTTTAGGAGGTTCCTGACTAGCTCGGATAACTCCCTGGCTTTCTCCTCCGGGAGAAACACCTTTTTCTGGACTGTGTCCAGAATCATCCCTAGGAACAGCAGACGTGTCGTCGGAGACAGCTGCGATTTTGGAATATTTAGAATCCACCCGTGCTGTCGTAGAACTACTTGAGATAGTGCTCCTCCGACCTCCAACTGTTCTCTGGACCTTGCCCTTATCAGGAGATCGTCCAAGTAAGGGATAATTAAGACGCCTTTTCTTTGAAGAAGAATCATCATTTCGGCCATTACCTTGGTAAAGACCCGGGGTGCCGTGGACAATCCAAACGGCAGCGTCTGAAACTGATAGTGACAGTTTTGTACCACGAACCTGAGGTACCCTTGGTGAGAAGGGCAAATTGGGACATGGAGGTAAGGATCCTTGATGTCCAGGGACACCATATAGTCCCCTTCTTCCTGGTTCGCTATCACTGCTCTGAGTGACTCCATCTTGATTTGAACCTTTGTATGTAAGTGTTCAAATATTTCAGATTTAGAATAGGTCTCACCGAGCCGTCTGGCTTCAGTACCACAAATAGTGTGGAATAATACCCTTTTCCTTGTTGTAGGAGGGGTACTTTGATTATCACCTGCTGGGAATACAGCTTGTGAATTGTTTCCAATAATGCCTCCCTGTCGGAGGGAGACGTTGGTAAAGCAGATTTCAGGAACCTGCGAGGGGGAGACGTCTCGAATTTCCAATCTGTACCCCTGGGATACTACTTGTAGGATCCAGGGGTCCACTTGCGAGTGAGCCCACTGCGCGCTGAAACTCTTGAGACGACCCCCCCCCCCCCACCGCACCCGAGTCCGCTTGTACGGCCCCAGCGTCATGCTGAGGACTTGGCAGAAGCGGTGGAGGGCTTCTGTTCCTGGGAAGGGGCTGCCTGCTGCAGTCTTCTTCCGTTCCTCTACCCCTGGGCAGATATGACTGGCCTTTTGCCCGCTTGCCCTTATGGGGACGAAAGGACTGAGGCTGAAAAGACGGTGTCTTTTTCTGCTGAGATGTGACTTGGGGTAAAAAGGTGGATTTTCCAGCTGTTGCCATGGCCACCAGGTCCGATGGACCGACCCCAAATAACTCCTCCCCTTTATACGGCAATACTTCCATGTGCCGTTTGGAATGTGCATCACCTGACCACTGTCGTGCCCATAAACATCTTCTGGCAGACATGGACATCGCACTTACTCATGATGCCAGAGTGCAAATATCCCTCTGTGCATCTCGTATATATAGAAATGCTCTATAGTCAATAAAATACTGTCCCTGTCAAGGGTATCAATATTTTCAGTCAGGGAATCCGACCAAGCCACCCCAGCGCTGCACATCCAGGCTGAGGTGATCGCTGGTCGCAGTATAACACCAGTATGTGTGTATATACTTTTTAGGATATTTTTCAGCCTCCTATTAGCTGGCTCCTTGAGGGCGGCCGTATCTGGAGACGGTAACGCCACTTGTTTTGATAAGCGTGTGAGCGCCTTATCCACCCTAAGGGGTGTTTCCCAACTCGCCATAACTTCTGGCGGGAAAAGGTATACCGCCAATAATTTTCTATCGGGGGAAACCCACGCATCATCACACACTTCATTTAATTTATCTGATTCAGGAAAAACTACAGGTAGTTTTTTCACACCCCACATAATACCCTTTTTTGTGGTACTTGTAGTATCAGAAATATGTAACACCTCCTTCATTGCCCTTAACATGTAACGTGTGGCCCTAAAGGAAAATACGTTTGTTTCTTCACCGTCGACACTGGAGTCAGTGTCCCTGTCTGTGTCTGTGTCGACCGACTGAGGTAAATGGGCGTTTTAAAGCCCCTGACGGTGTTTGAGACGCCTGGACAGGTACTAATTTGTTTGCCGGCCGTCTCATGTCGTCAACCGACCTTGCAGCGTGTTGACATTATCACGTAATTCCCTAAATACGCCATCCATTCCGGTGTCGACTCCCTAGAGAGTGAAATCACCATTACAGGCAATTGCTCCGCCTCCTCACCAACATCGTCCTCATACATGTCGACACACACGTACCGACACCCAGCACACACACAGGGAATGCTCTGATAGAGGACAGGACCCCACTAGCCCTTTGGGGAGACAGAGGGAGAGTTTGCCAGCACACACCAAAACGCTATAATTATACAGGGACAACCTTTATATAAGTGTTTTCCCCTTATAGCATCTTAATATATAATCATATCGCCAAATAAGTGCCCCCCCTCTCTGTTTTAACCCTGTTTCTGTAGTGCAGTGCAGGGGAGAGCCTGGGAGCCTTCCCACCAGCAGTTCTGTGAGGGAAAATGGCGCTGTGTGCTGAGGAGAATAGGCCCCGCCCCCTTTTCGGCGGGCTTCTTCTCCCGTTTTTCTGACAACCTGGCAGGGGTTAAATACATCCATATAGCCCCAGAGGCTATATGTGATGTATTTTTAGCCAGTATAGGTATTTTCATTGCTGCCCAGGGCGCCCCCCCAAGCGCCCTGCACCCTCAGTGACCGTTGGTGTGAAGTGTGCTGAGAGCAATGGCGCACAGCTGCAGTGCTGTGCGCTACCTTAAGAAGACTGGGAAGTCTTCAGCCGCCGATTTCTGGACCTCTTCTCTCTTCAGCATCTGCAAGGGGGTCGGCGGCGCGGCTCCGGTGACCCATCCAGGCTGTACCTGTGATCGTCCCTCTGGAGCTAGTGTCCAGTAGCCTAAGAAGCCAATCCATCCTGCACGCAGGTGAGTTCACTCCTTCTCCCCTAAGTCCCTCGATGCAGTGAGCCTGTTGCCAGCAGGACTCACTGAAAATAAAAAACCTAACAAAACTTTTACTCTAAGCAGCTCTTTAGGAGAGCCACCTAGATTGCACCCTTCTCGGCCGGGCACAAAGATCTAACTGAGGCTTGGAGGAGGGTCATAGGGGGAGGAGCCAGTGCACACCACCTGATCCTAAAGCTTTTACTTTTGTGCCCTGTCTCCTGCGGAGCCGCTATTCCCCATGGTCCTGACGGAGTCCCCAGCATCCACTTAGGACGTCAGAGAAATATCAGGAGCACAATAGTACCGTGTATGGCCTTTTTTGTCCCAAGGCATAGGCAATCACATGGAAAGGATAGATGGCAAACCCGGGTAAAAGATATCCTCCTGGTTACCGAGCGTGGACACAAAACAGGTCAGAACAAAGTCTTTCACAGCTGCTCACTTGACCACCAACGCGTTTCAACTCAATAAAGTCTTCCTGAGGGTGTACTGCAGTGGTCTCAATTCAACGTATTTATACTCTATACAGTTTACACACCCACTTCCTGTTACTAGGTGGGTGGAGATTCAATAAACATAACATATTATAATACAGAATGTGTATAATCACAAAAAATTCCTTCAGATAATAAATAACGGGAGCTAATTCTCATAATTTTAGAAGATAAAAAGTATTACAAACCTGCAATTGCAGGTATCTTATTTGAAACTTCCGCCTGAAGTGATGTAAGAGTCTAGAAATATTCAAAAATATAGATTTTATAGTAATGAAAATAAACTAGTTTTCCCCTATTTTATTGACACAATATGTGTAGCCAGTTTGTCTAAGTAGAATGGTGTTTGTAGACCCAGCTAGGGACGTGTAGATCACTTCAGCGATATACATGTCGCTGGGACCGGATGTTTAGGGATCGCGCACGCTCCACTGTTAGTGGAACACACCCGGCTTCCGTTGTGTCACCTCAGTGTAGTTAGCGCCGTGTGACCGGAAGTTAGGGGACTGCGGTTAAATTTGGCGACAGTTAAATTTAGCGCCGTAACAAAGTATCCAGGGGATTCTGACAATCTGCTTCTGAGAAGGCCCTGAACTCTATACTAATGTAGTGTTGGGCTGCAAGATACGCCATAGGGTAAGCATCTAAAACTCCACATTTAGCTCAACCCTTCTAATACTCCAGAGTAGTGGATTATCCCTTAGTTGTGATGAGGCAAGTGTAGAAAGCTGGTAAGGCCCCCCCCCCCCCAGAAATTCCCTTTCTAAGAATAAGTTTGTATATAGTATATGTCGTGACTGTGAAGCCAGCCAATGAGGTATCGTAATATCCAAGCATAAGAATAGAGCATGGGGTTGGGGAAGTTATTAATGGGTTGTTGTAATTTTGGTAAACTATTCCTAGGCTTTCTATTCCAGATAAATTTGTGGAAAAGATAGTTTATGTATTGAATATCCTTTTGGGGCACAACAAGAGGTAGAGATTGTATTAGATATAGCAATCAGGGAAAGAAATAATTTTAATGAGACTAGCTATCCCCGGCTTCAACTTTTCAGTGTCGCCCAGGGACCAGAAAATCTTTTGCTTGTTACAGCTCCTAGCCTCCACCATTAGAAAAGCCAGGCTATGCCACATACAATGGCCTACAGGAAACCACAAGCAGACTTGGCGGTGCCAGGGCCGAAACTAAGCAATTTAGTGCCCCCCACCAAAAAAAATAAAAAAATATAAAAAATAAATAAATAAAATAAAATAAATGAAAATAAATACATTAAAAAACCCAATAAAAAAATAAATAAATAAAATAAATAAATTATAAATAATAAAAGAAAATTAAAAAAACACACACACACACACACACTCACACTATGTGTATATATATATATATATATATATATATGCACTTCAAGATATCCGCACTCAAATATTAATAAGCAACTGTGTGGTGCTCCATCAAGATCCAAAAGGGTCAATTAATATAAAGCAGTATGAACAAGCACTCACTGTTCAAAAATGTACAGTTGATTGAAGAAAAAATAGTTCCTTTATTTACTCACAGACCATAGAAAAGTGCAAATGTGCATATATTATATATATATATATATATATATATATATAGTGATGTGCACCGGAAATTTTTCGGGTTTTGTGTTTTGGTTTTGGGTTCGGTTCCGCGGCCGTGTTTTGGGTTCGGACGCGTTTTGGCAAAACCTCACCGAAATTTTTTTGTCGGATTCGGGTGTGTTTTGGATTCGGGTGTTTTTTTCAAAAAACCCTAAAAAACAGCTTAAATCATAGAATTTGGGGGTCATTTTGATCCCATAGTATTATTAACCTCAATAACCATAATTTCCACTAATTTTCAGTCTATTCTGAACACCTCACATCTCACAATATTATTTTTAGTCCTAAAATTTGCACCGAGGTCGCTGGATGGCTAAGCTAAGCGACCCAAGTGGCCGACACAAACACCTGGCCCATCTAGGAGGTGCACTGCAGTGTCAGACAGGGTGGCCCTTCAAAAAAATTGTCCCCAAACAGCACATGATGCAAAGAAAAAAAGAGGCGCAATGAGGTAGCTGTGTGACTAAGCTAAGCGACCCAAGTGGCCGACACAAACACCTGGCCCATCTAGGAGTGGCACTGCAGTGTCACGCAGGATGGCCCTTCAAAAAAATACTCCCCAAACAGCACATGATGCAAAGAAAAAAAGAGGCGCAATGAGGTAGCTGTGTGACTAAGCTAAGCGACCCTAGTGGCCGACACAAACACCTGGCCCATCTAGGAGTGGCACTGCAGTGTCACGCAGGATGGCCCTTCAAAAAAATACTCCCCAAACAGCACATGATGCAAAGAAAAAAAGAGGCGCAATGAGGTAGCTGTGTGACTAAGATAAGCGACCCAAGTGGCCGACACAAACATCTGGCCCATCTAGGAGTGGCACTGCAGTGTCACGCAGGATGGCCCTTCAAAAAAATACTCCCCAAACAGCACATGACGCAAAGAAAAAAAGAGGCGCAATGAGGTAGCTGTGTGACTAAGCTAAGCGACCCTAGTGGCCGACACAAACACCTGGCCCATCTAGGAGTGGCACTGCAGTGTCACGCAGGATGGCCCTTCAAAAAAATACTCCCCAAACAGCACATGATGCAAAGAAAAATGAAAGAAAAAAGAGGTGCAAGATGGAATTGTCCTTGGGCCCTCCCACCCACCCTTATTTTGTATAAACAGGACATGCACACTTTAACGAACCCATCATTTCAGTGACAGGGTCTGCCACACGACTGTGACTGAAATGACTGGTTGGTTTGGGCCCCCACCAAAAAAGAAGCAATCAATCTCTCCTTGCACAAACTGGCTCTACAGAGGCAAGATGTCCACCTCCTCCTCATCGTCCGATTCATCACCCCTTTCACTGTGTACATCCCCCTCCTCACAGATTATTAATTCGTCCCCACTGGAATCCACCATCTCAGGTCCCCGTGTACTTTCTGGAGGCAATTGCTGCTGGTGAATGTCTCCACGGAGGAATTGATTATAATTCATTTTAATGAACATCATCTTCTCCACATTTTCTGGAAGTAACCTCGTACGCCGATTGCTGACAAGGTGAGCGGCTGCACTAAACACTCTTTCGGAGTACACACTGGAGGGAGGGCAACTTAGGTAGAATAAAGCCAGTTTCTGCAAGGGCCTCCAAATTGCCTCTTTTTCCTGCCAGTATACGTACGGACTGTCTGACGTGCCTACTTGGATGCGGTCACTCATATAATCCTCCACCATTCTTTCAATGGTGAGAGAATCATATGCAGTGACAGTAGACGACATGTCAGTAATCGTTGGCAGGTCCTTCAGTCCGGACCAGATGTCAGCACTCGCTCCAGACTGCCCTGCATCACCGCCAGCGGGTGGGCTCGGAATTCTTAGCCTTTTCCTCGCACCCCCAGTTGCAGGAGAATGTGAAGGAGGAGCTGTTGACGGGTCACGTTCCGCTTGACTTGACAATTTTCTCACCAGCAGGTCTTTGAACCCCTGCAGACTTGTGTCTGCCGGAAAGAGAGATACAACGTAGGTTTTAAATCTAGGATCGAGGCCGGTGGCCAAAATGTAGTGCTCTGATTTCAACAGATTGACCACCCGTGAATCCTGGTTAAGCGAATGAAGGGCTCCATCCACCAGTCCCACATGCCTAGCGGAATCTTCAATTCAATTTAGCTCCTCCTTCAATGTCTCCAGCTTCTTCTGTAAAAGCCTGATGAGGGGAATGACCTGACTCAGGCTGGCAGTGTCTGAACTGACTTCACGTGTGGCAAGTTCAAAGGGTTGCAGAACCTTGCACAACGTTGAAATCATTCTCCACTGCGCTTGAGACAGGAGCATTCCACCTCCTTTGCCTATATCGTGGCCAGATGTATAGGTTTGAATGGCCTTTTGCTGCTCCTCCACCTCGTTACCACCTCTTGCTTCAGATGATGGCAGGGCAGGTTCAGGTATTTTTGGTGGTGCTCCAGTCTTCTGTACTCGGTGCCTGAACGCCGAAAGTGGCCCGCAATTCTTCGGGCCACCGACAGCATCTCTTGCACGCCCCTGTCGTTTTTTAAATAATTCTGCACCACCAAATTCAAGGTATGTGCAAAACATGGGACGTGCTGGAATTTGCCCAGATGTAATGCACGCACAATATTGCTGGCATTGTCCGATGTCACAAATCCCCAGGAGAGTCCAATTGGGGTAAGCCATTCTGCGATGATCTTCCTCAGTTGCCGTAAGAGGTTTTCAGCTGTGTGCGTATTCTGGAAAGCGGTGATACAAAGCGTAGCCTGCCTAGGAACGAGTTGGCGTTTGCGAGATGCTGCTACTGGTGCCGCCGCTGCTGTTCTTGCAGCGGGAGGCAATACATCTACCCAGTGGGCTGTCACAGTCATATAGTCCTGAGTCTGCCCTGCTCCACTTGTCCACATGTCCGTGGTTAAGTGGACATTGGGTACAACTGCATTTTTTAGGACACTGGTGAGTCTTTTTCTGAGGTCTGTGTACATTTTCGGTATCGCCTGCCTAGAGAAATGGAACCTAGATGGTATTTGGTACCGGGGACACAGTACCTCAATCAAGTCTATAGTTGGCTCTGAATTAACGATGGATACCGGAACCACGTTTCTCACCACCCAGGCTGCCAAGGCCTCAGTTATCCGCTTTGCAGCAGGATGACTGCTGTGATATTTCATCTTCCTCGCAAAGGACTGTTGTACAGTCAATTGCTTACTGGAAGTAGTACAAGTGGTCTTCTGACTTCCCCTCTGGGATGACGATCGACTCCCAGCAGCAACAACAGCAGCGCCAGCAGCAGTAGGCGTTACACTCAAGGATGCATCGGAGGAATCCCAGGCAGGAGAGGACTCGTCAGACTTGCCAGTGACATGGCCTGCAGGACTATTGGCTTTCCTGAGTAAGGAGGAAATTGACACTGAGGGAGTTGGTGGTGTGGTTTGCAGGAGCTTGGTTACAAGAGGAAGGGATTTACTGGTCAGTGGACTGCTTCCGCTGTCGCCCAAAGTTTTTGAACTTGTCACTGACTTATGATGAATGCGCTGCAGGTGACGTATAAGGGAGGATGTTCCGAGGTGGTTAACGTCCTTACCCCTACTTATTACAGCTTGACAAAGGCAACACACGGCTTGACACCTGTTGTCCGCATTTGTGTTGAAATAATTCCACACCGAAGAGCTGATTTTTTTTGTATTTTGACCAGGCATGTCAATGGCCATATTCCTCCCACGGACAACAGGCGTCTCCCCGGGTGCCTGACTTAAACAAACCACCTCACCATCAAAATCCTCCTTGTCAATTTCCTCCCCAGCGCCAGCAACACCCATATCCTCATCCTGGTGTACTTCAACACTGACATCTTCAATTTGACTATCAGGAACTGGACTGCGGGTGCTCCTTCCAGCACTTGCAGGGGGCGTGCAAATGGTGGAAGGTGCAAGCTCTTCCCGTCCAGTGTTGGGAAGGTCAGGCATCGCAACCGACACAATTGGACTCTCCTTGTGGATTTGTGATTTCGAAGAACGCACAGTTCTTTGCTGTGCTTTTGCCAGCTTAAGTCTTTTCTTTTTTCTACCGAGAGGATGAGTGCTTCCATCCTCATGTGAAGCTGAACCACTAGCCATGAACATAGGCCAGGGCCTCAGCCGTTCCTTGCCACTCCGTGTCGTAAATGGCATATTGGCAAGTTTACGCTTCTCCTCAGACGCTTTTAATTTTGATTTTTGGGTCATTTTACTGATCTTTTGTGTTTTGGATTTTACATGCTCTGTACTATGACATTGGGCATCGGCCTTGGCAGACGACGTTGATGGCATTTCATCGTCTCGGCCATGACTAGTGGCAGCAGCTTCAGCACGAGGTGGAAGTGGATCTTGATCTTTCCCTATTTTTTTAACCTCCACATTTTTGTTCTCCATATTTTCATGCGCACAACTAAAAGGCACCACAGGTATACAATGTAGATGGATGGATAGTATACTTATGGACGACGAGTGACGACACAGAGGTAGGTACAGCAGTGGCCTACCGTACTGCTATATACAGTATAATAAATGGACCTGGTGGACACTGTCAGCAAACTGCTAAACTAGTATAAAGAAAAAAAGCCACCACAGGTATACAATGTAGATGGATGGATAGTATACTTATGGACGACGAGTGACGACACAGAGGTAGGTACAGCAATGGCCTACCGTACTGCTATATACAGTATAATGGACCTGGTGGACACTGTCAGCAGACTGCTAAACTAGTACTACTAGTATAAAGAAAAAAAGGCACCACAGGTATACAATGTAGATGGATGGATAGTATACTTATGGACGACGAGTGACGACACAGAGGTAGGTACAGCAGTGGCCTACCGTACTGCTATATACAGTATAATGGACCTGGTGGACACTGTCAGCAGACTGCGTTTATAGTATATAAAAAAAAGACACCACAGGTATACAATGTAGATGGATGGATAGTATACTTATGGACGACGAGTGACGACACAGAGGTAGGTACAGCAGTGGCCTACCGTACTGCTATATACAGTATAATAAATGGACCTGGTGGACACTGTCAGCAAACTGCTAAACTAGTATAAAGAAAAAAAGCCACCACAGGTATACAATGTAGATGGATGGATAGTATACTTATGGACGACGAGTGACGACACAGAGGTAGGTACAGCAGTGGCCTACCGTACTGCTATATACAGTATAATGGACCTGGTGGACACTGTCAGCAGACTTCGTTTATAGTATAAAAAAAAAAGACACCACAGGTATACAATGTAGATGGATGGATACTTAGTATACTTATGGACGACGAGTGACGACACAGAGGTAGGTACAGCAGTGGCCTACCGTACTGCTATATACAGTATAATGGACCTGGTGGACACTGTCAGCAGACTGCGTTTATAGTATAAAAAAAAAGACACCACAGGTATACAATGTAGATGGATGGATAGTATACTTATGGACGATGAGTGACGACACAGAGGTAGGTACAGCAGTGGCCTACCGTACTGCTATATACAGTATAATGGACCTGGTGGACACTGTCAGCAGACTGCGTTTATAGTATAAAAAAAAAGACACCACAGGTATACAATGTAGATGGATGGATAGTATACTTATGGACGACGAGTGACGACACAGAGGTAGGTAGAGCAGTGGCCTACCGTACTGCTATATACAGTATAATGGACCTGGTGGACACTGTCAGCAGACTGCGTTTATAGTATAAAAAAAAAAGATACCACAGGTATACAATGTAGATGGATGGATACTTAGTATACTTATGGACGACGAGTGACGACACAGAGGTAGGTACAGCAGTGGCCTACCGTACTGCTATATACAGTATAATGGACCTGGTGGACACTGTCAGCAGACTGCGTTTATAGTATAAAAAAAAGACACCACAGGTATACAATGTAGATGGATGGATACTTAGTATACTTATGGACGACGAGTGATGACACAGAGGTAGGTACAGCAGTGGCCTACCGTACTGCTATATACAGTATAATGGACCTGGTGGACACTGTCAGCAGACTGCGTTTATAGTATAAAAAAAAAAGACACCACAGGTATACAATGTAGATGGATGGATAGTATACTTATGGACGACGAGTGACGACACAGAGGTAGGTACAGCAGTGGCCTACCGTACTGCTATATACAGTAAAATGGACCTGGTGGACACTGTCAGCAGACTGCGTTTATAGTATAAAAAAAAGACACCACAGGTATACAATGTAGATGGATGGATAGTATACTTATGGACGACGAGTGATGACACAGAGGTAGGTACAGCAGTGGCCTACCGTACTGCTATATACAGTATAATAAATGGACCTGGTGGACACTGTCAGCAAACTGCTAAACTAGTATAAAGAAAAAAAAGCCACCACAGGTATACAATGTAGATGGATGGATAGTATACTTATGGACGAGTGACGACACAGAGGTAGGTACAGCAGTGGCCTACCGTACTGCTATATACAGTATAATGGACCTGGTGGACACTGTCAGCAGACTGCTAAACTAGTACTACTAGTATAAAGAAAAAAAGGCACCACAGGTATACAATGTAGACGGATGGATAGTATACTTATGGACGACGAGTGACGACACAGAGGTAGGTACAGAAGTGGCCTACCGTACTGCTATATACAGTATAATGGACCTGGTGGACACTGTCAGCAGACTGCGTTTATAGTATAAAAAAAAAGACACCACAGGTATACAATGTAGATGGATGGATACTTAGTATACTTATGGACGACGAGTGACGACACAGAGGTAGGTACAGCAGTGGCCTACCGTACTGCTATATACAGTATAATGGACCTGGTGGACACTGTCAGCAGACTGCGTTTATAGTATAAAAAAAAAAGACACCACAGGTATACAATGTAGATGGATGGATACTTAGTATACTTATGGACGACGAGTGATGACACAGAGGTAGGTACAGCAGTGGCCTACCGTACTGCTATATACAGTATAATGGACCTGGTAGACACTGTCAGCAGACTGCGTTTATAGTATAAAAAAAAAGACACCACAGGTATACAATGTAGATGGATGGATACTTAGTATACTTATGGACGACGAGTGACGACACAGAGGTAGGTACAGCAGTGGCCTACCGTACTGCTATATACAGTATAATGGACCTGGTGGACACTGTCAGCAGACTGCGTTTATAGTATAAAAAAAAAGACACCACAGGTATACAGTGTAGATGGATGGATAGTATACTTATGGACGACGAGTGACGACACAGAGGTAGGTACAGCAGTGGCCTACCGTACTGCTATATACAGTATAATGGACCTGGTGGACACTGTCAGCAAACTGCTAAAAAACTACTAGTATAAAAAAAAAAGCCACAGGAGTGTTTTTCAAGCAGACAAACGTATACTGGTGGTCACTGTCAGCAAAACTCTGCACTGTACTCCTGCTATAGCTGCTCCCCAGTCCCCACAATTAAGCAGTGTGAGCACTCAGCACAGATATATCATGCAGCACACTGAGCACAGATATGGTATGGAGCGTTTTTTTCAGGCAGATAACGGATAAAAAACTGGTGGTCACTATTAGCAAAACTCTGCACTGTACTCCTCCTAACAGCTGCTCCCCACAATAAGCTAAGCAATCAGATCAACTGTGTAACTATATAAACGGAGAGGATGCCAGCCACGTCCTCTCCCTATCAATCTCAATGCACGTGTGAAAATGGCGGCGACGCGCGGCTGCTTATATAGATTCCGAATCTCGCGAGAATCCGACAGCGGGATGATGACGTTCGGGTTAACCGAGCCATACGGGAGAATCCGAGTATGGCTCGGACCCGTCTAAAAAGGGTGAAGTTCGGGGGGGTTCGGTTTCTTGGAAACCGAACCCGCTCATCACTAATATATATATATATATACACACACATATTAGCTTATCTACGGAGGTCCTGGCAAGCGTCAGGCAGCCGGGCAGGAGAGTGTGTGGAGGTGCTGGCTGGCGGGAGGGCAGAGGGAGGCTCCGGAGTCCGGTGGCTGCACATGCGGGAGGCAGAGAGAGACTTTGCAGAAGTGGCGGGACCGTGATGGTGTCATACGCGGCTGCAGGAGGTGATCGCGGCAGGCAGATGAGAAGGAGCAACTGGCCGAGGGAGCTGGGAAGAGCTCTCTGCTCCCCCTCAAGTCCAGCGCACGGGGCACGTGACCCCTTAGTATGTCAGTTGTGGAGTTTTGGGGCGTGGGACCCCCGAATTGCTTTGGCTGGGCTCCTTCAAGGCATCACAATGTAACACTTATTTTAGCAGTTTATAGCACTCTATTTGTTTTTTATCTGTAACACTTTTCACACATTTATTTCTCGCCCCGTAACACTACTAACACATAGTAGCTGCTCTAACTTATCTATTACTCTTTAACACTTCACTTGCCATCTCTTACTAGTGTGGTGCCTTGAGATGGTTTAGTTGGGCTGGCTTGGGGGTGTCCCACGCCCTAGACTTGAACCCTTAGAATGTTAGGGACTTAACTGTTGATGAGGTTACCTGGTGGGTAAGTCCATAAATTTGGCCAAAATTATGCAAAAAACACTCTCTTTTACTTGATGTTTAACTGCAAAATGTACTACAGTTCTGATTAGTAATGTTTGGAAAGTGCACCTGCATTTTTTTTTCTGTGTGTGGCACTAAAATTCTAGCATGGTAGCACCTCTCATGACATGTAGTCAGGCTGTGCAGCCTAGCCAGTGGTGGATTTCCCACTAGGCACATGAGGCACGTGCCTAGGGTCTGCACTTGATGAGGGGCGGCACACCAGGCTGATAAGGCCAGGTGATTCTTTGATTCTTTTTGTCATTAGGACTTTCTTAATATTTTATTTTGCAACTGACAGGAATCGGACAATGGGAAGAAATTGTGGTTCAAGAGCTGGTAGTGGTGTGAGGTTGAGTTGGCTACTTTGGTGGCCTTGAGGCATCTGGACTGGCCCAACAATGATGGGAGCAGTGACGTGATAAGGGTAGAAGAGGGGCAGTGGACAATAATGTTCCTAGGAGCAGTCTGACCCCTAAATCCGTCCCTGAGCCTCAGGCGCAGACTCCTTAATTATTCTTGATCACAGTGACCTCAAAAAGAATATATAACAATATCATAGCATAATACAGTCAATAAATATTGAAATCTGTGGACTCTTTCTCTCCAAAATCGCACCCAATTTGTTGGTCTACATAGGTCAGTAGACAATCAAGCCTCACAATGAAACTGAGTGTAACCGGAACTTCCACGTTCTCCTCTTTTATAGTAATCCTGATGTGATACCTCAGAGAAATGGAAAAAGTGCTCCTAATAGTGTAAAAAAGCTTTTTTTATTCAAATTCATATATTCATCCAGATAAATTGAACTCTCACCAATATATATATCACCCGGCCTCTCCAGGATAATGTGATCCCCAATTTCTCAAAACCAAACTCAAGAAAATGGAAATCCCTTCAAAAGTAAAACTTTTTAATGACCAGCTAAAACATACATAAAAACACAAGGTGAATTGGACTCTCACTGGCTTGGAATGTCTACATAACAAGTAGATAGTCACGCGTAGTTGGAAAATCACCCGGCGTCCCCGGATAATGCGATCGTCCCAGCGTCAGTCCAATGTCCAAAAAATACTCTCCTTCCACCTAGAATAAGTAGGCTTGTCATAGTATCCCTTTAATCCAGGACAAATATTATTTACACAGGTTCTGTGGCTGAACAAAACCAGGTGGAATGCTGACTTGAATTTAGAAAGCCCCATTACTTGTGTAAATCATATGTGTCCCAGATTAAAGTGATATTATGCTAAACCTAGGTATAAGGGTTGGAGGTAAATAACTGGGTCACGGTTCATGGGAGCTCAGTGCATTTTGCTATGCCACTCTAGTTGTGCATCATTTACCAAACACTGTATGTGTTTCTCATTGTAATTCCCCTTTTATGTGTACTTACAGTTACAACGATTAATAAATGCCAGCCCTTAATGTTCAGTTAAATTGTTATTAATATTTCAAAGCATTCCTTGGGATTATGCTTTTAGATTAAATTCATTCTTTTTTTTTAGCCCACTATAGTAGCATGATGTTTACTACCCTCGACCATATGAGCAGCCATCATAGATGTTCCCATAAGGTTTCTCTTAAAGATGCAGAGCGGGCGAGACAGTAAGATATGTTTACAAAGAGCAAATCAGACAGCAGACGACTGCAGTGAATGGCCGTCCTCCTGAAATAGATTGCATGCTATGTGGGGAAGCTCAGCTGTTCTAGGTTAAAATTCTCAAGTGTTCTTCATGTGTGTGCTGAATGCTCTATAGTGTTGTGCTGTTTTTCCAGGGGTCAGACTGGTCAGTCTGGGGTAGGTTGAAGGAATTTAAGAACATTTTGGATTTTTACTCACCTGTTACTCCTGGACAAACAAATATACCTCATAGAAGTTAGAGTGGTGCAGTATCCTGCTTTACAGTTTCTGTGGCCAAAGACTAGGAGTAATGTAAGCAGATAGACAGGCTTTTACTTTCTGTGTGTCATAAACACCCTGCAGTCTTCTGGGTAAGAATAACCACAATAGTCACCATAATGCCTGGGATACAAAATGTATTCTTCATAATTCCTACATTAATGTTTGTTCTAAACCAGAAGTGGTCAGCATTCCATTCAATAATACTTATTAATTGAATGCCTGATTGGCCAATTTACCCATGATCATCTGGGCCCACACACTATTGGAGACAGAGATGCTGCCAGTCCAGTGCTATCCATCCAGGTTGGTTTTGTCACTTGTAGTTGTGACTATGACAAAATAGCTCTCTGATGCTAATGGCTAATCTGTGTAAATCACCCATCATAACTACAGGTTGCTGAGTGCAAACTAAATACCCCTAATGCTAAGTTTATGTTGTGAACAGAAGAGATCATTTCCCACCAAACGGAGAGCCCTTCAGGATTGCCATAATCCCAAATCCCAATAATGTCCCACAAATACTCACATGACATTGGGACTAATTCAGACCTAATCGCTGCTGTGCGGTTTCACACAGCGGGCGATCAGGTCTGAACTGCGCATGCACCGCAATGCGCAGGCGCGGTGGTCCTCAGCGCGGTGAAATGACGGGATGGTGCGAAAAATCAGATCGCACCGCGATCGCAAGAAGATTGACATGAAGAGGGCATTTGTGGGTGGCAACTGACCATTTTCAGGGAGTGTCCAGAAAAACGAAGGAGGGACCCGGCGTTTTGTGGGAGGAATCATGACATCAGCTCCAGCCCCGATCATTGCAGTGGCTGAGTAAGCCCTGGGCTGTGCAGACACTGCACAAAACTTCTGTTTGTGCAGCTCTCCTGCACATGCGATCGCACCCCTGCACAGCGAATTCCCCCTCCCCCTGTAGGTGGCGACTACCTGATCACAGGGATACAAAAACCGCTCCCTAGCCATCAGGTCTGAATTACCCCCATTGTGTCTACTGGGAATTGCTGATATCATGTATACAGGACACAACCACCACACTCCTTCTCCAGCCCATAAGAGGCAGATGAGATGGGCAAAATTACATCAACATGGATGTTTTGCAAAGAAGAAAATAAAATTATGAGCTCATAAATACCCTTTAAATACTGAAATCCAGGTGCTACCAGTAGATATAAGCAAAAATTCATGTAGAAAGTGTGCAGAAAGGTAGAATTTCCAATTCCAGATTTTAGCTGAAAACTGTGGGAATTCTACCTCTCCGTGCAAGAGTCGATCCACTCTACAATAATTTATCATAGCTTCATAAAATAGGCTGTTTTTATGTATCTGTGTTGTGTGGACTTAAATTTTATCATATGTATAATGAAATATTTTTGTTTTTCACTATACTGCATTATTGATTTACTTTTCTTTTGGGTAATTGTCTCCCATTATAAGGAACTACAAATACAGAGAAAAAATGCAGAGGACTCTACAGATAAGGGCACTTTATAATGTATTTGATACACACATATTTTTCACTTCAATGCCCACTTTATTGCTCTAAGAGGCACATTTGTCTTTGATTCACACATTGAAATGAAGAAGAATGATTGAGTCTGTACTATGGGGGTTATTTCGACCCGGTCACACGCAGCTGTTCTTCGCTGCGGTGCAAACGGGTCAGAAATGCGCATGCACGGTGGACCCATTGCGCACGCGTGCCGTTGCCTGGCAACGATGCCGCCAGCGAGAAATGTGATCGCAGCAGCGATCACAAGAAGACGGACAGGTGGGAGGCGTTCCGGGGCAGATACTCACCATTTTATAGGCATGGTGAGTCCAACACAGGCATGTCGAGGCGTTTGGAGGGTGGATGTCTGACGTCAGGACCGGGACCTTCATCGCTGGATCCATCGCACTGGGTGAGGAACTGCAGCCCTGGTCTTGTTTTACGTGAAACTTTTTTAGCATAGCAGGGCTGCACAAGCGTTCGCAGCCGTGCTGTGCTAAAATACACTCCCCCATAGACAGCGTCTAGTTGATCGCATGAGCAGGACTATCGCAGGGAGATCATGCGACAGTTGGATGACTGTAATATTTATAAAATGTTGGATCGAGACCCCACAAGTATTTTTCATAAAGAACTGGAGTCGATATTGGTGTCAGCAGTGAGGAATGGCACCATTAAACAGGGTCTAGCTGATGCTCTTCTCCCCCAACATCCTATTATCCCGCTCCTGTATATGTTGCCGAAGATACATAAGGGGGTGACACCCCCTCCAGGTCGCCCCATTGTGTCAGCGCGTGGATCACTATCACAACCGGCATCTGTGTATCTGGACTCTATTTTTCAACCTTTGGTTCAGAGGCATAGTAATTTTTTATTAGACACTACCTCGTTTTTTAATAAACTCTTAGCTTTGCGTGTTTTAACTAAGTTATGAAGAGGCAGTTATTATGTAACAACTGGAAGGAAGTGTCTTATTTTTGCTCTATCTATTACATTTATATACAATGTTCATATGAAATGATCCTATTATTACAGTGCGGTCTATCATTGTTATTGGATTGTTGTTATGGTGACGGGTGTTCACTAATGTGATATTGTCACGATCAGCTGTAGCAGGGTAGGAACTTCCGGATAGACTCCCGTCTCAGCACACTTCACTGATACCGCATTCAGACCGCAAATGCCGGTTCCTACCCGGTAAGACAAATGTGTACTTACCGGGTGGGATCCGGCATTTGCGCTCCGCTGCTGGCTTTCCGACCCGGCAATATACCGGGTCGGTTGCCATAGCAGCGGAGGGAGCAGCAGCAGCAGGGGCGGGGGTGGAGGCGGCGCCGGGAGATGAGCTCATCTCCTGCGCCGCCTCTCCCTATGCTGTGAATGGGAACCGTGTCGCATCGACACGGCTCCCATTCACACCGCACCTGACCCGGTAATCAACCCGGGTAAAACCCTTCTTTTTTACCGGGTTGAATTACCGGGTCAGGCGACCCGCTAAATCATCAAAGGACCTTTCACATCGCACACTGACCCGGTTCGACACGGCAATATGCCGTGTCGATACCGGGTTATTTGTGCGATGTGAAAGGGGTTTGAGTGTTGTTTCTATAAAGGTATGTGTTTGTGCAATTGTTTCATATATCCTGATGATAGTGCATAAAGGGCACTGAAATGTTGATGTAACTGAACGAGTTGCCGTTAGTTATATCATGCCGAATGCCGCACCATTTTCTCTATATCTTTATACTTCGGTATATGTGAGGGCACCGGCACAGTTTGAATGTATGCGGAGTGCCAGTCCAACATTGCTATATATATTGATAATGCTGATATATCCTTAGAAATGAAAGCTATACCTTAAACACACCTTAAATACACTTTACCATGGAGCCGCTGCGGCCGCTGTACTTAATACACACTCTACGTACTTTGTACGCTATTAGCGTACAAAGTCCCGTGCTGTGTATGGACTTAGCGTACAAACGCCGCGCTGACAGTACAAAGTACACACAGCGCGTACACACCCAATGAACACACTTTAAACCTTGCGTTCACAAACTCTACCGTAAATACCCATACCACGCGCTAATGCGCAGGACCGCGAGAGCGACCATACGCAAATTGCGAATATGTGCACGCACAGCAGAGCAAGTACGCGCACGGAGGCCATCTGTGTGTAGTTTGTACGTGATGTGTGTACTGCAATATTTTTCGACTTTGACAGTCCACCCTTTGGCAGTCACCAATAACTGCCACTATCTAATCACTAAACAGAAAAATATCAATACCATATCTACAGATGATCGGGGAGAGTTGTAGGTGGGAAATGTATGACCTAGTGGGATAGTAAAAGGCATGTATGTATGAATCCATGTCTGAGGGGCATGTATCATTGTGCCGTATATGTTCTAAATAAGCTTCGAAGTATTGCAAAGTATACATTAAATCCTTCTTATCCCGTATTAAGGTTCTGTAAGTGGGCCAACAAACACTACCGAGCTCTTTTCGGCTTCTTGTTCCAACAAATGGGGTGCACATTTAGTTGATGATACATGGAGGCTGAAACATATGTGAGTGCTAGTATATGTGGATATCACCTGTCGACTATGTGTGCCATTAACTGAAGGTTGCAGAGATGAAGATAAGACATATAAATAAAATACATTCACATAAACATTTTGGGTAGGGCTGATGTCTTTTTCCGGATGGATGTATCTGGGCAGAGGGGGAGACAAAAGAAAAACGGGTGAACGAAACAGGCCATGAAATTCATTTGCAATCCTTATCATATCACAGTCTCTATGGATGGGTCATAAATTAAATCTGCTGCTATAACAGCGCCCTCGCTCCTTAGACTCATCAACTTTGTGCCGTGCTTGCGCCGCATCAGAATTCGAACACACCTAAATATCAAACCAATAATTATGACAACTCCCAGGATACAAAGGAGAAACTTCCCTACACTCATAATAAAATTTTGAGCCCACTCTCCTAAACCTGAGAACCAATTTGGTGGGTTCAACCATGAGACCCAGCCGGTCAGTTCATTACTCACAGTCGCCAAGGTAAGGTTGTGTTTCCTCCTGAACTCCCACTTCAACTGCAAGATATCGTCCATCTTTTGATCGATGATCTCCATTGGGTCGTCAGTGCTGTTTGTAATATAAGTACAGCACTTCACACCATATTGAGTTGCCAGAGTAACACAGTACCCACCTGTCACGGCTGTGATATAATTAAGGACCATCCTGTGCTGAATCAGTTCCTGCTTGTAAGCTTGTAACTCCCTTCCCATATACCTGAAGGTGTCGTCATACATCTCAGTGATATTATCTATCAAGTTCGCTAGCGCATGGATATACCTATAATTTATAATTCCTCTGGCAGTACGGGTGATGTCTAATGCGAGAAGGAATTGAATCCCGGTGGATTCGTGGATCAAATCAGAGGCTGCGTGCTCTGTCCTATCTATGAGGTGTCTCTTGATGATGTGTTCATAGTGAGTATGAGTATAAGGAGCCTGAGCACTGCGGTGAACGTCTTTCATCTTATCATGGGTTATGGTCATGACCTCTGGCAGTACTCTTTGGCGTACAAGTTCAGAGTCTATGGGTATCCTATCAGCTCTGTGTGAAAAGGTCATTGTCTGGTTATTCCACGTCACTTCCCAATTTCCCGGTTTTCGGTAATTGGAAATATTGAAACACAATAAGGACCTGTCTACATGATATTGGTGGAGCTTCAAACTAGGGGGCCTAAAGATATTGAATTTCTTGTCCACCGGTCTCCCACCCCGTAATTCGAGTACCTCATCTATTGCTAAAGGGTATGGTACTAATCCTGACTTGCTCTGACCTTGAGGTACCTGTGAGCACACCCAGCATTCTGTCTGGTTTAAGACCTTACCCACTAGTGAGTGGTAATCACTCAACGGATGATGGTCCATGTCGATATTAAGGTTGGACTGATATCTCTGGATGCACCCATCCTCAACTATATTCTCACAATTCCTACAAATACAATATTCATCAGACAATAGCCCCTCACAGTGCCTCCGAGCTCCCTGACTACCAGAGCGCTTACTGATGCCAGCCTTTACTAAAGTGATGCGCTGATCCTGAGATCCTACAAATTCATACTTGCCATCAGAACCCATTCCAAATACCTGCTCGACCTCTCTGGGACCCTCAGCAAAACAAACTGTCCTTGATCAAAACCAGAATTAAAATACAGGAAAATGCAGGGGGGAGGTGAAAAAAAAAAAAAAGAATCATACTACAACCGTTCTAGATCTGTGCTCGGATGCCCTTCAACAGTCCTGCCTCTCAACCTTCCCGGAACAGACACTCCAGTGATACGAGGTTCTCTACACTCTGCTCTTTGTCACGAGTTCTCTCCGGGTCAGCAACCTTTCTGTAGGGAACATAAATCTTGCATTTCAATGTGTTTAACTGTTGTGTATTATCAGTTGTGTGAAATAAACCATCTGTGGAAAGTGAAAAGAGAAAGGAAATAATAAAAGGAAAAATTTTCAGATTTGCGTTCACCATCAGGCTGTCACTCCATCATGCATATCGGTGTCTATATACAGTCTCCCTTCACCCGTATTCCCATTCTTCACCCTTTGTGCATGACCAGGCACACTGATACTGGTGTCCCTATGCTGGTGAGATATATTGGATTTGGGCAGAACTCTGAAAGACCGAGTAGGCCTGTGGCGTCTGAACTGTAACCCTGTCGGTGAACGTAAGAGATGAAGAGGAAACTTTGAAGACAAATCACATAGAGTTTAGTAACAGATAAGTTGGTAGAGGCAAAGAAGATTTTACAAAGTTTGACATCTGGATTGGGCACTAAGGGGAATGATTCTCTACTCAGTCTGCTCCCCCTCAAAAAAAATCTATGTGTGTTATATCTCTATTGGGACTATCCCAGCCATCAATCCAGTGTCCTGTCCATTCTAAATTCATAGGGAACCCAGTATCTGTGAAATAATTTCCTCTACCTGTGATGGACATGTATCTAGAACAGCGAAATGCAACCTTAGTCTTCGTGGGTATCCAACATAATTCATACTTCCTGGGCGGGAGCACGCTATATGTATACAATCTCTAACAAAACTTCTGCTAAATTAATTAGAGGTCACTTCTGCTAGAGAAAGAAGCAGAAGTTTAGAAACCTCCTCCTAACCCCAGTAAGTTCTGTCAAAAGGGTAAAGTTGCATTTATTCCATTCTTCCCATTAACCGAATCTGTGTTTTCTATATGGCTCGTGACTCCTTACTATATGTCCCTTGATCCCGTCTATGTGTTTAATAACGTGGCTTGTTTTCTCTGTCTAGGCGTCTATATTGGCTATGTGCTCTACTACTCTTGCAATCTCTAGCAAAATGTCCTTTATTTTTTTCAAATGTAACAATCTCTCGGTCTTTTCTTACCACCAGGGTTTTTGGGGTTTGGGCTGATGAGACTCTGGTGTAAGAGCCTGTATACTTTCAATCCTCAGCCTCTCCTCCTGCAGTTCTCTACGCCTAGCAATATTCTTATGGTGTTCAATCGCGCACTCTCTACGACAAGCTACTGTGGCCCCTCTCCAATCAGGCAAAAAATGTTTGTACCCTGTCCCTTACTGTCTGATTGAGTCCGTCCATTAATACAGAAACAGCTACCTACAGAAACAGCTACCTCCCTGTAATTCGCATCGTTCCCTGTATCTGATACCCCCATGTATCTATCTATTATTTGCAGGGCCCGATGGAAATATTCAGATGTCATTTCATTTTCCCTCTGCTTTATGGAGAAAATTCTTCTCCACTTAACAGTTGTGGGGAAATACAACTTCTAGTTGCATGTTAATTTGCTCTAAGTTCTCCTGATTGTGTTTTGTCAGTCATAAGACTATCCGACTCTAATCTACAATCAGTGATACATTTTTGGGTGTCAATATTTGGAGGTAGGCACGCTTTCAAAAATATCCGCCAGTGTTTGTTTGTCGGTTCATACGCATTACCCAGATCTCTGAAAAATTTCTGACATCTGGCTAAATGCTTCCGAGGGTCGAGGAATTCTGAAATGATTGATCGCAGCTCATCTCTGGGCCACGGGCAATACATTGCATTATTCCTGGTGAGGATTATTCCCTGACTATCGATTCCCCCATTGGGGGTTACTATTTCCAAGACAGGGTGTAATCCTACCATTCCATTCCTAATCTGTTTACTGTGAGGTGTTGTTGTCTCTGTGCAATGAACTGTCTCACACTTACCGGTAGCTGTGACCTCACCAGTTCTTTCATTGGGGAATATTGTTATTGCTCTACCTGGTTGGACAGGCCCCACCTGAGTTTCCTGCAGCAAGGTGACTGCTTGGAGGAGAGCTGTGATTTGGCTGGATATATTTGTTATTAAAAAAAATATATAGATTCAATATATATATTACAAAGTACAGTATACCTATAGTTACAACTCTTACAGTAAGCAGTTAAAACATACAGTTACATACAATTATAGTTACAGGCCAGCGATACAATTACCATTCCCTCCAATGCATCTTATGTCTCTCTCTCTGTAAATAAATACAGGAACTGATCTGCCAGCAAGTCCATCATCCTCTTGTGACCTATGACCTTGAAAGGACTTCAAAAACAGGATACATCTTGCAAAAAATAATTAGGGTTAATACATTGTTTTTACATACTACTATATTTTACGGATATACCATTGACTGTAGCCATCTTCTCCCCCGCAATATACGGTAGTGGTGGTGATGCGGTCGCCATTGCTTTCCCGCTAGGTTTGGAACCTGCTGCGCAAGCTAATTCTCTTTGTATATCCCCCTCCTGTTGCCATAAATTTAAACAATCTGTATGTCTAATCCTTTGTTTTCTTGGATTTTATCAGACATATCCTTAACCTTAAGTTCTGTAATACCTCTGGTTCAAAGCTGCTCATCTTAGGGAATGGTTCCCTATCTTTGTCAGTCATACATTCCCATTCAGACAAAAAGTCTTCAGTTACACAAAATGGTGGACAGGCCATGTGGTTAGTCCAAAATGGAGGACAGACCATGCGGCTTCCTTTGTCACAAAGAAATCACACATCATACAAGCACCAGAAGTTATTTTAGGCCTGAGTTTAAAAATAAAAACTATATCAAGGCTATGCAGCAACTTTTAAATGTACTTTTAAACCTACTTAACAGATAAACAATCCAATCTGAATCAAACACAATATGACTTATTTGAACCTTGTTTTGCAACAATAAAAATACATTTTAGCATCTTAAATATTATGAGAAACGCATTGTCCCTTGAATTTCATATCAGCGGCTTACTGATACCACAACAATACATTAACGTGGATGTTATTTTCATCAGCTTCTCAATGCGTCCATTGGAGCCGGTCAATTACAGCCGCGTTTGTAATGTACAGTGCATCATTAAGAACGTGATATCCCGTGAGAGCCCCCAATTGATAATGCTGATATATCCTTAGGAATGAAAGCTATACCTTAAACACACCTTAAATACAATTTACCATGGAGCCGATGCGGCCGCTGTACTTAATACACACTCTACGTACTTTGTACGCTATTAGCGTACAAAGTCCCGTGCTGTGTACGGACTTAGCGTACAAACGCCGCGCTGACAGTACAAAGTACACACAGCGTGTACACACCCAATGAACACACTTTAAACCTTATACAGCAATGTGATGCGTTACTAATACACTTTAAACCTTATACAGCAATGCAATGTGATAGCAATTCACCTTTAAACCTTAGCAGGGATATGAAGACACAATACCGGTTTGTAATTTACCGCTGGGTTCCGACACCACAGCGTATTATTGCTGAAAGGGGGTTACAATACAATCAATACAATACAATATAACAGAGTAAATGGCTACAGTCAATGTTACATACGTGAGTGGATTCGCCGCGCTACCCAGACTGGTCCTCCGTCATCTGATAGATAACGTTGTGAGTCTTGTGTCTGACCAGGCCTGCTGCAGGCTCTCTTTATACACTTCATCCAAAACATAACACAATGGATACTGTAATCTCTTTGTCCATTGGACACAGGGATGGTCATTTACAGTACAGGAGAGGTCATAGGTCGGTTTGAATAGGTAGTCTTTTCCAATTGCTCTTGTGGGTGGTCTCCTCTGGATTCCCGCCGCATACATAATGTACAGTAAATACAGTTTATATCTATATCCTGCTCCTGCACATAACTATCCGCAGGAACATGCAATCTTTCTCAAACCAACACCGGAATGTTACCCTTAAAATACCCTACAGCTGGATACCAAACACCACCTTATAACCTTGTTCTGTCCCCTCCTATCCTGTAAAGGTGAATCCCTTTGTTCTGTTACCATTTAAACTGCTGTTACTTTCTGATGTGGTGCAGGGATACTATGTGTACATTGTGCACTATTTGGATTAAATATGTAATGTGTTTTGATAGCCTTCCATGCGTTCACAAACTCTACCATAAATACCCATACCACGCGCTAATGCGCAGGACCACGAGAGCGACCATACGCAAATCGCGAATATGTGCACGCACAGCAGAGCAAGTACGCGCACGGAGGCCATCTGTGTGTAGTTTGTACGTGATGTGTGTACTGTAATATTTTTTGACTTTGACAATATATATATACAATAGATAGATAGATATATAGATAGATAGATAGATAGATAGATAGATAGTTATAGATATATAACACAGAGCCTAAAATTTACATTTTTAGCAGCAGGGAAAAAACAATGCAATGTAGCCAGTATTACTTGCTCAGGCTGCTATCTGCTGAGACAGAGGAGATCAGGAGCTCGTTCCTCTCTGCCTCTAGTTTCCTCTAAGTACCAGGCAGCCTCTGCTGGCTCCACATGCTGCCAGGGATCCATCTCTTCCTTCCTCCCCCCTGCAGCCTGTGCACCCAGCCAATGACTGAGCCGCAGGCTGCTGCTTCAACCGCTATTGGACAGCTGAGCCGTTGCTCAGCTGTCCTCTACTCTCTGCTATGCTGCGCCACAGCTGATAGTTTGCCTACAAGAGTGCCCGCTGCAGGGTGCCGGGAGCGCAGCAGCACCACAGAGCGGATCAGTAAAAGCGATCCATTCTGTGGAAGGGGGCCCCGGGGTACATACCCCCAGGACCCCCCCTTAATCCGGCTCTGCCCCAAGTGAGTCATCCATTGTGACGGAACCAGGGATGACTTTGCCTAATTTATGAGCCGTGTCCCTGCAAAAAAGCTATTGTCTGTTGTAGGTGACACTGAAGCAATTCCTGAGATTGTGCCAGGATTAATAAATCGTCAAGGTATGGAAAAATCCTTATCCCCTGTTGATGCCATTACCACTATAATTTTGGTGAATACGCTGGGTGCTGTGGCCAGTCCAAATGGTAGGGCCTGAAACTGAAAATGTTGCTGGAGGATAGCAAACCTGAGATAGCGCTGATGGGACAGTGCTATAGGAACATGTAGGTAAGCATCCGTTATATATCCAGGGATACCATAAAATCCTCCGGCTCCATGACCAAAATAATGAAACGTAAAGTCTCCAAATGAAACCGAGGCACCCAAATGTACTTGTTCAGCCCTTTGAGATTGAGAATGTGCCGGAACGACCCATTTGGCTTCTGGACTAGAAACAGGTTGGAATAAAAACCTTGTCCTTGTTGCACAGGAGGAACTGGAATTATCACTCCTGACTGAAGCAACTTCTGAACTGCCTCTTGCAAAGCCTTCATTTCAACTGAAGTCGGGCTGGTATAAAAAACCTTTGAGCAGGGTGTTTCTTGAAACGCATAACCGTGAGATACTGCTTCTTGCACCCAGGCATCTGTGGTGGACTGCTGCCAGATCTGTGCAAAATGAAGAAGTCGGCCTCCCACCCTGGAGTCCCCCAGGTGGAGGCCCGCACCATCAGGCTGATGGCTTATCTTCTGATTTGGAAGCTGGCCCTCTGGTAGCCCAATGCTTTTTAGTCTTACCAGATTTGTCAGATTGAAGCTGTTTGCCAACACCCTTTCCTTTTGCTTTTCCTTAAGTCCGAAAGGGCCGAAAAGCTCGAAATCAAGGTGTAGATTTGTGTGTGGAAGGAAACTTCACTTTCTTGGAGTCTCCTTCTGACTCCAAAATATGTTTAATTCTTTACCTAAAAGAATATCTCCAGTAAAAGGTAAAGACTCCAGAACCTTCTTGGATTCTGAGTCAGCTTTCCATGTACGTAGCCAAACCGCTCTGCAAGCTGCTACTGCTGAGGCTGATGCCTGGGAGGCAATTGTACCCATATCCATGGCTGCTTCTTCCATAAAAATAGCAGCCTGTTTGATATGTGCAATATGGGATTTTTGCTCTCTAGATATCATTGAAAGATCATCCTCCAATGCATCAGCCCAGGCTGCCAGTGGCGGATTTAGGGGGGGGCACCAAGGCACGTGCCCCCCCCTGTAATTTTTAATAGTTTTTTTGTATTGACCGCACCGCTGCGTGCACCCGACACACGACATGTTCCCCTCCTCCCCTGTCACCTGCTGCTGCTCACGTGTGTTCCTCCTCCTGATTGGCTCCCTGAAGAAATGTGACATGTCCGTCGGGGACAGCAGCTGCCAGCGCCGCCCACTGAGCAAGAAGATGACACCTGCCTGACTGGCCCTGCTTTCTGCTGATGAGCGGTCTTTTGTTGGTTGGGGGCCCGGGGGGTGACCTGGGAGGGAGAATGGTGCTGCTGTGAGGCTGAGTGGTCTTTTGCTGGGGGGGGGGCGACCTTGAGGGAGAATGGTGCTGCAGTGAGCGGTCTTTTGCTGGGGGGTGACCTGGAGAGGGAGTCTGGTGCTGCTGTGAGCGGTCTTTTGCTGGGTGGGGGGAGTGGGGGTGACCTGGGGAGAGAGAATGGTGCTGCTGTGAGCGGTCTTTTGCTGGGGGGGAGTGGGGGTGACCTTCCTGCTGTCAATCTTCATGCGATCGCCGCTGCGATCGCTTTCTTCTGTGTTCTTGTCGTTGCCCAGCAATGGCCGTTGCTGGGCAATAATGCGCCTGCGCATTGCGTCCACCGCGTATGCGCAGTTCTGACCCGTTTGCACGGCTGCGAAAACAAGCAGCGTGCAAACGGGTCGGAATGACCCCCATAAGGTATAAGAACTAACTGTGGACCTGTACCCCCTCCAGCAGTGCTTTTCGACCAAAGACACACTCGATACTCACATTGAGCACTTGACCACACCCCCTTACACAATTGGTCACACCCACTGAAACTTGGTCATGCCGACTCCACTTCTAACTCCACCCCTCCTTGATAGCACAACCACTTATGGTGCCCCCCTGTAATTTTTTTCTGGATCCGCCCCTGCAGGCTGCCACTGCTTTTGCCATCTAGGCTGAAGCCATGGCTGGCCTTATGATTGCCCCAGACAAAGAGAAAATGTTTTTTAGAAAACCAGCTATTTTCCTATCCGTGACATCATTAATGATGTTGAAGGCAGAGGTAATGTAGATTTTCGCACCAATCAAATGATATGCATATCTACTTTGGGAGCCACCTCCCTTTTTAAACAGTCCACAGCCGGAAGAGGATAATGGGAATTCCATTTATTTGGAATTCTAAACTTCTTACTGGGTGTAACCCAAGCCTCTTGCAGAATTTCCGTCAGCTGTTCTGACCCAGGAAACTCAGTCTTAACTGTTTATGGGACGTGTAAATACAGGTGTCTTGGATTTTAGCAAATGCTCTGCTGCCTCCTTTAAGGATAGAATGCTTTTCATAGCACTAATTAGCTCAGGTATGTCTACTGAGCTGATGCTTTCATCCTCGTCTCTGTATGCAGACCCGGAGTGTGATGAGTCCTCATCCTCCGACGAGTCCTTATCTGAAACATGTGTATACTGTGTAGATGTTGTTTCCTGTCTATGTGATTTACTTACCAACGGCCTTTCAGCCTGTTTTTGTTGAGAATCTGCCATTTCCTGTACTGGATGTGATAAACCCCAGGTGGAATGTTTCATGTAAGAGTTAATGGGGTAACCTGTTCCTGGTATAGGAGCTGGCATTTACACACTCAGCTATATTGGATAATGTCTGTGCAAAGGTAGTCCATGGGGGTTCATCTTGAACCTGTGCCTGCCTCAGATTATTCAGGAGGCTTTGGTGAAAGCTAAAAAAGTTTGCACATAATCCATTTTGTACCAGATCCTGAGATGTTAACCCAGCTTTGCAAGACAAACATGAAATGAGTGTAGGTGCTGCTATGGAGAGTGTATCCTCCTCACCCTTACCTCTCTTAGACATGATAAATAAATCACACACCTGTACAGTGTTTACTACACAATTTGTGACTTTAATCACTTTAACATACAATCCGATCCCTCCCTGCCTTGCACCAGCATTGAGGATCGGAATACACAGAAACTGACAGAATTATAGTAAAGTCAGCAATCACACTAGCAATCAGTCACAGGTTATACATTAGTATAACAAGCAATATGATTACATAATCAACTACAGATACATTTCAAGTATGTAGGAGAAACATATTACTGCATTACCTTATATAGGAGTTTAACCATATCCAGTCGCACAGCGAAAGAAACAGCAGCAATAGTTTACAGACTCATATGCATCAGGCACTTATCCAACTATTCGTACTCAAAGGTAAACAGAGACTTAGGGGTCATTCCGAGTTGATCGCTGCGGATCTTCGCATCGCAAGCAGAGGGCTTTAGCCAAATGCGCACGCGCAAAGTACTGAATGCGCATGTGCCAAGTCCGCCGTATGACGGATGTGCAGAAATACACACGCTTTCTGGATTTGCAGCCATGCAATGACAAAGAGGCGTGTTGAAGGCGATGCGGGGGAATGGCTTCACTGGCTAGTGAAAAGGGGCGTGAAGGTGGGAGTCTTGTGGGGGAGTATGCTAAGGTCTGTAGGTGTGGTTTTCGCCCCACAGCGAAGCTGCCCATTGATGGTACACATCAGGCGTTCACAGCAGAAGAAGCACAGCTAGCGAACGGCCGCCACAGGTGCCTGGCAGGGCGCACCTAGCTAATCATTGCCAGTAGGACGCAGCTGTTTGCAATGCAAACGCATCAACAGGCCATTGTAGCGCTAGCATTCTCAGAGATGGTATGTACATTTACACTCCCTGGAAATGTTATTATGTTAAACGTTAGCAAAATATGTTAATCTCTCAAGCAGCACACATGTTTATTATTAGCAAATACATGTGTATTGCACATGTCAAACATGTATTGTTTGTATCTAAAAAAAAAAATTTAAACAAAATAAAAACAAATTAATTTCCTTAATATACCACACACATGCCATATTTTCCTGATTTCTACATTTGTTGTGTGTTTCAGCTAACAACATTCCCAACAGTGGCGGAACTACCGCCAGTGCAAGCGTTGCCTTGCACTGGGGCCCGCCACTGTCAAGGGGCCCAAAGCCAGCGCGGCATGTAATGAGTCAAACTGTGTGCTGCGGGCCACCGCCGTCAGCCGAGGAGAGGAGCAGCAGGGACGCAGTGGCCACGGGTGGGAAGGAGGAGGGCGGTGTAGGAGGGAGCCGCAGCAGTGCAGTGTAATTGGTGGAGGCGCTGCTGCAGCTGTCCCTCTCCTTCCACATAGGCTGTTCTCCGCCGCTGTGAATGCTGGGATGCGCTTCCCTCATCACAGCGGCGGTGGGGAGCCTATGGGGAAGGAGAGGGACAGCTGCAGCGGCGCCACCACCAATTACATTGCGCTGCTGCGGCTCCCTCCTCCCCCTCCCTGCTCCATCTTCTCTCCTGCCCGGGATCTGCCAGAAGCTGCTGCACCGTGGAGCCTGACTGCCAGCGGAGACAGTAAGTATAATCTATTCTATCTATCTAATCTATATATGTATTCTGTCTGTCTGCCTTAATGTGTAAAAAGGGGATGCTGTCTGCCGTAATGTGTAAAAAGGGGACGCTGTCTGTCGTTATGTGTAAAAAAGGGGATGCTGTCTGACGTTATGTGTAAAAAAGGGGACTCTGTCTGCCGTAATGTGTAAAAAGGGGGCGCTGTCTGCCGTAATGTGTAAAAAGGGGGCGCTGTCTGCCGTAATGTGTAAAAAAGGGGACGCTGTCTGCATAATATGTAAAAAGGGGACGCTGTCTGCCGTAATGTGTAAAAAGGGGACGCTGTCTGCCGTAATGTGTAAATAAGGGGACGATGTCTGCCGTAATGTGTAAAAACGGGACGCTGTCTGCCGTAATGTGTAAAAGGTGGACTCTGTCTGCCGTAATGTGTAAAAAGGGGACGCTGTCTGTCGTAATGTGTAAAAAGGGGACGCTGTCTACCGTAATGTGTATAAAGGGGACGCTGTCTGCCGTAATGTGTAAAAATGGGAATCTGTCCACTGTAATGTGTAAAAGGGGCTCTACCTGGTGTAGTGGTGCTACTGTGTGGCGTAATTTGAATAATGGAGACTACTGTGCACCGTTATATGAATTGGTATTATTTTGTGTCCACACCCCTTTCCCATGAAGCCACGCCCCTCTATTTTTTGTGCGCGCCTACGGAGCGCACTGCGCCTGTTTTACATAGAGGGGGAGCTCCGATGCCGTTTCATGCACACAGCGCTAAAATGTCTAGTTACGGCACACTGTTACTGGGTATCTATTTCCCTGGCCCTGAACAGGTCCCCCTCACCAGATCCTCTCCAGGGGTGAGGGGGTGGACTTGGATGGGATGAGGGTGGACGGGGGCCCAAAGTATTTTGCCGCACCTGGGCCCACCGCTCGCTAGTTCCGCCACTGATTCCCAACATAATGCACCCTAACCTATCATGTTAGTAACTCCTGCTTTAGCAAATACCTTCCTATGGATTAATTAGGTCAGATGTGAGTTATATTTAAGATGGCTGGTTGCCCATATATTGTCTAAGGAGCAAGATACATGTGAAGTATATTTGTGTATTTTTCTAAATGTAAAATCCCATGTTTTGGGGGAATTGACATAAGCAGGATAAAAATACATTTGTATATTTAGCTGCAGTGTAAAACTTTACACACACACAACACACACACACACACACACACACACACACACACACACACACACACACTAATATAAACACAATTTCAGACCAAAGTGTATGGGTTAAAAGTATTTTTACCACGCAAAACAATATTACATAATGTTGTGTAACGGAAAAAAAATATTTGGACAAACCTAACACAACATGGCACAGCAACAAAAACCTGCCTGTAGCCAAAATAGGATGACAGTACCCAGTAGTGAAGCAACCCCATCTACTGGCTATCAAACACAACGAGAGACTGGTGTCATTACCCTGGCTGAGGAAGATGTGGGGCAAATTGAGGAAGAATTTGGACACAATACCCAAACCCAACTAGCCAGACCACAATCTGAAGAGGAAGGTGGGACAAGTTCACAGGCTAATGCATCACAGGCTGGTAACAAAAAGAGAAGACAACAAACCACATTCAGCAGGAGAAAGTTTTTCATTGTGGTCCCTCAAGCCATTGATAAACCATTTAAAAACATAAACCACATGGGTTCTGGGAAATGTGCCCACATCTGGGGAGATTTTATTTTTTCTTCTTTTTCCACCCACGCCTGAAGGCGATGTTGCTCAATGGTAGGTCTGCGCACTGACCTTTGAGGGCCCTGCCCACTGGAATTTTATTACTGCTGCAGGGGTAGGGGATGGGCCAGGTGTTGGAGCCTCCCTGAGACTGTGGCCAAGGAGGCCAGTGATGGTCTGTATGCCTTGTCCTATTGTGTTGTTGAGTTGTTGGACCGAGGAGTTGATGTCGCACATGCCTTGGCGAACACGGGTGGTCAGGTCAGTAAGCTGAAAGGATATCTCGCGTACCTCCCGAATCATCTGGTCATGGAATTTGGGGTTTCTAACTGCATGACTGGCTATCTCAGCCAGAATCACCGGGAGAGTGGTTTGGGTGGGGGGGCCAGTGTCGTGCTGGGCTGGTGGTATTTCCTGGACCACACTGGAGGTGTTACTACCTCCTCCCCCCTCTGCCTCAGTGAGATGCCCCTCCTGTGACTCAGTGAGATGCCCCTCCTGTGCTGTGTTTTGAAAAAAAGATTATAAAAAAAAACATTAGTATTTTTTTACAAACTTATACAGTAAACACTTGACAATATATGTTTTTAGACTTACTTTCCAAGGCATGTGGACCTTCCGTGGCAGGTGTGTCGGTGTCCATTTAGGACACACCTGCCACCTCCTCATAGGACACTCAGACCATCGCTAGCTCCTCCAGGTCTGCAAACTCCACAGTCTCAGGGAGTGGCCCTCTCCCTGTTGCCCTCGAAGCGTTCCAGTGCGCAGCCTTTTTCTGCTTCAGGCGGGACTTGAAGTCAGCCCAACTACATATATTTTGGGGTTTATTTGAAAGGAGAAGAAATTAAACGTAAGTAAATGTGATGCATACTTTTTGAGCACGTCATAGTATTGATTGCTATAGGCAACATGACTTTGTAAATGCTGTTTAAATCTTACTGTAGTTAATGCATACTATAGTGTTTGACATTGTGGCTAAGTAGGTACTTACCGTCTCCTTACTTCCTGTAGTGTGTGGACAATTGGGCCAACACCATTCAAACAGTCTGTGATTTCTCTCCAGATCTGGTCCTTTGTCCTAGCACCCATGGTTTTATCTCCAAAATGGATTTTATCAATGGCCCGGAGGACCAGAATTCCAAATTCCCTCTTTGTAAATGGGGGTTGTCGTCTTCTCTTTTTGCCTGTTGTCTGCGATGCATCAGCCTGGAAAGTATCTCCACCTTCCTCTTCACTTTGTGGCTGTGATTGCTGGGTTTGGGTAGTTGGCCCAGATTCTTCCTTAGTTTGTGCCACATGTTCCTCAGCCAGGGCCCTCACACCAGCCTCTTCTTGTGTTATGCGCTAGTAGATGGGGGTTCATCACTACTGGGTCCTGGTCGTTCCTCCTCTGCACTGGCAGGTGTTTGTTGCTGTAATCTTTGTTGCGCCAGCTGTCTGCTCCTTTGCAGGATGGCTCTCATCTCTTCATTCAGCCTGGCCAACCCCTCTGCAACTGAATCATGCTCCATGATGCTGATAGTATGTGCGTATGGCTCTGTGGAGCGTTTTTATACCTGCGTATGCATGGTTATGCGGGAAACGGCACAGGTGATGCATACACAATTGTTACATGTGCTTTGATTGCTGGTCCTATTTAAGCAGGTTCTATGCAGCCTGTGTTTGTGGGTGTATGCAGGAGTCTGTTATTTTGTGTAGTGTTTGCTGTGTTTGAGACGTGTCCAGTATTTAAGGTAAGATATGTTGTTTGTAACATTTTTAAAACAAAAGCATTGCTTCCAAACTTAGGTCTATGGCAGAGGTTCTCAAACTCGGTCCTCGGGGGCACACACAGTGCATGTTTTGCAGGTCTCCTCACAGAATCGCAAGTGAAATAATTAGCTCCACCTGTGGACCTTTTAAAATGTGTCAGTGAGCAATTAATACACCTGTGCACCTGCTGGGTTACCTGCAAAACATGCACTGTGTGTGCCCCCGAGGACCGAGTTTGAGAACCTCTGGTCTATGGAGTAATGTATATGGAATGTTATGCAGACACGTGTACATCTTTATTTGAATAATCTAGTTTAATATATTGTATGTTGATGTGTCTGCTGCACGTCCCTATGTGGTGCGGTGCATTTATTTGTTGTTGTGCGAACGCACAGCATTTAGTTTTTTTTTATATTTTGTGGTTGTGTATTGTTTTTGTATGTATTGTCAGAAGTTTGTATTGGTGATGTCCTTACTTGTAATTGTAATCTGTATCCCTTTATTATGTCTGGACCAACAGTATATCTATCTGCTGGTAAGTATATGCATGTTCATAGGTGTGTTTTGGGTGTTGGGGTGTTGCTATATCTTTGTGTGCTTATTATCATAGGTGTGCGCAGGGGGGGTGCCTGGTGCGCACAGGCACCCCCTAATGTCTGGCACCCCGATCTCACATGCCTGATGCAGCGATTGCCGAGCAGGCTGATTACTGTCCCCTCTGCGCTGCACCCAGCAGGACTGCATTACTGACCGGACGCCTGGGTTAATCAAGGGTGCCACTGCCACCAGCTTTCAAATTCCCAGCTCCACCTCCATGTACAAAAGCAGTGTGATGTGATGTGATTACGTCATGCTGCTCGCACGTCCATCCGTAATAGGCCCACCTCTCTCCTTCTATGCTATGCCAACGCCAGCCACTGATGAGGAGCAGCATGCAGCCAGCGTTCCTCTTAGGAAGACAAATTCAATACTGGCAGACGGCCGGCAGCAGCTTTGACACGTCACTCGTTTTTCCAGCAGCAGCAGTAACTAGTCTGCGACTGTCAGTGTCAGTGAGTGACTGACTTGTAAGTAAGCTGCTGCAGCTTGCAGGGGAAAGAGAGGGGGAGCCAGACCTGGCTGAGGAGGAGCACTGTAATTGCATGAGTGCCATCAGGGGTGTTTGGTGCACACCACAACATCTGACAATGTATCTGCTTTATTAGGATTGGTACAAAGGTGGATATTTTATATGCGTTGACCATCAATAGATGGTGCTAGACACGCCCAAAAGGCGGTGCTAGACACACCCCTCCGACGGTGCACCCCCTAATAAAATGTGCTGCGCACGCCAGTGCTTATTATGTTTTTTTGTTGTCATTTACTTCTCAAGGAAAATTCTATATTAATTTATGTTTTTTGGAAAGGATTTCCAAGTTTTTTCCCCTGGCCTTTTGCCTATTTTGATTTTAACTGAAGTTCATCTGCTGGTAAGTATATGCATGCTCATGTGTGTGTGTGGTTTGTAGGGATGTGGGTATATATATTTGTGTGCTTATGTTTTTTTATTTTATTTCTTTCCTTCTGAGGGAAGATTATATTTGTGTTTAGTTTTTGGGGAGCTTACACCTATTTTATTTTTCCTCTGCCTTTTGCCTTTATTTTGTGGCCCTTTATTCATCTGCTGGTAAGTATATGCATGCACATGTGTGTGGTATGTTGTGGTGTTGGGTTTTTTTGTTAGTTTTTTCAACGTAAGTATATTTGTTTGTTAATTGTATGTTTAAGGTAAGTATATGCATGCTAATTGTGTTATTGTTGTTTAATTTGTGGTGTAGTATTGTTTGTTTAAATTGTGTTAAACATTGCCAACAAAATTTCTTTTTTTTCTGTCGTCCTGGTGTTCTACATTAAGATATGGATTATGATATTGAAGTGTTTTTTTAATTATGCATAGAGTTAAATGTTTTATTTTTGAAAACACATTGGATGTTGTTTTCACACAATTTTTTGTAATTTTTTAAGATGCTGGTCACCTCATATCTATGGTCCGAAGCTGTCCAACCCCAACCTGCCCCTCATCCTCAAAGGTAACAGAAGCGTGCAAGGCCTACTATATTCCGTACCAGTGTCAACCTTTTTGGTATGCCAGATGATGAGGTGGTGCGGCGCTATAGGCTTCCCCCTCATGTCATCCTAGAAACTCTTTCAATAATAGAGAGTGATCTAGATAGATCAATTCGTCATCCTACAGCAATTCCAGCACTGACACAATTCCTTGCTGTGTTACATTTCTGCGCAACAGGTTCCTACCAGCACGTGGTTGGGGTGCTGGTAGGAATCTCCCAGTCTGCTAAAATCCTGCGATTCGTAATTGGTGCATTTTTTAAGAGAATTAAGCAGTTCATATCAATGTCATTGGATGTGGGGGCCCTAGCTGTGTTGCAGCTGCAATTCCAGGAAGGGGGTAGTCACTTCCCACACGTTATTGGTGTTGTGGATGGGACACATGTTCCACTTATGGCACCAAAACATAATGAAGAAATCTATAGGAACCGAAAAATGTTCCACTCTTTGAATATGATGGTTGTTTGTGGCCCATCCCTCCAGATCCTGTCCCTGAACGCCAAGTACCCAGGCAGTGCACATAATTCCCACGTCATTAGGCAATCAGGGATATGGCAAAAATGAAGACTGATGGAAGGCCAAGACACGTGGCTATTGGGTGAGTTATATTGCCATAATGTAGTAAAGTGGTTTTTGTATGTGGACATATTTGATACTTATGATTGTATTGTGTTTTTACAGGAGATAGTGGATATCCTTGCACCCCATGGCTCATGACTCCTTACAGCACATCCACACCAGGGCCACAAACAGCATTAAATTCCACGCTTACAGCCACTAGGCAGGTGGTGGAGTGCACAATTGGCGTCCTGAAAGGATGCTTCCCTGTTCTCCACCGCACTGGTGGTGACCTCATGTATTCGCCGGAAATGGTAAGTAAAATTGTGGTCCTGTGTGCAATCCTGCACAATATTGCTGTAAGGAGGCATGTTGAACTATCTCAAAGTGAAGAATTGTCCAGAGAGGATGAGGAGCCAGGGGTTGGCCGGACAAGGATCCGGGGCTCGGAGGCCCAGCGGGGGCATGCTCTTGGGGCACAAATAGTCAGAGAATATTTCAGGTATGCTTATGTACTGAACATGTTAGATAAGTGTTTATGGTAGTATTTATAGTGATATTTGTGTAAGGTATAACATATGTTGCTCCAGATTACAAATAATGAAATTTAAAAGTTTGCCATTTAAATATTATATTTGTATGTGTTTATAGTAGGTAATTAGTTCAGGAGGAAAACATTCTTCAAAGGAAGAGAAGTATTAGAACTCGAGGACATACACTGAAACTGGAGGGAGGCAGGTTCAGGGGAAATTTAAGGAAAAATTACTTCACAGAAATGGTAGTGGATAAGTGCAATAGCCTCCTATCAGAGGTGGTAGAGGCTAAGATTGTAGAGCAATTTACATGCTTGGGATAAGCATATGAACATCCTTACAAAGAATTAAGGTTCAAAAAGGGTTGAGATAACCTAAAGGATAAAAAAAGGGGCAGACTAGATGGGCCAAGTGGTTCTTATCTGCTGACAAATTCTATGTTTAATTAACTTACTGTGATTTTTTTTATATGTATGTAAATGGGTAATGAACAACATTATTGTTGTGTGGTTAACATATATATTGGATATATCATAATGTTGATTTAGTTTTTAAAATACTAGTTTTTTTATGCTTCTAATTCAAATGGTACATTGTTTTAGGTTATTGATATTTTGACATGCAATCCTCTTATTTAATCTATGCATTATTTTTCACTCAACATATACAAATGGCCACACTAATACAACAATCCTGGATTGGTTAGCTGAATGGTGATGGGAAATCTGGTGAGTTTACAATATTTTTATAACAGTGAGGTTTTTAGCAGTGACAGTCGCAAATAGTCACATATGCGTACACAAAAGCAACAAACAACACATTGTCAATCTACAGTAACATTAATAATGTTTATTAATAAAGATGACAACATCATAGGTGTCGTCCAATCAACAGTTAGCACACAGTATAAATATTAGCCCCTGTGAACAAAACGCCATTGGCACCATGCGAGCTGCCGCTTTCTCAATGAGGGAGTTGTGGCTCCTGACGGCCATCATGGGCCGTCACGTAGGCCGCGCGGGGCCGTATATACCAAACTCTAGAAAGCGTGTGGCCTACATGGAGGTCCGCAGAAGACTGCGGGCGAGGGTCCACACCTTACGGACCGTAGTTCAGCTTGAGCGGCGGAGGTCAGACCACCTCAACCCGAATTGCTGGCGCAGCTGCACCAACAAATAAGCGCAAGTGAGTAATCTACACTATCACTTGTGTTTGCAAAACACAGTCGCGACCCACAGGGGAGTGTATTTTAGCTGTGCAAATGTGCGAACACTTGTGCAGCCGAGCAGTACAAAAACAGTTTGTGCAGTTTCTGAGTAGGTCTGAACTTACTCAGCCGCTGCGATCACTTCAGCCTGTCTGGTCCTGGAATTGACATCAGACAACCGCGCTGCAAACGCTTGGACGCGCCTGCGTTTTTCCAACCACTCCCTGAAAACGGTCAGTTGACACCCATAAACGCCTTCTTCCTGTCAATCTTCTTGCAATTGGCTGTGTGAATGGATTCTTCATTAAATCCATCGCCCAGCAACGATCCGCTTTGTACCCGTACGATGCGCCTGCGCATTGCGGTGCATACGTATGCGCAGTAGTGACCTAAGCGCTGCGCTGCAAAAACCGGCAGCGTGCGATCAGGTCGGAATTACCCCTCGTGTGTAGGGGTGTGGGCATTCTCCAGAGAGGGTGTAGACAGAGACCACTTTGATTGTTAATCAACTTTAGAGTGCATGAACTGTGGCCCTTCAGAAATATATACATTAAACATTAGTAATGCAAGCATGATAATAATGCAATGCATTAAAATGGCCATAGTCCTGCGTAGTCTGTTTACATATGTCTTATGTATAATTCAAGTGCACAAGCTGGAGCATGATCCATAGAGTTTCAGGTGGTAGGCCAAGGCAGAGTGGGCCACCGGGGAACTCCTGTGTACTCCTGTGGCCCAGTACATTCCTGTACGTCTGTGCAATTTTGAAACAAATAAATATAGTTTAATTTTTTTTAAATAATTTGAAATTAAAAAAACATAACAACAGGTTACAAATGTATAGAAACCATAATATAACATTTTATGTAAAAAAACAAAATGGTAACATATGAGAATACAATATATATATTTTTTTTAAAAGTATATTGAATTTATGAAAAATATATTTCTCACAAAACATACTTACATATTTATGTGTTTCTTTCTCTTTAGGCAGAGCACCTCTCAACCACCCTCCCCCCCAACAATCCTCCTCCTCCTCCCCCATCAATCATCATCCCCCTCTCAACCACCCTCCTCCATAAATCATCCTCCCCCTCTCAACCACCCTCCTCCATCAATCATCCTCCCCCTCTCAACCACCCTCCTCCATCAATCATCCTCCCCTCTCAACCACCCTCCTCCATCAATCATCCTCCCCCTCTCAACCACCCTCCCCCCAACAATCAGCCTCCCTCTCTCAACCACCCTCCCCCCATCAATTATCCTCCTCCTCTCAAACACCCTCCACCCATCAATCTGTCTCCTCCTCCCCCTCTCAAGCACCCGCACACCATCATTCAATCTCCTCTTACCCCTCTCAACCACCCTCCCCCAATCCAAACACCCTGGACATTCCCACACCTTCCCAATCAGATCCTCCTTCCCCCATCCAACCTCCAACACCCTTCCAAAACCCATCCCCCATCCAAACTACCCCCCCCCCTTTCAAGACCCTTCCCCCATCCAAACTACCCCCCCCTTTCAAGACCCTTCCCCCACCCAAAGTGACACAGGAGAGTGGGCAGCTGAGGCCCCAGAGGAAGTTGAGGGTGCTCTTCCGTGGAGAGTAAGTCATTTCTACAAGAAAAAGGTTTTTGTACGTTGGTTTAAATGTAGATCCAACATGTGTTTTCACACTGTCCCCCTGCAACTGCTGTGCGAATACACATTCCAACATTCCCTGTCACAGTTTATGGATTAAGGCATGCTATCACTGAGGCAGAACATGCTTGGATATGTAGTTCCACAGCAGATGTAAAGACGCAGTTTGCTGAGCCTGGACCTACACCTGAAATGGTGAACCTTTGCCACTCCAGATGTGGCCAAACTACACATCTCAGCATGCCCTGCTACAGTATTGGCATGGCAATTTTTAAAAACAGTTGCAGGCCATGCTGGTATGTATAGTTCATCAACAGCTGGAGGGCCAAACGTTCACCAGCCCTGACCTAGCTGGTAAGCTGTTGAAGTGTGCTTTGTGACTTTCTTGTATATTGCGTAATGTGTGAAATTAATTTTGTATTTTTTTGAAACATTCATTGCAGATGCTGTGGTTGGAAATCCCAATGTAGAATTGAGGAGTGTGGTGGGACGAATGGAGCAGCATTGCAGGGGGCTCCTTGAAGGAATTATGCAGCTTCGACAATTGTTGAGATAATTATTTTTCTTTAAAAAAAAAAAAATAGTTTTTGATTCCAACAAAATTTTGTGTGTTGTGTTCTGTCAAGGTAAATGACATATATGTGCCATCACTTGTAAAGTGTTACAATGAAGAGTGAACAATTACTAGTTATTAAACACTAAATGACCTTTAAAAATAAAAGCCAGTGACATGACAGTTAGGAGCTGATTGTTTGTAACTTTATCACTCCACATTTTATCATTTTCCAAACAATGAAGCATATGGTAAACTGTGTAATGTACAGTATGTCAGTCAGGGATTCAAAAATATTACATTTTGGGGTATTTAGCAAATAGGTCAACAAATATATTAAAATTATATATTTGTTGCCTTAATTGCTTATTGTTATTGTGCAATTAGGTTGTCAAACTCGTCTTTTTGCAGAGTTTGATCAATTAATTGTTCAGTCACTTTACAAATCATTTGGCTAATTGGTGTCTTAATTTATAAAGGAATGGGTTGAGAAACTTCACAAAAAAAACTATCACTGTGCGAATATTTGCAAAGTAACGAAAACATATGCAAGACAGCGAAGGAATAGCGCACAGATGACAGTCTACGCGTTGTTAGCGATGCGTTTTGCAGGCATACGAATGCATCGCATGCAAAGGATGGGAGCACACACCCACTTTGTGTATTGCTGCCCAGTTGTTTGCAGTTGTACGTGGTGGGCTTTCATTTGCACTTGTGCAGACCGTTCGCTGCGGTGCGAACGCTGCTTGCGTGCGCATCGAATTGCGATCAGGTCGGAATGACCCCTTAGTGCTGTATCAACCGACTCAGGAGAGTGGGATACAGGGAGACTTTGCCCCGATTCCAGGATCGATCAATACGTTAGTGAACGCTGAGTGGATCCAGACGCTATTAGTGTACACAACAGCCCTGTGAACCTACAGTGAACACAGATGCCCAAGTAAACACTGACGCACCAGTCATACAGCCGCCTATGCTGCAACTGGGTACTTTTAGATACACAGCGTCTCCGACGGAAGCGGGAACTCAGTTCATGGCAGGAAACTCAGAGTAAACTGGTCATGAACCGGGGGGAGGGGGGACCAAGGGAGCGTCTTACTCCCCACTGCTGACATCAACCCTAGGGATAGCAGCCTCATACTACCACTGAAGCCTATCATCTCTGAGGCCTAGCACTGGTGCACCCAAGGTGGCAGCTGCGTCAGTGACTGTTCAGTAGTCTCCATCCCGAAACAGTGCGGCTGTGTCTCGTGTTTCCCCTACCAAGCGGAACCTATGCCTTACCTTCTCCCCGTGCTCCGGCCACAACCTGGTAACATCTGCTGGACTTGCTAGTACATCCTACACAGATGCCTGCCAAAACAGCACTGTACACGTGGGTAAGCGTTGTCGCGACCCGGTGGGGAGTTGTTGGAGCGACTCTTTCTAAGGTACGTATAAGACGCTTTTTAGAAAGTTTGCTCAAAAAACTAGTAAGACTATAAAAATAAAATAAAAAAGCTTAAGGATGCTAAAAATCAGCAGCCCATTGACCATTGTGCGGCTCCTGATGCACCAAACAAAAAATTGATTTGCCTGAGCCAGGAGGCGGGGATATAGGGATGGGCCCGTTGCATTCTGGGACGTCGAAAGCTTTGATCGTTTGGTGCCAATCTGCTGTCGTTACCTCATATCCCAATGTTATCCTGTGAATAGCCTGTGGACCCTGCAGGAGAAATATAGCGGTGGATACACAATATTTGGTTTAATTAATTAATGCTGGGTAGTGAACTGGTTTCTGTAAAAATTGCAATTGTAGCTGAAATAATATACTCTCCAGGTTACATATGCAATGCATAAAGTGGTATATAATTCTGTCTGCAATCATATTACCTGGGCTGAGCAATAACAGACATCCACGCAAGGAAGACACTGACAAACGCTAGTAAATAAATAAGTATAAATAAATGAGAATAGATAGTAGCATTAAGTAACTTGCAATGGATAATAACCTCTACAATAAATAGTAAATAAGATAGTGAAGAGGCAGTTATACAGACCAGTGTTAGATCAGATATGGTCACCATGTCGATGACAGTGGAGCCGTTGTATGCTACTGCTCATGCATCTAGGTTGCACTGCACATGTGCCATGCATGGCCGGATTAAGGGAGGGGCGACAGGGGCGGCCGTCCCGGGGCCCCCACACAGGGATGTGCTGTCTTGCTGGAACGTACTGTGCTGCCGGCCACCGCTGCACCTGTCAAACTATATGACAGGCAGCGGCACCGGTGCACACATAAAGGGCCCCCACATAGTGACTTCCTACAGTACCTGGCTCTGACGTGCGGGGATGTCCGATGCCGGCCGCCGCTGTGCCTTCCAAACTACATGACAGGAAGCGGCACTGGTGACCTGTGCAGCGCGGCTCTATTCTCTAGTCGCCGCCCTCTCCGCTCCTCCACACTGTACTTATCAACAGTGTCAAGTCGCGGGCTGCTGCAGAGAAGGGGGAAGGGAGGCATGCGGGCCCTTCAGTCTTTTCTGGCATTTTGACATACCTCCCAACTTTACTGTCCTGTGGAGCGGGACACTTGCGCGGCAAAGCCGCGCGCGCTCCCGAAAAGGGGGCGTGGTCTGTGAAAAGGGGGCGTGGCTTCGCGGGAGGACCCGCGATCGCGAGCCACGCCCCCGTTTTCGTCACTGAGAGGGCATGCCCAGCGCTCTGTGAGCCGCTGGCATGCTCCCTCTCCCTCTGACTCCACTGAATAGACGCTGTGCGCATGCGCACAGTGTCTATTCACCGCAGCGATTGACAGAGCCTCCCAACTGACCCCCCCACCGCGGGACACTGCGGCCCGCGGGTGGGACAGCGGGACAGTCCCCAAAAAACGGGACTGTCCCGCGAAAATCGGGACAGTTGGGAGGTATGATTTTAAACGGAGGCACACACAGCCTGGCCGTGGGAAGCTAGACAGTCATCAGGCACTAGGACCCAGCAGTTTGCTGGAGCCCTAACATCATCATCTCTTCATGTGCTGTACACTGGCCCTCATTCCGAGTTGTTCGCTCGCAAGCGGATTGTAGCAGATTTGCTCATGCTAAGCCGCCGCCTACTGGGAGTGAATCTTAGCATCTTAAAATTGCGAACGATGTATTCGCAATATTGCGATTACACACCTCGTAGCAGTTTCTGAGTAGCTTCAGACTTACTCGGCATCTGCGATCAGTTCAGTGCTTGTCGTTCCTGGTTTGACGTCACAAACACACCCAGCGTTCGCCCAGACACTCCTCCGTTTCTCCGGCCACTCCTGCGTTTTTTCCGGAAACGGTAGCGTTTTTTCCCACACGCCCATAAAACGTCCTGTTTCCGCCCAGTAACACCCATTTCCTGTCAATCACATTACGATCTCCAGAACGATGAAAAAGCCGTGAGTTAAATTCCTAACTGCATAGCAAATTTACTTGGCGCAGTCGCAGTGCGAACATTGCGCATGCGCATTAAGCGGAAAATCGCTGCGATGCGAAGATTTTTACAGAGCGAACAACTCGGAATGAGGGCCACTGTCTGCTTTTATCAGCAGGAAACCCCAGCCAGCAACGCACACACAGAAGAGGATCCCGCACCCGCGCAGCCATGAAAAACAGCAGTGGCGGCTGGCCAGGTCAGTGGCTAATTGGGTGAGGGGTAAAGTAGTATGGGAGCTGGCAAAAATGGATTGGGAGGGTAGATGTGGATTGTCCGCCTGTGTACATAGCTCCCTCTATCGCCCCACATATATGACCCTCTGCTGCCCAATGTATATACCCCTGACCAGGGCCGTTTCTAGACAATTTGGCTCCCAGTGCGAGATTTCAAAATGCGCCCCCCCCCCCTCAATTGCTCTAAAAAAAAAAAGTGTGCCCCCCCCCCATATAGCCATAAAAAGAAAATGCATCCCGACAAGGGTGTGTGGCCTGATTAAAATGGGCGTGGTCTCATTAAAGTGGGCATGGCCTCATCTGATATCATCACACCCACCACGGGGGGGGGGGAATAAAAATAAAAAAGTCCCCTTTTTACACATTACAGCAGGCAAGTGTCCCCATATTACACAGCGCGGCAGGCAGGTGTCCCCATTTTACACAGCGCGGCAGGCAGGTGTCCCCATTTTACACAGTACGGAAGGCAGGTGTCCCCATTTTACACAGTACGGAAGGCAGGTGTCCCCATTTTACACAGTACGGTAGGCAGGTATCCCCATTTTACACAGTACGCAGGCAGGTATTCCTATTTTACACAGTGCGGCAGGCAGGTATCCCCATTTTACACAGTACGGCAGGCAGATATCCCCATTTTACACAGTACGCAGGCAGGTATTCCTATTTTACACAGTGCGGCAGGCAGGTATCCCCATTTTACACAGTACGCAGGCAGGTATTCCTATTTTACACAGTGCGGCAGGCAGGTATCCCCATTTTACACAGTGCGGCAGGCAGGTGCCCCCATTTTACACAGTACGCAGGCAGATGCCCCCATATTACACAGTGCGGCAGGCAGGTATCCCCATTTTACACAGTACGCAGGCAGATGCCCCCATATTACACAGTACGCAGGCAGATGCCCCCATATTACACAGTACGCAGGCAGATGCCCCCATATTACACTGTACGCAGGCAGGTGCCCCCATATTACATAGTACGCAGGCAGGTGCCCCCATATTACATAGTACGCAGGCAGGTGCCCCCATTTTACACAGTGCGGCAGGCAGGTATCCCCATAGGCAGGTGTCCCCATTTTACACAGTGCGGCAGCGGCAGGCAGGTTTCAAGTTGAGGGGAAGGAAGGGGGAGAGGGGCGGAGAGAGAGAATACTTACGTCTTCCCGCTCTTCGGTCCCGCCGCCTCACGTCCCTCGCGCCGGCCGCCTCCTCCTTCTTGCTTATCTCCTTATCGCCTCTGCCGAGCGCTCCTGCTCGGGGGGCGGGGCTTCGCGGAATGACGCGATTGTGTCGTGACGTCACGACGCAACGCGTCATTCCGCGAAGCCCCGCCCCCCGAGCAGGAGCGCTCGGCAGAGGCGATAAGGAGTAACAAAGTGCCGCGGCGGGCGCCCAGTGCGGTTGCACGGCTCGCCCGCCGCTAGAAACGGCACTGCCCCTGACACCCTGTTTATATGTGCAACTGCCACCCAATGTATATGTGCCACCCTGTATACGCCCCCCTGTCACGTCACTAGCCATATGTTACTGTTCCCAGTAAATGATAACGCAGCCCAGCGCCAGACGAGAAAGGTCCTATCGGGAGAGCATCTACCATACCACTAACCTCCCCCTTCCCTTATCATGGTACCCCCTACCACCCCTCTCCCACCATCATTTTCTTCTGGAACCGCCTCTGCTGCATCTGTATGGCATAATGGGGGTAATTCAGACCTGATTGCAGCAGCAAAATTGTTCTCTTATGGGCAAAACCATGTGCACTGCAGGTGTGGCAGATATAACATGTGCAGAGAGAGTTAGATTTGGGTGGGTTATTTTGTTTCTGTGCAGGGTAAATACTGGCTGCTTTATTTTTACACTGCAATTTAGATTTTAGATTGAACATACCCCACCCAAATCTCACTCTCTCTGCACATGTTATTACTGCCCCACCTGCACTGCACATGGTTTTGCCCAACTGCTAACAAATTTGCTGCTACGATGAGGTCTGAATTACTCCGGTGTAATGTGAATAAGATTGTGCTACCGTGTGGCATAATTTTAAATCTTGATACTATTGTGTGGCTACTCCTCTTCCTTATGAGACCACACCCTTTATTTGTGGTGTGCGGTGTGCCTTCATAAAGTATGGGAGAGAGGGTGCAAATTAATAGTTTGCAGGGGGTTGCCGAACACTCTCACTCCGATGACTCAGCTGTTCTTTAACAGCGGCCGCCGAGCACCTGTGCGTACAGTCTTGAAGAAAAATCCTGCGAGACACCGGCGCGATGTCCCTGGCCAGGCTGCTACTCCGTGACGTTCACGTAGTGTGTGTGTGTGTGTGTGTGTGTGTGTGTGTGTGTTTGGGGCCCCATCACCTTCATTGCCCTGGGCCGCCACCAGCCTTAATCCGGCCCTGGTGCCATGATAGTCGTGTGATGGCAGTTCCAGTGCGGATGTATTCGCAAAGTGATTGACAAGAAGCATTTGTGGGAGGTAACGAGGGAGTGGTGACTCAAACACAGACATGTTGCGATCATTTCAGTGGCATATCACAGCTTGCAACTGCAATTCCATATGCATTAAACATGGCTCCGACATCTTACTCCTGATGGCGTACTGTGCAGACATATGGTTACTCAGATAGTCAATAATCATGTGGAAAGAGAAATAAAGTCTGGGAAGTCCAGTATTAGCAGAATCTGTCACTCTGTGACTATGAGGCTAACGCTGGGTGGAGTCACAATCACAGAGTCACAGAGCTAGGCCAATAGGAGGAGGAGGACGGTGCCCCTCAGTCAGTCAGAGCTGCCGCTGTATGTATGGCCGCTCTGTCTCCCGCCCCCGCCTCCTCCTCTCCCCCAGCTCCATCTCCCCTCCCCGCCCGTCGGAGACTACCAGGCTGAGGCAGAGAGAGGCCGCTCGGCACCCAGCCACGGTCAGTCTTACTGCCGCCGCTGGCCACCCGCCACTCCCCGGAAATCCACGGTCACCTCTTAGCCAAAGGCTGCCCTCAGCCCCTGGACAGCTGTCACTGCTGCCGTGGACTGCACGCTCCCCTAATTCGCCCGTGGGCAGCTACATTGCTGCCGCGGGCAGCCATCACCGCTCTCCACAGCGGCAAAGCTAAGGGGGAGATAGCGCACACTACACACATTACATATATACATACATACACTGCACACATTACATATATATATATATATATATATATATATATGTAACACCCCTTTACCTGGGCTTTCTGGGTAATGGTGTGTATTTAAACTCTTCCCGCTTTGCAATGCTTCTCACCTTGTACTTCTCTTGGTATTAGTGCCTCCACCCGAATCTTGACGTGACGTGCTCTTCTGGGAAGTGTTAAATTTTGGAAACACCAGAGGGAGACTCGGGAAACCCTCTGCCCACCACGTGCTTAGACCGACCCCACTACAGGAATATATCACACGGATATGTTGCAAAAGCCACTCTGGCACATTTATTAAAGGGTCTGGAATAGCAATTGCTTATATGCATTTATATACAAGGGACTATAGTAGATCAATAAAAGAGGACATATACTAAAGGCATAGGAACATGTTGGTCAGTAATGCACACACATATCTAAAGGGTGTATAATGCAGTAATAAGAAAAATTAACATAATACATGAATCTGCTTTCTCCTGTCTGTCTGTCTGTCCCTTCCTGAACTTCCCTTTTGTATGCAGATAAAACCCTGGCCTTTGCAATCACTGACTGGGTAATGACAACTTAAAACAGCAGTATAACAAGGAATTTCACACATACCACATACAGCATTAGACAATACATCCCCCACTATAGTGCACTGTTATTTCAGAGTTCCTTATCTTCTGCATGCTATAGCTTGACTGAAAAGGTACTTTAACAGGTTCCAATTGGCACTTTCAGCAATGCTGGTACTTGTAGTTCCACAAACTGATTCTTGGTGAAATCACACACTTTGTTAGCTACTATTTATCAGTCTTTACCAAGAAACATAACACTGTAAACCGTTACTTATCTCACATTCCTCCAAAGTGTGTCCCTCTGCAAACTGTCCTCTCCAGGGGTCGAAAAGGAAGGTTTGAAATGCATTATCCTCTGTAGGCCACTTAACTTCATCAGACTGGGGTTCTCCCTCTCCGTAGGGCTCTTTCTGTACAGTCACGTGGACTTCTTCCCCAGTATTCTCCAGTCATTGTCAGCTGCATCTTGCTATATTCCAGACATGGTTCCTTCTCCCTCCTTGGCCATCTCCTCCTCCACTCCTCTGGACAAAAGCATTCCATTCTCCAGTCCCCCCTCCCCATGCCCTGTTTCTCCACCCCCTGACAGCCTCTGCGTGTCTCTCTGTATATCCTCTGAAACCCAAGGCTGTCTGGGAGATGTAGTCTCTAAACACAAAATGGCCGGTGTCCAATTTCACATTTGCTGCCTGTCATAAGCGCTGGGCGCTACATACTCCCCCTGTGGGACTGGCAATCCGCTGACAAAGTGATGAGCCTGTTCCACACCCTGAAAAGGAATATGTGTTAAACCATTCTGTCTGTTTACACATTCACACATACCCTGACAAGCTCCTACGATGACAGGGGTGGGCCCCAAATAAGGCCAAGGGTAGACCCAGTGAGGGTGAACCACCCTGGGCACTTCAGTGGCCCTTCCTAACTCATCATAAGTAAATATCATAGGGGCCCTAGTGGTGCGTCTGGGTCGGCTAATAGCTGGAAGGGCTCCCTCATCTCCCTCTGACACCCTTTCTGGTTGTTCAGCCTCTCCCCCAACATCTCTCTCTTCTGGTTGGTCCTGAGCCTGTCCCTCAGGTTCTCTAACTTCCATCGTTACTTCAGGTACGACCTCCTCCAACCTGCACACCTGTTCTCCTCTTGGCTCTCCTGTAGCTCTCTCAGTAGACCTGTGGGGTCTAGTGACCTCATGACTTTGAATGACAGTCTCATTTTCCGTAGTGGGAGAATCATACCCCCATTCATCCTCACTGCAATCTGTCTCTTTATAATCTCTAGTTTCCTCTCTCCTGGTAGACCTCAGTCTTCCTGGCTTCCTCCAGGGCACCCTCTCGGTGGTCTCAACAGCATGCTCGGTCTTGAACCTCACATCTCTCCCAATCGGTAATAGGTGTTGACGGTGATAAGTCTTTATGGGCCCTGTTTGTCCTTCAGGCCTTACACGGTAAACAGGTGCCCCAGACATTTTGGCCACCACTTCATAGGGTTCTTCTCTCCATCGATTTGCCAATTTATGCTTTCCTGGTATTCCCAGGTAGCGGAGCAGTACTCTGTCTCCTATCCCCAGCACATTCTCTTTCACACGACTGTCATATCGAGTCTTGTTTCTCAATCCAGACTTAGTAGAAGCTTCTTGAGCCAACTTGTGAGCATGTCTCAGTTCTTCTCGCAGTCTCTGCACATACTGTAAATGTGTCTCCCCCGAGTGGGAAACCTCCATTATTCTGAAACAAATGTCTACAGGCAGTCGGGCTTCTCTTCCAAACATAAGGAGGTATGGTGAGTATCCAGTTGACTCATTTTTTGTGCAGTTATATGCATGTACTAACTGACTGATGTGCCTACTCCAGTGTGCCTTCCTGGCAGTGCCCAAAGTGCCCATCATGTTGAGAAGGGTTCGATTGAATCTCTCTGGCTGCGGGTCCCCTTGTGGATGGAATGGTGTCGTCCTCGACTTCTGTATCCCGCACAATTCGCAGATCTCTCTTATCAGCCGACTCTCAAAATCTCTTCCTTGATCAGAATGTATCCGGGCTGGAAGTCCATAATGCACAAAGAATTTCTCCCATAGAATCTTGGCAACAGTTGTGGCTTTTTGATCTTTGGCTGGGTAGGCCTGGGCGTACCGAGTGAAATGATCTGTCACGACGAGAATATGTGCTGTGTTGCTTTCATCTGGCTCTACAGAAAGGAAATCAATACACACCAGCTCTAGTGGCCCATCACTCGAAATGTTTTTCAATGGTGCAGCTCTTTCGGGCAGTGTTTTACGCAGAATGCAAGTCCCACAATTTCTGCAATATTTTTCAATATCAGTCTCCATCCTTGGCCAATAGAACCGATCGGCAATCAACCCGCTTGTTTTCTCAACACCTAAGTGCCCATGTTGGTCATGTAGGGCATTCAGTATAGAATCACAATGTTTATTTGGCAGAACCAACTGTCTTCTTACTCTACCATCTCGGTGGGTAGATTCCCTATAAAGGAGGCCTCCTCTGACCATCAGAAATTCTCTTTGCCTGTGCAGTAAGATGGCTTCTTCTGTTTTAAGGGCCTTTGGCCCCAACCTCTCATTGTTCTTTATCATCCAATAGACCGCTCCTAGGGACAGATCTTCTAGTTGATCACTTTTCAGCTGTTTCCTACTGATCCTCTGCAGATCACCCAGTTCAAACTGACTCAGCCAGCAATAATGTTTGGGCAGTGCCGCTTCTAAAAGTCCCAATGCAGTGACACATTCTCTCACAGGTGGCACCACCACTCTTCCTTCATGGCACATACCTCTTACTTCTGGAGCAGGCACTTCAACCCACTCTTCTTCAGGTGATTCCGCATGTCTTCCAGCCAACCTGGACAAAGCATCAGCATCAATGTTTCCTTTGCCAGGTCGGTACTTCAGCGTGAAGTCATACGCAGCCAAAGCAGCCAGCCATCGATGTCCTGTGGCATCCAACTTTGCTGTAGTCTGGATGTATGTCAACGGATTGTTGTCAGTATGGACTTCAAATGTAGCACCATACAAATAATCATGCAGACGGTCGACAATGGCCCATTTTGATGCCAAGAATTCCAGCTTGTGCACAGGGTAATTCTTTTCGCTGGGTGATAGGCCTCGGCTAACATAGTGCACAGGCCTCATCTGGCCTTCTTGTTCTTGGTAAAGTACTCCTCCGAGTCCATCAAATGATGCATCTACATGAAGAATGTATGGAAGGTCAGGGTTTGCATAGGCGAGCACTGGAGACTGGGTAAGACCCTCCTTCAATCTCTTGAATGCAGTTTCACACTCTTCTGTCCATCTTTCCCCAAATAGGTCATTAACACGGAGAAAGTGTTTATTTCCTTGCTGGGTCATCCACCCCTTCACTGGTGGGTACCCTTTGGTTAATTCTGTCAAAGGCTTGGCTAGTTTCGAATATCCTGGAACAAATCTTCTGTAGTACCCACAGAACCCCAGAAAAGACCTCAGTTCCTTTAGTTTTGTGGGCCGTGGCCACTCTTCCACAGCTTCTACTTTGGCTGGGTCAGTGGAGATCCCTTCTCTGCTGACAATGTGCCCAACATACTTGACTTGCTTCTGGCATAGTCGACACTTTTCTAAAGATAGCTTTAGCCCTTTACTCTTCAATCGGTCAAGTACTTTGAGCAATCTCTCGTTATGTTCTTGTAGAGTCCTCCCAAAAACAATCAAGTCATCCAGATACACGATTACCTCACGGAAATTCATGTCCCCCACGGTCTCATCCATGCACCTCTGAAAGGTGGCTGGGGCACCTTTTACCGCCTGTGGCATTCTCTTGAACTGAAAGAACCCTTCAGGGTATATGAAGGCTGTCTTCTCAGCATCTCCCGGACTCATTAGAATCTGGTAGTACCCACTCCTGAGGTCTAGCACAGAGAATCATTTGCTTCCTTGCAGACAGTCAAGTGCCTCATCAACTTTAGGCACTGTGTACTGGTCTGGCACTGTTCGCTTGTTAAGAGTTCGGTAGTCCACACACATCCGGATATCACCATTCTTCTTACGAGCCACCACTATTGGAGAGGCATAGGGACTCTCTGATTTTTCAATGACATCATTCTCCAGTAGACCTTTCAGATGACTTCTTACATCATACAAATCCGCAGGGGCCAATCTTCGTGACCTTTCTCGAAAGGGTTTTTCATCAGTAAGACGAATCTTATGTTGGACCCCTCTAGCCAGCCCTAGGTCCCAATCTCCTAGGGAGAAAACATCTCTCCTCTCTAACATTTCTTTGATCAGTCTGTCTAGATCGGCTTTCATGGCATCTGTACCTTCAAAGCATGGTTGGAAACTGTCTGCAACCAACACACTCTTTTTCTGAGCTTCTTCTGCCTCCTTTTTTCGATAGGCCGCCAGGCATACAGGATGAATGGTGAGCGTCTGGTAATATTCCTTTCCACCCTCCTCTCTGCACCATTGGGCTAGTGTATTGAACAAATGGGCATTGGTTCCTATGATAGCTTGCACATCTCTATCCTCTTCTTCTGGATCGGGACACACAAGGGCGACTACTTGCACTTCTTTTTCAATCCCAGCCACTTCTCTTGGGAACTTGAGGTCCACTGTGATGTATCCGAGATATGGATAGCTCGGTGTTACAGTGGAGGCACTGCTGAGATGTAGTCTCTAAACACAAAATGGCCGGTGTCCAATTTCACATTTGCTGCCTGTCATAAGCGCTGGGCGCTACATATATATATGCATACCCTCCAACTGTACCTTTTTAATAGGTACAGTACCTTTTTTATGGTCTGTACCTATTTTTGGCTCTCCAAACTTCCATTGAAAGTATAGGAAAAGGGGCGTGGCCACGCCCCCTTTACCAGTGGCCACGCCCCTTTTTCTAATTTGTACCGATTTTTGTGTGTAAAATGTTGGAGGGTATGTATATATATATGTACATATATATACATACATGCTCAGGACTCCCACCCCCCACCCACAGCACACCCGCACGTGGCCCTCCCCCATCTGCTGCTACACCGCAACAGCCCCCACCCACAGCGCCCCCGGACCCTCTCCCCCAGCCACCTCTCCCCCGCACCCGCCACTCCCCCAACCACAGCACCTACTATTCATCGTCCCCTGCGTGCGCTGTTCACGCCGTCACCAGAGGCTATGGCCCCTTAACCATCGCACACCCTTTGTCCGTGCAATATTTAACCACTCACAGAATTATAATACTCCATGAACTAATACTCCATATAATCTAAATATTGCATGGCCCAAGGGCGTGCAAGGGTTAAGGGGGCGTAGCCCCTTGCGACGGTGCAAAGCGCGCCCATAGGGCGCGATGAGCCAACTAGTTTTTATTAAACTGGAACCCGTCTGCATAGGTCTCTTTACCAGAAAAACTTATGATTGGTTAGTGCAAACAAATGTAACATACAGTACAATAAAATCAATATATCTTTCTACTCTTATGAACTTGTACTTTGCCTATTAATAAACGTGTTTCAAAGTAGAAAACATTTACTTCGTATGTACTAAACAATTCACAAAAACAGTGCCAACAGTTTACAAACTTTCTAGTATCATATAAAGTTAATACATTTTAATAATAATTTATAAAGCTTCTATAGTAACCTAACCAATGAAGCATACAAAGTGCATATGTAACACTCGTTCTGATGATGGTATACGTTCTCACAGAAGTGTAGTGATATCGATACCTAGATTCTCACTGTCGTACCTCTTTGTAGGATCCTCCTATTCTCATGGTGAGATGAGATTGAGAAATACGCTGCCAACAGGAGAAGAGGAGTCCGGAACAAAAAAAACTCTTCACTTTATTTATGACAATATAGTGTAAATATACTATTCCGTATGGTTTACCTTAGATTACATAAATAGTACAACCAAGCATTTCAAAGCTTTCCTTAGAGCAACAATTGCTTAAAGAGAATAACGGTAAGTTTTATTTTACAGCCAAAGACGATCTCCGCAGGACCTTGCCCTAGACAGGAAGAATGTTTAAATTATGGCCTACACAAGGATCAACAAAGAATAACCCAAGTGGCTTCAATTACTGTCGTCATCTTTCATACGTCCCACAATAAAATCTCCTTTATTGTGCCCGCTGGATATGGTCTTAAGTCGGACTAAGGCCAGTTGGCACAATTACTATTTAACATGCGAACTGGAAACAATATTACCTGAAATCACAGAAAAATACACTTGTATTGATACCATTTGCTATAACAAATACTGTAACGCTCTCTGAGTCACTTGCACTGCGCAGTTTGTTTATTTTAAATGGCCATTACGTTGGTGCACATGAAGTCTCTGCTCCTTTATGTGATACCCAGAGCTAACTCCTAGCATACTGTGAAGGGTAGTCCGGAGTAAGTCCTTGGGGAAATTCCTCTACTAAATATAAGCAATTCAAACACTGGATTTCGCCAATACTGACCAGTATCGATCAGGTTCAGACAAGACGGAGCCTGAGCTGAGATTCTTAGTGGCCGAACTCTAACCTGAGGCGGATGGTAAGAAACTGTCCCTTAACTGATGGATAAGCTGCTGAGTATCTCCTTTCACTAGCGGAGGTTGGGCAAAGCTAGCCCCCTAACTGTAGACTGGGTGCACCAAGCTACGATGTTACACACTGCGGACCTTATAGTTTATAGCGGGTCCTTATGGCTCATAAAGCGGAGTAGGTTTATTTATATATTACTCCTGAATAATTTCCAATTTCTGTCTGATGCTGGAGAGAACGGAGTGGGTAAGTGCTGGAGGGTTGCTACAGTCTATTCTGCGCTCCTACAGGACATCTAGCTGTATACTGCAATGGCCGGATGAGGAAAAGCCTGTTCAGGCCATGAAACTTAATAAAAGAATTATTGTTTCTGTAGGGGCATGCGTGTGCTCATAGTCTTAATCACCTGTGTCCTGCTGCTTTTACTGTGTGCGGCCAGGTGTTGTGGTAGTCACTTTTACCTGTTCTCCATCTACATGTGCAGGCTATCTTAAGTCGTGCCCCTTACGAGACAGCTCCGGATCCGCCTCCTGTCCAGCCTCCGGACCGCCTCCGGACCGCCTCCTCTGTACTGCAGCCCCGTGGAAGCTCCGCCCGCCGCTGTCACTCCAGGACGGGCCTCTGCTCCGCCTCCAGGCTGGGCCGCGCCTCTGCTCCGCCTCCCAGCTGGGCCGCGCCTCTGTTCCACCTCCCGGCTAGGTCTTTCGGGTATTTCCGCTGGCTGCTTCTGGTCCCTCTATCCCTCACGTTGTCTGCCGGGGGATGCGGTAGGCTCTCACTCAGCATTTTTGGCATAACAATCAGGAATAATATAACAGACTCACATTAACTTGTTACATACATTTCCACTGACTTATATTTTAAATGTAACAGTTATCGGTACATATCAAAGTATCTCAATCGCGATACCTTAGAGGTAATATGCCTCTAGTATTGCGTTTCAATCTCCTATTCACAGGGGTAAATACCTCACGCTTGGCCGGAACGTCCTTAATACAAGCGGAATTGTTACATTCAATGAATTTTTCCACTATGGGTTCAGTGGCCACCCTTTCTACTGAACCGAGTGGAACGGTGCCGCCCATGAACAACAGGAGCTCTATGGGATCATGTAATGGAATATCCATGGAGGTTCCCTGTCCTTCTATCAAAGATGAGTCTTCTCCCGTTCTCGAGACTTCTACAGAGCAGGGTTTTAATTGATCTTGGGATACAACTCTGACGGGTCCTTCTTGACCACGACGGATCTGATAGGTATAGATAGTTTCATCTGGAACACTAACCACAACGTATGGAACATCCTCCCACATGGCATCAAGTTTGCTAGAGCGATGATTCTTTTTCACCCAGACCTTGTCACCTTCATGTAAAGGAAGGGGCCGAGCATTTGCATTATAAGCTCTTCCCTGCTGTAGGTGGGCTGCTTCCATCCTCTGCTTCACAATCCGTCTAGCTGTCTCAATTCGCTGCTGGTGTTCCCGTACCCAATCAACTCGGGGATCTACTGGGTCGATCACAACGGGGTTCAATTCCAAGTCTTTAGGCAGCTTGCCCTGCCTGCCGAACATTAGGTAGTAGGGCGTGAACCCGGTGGAACAGTGTTCGGTGTTATTATATAAGTAAGTAAGTTCAGGAAGAAGGGCAGGCCACTGGGTACGCTTCTCCGCAGACAGACTCCGAAGCATTCCAATGAGGATTCGGTTTGCTCTTTCACATAACCCATTCCCCTGTGGGTGGTAGGCCGTTGTCCTTACTTTTAGGCAGCCGTATAGAGAGCACAGTTCATGAAACAGCTGTGATTCAAAGGCTGGGCCTTGGTCGGTCAGGATTCGGTCAGGGTATCCATAGGGTCTTACAAAATGTTTCAAGAAGAGCTCGGCCGTAGTTTTTGCAGTTAAGTCTCTTGTAGGAACGATGACAAGGAACTTGCTGTAATGATCCGTCATGGTTAGCGCGTACTGATATCCCGTATTGCTGGATTCTAATTTTATGTGATCTAGAGCAACAATCTCCAAGGGGCATCGGCTTGTAATGGAATGCAGGAGGTTTTTTTTGGCTGCTGTCTGGATACCTTTTGAGATTGCAAGGTATGCAGTCACGGCACCACTTTTCTATATCCTCCCTCATCCCGACCCAGAAGTATCTTTTCCGTAACACTGTCTCTGTCTTTTGGGTTCCAAAGTGTCCAGACTTATCATGATAGGCCTCAAGCAGAAGGGTGGCATGCTGTCTTGGGACTACTATTTGCATAATGGTTTGATGGGTGCCGGGGTCAATGCTGATACGTAATATAAGGCCTTGCTTTACACGGATGCGGTCTCGGTGCCTCAGCAGCTTGACAAGTTCTGGATCGGCTTCAGTTCGCTGTGCCTTGTTCAGGAAATGTTTTTGCTGAATAAAATCTATGAGCTTGTTCAAAACTGAGCTCTCTGTCTGAATTCATTTCCAATCCACTGTGGGTAAAGCAGGATGAGGACATTCAGGTTGTATGGGGATTTTAGCATAGACTGGTTCAGAGATCACAACCCTTCCATTGTTCAAGGGCTGGAAGACCGGGGTCTCTACCTCCTCAGCATGGTCTTTTTCCTCTTCTGGAAGATCGTTGATAGGTAAACGGGATAATGCATCGGCATTTCCATTTGCTTTTCCACTCCGGTAAGCTACTGTGTACTGAAAGTTGGCCAAGCGGGATACCCAACGTTGCTCGAGTGCCCCCAATCGAGCAGTGGAAAGATGAGCTAAAGGGTTATTGTCGGTCATAATAACATGGGGTAGCGGCCAGGTAATTTTTGAACTTCTCAGTGATGGCCCAAATGAGAGCAAGTAATTCTAACTTAAATGTACTGTAATTCTCGCTGTTTCGCTCTGTCTTACGTAGGCCTCAACTGGCGTAAGCTATGACCCATTCCCGGCCATCCTGTACCTGTGATAGTACAGCACCTAGCCCATGGTGACTTGCATCAGTATAAACTTGGAAAGGTTTTTCGTAATCTTGATAAGCAAGTAGGGGAGCAGCTACCATAGAGGCCTTAAGTAATTCAAATGAACGTTGCTGATCTTCACCCCAGGTGATGGAAGACGAACTCCTCCTCTCCTGCCCGGTCTTTCCACGCAGTAATTCCTGCAGCGGAGCTGCCACCCTAGCGAAACCTTCCACAAACCGTCTGTAATAGCCAATGAAACCCAGGAAACTCCGTATATCCTTCACTGTCCTGGGCAGGGGCCACTCCTGTACAGCACGTATCTTCTCCGGGTCTGGCTTTACACCCTCAGCGCTGACAATATGTCCCAAGTACTGAACCTCAGGCTTGAGTAGGTGACACTTGGCTGGTTTCAGCTTCAGCCCTGATTTGATCAGCTGCCTTAACACTTCCCCTAGATGCTTAAGATGTTCTTCATAACTTTTTGAGAAGATTATAACGTCATCTAAGTATAGCAAGACCATCTCAATGTTATGATGTCCTAAACAGTGTTCCATTACACGTTGAAAAGTAGCTGGTGCGTTGCAAAGTCCGAAAGGCATTCTATTAAATTCAAACAAGCCCATTGGAGTGGTAAAGGCAGTTTTTTCTTTGTCCCCTGGTGCCATGGGGATCTGCCAATACCCACTGGTGAGGTCTAGAGTGGAAAAGTAGGCCGCTGTCTTCAAGTCTGTCAACGACTCCTCTATTCTTGGTAGCGGATAGGCATCTTTGTGGGTTACAGCATTTACTTTGCGATAATCTACGCAAAACCGAAGACTTCCATCCTTTTTCTTGACTATAACGACAGGGGCAGCCCACGGGCTATAACTCTCACGAATGACACCAGCGGCCTTCATATCTGAAATCATTTTCCGCACGGGTTGATACATTGCGGGTGGTAAGGGTCGATGTCGCTCCTTTATAGGAGGATTAGTTCCCGTGTGAATGTAATGATACACGCCTTCAGCCTTTCCGAAGTCAGAGGGATTCTGACTAAAAGCCGCGGCATACTTTTGGACCACATGTAGCACCCCTTTTCGTTGCTCGTCATGTGTGTTCAAGTCCCCGATCTGGATCTCAGTCCACCAGGAAGCCTCACCCTCAGTAACAAATGAACTCTCAGTAATTGTTCTTTGATGAACAGATGATACACCCTCCTCCAATACATCCTGGAAGTTGACTTGAGACAATCTTGCCACTGGGCAGTGTCTAAAGAGTCGGATAGGGTAATGGTGAGGGTTCATAAGGTGTACGGGTACCCTCCCTTGCTTCACCTTCGCCAGGGTCCTAGCTATGGCAAATGGCTGTGGTCCGTCAAGGTCACAAGATTCTATCAAGGCATCATAGTCTTGGCCACCGGGGCCAATCCGAGCTTTGCACCAGACTATGTGCTCCGAGTTGGGCATCAACAGTATGGGCCGTCGGTCAGCAATACGCGCTTTCCCAATCTCACCCCTTTCATTAGCGAATTTCTTCTGACCCTCCAATAACCGCATGGTATGTTGAAGCGTCTTTCGCTCCCATGGGGCAGCTGTCTTCATTTCAGTGCGAAGGGCTTCCACTAACTCATCGGGACAGTTTCTGAGGACATTCATCCCAAGGATAACTGGTGGTAGGAAATCATTGGATATAGTCGTCACTAGACATCCTTGTCTGTTTAAGCTTGCTCGGCCAACTTCCATGTCTGCTTCCCAATAGCCACGGTAGGTGATAGGCTGTCCATTGCTGGCTAGTAGATGTAGCCATGTAGTCGGTGGAGATACTATTGTTTGTTCACTCCAATGCTGGCGAAATTCATTAAGCCGGATTGTCGAGACTTGAGATCCTGTATCCAGGAGAGCAGCCATCTCCACGCCATTGATCCGAATTTGCAGGCGAGGACACTCACCGACATATCTCGGCCACCACTCCTGCGACGTCGGACCTATTGGTACATCTCCTCCCGAGGGTCGGTCCCCTGCCTCGTGGTCTCCTCGTTTAAAGTTGCATTGGGGCAATTTCTCTCAATGTGACCGCTTTGTCCACATCCTCTGCATATTGGCCGTCCTTGGGCATCAAATTGATCAGTAGGACGCCTCCCTGTTCCCCTTGGTAGATCCCAGCGAGATCGGTTTCTTCCTCCCCGATCTTGTCGCCATTCCCGACGTTGACTGACACCTTGACTTTGACTTAACTCTTCTAATTTCTGACCCATTCGGGATAGGTTCAATGTAAGCTCCATAAGTTTAGAATTTAAGATCCCGATTGAATCCTGATTGGATGGAGTTTGTGCCTGTTGGGTAACTACCTTAGACAATGCGGCTTCTGCTTTTGGGCGCAATGTAATTCCCTTCACCTCTTCCCCTTCTTCTTGCTCGGCTGACACCTCATATTCATGATCCTCGCAGGAATTTAATCCAAGAATTTGGAAAATTTCCTCTTTGAACTCCAAAAAAGAACACTTCGGTTGTTGCCGCCGCCACATTCTCATTTGGGACTGAATGTTTTCCTCTTGTGCTCCCTCGATGAAGAGGTTGATTAACTTTTCATCAGCCTGCTGTATTTCGCGGGGGTCCAAAGCTTGAACTGCTCTCATTGCTTCTTGCAACCCCAAAGCAAAATCCCGTAGTGTTTCACCAGCTCTTTGCTTTCTAGCATACAGTCGACTTTTTAAATTAGAAACTGTTTTTAAGGCGAAGATGCGCCCCAATTTTTCCAGGACACCTTCTGCTGTCTCCTTTTCTTCCTCCGTCCATGCTTCTGTCTCCCTCAGCGCAGAACCTTTTAACTGTCCCAATATGATCTCTACCTTCTGTACCTCGCTCAGCGGGTACAACCTGAACATGGAACGCATCTTATTCCTAAACTCCTTAAGCTGGCTGGTTCCTGGGGTATGCCTGTCTCCCGAATAGGTAGGAAGCCATGAAGCGCCAAAGTAATATGGCATCGTAATGGGCGATGTTATCCCTTGGTTCTGCCCTGCCGGAGATTGACCAGGTGATACGGGTAGTCTTCTCCGGGTAGATGTTGATGCCGGAGTCTGGTGTTCCTGTGATTCCGACATTCTATCCTGTTCGCGGACGCCACAAATTATGTAACACTCGTTCTGATGATGGTATACGTTCTCACAGAAGTGTAGTGATATCGATACTCTAGATTCTCACTGTCATACCTCTTTGTAGGATCCTCCTATTCTCATGGTGAGATGAGATTGAGAATTACGCTGCCAACAGGAGAAGAGGAGTCCGGAACAAAAAAAACTCTTCACTTTATTTATGACAATATAGTGTAAATATACTATTCCGTATGGTTTACCTTAGATTACATAAATAGTACAACCAAGCATTTCAAAGCTTTCCTTAGAGCAACAATTGCTTAAAGAGAATAACGGTAAGTTTTATTTTACAGCCAAAGACGATCTCCGCAGGACCTTGCCCTAGAAAGGAAGAATGTTTAAATTATGGCCTACACAAGGGTCAACAAAGAATAACCCAAGTGGCTTCAATTACTGTCGTCATCTTTCATACGTCCCACAATAAAATCTCCTTTATTGTGCCCGCTGGATATGGTCTTAAGTCGGACTAAGGCCAGTTGGCACAATTACTATTTAACATGCGAACTGGAAACAATATTACCTGAAATCACAGAAAAATACACTTGTATTGATACCATTTGCTATAACAAATACTGTAACGCTCTCTGAGTCACTTGTACTGCGCAGTTTGTTTATTTTAAATGGCCATTACGTTGGTGCACATGAAGTCTCTGCTCCTTTATGTGATACCCAGCGCTAACTCCTAGCATACTGTGAAGGGTAGTCCGGAGTAAGTCCTTGGGGAAATTCCTCTACTAAATATAAGCAATTCAAACACTGGATTTCGCCAATACTGACCAGTATCGATCAGGTTCAGACAAGACGGAGCCTGAGCTGAGATTCTTAGTGGCCGAACTCTAACCTGAGGCGGATGGTATGAAACTGTCCCTTAACTGATGGATAAGCTGCTGAGTATCTCCTTTCACTAGCGGAGGTTGGGCAAAGCTAGCCCCCTAACTGAAGACTGGGTGCACCAAGCTACGATGTTACACACTGCGGACCTTATAGTTTATAGCGGGTCCTTATGGCTCATAAAGCGGAGTAGGTTTATTTATATATTACTCCTGAATAATTTCCAATTTCTGTCTGACGCTGGAGAGAACGGAGTGGGTAAGTGCTTGAGGGTTGCTACAGTCTATTCTGCGCTCCTACAGGACATCTAGCTGTATACTGCAATGGCCGGATGAGGAAAAGCCTGTTCAGGCCATGAAACTTAATAAAATAATTATTGTTTCTGTAGGGGCATGCGTGTGCTCATAGTCTTAATCACCTGTGTCCTGCTGCTTTTACTGTGTGCGGCCAGGTGTTGTGGTAGTCACTTTTACCTGCTCTCCTTCTAACTGCGCAGGCTATCTTAAGTCGTGCCCCTTACGAGACAGCTCCGGATCCGCCTCCTGTCCAGCCTCCGGACCGCCTCCTCTGTACTGCAGCCCCGTGGAAGCTCCGCCCGCCGCTGTCACTCCAGGACGGGCCTCCGCTCCGCCTCCCGGCTGGGCCGCGCCTCTGCTCCGCCTCCCGACTGGGCCGCGCCTCTGTTCCGCCTCCCGGCTAGGTCTTTCGGGTATTTCCGCTGGCTGCTTCTGGTCCCTCTATCCCTCACGTTGTCTGCCGGGGGATGCGGTAGGCTCTCACTCAGCGCCCTTCCAGTAAAACGAAGGCACCGGAGCTGCACCGTCCTGCTTCTCTCCTGGTGGGGACCTCCCGGGGTAAGTACGCAGTTTCTCCTTAACCGACTTTGCCGCTCACCTCCCTCGCTCCTCACTCTCCTCCAGCACGTGGGGAGCCCCCCTGGACCCAGGATAACGGCTCAGTCTCTGGGGCCACGCGCCCCCTTTACTCCTAGTCCATCAACTGCCCCATTTACCCTCTATGAGGGATCACATTAGTACTACCAGTCTTTTTTCCCTCTGTGAGGGCAACATTAATTATATTTTAATAAAATTGAGGCTAATAGGGTTTCTCTACAATGAACCCCACACAACTTTAGTATTAATCACTAAAACAGTTACCCTACACACCTGTGTCTATATATCCCAATACCAGGGTACTACACATATACAGTATGGGTTTTTAAAGTAAGCAATTGGGCAAAACCATGTTGCACTGCAGGTGTGGCAGATGTAACATGTGCAGAGAGAGTTAGATTTGGGTGGGAGGCAGTACATCAGTGGTCTTGAGCTGAAAGGAAAACATACTGTATCTATGCACTTTTGTGGGCTTTGTTGGTTACTATAGAAGCTTTATAAAAATATTTTGCCACCATGGTCTATTATATCTACCAGCTTATCCATCACTAACCACCCTGCCCACAGAAACCCTTCCTCCTCTTCCTCCTCCTCCTCCTCTCTGTTAAGTGGTGTCCATATAATTATCAAGTAACTTAGGGGTATATTCACCCAGAACGGCCAAATCCGACAGTCGGATTAGGCTAAAATTCGACAGTCGGATTTGGCCGCTCAGTGAATAGGGCTTGTCGGATCCATTCCGACAAATGCATGTCGGAATGGATCAGACAGTAATTGAAAATACCCATTAGTGTCTATACATGTCTATATTTAGTGTGTGTGTGTGTGTGTGTGTGTGTGTGTGTGTGTGTGTTCCATATAAACAATTGCCAATTAATGATAGATAGATAGATAGATAGATAGATAGATAGATAGATAGATAGATAGATACTGTATATAAAAGTCAGCAACATGTTCTCATTTTAATTCAGCAAGATTGCACAAAGCAGTCATTTACAATGCCCTGGGGTGCTGAGTAAGCAGTCTGCCATGTATTACCCAGAAATCTCTTCTTGTTTTGCAGAGGTTTATTTATTTAGAGAAAATCCTCAAAATACAGCTAATATAAAATATTTCAGGGGAACGGTGAGAAGCAGCTGTCCATATTTTGGGTACCAAGCCTTCTGAACCTATTTTATTCTTAAGATTTCCCTCTTGATCTGTATAGAAAATTCCTTGGCTCCTACTGTATATGTACATTACTATCCACCCTTTCTATTAGCAAGTGTTATATAGTCCAGTAAGGTGTGTTTTATGACACTTTGTGTTTAGAGGCTGCTGAGGTGCATTCATTCTGTATGTGAACACAAGAAGCATTGCCATTTTAATAATATATTTTAAGTGCCCCCCTTTGGCCATTTGGCATTTTGGAATTTATTAAGCTCTGTGCTGGAAAATCTAACACACATTCTCACATTACTGGTGTCTGTCATGCCTTTTTCATTACTGTTTCCAGAGTGGTCCAAGAATGTAGAAAGAGTTGGAGATGAAGTTTGTTTCAGAAATGCAGCTAATCAAGGAATAAAGTGAAAAACTAAATAGAACATCTGTATGAAATTCATGGTAACAATATAGGTGATTAATTCCATTTAGAACAGGCTTATATTAAAAAATAACATACCGTGGGTCTAACAAACAGACACAGGTCCAATAGGATTTATATTCCTAAAAGCTTCTACATTGATCAATCTGTTTTAGCAGTTTCCCTTTGACTTTTCATCATAATTTGAAACAGTTTATCGTTGCAGGGATTGACAGATTATCCTTTTACAAATATTCACTGGCAAGGCATACTGATATATGCATATTGCGATACTATGCAGATCATTAAATACTCAGACATTTTTTAAAGCGGCGATCATTTACAAGGCAAAACCATGCATTGTAAATGATTACCGCTTTTAAAAAAATGTCCGAGATTGGCTAGCATCCCGCACCTCCAGCAAACTTGGACCATATTACCGTACACATGCCTCTAAGAGTGCAAACTGGACTAGATGACCCATTTTGCCTAAACTTCTGCAATATTCTACTGGCCTTGAAATCTCCTGTACATTTTAACAAATTGAAGGGTGGCATATAATAGTCTTGGTTACCTACCTGCCGAAACGTAATTTGTGATAATTGATTACATACATGTCGAGTAGTGAATAAAAAGTGTGATATACTATAAAACATATAAACACAACATTCAAATGTCTACTCCACGAAACCTTATGGTTTTTCCAGACCTCGAATTCCTCAAATGATGGAGAGAAATTTAGCTCCTTCAGCATTGATAAATCAACAGGGGTCAGAGGCGTAACTCTGGGAGGCAACGGAGGCATCTGCCGCCGGGCTCCTGTTCTGAAGGGGGGCACCTCTCCTCCCATTCTGTGACACCATTCAATTAAGTTAATTGATAACTGCTGCTATCTCTTCAGTGGCCGATTTCCTCACTGGTCCCTGTACCTTACAAGTCACACCCTCTTTATTATACATACACATTTTACAAGTGTCACACCCAGGATTAAAACCCACAACCTAGTAAACTGGAAGCAGACACCTTGCTGATAAAGCTATTTGCTCCGGTATCTAGGTCGACCACACTTAGGTCGACAGTCATTAGGTCGACCACTATTGGTCGACATGCACTAGGTCATCATAGTGTCTAGGTCGACATGATCACTAGGTCGACATGACAAAATGTCGACATGGGTTTTTCAAAAATGTTCCCATTTTTGAACTTTTTCATACTTTTTTTTAAATAAAAACTCATGTCGACCTTTTGTCATGTTGACCTTGCTCATGTCGACCTAATGCTTGTGTCGACCTATTTTGGGTGTCGACTTAGTCACTGTCGGCCTAAGTGTGGTCGACCATATGAACCACACCCATTTGATCCTGTATAAGAAATAGTTAGAATTCTCAAGTTTCCTGTACAGGAGTAAATAGTTCCATCAGTAAAGTGTCTGCCGTCAGTGTAACAGGTCATGGGTTCTAATCCTGGATATTACTGCTAAGAAATGTGTAATTTAAAATAAAAAAACAATGAAATGCATATATACTTTTTTCTTTCAGAACACTCCATATAAACACACATTCTGTGTATACAGTATATTTTATATATATATATATATATATATATATATATATATATTTCTCCTATATAATAGCCCTATGATTTTCTGTGCCTGGCCCTCTAACGCTGGGCGTGGCTAGGAGCTCTCATTGGGTTAGTGGCAGGTCTATCACACCCAGTCCACACCTGATTGGGTGAGAAACGCCCTCCCACACAGGTTACATCCAATGGGAGGCTCTTCCCTTTGCCTGCTGTGTTTTCACAGAGCAGGATTAGCAATGGGGCTGATGGAGCTGCAGCTGCAGCTGCAGCCCCACACCCCAAAATAGTCCCACTGCATCTGCAGCATCACACCCTCCAACAATTTACACATAAACACTGATGCACATTCGAAAAGGGGGCGTGGCCACGGGTACAGCGCCGTGGCCACGCCCTTTTTCCTATACTTTCAATGGAAGCTTGGAGAGTCAAAAAACGGTACAGACCATAAAGAAAAGGGACTGTACCTGCCAGAAAGGTGCAGCTGGAGGGTGTGTCACTGCACCTGCAGCAAGTCTCTGCGCTGTAGAGAGGGGGAAAACATCCTTTTACTGCAGCGTCCTACGGGGGTCATTCCAAGTTGATCGCTAGCTGCATTCGTTCGCTGTGCAGCGATCAGGCAAAAACTCTGCACTTCTGCGCATGCATATGCAGCGCAATGCGCACGTGCGGCATACTATTACAACGAACAATGTAGTTTTACACAGGGTCTAGCAATACTTTTCAGTCGCACAGGCAGCTGCAGAGTGATTGACAGGAAGAGGGCGTTTCTGGGTGTCAACTGACCGTTTTCAGGGAGTGTTCGGAAAAACGCAGGCGTGGCTGGGCGAACGCAGGGCGTGTTTGTGATGTCAAATCAGGAACTGAATAGTCTGAAGTGATCGCAAGCGCCGAGTAGGTCTGAAGCTACTCTGAAACTGCACAAAATATTTTTGGACCCGCTCTCCGATCCCTTCGTTCGCACTTCTGCTAAGCTAAAATACACTCCCAGTGGGCGGCGGCATAGCGTTTGCACGGCTGCTAAAAACTGCTAGCGAACGATCAACTCGGAATGACCACCAATGTCTTGCTGCCAGTCCACCTGCCCCCTCCGGCATCAACAATCCCCACTCCCTAGCCGCGCCGCAGGTTGAAAAAAAGCTGCTGCGGCCACCAGCATAGGTGTATGAAAGCGGCGCAGCGGAAGACTTTCATAGGCCTCCCTGCACCGCATACTCTCTGAGCCCCGGAGCCTCCTCTGCGTGTGATGTCACAGAAGTGCCTCCCCGCCACAACCGCGCCCAGATCCCCAGAGGCCCTGACTCCGCAACACAGCACCTGGGCTGCCGGCCTGGAAGCCCAGAAATGGTTAATGTAGTGGATAGAGTGCGTGATATCACGGAGGGTAATGTCTGGACGCTGAATCAATGTAAAAGGTGACAGTGCTGTGCAGTGCAGTGGGTGTGCAGTCAGGGCCGTTGCTAGAGTGTTCGGCGCCCCCCTGCAAACTATAAATTTGCACCCTCGCATACTTTACAAACGCACAGCGCACATAATGACCCCTGCAGTAGAGACACTTACACATATAATGCCCCCTGAACCAGTGACGCTTACACATGTCACGCCCCCCCCTGTACCAGTGACGCTTACACACGTAATGCCCCCTCTACCAGTACCGCTTACACACGTAACGCCCCCTGTACCAGTGACACTTACACACGTAACGCCCCCTGTACCAGTGCCGCTTACACACGTAATGCCCCCTGTACCAGTGACGCTTACACACGTAATGCCCCCTCTACCAGTACTGCTTACACACATAACGCCCCCTTTACCAGTACCGCTTACACACGTAACGCCCCCTGTACCAGTGCCGCTTACACACATAACGCCCCCTGTACCAGTGACGCTTACACACATAACGCCCCCTGTACCAGTGACGCTTACACACATAACGCCCCCTGTACCAGCAACGCTTACACACGTAACTCCCCCTGTACCAGTGACGCTTACACACATTATGCAGACAGTCACACATACACACACACACACACACACACACACACACACACACACACACACACACACACACACACACCAGACACATATATATACAAACACACACACACTGCACAGCACTCTCACCTTTTATATTGATTCAGCCAGTCACTCAGTTCTGCCAGTCAGTCTCTATTGTTATCACCAGTGTCCCAACGCGCCGCATTACAGGGAAGTAGACGCACTACATAAACTACAGCTCCCAGCAGCCCTTAGCGCCGAAGCATTCCGCCCCTTAGGGCTGCTGGGACCTGTAGTTTATTGCGTACATCTTCTTCCCTGTAATGCGGCGCGTTTGGACACCGGCGCAAACAATAGTGACTGCCTGCTGTGCGAGTCTCCAGGAGAGCCACTGCCAAAGGGAGGACAGCAGCTTAGCTGCTGACAGGAGGAGAAGCATTCCCCGCCCCTCCCCCACTCACAGTACCTCCGAGCCCCATCCGCGGCACCCCCACACTCCCCCTCCAGCACCCACGATAGCTCCGGACCCCCTCCCCCACCCGCAGCGACCCCGCACCCGTACCTCCCGCCGCACCACCGCAGCCACCCCTCCCCCACCTGGGGCAACCCCGCAACTGCTCCTCCCCCACCTGAAGCGGGTCCGGACCACCACCCGCAGCACCCACGCACCCTCCCCCACCTGCGGCCCCACCACAACCGCCCCTCCCGTGGCACCCCAGGATCCCATCCGCCTCTTCCCCGCACCCCCTACTTCCCCAACCAAAGCACCTACTAGGTGATTCACCAGGCCCTGCGTGCGCTGTTCACGCCGTTGCAAGGGGCTACGACCCCTTAACCATTGCACGCCCTTTGTCCGTGCAATATTTAACCACTCACACAATTATGATTGGATGTAATACTCCATATAATAAAAATATTCCACGCCACAAGGGTGTGCAAGGGTTAAGGGGGCGTAGCCCCTTACGACGGTGTGAAGAGCGCCCGTAGGGCACGATGAATCACCTAGTATATATATATATATAACTAGTATTTGTATTCGGCACTCATGAAATAAACATCACAGTCAGCTTGCCCGGTGCCCTCTAAATCAACTTTGCAGGTTGAAGATATAAGCACAATGAAGCGGCACTGGACCCGTTTATTTGAATTAAGTCCTGGAGTGCCGCTTCATTGTGCTTATATATATATATATATATATATATATATATATATATTTATTTATACGCACATACATATACATATATTTATCTAAATATAGGGGGGGAGGGGGCACCAATATTTATCTTGCCTCCGGGCAATTGGGACGAAGTTACGCCACTGTATATATATATATATATATATATTTATTTATTTATACGCACATACACATACATATATTTATCTAAATATAGGGGGGAGGGGGCACTAATATTTATCTTGCCTCCGGGCAATTGGGACGAAGTTACGCCACTGACAGGGGTGTTAACTCTCAGGTATCCAATGTAGGAAAGAGCCTATCAAAAAGGTAAAATATATATGATATATGTAATAGATATAGCACTCTTGGGTGTCAGGTTGCGCTCTGATATGCGCTTGCCTTGGTGTGCTTTGTGACGCACAAAGCCCAAGGCCTGCGTTTATCTGTATTATAAAATGGCCCCAATTGTGATAAAATAGGGTGACAACAGATACAGAATAGGAGGAAAAATATTCAAGCCATCTGTACACAGAGCAATTTTATGGATAACACCTCCAACTGTTAGATCCCAAATGTCCTGGGGTGTTTCTTTTGCTGTGATAAAGCCTTCAGACAAGGGTGCGTACTGCGTATACAATACACTAGACGATATTCTGTACGATGTGCCTGATTCGGACACATCGTTCAGGATATCATCCAGTGTGTATGCACTATGTTGCTGAACATACACGCTCCCTCACGTCGTCAGTGACATCCTCTGTCGGACCTGCATACAAGTCTGACAGGCAATATCGTCATCAAGGGCCATGCTGCACTTTGGAGCTCCCCCTTACCCGCTGTTGTTCATTGCAGCCAACAACGGCAAGTGTGTATCCTACTTAGTTAGATGTGGTAATCAGGGCTATCTTAACATCATTGTAGGTCCTGAGCAAAGCAACGCACTGGAGTCCCTACCTACTCATTAATTGGAATAAATAATAAAAACAAAATTCATAGCTTACCTCTCCTGCAGTCCCACACCATCTCTCCTAAGGCTTTCATACAATAAATTGATTTCATTTAATTTCCCTTCTGATGAAACGGCCAGTGCTACAGGCCGAGAAACGCGTTAAGGCACCCCAGTGAAGGATCCAGTCTGACTGCGATAACCCCCTGACAGCCTCCAGCCTTGTGGACCGATGAGAGCTCAGCCGCAATATACGGACATTTCTCCAGCGGCGTGACACCCTGTACTCCGGTTGCATCGAGCCGCCGCACACCCGGCTCAGTACAGCGTTCAGAACGAACAAGTTCTGTGCCATCGGATAACACACATAGGAGGAACTGGTTCTACATACCGTTTTCATTCAAAAGTAAGGCAGCAGCACAACGCCGGTGTCCGTTATTTCACCTTTGGGACACTGTTTATCTGGCTTGACAAAGCCGCTTCTAACATTTCATGCCGTTTACACAAGCCAAAAGAGAGGTGAGACTACATTTGTAACAGTGACACACCAGAGGCACCTCTTATAAGTCTCCATCGTCTATTACCTGTTCATCCGTGAACGCACGGTTGAAAAACTACCAAATATCATTGTGTTTTCAACAAAGTCTATTAAGACTCATCTCATGCTTCTTCAGGTGGTTTATTGCAGTCACATTTAATTATATTTATGTGATATTTCATTATTATTATTTTTTATCCACTTATTAATAGGTCATCATATGTATGTACATTTGTATTTTTACTATAATTCATGTGTTTAATGTAACACTGCTTATACTATTTTTAGTAATAAACAAATTCATTCTTTAGACTCATTCAGCGCTCCCATTTCTTTCTATATCGCACTTTGGAGCTCCCCCTTACCCGCTGTTGTTCATTGCAGCCAACAACGGCAAGTGTGTATCCTACTTAGTTAGATGTGGTAATCAGGGCTATCTTAACATCATTGTAGGTCCTGAGCAAAGCAACGCACTGGAGTCCCTACCTACTCATTAATTGGAATAAATAATAAAAACAAAATTCATAGCTTACCTCTCCTGCAGTCCCACACCATCTCTCCTAAGGCTTTCATACAATAAATGGCTCCAGCCATCCACCAATCAGCATGCTGGCAGCCATTCACTGTCTGGATGCAGGCTGGGATGCAGATAGAGGAAAATGCTCCCCAGCTGCTCTATGGATTGCACACAATCAGAGCGGCCAGGCATCACTCTCTACCTGCTCCCAAAAAGATCCTGAGGCCTCTAAAATCTTGGGGCCCTAAGCAGCTGCCCAGTGGGCCCATACGTTAAAATGGCTCTGGTGGCAATAGTGGAGTTAGTTGATTTATCAGTGACCACATTATTTTGGCATATAATTTTGAAACCTCCGTTGGTGTCTTACCAATTTTCAAGATATGGGTAACTTGACATCTGGAGTAAGTATTTCCTTATCCAATAGCAAGTGTCTCCACCCAAGCCATAATTTATGGATAATCCACCAAAGTTGGCATGGGAGTACCCCTGAAGGCTTGCTATTTACTATAGCTACAATAATAAATGTGTATGTACAAACAATTACACACAGCCGTAAGCGATCAAACACAATAAGTAGATTTTATTAAACTGGGTCTCAATGCTGTCCAAGGATTGTAAGTGACTTTTAGTAGCATTAAAGGGCAAAAATTGAAAGAGCTTGATGAGAGACAAACTAATAATTCTTATCAGAATTAATCATGTTTAACAAACACTAGTGCCAGCACATCTTTACATTCCTAGGCAAGTGTGTACCCTTCTTGTTCAGGGATTTGCCGGAAGGGGTTTGTTTAGGGCTTTACGAGCTTTTATGAACCATGAAGGGCACTTCTTCTTAGCATCTGCTGAAAACTTATGTTTTTAACATGTTTTTTAAAAACCTGTAGAGATACAGCAAGAATTCATATTAAAAGTAAATAATATGCTGAAGAATATATAAAGAGGAAAAATGTTTTGTCACTGTCAAGAAGAAAATTATCAGTATTTATGATTTTATAAGAGCTCTCATTTATATCGGAGTCATTCTTCCTATGCAAAGGAAAATTGAAGCAGAGAAAGGGGTAATTCTTCCATTGCCGTGTTGGCTTTGGGGTAATTGCCTAGATGTGAGGTCTTCAGAGACCACAGAAGTTGATACAACCTCCATGTATATACAATATAATCTGTCAAAGGCCTTTTCTCAAAAAAACCTGGTCTTCATGAATTGTTTGTACAATTTTGTGGAGCTTCTTTGGAGAATGAATTTGGTCAGGTTGGATTATTATAGACTTCAAAATATTATTTACTCTCTTTGCCTATACTTTGCCTATTGTGTAAATATCATTGTTTATCATTTAAGTCTGTGGTTCCCAAACTTTCTTGAATCACAGCGCCCTAGAGTATCAGAATATTTTCATGGAACCCCTAGGACAAAAGTTCCTTATTATGGAATTCAGAAAAATATATTAAATAAAGCAAATTGTGTTAATGTCATCCTTAGGTTCAGTTATGTGGTGAGGGGCAGGATTCACTTCTATTTGTCAACATATTTTATGATTGGCAGCCATCAGCACTGGTTTTGTCTATTAAATTTACCATCAATAATTTTAATTGTTCCTACCAACCGAGGGCACCCCTGCAAGTGCCCCCAAACACTCCAGGGTGCCATGGCACCCAATTTGAGAACCACTGATTTAAGTGATACTGTCACTGACCTGGGTTGGGGATGTTGTGGACTCGGGGGTTCTTCCGATGGTCGGGAAAAGGAACCACAGGTGGGTCGGAGCAGGGATGGTCGGGTATAGGATTTCCTCATACAAGACTCTGATAGTTAGGCTTGGTGAAAGAATGCTGAGGAACTTTATTAAGGGAAGGGAGCAATACAGCGGCACATGAAAGGAAGTGAACTTGTGGGCAATGTCAAAAAGTTACTGGAGAATTCGTGAGCAATGTTCAACTGATGAATGAAGAATTTGTGAGCGATGTTTAGAGACACCGATGAATGAAGAACTTGTGAGCGATGGTAGATGACACTGAAGAATTTGTGAGCGATGTTTTAAAGACACTGATGAATGAAGAACTTGTGAGCGATGATGAAAGACACTGAAGAATTTGTGAGCGATGTTTAAAAGACACAGATGAATGAAGAACTTGTGAGCGATGGTGAAAGATACTGAAGAATTTGTGAGCGATGTTTAAAGACACTGATGAATGAAGAACTTGTGAGCGATGATGAAAGACACTGAAGAATTGGTGAGCGATGTATAAGGACACTGATGAATGAGGAACTTGTGAGCGATGGTAAATGACACTGAACGCTGGAAACACTAAAGTTGGTTCGGCCCGCAGGCCTTGCTGAATCCAGGGAGCGCTGGCAACTGCACTGCAGAGGAACACACTAGTTGCTCGGATTACTGGAGACTGTGCTGCAGGAAGGCACCCTGAATGCTAGATGCACTGTAGTATAGCTGCTGGGAAACACACTGCGTACGGGAGCTCTGGCATCCACTTCAGAAAAGAGACGATACCCAGGCGCCGAGGCTCTGCCCGGCGTCCGGTTTTGAATCTCCCGCCTCTATTGGATTGGTGAAGCGGGTTCGTGACATCACCTGCTCCCCGCCCACTTGACGCCGGCTGTCATGGCGGCGCCCACGCTCCGGAGAACCGCCGGGAGCCGCGCCAGCCAGACGCCGGGACCTGAGGACCGCCGGAGACGAGGACCGCCAAACAGGCCAGCAGCCACGCAGGGGTAAGCGCGGAGGCCGCTGCCCCTGGCGTGTGACAGTACCCCCTCCTCCAGGAGTGGCCCCTGGACACTTACCGGGCTTTGTTGGATGTCTGGAATGGAAGATCCGCACCAGTCGGGGAGCCGTAACATCAGTAGCTTTGACCCAGCTCCTCTCTTCAGGGCCATAACCCTTCCATTCCACCAAGTACTGCAGATTCTTGTGAAAATAACGAGACTCAAGAATAGCTTTAATTTCAAATTCCGTTCCGGCTTCAGTCTCTACAGAGGTTGGCCTAGGTGACTCTAAGTGGAACCGATTTAAAATAAGGGGACGAAGAAGAGAAACATGGAAGGGATTTGGTACCCGAAAGTGGGAAGGCAAACCCAATTTGCAGACAACCGGGTTCAGAACTTGCAACACGGGATAAGGACCAATGAACCTCGGGGCAAACTTCATAGCGGGCACTCTTAAACGGAGATTGCGGGTAGAGAGCCATACTCTATCACCAACTTTGTATTGGGGAGCTGCCCGTCGCTTCCTATCCGCAAAGAATTTGTAGCGGCTGGAGATTTTCTTGAGGTTAATGTGAACCCTACTCCAGATTTGACTGAAGTGCCGAAGAGTAGAAGCTGCAGCAGGAACATCTTCTGGAGGACAGACGGGCAATTTTGGAACTTGAGGATGGAATCCATAATTAATGAAGAATGGGGACTCACCAGTGGAAAAGTGGTACAAATGATTATGGGCAAACTCGGCCCAGGGCAACAGTTCCACCCAATCATCTTGCGAAGGAGAGAGATAAACGCGGAGAAAAGTCTCTAAATCTTGATTAACGCGTTCAGTTTGCCCATTGGTCTGAGGATGGTAGGCAGATGAAAACTTAAGTTTTATTTGTAAGGCTGAACAGAGAGCCCTCCAGAATCTTGCAGTGAACTGCACCCCCCGATCAGAGACTATTTCCTGAGGTAACCCATGCAGGCGGAAGTGTTCACGGATAAATAATAAAGCCAATTTGGGAGCTGACGGTAACCCGGTCAAAGGAACAAAATGTGCCATTTTAGAAAAGCGGTCAATAATCACCCACACGGTATTATGGGGTGTGGTTCGTTTTATCGACAGTGTCTAGGTCGACAATGTTTAGGTCGACCACTATAGGTCGACAGTCACTAGGTCGACATGGATGGAAGGTCGACAGGGTTTCTAGGTCGACATGTGCTAGGTCGACAGGTCTAAAGGTCGACACGAGGATTTTTTTTTGTGTGTCGTTTTCTTCGTAAAGTGACCGGGATCCCAAATTAATGCACCGCGTCCCCTCGCATGGCTCACTTCGCTCGCCATGCTTCGGGCATGGTGCCTTCGCTCCGCTACCGCTTCGCTCGGCACACTTTACCGTTCCAATCGTAGTCCACATGGATCGTTAAGTATGAAAAAATAAAAAAAATAAAAATGTGAAAAACTCATGTCGACCTTTAGACCTGTCGACCTAGCACATGTCGACCTAGAAACCCTGTCGACCTTCCATCCATGTCGACCTAGTGACTGTCGACCTATAGTGGTCGACCTAAACATTGTCGACCTAGACACTGTCGATCTTCAGACCGGATCCCGGTATTGTGACCCTTGGAGAGGGGCAGTTCGGTGACAAAGTCCATAGACATATGGGTCCAAGGCCGCTTAGGAATGGACAGTGGATGAAGCAACCCTGCAGGAGGCAGACGAAGAATTTTGTGCTAAGCACATTGAGGACATGAGTTGACATAATCTTGTATGTCCTTCTTCATAGTGTCCCACCAGTATGACCTTCGTAGAAACTCCCACATTTTTTGAACTCCAGGATGACCGGAAAACTTGGAGGTATGAGCCCACTGCAACAACTTCGGTCGAAATTCAGCTGGTACAGACATTCTCCCAGGAGCAGGACCCAAAGCGGTGGGAGCTGCCGAAATAGAAACTGGACTGAGACCAAGCCTTTCCAACGCAGTTCTCCTCATCTGAAGCCGTCAAGGAACGAGATAAAGCATCAGCTTTGGTGTTAAGCGTCCCGGACCGGTACTTAATGACAAACGAGAATCGAGTGAAGAAGAGCGCCCATCTAGCTTGACGGGGATTCAAGCACTGGGCTGTCTTGAGATGCAGCAAGTTCTTGTGATTGGTATAAATCTTAATTAGGTGTTTAGCACCTTCCAATAGATATCTCCATTCTTCCAGGGCAGATTTTATTGCCAAGAGTTCCTGGTCTCCGATGGTGTAGTTTCGTTCAGCAGGAGAGAACTTGCGAGAATGGAAACCACATGGATGTAACTTCCCGTAAGAGGAGTACTGTGAAAGCATGGCACCGATGCCGACCGAAGTAGCATTGACCTCCAAGAAGAATGGTTTTGAAAAATTTGGTTGCTGGAGTACCGGAGCGGACATAAAGGCTGCTTTCAACTGGGCGAACGCTGCTACAGCTTCAGAAGACCAGTGACCTGGGTCAGACCCCTTTTTGGTTAGAGCAGTAATAGGTGCCACAATGATAGAAAATCCCTTTATGAATTTCCGGTAGTAATTCGCAAAACCCAGAAATCTTTGTACCGCTTTCAAAGAAAGAGGCTGAGTCCAGTCCCGAATAGCAGTGAGTTTTTCCGGATCCATGCGAAGCTCCGTACCTGAGATGACGTAACCAAGAAATGGAATTGAAGGAACCTCAAAGGTACATTTGGAGATCTTACCGTAGAGATGATTCCTTCGTAGACGAAGAAGTACCTCCTTGACCTGAATTCTATGCTCCGTGAGATCCTTAGAAAATATCAGAATGTCATCCAAGTATACCACTACACTTAGGTATAACATATCTCGGAAGATTTCATTCACAATACCTTGGAAGACGGCAGGGGCATTACTGAGCCCAAACGGCATTACCAGATATTCGTAATGCCCGTCCCTGGTATTGAAGGCCGTCTTCCATTCGTCCCCCTGTCAAATACGAATCAAATTAAAAGCTCCACTTAAGTCGAGCTTCGTGAAGACATGGGCTCCGCGAACCCTATCAAATAGTTCCGTGATGAGCGGCAAAGGATATTTGTTCTTAATGGTGATCTCATTTAAGCCGCGGTAGTCAATGCATGGTCTCAATCCTCCGTCCTTCTTCTTCACAAAAAAGAAGCCTGCTCCCGCCGGGGAAGTAGAGGGGCGAATGAATCCTTTCTGCAGATTAGACTTGATATAGTCCGACATGGCTTGGGTCTCGGGCAATGACAAAGGATAAATGCGCCCCCGGGGTGGCATCTTCCCTGGGATGAGCTCAATGGGACAGTCCCAGGGTCTATGGGGTGGTAACTGATCGGCCGCCTGTTCCGAAAACACGTCTGCAAACTCCCGATAGGCCTCCGGAATGAGCTCCTCATCCGACTTGGAAGATACACGGAGCGGGTAGACAGGAGTGAGACAATTAGAATAACAGAATGAACTCCAAGATACTATTTGTGACGACTTCCAGTCGACGTGAGGGTTGTGTACTTTAAGCCAAGGAAGACCAAGAACCAGATCGTGAGGCATCTCCCGAATCACTAGGAACTCCAGATGTTCTTGATGTAGAGCTCCAACCTGCAGTTTGATTGGCACCGTGCGACTTGAAATAAGACCATTAGAAATTTGGGTACCATTGATGGCAGTCAGCGTAATAGGTCGTTCGACGGATTGTAACTGTAAACCCAATTTTCGGACGCAAGAAAGAGAAACAAAATTCCCTGCAGCCCCGGAGTCCAGCAGGGCCTTAACAGGTTTGGCTATAGACCCAGAAAACAGAGACACGGAGAGTAAACAGTCCACTGTCGGAGAAGGTTTAGATGTAACCCCTAACTCGACTCCTCCGGAACAAGCTAGGACTGCCCGTTTCCCGGACGGGACTTACAAACCTTGAGAAAGTGATCCGCAGCTCCACAGTAGAGGCAGAGACTACCCTCACGACGGCGCTGTCGTTCTTCCGGGGACAGCCGAGATCGATTAATTTGCATAGGTTCGTCTGGACTTGGGGTGATCGTTTGCTTAGTCGGGAGAGACCGGAATCTGGATCGTTCTGTCCGACTACGTTCACCACCTCGTTCCTGCATACGAAGATCCACCTTTACACAGAGTGAGATCAACTCTTCTAAGGAATCTGGCAAGTCCCTAGTGATCAGTTCGTCCTTTAGACGGTCAGAGAGACCATTCCAGAAAGCGGCCTGGAGAGCATAATTATTCCAGCGCAGTTCCGAGGCTATGGTTTGGAAATGAATCACATACTGTCCCACTGAACGGGAGCCTTGTCGGACTCGGAGCAAATCCGAAGAAGCAGCGGTCGTTCTGCCGGGCTCATCGAAGATCCTACGAAATGACGTGATGAAATTGGTGTAACTGGAAACCAACGGGTCAGAACGCTCCGATAACGGAGACACCCAATCCAACGCTGAACCTTCAAGCAAGGAAATAATGTACGCCACCTTGGACCGATCTGTGGGGAAGTTGTGTGAGAGAAGTTCAAAATGTACCTCGCATTGGTTGAGAAAACCACGGCAATTCTTTGGATTCCCATTATAGCGAGAAGGAGTGGGAAGCTGAAGGCGTGACCTGGTTCCCGACAGGGATTGAACTTTACTAGGGACAACCACAGGAGCGGGTACTGGAGCTGGAGCCGGAACTACTGAAGCCAGAGAAGCCTGAATTTGATCCAGCCGACCAGATAACTCCTGGAGATACTGCATCACTTGGCTTTGTGCCGTCTCTGACTTTGAACTCGGGAAACCAGATCCTGGATGGCGCTTGCCTCTGGGTTCCGATCCCCCGGGTCCATGAGGCCTGAGTATACTGTCACTGACCTGGGTTGGGGATGTTGTGGACTCGGGGGTTCTTCCGATGGTCGGGAAAAGGAACCACAGGTGGGTCGGAGCAGGGATGGTCGGATATAGGATTTCCTCATACAAGACTCTGATAGTTAGGCTTGGTGAAAGAATGCTGAGGAACTTTATTAAGGGAAGGGAGTAATACAGCGGCACATGAAAGGAAGTGAACTTGTGGGCAATGTCAAAAAGTTACTGGAGAATTCGTGAGCAATGTTCAACTGATGAATGAAGAATTTGTGAGCGATGTTTAGAGACACTGATGAATGAAGAACTTGTGAGCGATGGTAGATGACACTGAAGAATTTGTGAGCGATGTTTTAAAGACACTGATGAATGAAGAACTTGTGAGCGATGATGAAAGACACTGAAGAATTTGTGAGCGATGTTTAAAAGACACAGATGAATGAAGAACTTGTGAGCGATGGTGAAAGACACTGATGAATGAAGAACTTGTGAGCGATGATGAAAGATACTGAAGAATTTGTGAGCGATGTTTAAAGACACTGATGAATGAAGAACTTGTGAGCGATGATGAAAGATACTGAAGAATTTGTGAGCGATGTTTAAAGGCACTGATGAATGAAAAACTTGTTCCGGCTTCAGTCTCTACAGAGGTTGGCCTAGGTGACTCTAAGTGGAACCGATTTAAAATAAGGGGACGAAGAAGAGAAACATGGAAGGAATTTGGTACCCGAAAGTGGGAAGGCAAACCCAATTTGCAGACAACCGGGTTCAGAACTTGCAACACGGGATAAGGACCAATGAACCTCGGGGCAAACTTCATAGCGGGCACTCTTAAACGGAGATTGCGGGTAGAGAGCCATACTCTATCACCAACTTTGTATTGGGGAGCTGCCCGTCGCTTCCTATCCGCAAAGAATTTGTAGCGGCTGGAGATTTTCTTGAGGTTAATGTGAACCCTACTCCAGATTTGACTGAAGTGCTGAAGAGTAGAAGCTGCAGCAGGAACATCTTCTGGAGGACAGACGGGCAATTTTGGAACTTGAGGATGGAATCCATAATTAATGAAGAATGGGGACTCACCAGTGGAAGAGTGGTACAAATGATTATGGGCAAACTCGGCCCAGGGCAACAGTTCCACCCAATCATCTTGCGAAGGAGAGAGATAAACGCGGAGAAAAGTCTCTAAATCTTGATTAACGCGTTCAGTTTGCCCATTGGTCTGAGGATGGTAGGCAGATGAAAACTTAAGTTTTATTTGTAAGGCTGAACAGAGAGCCCTCCAGAATCTTGCAGTGAACTGCACCCGCCGATCAGAGACTATTTCCTGAGGTAACCCATGCAGACGGAAGTATTCACGGATAAATAATAAAGCCAATTTGGGAGCTGACGGTAACCCGGTCAAAGATACAAAATGGGCCATTTTAGAAAAGCGGTCAATAATCACCCACACGGTATTGTGACCCTTGGAGAGGGGCAGTTCGGTGACAAAGTCCATAGACATATGGGTCCAAGGCCGCTTAGGAATGGACAGTGGATGAAGCAACCCTGCAGGAGGCAGACGAAGAATTTTGTGCTGAGCACATTGAGGACATGAGTTGACATAATCTTGTATGTCCTTCTTCATAGTGTCCCACCAGTATGACCTTCGTAGAAACTCCCACATCTTTTGAACTCCAGGATGACCGGAAAACTTGGAGGTATGAGCCCACTGCAACAACTTCGGTCGAAATTCAGCTGGTACAGACATTCTCCCAGGAGGAGGACCCAAAGCGGTGGGAGCTGCCGAAATAGAAACTGGACTGAGAATCAAAGCCTTTCCAACGCAGTTCTCCTCATCTGAATAGAGATGAGCGCCTGAAATTTTTCGGGTTTTGTGTTTTGGTTTTGGGTTCGGTTCCGCGGCCGTGTTTTGGGTTCGAACGCGTTTTGGCAAAACCTCACCGAATTATTTTTGTCGGATTCGGGTGTGTTTTGGATTCGGGTGTTTTTTTTCAAAAAACCCTAAAAAACAGCTTAAATCATAGAATTTGGGGGTAATTTTGATCCCAAAGTATTATTAACCTCAAAAAACATAATTTACACTCATTTTCAGCCTATTCTGAACACATCACACCTCACAATATTATTTTTAGTCCTAAAATTTGCACCGAGGTCGCTGTGTGAGTAAGATAAGCGACCCTAGTGGCCGACACAAACACCGGGCCCATCTAGGAGTGGCACTGCAGTGTCACGCAGGATGTCCCTTCCAAAAAACCCTCCCCAAACAGCACATGACGCAAAGAAAAAAAGAGGCGCAATGAGGTAGCTGTGTGAGTAAGATTAGCGACCCTAGTGGCCGACACAAACACCGGGCCCATCTAGGAGTGGCACTGCAGTGTCACGCAGGATGGCCCTTCCAAAAAACCCTCCCCAAACAGCACATGACGCAAAGAAAAAAAGAGGCGCAATGAGGTAGCTGTGTGAGTAAGATTAGCGACCCTAGTGGCCGACACAAACACCGGGCCCATCTAGGAGTGGCACTGCAGTGTCACGCAGGATGGCCCTTCCAAAAAACCCTCCCCAAACAGCACATGACGCAAAGAAAAAAAGAGGCGCAATGAGGTAGCTGACTGTGTGAGTAAGATTAGCGACCCTAGTGGCCGACACAAACACCGGGCACATCTAGGAGTGGCACTGCAGTGTCACGCAGGATGTCCCTTCCAAAAAACCCTCCCCAAACAGCACATGACGCAAAGAAAAAAAGAGGCGCAATGAGGTAGCTGTGTGAGTAAGATTAGCGACCCTAGTGGCCGACACAAACACCGGGCCCATCTAGGAGTGGCACTGCAGTGTCACGCAGGATGTCCCTTCCAAAAAACCCTCCCCAATCAGCACATGATGCAAAGAAAAAGAAAAGAAAAAAGAGGTGCAAGATGGAATTATCCTTGGGCCCTCCCACCCACCCTTATGTTGTATAAACAAAACAGGACATGCACACTTTAACCAACCCATCATTTCAGTGACAGGGTCTGCCACACGACTGTGACTGATATGACGGGTTGGTTTGGACCCCCCCCAAAAAAGAAGCAATTAATCTCTCCTTGCACAAACTGGCTCTACAGAGGCAAGATGTCCACCTCATCTTCACCCTCCGATATATCACCGTGTACATCCCCCTCCTCACAGATTATCAATTCGTCCCCACTGGAATCCACCATCTCAGCTCCCTGTGTACTTTGTGGAGGCAATTGCTGCTGGTCAATGTCTCCGCGGAGGAATTGATTATAATTCATTTTAATGAACATCATCTTCTCCACATTTTCTGGATGTAACCTCGTACGCCGATTGCTGACAAGGTGAGCGGCGGCACTAAACACTCTTTCGGAGTACACACTTGTGGGAGGGCAACTTAGGTAGAATAAAGCCAGTTTGTGCAAGGGCCTCCAAATTGCCTCTTTTTCCTGCCAGTATAAGTACGGACTGTGTGACGTGCCTACTTGGATGCGGTCACTCATATAATCCTCCACCATTCTATCAATGTTGAGAGAATCATATGCAGTGACAGTAGACGACATGTCCGTAATCGTTGTCAGGTCCTTCAGTCCGGACCAGATGTCAGCATCAGCAGTCGCTCCAGACTGCCCTGCATCACCGCCAGCGGGTGGGCTCGGAATTCTGAGCCTTTTCCTCGCACCCCCAGTTGCGGGAGAATGTGAAGGAGGAGATGTTGACAGGTCGCGTTCCGCTTGACTTGACAATTTTGTCACCAGCAGGTCTTTCAACCCCAGCAGACCTGTGTCTGCCGGAAAGAGAGATCCAAGGTAGGCTTTAAATCTAGGATCGAGCACGGTGGCCAAAATGTAGTGCTCTGATTTCAACAGATTGACCACCCGTGAATCCTTGTTAAGCGAATTAAGGGCTGCATCCACAAGTCCCACATGCCTAGCGGAATCGCTCCGTGTTAGCTCCTTCTTCAATGCCTCCAGCTTCTTCTGCAAAAGCCTGATGAGGGGAATGACCTGACTCAGGCTGGCAGTGTCTGAACTGACTTCACGTGTGGCAAGTTCAAAGGGCATCAGAACCTTGCACAACGTTGAAATCATTCTCCACTGCACTTGAGACAGGTGCATTCCATCTCCTATATCGTGCTCAATTGTATAGGCTTGAATGGCCTTTTGCTGCTCCTCCAACCTCTGAAGCATATAGAGGGTTGAATTCCACCTCGTTACCACTTCTTGCTTCAGATGATGGCAGGGCAGGTTCAGTAGTTTTTGGTGGTGCTCCAGTCTTCTGTACGTGGTGCCTGTACGCCGAAAGTGTCCCGCAATTTTTCTGGCCACCGACAGCATCTCTTGCACGCCCCTGTCGTTTTTTAAAAAATTCTGCACCACCAAATTCAAGGTATGTGCAAAACATGGGACGTGCTGGAATTTGCCCATATTTAATGCACACACAATATTGCTGGCGTTGTCCGATGCCACAAATCCACAGGAGAGTCCAATTGGGGTAAGCCATTCCGCGATGATCTTCCTCAGTTGCCGTAAGAGGTTTTCAGCTGTGTGCGTATTCTGGAAAGCGGTGATACAAAGCGTAGCCTGCCTAGGAAAGAGTTGGCGTTTGCGAGATGCTGCTACTGGTGCCGCCGCTGCTGTTCTTGCGGCGGGAGTCCATACATCTACCCAGTGGGCTGTCACAGTCATATAGTCCTGACCCTGCCCTGCTCCACTTGTCCACATGTCCGTGGTTAAGTGGACATTGGGTACAACTGCATTTTTTAGGACACTGGTGAGTCTTTTTCTGACGTCCGTGTACATTCTCGGTATCGCCTGCCTAGAGAAGTGGAACCTAGATGGTATTTGGTAACGGGGGCACACTGCCTCAATAAATTGTCTAGTTCCCTGTGAACTAACGGCGGATACCGGACGCACGTCTAACACCAACATAGTTGTCAAGGACTCAGTTATCCGCTTTGCAGTAGGATGACTGCTGTGATATTTCATCTTCCTCGCAAAGGACTGTTGAACAGTCAATTGCTTACTGGAAGTAGTACAAGTGGGCTTACGACTTCCCCTCTGGGATGACCATCGACTCCCAGCGGCAACAACAGCAGCGCCAGCAGCAGTAGGCGTTACACGCAAGGATGCATCGGAGGAATCCCAGGCAGGAGAGGACTCGTCAGACTTGCCAGTGACATGGCCTGCAGGACTATTGGCATTCCTGGGGAAGGAGGAAATTGACACTGAGGGAGTTGGTGGGGTGGTTTGCGTGAGCTTGGTTACAAGAGGAAGGGATTTACTGGTCAGTGGACTGCTTCCGCTGTCACCCAAAGTTTTTGAACTTGTCACTGACTTATTATGAATGCGCTGCAGGTGACGTATAAGGGAGGATGTTCCGAGGTGGTTAACGTCCTTTCCCCTACTTATTACAGCTTGACAAAGGGAACACACGGCTTGACACCTGTTGTCCGCATTTCTGGTGAAATACCTCCACACCGAAGAGCTGATTTTTTTGGTATTTTCACCTGGCATGTCAACGGCCATATTCCTCCCACGGACAACAGGTGTCTCCCCGGGTGCCTGACTTAAACAAACCACCTCACCATCAGAATCCTCCTGGTCAATTTCCTCCCCAGCGCCAGCAACACCCATATCCTCCTCATCCTGGTGTACTTCAACACTGACATCTTCAATCTGACTATCAGGAACTGGACTGCGGGTGCTCCTTCCAGCACTTGCAGGGGGCATGCAAATAGTGGAAGGCGCATGCTCTTCACGTCCAGTGTTGGGAAGGTCAGGCATCGCAAACGACACAATTGGACTCTCCTTGTGGATTTGGGATTTCAAAGAACGCACAGTTCTTTGCGGTGCTTTTGCCAGCTTGAGTCTTTTCAGTTTTCTAGCGAGAGGCTGAGTGCTTCCATCCTCATGTGAAGCTGAACCACTAGCCATGAACATAGGCCAGGGCCTCAGCCGTTCCTTGCCACTCCGTGTGGTAAATGGCATATTGGCAAGTTTACGCTTCTCCTCCGACAATTTTATTTTAGGTTTTGGAGTCCTTTTTTTTCTGATATTTGGTGTTTTGGATTTGACATGCTCTGTACTATGACATTGGGCATCGGCCTTGGCAGACGACGTTGCTGGCATTTCATCGTCTCGGCCATGACTAGTGGCAGCAGCTTCAGCACGAGGTGGAAGTGGATCTTGATCTTTCCCTAATTTTGGAACCTCAACTTTTTTGTTCTCCATATTTTATAGGCAGAACTAAAAGGCACCTCAGGTAAACAATGGAGATGGATGGATTGGATAGTTTACTAGTATACAATTATGGACGGACTGCCACGGTTAGGTGGTATAAAAAAACCACGGTTAGGTGGTATATATTATAATAATAATACAATTATGGATGGACGGACTGCCTGCCGACTGCCGACACAGAGGTAGCCACAGCCGTGAACTACCGCACTGTACACTGGTTGATAAAGAGATAGTAGTATACTCGTAACAACTAGTATGACACTATGACGACGGTATAAAGAATGGAAAAAAAACCACGGTTAGGTGGTATATATTATAATAATAATACAATTATGGATGGACGGACTGCCTGCCGACTGCCGACACAGAGGTAGCCACAGCCGTGAACTACCGCACTGTACACTGGTTGATAAAGAGATAGTAGTATACTCGTAACAACTAGTATGACACTATGACGACGGTATAAAGAATGCAAAAAAAACCACGGTTAGGTGGTATATATTATAATAATAATACAATTATGGATGGACGGACTGCCTGCCGACTGCCGACACAGAGGTAGCCACAGCCGTGAACTACCGCACTGTACACTGGTTGATAAAGAGATAGTAGTATACTCGTAACAACTAGTATGACACTATGACGACGGTATAAAGAATGAAAAAAAAACCACGGTTAGGTGGTATATATTATAATAATAATACAATTATGGATGGACGGACTGCCTGCCGACTGCCGACACAGAGGTAGCCACAGCCGTGAACTACCGCACTGTACACTGGTTGATAAAGAGATAGTAGTATACTCGTAACAACTAGTATGACACTATGACGACGGTATAAAGAATGCAAAAAAAACCACGGTTAGGTGGTATATATTATAATAATAATACAATTATGGATGGACGGACTGCCTGCCGACTGCCGACACAGAGGTAGCCACAGCCGTGAACTACCGCACTGTACACTGGTTGATAAAGAGATAGTAGTATACTCGTAACAACTAGTATGACACTATGACGACGGTATAAAGAATGAAAAAAAAACCACGGTTAGGTGGTATATATTATAATAATAATACAATTATGGATGGACGGACTGCCTGCCGACTGCCGACACAGAGGTAGCCACAGCCGTGAACTACCGCACTGTACACTGGTTGATAAAGAGATAGTAGTATACTCGTAACAATTAGGATGACACTATGACGGTATAAAGAATGAAAAAAAAACCACGGTTAGGTGGTAGGTATATAATAATAAATAATACAATTCTGGTCGGACGGACTGCCTGCCGTGTGCCGACACAGAGGTAGCCACAGCCGTGAACTACCGCACTGTACACTGGTTGATAAAGAGATAGTAGTATACTCGTAACAATTAGGATGACACTATGACGGTATAAAGAATGAAAAAAAAACCACGGTTAGGTGGTAGGTATATAATAATAAATAATACAATTCTGGTCGGACGGACTGCCTGCCGTGTGCCGACACAGAGGTAGCCACAGCCGTGAACTACCGCACTGTACACTGGTTGATAAAGAGATAGTAGTATACTCGTAACAATTAGGATGACACTATGACGGTATAAAGAATGAAAAAAAAACCACGGTTAGGTGGTAGGTATATAATAATAAATAATACAATTCTGGTCGGACGGACTGCCTGCCGTGTGCCGACACAGAGGTAGCCACAGCCGTGAACTACCGCACTGTACACTGGTTGATAAAGAGATAGTAGTATACTCGTAACAATTAGGATGACACTATGACGGTATAAAGAATGAAAAAAAAACCACGGTTAGGTGGTAGGTATATAATAATAAATAATACAATTCTGGTCGGACGGACTGCCTGCCGTGTGCCGACACAGAGGTAGCCACAGCCGTGAACTACCGCACTGTACACTGGTTGATAAAGAGATAGTAGTATACTCGTAACAATTAGGATGACACTATGACGGTATAAAGAATGAAAAAAAAACCACGGTTAGGTGGTAGGTATATAATAATAAATAATACAATTCTGGTCGGACGGACTGCCTGCCGTGTGCCGACACAGAGGTAGCCACAGCCGTGAACTACCGCACTGTACTGTGTCTGCTGCTAATATAGACTGGTTGATATTTAAAGAGATATTAGTAGTATACAACAATACTATACTGGTGGTCAGGCACTGGTCACCACTCCTGCAGCAAAAGTGTGCACTGTTAATTAATATAATTGTACTCCTGGCTCCTGCTAACAACCTGCAGTGCTCCCCAGTCTCCCCCACAATTAATTATAAGCTTTTAATTTATACATTGATGACTGTGCAGCACACTGGGCTGAGCTGAGTGCACACAGACTGAGTCACACTGTGTGACTGACTGTGCTGTGTATCGTTTTTTTTTTCAGGCAGAGAACGGATATAGCAGAGAGAACTGAACGGATATATTATATTAAATAAAAGTTAACTAGCAACTGCACTGGTCACTGACTGTGGTAAACTAACTCTGTCTGCGACTCTGCACAATCTCTCTCTATCTAATCTATCTATCTCTATTCTAATGGAGAGGACGCCAGACACGTCCTCTCCCTATCAATCTCAATGCACGAGTGAAAATGGCGGCGACGCGCGGCTCCTTATATAGAATCCGAGTCTCGCGATAGAATCCGAGCCTCGCGAGAATCCGACAGCGTCATGATGACGTTCGGGCGCGCTCGGGTTAACCGAGCAAGGCGGGAAGATCCGAGTCGCTCGGACCCGTGGAAAAAAAAGTGAAGTTCGTGCGGGTTCGGATTCAAAGAAACCGAACCCGCTCATCTCTACATCTGAAGCCATCAAGGAACGAGATAAAGCATCAGCTTTGGTGTTAAGCATCCCGGACCGGTACTTAATGACAAACGAGAATCGAGTGAAGAAGAGCGCCCATCTAGCTTGACGGGGATTCAAGCACTGGGCTGTCTTGAGATACAGCAAGTTCTTGTGATTGGTATAAATCGTAATTAGGTGTTTAGCACCTTCCAATAGATATCTCCATTCTTCCAGGGCAGATTTTATTGCCAAGAGTTCCTGGTCTCCGATGGTGTAGTTTCGTTCAACAGGAGAGAACTTGCGAGAATGGAAACCACATGGATGTAACTTCCCGTCAGAGGAGTACTGTGAAAGCACGGCACCGATGCCGACCGAAGAAGCATCGACCTCCAAGAAGAATGGTTTTGAAAAATTCGGTTGCTGGAGTACCGGAGCGGACATAAAGGCTGCTTTCAACTGGGCGAACGCTGCTACAGCTTCAGAAGACCAGTGACCTGGGTCAGACCCCTTTTTGGTTAGAGCAGTAATAGGTGCCACAATGATAGAAAATCCCTTTATGAATTTCCGGTAGTAATTCGCAAAACCCAGAAATCTTTGTACCGCTTTCAAAGAAAGAGGCTGAGTCCAGTCCCGAATAGCAGTGAGTTTTTCCGGATCCATGCGAAGCTCCGTACCTGAGATGACGTAATTGAAGGAACCTCAAAGGTACATTTGGAGATCTTACCGTAGAGATGATTCCTTCGTAGACGAAGAAGTACCTCCTTGACCTGAATTCTATGCTCCGTGAGATCCTTAGAAAATATCAGAATGTCATCCAAGTATACCACTACACTTAGGTATAACATATCTCGGAAGATTTCATTCACAAAACCTTGGAAGACGGCAGGGGCATTACTGAGCCCAAACGGCATTACCAGATATTCGTAATGCCCGTCCCTGGTATTGAAGGCCGTCTTCCATTCGTCCCCCTGTCAAATACGAATCAAATTATAAGCTCCCCTTAAGTCGAGCTTCGTGAAGACATGGGCTCCGCGAACCCTATCAAATAGTTCCGTGATGAGCGGCAAAGGATATTTGTTCTTAATGGTGATCTCATTTAAGCCGCGGTAGTCAATGCATGGTCTCAACCCTCCGTCCTTCTTCTTCACAAAAACGAAGCCTGCTCCCGCCGGGGAAGTAGAGGGGCGAATGAATCCTTTCTGCAGATTAGACTTGATATAGTCCGACATGGCTTGGGTCTCGGGCAATGACAAAGGATAAATGCACCCCCGGGGTGGCATCTTCCCTGGGATGAGCTCAATGGGACAGTCCCAGGGTCTATGGGGTGGTAACTGATCGGCCGCCTGTTCCGAAAACACGTCTGCAAACTCCCGATAGGCCTCCGGAATGAGCTCCTCATCCGACTTGGAAGATACACGGAGCGGGTAGACAGGAGTGAGACAATTAGAATAACAGAATGAACTCCAAGATACTATTTGTGACGACTTCCAGTCGACGTGAGGGTTGTGTACTTTAAGCCAAGGAAGACCAAGAACCAGATCGTGAGGCATCTCCCGAATCACTAGGAACTCCAAATGTTCTTGATGTAGAGCTCCAACCTGCAGTTTGATTGGCACTGTGCGACTTGAAATAAGACCATTAGAAATTTGGGTACCATTGATGGCAGTCAGCGTAATAGGTCGTTCAACGGATTGTAACTGTAAACCCAGTTTTCGGACGCAAGAAAGAGAAACAAAATTCCCTGCAGCCCCGGAGTCCAGCAGGGCCTTAACAGGTTTGGCTATAGACCCAGAAAACAGAGACACGGAGAGTAAACAGTCCACTGTCGGAGAAGGTTTAGATGTAACCCCTAACTCGACTCCTCCGGAACAAGCTAGGACTGCCCGTTTCCCGGACGGGACTTACAAAACTTGAGAAAGTGATCCGCAGCTCCACAGTAGAGGCAGAGACTACCCTCACGACGGCGCTGTCGTTCTTCCGGGGACAGCCGAGATCGATTAATTTGCATAGGTTCATCTGGACTTGGGGTGATCGTTTGCTTAGTCGGGAGAGACCGGAATCTGGATCGTTCTGTCCGACTACGTTCACCACCTCGTTCCTGCATACGAAGATCCACCTTTACACAGAGTGAGATCAACTCTTCTAAGGAATCTGGCAAGTCCCTAGTGATCAGTTCGTCCTTTAGACGGTCAGAGAGACCATTCCAGAAAGCGGCCCGGAGAGCATCATTATTCCAGCGCAGTTCCGAGGCTATGGTTTGGAAATGAATCACATACTGTCCCACTGAACGGGAGCCTTGTCGGACTCGGAGCAAATCCGAAGAAGCAGCGGTCGTTCTGCCGGGCTCATCGAAGATCCTACGAAATAACGTGATGAAATTGGTGTAACTGGAAACCAACGGGTCAGAACGCTCCCATAACGGAGACACCCAATCCAATGCTGAACCTTCAAGCAAGGAAATAATGGACCGATCTGTGGGGAAGTTGTGTGAGAGAAGTTCAAAATGTACCTCGCATTGGTTGAGAAAACCACGGCAATTCTTTGGATTCCCATTATAGCGAGAAGGAGTGGGAAGCTGAAGGCGTGACCTGGTTCCCGACAGGGATTGAACTTTACTAGGGACAACCACAGGAGCGGGTACTGGAGTTGGAGCCGGAACTACTGAAGCCAGAGAAGCCTGAATTTGATCCAGCCGACCAGATAACTCCTGGAGATACTGCATCACTTGGCTTTGTGCCATCTCTTGACTTTGAACTCGGGAAACCAGATCCTGGATGGCGCTTGCCTCTGGGTTCCGATCCCCCGGGTCCATGAGGCCTGAGTATACTGTCACTGACCTGGGTTGGGGATGTTGTGGACTCGGGGGTTCTTCCGATGGTCGGGAAAAGGAACCACAGGTGGGTCGGAGCAGGGATGGTCGGATATAGGATTTCCTCATACAAGACTCTGATAGTTAGGCTTGGTGAAAGAATGCTGAGGAACTTTATTAAGGGAAGGGAGTAATACAGCGGCACATGAAAGGAAGTGAACTTGTGGGCAATGTCAAAAAGTTACTGGAGAATTCGTGAGCAATGTTCAACTGATGAATGAAGAATTTGTGAGCGATGTTTAGAGACACTGATGAATGAAGAACTTGTGAGCGATGGTAGATGACACTGAAGAATTTGTGAGCGATGTTTTAAAGACACTGATGAATGAAGAACTTGTGAGCGATGATGAAAGACACTGAAGAATTTGTGAGCGATGTTTAAAAGACACAGATGAATGAAGAACTTGTGAGCGATGGTGAAAGACACTGAAGAATTTGTGAGCGATGTTTAAAGACACTGATGAATGAAGAACTTGTGAGCGATGATGAAAGACACTGAAGAATTTGTGAGCGATGTTTAAAGGCACTGATGAATGAAGAACTTGTGAGCGATGGTGAATGACACTGAAGAATTGGTGAGCGATGTTTAAGGACACTGATGAATGAGGAACTTGTGAGCGATGGTGAATGACACTGAAGAATTGGTGAGCGATGTATAAGGACACTGATGAATGAGGAACTTGTGAGCGATGGTAAATGACACTGAACGCTGGAAACACTAAAGTTGGTTCGGCCCGCAGGCCTTGCTGAATCCAGGGAGCGCTGGCAACTGCACTGCAGAGGAACACACTAGTTGCTCGGATTACTGGAGACTGTGCTGCAGAAAGGCACCCTGAATGCTAGATGCACTGGAGTATAGCTGCTGGGAAACACACTGCGTACGGGAGCTCTGGCATCCACTTCAGAAAAGAGACGATACCCAGGCGCCGAGGCTCTGCCCGGCGTCCGGTTTTGAATCTCCCGCCTCTATTGGATTGGTGAAGCGAGTTTGTGACATCACTTGCTCCCCGCCCACGTGACGCCGGCTGTCATGGCGGCGCCCACGCTCCGGGGAACCGCCGGGAGCCGCGCCAGCCAGACGCCGTGACCCGAGGATCGCCGGAGACGAGGACCGCCAAACGGACCAGCAGCCACGCAGGGGTAAGCGCGGCGGCCGCTGCCCCTGGCGTGTGACAGATACTATAGTTGTTGCAGGATAGGGGATCATTGCCCAGCTTTGGGATTACCACTATGTTCACCCTCAGAAGGTCTCAATGAAGTGTAATCATATGAGATAATAGATATTTTGTTACTACAGTGAGAAAAAATCTGTGTACAGATAGAACTTTGTAATAGCAGAATGTAGAGAAGTAATCAGGGCTGGTGACGTAGAAAGCCTTGAGGTGATGGCAGAGGTGTATACAGGGTGAAGGGACATGAGGTGTGAATGATTACCCTAAAGTTGGGTACACACTTTTTGGATCCCCAGTTGACCAGGTAAAATGCTCCCTATCAGCCAGGTTGTGGGTGTATCACGCTGTCACTCCTGTGACCTCCTGTGTGGCGGGGGCAGCAGGAGGAAGGGTGGTGGTAGCGGGTTCACTTTGGGGATCGGGATATCTGCAGTACATAAGATGTGACTTCCCAGTCCTGACTGTTGCAGTAGTCTCATAAGCCGTTTATCAGCTAACGCTCCTGCATCGGTGCTGCATACACACATGTATATTCAACGGCCGTTCACTTGATATCGGGATATTGTATAGGTATGAACCCAGCTTAAGACAGTGTTTTCAAAATGTGCGCCACCTGCAGAAGTAGGGGTGTCCCCAGGGCTAACCCCGGCACTGCTTTACCAGCAGAGGGATCCCTTTAAAAGTGTAAAAACAAATAAAAATAATATATATACATATACAGTATATGACTCCTCTATAGAGATAAAAGGTTAAGTGCATGAAAACATTGTCTATGTTCTGTGATAAAGATATAAGTTTGTCTCTTAAATTACATATAAGCAGTATACAGCGTATCTCATAGAAACAACGAGAAATAAGTACAGACCTTCATAACTGACTTTCAATTGAGCAGCATTAAGTTTACGCCGGGTTTAGCAGAGTTTTTGGTGATATTTTCAATCCATGTGTTTGACAAAGTGTTAAGGGGGGTACACACAGAGCGATATTTACTTAATATTTAAGCAATCTGACTAGATTGCTTAAAAATGAAGCAAACATCGCTCTGTGTGTATGGGTGCCGGCGACAGTGATGCATGCCCAATCTAGCGAGATAGCTCACTTCGCCGGGTGAAGTGAGCTTGTTTTTCCCTCTCTCGCTCAGCACACAACGCACACATCGCGCTGTGTTCTGAGCTTGAGAAATGTGTGCAGAGCAGTGTGTGCTAGATTGCTCAGCACATATCTCCGGGACAAATCTCCGCATGTGCAAGGGGCTTGATTCTGTAGTGAAAAGTGGAGAGCAATAGGAGTGAGGTAGATGGTGCAATAAGGAAACATCGGGCTGTGGCTTTCTTTAAAAAATAATAATCATAATCTAAATGAAATGGGGGGTTTTTAAGTTCTGGGTTCATTTTCCAATAAAATAATGAATGAGTGCTGCTTTCCCAAATTTACTGCCACACCCAACAGCCTCCCTGTTTGTGGAGTTAATAGAGTCAAGAAGAAAATTAAAGGGGGCCATACACGGGAGATTTCTCCCGGAGATGTGTACTGAGCAATCTAGCACAGAATGCTCAGCACACATCTCAGGATGCTCAGCACACAGCGCAGCTCTTTCTCTGCATTAGAAGCTGCAGCACCTCACTCTGTCTCCCAGACTGCTGCAGCACCTCTCTCTGCTCCTCAGGCTGCTGCAGCGCCAGCACCTCTCTCTGCCCCTCAGGCTGCTGCAATGCAGCTCTCTGTCCCTCAGCCTGCTGCGGCACAGCTCTCTCTGCCCCTCAGGCTGCTGCGGCACAGTGCTCTCTCTGCCCCTCAGGCAATTTTGGGACAATATTTTAATTAAATCATAGTGGGATTATCAGGTCTGGGATGGCAGTTCTAGGAAGGGTCGGTGCTATGGTGTTCGGTGCCCCCCCCCTGCAAACTATAAATTTGCGCCCTCCCATACTTTACAAAGGGACAGCGCATATAATGCCCCCTGTAGTAGGGCCGCTTACACACAATGCCCCCTGTGGTAGTGCGGCAAACTCGTGGTATTAGTGACGCTTACACATGTAACGCCCTCTGTAGCAGTGATGCTTACTCACACAATGCCCCCCGGTAGCAGTGACACTTACACACGCAATGCCCCCTGTACCAGTGATGCTTACACACGTAACACCCCCTGTACCAGTGATGCTTACACACGTAACACCCCCTGTACCAGTGATGCTTACACACGTAACACCCCCTGTACCAGTGATGCTTACACACGTAACACCCCCTGTACCAGTGATGTTTACTCATGCAACGCCCCCTGTAGCAGTGACGCTTACACACGTAATGCCCCCTGTACAGGGCCGGATTAAGCCTTTGGGGGGCTCGGGGCACTTAAAAGAGGGGGCCCTCATATCAACACTGCCCCCCTGGTGTTGCAGTGCCCGCTGTATGTGTGCCTCTTCTACCTGCACCTCCATCAATGCAGCAGTGCAGGTCGTATATATAGAAATAGATATCTATGTATATAGATATCTATCTATATGGATAGATGAATATATCAGTCAGTCCAGCCTCCCTCTCCCCGTCACTGACCTTCAGATTCACAGCGCTGGTGTCTGCTTCTCTCCAGGCTCCTCCACCGCAGCAGCTCCCTACGCTGCTGTGGAGAACTGCAACGCCTGACTGAAGGAAGCAAGTTAAACATGCTGTGGTCTGGGTGTAGCTGGTCTTTTACTATCTTCGTTGCCCGCTTTTTAGCTCTGGACGGGTACAGGTCCTGGACTGAGGGAAGGTTGGCCCCGATGATGGCGGCGGAGCTTGGAGAAGCGGAGCTCATTACCATGCAGCAGCTCCGGTGAGGGGACGCATGACAAGGAGGGCCCAGGGTTACTGACCCCCTAGCCCCCCACCTTCCGGTTCGATGTTATGGCTCGGCTGCCCGCCATCTCCTCTCACACCCCAGGCCGGCTCCTCCCTGCAAGTCACGCGGCCAGTCAGAGAGCCGATGCAGGCAATCTGGGCAGTCGCTGGAAGCACAGCACATGGCAGGTGCAGCGCTGTCAGTATGATGGCCGCTAGTACCTGCTGTGCTTCACTGCAGATCAGTGTTTAAAGTCCCATCTGTGGTGTACGGCAGGGGGCCCTCTTAGATCGGGGGGGCCCGGGGTACTTACCCCTTGTTAACCCCCCCTTAATCCGGCTCTGCCTCTGTAGCATTGATGCTTACACACATTATGGCGCACAGTCACACACACACATACCATACCCAACTGTACCTTTTTGGCAGGTACAATACCCTTTTTTTATGGTCTGTACAGATTTTTAGCTTTCCAAACTTCCATTAAAAGTATAGGAAAAGGGGTGTGGCCACCCCCCCCCCCTTTACACGTGACCACGCCCCTTTTCGGATTTGTACCGATTTTATGTGTAAAATGTTGGAGGGTATGACATACACACACTTTCACTCACTCACTCTCTTTCCATGCACACTTACCTAAGGAAGTCTGGCAGCTGGGCTGTAGCAGTTCATCCTCCTGTGTTGCAGGCTGCAGCCTGGTACCGTTTAGCTCTGCCCCCTCTTAGGTCCGCACACTGCACTGTGACAGGAGAGAGGATGCTTCATGCCGCCAGCGCCGCTGCTAGTCATAGAGTGTGACAGGCGCAGCAGCCAGCAGCAGCAGGGACATGAGCTCAGCACAGGGATGCAAAGCCGGGGGAGAGCGCCTCTCCAGCCTGGCCCCTCTCTGCTTTGCATCCCTTTGCTGAGTGAGTAGCACCAGGCCTGGTTCTAGGGTATTGTTTTCACTGAGGCATTGGGGGATGATCAGATCTGCAATGGGGGGGGGGGGGGGTCGGGGGCGGTTTTAAGGCATTATTTTCATTAAGAGATCAGGTCTGTAGGGGGGTCACATTTGTGTATTTATTTTCATTAAGGAATTGGGAGGTTGTGATGTCAGGTCAGTCGGGGCATGTATAATGTTTCTAATTTTAATGAATTAAACAAGTAAATAATTAAATACAGCTATTTAACAGGGTAAATTTTTGTTGGGTACCAATTAACATTCCAGTATCATTTTGGAGTGTGGGAGGAAGCCGGAGTACCTGGAGGAAACCCACACAAGCACGGGGAGAATATACAAACTCCACACAGTTAGGGTCATGGTGAGAATCTAACCCATGACCTCAGTGCTGTGAGGCAGTAATGCTAACCATTACACTGTCCGTACTGCCATGCCCCTATATTGTTGTTGCAAGCCTTCGGCACACACTGACCCTATTTTTAAAATAGGGGTCACCCAAAGGAAACATTAACCCTGAGCTCCACAAGGTCTAGAACTGGCTCTGTCACCAATTTAGGAATTTTAAATATTGTTTCTTTTCAAATGTAACATGCCACCACATGTTGGCTAGGCCCACAATTCAGTACAAGGGAGGGGGGCGCTAAAACATACCCTTGCTCTGGGCACTATGGCACCTAGCTACACCTCTGCCTATGGGGCCCACAACGTTCTGGCTACGACCCTGTACACAAGGGTACATTTTAATCAGCAGTCAATTAACACACTAGTATGTTATTGGAGTGTGGAAGTATCCAGAGGAAGCCCACACAAACAGAGGGGAATTTGCATTTTCCACTGATGGCACTGACCGTGAAACAAATGCTTATCCCCATATATCGGATCGGAGTGCACATATCTAGCTGAATGTGTACCCAGCTTTAGAGTATGGCATTGCATTCTGTGAGAATAGTCCATCTCCCAGCTAGTAGAGGGACATCAGGTAGAATAGATTGAGATGCTCTTAAAGATAAATCTGTTATTATGTTATGAAATCAGGGATCCCTTTTAGTCTTAAGTTATTCTTGTGGAATCTCTTGTCTACGTCCTCTCAGTGGTCACACTCCCTTAGAAATTAGTCTGCATATCTCCGAACATTGGGGGTGATTCAGACCTGATCGCTAGCAGGCTATTTTTTTGCACTGCAGTGATCAGGTAGTCGCCGCCTACAGGGGAGGGGGTAATCGCTGTGCAGTGGTTCGAACGCTTGTGCAGTCTCTGCACAGCTCAGGACTTACTCATCCGCTGCGATGATCCTGGATGGAGCTGACATCAGGAACCCTCCCTGGAAACGGGCGGGCTCGCCTGCATTTTCCTGGACACTCCCTGAAAACGGTGAGTTGCCGCCCACGAACGCCTTCTTCCTGTCAATTTTCTTGCAATCGCCGCTGCGATCAATTTTTTGGGTAGAATCTGCCATTGTCTGGCGCCCCCCATCGCCGGCCAGCGACGCGTCTGCGCATTGTGGCATGCACGCATGTGCTGTACAGACCCGAACGCACGGCTGCAAAAAAAGGCAGCATGCGATTGGGTCTGAATGACCCTCATGGTCCTTTCTGGAAGGGGCAAAGGGCCTAATTCAAGGTTGTTTGCAAATTAAAAATTTTCCTCTAATGGGCAAAACCATGTGCACTGCATGGGGGGGGGGGGGGGGGGGACAGATATAACATGTGCAGAGAGAGTTAGATTTGGGTTGGTTATATAGTTTCTGTGCAGGGTAAATACTGGCTGCTTTATTTTTACACTGCAATTTAGATTTCATTTTGAACACACCACACCCAAATCTAACTCTCTCTGCCACACCTGCAGTTCGCATGGTTTTGCTCATTAGAGGAAAATGTTATTTTGCTATCAACCTAGAATTAGGCCCAAAATGCTCTGTTCCTGGACTTCTCTTTTAATCTATGATTGCCATCACCTGTGCTGAAACACCTTTCTCTGACGTCCTAAGTGGATGCTGGGGACTCCGTCAGGACCATGGGGAATAGCGGCTCCGCAGGAGACAGGGCACAAAAGTAAAAGCTTTAGGATCAGGTGGTGTGCACTGGCTCCTCCCCCTATGACCCTCCTCCAAGCCTCAGTTAGGTTTTTGTGCCCGGCCGAGAAGGGTGCAATCTAGGTGGCTCTCCTAAAGAGCTGCTTAGAGTAAAAGTTTTATTAGGTTTTTTATTTTCAGTAAGTCCTGCTGGCAACAGGCTCACTGCAACGAGGGACTTAGGGGAGAAGAAGTGAACTCACCTGCGTGCAGGATGGATTGGCTTCTTAGGCTACTGGACACTAGCTCCAGAGGGACGATCACAGGTACAGCCTGGATGGGTCACCGGAGCCGCGCCGCCGACCCCCTTGCAGATGCTGAAGAGAGAAGAGGTCCAGAAATCGGCGGCTGAAGACTTCTCAGTCTTCATGAGGTAGCGCACAGCACTGCAGCTGTGCGCCATTGCTCTCAGCACACTTCACAACAACGGTCACTGAGGGTGCAGGGCGCTGGGGGGGGGCGCCCTGGGCAGCAATGAAAGTACCTATACTGGCTAAAAATACATCACATATAGCCTCTGGGGCTATATGGATGTATTTAACCCCTGCCAGGTTGTCAGAAAAACGGGAGAAGAAGCCCGCCGAAAAGGGGGCGGGGCCTATTCTCCTCAGCACACAGCGCCATTTTCCCTCACAGAACTGCTGGTGGGAAGGCTCCCAGGCTCTCCCCTGCACTGCACTACAGAAACAGGGTTAAAACAGAGAGGGGGGGCACTTATTTGGCGATATGATTATATATTAAGATGCTATAAGGGAAAACACTTATATAAAGGTTGTCCCTGTATAATTATAGCGTTTTGGTGTGTGCTGGCAAACTCTCCCTCTGTCTCCCCAAAGGGCTAGTGGGGTCCTGTTCTCTATCAGAGCATTCCCTGTGTGTGTGCTGTGTGTCGGTACGTGTGTGTCGACATGTATGAGGACGATGTTGGTGAGGAGACGGAGCAATTGCCTGTAATGGTGATGTCACTCTCTAGGGAGTCGACACCGGAATGGATGGCTTATTTAGGGAATTACGTGATAATGTCAACACGCTGCAAGGTCGGTTGACGACATGAGACGGCCGGCAAACAAATTAGTACCTGTCCAGGCGTCTCAAACACCGTCAGAGGCTTTAAAATGCCCATTTACCTCAGTCGGTCGACACAGACACAGACACGGACACTGACTCCAGTGTCGACGGTGAAGAAACAAACGTATTTTCCTTTAGGGCCACACGTTACATGTTAAGGGCAATGAAGGAGGTGTTACATATTTCTGATACTACAAGTACCACAAAAAAGGGTATTATGTGGGGTGTGAAAAAACTACCTGTAGTTTTTCCTGAATCAGATAAATTAAATGAAGTGTGTGATGATGCGTGGGTTTCCCCCGATAGAAAATTATTGGCGGTATACCTTTTCCCGCCAGAAGTTAGGGCGCATTGGGAAACACCCCTTAGGGTGGATAAGGCGCTCACACGCTTATCACAAGTGGCGTTACCGTCTCCAGATACGGCCGCCCTCAAGGAGCCAGCTGATAGGAGGCTGGAAAATATCCTAAAAAGTATATACACACATACTGGTGTTATACTGCGACCAGCGATCGCCTCAACCTGGATGTGCAGCGCTGGGGTGGCTTGGTCGGATTCCCTGACTGAAAATATTGATACCCTTGACAGGGACAGTATTTTATTGACTATAGAGCATTTAAAGGATGCATTTCTATATATGCGAGATGCACAGAGGGATATTTGCACTCTGGCATCAAGAGTAAGTGCGATGTCCATATCTGCCAGAAGATGTTTATGGACACGACAGTGGTCAGGTGATGCAGATTCCAAACGGCACATGGAAGTATTGCCGTATAAAGGGGAGGAGTTATTTGGGGTCGGTCCATCGGACCTGGTGGCCACGGCAACAGCTGGAAAATCCACCTTTTTTACCCCAAGTCACATCTCAGCAGAAAAAGACACCGTCTTTTCAGCCTCAGTCCTTTCGTCCCCATAAGGGCAAGCGGGCAAAAGGCCAGTCATATCTGCCCAGGGATAGAGGAAAGGGAAGAAGACTGCAGCAGGCAGCCCATTCCCAGGAACAGAAGCCCTCCACCGCTTCTACCAAGTCCTCAGCATGACGCTGGGGCCGTACAAGCGGACTCAGGTGCGGTGGGGGGTCGTCTCAAGAGTTTCAGCACGCAGTGGGCTCACTCGCAAGTGGACCCCTGGAGCCTACAAGTAGTATCCCAGGGGTACAGATTGGAAATTCGAGACGTCTTCCCCTCGCAGGTTCCTGAAGTCTGCTTTACCAACGTCTCCCTCCGACAGGGAGGCAGTATTGGAAACAATTCACAAGCTGTATTCCCAGCAGGTGATAATCAAAGTACCCCTCCTACAACAAGGAAAGGGGTATTATTCCACACTATATTGTGGTACTGAAGCCAGACGGCTCGGTGAGACCTATTCTAAATCTGAAATATTTGAACACTTACATACAAAGGTTCAAATCAAGATGGAGTCACTCAGAGCAGTGATAGCGAACCAGGAAGAAGGGGACTATAGGGTGTCCCTGGACATCAGGGATGCTTACCTCCATGTCCCAATTTGCCCTTCTCACCAAGGGTACCTCAGGTTCGTAGTACAGAACTGTCACTATCAGTTTCAGACGCTGCCGTTTGGATTGTCCACGGCACCCCGGGTCTTTACCAAGGTAATGGCCGAAATGATGATTCTTCTTCAAAGAAAATGGACGATCTCCTGATAAGGGCAAGGTCCAGAGAACAGTTGGAGGTCGGAGTAGCACTATCTCAAGTAGTTCTACGACAGCACGGGTGGATTCTAAATATTCCAAAATCGCAGCTGTTTCCGACGACACGTCTGCTGTTCCTAGGGATGATTCTGGACACAGTCCAGAAAAGGGTGTTTCTCCCGGAGAAGAAAGCCAGGGAGTTATCCGAGCTAGTCAGGAACCTCCTAAAACCAGGAAAAGTGTCAGTGCATCATTGCACAAGGGTCCTGGGAAAAATGGTGGCTTCTTACGAAGCGATTCCATTCGGCAGATTTCACGCAAGAACTTTTCAGTGGGATCTGCTGGAAAATGGTCCGGATCGCATCTTCAGATGCATCAGCGGATAACCCTGTCTCCAAGGACAAGGGTGTTTCTTCTGCGGTGGCTGCAGAGTGCTCATCTATTAAAGGGCCGCAGATTCGGCTGTCAGGACTGGGTCCTGCTGACCACGGATGCCAGCCTGAGAGGCTGGGGAGCAGTCACACAGGGAAAAAATTTCCAGGGAGTGTGATATAGTCTGGAGACTTCTCTCCACATAAATATACTGGAGCTAAGGGCAATTTACAATGCTCTAAGCTTAGCAAGACCTCTGCTTCAAGGTCAGCCGGTATTGATCCAGTGGGACAACATCACGGCAGTCGCCCACGTAAACAGACAGGGCGACACAAGAAGCAGGAGGGCAATGGCAGAAACTGCAAGGATTCTTCGCTGGGCGGAAAATCATGTGATAACACTGTCAGCAGTGTTCATTCCGGGAGTGGACAACTGGGAAGCAGACTTCCTCAGCAGGCACGACCTCCACCCGGGAGAGTGGGGACTTCATCGGGAAGTCTTCCACATGATTGTGAACCGTTGGGAAAGACCAAAGGTGGACATGATGGCGTCCCGCCTGAACAAAAAACTGGACAGGTATTGCGCCAGGTCAAGAGACCCTCAGGCAATAGCTGTGGACGTTCTGGTAACACCGTGGGTGTACCAGTCGGTGTATGTGTTCCCTCCTCTGCTTCTCATACCCAAGGTACTGAGAATTATAAGACGTAGAGGAGTAAGAACTATACTCGTGGCTCCGGATTGGCCAAGAAGGACTTGGTACCCGGAACTTCAAGAAATGCTCACAGAGGACTCATGGCCTCTGCCGCTAAGAAGGGACTTGCTTCAGCAAGTACCATGTCTGTTCCAAGACTTACCGCGGCTGCGTTTAACGGCATGGCGGTGGAACGCCGGATCCTAAGGGAAAAAGGCATTCCGGAAGAGGTCATTCCTACCCTGGTCAAAGCCAGGAAGGAGGTGACCGCACAACATTATCACCACATGTGGCGAAAATATGTTGCATGGTGTGAGGCCAGGAAGGCCCCACGAAGAAATTTCAACTCGGTCGATTCCTGCATTTCCTGCAAACAGGAGTGTTTATGGGCCTCAAATTGGGGTCCATTAAGGTTCAAATTTCGGCCCTGTCAATTTTCTTCCAGAAAAAATTGGCTTCAGTTCCTGAAGTCCAGAAGTTTGTCAAGGGAGTACTGCATATACAACCCCCTTTTGTGCCTCCAGTGGCACTGTGGGATCTCAACGTAGTTCTGGGATTCCTCAAATCACATTGGTTTAAACCGCTCAAATCTGTGGATTTGAAATATCTCACATGGAAAGTGACCATGCTGTTGGCCCTGGCCTCGGCCAGGCGAGTGTCAGAATTGGCGGCTTTGTCTCACAAAGCTTATATCTGATTGTCCATTTGGACAGGGCAGAGCTGCGGACTCGTCCCCAGTTTCTCCCTAAGGTGGTGTCAGCGTTTCACCTGCACCAGCTTATTGTGGTACCTGCGGCTACTAGGGACTTGGAGGACTCCAAGTTGCTAGATGTTGTCAGGGCCCTGAAAATAGGTTTCCAGGACGGTTGGAGTCAGGAAAACTGACTTGCTGTTATCCTGTAGGCACCCAAAAAACTGGGTGCTCTTGCTTCTAAGCAGACGATTGCTAGTTGGATGTGTAGTACAATTCAGCTTGCACATTCTGTGGCAGGCCTGCCACAGCCAAAATATGTAAATGCCCATTCCACAAGGAAGGTGGGCTCATCCTGGGCGGCTGCCCGAGGGGTCTCGGCTTTACAACTTTGCCGAGCTGCTACTTGGTCACGGGCACACCCTGGCTGAGGAGGACCTGGAGTTCTCTCATTCGGTGCTGCAGAGTCATCCGCACTCTCCCGCCCGTTTGGGAGCTTTGGTATAATCCCCATGGTCCTGACGGAGTCCCCAGCATCCACTTAGGACGTCAGAGAAAATAAGAATTTACTTACCGATAATTCTATTTCTCGTAGTCCGTAGTGGATGCTGGGCGCCCATCCCAAGTGCGGATTGTCTGCAATACTTGTACATAGTTATTGTTACAAAAATCGGGTTATTATTGTTGTGAGCCATCTTTTCAGAGGCTCCGCTGTTATCATGCTGTTAACTGGGTTCAGATCACAGGTTGTACAGTGTGATTGGTGTGGCTGGTATGAGTCTTACCCGGGATTCAAAATCCTTCCTTATTGTGTACGCTCGTCCGGGCACAGTATCCTAACTGAGGCTTGGAGGAGGGTCATAGGGGGAGGAGCCAGTGCACACCACCTGATCCTAAAGCTTTTACTTTTGTGCCCTGTCTCCTGCGGAGCCGCTATTCCCCATGGTCCTGACGGAGTCCCCAGCATCCACTACGGACTACGAGAAATAGAATTATCGGTAAGCCATTAGCTAGTTCAACACAGGTAATGGCATTCATAAATTAATAGGGAAGTCCAGGAACAGAGCTTTTTTTATCCTTCCTGGAAAGGGTAATGTTGGAAAGTATGAATCTGGTACCGGAGTACAGATCTTTTATAGCGTTTTCTATGGTAGTGTCTCCCCTCTGCTGCCATATTTATTTATTTATTACCATTTATTTATATAGCGCACACATATTACACAGCGCTTTTACAGAGAATATTTTGCCAGTCCCTGCCCCAATGGAGCTTACAATCTATATTCCCTACCACATGTACACGCACACACATTCACACTAGGCAGTGCCGTAACTAGACATTTCAGCGCTGTGTGCAAGAAACGGCATCGGCGCCCCCCCCCCCCCTTAACGTAAACTGGCGGTAGTGCGTGCCGTAGGCGCGTGCAAAAAATATAGGGGCGTGGCTTCACGGGAAAGAGGTGTGGCCATAAAATAATAGCAATTCATATAATGGTGCACAGTAGTCTCCATTATTCAAATTATGCCACACAGTAGAGCCACTACACCAGGAAGAGCCCCTTTTTACACATTACGGCAGACAGCATCCCCTTTTTACACATTACGGCAGACAGCGTCCCCTTTTTACACATTACGGCAGACAGCGTCCCTTTTTTTACACATTACAGCAGACAGAGTCCCCTTTTTACATATTATGGCAGACAGCATCCCCTTTTTTACACATGACGGCAGACAGAGTCCCCTTTTTACATATTACGCCAGACAATGTCCCCTTTTTACACATTACGGCAGACAGCATCCCCTTTTTACACATTACGGCAGACAGCGTCCCCTTTTTTACACATTACGACAGGCAGAGTCCCCCTTTAACACAGTACGGCAGGCAGATTCCCCCTTACACCCCCACCTTCCATAGGCAAACGCAGGGGGAGGGGGGTTTCTGGTTGCCTGGAAACCCCCCTCCTCTTAGCAAGTGGCTCAAATGATGACAACAATAGTGATGGTGTATAATACAATTATGAAAGCTGACGCCACATCATGCAGTTTAAGGGACAAAGCAGAGCTGCTGGACATGCCCAGAGCAGTGACGTGCGGTGAGGTAAATGGCTGGGGAGGCACTGGCTTGCATCAGAGCCAGATTTACACACACATATATGAACCCAATAGAGGTGTTTGTCAGGGAGGACTTTGCTGTGTTGCACACTGTGCGCACTTCGGGGGTCATTCCGAGTTGTTCGCTCGTTATTTTTTTCTCGCAACGGAGCGATTAGTCGCTAATGCGCATGCGCAATGTCCGCAGTGCGACTGCGCCAAGTAAATTTGCAATGCAGTTAGGTATTTTACTCACGGCATTACGAGGTTTTTTCTTCGTTCTGGTGATCGGAATGTGATTGACAGGAAGTGGGTGTTTCTGGGCGGAAACTGGCCGTTTTATGGGAGTGTGTGAAAAAACGCTACCGTTTCTGGGAAAAACGCGGGAGTGGCTGGAGAAACGGAGGAGTGTCTGGGCGAACGCTGGGTGTGTTTGTGACGTCAAACCAGGAACGACAAGCACTGAACTGATCGCACTGGCAGAGTAAGACTCGAGCTCAGAAACTGCACAGAGAACTCTTTTCGCAATATTGCGAATCTTTCGTTCGCAATTTCACTATGCTAAGATTCACTCCCAGTAGGCGGCGGCTTAGCGTGAGCAAAGCTGCTAAAAGCAGCTTGCGAGCGAACAACTCGGAATGACCCCCTTCACCCAGATTACATTTTGTTATCTTTTCATTGTACAGAAGCTCCAAACAAAACTACTAACATTACAGTATTTACTAAGCCTTAGATGGAGATAAAGTCGACGGAGATAAAGTAACAGCCAATCAGCTCCTAACTGTCATTTTTCAAACCCAACCTGTGAAATGTCAGTTAGGAGCGGATTGGCTGGTACTTAATCTCTGTTGACTTTATCTCCATCCAAGGCTTAGTAAATAAACCCCTTAGGGGGACATGTACTAAGCAGTGATAAAAATGGAGAAGTGAGCCAGTGGAGAAGTTGCCCATGGCAACCAATCAGCATGGGCGTAACATTTATAATTTGCATACTATAAAACCATACAGAGTATCTGATTGGTTGCCATGGGCCACTTCTCCACTGTTATCACTGCTTAGTACATGTCCCCCTAAGTCACTTAAACTAACAAGCTGGTGCCGCTGTATGGTCAGAACCAGGGCCGGTTCTGGTGCTTTGCGCGCCCCGGGCGGCAATGGGGGGCGTGGCTTCGTACAGGGGGCGTGGTCATTTAGCCCCCTGTACAGACTACTGTAGCGCTTTGAAATGTACCCCCGCTGCCCGCTGCCCGCTGTGAAGCCCTTCATGGAGAGGTCCTTTAATGTGTGGTGCGCGATGACGTCATCGCGCACCGCACAGCAAAGGTCCTCTCCACGAAGGGAAACTAGACGCCCACCGCACAGTAAAGGACCTCATCATGAAGGGAAACTCTAGTTTCCCTTCACAGCGGCAGCGGGGGGCACAGCAGCAGCGGATCTTGCCCTGGTGCGGCGCCCTCCGGAAGGCGGCGCCCCGGGCAAAAGTCCTGCTTGCCCGTGGCAAGATCCGCTACTGGTCAGAACTAAAACCTCAGGATGATTTACAGAATTTAAAAGTCTGGCTAGCAATAAATATGTAAGGCTTAACCTGCCTCTGAAGTTTACTATAAATCATTACTGTATTTATCAGGTTACCAGTCTGATGGTGTCTACACGATTTAGACTTATGGACGATATCGGCTAGAAACTGCCCAGAGGCATGACCCTCCAATCTAGCCAATATCAGCCCTGCCTGCACAGTCTATTTGTCTTACGATGTTGATCCCCGGGAGCACACATCGGCATCGCAAGAGCATACACATGGTGCGATATGCACTAACGTTTCTTATGATATTGACTATATAGTCAAAATCATAAGGACAAATCACACCATGTGTACAGGGGTTAACACACATACAACTGTTTCACATAAAACAACTGCAGCTTACCCAAATTACCAGACAACACTAGATGTGACCTTTTTGCAGGCACTGTAAGAGAAGAGTATAGAGGCCCCTATACATACCTTGAAATCTGGAGAAGTGACCTTTAGACAGCAATATTAATAATCCCTGAAACACCCAGTGAGTGTACAGCCGGGCAGAAGCTGATCATCTCAGCCAGCAAGGAGTGTGATACCTACTCTAGTATAATGCACCCTACACACTGGGCGATGGAAGCAATTTTGATGATGATCGATCTCGATATCGTCCAAATTGACTTGCATTGCAAAACGACGGAAAACAACGATGAATGACCGCAGGGACGCGCATTGTTCATCTTTGGTGCATACACACTCAGCGATATGAATTATTTCTTGTTCATTACTGAACGAGAACGTTCATATAACCCTGCAACATCGCCCAGTGTGTAGGGCGCATATGAGACGAAGAGGGAGCATACAAAGTAAAATGACAGTACTTTTTATTCCAGTTATGCTACGTAGATAAAAAGAAAAAAAAACATATTGGAAATTATGTAATAAAATCACACACAAAACTAAAAAATAAGATTTTAAACCTACCAGTAAATCTTTTTCTCGTAGTCCGTAGAGGATGCTGGGGACTCCGTAAGGACCATGGGGATAGACGGGCTCCGCAGGAGACATGGGCACTTTAAGAAAGACTTTAGGAATGGGTGTGCACTGGCTCCTCCCTCTATGCCCCTCCTCCAGACCTCAGTTAGAGAAACTGTGCCCAGAGGAGACGGACAGTACGAGGAAAGGATTTTTGTTAATCCAAGGGCAAGATTCATACCAGCCACACCAATCACACCGTATAACTTGAGATATACTAACCAGTTAACAGTATGAAAACAACATAGCATCAGTCCAAGACCGATGAAAACTATAACCCTTATGTAAGCAAAACTATATACAAGTCTTGCAGAAGTAGTCCGCACTTGGGACGGGCGCCCAGCATCCTCTACGGACTACGAGAAAAAGATTTACCGGTAGGTTTAAAATCTTATTTTCTCTTACGTCCTAGAGGATGCTGGGGACTCCGTAAGGACCATGGGGATTATACCAAAGCTCCCAAACGGGCGGGAGAGTGCGGATGACTCTGCAGCACCAATTGAGCAAACAGGAGGTCCTCCTCAGCCAGGGTAGTAAACTTATAGAATTTTGCAGAGGTGTTTGAACCTGACCAAGTAGCAGCTCGGCACAGCTGTAGTGCCGAGACCCCCCGGGCAGCCGCCCAAGAAGAGCCCACCTTCCTAGTGGAATGGGCCTTAACCGATTTTGGTAACGGCAATCCAGCCGTAGAATGAGCCTGCTGAATCGTGTTACAGATCCAGCGAGCAATAGTCTGTTTTGAAGCAGGAGCGCCAACCTTGCTGGCCGCATATAGGACAAACAGTGCTTCTGTTTTTCTGACTCTAGCCGTTCTGGCCACGTAAATTTTCAAAGCCCTGACTACATCAAGGGACTCGGAATCCTCCAAGTCGCGCGTAGCCACAGGCACCACAATAGGTTGGTTCATATGAAAAGATGACACCACCTTAGGCAAGAATTGAGGGCGGGTCCGCAATTCCGCTCTATCCATATGGAAAACTAGATAGGGGCTTTTATGAGACAAAGCCGCCAATTCCGACACTCGCCTAGCCGAAGCCAAGGCTAACAACATGACCACTTTCCAAGTGAGATATTTCAACTCCACCGTTTGAAGTGGTTCAAACCAGTGCGACTTAAGGAAACACAACACCACGACAAGGTCCCAAGGCACAAAAGGAGGCTGAATATGCAGCACTCCCTTTACAAAAGTCTGTACTTCTGAGAGAGAAGCCAATTCTTTTTGAAAGAAAATGGATAAGGCCGAAATCTGAACCTTAATGGAGCCTAATTTTAGGCCCAAATTCACTCCAGTTTGTAGGAAGTGAAGGAAACGGCCCAGATGGAATTCTTCCGGAGGAGCATTCCTGGCCTCACACCAAGCAACATATTTTCGCCATATACGGTGATAATGTTTAGCTGTTACGTCCTTCCTAGCCTTTATCAGAGTAGGAATGACCTCATCCGGAATGCCCTTTTCCGCTAGGATCCGGCGTTCAACAGCCATGCCGTCAAACGCAGCCGCAATAAGTCTTGGAACAGACAGGGCCCTCCTGTCGTAGAGGAAGAGGCCATGGATCTTCTGTGAGCATTTCTAGTAGATATGGATACCAGGTCCTTCGTGGCCAATCTGGAACAATGAGAATTGTCTGTACTTCTCTTTTCCTTATTATTCTCAACACCTTTGGGATGAGAGGAAGGTTGGGACTCCAGATGTGGCTGAAAACTCAAAGACGTGCCCCCACTGGGGCGGACTCCTGTAGCGGAGCCCCAGCGTCATGCAGTGGATTTTGTAGAGGCCGGGGAGGACTTCTGTTCCTGGGAACTAGCTGTGTTGTGCAGCTTTTTTCCTCTGCCCTTACCTCTGGCAAGAAAGGACGCACCTCGTACTTTCTTGTTTCTTTGTGATCGAAAGGACTGCATTTGATAATGTGGCGCTTTCTTAGGCTGTGAGGGAATATAAGGTAGAAAATTTGATTTACCAGCTGTAGCTGTGGAGACCAGGTCCGAGAGACCTTCCCCAAACAATTCCTCACCCTTGTAAGGTAAAACGTCCATATGCCTCTTTGAGTCGGCATCACCTGTCCATTGCCGGGTCCATAGGACTCGTCTAGCCGAAATGGACATTGCGTTGATTCTAGAACCCAGTAAAGTAATGTCTCTTTGAGCATCTCTCATATATAAGACCGCATCTTTTATATGCCCTAGGGTCAATAAAATGGTATCCTTATCTAGGGTCTCAATATCCGCTGATAAGGTATCTGTCCATGCTGCTACCGCGCTACAAACCCAGGCCGACGCAATCGCCGGTCTGAGTAAGGTACCAGAATGTGTGTAAATGGACTTCAAGATAACCTCCTGCTTGCGGTCAGCAAGATCCCAGAGGGTAGCCGTATCTTGGGATGGCAGCGCTACCTTTTTGGATAAGCGTGTTAATGCTTTGTCCACCTTAGGGGAGGATTCCCACCGTATCCTGCCCGTTGGCTGGAAAGGATACGCCATAAGAATCCTTTTGGGAATCTGCAGTTTTTTGTCTGGAGATTCCCAAGCTTTTTCACATAATTCGTTCAACTCATGTGAGGGGTGAAAGGTTACCTCAGGTTTCTTTCCCTTATACATGTGTACCCTCGTGTCAGGGTACACATGTGTTTTGTGATATGCAAAACATCTTTTATTGCAATGATCATATATCGAATACATTTAGCCACTTTTGGCTGTAACTTTGCATCATCGTAGTCGACACTGGAGTCGGAATCCGTGTCGGTATCTGTGTCTACAATTTGGGATAGTGGGCGCTTTTGAGACCCCGAAGGTCCCTGCGACATAGGGACAGACATGGGTTGACTCCCTGGCTGCTCCCTAGCTTCAGCTTTGTCTAATCTTTTGTGCAATAAATTTACATTAGCACTTAAAACCTTCCACATATCCATCCAGTCAGGTGTCGGCGTTGTCCACGGAGACACGACACTCATTCTCTCCTCCCCCCCAGAGAGAGAGTATGCCAGCACACACCCAGCGCTATATGACCCAGGAAAAAACACTATATAAATATATGTTTACCCAGTAGCGCTGTTTGTACATATATAAATGCGCCAAATTATGTGCCCCCCCTTCTTCAAAACCCTCTTTCACCGTGGTTAAGCAGGGGAGCTTCCTCTCAGCCCTGTGCTGTGGAGAAAATGGCGCTGGTGAGTGCTGAGGAAGAAGCCCCGCCCCCTCGGCGGCAGGCTTCTGTCCCGCTCAAATATACTGAAACTGGCGGGGGCTCTTTATATATACAGTGCCCAACTGTATATATATATATTTTTGCCAGAAAGAGGTTTATATGCTGCCCAGGGCGCCCCCTTCCCCCCCCCCCCCCCTGCGCCCTGCACCCTTACAGTGACTGCCGTGTGTGAGGTGCATGGGAGCAATGGCGCACAGCTTCACCGCTGTGCATTACCTCAGTGAAGATCAAGAAGTCTTCTGCCGCCTCTGAAGTCTTCTTTTCTTCTTATACTCACCCGGCTTCTATCTTCCGGCTCTGTGAGGAGGACGGCGGCGCGGCTCTGGGACGGACGGCGAGGGTGAGACCTGCGTACCGATCCCTCTGGAGCTAATGGTGTCCAGTAGCCTAAGAAGCAGAGCCTTGAAACTCACAGAAGTAGGTCTGCTTCTCTCCCCTCAGTCCCTCGATGCAGGGAGTCTGTTGCCAGCAGGCTCCCTGAAAATAAAAAACCTAACAAAATACTTTCTGACAGGAAACTCAGGAGAGCTCCCTGTAATGCACCCAGTCTTCTCTGGGAACAGTAGTAAACTGAGGTCTGGAGGAGGGGCATAGAGGGAGGAGCCAGTGCACACCCATTCCTAAAGTCTTTCTTAAAGTGCCCATGTCTCCTGCGGAGCCCGTCTATCCCCATGGTCCTTACGGAGTCCCCAGCATCCTCTAGGACGTAAGAGAAATAATAACAAAAATTGCAGTTAATGTTATTTCAGTTTTAGAGGCCAACAATACAAAACATCACTAACTAGAGGAGACACCTTAAAGTGTTCTACAGTATACACACACTAACTGTATTTTATATAACAGACACATAATGTACCTAAAGGTCCCAACTAGGCAATTCAGATTGGTCACTCCCACTAATCACATACAGTAGAAATGTGCAGAGTATGCTACAAAATAAGTATGCTACAGTACTGCACATACCAGATTAGTCAGTGCAGCTCCTGATTTGCAAGTGGCTACTCGAGGGCATTGATTTATCACCTTGTCCAACACTTTTGTACAGTAATCCATATAAAATATGCCTATGGGAGGGTCCCACACAATTGCAGATTAGTAATGTGCAACATTAATAGACTTAGAGAACAGCATGAATGGTGCACTGCAGACTGCAGTGCCAAAGTCCTGCAGTTACCCTGTGCCGAGGTCCCAGCCAGCAGCATCACACAGAGACTGCTGCATGCTGTGCACAGGGGTGGGCTGCCAGTGCTGATGAGCCTTGACACCACACTCATTCTCTCCTCCCCCCCCTGAAAGCCTTCTACCACAGACATGTCGACACGCGTACCGACACACCACACACTCAGGGAATCCTCTTATCTGAAGACAGTTCCCCCACAAGGCCCTTTGAAGAGACAGAGAGAGAGTATGCCAGCACACACCCAGCGCTATATGACCCAGGAAAAAACACTATATAAATATATGTTTACCCAGTAGCGCTGTTTGTACATATATAAATGCGCCAAATTATGTGGCCCCCCCCCTTCTTCAAAACCCTCTTTCACCGTGGTTAAGCAGGGGAGCTTCCTCTCAGCCCTGTGCTGTGGAGAAAATGGCGCTGGTGAGTGCTGAGGAAGAAGCCCCGCCCCCTCGGCGGCAGGCTTCTGTCCCGCTCAAATATACTGAAACTGGCGGGGGCTCTTTATATATACAGTGCCCAACTGTATATATATATATTTTTGACAGAAAGAGGTTTATATGCTGCCCAGGGCGCACCCCCCCCCGCGCCCTGCACCCTTACAGTGACTGCCGTGTGTGAGGTGCATGGGAGCAATGGCGCACAGCTTCACCGCTGTGCATTACCTCAGTGAAGATCAAGAAGTCTTCTGCCGCCTCTGAAGTCTTCTTTTCTTCTTATACTCACCCGGCTTCTATCTTCCGGCTCTGTGAGGAGGACGGCGGCGCGGCTCTGGGACGGACGGCGAGGGTGAGACCTGCGTACCGATCCCTCTGGAGCTAATGGTGTCCAGTAGCCTAAGAAGCAGAGCCTTGAAACTCACAGAAGTAGGTCTGCTTCTCTCCCCTCAGTCCCTCGATGCAGGGAGTCTGTTGCCAGCAGGCTCCCTGAAAATAAAAAACCTAACAAAATACTTTCTGACAGGAAACTCAGGAGAGCTCCCTGTAATGCACCCAGTCTTCTCTGGGAACAGTAGTAAACTGAGGTCTGGACTCTGGAGGAGGGGCATAGAGGGAGGAGCCAGTGCACACCCATTCCTAAAGTCTTTCTTAAAGTGCCCATGTCTCCTGCGGAGCCCGTCTATCCCCATGGTCCTTACGGAGTCCCCAGCATCCTCTAGGACGTAAGAGAAATAATAACAAAAATTGCAGTTAATGTTATTTCAGTTTTAGAGGCCAACAATACAAAACATCACTAACTAGAGGAGACACCTTAAAGTGTTCTACAGTATACACACACTAACTGTATTTTATATAACAGACACATAATGTACCTAAAGGTCCCAACTAGGCAATTCAGATTGGTCACTCCCACTAATCACATACAGTAGAAATGTGCAGAGTATGCTACAAAATAAGTATGCTACAGTACTGCACATACCAGATTAGTCAGTGCAGCTCCTGATTTGCAAGTGGCTACTCGAGGGCATTGATTTATCACCTTGTCCAACACTTTTGTACAGTAATCCATATAAAATATGCCTATGGGAGGGTCCCACACAATTGCAGATTAGTAATGTGCAACATTAATAGACTTAGAGAACAGCATGAATGGTGCACTGCAGACTGCAGTGCCAAAGTCCTGCAGTTACCCTGTGCCGAGGTCCCAGCCAGCAGCATCACACAGAGACTGCTGCATGCTGTGCACAGGGGTGGGCTGCCAGTGCTGATGAGCCTTGACACCACACTCATTCTCTCCTCCCCCCCCCCCCCCCCCCTGAAAGCCTTCTACCACAGACATGTCGACACACGCGTACCGACACACCACACACTCAGGGAATCCTCTTATCTGAAGACAGTTCCCCCACAAGGCCCTTTGGAGAGACAGAGAGAGAGTATGCCAGCACACACCCAGCGCTATATGATCCAGGAAAAAACACTATATAAATATATGTTTACCCAGTAGCGCTGTTTGTACATATATAAATGCGCCAAATTATGTGCCCCCCCCCCCCCCCCCTTCTTCAAAACCCTCTTTCACCGTGGTTAAGCAGGGGAGCTTCCTCTCAGCCCTGTGCTGTGGAGAAAATGGCGCTGGTGAGTGCTGAGGAAGAAGCCCCGCCCCCTCGGCGGCAGGCTTCTGTCCCGCTCAAATATACTGAAACTGGCGGGGGCTCTTTATATATACAGTGCCCAACTGTATATATATATATTTTTGCCAGAAAGAGGTTTATATGCTGCCCAGGGCGCACCCCCCCCCCCCCCGCGCCCTGCACCCTTACAGTGACTGCCGTGTGTGAGGTGCATGGGAGCAATGGCGCACAGCTTCACCGCTGTGCATTACCTCAGTGAAGATCAAGAAGTCTTCTGCCGCCTCTGAAGTCTTCTTTTCTTCTTATACTCACCCGGCTTCTATCTTCCGGCTCTGTGAGGAGGACGGCGGCGCGGCTCTGGGACGGACGGCGAGGGTGAGACCTGCGTACCGATCCCTCTGGAGCTAATGGTGTCCAGTAGCCTAAGAAGCAGAGCCTTGAAACTCACAGAAGTAGGTCTGCTTCTCTCCCCTCAGTCCCTCGATGCAGGGAGTCTGTTGCCAGCAGGCTCCCTGAAAATTAAAAACCTAACAAAATACTTTCTGACAGGAAACTCAGGAGAGCTCCCTGTAATGCACCCAGTCTTCTCTGGGAACAGTAGTAAACTGAGGTCTGGACTCTGGAGGAGGGGCATAGAGGGAGGAGCCAGTGCACACCCATTCCTAAAGTCTTTCTTAAAGTGCCCATGTCTCCTGCGGAGCCCGTCTATCCCCATGGTCCTTACGGAGTCCCCAGCATCCTCTAGGACGTAAGAGAAATAATAACAAAAATTGCAGTTAATGTTATTTCAGTTTTAGAGGCCAACAATACAAAACATCACTAACTAGAGGAGACACCTTAAAGTGTTCTACAGTATACACACACTAACTGTATTTTATATAACAGACACATAATGTACCTAAAGGTCCCAACTAGGCAATTCAGATTGGTCACTCCCACTAATCACATACAGTAGAAATGTGCAGAGTATGCTACAAAATAAGTATGCTACAGTACTGCACATACCAGATTAGTCAGTGCAGCTCCTGATTTGCAAGTGGCTACTCGAGGGCATTGATTTATCACCTTGTCCAACACTTTTGTACAGTAATCCATATAAAATATGCCTATGGGAGGGTCCCACACAATTGCAGATTAGTAATGTGCAACATTAATAGACTTAGAGAACAGCATGAATGGTGCACTGCAGACTGCAGTGCCAAAGTCCTGCAGTTACCCTGTGCCGAGGTCCCAGCCAGCAGCATCACACAGAGACTGCTGCATGCTGTGCACAGGGGTGGGCTGCCAGTGCTGATGAGCCTTGACCTCTGCACCAGTGTAGGGCAGCGGTTGGTTCTATATTGGAGTGGGAGAAGGGACCTTCTGACGTACCTAGGGGAGGAGACCCGTCACCAGGGGGAGGAGCTGCGGCCGAACAAGGTACCCGAAAAGTACCCCCGCGGGCTCGCTTCGCTCGCCACGCTTCGGGCACGGTGGCTCGCTCCGCTTCGCTCGCCACCTAATTACTAAAGGTAATAGTTGGTGGTGTGGATACTAGACCAATTGTACCGCTGGCGTAGCTCCTCCCCCTTGTGCCGTGGCTCCTCCCCCTGATGGAAAAGGTCCCTTAGGCCACTTGGATCTAGCCTCTACCGTAGGGCAGCAGGCAGGCTCATGTCACGTAGAAGGATTAATGAATCAGCTGTGTGATAACAGTGCAGATCATACTGTATAGATAATCACTGACTGTGCAGATCATCACTGTGTTATAGTATAGAGTATACAGAGCTGAGGCACAGAAAATGTATATTACAGGACCTTACCTAGCTAGAGCACAGGAGGATTAGGAGCATGAAGGCAGCGCCAGTGCTGAGTGCTCTGTCGGAAGTGAGCTGTCTGATCTTCCTGGTTGGGTCCTGGATAGGTCACCTGATCATCATTGAGGCAGATGTAGTAGCTGCCTCTAGTGGTCCGTTTTCTCTGTGATATTATTGGCAACGGCAGAGCCCCGCCCTCCTGCACTAGGCAGTTCATACTATCACAGGAGAGGCAGAGCTGGATGCTGCCTCACGACTCTCGGTGTCTTCCTGGAGCATTGCAACACGTGTGAGTTTAGACAAAAATTTATTTGAAGAATACAAAGTTTATACTTATAAGTTGGAAATATTTACTTTATACTGTCCAGACCATTTTTATAATATAAACTCTGTATCTGTAGTATGACAGGTGAGGCACTGCCTCCCCTGACTGCACGTCCCTGGCCCAGAGGTAGCAACTTCCACCACGTTTGCTGTGTGTGTGTGGATCTGTGTCCTCAATCAGTGCTCTGGACCAGATTAGCTACCAGGAAGAAAAGACAGGAGCCTTACCATGAGGTGGGAGAATGTGTGCTTAGAAAGTGCAGTACTGGTTCTATTATGCTTGTCTATTTATTATGGTTTGTTTAACCTTTCCCTGACCACTTAATTATATTATTTAAATGTTTGATACAGCCTAAACTAGAGACCATCTACAGTGTTAAATATTAATACTGTATTCCATACAGTAACCAGTGTATAAAAAGACCAATGTTTAAGTTAATGTCCAGAGTCGTTACTAGGTTCTTCTACTGCTCTCCCAGACTCCTGCACATGCTCCAATGTTCCTCAGAGCGAGAGACTGTGGACTGCATTTGGAAACCCCCCTCAAGAAATCCTGAGTTTGCCACTGTCTTCCCCCTCCTACCCTTAGAGTGTAGTGTAGTGAAGTGTACTGTGGTGTACAGAGATAAGGGTAAGAGAGAGAAGAGGAGACAGATAAAGGGGGGAGAGAGGGGATGGGAAAGAAGAAAAGAGAGGAGAAAAGGGGAGAGAGAGAGAGTAGGATGAGACAGACAGACAGAAAGAATGAGAAGGGGGAAACAGACAGAGAGAAGGGTGGGAGAGAGAGAGATAAATAAAGAGAGAGAAGGGTGGGAGACCGAGAGAGAGGGTTGAACAAGGATTGAGACAGACATTCCCCCCTCCCACCCTCCAGTACAGGCATCACTGTGTACTTCTTTCCCTTCCCTGTACAGGCATCGCTGTGTACTTCTTTTCCTTCCCAGTACAGGCATCACTGTGTACTTCTTTTCCTTCCCTGTACAGGCATCACTGTGTACTTCTTTTCCTTCCCTGTACAGGCATCACTGTGTACTTCTTTTCCTTCCCTGTACAGGCATCACTGTGTACTTCTTTTCCTTCCCTGTGCAGGCATCACTGTGTACTTCTTTTCCTTCCCAGTACAGGCATCACTGTGTACTTCTTTTCCTTCCCTGTACAGGCATCACTGTGTACTTATTTTCCTTCCCAGTACAGGCATCACTGTGTACTTCTTTTCCTTCCTAGTACAGGCATCACTGTGTACTTCTTTTCCTTCCCTGTACAGGCGGCACTGTGTTCCTCCTTGCTCCCTCCCCCCATACAGATGGCACTATGTACCTTCATTCGGCAGCATTGGATCCCCCTGTCATTCGTGCTGGCAGCAGTGGATCCCCCTGTCATTGGCGCTGGCCGCAGCGGATCCCCCTGTCATTGGTGCCGGAAGCATCGGATCCCCCTGTCATTGGTGCCAGCAGCATCGGATCCCCTTGTCATTGGCGCCAACAGCAGCGGATCCCTGCGCCAGGGCCAGTCACTACATTGTGACGTTAAGACACGGCAATATTGCTTTGCTTTAGAGGAAAGGCAGTAAAAGGAAGGGGAGGAAATGTGAGTGGAGGGACTGGCCCACCCCTTCTGTTTTATTTCTGCCCGTGGAGGAGAGGAACCCCGCAGCAGCAGTTAGTACTGATAGCTTCGGCTTCGGGGCAGGGGAGAGGCGGGGCTGACAGGTACTCATCACCTGAGTAGATTGTGCGGCTGGCAGATTGCGCCCCAGGTCATCTTGCGCTGTGTGCAAGGCACACAGCGCACATACCTAGTTACGGCACTGACACTAGGGTTAATTTTGTTGGGAGCCAATTAACCTACCAGTATATTTTTGGATTGTGGGAGGAAACCGTAGTACCCGGAGGACAAGCCACGCAACCACGGGGAGAATATACAAACTCCACACAGTTAGGGCCATGGTGGGAATCAAACACACGACCTCAGTGCTGTGAGACAGTAATGTTAACCATTACACCATCCGTACTGCCCCACATGTGTCTATACCCTTCAATATTAATAAATCTTTGTTTGTGGTAGTTCATTAATTCAGGCACTCACTTTCATCATCCGGCTGTCTTGTGCAGAAGTCTGCTGTTTGGGAGGCTGATACAGACTTTTTAAGTTTATGAGACACTGCAATCAGGTGCTAGTATGTTCCATGAACAGGTGGATTTGAAGGGACTTAGGCCCTCATTCCGAGTCGTTCGCTAGCTGCTTTCGTTCGCAGTGCAGCGATCAGACAAAAAACGGCAAATCTGCGTATGGGGCGCACTGTGCACGCGCGTTATATTTTCACAAAAGCCGATACAGTTTTACACAAGCTCTAGCGACGCTTTTCAGTCGCACTGCTGGCCGCAGAGTGATTGACAGGAAGTGGGTGTTTCTGGGAGGTAACTGTCCGTTTTCGGGGAGCGTGTGAAAAAACGCAGGCGTGCCAGATAAAAACGCAGTAGTGGCTGGAAAAATGTAGGCGTGGCTGGTCGAACGCAGGGCGTGTTTGTGACGTCAAAACAGGAACTAAATAGTCTGAAGTGATCGCAAGCTAGGAGTAGGTCTCGAGCTACTCTGAAACTGCACAATCTTTTTTTGTAGCAATGCGGCTAATCTTTCGTTCGCACTTCTGCTAAGCTAAGATACACTCCCAGAGGGTGGCGGCTTCGCGTTTGCACTGCTGCTAAAAGCAGCTAGCGAGCGAACAACTCGGAATGAGGGCCATAATTCATAGAGCATCTGTGCTAAGTTAGCTAGCTACACACTAGAGCGGTTTTCTGAATGAACCAGCAAATAGCGCGATTTTCCTGCCAGTGGAAGCACCCGATATCGGTGGTACACATTAAGTGTTTTTTTGTTAACACCTGACAATTTCTGGTGTATTTGCATATGTACGCACGCAAGGATGATGACGTAAACAAAAGATGTCAGAGGAAATATGTTCAGATTATTGGGGATGCCCACACACTACACAATATCGGAACCTTTTGGTCCACATTTTTTGGAAAGTCTGAATAAATGGAAATCAAAACGGTCATGCCTACTACACATTTCATTAAAAAAACACAGGCTGATCACCGGATAAATGTATAATTTCAGCTGGAACTAAGCTGCAAGCTCCATCAGCTGCCAAACAATGCCCCCTCTGCTAAACGTTTTGATAGTGTCAATTTGGATACGTTCCCTAGTTGTGAATCTTTGTGTTAGGGTCATTGTCATCTACAATGTAATTCAGGAACACCATTGTTATGTCTCCAGTTAGTGTAGGTGTCTGACCTTTGCGATCTGTTACTTTGTCATTACAAGCAGGGCTTAAAGTGGTCCTGGTGAGGTGGTGTTACTTATGGAGGAGGACTATGTAGGCACCAGGACCTGAGGAAGGAGTAGGTGGCTGCAGCCCATCAGCAACACTAGTGCCGCCTGTATCATCGATTGACGCAGATGATGGGGTGGGCTTTTCTGTTAGAATTACTGTGCAGGGCAATGGAGATGGTGGAACTAGCTACCCATACCATAACAGGTGGTGGAACTCAGTTCCACCTCGTCCCCCCCCCCACTTTAACCCCTGATTACAAGTCTTCTGTTGCCGCTGTTTAAGAGCCCTGGATAAAATACAGTCACACTTACTGCTGCGTAGATACAATTTGGATTTACAAATAGAATGGACATTCTTATCTATCTCCAATAAGGGTGTAGAATACTCAGTGCACAGTTACAGTAGGTGAGCTGGACAAGGTGACTTCTACTAATAGATCATTTGTGTTAGCCTTCTAAATTATGGATTTTGCCACATAGGAAATTGTCTCTTCGTTTTGTTTGCTGCACCTATTTTATAAATGTGCTTCCTGTTATATTTATGTGCTTCCTATAATGTTATTGGTGACACCGCAATCACATCATGGTTGAATCTGAGTTTGAAGCAAAGCAAACCAAGTTCCTTTTCACCTGGACAAACTATGGGGGTCATTCCGAGTTGTTCGCTTGCAAGCTGCTTTTAGCAGCTTTGCACACGCTAAGCCGCCGCCTACTGGGAGTGAATCTTAGCTTATCAAAATTGCGGACGAAAGATTCGCAATATTGCGAAAAGACTTCTCTGTGCAGTTTCTGAGTAGCTCGAGACTTACTCTGCCAGTGCGATCAATTCAGTGCTTGTCGTTCCTGGTTTGACGTCACAAACACACCCAGCGTTCGCCAAGACACTCCTCCGTTTCTCCAGCCACTCCCGTGTTTTTCCCAGAAACGGTAGCGTTTTTTCGCACACTCCCATAAAACGGCCAGTTTCCGCCCAGAAACACCCACTTCCTGTCAATCACATTACGATCAACAGAACGAAGAAAAAACCTCGTAATGCCGTGAGTAAAATACCTAACTGCATAGCAAATTTACTTGGCGCAGTCGCACTGCGGTCATTGCGCATGCGCATTAGCGACTAATCGCTCCGTTGCGAGAAAAAAATAACGAGCAAACAACTCGAAATGACCCCCTATATTGTACTGCAAGGGGAGCAAATACTTTTTTTTAATTTATTTTTTATGCATGCATGCATGCAGGGTAAATACTGGCTGCTTTTGCATGTAACCCACAAATGCTGGGAGGCTTTATTTTTAAACTGCAATTCAGATCTGAGTTTGGACATGCAAAGCCCAAATCTAAATCTTTTTGCATATTTTAAATCTGCCCCTCCTGCATTGCAACATCACTGGCCTACTTTACCAGAATGTCAAGGAGATTCATGTATCTCAGGTGGCTTTCCCAGGTGCCAGAAAAGTGAGCAAGTCTCCCAGAGGCCCCCTGCTGCCGCCCACTTCCATCGTGCAGTGGGCAGTCTTTGCTGCTTAATGATGCAGCTTGTACTCAATTGCTTTATTGTTGCGTCACCTCCCATTTCACAATGGTGGTAATTACGTCAGGGTATGGCAGAGACGGGTCATGATAGCAAGGCCATGATGCGCAATCTAGGAATTGCGTGATGTTTTCTCTGAAGCTGATGACTGACCAGAATAAATTATATAAAAGAACGTTAAACTCTCAGGTTTATTTCCCACTGTTGTTTAAGTTGTCTTGCAGAGAGGACTGGAGTGTGAACAAACCAAGATATATATATATATTTATATATATATATATATATATATATATATATATTCAAGAAGGACATCCGCACTAGATGTACTTGGTGGTGCTTCTCACAAAAGATAATACTGATAGAAAAAAAATAATATAGTGGACTGAAAAATACAAACACTAATAAAAAATAATTTAATAGGGCCTTGTCACCCAATGGTGGTCAGTATGGCATACTTACCTACTTTGAATGTCTCCTCTCCGGGAGAAACCTGGAGAGGAGACGCTGCAGGAGACTCCAGGGGTCGGGCTGTGACATCATCAAGCCCCGCCCCCACTTTCGGAAACCGCTGCGATTCGCGGGGCTAAAATGATGCGATTCGCGTCATTTTAACCCTTTCCCCACTCCACGGACCCGCAAACTCAGGAGAGTATCTGTCCATCCTGCCTGCATCACTAGGATGCGAGCAGAATGCGGGAGACCTGCCTACTCTTCCGGGGTTGCGGGGGGCTAGCCCAAAAAACGGGAGCCTCCTGCAGCTTCCGGGAGATTAGGCAAGTATGCAGTATGGCCTGTATGCACACAAGAAAGACACAGCTAATAACTAGTTGATGGTGGTGGAAAACACTGGCTGTGTTCTGGAATATTCCACAAATGCTCAGATGGGTTCAGATCTAGTGGCTGAATAGGCCATGATAAATGTAGAAAGCGGTGACCCAAGCAATTCCCAGGGTTTAGATTAAATAAATTAAAAAGTCCATTTGCACAAAAGAGAAAGAAAGGAAGAAACACCATTATTATTATTATTATTATTATTATTATTATTACTTTTTATTTATACGGCACCACAAAGTGCCCATAGCACCATGCAGGGCATCATAGAAAAATTTCACAGTAACAGAGTGTCACAGTTAAAGTACTGTACTATACTGTACAATACACAATGGCAGACCATAGCATAAGTATGTAACGTAAGCAGTGCCGTTTCTTGCGGCGGGAGAGCCGTGCAACCGCACGGGGCACCCGACGCGGCACTTTGCGGGTCCCTGATTCCCCCCTCCTCCCTCTTCCCGAGTACTCCTGCTCGGGGGGGCGGAGTTTCACGGAATGACGCGGTTGCTTCGTGACATCACAACGCAACCGCGTCATTCCTCGAAACTCCGCCCCCCGAGCAGGAGTACCCGGGAAGAGGAGGGGGAGCCAAGCTGGAAAGAGGAGGCGCCGGCGGCCGGCGCGAGGAAGGAGAGGCGGCCCACCCAGAGGAGCAGGAAGATCCTCTTGATATGTAAGTTGTATCTCTCTCTCCCCCCCCTCTACCTTCCTTCACCCCCCCACTTGACACTTTCCTGCCGTACTGTGTAAAATGGGGACACTTGCCTGCCGTACTGTATAGAATGGGGACACTTTCCTGCCGTACTGTGTAAAATGGGGACACTTGCCTGCCGTACTGTATAGAATGGGGACACTTGCCTGCCGTACTGTATAGAATGGGGACACTTTCCTGCCGTACTGTGTAAAATGGGGACACTTGCCTGCCGTACTGTGTAAAATGGGGACTCTTGCCTGCTGTACTGTGTAAAATGGGGACACTTGCCTGCCGTGCTGTGTAAAATGGGGACACGTGCCTGCCGCAATGTGTAAAATGGGGGCACGTGCTGCCGCAATGTGTAAAATGGGGACATGTGCCTGCCACAATGTGTAAAATGGGGGCACGTGCTGCCGCAATGTGTAAAATGGGGACATGTGCCTGCCACAATGTGTAAAATGGGGGCACGTGCTGCCGCAATGTGTAAAATGGGGACTCTTGCCTGCCATACTGTGTAAAATGGGGACACGTGCCTGCTGCAATGTGTAAAATTGGGGCACATGCCTGCCGCAATGTGTAAAATGGGGACTCTTGCCTGCCATACTGTGTAAAATGGGGGCACTTTCCTGCCATACTGTGTAAAATGGGGACACTTGCCTGCCGTGCTGTGTAAAATGGGGGCACTTTCCTGCCGTACTGTGTAAAATGGGGACACTTCCCTGCCGTGCTGTGTAAAATGGGGACACTTGCCTGCCGTGCTGTGTAAAATGGGGGCACTTTCCTGCCGTACTGTGTAAAATGGGGACACTTTCCTGCCGTACTGTGTAAAATGGGGACACTTGCCTGCCGTGCTGTGTAAAATGGGGGCACTTTCCTGCCATACTGTGTAAAATGGGGACACTTGCCTGCCGTGCTGTGTAAAATGGGGACACTTGCCTGCCGTGCTGTGTTAAATGGAGACACTTGCCTGCCGAAATGTGTAAAATGGGGACACGTGCCTGCCGTACTGTGTAAAATGGGGACACTTGCCTGCCGTGCTGTGTTAAATGGAGACACTTGCCTGCCGTGCTGTGTTGAATGGAGACACTTGCCTGCCGCAATGTGTAAAATGGGGACACGTGCCTGCCGTACTGTGTAAAATGGGGACACTTGCCTGCCGTGCTGTGTAAAATGGGGACACTTGCCTGCCGTGCTGTGTTAAATGGAGACACTTGCCTGCCGCAATGTGTAAAATGGGGACACGTGCCTGCCGTACTGTGTAAAATGGGGACTTTTTAAAAAAATCCTGTGGTGGCCGGGAGCGCGCGCGGCTTTGGCGCGCGCATGCTTTTCCTTTTTATGTTTATGGGGGGGGCGCGCATTTTTTTTTATGTGAAGGGATTGGGGGGCGCATTTTGAAATCTCGCACTGGGAGCCAAACTGGCTAGAAACGGCCCTGAACGTAAGGACAAAACATTAAGATGACAACCAGGGCTATGGGGTATTTATCATGAGTGCCCTGCTGATACCAGGAGTGGGAGGGACCTGCTGCACATGGAGGGCCCCCTGCAAAATAGCCCCCTAGCTCTTAAATGCCCCTAAATCAGAAGCAAGGTTAGGGTAACTCTGAAACTAGCAGGAGGATCCAGTTGCAAGTTATGAGTGGGAATCGATTCAGTATTCAATGCACAGGTGAGCAAACCAATGCTGAGGATGTAATTCTGCTGACGACTGTTTAGGAATTACAACCAGTGATGAACTAATATAAACTAGGCCAGCAGAGCCGGCCCTAACCAATATGATGCCCAAGGCAAGATTTTGTCTGGTGCCCCCTAGCTCCATCGCTAGATCCACCTCTAACCCTGCACCCCTTTCCCAGCTCCATCACCCCTCACCAATAGCATTTCTCATTTTGGTGCTCCTTTCCCCTATATTTTAAATAGGAACAGTGCACACATTCAGTACACAGCCCAAAAAGGGTTGTTATTGAGGGAAGGGGCCACACAATAGTACCCCCAATTCAAATTACGCCACACAGCAGTGCAACTTCAAATTCACATTTTATCATGCAATAGTGTCCCTCATTCACGTTACATCACACAGTAGTAACACTTTACCTTATAAACGTTACTCCTCACAGTAGAGCCCCTTTTTCACATTACATCACACTGAATTACTCCTTATTCACCTTACACCACACCATATTGCTCTTTATTCTCATTAGACCACACAGTAGTGCCCTTTCTATACGTTACGCCAAACAGTAGAGCACCTTGTGCACATAATGCCACACATTAGTAATGCCTTTACAAACATAATACCACACAATAATGCCCCTTACACATATGACACACATTATTAATGTCCTTATAAACATAATGCGCCTTACATATTATGCCAACCTTTATTAATGCCCTTATACACATAATGACACACATAATGCCCCTTGCACATAAGCCGCACATTATTACTGCCCTTATACACATAATGACACACATAGTGCTTCTTACATAGATGCCGCATATTATTAATGCACATGACACACATAATGCCCCTCACACATATGCCGAACACTATTGCACAACCGACCCACCCATACACAGCGCTCACATGGCCGCTAACACTGTGATCTCTGCCTCTGCTTGGATACAGATGTGTCATCATACATCTTGCCTCAATATGCCAGGCAGCAGGAGATGTCTGGCCTGAGTCAGCTATCAGCTCTGCTAACGTCGGGTGCTTTTTTGCCAAAAATGCATCTTATTTGCATTGCTATGTGGCTAGGATGCACAAGAAGCTTCTGCTGATTAAAATGATATGTGTCATGCCTATATTCTCTGTACGACTGAGGCTGTATTTGCATACCAAATGCTACGTTACAGTGTTTTCCAGGTAAACAGCCACTGACACTGTAACGTAGCATTTCATATGCAAATGCAGCCGCAGTCACACGCAGAATATATGCATGCCGCATATAATTTTAATCAGCAGAAGCTGCTTGTTTCCCTAGGCATTGCAATCTAGATATTTACCTAGTTTGCCTATGCCTAGGTCTGGCCCTGTAACTCCAGTATGTCCAAGCCACAAAACAGTAACAAACATTGTTATGGATAGCCACCAGGGACAAGGAGATGTGTGAGTTCTTCCATGTAGCAAGGTAGCAGGGGTGTTTTAAGTGAAGAGGGACCAGTCTAAGGGGGTCATTCATATCTGATCGCCTAAAGGTGGAGTGTATTTTTGCTGTGCAAGTGTGCGAACGCATGTGCAGTCTCTGCGCAGCCCAGGATCTACTCAGCCACTGCGATCACATCAGCCTTTTCGGGAACGGATTTGACGTCAGACACCCTCCCTTCCTTCAAACGCTTGCACACACGTGCGTTTTTCCAGACACTTGCTGAAAAGCCTGGAGAAGCCGTGAAGTGGCTCAGCAGCTTAAACATGTGTGACTAATTCTCTGAATTTCCATTACCAGATAGGTTCAGGGATGGTCACAGGTAATTTTTAGTGTGCTGAAGGGAAATTTAGGGGTGGGATTTGCAAACCCCCCCCCTCTCTGTCTGTTCATCTGTGACTCCTCCCCCTTTCCAGCACCTGATACATAATTATCTCCAGGAATGATCGAGCAACTACCATTGTTTGTCTACTTGCTGAAAACGGTCAATTGCCACCCACAAACGCCCTCTTCCTGTCAATCTCCTTGCGAACATGGATCCTTCGCACAAACCTGTCGCTGACCGGAGATCCCCTTTGCAGCCGTCAGTCGCGCCTGCGCATTGTGGTGCATATGCAGTTCGGATCTGATGGCCCGCTGTGCAAAATGCACAGCAGCGATCAGATCTGAATGACCCCCTTGGTGTAAAGACTAGAGTCTGGCATTGTGCCAGAATCTGTTTATGTCTGGGAAATTGGCACCTGGCTGGATTTTTGCAGCGTTGGCAGAAAGATAAGTATAGGCTATCAGTGCTGGCCGACCGGTGTGGGCTCCTTTTGACTCAGGGGTCTGTGTGCACTGTACACTCTTCATTCATTAGAGACACACCCCTGCGAGGTAGTAAAAGGGTGAAAAGATCTCCGGTTCTGAAAAGTACTTGTCTGATGACTAAACTCATAGGCTTCAGGGCTCTGGGAGATCGTTCCAGTCTAAATTAATCAAACGTAGCTGGGCTGGAAAGAGCTCACAGAGCTGTGAAGTTTAGTCATTGTCTTTGATATTTGGCAGGTGGAATTGACTCAGGAATGTCTCTGATTTAAAAGGTTATATATTCGACCTCTATTCTTTAAGTCACCCAGGTGTTGGTGTAGGTTATGTACTGTATATAGTCTGTTTGCTTGTTGACAGTTTTATGTAGGGATACAGAGTAGAGCCAATAATTTGTTCATGTTGGGACTACATCTGAGATGCTCTGTCCCAGCTGTGTTATTTCTTATTTAACCTCTGCAATCTCAGGTTTGAATGAGGTCTGCATATTGGTTAGTAATACAGCACAGTCTGCCTTTGTGTTTTCCTTTGAGTTCAAATGTATAATCAGATCTGGACCTCTCCAGGGGTCCTCTATCTTTTCAGCTTCTACCAGATGTCAGTTCCCCTTGAATTTGGTGAGATGGAGTTTTGGGCCCGTGCTGGAGCAATTTGCATGGGGAAGCTATTATTGGAGTTAGCCCCCCACTTTACCCCATCTGTGTCACCCCTATCTGTCTGCCCCTCCCCTTTAGAATGTAAGCTCTCACAAGCAGGGCCCTCAACCCTCATGTGCTTATCCTTCTCTTACGTAAACCATCTTCTACTGCACCAAATTCTGCCACCCTCATACTTATGTCTAGGGAGGCCAATCCCGGTCCTAAATTCCGGGATCCCGCCAATCCTGATCCCAGGATTGGCTATCCTACTTATGTCAGTGTTGTCTACTGATGTAGCTATGTTTATTTACCTCGAACCTTGTCCTATATTGCCTTCAACTGTAAGTCACTATTTTCCTGTTTTGATTATTCGATTATGTACTCTGTAATTGGGCACTGCAGATCCCTTGTGACATCATGACATCACAAAGAGGGGTCCCTTACAAGAGTGCTAGGTACGTCATAAGCGTGTGGTTCCAAATACAGGTTCCACTGGAATAGCGACGGTGCCATCCCCTCGCATCCTTGGCACCAGCATACAGCTTGTACACCCCTAGTTATGGCCCTGGCAGCCAGAGATACCTGGCTACACTAGATAATGCTGAAAGGAAGGCAGGGGAAGGCGGGCGGGCTTGTTACATAGGAACCCCTTAATTCGTCACCGACTCTTTATTAGGCACATCTAAACTTCCCCCCATCCCCCTCCCTCCCCCATCTCAGCCGAGTGGAGCCCTTGTCACGAGATGCGATTTTTAAAATATCCGGACTATACAAAATTTATTTTTGCTGTGGATAGCAGGAATAAAACATTCTAATTATCGGCTCTAAAACCTGATAAATAATGAAATGGACTCCATAGTGATACATACGACATTGTGGTGCCACCATTTGGATCTCCACTCTGGAATTTCCTGGAGGAGAGATAAAAAAGGTATCAAATATGCTTTATCACAACCTGACGTTGAACGATAACACATATACTTTAAATAAATGGAGGCCTTTTTTATATGTATATAGCGCACACATATTGCACAGTGCTTTACATAGATTATTTGTTTAGTCACATCAGCCCCAGGGGACCTTACAATCTACAGTATACTCCCTATCATGTGGACACATTAGGGTTAATTTTATGAGAAACCAATTAACCTACTTACGTTTTTGAAGTGTGGAGGGAAAATGGAGCACACTGAGCAAAATCTGACCTCCTGATAGAGGCAGTCCTCTCCACGTATATACGGAGAGCCTGTATCACATCCAAAAAACGCTCTTTGGAGGGCAAACCAGAAGAGATGAAGGCCGGAACCACAATCTCTTGGCTAAGGTGAAAAGATGACACCACCTTAGGTAAATAATAAGGGCGAGTTCTAAGAACTGCCCGGTCACGGTGAAATATCAGGAAGGGTGGATGACAGGACAAAGCGCCTAGGTCTGATACCCTCCTAGCAGAGGCAACAGCCAATAGGAACAGGGCCTTGACCGTGAGCCATTTAAGGTCCGCTGACTCAAGAGGTTCAAATGGAGACTCTTGTAGGTAATTCAGGACAACAGACCGATCCCATGGAGCCACAGGAGGGACATAAGGAGGCTAAATCCATAAAACACCCTGAGTGAAAGTATGAATGTCAGGAATAGACGCCATTTTTCTCTGAAACCAAACCGACAAGGCAGATATATGAACCTTGAGGGAGGCCAGACGAAGGCCTAAGTCCAGGTCTTGTTGCAGGAAAGCCAGAAGTCTGGAAGTTCCGAATTTGGGGTGTAGTATGGTATGCCGTCGGCCGGGCTCCCGGCGACCAGCATACCGGCGCCGGGTGCCCAACCGCCGGCATACCGACAGAGTGGCAAGCGCAAATGAGCCCCTTGCGGGCTCGCTGCGCACGCCACACTGCGGGCACAGTGGCGCGCTACGCGCGCCACGCTATTTTGTTCTCCCTCCAGGGGGGTCGTGGACCCCCACGAGGGAGAAATAGTGTCGGTATGCCGGCTGTCGGGATTCCGGCGCCGGTATAGTGTGCGCCAGGATCCCGACAGTCGGCATACTGAAGACCACCCCCGAATTTATATGCATCGTAATTCTTAGCAGCACACCAGGTGAAGTAAGAATTCCAGACCCTGTAACATATCCGTGCAGATGCTGGTATTCAGGCCTTTAGCATAGTTTGGATAACCACCTTGGAGAATCCTTTGGCCTCAGGAGTGATGCTTCAAGAGCCACGCCATCAAAGTCAGTCTGGCCAGGTCCGGGTAAACACAAGGGCCCTGAATGAGGAGGTCTGGGCGTTGAGGAAGTAGAAGAGGACGCTCCATCAACAGACCCTGCAGGTCTGATAACTAATGCCGCCTGGGCCACGCCAGAGAGACTAGAAGTAGTATTCCTCCTTCTTGATTGAACTTCCATTGTACCCTGGGCAGGAGTGACACTGGAGGGAACACGTAGGGCAGACGAAAGTTTCATGGAATTGCCAGTGCCTCCACGAACGCTGCTTGAGGATCCCTGGTTCTTGATCCAAAGACTGGAACTTTGTGATTGTGTCGAGACGCCATCAGGTCTACATCTGGTAGGCCCCCTTTGTCGACTAGGAGTTGAAAGACTTCCTGATGAAGACTCCACTCCCTGGCATGCACGTCTTGATGACTGAGGAAATCCTCTTCCCAATTGAGGACTCCCGGAATGAACACTGCTGATATTGCTGGCAGATGGCGTTCCGCCCAACGAAGGATTTTTGACACTTCCATCATTGCCAAGTGGCTTCAAGTACATCCTTGATGGTTTATGTATGCCACCGTAATGGCGTTGTCTGACCGTACTTGAACAGGCCTGTTCTTTAACAGAGGCAGGGCGAGAGACAAAGCATTGAACACTGCCCACAATTCCAGAATGTTTATCGGGAGGAGTGATTCCTCCTTGATCCACCGACCCTGAAAAGAGTGTTGCTCCAACACCGCGCCCCAACCCCTCAGACTGGCATCAGTAGTCAGTAGGACTCAGTTGGGGATCCAGAAGGGACAGCCCCCCCGCTCAACTACTGGTCCTGTAGCCACCAGGTCAGCGATAGACGAACCTCCGGAGTCAAGCAGATCATTTGAGACCTGATTTGATTAAGTAGGCCATCCCACTTGGAAAGGATTAACCTCTGCAGAGGGCAGGAATTAAATTGAGCGTACTCTACCGTGTCGAAAGCCGACACCATCAGGCCTAGTACTTGCATCACCGAGTGTATCGACACTCTTGGATGAGAGAGGAAGTATCTTATCCGGTTCTGAAGGTTCAGGACCTTCTCTGGAGACAGAAACAGCTGTTGACTGTGCGTGCCCAGCAGTGCCCCCCCAGGTGCACCAAGCTCCGTGCAGGGACCAGCGAGGACTTCTTCCAGCTGATGAGCCGTCCGTGGGCTTATAGGAAGTTTACTGTCAGATGCAGATGACTGAGGAGGACATCATGAGAGTTTGCCAAGATCAGCAAGTCGTCCAGATACAGCAGGATCCTTACTCCCTGGCGACAGAGATGAGCCGTCATCACGGCCATAACCTTGGTGAAGATCCGAGGGGCCGGGGCCAGTCCAAACGGCAGAGCCTGAAACTGATAGTGAAGGTTGCCAATAGCAAACCGCAGATATTGCTGATGCGACATGGTAATAGTATATGCAGGTAAGCATCTTGTATATCCAGGGATACCATATACTCTCCGGGTTCCATGGCCAGTACAATTGAGCGCAGTGTTTCCATCCGGAACTTGGATACTCTCACAAACTTGTTCAGTGATTTGAGGTTGAGTATAGACCGGAAAGACCCACTGGGTTTCGTACTAGAAACAGGGTCGAGAAGTATCCTCTGCCTCTCTGGGATACTGGGATAGTGGTACCGACACCATTACTCCTGTATCCTGGAGGGAACTCACAACCATTTGTAGAGCTTGAGCATTAGACGGATCCGAAGGGATAACCGTTGTGCAGAACTGGCGAGTGGGACGCCTCTTGAAAGAGACTGCGTACCCGTAAGAGACAACTTCTCGCACCCATGAGTCTGAAGTGGTCTTTAACCAGACCTGGGTGAATCGCAGAACTAGGCCTCCCACCCTGGGATCCCCTAGGGGGAGGCCTGTCCCGTTATGCAGCAGGCTGATGGGCTGCCCAGGATTGTTTAGCCGTGGGCTTTGTGGTTTCGGAAGCACGAGATTGTCTCGGGTATGCCTGACCTTTTGCTTTCCCTTGAGGCTGAAAAGAGCGAAAAGTGGTGCCTTTTGCCTTCTGTGCAGAAGGAGTAATGTTAGGGAGAAAGTCAGACTTAGCAGCCACCAAGTCAGCCACAATTTTATTGAGGTCTTCCCCAAACAGGATGTCTCCCTTAAAAGGGAGCACCTCCAAGGTCTTTTTGGAGTCCAGGTCCACTTACCATGACCTTAACCACAGAATACGGCGAGCCAGGTTGGACGTAGTCAATGCCTTGGCCGCCACCACACCTGCCTCAGAGGACGCCTCCTGAATGTAATAGGCGGCGGTGGTAATGTGAGACATGTACTGTCTGGCAATGTCAGATATATCCTGAGGCAGCTCTTCATCTAATGCCTGAATCCATGCTTCAATTCCTGTTGCAGCCCAAGAGGCTGCTATAGTGGGTCTATGCACAGCACCTGTAAGGGAGTAAATAGACTTCAGGCATCCCTCCGCACACCTATCTGTCGGTTCCTTCAGAGAGGTGACAGTGGTGACAGGCAGAGTAGACGACACCACTAGACGGGTGACATGGGAATCCACCGGTGGTGAATTTTCCGACTTGTTACACAACTCTGTAGGGAGAGGAAGTGAGCTACCATCCTTTTAGACGGGGAGAATTTCTATCATGGAGAAGACCAGGGTTCTTGTCCACTAGATAACTAAAATATTGCCGCATTCAGAACTTCTGACGTATAAACTTATCAAATTTCTTTAGACACCGTAGTGGAATCCTCATCATCATCAGTGATTTGTACTAGGATCTGCTTAATAGCAACCACTAAGTCAGGAACATCGGTCAGTTGCCACCCACAAATGCCCTCTTCCTGTCAATCTCCTTGCGATTGCCCGTGCGAATGGATTCTGTGTTAAATCCATAGCTCAGCAGCGATCCACTGTGTAACCGTACGACGCGCTTTGCAGTGCATACGCATATGCATGCGTAGTAGAGACCTGATCGCTGCGCTGCGAAAAACGTCAGCAAGCGATCAACTCAGAATGACCCCCTTAGTCCCTTAGGGTACAGAATACAGTGATAGATACAGCTGGGATACACTGAAAGTAAAATCCAGACAGCAGATACAGGCACACACAGTCACAGTGACAATGCAGATAATTATTTTAGTAACACAATAAAACTGCACTGGACTAGTATATGTATATTATATATAACAATGCACGGTCTGAGACTGGATGTATATATCAGTATACTCGTACAATTTATTCTGGCACAGGTACACTTGTTCTTAACTAATGCTGTCTTAATATTGACATGTAGAATACTTAAGTGCTTGTAAAACCACTGCACTGATGTACATGCGGGTTTACAAAAGGAGACCTTGCCCTGCAGTCCCGGAGACCAGTCGCATATATTTTAGAAAATGGCGCCCAGTGTCTCAGTCAAGGAGTGAGGGAGAGTGTGAGGCAGCTCCAACGCGGGAACACCAGCTGTAGATGGCGCCCAGAGCTGGGGGAGGGCTACAGGTCAAGCGCCTTCTCCCATATGCTGGTCCTCACCACCTGGAGTCTTAATAAAGAGGATATTTATATATTCGACCTGTACTCTATGCCCTGGTGGATATAGTGGGGTCCCTGCTCTGTTCCAGTGTCCACGCCAGCGTCTCAGTCCGTCTCCTTAAACTGCGACCGGAACGCAATTTAATGGTGGGTCCTGCCTGGGGGACCATCTTACCTCCTCCCTTCAGTAGCAACCACGCAAACCAGGAGAGCGTCTGCGACCGTGTGCCCAATGCCGGAGCGTCTACGCCGAAAGTACCTGGGAACAGAGCCAGCGAGAGTATGCAACGCCGCTGGGGAGGTGATGGAGCCGCAGCACAGAATGTCACCCTGACGTGTAAGTGTTGCGGCCCTTGAAGTCTTCTAAAAGCTTTTTCAGGACTGCCCAGTGCAGCCCCCCTGTTAAGTGACCTGCTTCTGCAGGCACCAACTCGAACACTGAGCTCACAGTGCCTAGAGGCAGGGTTATAGAGGAGGCCCCAATGCATCCTGGGACAGCTAAGGCTTTAACCTGTTGGTGACTGGATCATGATCCATCTCTACACCCCAATGTATTCCCTGTGGAACACAGTGTACCCCGCTGCAGAAACATCATTTTCCTCTAATGGGCAAAACTATGTGCACTGCAGGTGGGGCAGATATAACATGTGCAGAGAAAGTTAGATTTGGGTGGGTTATTTTGTTTCTGTGCAGTGTAAATACTGGCTGCTTTACTTTTACATTGCAATTTAGATTTCAGTTTGAACACACCCCACCCAAATCTAACTCTCTCTGCACATGTTACATCTGCCCCACCTGCACTGCACATGGTTTTACCCATTAGAGGAAAATTTTGTTTTGCAATCAACCTTGAATTAAGCCCATAGTACAAAGGCATTAGAATTTCATCAAATTGAAAAACATAGAGAATTAATTAAGAACAACTAAACACAGAGAGCATAATAAACATTAGTGCAGGGTTGGTGCAGACATTTTGGGAAATAAAACTTCTATGGGTTATATATTCCACCCATGAAAGTTACCAGATGAGGCAGCCATCTTTGGCGTGCTATGTAGGATTTTCTAAAGGGGAGGACACAAAGTCCAATGGACACTGCACTGGTAACTTAGACAATTACAGGATGTCAAATATAGAAACCAACCATTTGAGAATTTTTTTTTAAAAGAGGGCCACTAGAGGGTCCTTCTAGAAATCAATGAGGGTTGGAGGTGCGCCACTAAGCTAGATTATAGTATTTTTTTTTTGGGGGGGGGAGATTGTTAGTGTAGGCCACTAGTGGACCTACCACTAAAAGAGCTTAGTGTGTGGCGCACTCTTTTGAAATGATCATTTCAAAAGAGTGCGCCACACACTAAGCTCTTTTAGTGGTAGGTCCACTAGTGGCCTACACTAACAATCTCCCCCAAAAGTGCTATGTAGGATTACCCTGGGTGGAATAGGTCACACCTAGAAGGGATGACACAAAATGGGTGGTTGGCACTGGTTGCAGTGTCCTAGCGGTAGGGAGATACAACATACTGTTATAGCATAGTTACATTGGGGACGCACATACAAGGTAATAACAAAAAAAAAGTATGGTGAAGAAACTGTGATCAGAAAAGTAATATAACCAACTAAGCTTCTAATAGGTTGTATAGATATAATTGGTCCAGTCTTTGCAAAAATTCTTCAATGCTCTTTGCAGACAGGCACTTTTCCTGGACCCCTAAAGGAAGCAATTGTTAGACCACTTCCTAAAAAACCTAATTTAGATCCCGACTGCATGACCAACTACAGACCGGTATCAAACCTTCCTTTCCTAGGAAAGGTTATTGAGAAAGTGGTTGCAAATCAACTGGAAACCCGCCTGACAACCCATGATATTTATGATCCATTCCAATCAGGGTTCAGGAGAAGACATAGCACTGAAACAGCCCTGGTGTGTGTGTTAAATGATCTTCTGATGGAAAGAGACTGAGGTGACTGTTCAATATTAATCCTTCTGGATCTCTCGGCAGCATTTGATACCGTGGACCATGGGCTTCTGATTGAGCGACTGATACATTTCTGTGGTCTGGATGGCACAGTCCTAAGCTGGTTAAATCATTTCTCACAGGCAGGTCACAGAGAGTATCGTCTGGATTATATCCATCACTACCAGTGCCATTACCATGTGGTGTCCCACAGGGTTCTATACTATCCCCCATGCTTTTTGCAGTATACATGCTCCCATTGGGCGAAATAATCAGGCGCCATGGCCTGGTCTACCACTGCTATGCAGATGATACACAACTGTACTTGTCCTTTGCTCCGGGCACTGATAACCCAATAGCGACCCTAAATGGCTGTCTAGCTGAGCTACAGGAGTGGATGAGCGCCAGTTGGCTGCGACTGAACCCGGATAAAACATAGGTCCTTATGATACGACCGCAACATCAAAGGACAAGACTGCAGCATAGCCAACCAACTGGACTTACACTCAGGGATTCAGAATTACAGACCAGTGATCGTGTGCGGAATCTTGGCGTTGTCCTGGATGGTGGCTTGACACTTAAACATCAGATATCAGCCACAATCAAATCCTCATTCTTTCACCTGAGGAACATAGCCAGAATCAAGCACTTGATTCCCTCAGATGATCTGACAAAAGTCACACATGCATTTGTATCATCTCGATTAGACTACTGTAATGCCCTCTACCTTGGTCTCCCAGCAAAAGAATTGAAACGCTTGCAGCTGGTGCAAAACACAGCTGCCAGGCTGTTAACCAACCAGCCCTGTTCTAGCCACATAACACCGATCCTCTACTCCCTTCACTGGCTGCCTGTAAGATGGCAAATCATCTTCAAGATTGGCTTACTGAGTTTCAAAGCATTACATGACCAGGGCCCAAGGTACCTGAAGCAGCTTCTAGCCCCATACTGCCCCACTCGATTACTGCGATCTGTAGATGAAGGACTTTTAGCAGTACCTAGAATCTCCCGTAATTCATCTGGGGTCGAGCTTTTAGTCATGTGGCTCCGACTCTATGAAACTCACTTCCCCGCACAGTGCGAGAGGCCCCAACTATAGAATCCTTCAAAAGTAGACTTTAGACTTTCCTGTTTACTCAAGCATTTCCATAATGTCCCTTTTAGTATCTTCATATTCTGTATTTTATGAAAATGTACTTCATTATTTTCTTTACTATATTATGCTATGTATCTGTTAAGCGCCTTGAGTTCTATTGGAGAAAGAGCGCTATATAAATAAAATTATTAATATTATTATTATTATATAGCTTTCACCACCTTAGAGACTGAGAAAATAAATAATAGTTATTATTAATAATAATCATCATCATCATCATCATCATCATCATCATCGTCATAATAATAACACATATTGTGAGTGAGCCGAAGTCCAAATCCAGTCAAACTCCAATCATAACTCCATGCTTCAGATGACATGCTTAAGATGTCTGGCAAGATGTAGGGAAATAGCTGTGCAGACTCCAGGGAGGGGGCAGAAGATGCATCACCCACAGGTGCCATAAGACAAACCATAGCCTTCTTCAGAAAATGTAAGCTTTTTGATGTTTGGTAATTTGCACCATAGTGAATAGTGAGAACAGCTTCTGCAGTTGATTTAGTGGCGACCCCCGGGGATGTCCATGTTCTTAAGCATCAGCTGTGATTAGAGGTCGATTCAATTAGCGCCAAGGTGACTTGCCCAGCACCACAAGAATGCGCGGCTATATGTCACATGTACTGTAGCTCTGAACTTGCGGCTTTCTGTTTGCTGCCCTGCAGAACCGTGTACAAAACATTGTGAGTCTAGGGTGAGATCGGCAGGGTTCATTAACACAGTAGTTTCAAACTAAACAAACGAAAAAACAAATGCGAGTCTAGGGCGACATTGTGCTGCGAGGGGGATAGTTCAGCTGCCGTTGCAATAGCAATTTGCCCTCTCATGGTTAATTGAATTGACCCCTTAATATTCTGTAATTCGCTAGAATGTCAGTTTTTGCAGGCTATAAAGGTCTTTCATTGACTGGACACACACAGGGGTGCACATAGGGGTGTGGGACGGGTACGATTACCTAGGTCAGTCATAGGAATCTTGCGGGTGCCTGAGCAATTAAAAAAAGCTTCTTTTTTTTTTAACTACTGTTTTGTACTGCTATTGTGTCTGTATAGTGTGTGTGTATATAAATATATATTTATATATATATATATATAAAATATATATATATTTTTATTTTTTGTTAAGCTTCGTAATTAAGCTTAATTTTAAAGACTCTGATAGTGTAGTACCTGCAAGAAGGTGGGGTACCTTGGCGAGCGGTTTGCAGGCTTCCGTGCATTGGCCAATTCACTAACTAGTACCCCTTTTCCACCTACGTACCGTGTCCGATCCGGGATGTTTAACACGGCTACAACCCGTGTCGGCTCCCCCGTTTCCACTACACTTCGACACGGGTTATTCCCGTGTCTGATCTGTTTCCACCTAACCCGGGTAAGCTCTGTAAAAGCCTATTGCTGTCATTACAAATGGACTTTTTACTGTCTCATCAAGATGATGTCATCAAAAGGACCAAAACAGAGGGGTGGGGCCTGCTCACAGCATTGCAGCAATGGACGCCGGTGCAGTAGCTGTGTCTAGCATGGAGTCGCAGACTGTTTGCAGTTTACTGCTGCTTTCTGCTACAGACAGCTTGATGCAGCTTTTCACCTTGTGCTACCTACTGCAGAGCTGGAGAAGGAGAGCTCAATTCTTTGCAGAGAGGGCTACCTATCGACGCAAATATTTGAAAAGGAGGAGAGCGCGTATATCATCCACTGTTGTTATTTCTTTCATAACAATGAACTGTACACCAAGCCGAAGAATGTGGATGAGAGATCGCAGACATGGGGAAGCATTCATGCAGACTATTCTAGCATATCAGGAGGAGCAGTGGATGGCAAACTTCAGGATGTCTCGCGCTACATTCGAGTATGTTTTGGAACTACTGTCCCCCGCAATAACCATGCAGACCACCAGGTTCCGTAAGCCCATTGAGCCAGCCAGGAGATTAGCAATTGCTCTCTGGTGGTATGCTACCCCTGGAGAGTATCGCACAGTTTCCAGTTTATTTGGAGTAGGGATTGGCACGGTCTGCAAGATTGTATACCAGGTCACGCGGGCATTGCTGGATACCATGTACCATCGCTTTATTTCCTTGCCACAAGGACAGCGGCTAGATGAGACTATAAAAGGGTTTAAGAAGCGTGGCTACCCACAGTGTGCTGGTGCCATAGATGGGACCCACATCCCCATCATCGCCCCCCATGACAACCCAGCAGACTATTACAATCGTAAGGGTTGGCATTCCATTGTTCTGCAAGCTGTAGTGGACCACAAATACTGGTAAGCACTGTTTCACTAATGTGTTTGAAATAGGCTTGGCCTGTTTTATGATAATGCATAAACCTTTATTTTTAGTTTCACAGATGTCTTCATAGGGTGGCCCGGACGGTCACATGATGCAAGGGTTCTCGCCAACTCCGATCTTTACAGTATTGCTGAGGACAAGCTTGGTGGATGGCTTTTCCCTCGAGAGGTAAGATTATTTACTACTTAAACTAATGTTCGCCCATAAACCAATAGTCAAGTTTTACCCCTTTAATAATATTAATGTTTTATTAACAGAAATCGGTGATCGTACATGGTGTGGACATCCCGGTCCATCTCATTGGTGATGCAGCATACCCATTACAGCGCTGGCTAATGAAGGGCTACACCCAGCATGTTCACTTATCCCCCGAACAGACATCATATACCCATGCCCTAAGTTCGGCCCGTATGGCAGTGGAGAATGCGTTTGGGCGTTTAAAAGGACGCTGGCGCTGCCTCATGAAGAGGAATGATGTGGACTTGAAAATAATGCCAGATATAGTAGCGGCCTGCTGCATTCTCCATAACATATGTGAGATACAAAAGGAAAACTTTCTCCCCGAGTGGAATATACATGATCATGGGGCGGGGGTCGCTGTACATGATGCACCAGGCTTGGTGGGGGGGCATGACGCTGCCAGCGAGTGCATAAGGGCCACCATTGCAGCTAATCTTCAAACAATGTTGCAGTAGAGAAAACAGACAAGTTTTTGTGTGCAAACAATTTTTGTTTATTTCGTTTTTTCAGTTATAAAAATTTGGTTCAAAAGTTGTTATTATATTTTTCCTTTTAAACAGTTGGCACACATTTTCTGAGGTAACAATATAAAATATTTAAGTGCAAACATGTCACTGTAAAATTCCACATAACGCAAGGGGTTTTCAACATGTGTCCCTCCAGCTGTTGTGGAACAACATGTACCAGCATGTGTTGCTATGTGTTTCCACAACAGCTAGAGGGCCACATGGTGAAGACACCTGCCCTGAGGTAAAAGAGTAAAGTGCAAACAGGGCACTCTGTAAAAAAAAAACCCTAATGTTTGGTTTGGCAGATATCGGGTCACCCCCAATATTTGGATCGCACTGCCGCACATTTTCTGAGGTAACATTATAAAATATTTAAGTGCAAACATGTCACTGTAAAATTCCACATAACGCAAGGGGTCTTCAACATGTGTCCCTCCAGCTGTTGTGGAACAACATGTACCAGCATGTGTTGCTATGTGTTTCCACAACAGCTAGAGGGCCACATGGTGAAGACACCTGCCCTGAGGTAAAAGAGTAAAGTGCAAACAGGGCACTCTGTAAAAAAAAAACCCTAATGTTTGGTTTGGCAGATATCGGGTCACCCCCAATATTTGGATCGCACTGCCGCACATTTTCTGAGGTAACATTATAAAATATTTAAGTGCAAACATGTCACTGTAAAATTCCACATAACGCAAGGGGTCTTCAACATGTGTCCCTCCAGCTGTTGTGGAACAACATGTACCAGCATGTGTTGCTATGTGTTTCCACAACAGCTAGAGGGCCACATGGTGAAGACACCTGCCCTGAGGTAAAAGAGTAAAGTGCAAACAGGGCACTCTGTAAAAAAAAAACCCTAATGTTTGGTTTGGCAGATATCGGGTCACCCCCAATATTTGGATCGCACTGCCGCACATTTTCTGAGGTAACAATATAAAAAGGTAGCCCAAATATCTGGATCCCACTGCCCATTTTCTGAGGTAACACTATAAAACTTTAAAGTGCCAACAGGGCACTCTGTAAAATCAAAATAATGTTTGCATTTGTAGGTATCAGGGTTGAGGATACAGTGCAAACATAACCTTAAAACACAAACATTGTTTTATAACCCGCTGCTCTAAGGCAGTTGTCTATATACCCGAAATTCTGAGGATTGCGGGATTTGTGTTGGGGGATTTGAGGGAGGCTCATAGTTGTATGGACCATATGGGTGCTGTGGGTAGGCTGTGTCTTGCTGTTGTGTTTGTGTGGTATTCCCTATGGTACGTGCAAACGTGCGTTCAAAAAATGTCATCTGCCTATCATGCATGGTCATTAACTGACTCATAAAAGTTTGATGCATTTCTTTTTCTGACGCAAGGAATCTCTCAAGCCGTGCATCTTCCTGGGCATTGAGCTCACTATCTGCCTCACGCAGGTGATCCACGATAATGGACTTCATTGCTTTGACCGTTTGTTCTGTTTTGTTCAGTTTCTTTTTCCGCTGTGGAACGTTGTAGACTGTGAAGGAGATGAAACAGAATGTAAGCAACAATATAAAAATAGCAGTGGTAGCATATACGTGTTTGTGGCCTTCTCCCACCTGCACACTAGCTATACTCTGCAACATTACCATGATTCTATTAAAAAATAGCAGTGGTAGCATATACGTGTTTGTGGCCTTCTCCCACCTGCACACTAGCTATACTCTGCAACATTACCATGCCTTTACATATAGGGACTGCTGCAACTGTATTTGTAATGGTAATACTTACTATTTGAGCGCAAAGTCGTGGTCTTGGGGGGTTGCGACGTCTCCGCCTGAGACTGTGGTACGTCCTCAATAGTGGCACTGATGGAATCATCATTGACGGTCGAGTCTTCAAAACTGCTGTCCGATATAAGCAGCGGGGATGATGGGCTGCATTGTGAGCTGGGAAGGCTGTGCTGTGTTTCCTCACAGTCCTCGTCGACTGACATCTGGCGACTGGCAGAGCTGGATGACGATAGTGCTATGGGATTTATCGCAGTTTTGCCGAAGACACTATAGCATAGGTCATAATATGGCCATTCCATACGCCCAGCACCACTTTTCTTGCGGTTATGGTCGTGTACTTTGGTGAATTGTCTGCGTAGTGCCTTCAATTTGTTAACGACTTGTTGCTGGGTTTTTTGGATGCCCCTTTCTGCCAGCATAAGGGATATGTTCTTGTAGACGATAGCATCCTTAACTGTTCCAGTCACCTGCCTTCTTATTTCTTCCTCTCCCCGAATATTAAGCAGCTCTTTGATCTCTGTGTCTGACCAGATATGGCTAGCCATGTTGCTGTGCTGGAGCTTCTGCTGCTATATATTGTCTGTTTGTTTGGAAGCTGCTGCAATAAAAATATCTGTATGTACCCAGCGCGACTTCAGAGTGTTTTGTTTGCTGCCTCAATGCCTGCATGTGCCCAGCGTGTCTCCAAGGGATGACATCATCTTCCAGTGCCCCAGAAGCACCAATCAGCGTCTCAGAGCGTTACTCGGGTCTGAAAACACGTGTAATGACCGTTTCCACTGCACCGCTATCCGTGTCATTACCGTGTTCTACCCAGGTAAATAGCCGGGTTGGATTCCCGGGTCACTCAACCCGTGTTGACCCGTTTCCACCTACTAAAAATCCGTGTCGATGCGCGCCCCCGTGCAAAAACACGGGTAAAAACAGCTAGTGGAAAAGGGGTATAGACCCCCATCATTTATATATTGATGTTGTGAGGTTAGGTGAGCTTGCTATGGTGAGTGCTGAATGTTGTGTTTGTATATATTTAAGTAGGTGGCCATAGGCTACATGCACCCCGCCCTATGAGTGGTGAGTGCAGACATTGCACCCCGCTTCTGGGGTGGCGAGTGCTGTGGTTTTATATTTGTTTGTGTGTGTGTATGTCTATATATATATATATATATATATATATATAATATATTTTTATTTTTTGTTTTATGCTTCATATTGAAATAATAACATTCTTGATGTAACCCCACATTTCAATAAATTCCCCTGGCTATTGAAGTGTTAAGCACACAATCAGGAACATCTTGTGGAAGTTCAGTAATTAGAATGTTGTGTACTTGAAGTCTAAACAATAACATCATTGGACTGACGGAGAAGATCCTTTCCTGAGTTCTGTTTCCCTTCCCCTGTCCTCGCTCCTAGCTCCTCTCCAACAGAGTCAGCGCTGATGCTGCCTGTAACTATCACAGCCATCTAGCGGCCGCCGGCAGTACTTCAGGAGGCGGTGCGCTGCCGCTGTTGCTGTTGAGATACATTGCCGTGTTCACATTGAACCGCGGCGCCCGATGCGACAGAGCTGTTGGAGGAGAGAGTGTGCGATCCCGGGGATTCCCGCACTGTCCTGCCGGAGAGAGGAGGGCGCCAGAAAGGGATGCAGGGAGGAAGGAACGGGTGAGAGGAGCATGCAGTGAGGAAGGAACGGGCGAGAGGAGCATGCAGTAACTGGAGACTGTACTGAAAGTATAGTGTGAGTAGGAAAGGGGCAGAGAAGTTTGGTGATGTGACATTAGCTGGGTGTAGTGCTGGAGGAGTGAGGGGCTGATGAGTAGCAGTAAGTTATAGGGGTGTAGCAGCAAACCTTGTGGATCCAGAACCACTGAACCCCACCCCTCTTCCCCCCTGCAACCTGACATCTGAGTAATGGCACTGTGAAGTGCAGTCTGGGCGAGGACATGCCCTGGCTTCTCTCCATCTGCTACACTTCCACCTCCCCACTGTGACCCCCTGCCTCATTCCACTGTGATCCTGCTCCTGACACCCCAGCCCCAGGTAAGGAGACGCAGGTGCTGGCTGCACTGTAATTCCCAGGTTACACTAATGGCTTTCTGCATGGGGGATTAGAAGGTATTCTGTGAATATGTCCCAGTAGGTGGTGGATTACTCTAGTTACTTATACATAATTATATTTTGTTTCTAGTCCATTATCCCACATTTCCTGTCTGTTTACTGCAGCCACCCTATGGTGCGTGTATTCCTGTCCCCCTGCAAGAAGGGGTTAACAGGTAGCCCAAGTTTAATTGATTAAAGATGTCAGTAATGTTGCCTCCAGGTAACAGAATCTATCCCCAGTGTGACATTGCAGTGTCTTATCCCAGATTCCTGACATTCCTCCTTGGCGGTGATGCCTAGTGGCCAGTTAATATTAGTGAAGAGTTAAGTGCTGTGTTTAAGTACTTAAAACAAACCTCCACAGTTTTGACATTACATTGGAGTAGGCTAATAGCTGAGCCGTGCAATTGTTGGATTATTATTGGGTCTCAAGTTACCTGTTGGTAATATAACTACTGTAAACCTGTTGCAGCTTTGTGTGAACTGGAGTATTTAAGGGATACGCAAATTGCTTCTATGGAAAAGTATTTTTTTTTACATTTATTTTAGTGTTTAGAAATCTGTGCTTACTGCTCCTAAACACTGTGACTTGGAATCAGCTTGATGTAAACCAGGTGTACGTTTATAGGTGTGTTTTGACAAATTAAGGAATCACCTTTTGTACTTTATTGGTTCATCCATTTGGCCACATTTGTTTAAGGAAACAAGCCATATTCACTATGCCAGAGGTGTGTTTATATGTTCCATTGTGGAATGTATACCAACACCTGATCTAAGATCCAAAAATCTCCATCTTTCTTACGAATAGGGGGAATTTGGTCCTGATTAAGAGATGGACACACATGCTGCGATTCAGTACACAACGTATGTGTGAAAACATGCAAATGTCGCAGCCGTGGGATTTGTATTAAGACGCCCACTGGAGGCATCTCAGATCTGCTGCTTATGTACAAAGTCACCGACATCGGACACACGATAATTGTCTGAATAACCCTATGGTCTCGTAGCATGGTTGTCTGAAGGCGCTGGAGCCATGATAACTGCGTATGGTATCGCAGTCGCAAGCTGTGACATGGTCCCAAAATGGTTGTGGCATGCCTGTCACTCACTGTGCAAATAAATGTGCATTGCGACCAGCACCACAAAACCCAACACATGCCCAGTGCGACTGATAAGCATGTGCAGTGTCAAAAAAAATCGCTCCACTGCGTACATCAAAAATAGCATCCATCTCTAAATCAGGCCCTTTAACAAGTGACACAATCTGAAGCATTTAGCTACTCCCCCTCCCCTTCAGCATTAGTGGAACCATTGTACAGCTGGGTGGTTCTGGTATGAAAGGTCGACAGTCATTAGGTCGACCACTATTGGTCGACATTGTCATGGAAAAATAGTCGACACATGGAAATTGTTGACCCAACACTGGTCGAAACATGAAAAGGTCGACATGGATTTTTTTAACTGTGTACCCCGTCCCCTTGCATGGCGAGCGAAGGCAAGGTTACTATTCCCAATCGTAGTCTACGTGGATGGAAAAGTATGAAAGTTAAAAATCTTTTTATAAAAAAAAAAAAGCCATGTCGACCATTTGTCAAAGTCGACCAATAGTGATCGACCTAGTGACTGTTGACCTAAATGTGGCTCTAAAATTGTTTGACCATTTTTAAAGAAAAGTAGGGTAGCAACTGGCTTCATTGGTATACCGTTCTGTCATCATCGCTAGCTGATGTCATAAAGTACTAAAAAAGGGTCACTATTTAGGATTATTATTATTATTATTATTATTATTACTTTTGCTTCCAGTCAATTTTTTTTTTTTTAATGTCCTTTTTGCCCAGGAAATCGGCCTGCTCCCTTCCCTTAGATTCCCTAACCAGGTGCACCAGCTGTGGAACGATAGTTCCACTGAGTGGGCAGGTACAGAGTACTGCAGAGAACTCTCTATGAGATCTTATGAAGGTAAAGAAATGTTTACATATGTATTGTTTTCACTGTTTTATCTGACAACTTTTTTATATTTTTTTGTTACTGCTTATTTAAAGCACGGAATACTTAATTTTAGAAGGAAGATCCAGTTTAGTCTTTCCTCACATTTAAAAGCTTTTTTGAATCTTAGTTTCCTATAACGTTGTATGCACAGTGCACCCTCCCTCTTAGGTGCAACAAATTCTTTCCGGAGGTGCTGTGTTTCTAGTTGGTCTGTTTAGCAAGGGTGTAGCTGTAGTATGAGTGGCCGGCGATTGGGATGCCGGGGCGCCCAGCATATCGGCGCCGAGATCCCGACTGCCGTCAGCGGGGTGAGCACAAATGAGCCCCTTAAGGGGTCGCTGCGCTCACCACGCTGCAGGCACGGTGGCTACGCGTGCCACACTATTTATTCTCCCTCCAGCGGGTTCATGGACCGCCAACAGGGAGAATAGTTGTCTGTATGCCGGGTGTCGGGATTCCGGCGCCAGTATACTGAGCGCCGGGATCCCAACAGCCGGCAATGTCGCGCTACTGTAGCATTGGACATACTTGCAGCCCCTGCAGAAAAGTTTGGTGTAGCCATTCTCTGTATCTAGACTGGTTTGTGCTACAGACATAGCCCTGAAACACTGATGTAGAAGTGACAGGCTGCATTGTCTGATGTCACTTCGTGATGTTGAGTCACAGAACAATATTTTATTCTGACCAAAGTTTTCCATGGGAATTCCGCCAGATGTGGGAGTGGATCTGCCTTATCACTGTGTCCACACATATTGAGTTGACAGTTTGACAGGCAGAGGAAACACTGAAAGTTGGAGCTGCACTAAGGTGTCATTACCTGCAGTGTGTGTTACTGCAAGCACTGAGAGTAGGGCCAACTGTTGTTTTTCCCTGAAAGCATGGACTGCCTGCGGTGTGACTTCTTACTTTAAAAAGGATCATTTACAAAGAGGAAACAATGCAAAAATGTGTATTTTCTTTTATGCTCTTGTTTGTTGTTCATACATTTACAGTACATTCATGTGAATGGTACATACTGTATATTTAGCAGGTGATACAAAACAAAACCATCATTATCTATGTATAGAGAGTACTTGCATACAGGGCTCTGTAGAGACTGAAACATTACTTTTTTACCTGTAATTGGAGAGTGCTGGCCTTTTGCAAGTTTTTTGCATACTGCCATCTAATCTATAGGTTGTGACAAGGGAATTGTGCAAAAAGTTAGACTTTTAGTACATTTCTGCTCGCTGTCTCATTTAAGAGGTGAGCAGAAATATATGGGTGTCCATGGTATTAGCAGCAGAATGCAGCAACAGTGTAATTGCTCTGTGCGGCACAGGGTCCCCAAAAAACAGTTGAATTGAGCAATCGCCCCCTGTCTGTCTGTCTCTCTCTCTCTCTCCCTTATTAGTTACACCTGTTCGATAATGTAAATATCTAATCTGCCAATTGTGTGGCAGCAACTTCATGAAAGAGATTCAGTTGATGTTTCATTAAAGGGGAAAAAGTAAGATTTAAGTGACTATTGAGTGTAATATTTGTTTGCCACACGGGGTGATATCAGTGTCTCAGAACCGCAGGTCTCCCGGGATTAGGAAAACATCTCAGAGATTTGATTTTGGCTGTAACATGCAGATGGAGTCAGAATTTAGCATAAACAGCATGCAGCCAATAGAATCATCCGGCTTTTGTGTTATCAGTGCAGGCTGCAGGTGGTGTAATGGTTTCTAGAATGTTTTCTTGTCGCACATTAGATCGTTTAATATAAATTGAACATTGTTAGAATTGCTGTGCAGAATACTAGTTCAGTTGTCCAAATGGCTCCATTCAATATAAACATACCCATTAAGCCTGGATTTAACCACTGCTGATATTCCGAACACCTTACGCTTCACTTTGCGGGCTGGATGCATCAAACATTGCATTTGGAATGTGATGCATCCCGCCACTGATTGCATGTATAGCAGCATTTATTAATGCCATATGCAGAAAGATTTAAGCAAAGGACTATATAGAGCTTAGTGCACGTTCCGGAGCTTAGTGTACATGGGAAATGCAGTCGAACCTCTGAAAACGGCATTTTCGGAGGTGTGACCACATTTTTGACATCACCACATCCCGCCCTGTAACTTTGCTGCTAAATATAATATGGATGGCAGCTGTGTCACAAATATAAGCCTGCCAGTAGAAAGAAATTATTTTAGAAGCAGTCCAATGTCCATTTGTTTTCTTGGGCATGATTACGTTTTAACCGAGTGAAATATATTTTTGTGCCACCATGCTTTGTTACATTGTCCTCTGCTGCCGATGAGGAAAGCGTCTTGGTCTGTAGATGTGGCTTTGTAACCTTCTGCATAACTGTTCCTTGTTCCCACATTGCATTTGAATTGTGTGTGAAAACTAGGAAATGGAATGTGCAGCCATAGACTGGCCTGACTGGGTTTCTGAGGAGCTTGACCTAATGCCATGTTCCCCTTTATCACATGAGCTGTTGTGTGATCGTAAGTGAAAGAAGACCTTTTGCAATTGACCACAAAGCGGTAACAAAAATGCCTTCATTGTTCTATGGGGAATTCCGTGTTCCATTTCTAGTTATGTTAAGTAATGTAGAGACAAAAAAAAATATTTTTGGTTTTATTGTCATTCTATTTGTCTTTTCATCATTAGTTTATTAGTATTTTACAGCTTCGGGTATAATTAATTGTAATGTTTCCGGAAGAGAGCCATATACATGTTTGATCTGTGTTTGCTCTTGGAAGGTCTGGATCACTCCACCGGTTATGGAACTGAAAGTCCCAACAGGTCCTACCAATACAGAGCTATAAGGTGCTTAAGCCTGGTCTATAGAATTATCCAATTCATCAAGTGATGTATACAGTAGTTTTGTATTGGCTATGAAGAAATCAAATTAATATCTACCAGATTTTGTCTGTCTCGTCAAGCTAGATAACTCATGTTTGGGTAGGTGATTGAGTATATTCGGACACCAACAGCACAATTCAATTGTTTGGGATGTTTAGGTGCCCAAAACAAGGACGCCCAAAGTGCTGACTTAGCGCACATTCCTTCTCACTCCTCAGGAGACTGCGAAAATAAATGTCACCACTGCAGTTAACAGACGTCTAAGCAGAGCAACAATTCAATTGCTTCATTTTGTACCCCCTAGTGGTGCTGCAGGGGAAACCAATTGAATTACTCCCAGGATGTTCAGTTGTTCCCAATAGATCCCTGAAACAGTTGATTCTTAGGTAAATTACCAAATGGCATCTAGCAACACAAAAGCTCCATTAGGGCACACACTTATGTTATTGTTTTTGGGTTGTTAGGGCCATTCCCAAACCCGTTTACGTGACTTTACCAACGTAAAACAAGTTAAATAGAAACCTGCATTTTGAAGCAAATGGTAACACATTAAGATAAATATAGATTGATTTATAGGTGATTTGGGGCAGTAAGGCAAGAAAGGATGTCTATGGGGATAAATCAAGATTTATAATCCTTTGCCATTAAGTGAGACCCTTGGGTGACAAATACATCTTTCTGTTGTTGTGATGATCACCTGTTTTACAAACTTGTGACAATGTCTGTCTGCTACTACTTGAGTCACTACAGACTTTCGGGTACAGTGACAGCCTTTGGAAACTTCTGATGTATGATTTTGTAGCAACATGTACGAACAAGAAAACATGTCTGTTACAGTTGGTATTTGACACACCACATCACAATAAGTACTGTTGCAATAAAACTGCAACTCCCTCCAGCCATATTGGTGTAAAACATATCTTTTATCACAAATAACATATTCATGAGTTCACAAACCAGCTCATAGCAATATAATGTATCCCTTCTTTGTCAGTGTCTGTGGGAAGAAGGCAAGATGAGACATACTGTTACACAACCGAAAAAAGTAATACGGAAGAATGGGGGTAATTCTGAGTTGATCACGGCAGCAAGTTTGTTAGCAATTGGGCAAAACCATGTGCACTGGAGGGGGGGACGGGGGGACGGATATAACATTTGCAGAGAGAGTTAGAGAGTTAAAAACGTCCAGTGTGTATGCGCCTTAAGATTGACAGGTGACATAGAAATGATAGAACCATAGTGTTGAGGTTTTTTTTTTTCCTTCCAGCAGTTGTAGGGACTCTACACTAACAAAAAAATACATTCACGAATTTATGGAAAAAACCTTAGCTTTTATTATAAGACTAAGAAAATATTTCTGCCATAAATTCTGTTTATCTATACAACAGTATTCAGCATTTTTTTTGTTTGTTGATTGCGTTCTTTGTTTTACCATCAGAGGTGAATAATGTCTAAAATAATTTAAGATGCTAAAGTGTTCTAACTATAACTAGCTTGATTGTTTGTAACAAAGGATCTGTGATGGTTTCTAATGGGAGGTGATCAGTTTATTCCTCATTAGGGTGGCTTTGATATAGCAGGAACATGCCCTTGCATGAGCTCGGTATGAGATTAAAGATACAGTACAAAACTGTCCATCAGTGTCATGGGAGAACCTGTCGGAGATATGTATTTATATGGAACTGTAAAGAGTATGTTAAATCGGAATATTGTCTAAAATGTAGCACTGCATATTTAGTTCAAATCTTATTTTTGATGGATATAAAACTATTATAGGGTTTTATTCTTAATCTATATATTCTATATAATCAGATATGTTCTTTACAATTCTGTTGCACAGAGGCTTTGTAATCTATGGGCTTAATTCAAATAGGGGCGGAGGCAGGGCTGCCATCAGAAATGATGGGGCCCGGGACTGACCAATGTGGCAGCCCCCCCCCCCACCATACACACTGCCCCATAGCTCCCCCAAAGTTTACCAATTTGAGGGAGCCCGGGTGCCAGCTTCTGATTGGCAGCCGGGCCCGTGAGCACCGATTGGCTCATGGCCGGCTTAATAGAAAGAATACAACCGCAGCTCTGTGTTCCTCTGTGGATGCCTGCCTTGCCGGGATGCAGTTATGTGACCCCGCCGGTCACAATACCGACGCCGAGATCCTGACCCCTGAATATCCCGACGGTCGGCATGCCGACCAACAGGGACTATTCCCACTCGTGGGTGTCCACGACAGCTATAGAGTGGGAATAGAACCTGTGGTGAGCGCACTGAGCCCGCAAGGGGCTTTGTTGCGCTTGCACCCCCCCCCCCACCCCATGCCAGCCATATAACAGCCTGGATACTGACCGCCAGTCACACATACTAAACCCGCCCTGCCGGTAGCTACCCTGTCCCCGTCGACCCTCACTACTGCCACCCGGGCCTCCTCTCAGACAGGCCCTGGGACTGAAGTCCCCACTGTCCCCCCTTGATGGCGGGCCTGGGGAGGGAGTGAGTACGCCATCAACTGCAGCAGAACTCGCCACCTTGCAGCCCAGACTTGCTAATTTTTGTATGCAGCCATCTGTGTTTAACTCAGCTGGGATTAAAATTCACGTCTCGTGATACAATTCTTGGCCATGCCACTCCCGGAAATGCCTACCACCCCCGTCCTTCCCCGCGAACACCTCTGCTTGTCAATCAGGCAGAGGCGTTCGCATACCTGCGCCACTGTTGCAGGATCTGTTGATATGTTATATAATGTCTGTACATATCCTTTACATTATAGCTGATGTCAATGTTATACCACATATCCTCCAACTGTACCTATTTAGCAGGTACAGTACCTTTTTTTTTTTTTTTTTTTTTTTTTTTATATATGGTCTGTACCGATTTTTGGCTCTCCAAACATCCATTGAAAGTATAGGAAAAGGGGCGCCCTTTACTCGTGACCACGCTACCTTTTCTAATTTGGACCGATTTTTATGTGTAAAATGTTTGCGGGTATGATACCATGATTTGTTGATATATAAATATTGGGGGTCATTCCGACCCGTTCGCACGCAGCGGTTTATCGCTGTGGTGCGAACGGGTGCGGAATGCGCATGTGCGGCAGCCGCAGTGCGCCTGCGCGACCCTGTCGCCGGGTTTCGTCGCGGCTACCGATGGAAGCGGTCGCAGAGCCGACCGAAAAGAAGATTGACAGGAAGAAGGTGTTCCAGGGCGGATCCGGACCGTTTGGAGCCGTTTTCGGGGAGTGGTGAGTAAAACGCAGGCGTGTCCAGGAGAACGGAGGGTGGATGTCTGACGTCAAAGCCGGGCCCATCATTGCTGGATCCATTGCACAGGGTAAGTAGGTCTAGGCCTAGTCTTCTTTTGCTTGAATTTTTTTTTTTAGCTTAGCAGGGCTGCACAAGCGATCGCAGCCCTGCTAAGCTAAAATACACTCCCCCATAGGCGTGGACTAGTTTATCGCACCAGCAGCAAAAAGTTGCTGACTGCGATCAACTTGGAATGACCACCATTGATCTAATTACTCTTTCTATGTACCAATGTGAATGTGATCTAATTTCTTAATACCAATAAAAATTGTAAATAAATAAATAAAATAAGTCGCCTGTAAAAACCTAAAGGGCTGAGCTTTTGGTCGTCATATTACTCTGGATAATTATAGGATAACTACTTGGGTTTGTAGCAACTTGAAGTGCCGACTAACCTTCCCTCCATGATGTGAATAGTCCCTAGCAATTTATTTGGATACCTTCTCCTGTATATTGGTGCAGTACACAAATACCTGACTCTGTGATGGCCGTAGCTCAGTATGTGAAGGCTATTGCCATTTGTACGCATTATGTACTAAAAACCATTTTACGTTTCTTTGTAATAAATAAGTAATGATTTTGGTGACATATTTGCTTTCAGATAAGACCTATAGTGTAAGAAAGCATTTCCAGACAATAGTCAGACATGACTTTAAACCCCTTCCTGTGGAGCGAAAGCGACGGAAGGCTATGACAGACAAATATGTGTGACCTGCAGTGGATCGGAATGCGAGGCATAAATACATTGCAGGCCATTTTAGGACTAAGTGGATGAAAATGATCCGCCTCCTGACCTCATGGAGCAGACTGTTTTCTTATTCTAAATCCATCTTGCCCACCCAAGTTTTAGTGTGGACTGTAATTCGTTTTATGTGGTCCTCTTGTCGGAGAAATTCATTTCATGCTGTTAGTTAGTTCATAGCAAAAGTGGAATTGGAGAAGTCAAAATAACTTGTATGATATAAAATGTAAGGACATTGGTGTAATGTATGTACATTTAGGGGGCGATTCAAATGTTTTTGGGCACCCAAACCAATGGTCGCCCATCAGAGCAATTTTATTGTTGCACTGATCGGGCACCCATTATTTTATATGAGCCCAAATAGATGGGGCTGACTCAGAAGGCAGCTATAAAAAAAGTCTCTCCAGAAGCTAATAGTCTCCTAAACAGAGCAACAATTGAATTGCTCCATTTTGCATCCCCTAGTGGTATATGCGGGGGGTAAACAATTGAATAGAGGCTGAGTGTGGGTGGGCGGGCATGGTGTATGAATCCTGACTATGGGGGGTATGCAATTAGCTCGGTTTTTTCGCCTAGCCGAAAAAAAAACTGAACTAATTCGACCCACCGTATTCATTTGCGTGTAATTTTGCCCGTCTTTTAATACATTTTCGCCCATGTCGTTTCACCTTTTGTAGGCGAATCTGCATTGGTGAAAATAACCCCCCAAACAGGCGAAAACCGCTTGCAGATTCATCAAAACACGTGGATCGGGAGTGAATTCGCCAATCCACGTGTTTTTCGCCAGTGCCGGCATTTTTCACTTAGGTGAAAATCGGGCATAGGGCGAATCTCCATTTGCCCTAAAAATAGCGAGAAAGCTCTGTTTTTTTTCACCTAGGCGAAAAAACTGAGCTAATTGCATACCCCCTTGTGTGTGTCCTGCTGGATATAAGGATATTTAGATTATCTAGGCATTGTGAAGGTTGGGTCTAGCACTGTGTATGGTCCATGAATAAATGGGATTATGGGAAGTTGCGCACATGACAATTTCTAACATAGCCCCTTATCGTTTACAGGGCTGCAGGATAAGTGGCAAATAGTTTCTATAACACAGGGTGATTCAAAGTTGCCGTACACCCTTTTGTTTCAAAAACCTTGCTGGAAATGGGAAAACTGAATACTGCAGTAAGGTATGGGTGAGGTGGGCTATCTTTTTAGGGTATATACCGAACATAGCCGCCATCTTGAATCTAAGTCAGTTTTCCCATTTTCTGCACAGTTTTTGAAACAAAAGGGTATACTGCGACTTTTGAATCACCCTATAGTTCTACCTTATTTACAGTAGTGTTCAAAAGTCTTTTGAAAAATAAATATATGGTTCCCCCCTGTTGTTAAATGTTACTTAATCTATAAATTTAGTCCAGATTATTAAAAATTGTTACCAAAATTAGTTACTGCATACTCTATGATAAAAAAATATATATAATTTACAGAAGCTTATAAGTGTTTTGGTACACTACAAAACCTTTCTTTAAGTTTATTGTTTGCACAAAATAACACAAAATGGAATATTTCAAGACAGCAGTACTTTGTTGCAAAACCGTTTGCTGATACGATGGCCTTGTATCGTTGGGGCATAGATTCAACAAGATTTAGTAAATGATCCTGAGGAATATTTGACCATTCCCTTTGTAAAGCAACGCAAAGTGTGTTGGTGTCAGTACTCTTTGGTACTTACATGTTTGTCTAGCACTTCACACTAGTGCTCAATGGTATTTAGGTCAGTGCTTAGACTTGGCCACTCCAGTGCAGTGACTTTCTATTTGTGGAAGTAGTTCTGAATCATTTTGGGAAGGTGTTTGGTATTGTTGTCTTGTTGGAAGATCAATTTTTGGGACATGTTCTTTTTTTGCAGTTGGTAGTATTTGTTTTCTAAGATTTCTTCATAAACTGATCCATGTTACCCTCTACACCAGAGCTGGCCAAACCAGTCCTCGAGATCTACCAACAGTTCACATTTTCCAGACCACCTAACTGGTGCACAGGTGTAGTCATTACTAATTAAGATGTGCTGCATTCATTCCTAACTGACAATTCTACAGATCTCCAGGAGGCCTAGAAAACATGAACTGTTGGTAGATCTCGAGGACCGGTTTGGCCAGCCCTGCTCTACACAGTGTAGAGGACCAAAACCTTTGCTAGAAAACACCCCCAACCATGACGTGACCTCCATGTTTCTTTGGGTACCTTGCATCGTGTACTTTATTCTATTAGAGGAAACCAAATTACGTTTGCTCTTGTCACTCCATAACACCTTGGACCAAACCTCGTCCGTCCAGATAAGGTGCTACTGGCAAAAGTAACCCTTATTTTTCTGTTCTTGGGCCTGATGAGGGGCTTCCTGCTTGGACAGTAAACTGGTAATCCGTGATCCTTCAGTCAATGCTTAAAGTTGAAACGTGGACATTTCCTTTATAGTTTTCTTGTAAATCTTGGGCTAATTGCGTGCAGACTTCCGGGGATTGTTAGCAACTTATTTGTGTTGTAAAACCCTGGTTATGGTTTCCCTTGTGTGACCTACTGTGGTTTGTTGATGACCTGGCCCCAGACCTTCTGGAGACCATTACAAACATTGGGGGTAATTCAATTGTTTTCTCTCGCCTGATCTCCCATCTAAAGTGACGGGAGAGTGTGGGGCGATATCCAATTGATACCACTTATCACTATGATTGCTCCCATATCAGTTGGGTTTAGCCCTGCGAAGTGGCAAAACCCGACTGAACGAATGGGCGCTACACAAAAGTCATGTTTGGACGCCCAAATAGATCACTCTTCATGCATTTCAGCTTGCCACCCCCGGGGTGGCGAGCTGAAATGACGTTCTCGTGCACGTTGGCAGAAGCATTTGAGTAGCTACCAGCGTGCGGGTGTGGGGACCCGCGATAAGAATTTAATTCTGCCCATTGACTAGTTGAAGCGAGAATGTAAAAAAAAATGCCAAAATTGTGTGCAGTCCTTGCTTGACTACGTCTTTTCCTTACAGCACGTATGACAGCCTCCCTCACATTCTCCCAGTATTGCCTGTTCCTGCCATACCTATTGGGGAATGCCATAACACAGGTTTGTTAGCAAACAAAACAAAATTAGCAATGGGGCAAAACCATGTTGTATTGCAGGTGGGGCAGATATAACATATGTAGAGAGAGTTAGATTTGGGTGGGGTGTGTTCAAACTGCAAACTAAATTGCAGTGTAGAAATGAAGCAGCCAGTATTTACTCTGCACAGAAACAATATAACCTACACAAATCTAACTCTCTCTGCACATGTTACAACTGCCCCTCCTGCAGGCAACATGGTTTTGTTTGCCCAATTGCTAACTTTTTTAGTTTGCTAACAAATCTGAATAACCTCCCATGTTCAGTAGTGACATAACAAAACATAGATGTCCTAAGACTACTAGAACTATTCCTGGCAATATCTTGCGAATTACTGGTGCTGGGGTGAAATGTGTGCGCTTCTGATATGCTTTTGTGCAACAACGATCGCATCTCTGTCAAAAGACATTTTCGCTATGCTACAGGGATGCAAAGTAGGATTTAATTGTCGGGGCATTTTAAAATGTACCCTTATTGTGTGTGTGTGTGTGTGTGTGTGTGTGTGTGTGTGTGTGTGTGTATATGGAGGGTACGGGAAGTTTGTATCCGGACTATAGATCTACACTAAAAAGGTCTACAGTGGGCATGTCCAAACTGCGGCCCTCCTGCTGTTGTGAAACTACATATCCCAGCATGCCCTGACAGTTTTGCTGTCAGAGAATGCTAAAGCCACTAATGGTAGACATGCATTAGGTCGTCAGGGTCAGAAGGTTGACATGTAAAAGGTAGACAGTTCAACAGGTCGACATATCAATGGTCGACACACATATGGTAGACATACGTTTTTTTAATTTTATTTTTACTTTACCATCCACATGGGCTACGAGTGTGAATAGTAACCTGTGCCGAGTGCACCTTGCCTGAGGCATGGCGAGCCAAGCAGTACACTAATGGGGCTTGTTTGTGGCAGAAAAGTGACAAAACGCCCCCCCCCCCAAAAAAAAAATAAAATACAAATTGCGTCTACCTTTTTTGTGTTGACCATTTCACTGAGCTTTTGACCCTGTCGACCATTCCTACTGTCTACCTATTATATGTTGACCTTTTGACCCTGTCGACCTAATGCATGTCTACCATTAGTAGTAGACCTATTGGCTGTAGATCTAATAATCCACACCCGGGAAGTTCAGATCTCTCAGTTCATAGTGGGAGATCTGCAACAGCTGGGATCCTGCAGGGTGCCTCCTGTAAATATTGTAAAAGAGTGAGCACTTTAATATAAGCAACTGAATAATTGAAATACCCTTTGAAACAGGCATCTGGCAGATGATCAGTAAATGTGTTTCGAGAGCAACAAGTTAAGCTTCGAAAGTGATTTGACATTACAGGTAAAAGGTGGATAGCCTCAGGCCCAGCTTCAGAAACAATGAGAATGAAACACGAACTTGATCCGTTATCTACAGAAGTCATCTGTCTAGCGTTTTCCTCTTTTTAAACAGATTGTACTTTTATTGTACTAGGGCATGAGCAAACATGCCTATTCCTCATAACCTCCTTTATCTCAGCGGTTTTGTTGTTGTGCGCCTACTCTGTATTTAATAATGCAGGAACACAGTGTAGTAAAGAAAATGCAACTTCACAAAGCCAGGAGTTTAGAAGGTTATAAGAGGCGACTCCAAAAAGCAGAGTTAAGGTAGGTACACACTAATAGATATATCTGCAGATCAATTGATCTGCAGATATATCTATGGACGGATCGAGCAGTGTGTTCAGCATACACAGTGCCCGATCCGTCGGGGACTGACGTCATGAACTGGGCGGGCGTGTACACGCCCGTCCAGTTCAGCTGTCAATCTTCGCCGGCTGCCGCAGCATGTGTACCGCCCCGTACACACACAGCGACGCGCCAATATATCGGTAGATATATTGGCCGTCGGCTGTGCTGCGCGGCCGACGCGATACGTCTGTGAACGATGGAGTTCACAGACGTATCGGCCGTACACACTGGCTGACGGTCCCGCGATATATCGGCCGTTCAAGAGAACGGCCGATATATCGACCAGTGTGTACGGGCCTTTTGTACCCATTTAAACTACATTGGACAGAAGACGAATGCTCACTGCAAGGAAGGACAGCGCAGCTAATCTTTTCCGCAAACCGTCCGGTCACGTGATCCGGAGTTCCGGAAGCAACCGGTTGCTAAGCGACGGAAGAAGCCCCGAGACAGCGTGTGGAGGAAGGCGGAGGGGAAGGGAGAAGGTAAGTCCCTGTAGGAGGAGGAGAGGCGCGGCCAGCCGCTCGGAGAGCTCCGGCCAGGTCCACTTCGCCTCCGTGACAGGCGCGCACCCCAGGCCAGCGGCCCCACAGAGCGTGTCTGAGCCAGGCGCTCTACTGTGGGACGCACTGCAGGAGGAGGAGCGCCAGTCCAGGGCCTTTATTCTCCACTCTAACCAAAGCATACACTACCGCTGTCCACTGTTCATCATTGTACAAGAGAATCCTTTACATCAGAGCACAGACCAGTGGGACGCCACAGTCCGTACAGACTTTATGAACTGTTGGGACTTTAGTACACTTTTTGTGGCCTTTTTTTTTTCCCCTCCTTTTTTTTTTGTTTTTGACTTTGCAAAGATTACAGCATTTGCTCTTTCAATTGAACCTTGCATTTCATAAGTTAAGCTCAAACCAGGAGCGTGCTCCAATCACCGACTGACTATTTAAACTTGATTTTTTGTTCTTTTGGGAAAGACATTATCTTAGCATCTTTGAATAAATAATTTAAGTACATTATCTGCCTTTTCATTAGTGCTTTTTATCTATAACACTACCTTATAATTGCATCATTTACTACTACAACTAGGGGTTGAGCGCTGGTTCCCTGTGGATTTATCCACATCTGTATACCTACCATTTAAGGGGGGGGGAGGGACACCCCTCATTACCAGCAGCACACCCTGACTTATATTAACACCTCAGTGCGCAGAGAACCCATTTCTGTGTACGGGCCTTTAGAAAGATCACTTTTTATTATGCGTTTTCGCTCAACTGTATTACATTTTGAATCACTTCCCATTTATGGGGCAGGAATAATAATTGACTAATACTTCTTTCAGACTTAGGGCGGTATTCAAATGTTTCTGCCTACTCCCGCACCCTTTCATGCCTGCCGGCAGCTATTCAGTTGTTTCTGCTGACAGACGCGATAATATCATTTCAGCTCACTAGCCCCGGAAGTGGTGAGCTGATATGTGTGACAAGTGACCCGTTTGGGCGCCCAAACAGGACGTGATGGGGCCATTACTTTAGTTGGGTTTAGCCGCTTTATGCGGCCAAACCCGACTGTTATGGACACGATAATGGGGGAAAATGGAATATCGCCCCACTATCACTTGTCACTTTAGACAGGAGATTGGGCGCAATATATTAATTGAATACCGCCCATAGTGAGAATTACGGGTTTTTGCCGGGCCTCGGACAAACTTCCTGGGACTCTCTTATAGCTGAAAGGTACCAACTTGGCAACACGTTCCTGTGTCTGCGCCTTTGCTATTGACCCGGGCCGAAACAACCCAGGTTAAGTGTGAATGGTGCTGCCTGGGATTGTTTTTCTGGGTTGCACTGAGAATCCTCTGATTGGCTGCCTGGGGGGAGATGGGTCTGGAGGGGGCAGGGTCCGTGTTGCAGGGAGGGGGCTGCAGTGTGTAGAAACAGCTGGCTTTAGAAGGGATGTGTGATTGCTTGAGTGTGACATGTATGCATGTGTGTGACATGTGTGTATCAGTGTATGTATGACATGTATGTCTGCATATGAGAGGAACCTGGCAGCCCCGGCTTGTAGAATGTCAGGGCATACCCGGCTTATGTCTGAAAGTGGACGACCTGGGAATTTCCCAGGTCTCTGGTGTAGTGTGAAAGGGGGTCTCCAGCAAAAACCCTGGATTTTGCGGTGTTGAAAACACCAGGTCTGAGCAGGGAAATTCCCGTGTTATATGTCTGAAAGTGATGTAAGGGGGAGATGTATCTAAAATTCTAAAGAGGAAAAGTGGAGGTGTTGCCCATAGCAACCAATAACTAGACATTTATCTAGTACATTCTATACAATTGTAGTTAGTCTGGTCAGTATGGAAGACCTCCACTTGCCGCCTTTAATAGGTTTGATACATCTACCCCTAAATGCAGAGGTGCAGCACGCACATTCATGGGAACCCACTTTCCACTTCTATGTAATTCCTTGGTACAGAGGGGTATGGGTCATTGGATAGACACAACTTAGGTCAACAGTCGTTAGGTCGACCATGGAAGGTCGACATGCATTAGATCGACATGGTCATTAGGTCGACAGGTCAAAAGATCAACATGAGGTTTTTGACTGTTTTTGGTGTCGTTTTCTCCGTAAAGTGACGGGGAACCCAAATTAGTGCACCGTGTTCCCTCACATGGCTCGTTTCGCTTGCCATGCTTTGGGCAAGGTGCCTCGCTCCGCTACTGCTTCGCTCGGCACATATTACCGTTCCAATTGTAGTCCACGTGGATCGTTAAGTATGGAACCCCCCCTCCCCCCAAAAAAAATGTGAAAGACTCATGTCGACCGTTTGACATGTCGACCTAATGGCATTGTCAACCTTCAGTGGTCAACCTAATGAGTGTCGACCTAAGTTGTGTCTAACTAACGATCGTAACCCGTACAGAGGCTTTGCTCTGCCTTTAGCTGGACTGTTGCTATCCCAGCAGGACAATGCACACAATTGGGCTTTCTGAAAGGTTTAAGTTGTCCAGCCTTATTTATGTGTCTGAGTAAATGGTGAGAGCAAGGTGACATCTGGACTCCTCTATTTCTCATGTGTCGCATTTATACACTTTTTATTACATTGGTCGATTTGACCTGTATTTGTGCTTTCGCATATGGAGCGAGACTGGTTGCTGAAAAATGTGCCCAATGGCAATAATTGCTGATTACCGGCACCACCGCTGATATATAGAATTGTGTGAGTGGGTGTGATACGTTATACCGGCGATGGGATACTAGCTGTCAATATCCCGGCAGCAGGGCAAGCGCTAAGAGTGCTATGCTCCCCACAGGATCTATTCCTACTCAATGGGTGTCATGGACACCCACGAATGGGAATAGCCCTATTGTGCTGGGATCCCGACAGCCTGCATTTTAACTACATCCCATGTGAGTCACTGACAGATCTGAATGTTCCGCAGGTTAATTAACGTGAGGTTTCTGAGCCTGTCCCTAATTATCTGGCCATTTTCAAAAGGAGATCTTTACATAGCACAAGTAAAGCTGCATACACATAATATTTCGCCCAACATTGCTAACACCTAGAGCAATTGAGACTGACCAAAATGATCCCATGTCTGATATACAGTGTTCCAAACGATCCTTTTGATTCCAAATCGTCTTCACGATGTAGTATCTCCATACGTTATTCACTAGACATCCGGCCTGAAGTTGATACATATTGCGCTTTCTGAATGATACCAAAACGACGGGACTGACATAGTGTTCGTCGCATATGTTATATCCGAGTCGATTCCATCATCCGGTGGATTTTGGACCGACCATTGTGCCCTGGTGCTGCATACACACTACACAATTATTGTCCTGGTCTGACAGTTATAGCCATGTTCGGCCGAGAATCGCATAGTGTATACCCAGCTTAAGACTTATAGGGCCGTATTCAATTAGCGGCAGTTAATTACTGCAGGCTAATTGATTTGCTGGTACTATCCAATTATAGCCCGTGATCAGCCTGCAGAGGGCAGTTAATGCAGATTTTTGTTCATGCCTAAAGGAAGGTTCAAAAAAAATAACAACCACGCTAACTCATTCGATTGTGAGTACAGCAAAGCTGTTAACTCATAGCTCTGGGAATTTATCCGCGATTCTATGGGTTAACATACAGTATCTGGTAATTTACCACCTGAGGAAAGGGGGCTGTAATTGAATAGCCCAGGCATTAGAGCTCAACATTCAAATGGTTATTTATCTTATTCAGGCGCAATAAATTACTGCTGTTATTTGAATTTGGCCCCTAGTGTGTACTTACTGTTCTCACCACCCAGAGGAGCTCTCCAGAGTTTCTCTGAAAAATAATTTTGTTAGGTTTTTTATTTTCTGGGAGCACTGCTGGCAACATGCTCCCTGAATCGTGGGACTGAGGAGAGAGAAGCAGACCTACTTAAATGATAGGCTCTGCTTCTTAGGCTACTGGACACCATTAGCTCCAGAGGGAGTCAGAACGCAGGTCTCACCCTGCCGTACGTCCCAGAGCCGCGCCGCCGTCCTCCTCGCAGAGCCGGAAGATAGAAGCCGGGTGAGTATAAGAAAAGAAGACTTCAAGGCGGCAGAAGACTTCAGATCTTCACTGAGGTAAGCGCGCAGCGGTAATGCTGCGCGCCATTGCTCCCACATGCTACACACACAGAACGGGCACTGATGGGTGCAGGGCGCAGGGGGGGCGCCCTGGGCAGCAATAAACCTCTGGTCTGGCATATAAAGGTACATTAGGCTGCGGAGGCAGTAAATGAAGAGATCCACCGCCATTTTTTTAATATTGAAGCGGGACCGAAGCCTGCCGCTGGAGGGGGCGGAGCTTGATCCCTCAGCACTAACAGCGCCATTTTCTCCACAGAACGCTGCAGAGAAGCTGGCTCCCTGGACTCTCACCTGCTGAACTCTGTGACAGAGGGCTGAAAAGAGGGGGGGGGGGCATGTTTAAGGCGCAGTGAGTGTATAACATTGATTATATATATATAAAAAGGTTCCGGTATGAATGGTCGACCATGTTATGGTCGACAGTCATTAGGTCGACCACTATTGGTCGACATTGACATGGTCGACATGGACACATGGTCGACACGTGAAAGGTCGACACATGAAAAGGTCAACATGAGTTTTTTTAACTTTTTTTGGTGTCGTTTTTTGCGTAAAGTGACTGGGAACCCCAATTAGTGCACCGCGTCCCCTCGCATGGCTCGCTTCGCTCGCCATGCTTCGGGCATGGTGCCTTCGCTCCGCTACCGCTTCGCTCGGCACAGATTACCGTTCCAATCGTAGTCCATGTGGATCGTAAAGTATGGAAAAGTTCACCAAAAGAAAAAAAAAAAAGTAAAAAAACTCACGTCGACCTTTTCATGTGTCGACCATTTTCATGTGTCGACAATGTGTCCATGTCGACCATGTCAATGTCGACCAATAGTGGTCAACCTAATGACTGTCGACCATAACATGGTCGACCATGTGAACGGATACCATATAAAAAGCGCTATCTGGGTTTTATTCCAGTGTCACTTTGGCGCTGGGTGTGTGCTGGCATACTCTCTCTCTGTCTCCCCAAAGGGCCTTGTTGGGGAATTGTCCCCTTATAGATATATCCCTGTGTGTGTGGGGGTGTTGGTACGTGCGTGTCGGCATGTCTGAAGCGGAAGGCTCGTCCAAGGAGGAGGTGGAGCAGATGTGTGGTGTGTCGCCGTCGGCAACGCGACTCATGATTGGATGGACATGTGGCATATGTTAAATGCGAGTGTGGCCTCATTACATAAGAGACTGGACAAAGCAGAGTCCAGGGAGAAAGCAGGGAGTCAATCCACGGATTGTACTGGGTCACAGGGCCCTTATGGGTCTCAAAAGCGTCCCCTATCCCAAATAGTGGACACTGGTACCGACACGGATTCTGACTCCAGTGTTGAGTACGATGATGTAAAATTACACCCAAGGGTGGCAAAGAGTATTCAGTGTATGATTATTGCAATAAAAGATGTTTTGCATATCACTGATGACCCCTCTGTCCCTGATACGAGGGTGTGCAGAAAAAAAACCTGAGGTAACCTTTCCCCCATCTCATGAGCTTAACGAGTTATTTGAAAAAGCTTGGGAAACTCCAGATAAAAAACTGCAGATTCCCAAAAGGGTTCTTATGGCGTATCCTTTCCCTGCACAGGACAGGGCACGTTGGGAATCCTCTCCCAGGGTGGACAAGGCTTTAACGCGCCTGTCCAAGAAGGTGGCGCTGCCGTCTCCGGACACGGCAGCCCTCAAGGATCCTGCGGATCACAGACAGGAGACTACTTTAAAGTCTATTTATGCGCATACGGGTGCTTTGCTCAGACCGGCAATAGCATCGGCATGGCTATGTAGCGCAGTTGCAGCTTGGACAGATACCTTGTCAGCTGACCTTGATACCCTAGACAGGGATACCATTTTATTAACCTTAGCCCACATTAAAGACGCAGTCTTATATATGAGGGACGCACAAAGAGACGTTGGGCTGCTGGGTTCCAGAGCCAATGCCATGGCTATTTCTGCGAGACGAGCTCTATGGACCCGCCAATGGACGGGTGATGCAGACTCAAAGAAGCATATGGAGGTTTTACCTTACAAGGGTGAAGTGTTGTTTGGGATGGGGCTCGCGGACTTGGTTGCCACAGCTACCGCGGGTAAATCTACCTTTTTTACCTTTTGTTCCCTAACAGCAAAAGAAAACTCCACAGTATCAGATGCAGTCCTTTCGGTCGCATAAGTCCAGAAGAGGTCGGTGCTCCTCCTTCCTTGCCAGAGGTAAGGGTAGAGGAAAGAGAACACCTGCTTCGGCTAGTTCCCAGGAGCAGAAGTCCTCCCCGGCTTCTACAAAATCCACCGCATGACGCTGGGGCTCCCCTAAGGGAGTCCGCACCAGTGGGGGCGCGCCTTCGACTTTTCAGACAGATCTGGATTCTTCCAGACATGGATCCTTGGGTGATGGAAATTGTTTCCCAAGGCTACAAGCTGGAATTCGAAGAGGTGCCCCCTCGCCAATTTTTCAAGTCGGCCTTGCCAGCTTCACCCCTGGAGAGGGAAGTAGTGTTAGCTGCAATTCAAAAGCTGTGTCAACAGCAAGTGGTGGTCAAGGTTCCCCTGGTACAACAGGGAAAAGGGTATTATTTAACCTTGTTTGTGGTCCCGAAGCCGGATGATTCGGTCAGACACATTTTAAATCTAAAATCCCTAAACCTGTACTTGAAAAAGTTCAGATTCAAGATGGAATCGCTCCGAGCTGTAATATCCAGCCTGGAAGGGGGTATTTGTTGTTGTCACTGGACATAAAGGATGCACACCTTCATGTCCCCATATACCAGGCATGTCCAAACTGCGGCCCTCCAGCTGTTGAGAAAATACACATCCCAGCATGCCCTGACACAGCTTTAGCATTCTCTGACAGCAAAACTGTGTCAGGGCATGCTGGGATATGTAGTTTCACAACAGCTGGAGGGCCGCAGTTTGGACATGCATGCCATATACCCCCCTCATCAGGAGTACCTGAGATTCGCTGTATAGGACTGTCATTACCAGTTTCAGACGTTGCCGTTTGAGCTTTCCACGGCCCCGAGGATTTTCACCAAGGTATTGGCGGAGATGATGGTGCTCCTGTGCAGGCAGGGAGTCACAATTATCCCATACTTGGACGATCTCCTGATAAAGGCGAGATCGAGAGACCAATTGCTGAAGAGCGTGTCGCTCTCCCTGAAAGTGCTGCAACAGCACGGTTGGATTCCCAATCTGCCAAAGTCACAATTGGTTCCAACGACTCTGCTATCATTCCTAGGCATGATTCTGGACACGGAACAAAAGAGGGTTTTTCTCCCATTGGAAAAAGCCCAGGATCTCCAGAACATGGTCAGAAACCTGCTAAAACCAAAAAGAGTCTGTTCATCAATGCACTCGAGTTCTGGGGAAAATGGTGGCAGCCTACGAGGCCATCCCCTTCGGCAGGTTTCATGCGAGGACTTTTCAGTGGGACCTTCTGGACAAGTGGTCCGGGTCCCATCTACAAATACATCAGAAAATGACCCTGTCCCCCAGGGCCAGGGTGTCTCTCCTGTGGTGGCTGCAGAGTGCTCACCTTCTAGAGTGTCGCAGGTTCGGCATTCAAGACTGGGTTCTGGTGACCACGGACGCGAGCCTCCGAGGATGGGGAGCAGTCACACAAGGAAGAAATTTTCAGGGACTATTGTCAAGCCAGGAGGCTTGTCTACACATCAACATATTGGAATTGAGGGCCATATACAACGGCCTACGACTAGCGGAGAATCTTCTTCGCGACCTACCGATTCTGATTCAATCAGACAACGTCACAGCCGTGGCTCATGTAAACCGCCAAGGCGGGACAAGGAGCAGAGTGGCGATGGCGGAAGCCGCCAGGATTCTTCGCTGGGCGGAAAATCACGTAAGCGCTCTGTCAGCTGTCTTCATTCCGGGAGTGGACAACTGGGAAGCAGACTTCCCCAGCAGACACGATCTCCATCCGGAAGAGTGGGGACTTCATCAAGAAGTTTTTGCAGAGATAACAAGTCTTTGGGGAATTCCTCAAATAGACATGATGGCGTCACGCCTCAACAAAAAGCTTCGGAGGTATTGTGCCAGGTCTCGGGACCCTCAGGCAGTAGCAGTAGACGCCCTACTAAAACCATGGGTGTTTCAGTCGGTCTATGTATTTCCTCCTCTTCCTCTCATCTCAAAAATATTGAGAATCATAAGACAAAGAAGAGTGCAGACAATACTCATTGCCCAGATTGGCCTCGAAGGGCCTGGTATTCAGATCTTCAGGAAATGCTCACAGAAGATCCGTGGCCTCTTCCACTCAGGGAGGACCTGTTACAGCAGGCGCCATGTGTGTTCCAAGACTTACCGCGGTTACGTTTGACGGCATGGCGGTTGAACACCGAATCCTAACTGGGAAAGGTATTCCGGAGGAAGTTATCCCTACTCTGATAAAGGCTAGGAAGGAGGTGACGGCAAAGCATTATCACCGTATCTGGAGGAAGTATGTATCTTGGTGTGAAGCCAAGAATGCTCCTATGGAAGATTTCCATCTGGGCCGGTTTCTCCACTTTCTACAGACAGGAGTGGATATGGGCCTGAAGTTAGGGCTCCATTAAGGTACAGATTTCGTCCCTATCTATATTCTTTCAGAGGGAATTAGCTTCTCTCCCAGAAGTCCAGACGTTTGTGAAGGTAGTGCTGCACATCCAGCCCCCTTTTGTGCCCCCAGTGGCACCGTGGGACCTTAACGTGGTGTTAAGTTTCCTGAAATCTCACTGGTTTGAACCTCTTCAAACAGTGGAATTAAAATTTCTCACGTGGAAGGTGGTCATGTTATTGGCCTTGGCATCTGCAAGGCGGGTATCCGAATTGGCGGCCTTGTCCCACAAGAGCCCCTATTTGATTTTCTATGTGGATAGAGCAGAGTTGAGGACACGTCCTCAATTTTTGCCCAAGGTGGTTTCTTCATTTCATATGAACCAACCTATTGTGGTGCCTGTGGCTACGGGGGACTGGGAGGATTCCAAGTCCCTGGATGTAGTCAGGGCCTTAAAGATTTATGTAGCCAGGACGGCTAGGGTTAGGAAAACAGAGGCTCTGTTTGTCCTGTATGCAGCCAACAAGGTTGGCGCTCCTGCTTCTAAGCAGACTATTGCTCGCTGGATCTGTAACACGATTCAGCAGGCTCATTCGACGGCTGGATTGCCGTTACCTAATTCGGTAAAGGCCCATTCCACTAGGAAGGTGGGCTCTTCTTGGGCGGCTGCCCGAAGCGTCTCGGCTTTACAGCTTTGCCGAGCAGCTACTTGGTCGGGTTCAAACACTTTTGCAAAATTCTACAAGTTTGATACCCTGGCTGATGAGGACCTTGCGTTTGCTCAGTCGGTGCTGCAGAGTCATCCGCACTCTCCCGCCCGGTTGGGAGCTTTGGTATAATCCCCATGGTCCTTACGGAGTCCCCAGCATCCTCTAGGACATAAGAGAAAATAAGATTTTAAACCTACCAGTAAATCTTTTTCTCCTAGTCCGTAGAGGATGCTGGGCGCCCGTCCCAGTGCGGACTACATCTGCAAGACTTGTATATAGTTGTTGCTTTCATAAAGGTTATGTTACAGTTGGAATCGGTCTTTGACAGATACTGTTTTTTGTTCATACTGTTAACTGGTTGCGTATATTCCATGTAATATGGTATGATTGGTGTGGGCTGGTATGAATCTTGCCCTTAGATTAACAAAATCCTTTCCTCATATTGTCCATCTCCTCTGGGCACAGTTCTCTAACTGAGGTCTGGAGGAGGGGCATAGAGGGAGGAGCCAGTGCACACCCATACTAAAAGTTCTTTATAGTGCCCATGTCTCCCGCGGAGCCAGTCTATACCCCATGGTCCTTACGGAGTCCCCAGCATCCTCTACGGACTAGGAGAAAAAGATTAACCAGTAGGTTTAAAATCTTATTTTTGCACATTTGAGCATGCCCCCCCGCCCCCAGGGGGAATGTGCGAGTTGAAATGCAGACGCTGGCAGCCATTGCTCCTGAACGGAGCTACAATTGAATAGCTCCATTGGGCGTCATCCAATGGCTGCCTGCGGACAAAACATTTGAATTCCACCCTAAATGTACTTTTTTTTTTTTTGTGCTAACACATATGCGTTGAGAAAATAGATAAATAACCTTTTGAATGTGCTCTTAAATATTATAGTGATTACTTTTTAGAGCCCTTTTCATGCATCCTATTTACCTATGGAGACGTTTGTACTGTTAGTGCATGTTAACTTGCGAAATAGGCTGGCGTTAAAATTTTAGAACATAGTGCACAGAAATGTTATTAAATAACGGCACTATTATCTCTTACGTCGCCTATTTTAATGTGCTGTGTATCTGTAAAATAAGTGGACAGGTGTGACTGGCAAGAGAATACGCTATTTGTTGTGTGGAAGCGATGTGCTTTAGAGCACAGAATGAAAGCATTTACTTTTGTGGTTTAACTGGTGCTTCATTTGAATCTGGGGCTAGCGACATGGGTGTAATGTAGAAGAATGTGCTTCATGTGTGTAACATACAGCCCACATGCTAAGCACATGACTGGCTGAATGTTTAGCTTCACATACTTTTTAATAGGTTTTCGGGAGTTTGGTAAAAACTTCAGTCAGCGGAACATTTATCTGTATTGCAGGAGACTTCCAGTGTTCTTTTCTTGCAGGGACTAGTAACACCCCGGGGCTGTAAGTAAAAATCACCCCATGTTTACCCCTGTTAGAATGGTTTTGGTAGTATAACGTTCCCTCTCCAGCAAACGTTTATTTAATGCTGATCCAATAGGGTGTGTTTATAAAAACAAAAAAAAGAACAATATACAAAAGTGAGTTCTATGTCAACATCTTATGCTGAGCCAAGACTTTGGAGGTTTCCAAAATGACAGTCCTGGGGGATGGCACGGTCTCCTGCTGGCATTACATGTTGTTTTGTTTACCCGCATATTTCACATGCCTCAGAGATCAACCAACAACTCCATTTTGTGTGCCAAGATATCTGGGCATGCCTGCCCACAGAAAATGTTCTAAGCATCAGTGTATCTCCTCTGGCATTTTAAATGGACCCATTATCTAATCTGAAGCAGGTTTGCAAATTATAAATACAGTTTATGGTCTGTTATAAAACTGCACTGTATCTTTTTAAAATCACCTCTTTACAGCGCACTGTGGGGTACAGGGTCCATTATTAGGGGGTACTGTACCTTCCAACCTTTGTGATTTGGGCAGTTGTGACCTTTTTAAGTGCGTTTTCTGCTCTGTCCAGATATCGCCCTCAATGTGTAAACCACAGAAATCCGAAACTGTGGACTGTTGGGCTTTATAGATAGTGTTGGCTGTTGATGGAGTTATATCAGACTGAATGATTGAATTAAATTATAGCACATTTATTTCCCAAAAAATTAATTAAAAATCTGTATGAGCACAATTAATGGGACAGTTTATATCTAGAATCTTTCTCCAGTACCAGTCCCTATATATAAAAAGATCCACACAGTCGCAGCCTGATCGGCTTAAAATGTCCTGAGACCTGATTTCCTTTGCCACAAAGGCTTCCGGTATTTTAAAAACCGTGCTTTTTATATATAAAAGGTGTGCTATAGAACATCACACTAAGGTCTCATATAATGTTTTAGTGACAAAATAGGACCATACATACCCTAAGTGAACTGGTATAGGCTGACAGAATTATTCCGGATAGCAATAAGTACTGTTTCTATTTCCTGATAGCGGTGCGCAATACAGGTGTACCTTCTGCCCTTTGCTCCGTCTGTCGGCTCTCCGTCTCTGTCCGGGCTCCCTCCTTGGTTGTTTGGCCAGCCGCCGCCTCCCAGAGCCTCAGTGCTCCTTCGTCCTGCACTGCTGGTGGGCTGTGGAACGCACCACTCTGGCTTCCGGTTTCGCGGTCCGTGGCTTCCGGGGATGTGAGCGGGGTGTGAGCGGTCAGCGTTCACTCGGGTGATTGACTCTCGGTGCAGCTGTCGGAGAGCCGACAGACGGAGCAAAGGGCAGAAGGTACACCTGTATTGCGCACCGCTATCAGGAAATAGAAACCGTACTTATTGCTATCCGGAATAATTCTGTCAGCCTATACCAGTTCACTTAGGGTATGTATGGTCCTATTTTGTCACTAAAACATTATATGAGACCTTAGTGTGATGTTCTATAGCACACCTTTTATATATAAAAAGCACGGTTTTTAAAATACCGGAAGCCTTTGTGGCAAAGGAAATCAGGTCTCAGGACATTTTAAGCCGATCAGGCTGTGACTGTGTGGATCTTTTTATATATAGGGACTGGTACTGGAGAAAGATTCTAGATATAAACTGTCCCATTTATTGTGCTCATACAGATTTTTTATTAATTTTTTGGGAAATAAATGTGCTATAATTTAATTCAATCATTCAGTCTGATATTTCTTCATATTCTGTCTTTTCTTACCTTTACTTTCAAATTTAAATGTTGCGCCTGGATCTCACATTTTAAAATCTCATAACCATTAAGGGTAACGGTTTGTCCTACGGCTGCAAATTTAAATCCTAAACCCCATTTCCTAAAGGAGTTTGCGCAGATAATATCTCCTTTATGTTGATGGAGTTGAAACGTGAGGCAATCTCGTTGCCGACTGTCTGGATCCCGGCGGTCTGGATACCGACTTGGTGCACCTCTGCTTTCTACGTTTTGAAGAGACCACTTAAGCACAATCCCTATCATTAAACTCTTCAGGTTTTTTATTGGAAATAGTCCGCAGTTCACCTGATTTAATGTGACTTTATCATGATTTAATCATGAGGGTGAGGGGGAATTAGCGCTGTGATATAAATATCATGTGACGATAGATGATTCAGGCACTAAGATAATTAATAAAAGCAGACTACAATTACAAACGAGATCCAAATATTTTGCAGCCGTTTGAGGGGATTTTGCTCTGTTCCCACAACCCAGATGCATTTTACAAACACAAAAGAAGCGCTCTGGATTAAAGTCTAAAAAACATCACACAACCACGACGTGGAGCTGATATCAAAAATTATTACCCAGAAATGATTACTTGGAGTATAGCATAAAAATCTGTTTCAGACCAAAAGCCATTTGCTGAACACAGGCAAAACGCGTCAGTGGAAGTTCCATTGCTAGCGATAGATGTGGAATGACTCTGAGCTATCTGATTAATCTAGGCAGTTTCAGAGCCTTAACAGGGTATACCATGAGAACACGATAGCATCACCTGTATGGACAATTCAAATTAAAATGGCCACAGCATTTTAAAGTATAACGTGTCCGAATGGATGTGTCAGTAAGTGTTATGCGGGACACAGATGGTGACTGGCTTCTATGGGGATTGGCATTTCATAACTAATCCATCTAAAAAATATTTATAGAGTCCCTTAGGGTACCTCTGGGTAATTATTTTTTATTCCATTTGTTCTGTGGTGTAATTGTAAGCGTTTTCTAATTAACTTCCTGGCTATGGGTTTAGTGTGTCCTTGTTGTTCGCACTGTGCCTCTGTCTCCATATGCTATGGATCTGTTTTTTTCTTTCTTTCATGCTGTCATATGAAAGGTTACAAAATATTCAGTCATACTATAAAGCATTTCTTCGTACTACTTAAGAAGTCATATTGTAGTAATGGAAATACACATTTATTACATAATAAATTTAGCGCCTCTGAACGATTGCACCAGTGTCTTTCTTTGCTCATGTCTCCTCATGCGCCAGAGAGGTGCGCATTAAAAAATGAGCATCGTTTTTTTTTTTTTTTTTGTACTGTAGCGACCTTTAATATATTTAGTGATTGCCCTGATGATTGGCATCATGTTGTGTTGAGTAGACGTTCCTAGATAGGCTGAAACATCTAGCCCTCCTCCTTTTCCTTTATATAGGCCCCCATTTAGCTAGCCTTGAAGAGAGATAAATAGAACGGTGATAAAGGACCAGCCAATCAACTCCTAACTGCCGTGTTACAGGCTGTGTTTGAAAAATGACAGGAGCTGATTGGCTGGTGCTTTATCACTGTGCAATTTATCACTCTCCAAGCCTTGATAAATCCGGGCCCTAATGTGTACTTCCTTGGAATTTTATTTTCTTCTATATGCTATTGTCAGTGCACAGAAAGGAAACTGAAATAAAACCAGGGAAAATTTCTAGAAAATATTGCTTCTGTCGGGACTGTTAAATATCAGGACTGTGTTTACATACCTGCTCTGTCTTAAGAGAGCAAATCCAAATTAGCAGCATGTTATTACTAGTTTTATGCTATGTTCCTTTATTGTGTGAGAAATGATGATGTTATACTGTACACTAGCCATTCAGAGCGTTTCTAAATCCACTGGGTGGTTCTGTAGTGCTTGTTACTGCAAGTGTTTTATTTTTTTTATTTTTAGTATAGATGTTAATGGAAGAGAGAACTATATTTTTTTTTTTTTTTTTTAAATTTCCCACCTAATTCGATGAAATTTATAGTCTCTTTCTCTTCTGAAGATATGGACTAGAAAACATTTTTGCAGATTTTGTGATTTCTGGAGGAGATTCAAAAATGTATATTTAAAGTAAAAAAAAAAAGTTAAGCTAACGTTGCAAAGTACCACTTATTGTTTTTATTACTTAGGTGAACTGTAATTGTAACCATGCCGCTGTGGACTGCTGGTAGAGCACTAAATGGTGATTTACAGCCTTTTACTAGACAGACATGGACGGAGACCAGCAACACATGATGCAGAATATTTGAACCATATGTAATGGAGGGGGGGGGAAAGGAAAACAGAACTTATTTCAGTAAAAACCTCGGCCCACATCCTTCATAGATGAATCACTGTGATTGCTTCTCATTATCGGCGCACTGGAGTCAGATTTTTATGCTTCTAGCGAGTACTGGATCCATTTAAAAGATTTGGATGAATACTGAAAGCCCACCAAATTGTCATAACAAAGCAACATGACTAAAGGAAAACTATAGACTGAGTGATTATACATTTCCGCTTCTTAAACTTACAGTACGGATCATTGGTGCTTGTAGGAACCTCAGTACAATTGGTGCAGTGTTGGGGTTGTGTCACTGTTGTTGGTACTTCTTACATTACATGTCCTGATGTGGAGTGATAGTTCTTCTAGTTGCAGTATGGAATAGGATGAAAAGAAATCATCTGGCCTGTTGAGGGAGATATTTGTGAGTTTTAAGTTTATTTATTTCCACATTTGATCCTACTGTACTTGTAATTTTAACTTTTAGTAGAAATGTGTGATGTTTATTAAGCATTTGTTAATATTTGTTTAGGCTCATGGCTACTCTACTGATGGACCTGATTGACTTTGGTCCAAGTATAACCTTTTATAAATATATTTGCCTTTGTTGAGGCACACGTCTTTTTGATAGGTATTGTCTAACTTGGGCTTGGAAAATGTACAACTCCCCAGCTAGTGTGGAATCACAAAAATGCTAGGACTTTATAATCCACAACTACAGTAACCCCATAGGTTCCCCAAGGCTAATTCAACATTCACCAGGCATCCACTATAAAACAAGACCACCTTCTGGAGAACAGTGTGGATTCTCCTGAGAAATCAGCTAGTTAAAGTTGACCATATGATAATAAAAATAGTTGATATGCAAGCCTCTCTGTAGCATCACTGTCCATTGACATTCAGAAGACCAGCTCATCGAAGGTAACAAAACGATCCTGGAACACGTGCCAGAGAAGGTCACCGTTAGAGAGCTGGTGACAGCTGCTGCACATGAGTGACTGAGCACTGTCTGGGCTCTGTGCATTTTATCATATCATTAAAATTCTTCCTCAGTCTTTGTGCCTATCTGTTTCCTTTTTGTAGTTTATCTTTAGAATGAGTGATTCTCAAACTGCTGGCATCTGCATGTCACCTTGATATTTGTTGCAATACTAAAGGAGATGGAATGGAGACGGTCACATCACAGGATAACTCAATATGTTCTCTAGAGATCATGTCAACAGCTTTGTTTGAGGCACCATGTGGGTGGGCTGAGCCCTGCAACCATTCAACACATACAAAATATGAGGTTAACTCCAGCTAACATAATACTTTTAACCATCAGTCGTCACCCCACTTCACTCAACTCAAAATTATAGAGATTTATATGCTAGGGACACCTGTATTTTGAGGAACCCATCTTCCACTAGTGTTGCAGTCCCTCTGTTGTTGACTATTCCAAATTCAAAGATCATTTTGTACCTCTCTTTAGAGCTGCAGCACTGTTTGTGTAGTATCTCTGTTGGGAATGGGCACAGCGCTGTTTAAATCTTTACTTAGCTTGGGTTTTTAATGCTTGGACAAGGAGCGTTGCTGTACTGGTAGAGGCAAGTTCCCCAAACTATGAGGGTTTCTTGCATGGTAATCTCAAGGTATTAGTAGTTACTCAAAAGACCCTATCCAGAAAAGCCACGATTTTGTTATCTACTAATTCATTCACAAGGACCTGGTTCAGCGTTGTGCCTAGAGCCCATGACTTTAGCGACTATGGTGTGGGTCTTCTGTCATACACATCTAAGTCACATCTCAGTGTGGCTAAATAGGCGTAACTGGGTGGCAAAGCAGCGTTTACATGTTGTCTAAGTGTTCTGTTGGGATTTGGCCGGAATTGTGCTCTATACAGTTGAGATTATGATGAGATTAATCTGATTCCAGATGGATCTTTTGAACTTAGTATTGGCTGGAGCATGTGCAATAATGGCTACTTACACTAGCAGACGTGTGTGGGAAGGAGGGGGGAGGGGTGCGGCCTCAGATGCGTGGTACCCTGAATATAGACCTAGATTCCCATTTTCTCTAACGTCCTAAGTGGATGCTGGGACTCCGTAAGGACCATGGGGAATAGCGGCTCCGCAGGAGACTGGGCACAAAAGTAAAAGCTTGAACTAGCTGGTGTGCACTGGCTCCTCCCCCTATGACCCTCCTCCAAGCCTCAGTTAGATTTTTGTGCCCGAACGAGAAGGGTGCATGCTAGGTGGCTCTCCTGAGCTGCTTAGAGTAAAAGTTTATTTTAGGTTTTTTATTTTCAGTGAGTCCTGCTGGCAACAGGCTCACTGCATCGTGGGACTAAGGGGAGAAGAAACGAACTCACCTGCGTGCAGAGTGGATTGGGTTTCTTAGGCTACTGGACATTAGCTTCAGAGGGACGATCACAGGTTCAGCCTGGATGGGTCCCGGAGCCGCGCCGCCGGCCCCCTTACAGAGGTCCGGTGAAATCGGCGGCAGAAGACGTTCCTGTCTTCAACTAAGGTAGCGCACAGCACTGCAGCTGTGCGCCATTGCTCTCAGCACACTTCACACTCCGGTCACTGAGGGTGCAGGGCGCTGGGGGGGAGCGCCCTGAGACGCAATAAAAATCAGAAATACCTTAGGATGGCAAAAGAAATACATCACATATAGCTCCTGGGCTATATGGATGTATTTAACCCCTGCCAGTTTTCCAGAAAAAAGCGGGAGATAAGGCCGTCGTGAAGGGGCTGAGCCTATCTCCTCAGCACACAAGCGCCATTTTCCCTCACAGTTCCGCTGGAAGGACGGCTCCCTGACTCTCCCCTGCAGTCCCTACAGAATCAGGGTAAAAACGAGAGAGGGGGGGCACTATTGGCAGCTAAATTATAAACAGCAGCTATAAAAGGGAGTAACACTTATATAAGGTTATCCCTATATATATATATATATATATATATATATATATATATAGCGCTCTGGTGTGTGCTGGCAAACTCTCCCTCTGTCTCCCCAAAGGGCTAGTGGGGTCCTGTCCTCTATCAGAGCATTCCCTGTGTGTGTGCTGGGTGTCGGTACGATTGTGTCGACATGTATGAGGAGGAAAATGATGTGGAAGCAGAGCAATTGCCTGTATTAGTGATGTCACCCCCTAGGGAGTCGACACCTGACTGGATGGTTGTATTTAAAGAACTACGTGACAATGTCAGCACTTTACAAAAAACTGTTGACGACATGAGACAGCTGACAAATCAATTAGTGCCTGTCCAGGCGTCTCAGACACCGTCAGGGGCGATAAAACGCCCGTTACCTCAGTGGGTCGACACAGACCCAGACACGGATACTGAGTCCAGTGTCGACGGTGAGGAGACAAACGTAATGTCCAGTAGGGCCACACGTTACATGATCACGGCAATGAAGGAGGCATTGAACATTTCTGACACTACAAGTACCACAAAGAAGGGTATTATGTGGGGAGTGAAAAAAATAAGAATTTACTCACCGGTAATTCTATTTCTCGTAGTCCGTAGTGGATGCTGGGAACTCCGTAAGGACCATGGGGAATAGCGGGCTCCGAAGGAGGCTGGGCACTCTAGAAAGATCTTAGACTACCTGGTGTGCACTGGCTCCTCCCACTATGACCCTCCTCCAAGCCTCAGTTAGGTACTGTGCCCGGACGAGCGTACACAATAAGGAAGGATATTGAATCCCGGGTAAGACTCATACCAGCCACACCAATCACACCGTACAACTCGTGATATGAAACACAGTTAACAGTATGAAACAATAGAGCCTCTCAACAGATGGCTCAACAATAACCCGATTTAGTTAACAATAACTATGTACAAGTAATGCAGATAAACCGCACTTGGGATGGGCGCCCAGCATCCACTACGGACTACGAGAAATAGAATTACCGGTGAGTAAATTCTTATTTTCTCTAACGTCCTAGTGGATGCTGGGAACTCCGTAAGGACCATGGGGATTATACCAAAGCTCCCAAACGGGCGGGAGAGTGCGGATGACTCTGCAGCACCGAATGAGAGAACTCCAGGTCCTCCTCAGCCAGGGTATCAAATTTGTAGAATTTTGCAAAGTGTTTGCCCCTGACCAAGTAGCTGCTCGGCAAAGTTGTAAAGCCGAGACCCCTCGGGCAGCCGCCCAAGATGAGCCCACCTTCCTTGTGGAATGGGCATTGACAGATTTTGGCTGTGGCAGGCCTGCCACAGTATGTGCAAGCTGAATTGTACTACAAATCCAACGAGCAATAGTCTGCTTAGAAGCAGGAGCACCCAGCTTGTTGGGTGCATATAGGATAAACAGCGAGTCAGATTTTCTGACTCCAGCCGTCCTGGAAACATATATTTTCAGGGCCCTGACAACGTCTAGCAACTTGGAGTCCTCCAAATCCTTAGTAGCCGCAGGCACCACAATAGGCTGGTTCAGGTGAAACGCTGACACCACCTTAGGGAGAAACTGGGGACGAGTCCTCAATTCTGCCCTATCCATATGGAAAATCAAATAAGGGCTTTTACAAGACAAAGCCGCCAATTCTGATACTCGCCTGGCAGAAGCCAAGGCCAATAACATAACCACCTTCCATGTGAGATATTTCAGATCCACGGTTTTTAGTGGTTCAAACCAAAGTGATTTTAAGAAAACTCAACACCACGTTGAGATCCCAAGGTGCCACAGGAGGCACAAACGGGGGCTGACTATGCAGCACTCCTTTTATAAATGTCTGAACTTCAGGTACTGAAGCTAGTTCTTTTTTGAAAGAAAATCGACAGAGCCGAGATCTGTACCTTAATGGAACCCAATTTAAGGCCCATAGTCACTCCTGCTTGCAGGAAATGCAGAAATCGACCTAGTTGAAATTCCTCTGTTGGGGCCCTTTCGGCCTCACACCATGCAACATATTTTCGCCATATGCGGTGATAATGAGTTGCTGTAACCTCTTTCCTGGCTTTAGTAAGCGTAGGAATTACTTCCTCCGGAATACCCTTTTCCTTCAGGATCCGGCGTTTAACCGCCATGCCGTCAAACGCAGCCGCGGTAAGTCTTGGAACAGACAGGGCCCCTGCTGCCGCAGGTCCTGACTGAGTGGCAGAGGCCATTGGTCCTCTGATATAAATTCTTGAAGTTCTGGGTACCAAGCTCTTCTTGGCCATCCACGAGTATCGTTCTTACTCCTCGCCTTCTTATTATTCTCAGTACCTTTGGTATGAGAGGCAGAGGGGAGAACACCTAAACCGACTGGTACACCCACGGTGTTACCAGAGCGTCCATAGCTATCGCCTGAGGGTCCCTTGACCTGGAGCAATATCTTTTATAGCTTTTTGTTAAGGCGGGACGCCCTCATGTCCACCTGTGGCCTTTCCCAATGGTGTACAATCCTATTGGAAGACTTCTGGAGGAAGTCCCCATTCTCCCGGGTGGAGGTCGTGTCTGTTGAGAAGATCTGCTTCCCAGTTGTCCACTCCGGGAATGAACACTGCTGACAGTGCTAACACATGATTTTCCGCCTATCGGAGAATCCTTGTGGCTTCTGCCATCGCCATCCTGCTTTTTGTGCCGCCCTGTTGATTACATGGGCGACTGCCGTGATGTTGTCTGATTGGATCAGTACCGGCTGGTTTTGAAGCAGAGGCCTTGCTGGCCTCAGGGCATTGTAAATGGCCCTCAGATCCAGAATATTTATGTGTAGGGAAATAACCTGACTTGACCAAAGTCCCTGGAAGTTTCTTCCCTATGTGACTGCCCCCCAGCCTCAAAGGCTGGAATCCATGGTCACTAGGACCTAGTCCTGTATGCCGAACCTGCGGCCCTCTTGAAGATGGGCACTCTGCAGCCACCACAGTAGAGATACCCTGGTTCTTGGAGACAGGGTTATCAGCCTATGCATCGGAAGATGCGATCCGGACCACTTGTCCAACAGGTCCCTCTGAAAAGTTCTTGTATGGAACCTGCCTAATGGGATTGCTTCGTAAGAAGCTACCATTTTTCCCAGGACTCGCGTGCAATGATGCACCGCTACCTATTTTGGTTTCAGGAGGTCTCTGACTAGAGATGACAACTCCATGGCTTTCTCCTCCGGGAGAAACACTATTTCTGGTTTATGTCCAGAACCATCCCCAGGAACAGTAGACGTGTCATAGGAACCAGCTGTGACTTTGGACTGTTTAGAATCCACCTATGCTGTTGTAGCACTTTCCAAAATAGTGCTACCCCGACTACCAACTGCTCCTTGGACCTCGCCCTTATAACGAGATTGTCCAATTACGGGATAATTACAACTCCCTTTTTTTTTTTTTTTTTTTTTTTTTGGAAGGAGTATCATCATTTCGGCCATTACCTTGATAAAACACCCTCGGTGCCATGTACAGTCCAAACGGCAGTGTCTGGACTTGGTAATGGTAATCCTGTACCACAAATCTGAGGTACTCCTGGCGAGGATGGTAAATGGGGACATGCAGGTAAGCATCCTTGATGTCCCGGGATACCATGTAATCCCCCTCGTCCAGGCTTGCAATAACCGCCCTGAGCGATTCCATCTTGAACTTGAATTTTTTTATGTTCAAGGATTTTAAATATAAAATGGGTCACACCGAACCATGCGGTTTCGGTACCCCAACCCGTGTGGAATAGTAACCCCGTCCTTGTTGAAGTAGGGGCACCTTGAGTATTACCTGCTGGGAATACCGCTTATTAATTGCCTCTAGCACAGCCTCCCTGCTTGAGGGAGTTGTCAGCAAGGCATATTTTAGGAAACGGCTGGGGGGAGACATCTCTAATTCCAGCTTGTACCCCTGAAATACTACTTGGAAGAAACAGGGATCCACCTGTGAGCGAGCCCACTAATTGCTGAAATTTTTGAGGCGGCCCCCCACCGTACCTGGCTACACCTGTGGAGCACCCGCGTCATGGTGTGTACTCACAGGAGGCGGGGGAAGAATCTTGATTCTGGGAACAGGCTGACTGGTGCAGCTTTTTCCTTCTACCCTTGTCTCTGTACAGAAAGGAAGCGCCATTTGACCCGCTTGCTTTTCTGAAGCCGAAAGGACTGTACCTTTTTCTGTGAGGAAACCTGAGGTAAAATTATTTCTTCCCAGCAGTTGCTGTGGATACGAGGTCCCAGAGACCATCCCCAAATAATTCCTCACTCTTATAAGGCTCTCTATGCGCTTTTTAAGTCAGCATCACCTGTCCAGTGACAGGTCTCTAATACCCTCCTGACAGAATGGACATTACATTTATTTTGGATGCCAGCCGGCAAAATATCCCTCTGTGCATCCCCCATATATAAGACAACGTCTTTAATATGTTTTTATGTTTGCCAACTATTATCCCTGTTTGACAGGGTCACCAACCACGCTGCAGCAGCACTATCTGCAGGTCTCAGTCTAGTACCTGAGTGTGTAAATACAGACTTCAGGATAGCCTCCTGTTTTTTTTATCAACAGGTACCTATTAAAGTGGCCGTATCCTAAGACGGCAGTGCCACCTTTTTTGACAAACGTGTGAGCGCCTTATCCACCCTAGGGGATATCTCCCAGCGTAACTTATCCTCCTGGCGGGAAAGGGTACGCCATCAGTAACTTTTTATAAATTACCAGTTTCTTAACGGGGGAACCCACGCTTTTCACACACTTCATTTATTCATCTGATGGGGGAACAAAACACTGCCTGTTTTTTTCTCCCCAAACCTAAAACCCATTTATAGAGGTTAAAGTCAGAAATGTATAACACATTTTTTATTGCCGGGATCAAGTCACGGATTGGATTGTGTATATGTCTCCACCTTGTCGACACTGGAGTCAGACTCCGTGTCGACATCTGTGTCTGCCATCTGAGAGAGCGGGCGTTTTTGAGCCCCTGATGGCCTTTGAGACGCCTGGGCAGGCGCGGGCTGCGAAGCCGGCTGTCCCACAGCTGTTACGTCATCCACCCTTTTATGTAAGGAGTTGACACTGTCGGTTAATACCTTTTACCTCTCTATCCACTCTGGTGTCGGCCCCACAGGGGGCGACATCACATATATCGGCCTCTGTTCCGTCACCATATAAGCCTCCTCATTCAACATGTCGACACAGCCGTACCGACACACCGCAGACACACAGGGAATGCTCTAAACGAGGACAGGACCCACAAAAGCCCTTTGGGGGGACAGAGTGAGAGTATGCCAGCACACACCAGAGCGCTATATACTGCAGGGACTAACTGAGTTATGTCCCCTATAGCTTTATATCTATATATATATATAATGTATACTGCGCCTAAATTTAGTGCCCCCTCTCTCTTTTTTTAACCCTTGTAGACTGCAGGGGAGAGCCAGGGAGCTTCCCTCCAACGGAGCTGTGAGGGAAAATGGCGCCAGTGTGCTGAGGAGATAGGCTCCGCCCCTTTTTCGCGGCCTATTCTCCCGTTTTTTATGGACTTCTGGCAGGGGTATTTACCTCATATATAGCCCCTGGGGCTATATATTGAGGTATTTTTGCCAGCCAAGGTGTTTTTATTGCTGCCTCAGGGCGCCCCCCCTCAGCGCCCTGCACCCTCAGTGACCGGAGTATGAAGTGTGTGAGAGGAGCAATGGCGCACAGCTGCAGTGCTGTGCGCTACCTTGGTGAAGACTGAGTCTTCATGCCGCCGATTTTCCGGACCATCTTCTTGCTTCTGGCTCTGTAAGGGGGACGGCGGCGCGGCTCCGGGACCGAACATCAAGGCTGGGCCTGCGGTCGATCCCTCTGGAGCTAATGGTGTCCAGTAGCCTAAGAAGCCCAATCCGGCTGCAAGCAGGCGAGTTCGCTTCTTCTCCCCTTAGTCCCTCGCTGCAGTGAGCCTGTTGCCAGCAGGTCTCACTGAAAAGAACAAATTCTAAGACTATAACTTTCTAAGAGCTCAGGAGAGCCCCTAGTGTGCAACCAACCTCGGCCGGGCACGAAATCTAACTGAGGCTTGGAGGAGGGTCATAGTGGGAGGAGCCAGTGCACACCAGGTAGTCTAAGATCTTTCTAGAGTGCCCAGCCTCCTTCGGAGCCCGCTATTCCCCATGGTCCTTACGGAGTTCCCAGCATCCACTAGGACGTTAGAGAAACTACCAGTAGCTTTTCCTGAGTCAGATGAATTAAATGAGGTGTGTGATAAAGCGTGGGTTTCCCCAGATAAAAAAGTGCTCATCTCTAATAAATTATTGGCACTATACCCTTTCCCGCCAGAGGTTAGGGCGCGTTGGGAAACACCCCCTAAAGTAGATAAAGCGCTCACACGTTTATCTAAACAAGTAGCGTTACCGTCTCCTGATACGGCCGCCCTCAAAGAACCAGCGGATAGAAGGCTGGAAAATATCCTGAAGGGTATATACACACATACTGGTGTTATACTGCGACCAGCAATCGCATCAGCCTGGATGTGCAGTGCTGGAGTGGCGTGGTCGGATTCCCTGACTGAAAATATTGATACCCTGGATAGGGACAGTATATTACTAACTATAGAGCATTTGAAGGATGCATTACTATATATGCGTGATGCACAGAGGGATATTTGCACCCTGGCATCAAGAGTGAGTGCTATGTCCATTTCTGCCAGAAGAGCGTTATGGACGCGACAGTGGTCAGGGGATGCGGATTCCAAACGACATATGGAAGTATTGCCGTTTAAAGGAGAGGAGTTATTTGGGGTCGGTCTATCGGACCTGGTGGCCACGGCAACGGCCGGAAAGTCCACCTTTTTACCCCAGGTCACCTCTCAGCAGAAAAAGACACCGTCTTTTCAAACTCAGTCCTTTCGTTCCCATAAGTACAGGCGGGCAAAAGGCCACTCATTTCTGCCCCGGGGCAGAGGAAGAGGAAAAAGACTGCACCAGGCAGCCTCTTCCCAGGAGCAGAAGCCCTCCTCTGCTTCTGCTAAGTCTTCAGCATGACGCTGGGGCTTTACAAGCGGACTCGGACACGGTGGGGGCCCGTCTCAAAAATTTCAACGCGCAGTGGGCTCACTCGCAAGTGGACCCCTGGATCCTGCAGGTAGTATCACAGGGGTACAAACTGGAATTCGAGACGTCTCCCCCTCGCCGGTTCCTGAAGTCTGCTCTACCAAAGTCTCTCTCCGACAGGGAGGCAGTTTTGGAAGCCATTCACAAGCTGTATTCCCAGCAGGTGATAATCAAGGTACCTCTCCTACAACAGGGAAAGGGGTATTATTCCACGCTGTTTGTGGTACCGAAGCCGGACGGCTCGGTGAGACCAATTTTAAATCTAAAATCCTTGAACACTTACATAAAGAGGTTCAAATTCAAGATGGAGTCACTCAGAGCAGTGATAGCAAACCTGGAAGAAGGGGACTATATGGTGTCTCTGGACATCAAAGATGCTTATCTCCACGTCCCATTCTACCCTTCTCACCAAGGGTACCTCAGGTTTGTAGTACAAAACTGTCATTATCAGTTTCAGACGCTGCCGTTTGGGTTGTCCACAGCACCTCGGGTCTTTACCAAGGTAATGGCCGAAATGATGATTCTTCTTCGAAGAAAAGGCGTTTTAATTATCCCTTACTTGGACGATCTCCTGATAAGGGCAAGGTCCAGGGAACAGTTAGAGGTCGGAGTAGCACTATCTCAGTTAGTGTTACGTCAGCACGGGTGGATCCTAAATATTCCAAAATCGCAGCTGATTCCAACGACACGTCTCCTGTTCCTAGGAATGATTCTGGACACAGTCCAGAAAAAGGTGTTTCTCCCAGAGGAGAAGGCCAGGGAGTTATCCGAGCTAGTCAGGAATCTCCTAAAACCAGGCCAGGTGTCAGTGCATCAGTGCACGAGGGTCCTGGGAAAAATGGTGGCTTCTTACGAAGCGATTCCATTTGGAAGATTCCATGCAAGAACGTTTCAGTGGGATCTTCTGGACAAATGGTCCGGATCGCATCTTCAGATGCATCAGCGGATAACGCTGTCGCCAAGGACAAGGGTGTCTCTTCTGTGGTGGCTGCAGAGTGCTCATCTACTAGAGGGCCGCAGATTCGGCATTCAGGATTGGATCCTGGTGACCACAGATGCCAGCCTGAGAGGCTGGGGAGCAGTCACTCAGGGACAAAATTTCCAAGGCTTGTGGTCAAGCATGGAAACATCTCTTCATATAAACATTCTGGAACTAAGGGCCATTTACAATGCCCTAAGTCAAGCAAAACCCCTGCTTCAGGGTCAGGCGGTATTGATCCAATCGGACAACATCACGTCAGTCGCCCACGTAAACAGACAGGGCGGCACGAGAAGCAGGAGGGCGATGGCAGAAGCTGCAAGGATTCTTCGCTGGGCGGAGAATCATGTGATAGCACTGTCAGCAGTGTTCATTCCGGGAGTGGACAACTGGGAAGCGGACTTCCTCAGCAGACACGACCTTCACCCGGGGGAGTGGGGACTTCATCCAGAAGTCTTCCAAGAGATGGTAAACCGTTGGGAAAAACCAAAGGTGGACATGATGGCGTCCCGTCTCAACAAAAAACTGGACAGATATTGCGCCAGGTCAAGGGACCCTCAGGCAATAGCGGTGGACGCTCTGGTAACACCATGGGTGTACCAGTCAGTGTATGTGTTCCCTCCTCTGCCTCTCATACCAAAAGTACTGAGAATCATAAAAAGGAGAGGAGTAAGAACTATACTCGTGGTTCCGGATTGGCCAAGAAGGACTTGGTACCCGGAACTTCAAGAGATGCTCACGGAGGACCCGTGGCCTCTACCTCTAAGAAAGGACCTGCTCCAGCAGGGACCTTGTCTGTTCCAAGACTTACCGCGGCTGCGTTTGACGGCATGGCGGTTGAACGCCGGATCCTGAAGGAAAAAGGCATTCCAGAAGAAGTCATCCCTACCCTGATAAAGGCCAGGAAGGATGTAACCGCAAAACATTATCACCGCATTTGGCGAAAATATGTTGCGTGGTGTGAGGCCAATGAGGCCCCTACAGAGGAATTTCAACTGGGTCGCTTCCTACATTTCCTGCAAACAGGACTGTCTATGGGCCTATAATTAGGGTCCATTAAAGTTCAAATTTCGGCCCTGTCGATTTTCTTCCAAAAAGAACTGGCTTCAGTGCCTGAAGTCCAGACGTTTGTCAAAGGGGTACTGCATATACAGCCTCCTTTTGTGCCCCCGGTGGCACCTTGGGATCTCAATGTGATTTTGGGGTTCCTAAAATCACATTGGTTTGAACCACTCACCACTGTGGAATTAAAATATCTCACATGGAAGGTGGTAATGCTGTTAGCCCTGGCTTCAGCCAGGCGTGTCTCAGAATTGGCGGCTTTATCTTATAAAAGCCCTTACCTGATTTTTCACACGGATAGGGCAGAATTGAGGACTCGTCCTCAATTTCTCCCAAAGGTGGTTTCAGCGTTTCACGTGAACCAGCCTATTGTGGTGCCTGCGGCTACTAGGGACTTGGAGGACTCCAAGTTACTGGACGTAGTCAGGGCCCTCAAAATATATATTTCCAGGACGGCTGGAGTCAGGAAATCTGACTCGCTGTTTATCCTGTATGCACCCAACAAGCTGGGTGCTCCTGCTTCTAAGCAGACTATTGCTCGTTGGATTTGTAGTACAATTCAGCTTGCACATTCTGCGGCTGGTCTGCCACAGCCAAAATCTGTAAAAGCCCATTCCACAAGGAAGGTGGGCTCATCTTGGGCGGCTGCCCGAGGGGTCTCGGCTTTACAACTTTGCCGAGCAGCTACTTGGTCAGGGGCAAACACGTTTGCTATATTCTGCAAATTTGATACCCTGGCTGAGGAGGACCTGGAGTTCTCTCATTCGGTGCTGCAGAGTCATCCGCACTCTCCCGCCCGTTTGGGAGCTTTGGTATAATCCCCATGGTCCTTACGGAGTCCCAGCATCCACTTAGGACGTTAGAGAAAATAAGAATTTACTTACCGATAATTCTATTTCTCATAGTCCGTAGTGGATGCTGGGCGCCCATCCCAAGTGCGGATTGTCTGCAATACTTGTATATAGTTATTGTTACAAAATTCGGGTTATTATTGTTGTGAGCCATCTTTTCAGAGGCTCCTTCGTTTATCATACTGTTAACTGGGTTCAGATCACAGGTTGTACGGTGTGATTGGTGTGGCTGGTATGAGTCTTACCCGGGATTCAATATCCTTCCTTATTATGTACGCTCGTCCGGGCACAGTATCCTAACTGAGGCTTGGAGGAGGGTCATAGGGGGAGGAGCCAGTGCACACCAGCTAGTTCAAGCTTTTACTTTTGTGCCCAGTCTCCTGCGGAGCCGCTATTCCCCATGGTCCTTACGGAGTCCCAGCATCCACTACGGACTATGAGAAATAGAATTATCGGTAAGTAAATTCTTATTTTTTTTGCCAAGCACTCAATGCAGCTGCATCTTTTAACTTTAGCTCTCAATTATCATCAGAACATAACCTATTCCATGACATTTTTACCAAATGTAAATGTATTCTAAGGTCATGCTTATATGAGTTTAACATAAGTGCAGGGTTACAGGTTTGTTTTTCTCCCCAAGACCTTCTGTTAGGTGTGGTATATTTTGTCGACATTCAACATGGCAGTAATGTTGACATTTTCACAATGTTGACAGTGGCCAGGTCGACCATCATGTAGACAGTAATGAAATGTCGGCATGATTAGAATGTTGACAAATTGTTCCTGGTGGTCTGGTGGTGACCAACCTGCTCCGGTGTCTCCAGCAATGTCTTCTGGGTCCAGTTGTCAGCTGATGTGGACTTCTGGTGGATCCAACGGTGCTTCTGGCATAGAGTATTCCTAACCCTTCCCGTAGTGCCTAACCCTAACCTCAGTTCCATGCAGAATGTCTGCACTTCACATGTTGACATTGTGAACATGTTAACGTTTTGCACATGCCGACATGTTCACTGTCAACATTTTAACAATGTTTACATCATAAATATTGACAGTGAGATGTCACCATTGTGAAAGTCAGCATTGTGTATGTCGACATTTGACTACGTCCCCTTCGGTCAGCTTAATCGTGTGTAATACCTCTCAGAACCACCTAGCAGCTACACAGGTCTACTTTTGGAGTCTGTTTATCCAGAAGTCTGAGAATCGGTAGAAAAGGGCGGCATTTACAAACCCCACAGTTTCCATAAAGTCTGCAAAAGAAGTTAAGCACGAGTCTTTTGAAATCACGTAGTATTATTATTATTAAAAAATTTTTTTTTATAAATAATTTAAATAAAAAATAAATATATTTAAGTGCATGTAAAGTACTTTACATTAGTAAATTTTCATAATAATAAATGGGATTTATATACTGTACAGACGGGATCTCTAGATCGACAGTAACTAGGTTGACCACTATTGGTCGACAGTAACTAGGTCGACAGGTATGCTAGGTCGACAGGGTCTCTAGGCCGACATGTTCTAGGTCGACAGGTCAAACGATTGGGAATAGTAACCTGTGCCGAGAGTGGTAGCGGAGCGAGGCACCTTGCCAGAAGCATGGCGAGCGAACATGGTGCACTATTTGAGGTTCCCGGTCACTGTACGGAGAAAACATAAAAAATATATATTAAAACTCATGTCGACCTTTTGACCTGTCGATGTAGACCATGTCGACGTAGTTACTGTCGACCAATAGTGGTTGGCCCAAACATGGTCGACCCTATGAACCGCACCCATACAGACTTGCATCAGACTTACTATTGATCTATACAGTGGGAATACATACGAAATCCCAGTGGTCACATGATGGTCAGGATCCCAACCGCCAGAATGCCTGCTGCGCCGCCACAACTATTCCAACTCCTGGGTGTCTACGAGGGTAGCAGTTGATTTACTGATGGACACAATACTGACGGTCATAATCCCGACAGTCATTGACTGACAGTCAAAATACCGACATTCATGATACAAACATTATACCAACATGTGAAAAATGCATAGTCAGAATACCGACTTGCAATGTCGACGTCAAATGTCGACATGCTTTTTTTAAAGGAATTTTTGCCCTAAAACAGACTTGTTCATACTTTACCATCCCAGTGGACCTGGGGTGGGGGGGGGGGATATAATAGTGCGCCAAGCGCAGCCAGGCACCATGCCAAGCGAGGTGCACTTACACGGTGTCCATGTCGACATATGTTGATATTGACACACAAAACAACAGAAAAACTCATGTCTCTATATTGAAATGTGGGCATTTCAAATGTTGGTATTCTGATTGTCAGCATGATGAAGGTCTGTATTTTGACCATGTCGTTGTTCTGACTGTTTGTCAATGGCTGTCGGGATTATGATAGTCTGTATTATGTCCATCGGTAAATCATACTGAACCCGTCCACAACACCCAAGGAGTGGGAATAGAAACTGTGGCGAGTGCAGCAAGCCACCGAGCCCCCCAGCGTGGCGAGCGAAGTGAGTTGGCAAGGGGCTTTGTTGCGCTCACCCCCCTTCCGGCACTCGGGCAGCCGGGATCCTGGCGTCGGTATTGTGACTGCCAGGATCCCGTACCCAGCCCTGCAGCTCTTGTACATTTGTGTGTAACTGATTCTGTATACTGATCATAACAGAACTTGGCATGGAAAATATGTATGGCTGCTGAATCCTAGCACTTCGTATACAGATTCAGAGACTCGGTCCCACATAGATGTACAAGTGTTGCATATCAAATTAATCTGCACAATCTCCAGGTGTGTCCTAATCGCATCACATTGCGACTAAGATGCATTTTTGGCAAAATAGACGCCTGCAGCTAGCAGAGTCTCACAGGACCTGGTAAGCTGAGAGAGACTGTATGGTGTGACTACAGTGACTATGTTTGAGGAAACATCTATATGCTATTGAAGTGTATGGAGAACACTCATCCTCTGTCACACAGAAGCAGTGTGCTCAATAACCATTGCATTCAGCATTTACCAAGCCTAACATCTCACATCTACGTGTCATTGTTCCTATATTACTTTTTTTTTAAATGGAAATATTCTAGTGTTCAAAGCGCCTTTGTGACACCACTCTCCTATGCAGGCAGCGATTTTATAGACATTTCTGAACTGGATTTATGAATGTTTCCAGCATTAAATTCCTTTTTCTGAGAGTCAGGGGCTGTATGCTGGGGGAGCGGCTGCAGGGCTGCCAGACTCACTGTAGCAGCCCCACAGCGACCGTTACAGTAATAGGAGTTGTTATATGAATCAAACTTCTGTTTCTTCAAGTCGTCTCTTGGTTTTATTTATTTATTTGACGTCCCCTTTTTTTTTTTTTTAATTGAATGACTGACTGTTGAAGGTGTCGGGAAAGCTGAGCAGCTTGTTTACCTGTGATCCTATCAGCCTTCAAAACCATATAAAGGATATGGTTTTCCTTAACCATGTTAGGACTCAAATCATCTTGACATTTTTCCACATGCATTTTCAAGTAATTACTACAACCCAATTAAGCGTGATGTGCAGTGCGTGCATCACCTATGGCAGACCTGGGCAAAGTAGGGCAAAGTAGGGCCCGCGGGCCACATACGGCCCTTTGGCAATCCCTGTCCGGCCCACAGGCTCCCTGCACCATGGATGCTGGGGTCCTGCAGGACGCACTGTAAATCACAGTCCTGTGTGTGCCTCAGCCAATACTGAAATGCTATTGGCTGAGGCGCACACAGGACGAGTGACATCGCATCCTGCAGGACACAATCGTTCCCCATTGCCCGCCTCCCCTGTCAAGTCACCGCCAGCATGTTCCCAAGGCGCCTCCTGATACGTCCGTCGTCCTTCCTTGCCTGACGGCGCGCCGCTCAGTCAGCACCATGCTGTGTGACAACTGCACACAGCAAGATCACTGTCCGAGGCCGGCACATACTGTATGTAACGTTCCTGACTAGAGGACTGTTCTCCTACCGCCAATATAGAGATCCTGGGCAGGTACACATTATATCCCCTGTACATAAAAAAAATAAGTAATTATGTGTGTTTGTACCCTAAGTTTAGTAGTACTGCTTGTAGAACTAAAAGTCCCAGGTTCGATTTGTCTCTTAATTTTCTCCTATAAATACCCAGCGCTGGATCTGGTGCACTTAAGACCTTCTTAATTAGGTTGGCGTCTTCCCCTTATTCCCATATCCACCGTCAGGTAATGTGTGCAACTCAATTAAAAAGAAGGGGTGTGCACCACAGTGCATAAAACCACTAATTTATTAGGACAACCACATACAATTAAGTATAGAATCACGTACTAACAGTAGCGGTATAAACCACCGCAAGTAACATCAGCATCATTGGTTCGGCCCTCCGACACAGTTCAGATTTTTCATGTGGCCCCCTATAGAAATTAATTGCCCACCCCTGACCTATGGTATCCCCAAGATCACCAATGTAGGGTCCGTTTCTGGCATTCCAATGGCACATATATGAATTGAACCCCCAATATTCAGTTAGCTGCGTCTTTTAAGTGCCCTGAGCAATTCGGTAATAACTATAGTAAGCCCCATTTCTCTGACGTCCTAGTGGATGCTGGGAACTCCGTAAGGACCATGGGGAATAGACGGCTCCGCAGGAGACTGGGCACATCTAAAAGATTTAGGACTATCTGGTGTGCACTGGCTCCTCCCCCTATGACCCTCCTCCAAACCCCAGTTAGATTTCTGTGCCCGGCTGAGCTGGATGCACACTAGGGGCTCTCCTGAGCTCCTAGGAAGAAAGTATATGTTAGGTTTTTTATTTTCAGTGAGACCTGCTGGCAACAGGCTCACTGCACCGAGGGACTAGGGGAGAAGAAGCGAACCTATCTAAGTGGTGGTAGCTTGGGCTTCTTAGGCTACTGGACACCATTAGCTCCAGAGGGATCGAACACAGGACCCGACCTCGTCGTCCGTTCCCGGAGCCGCGCCGCCGCCCCCCTTACAGAGCCAGAAGCAAGAAGGTGGTCCGGAAAATCGGCGGCTGAAGACTTCTGTCTTCTCCAAGGTAGCGCACAGCACTGCAGCTGTGCGCCATTGCTCCTCATGCACACCACACACTGCGGTCACCGATGGGTGCAGGGCGCTGGGGGGGGGGGGGGGGGGGGCGCGCCCTGAGCAGCAATATTAACACCTTGGCTGGCGAACTGACACCATATATAGCCCCAGGGGCTATATAGGTGTTTATTAACCCCTGCCAGAACTTTTACAATAGCAGGAGAAAGCCCGCCGAAAAAGGGGCGGAGCCATCTCCCTCAGCACACTGGCGCCATTTTCCCTCACAGCCCGCTGGAGGGATCGCTCCCTGGCTCTCCCCTGCAGTCCTGCACTACAGAAAAGGGTTAAAAAGAGAGGGGGGGCACAAATTAGGCGCAGTATAAATATATTATGCAGCTATAAGGGAAAAACACTCTGTATAGTGATATCCCTGTGGTATATAGCGCTCTGGTGTGTGCTGGAATACTCTCCCTCTGTCTCCCCAAAGGGCTTTGTGGGGTCCTGTCCTCTGTCAGAGCATTCCCTGTGTGTGTGCTGTGTGTCGGTACTGCTGTGTCGACATGTATGATGAGGATAATGATGTGGAGGCGGAGCAAATGCCTGTGAATGGGATGTCACCCCCTTGCGGGGTCGACACCGGTGTGGATGGACTTATGGAAGGAATTACGTGACAGTGTCAACTCCTTACATAAAAGGTTTGACGACATAGGACAGTCGGCTGCTCAGCTTGTGCCTGTCCAAGCGTCTCAAATGTCATCAGGGGCTCTAAAACGCCCGCTACCTCAGATGGCAGACACAGATGTTGACACGGATACCGACTCCAGTGTCGACGACGATGAGACTAGTGTACCTTCCAATAGGGCCACCCGTTACATGATTGAGGCAATGAAAAATGTATTACACATTTCTGATAATACCCCAGGTACCACAAAAAAGGGTATTATGTTTGGTGACAGAAAACTACCAGTAGTTTTCCTGCATCTGAGGAATTGATATGAGGTGTGTGAGGAAGCGTGGACTTCCCCCGATAAGAAATTGATAATTTCTAAGCAGCGTACCCTTTTCCGCCAGAGGATAGGTCACGTTGGGAAATACCCCCTAGGGTAGATAAAGCGGTTACATGCTTATTAAAAAAGGTGGCACTACCGTCTCCGGATACGGCCGCCCTGAAGTACCTGCTGATAGAAAGCAGAAAACTACCCTTAAAGCCATATACACACACACGGGCATTATATTGAGACCTGCTATTGCCTCGGCATGGATGTGCAGTGCGGCAGCTGCGTGGTCAGATTCCCTGTCGGATAATATTTATACTATAGATAGGGACAATATTTTGCTGAAAATAGAGCATATAAAAGACGCTGTCTTATACATGCGTGATGCACAGAGGGATATTTGCCGACTGGCATCACTAATAAGCGATATGTAAAACCATTGCCGCCAGACGGGGGTTATGGACTCGGCAATGGTCGGGCGATGCCGATTCAAAACGGCACATGGCAGTTTGCCCTATAAGGGGGTGGAACTGTTTGGGGATGGTATTTCAGACCTCGTTTCCACAGCTACGGCTGGGAAATCAAAACTTTTGCCACAAGCTACCCCACAGCAAAAGTAAGCACTGTAGTATCAGGTACAGTCCCTTCGGCCCCAGAAAAGTAGAGGACTAGAGGCTCATCTTTTCTGCCAAGAGGAAAAGGTAGAGGGAAAAAGCTGCAGCACACAGCTAGTTCCCAAGAGCAGAAGTCCTCCCCTGCGTCCGGTAAGTCCACAGCATGACGCTGGGGCTGCTCAGGCGGACCCGGGTACGGTGGGGGCCCCTCTCAGAGATTCAGCGCACAGTGGGCTCTCTCACAGGTGGATCCCTGGGTTCTTCAAACAGTGTCTCAGGGGTACAGGCTGAAATTCGAGACGTCTCCCCCCCCCGCCGTTTCCTAAAATCTGCCTTACCGGCAACTCCCTCTGCCAGGGAGGCAGTGTTGGTGGCTATCCAAAAACGGTATTCACAGCAAGTGATTATCAAGGTACCCCTCCTTCAACAGGAAAAGGGTTACTTTTCCACAATGTTTGTGGTACCGAAACCGGACGGTTCGGTGAGACCCGTCTTAAATTTAAAATCCTTGAACACATATAACAAAAGATTCGAGTTCAAGATGGAATCGCTCAGGGCGATTATTGTGAACCTGGACGAGGGGGATTACAGGGTCTCTCTGGACATCAAGGATACTTACCTGCATGTCCCCATTTGCCCTCCTCACCAGGAGTACCTCAAGGTTGTGGTACAGGACTGTCACTATCAGTTCCAGACGCTGCCGTTTGGATTATCCACGGCACCGAGGGTCTTTACCAGGGTAATGACCGAAATGATGATACTCCTTCGCAAGAAGGGAGTTTAATGATCCCGTACTTGGACGATCTCCTGATAAAGGTGAGCTCCAAGGAACAGTTGGTAAGGGGGTAGCACTTTCTCGGGAAGTGCTGCAACAGCAAGGCTGGATTCTCAATTCCAAAGTCACAGCTGGTCCAGACGACACGTCTTCTGTTCCTGGGAATGATTCTGGAAACAGACCAGAAAAAAGTGTTTCTTCCATTGGAAAAAGCCGAGGAGTTGTCATCTCTAGTCAGAAACCTCCTAAGACCGGGACAGGTGTCGGTACATCAATGCACACGAGTCCTGGGAAAAATGGTAGCTTCGTACGAAGCAATTCCATTAGGAAAGCTCCACGCAAGGAATTTCCAGTGGGACCTGTTGGACAAATGGTCCGGGTCCCATCTCCAGATACAGCAGCGGATAACCCGGTCGGCAAGAACCAGGGTGTCGCTGCGGTGGTGGCTGCAGAGGGCTCATCTACTAGAGAGCCGCAGTTTCGGAATACAGGACTGGGTCCTGGTGACCACGGATGCCAGCCTTCGGGGCTGGGGTGCAGTCACACAGGGAGTGAAATTCCAAGGACTGTGGTCAAAACAGGAGATTTCACTTCACATAAATTTTCTGGAGCTAAGAGCCATTTACAAGGCCCTAACCCAAACAAGGCCCCTGCTTCAAAACTAGCCGTACTGATCCAATCAGACAACATCACGGTGCTCGCCCATGTAAACAGGCAGGGCGGCACAAGAAGCAGGAGGGCAATGGCAGAAGCCACAAGGATTCCCCGTTGGGCGGAAAATCATGGGGTAGCACTGGCAGCAGTGTTCATTCCGGGAGTGGACAACTGAGAAGCAGACTTCCGCAGCAGACTCCACCCGGGAGAATAGGGACTTCATCCAGAAGTCTTCCAAATGCTGGTAAACCGTTGGGAAAGACCACAGGTGGACATGATGGCGTCCCGCCTCAATAAAAAAAAAAAAGATATTGCTCCAGGTCAAGAGAACCTCAGGCGATCGCTGTGGAGGCTCTAGTGACACCACGGGTGTACCAGTCGGTTTATGTGTTCCCTCCTCTCCCTCTCATACCCAAGGTACTGAGGATAATAAGAAAAAGAGGAGTAAGAACTATACTCATTGTTCCGGATTGGCCAAGAAGGGCTTGGTACCAGGAACTTCAAGAGATGATCTCAGAGGACCCATGGCCTCTGCCACTCAGACAGGATCTGCTGCAGCAGGGGCCCTGTCTGTTAAAAGACTTACCGCGGCTGCGTTGACGGCATGGCGGTTGAACGCCGGATCCTGAGTGAAAAAGGCATTCCGGAGGAAGTCATTCTTATCCTGATCAAAGCCAGGAAGGATGTCAGCCTGAAGTTCAGACGTTGTAAGGGAGTGCTGCATATTCAGCCCCTTTTTGTGCCCCAGTGGCACCTTGGGATCTCAATGTGGTTTTGGAGTTCCTGGAATCACATTGGTTTGAGCCACTTAAAACCGTGGATTTGAAATATCTCACATGAAAAGTGGTCATGTGTTGGCTCTGGCTTTGGCCAGGCATGTGTCAGAATTGGCGGCTTTGTCATGAAAAAGCCCTTACCTGACTTTCCATATGGATAGGGCAGAGCGAGGACTCGTCCTCACTTTCTCCCGAAGGTGGTATCAGTCTTTCACTTGAACCAACCTATTGTGGTGCCTGCGGCTACTAGGGACTTGGAGGATTCCAAGTTACTGGACGTAGTCAGGGCCCTGAAAATGTATATTTCCAGGACGGCTGGAGTCAGGAAAACTGACTCGCTGTTTATCCTGGATGCACCCAACAAGCTGGGTGCTCCTGCTTCTAAGCAGACTATAGCGCGCTGGATTTGTAGCACTATTCAGCTTGCGCATTCTGCGGTGGACTACCGCAGCCTAAATCTGTAAAAGCCCATTCCACAAGGAAGGGGGCTCATCTTGGGCGGCTGCCCGAGGGGTCTCGGCTTTACAACTTGGCCGAGCTGCTACTTGGTCAGGGGCAAACACGTTTGCAAAATTCTACAAAATTGATACCCTGGCTGTGGAGGACCTTGAGTTCTCTCATTCGGTGCTGCAGAGTCATCCGCACTCTCCCGCCCGTTTGGGAGCTTTGGTATAATCCCCATGGTCCTTACGGAGTTCCCAGCATCCACTAGGACGTCAGAGAAAATAAGATTTTACTCACCGGTAAATCTATTTCTCGGGGGGCGTGGCTTGGCTGTATCCCTGAGCAGACGTGCTACAGCAGGGCTCCAGGGAATACAGCTTATAAACCCACTTTGCTGCAGCCAGAACCGGACTGGATCACCCCTGAGTGGGGTACTGATGCCAGGGAGTGCTTAGCTGTGAGACCCCGGGACGCTGCGGGACACCGCGGGCCGCTCCGGCGCCGCGGCCTACATCAGCCACTGAAGCCGGGGCCTTGAGTTTGACGACGGCCCGGCGGGAAGCTCCGGACTGGCGCACGGCCGCAACGGGACCCAGACGGCGCTCCACGGACACTCCTTGAACCCCCTGACCACCTGGGGACTTGCCACAGACCCTCAGGTACACTACAATAAAGGGGAAATCTGCCAAAAGCCCGCAGACTCCATACACAGACCTGCACCCTTCAGCCGATCACAGCAGCGGCGGCCATTTTGGATTCCAAGACACAGTGCACACAGGCAACACAGAGAAAGGGGCTCCTTTACTCACTCTTCCCCACTGAAAAAAGGAAGTACAGGCCTGATACTGCATGCTATAGTGCACTGCTCCTCCGCTAATATTGGGTCCCTGCCCCCCTTGGGGCTGCCACACAGTCGTTAGACCCTGCTGCTTCCACATCTGGTCGGCCCCCAGGAACGAAGTGCACACTTGAGATAGTGCGGTGCCCGACGGCTCGCAGGTACCTCGTGCCTCATACCTACGAATCGGCAGGACTAAGCCTTGATACCGCACGGTTACGATCAGCTCCTGTCGCTATCCATAATCTACATACGTCAATGACATTCCTAACCCCTACCGACACATATACCATACTTATTATTTACAGTAAATTTCTAAACCTGACCGCAGATTCCCCTGCAACTATGGGAAGACCCCTAGACACTCCTTGGAAGATGTGTCTGCTCGATTGATGTCGCCTTAAAGCCACGTGGGGGACTACTGCATGGCGATGGCCCGCGCTTTGTTATATTGCCGGAAATATGTGAAAGTATAATACTGCACCAACCTTCTTACAGACCGTTCTCATGGTGAGAGGCACGAGGAAACAAAAGGCCAAAACCAAGCCAGACGAAACTCCAAAATACGCGACGCGTCACTCATCGGACCTGCGTCAGTTTCTCACTCCACCAACCGCGGGCCATACTTCCACCCCAGCGACAGCGGATTCCTCGATTCTTCATATACCGAAGGGCGACATGTCGGTCTCCAAAGACGCACATTCCCCATGGACTTCCTCCTCATCTGCAGAAATTAGTGAAATTCTGTCTCACGTCAAGTCGCTTCCTACCAAACAAGACCTCTCCGCGTTAGAGACACGCTTACGCTCTACTATTAAACAGGAGGTGGCAACTCTACAACAGGACATATCTCAAGTCGCGGCCCGGGTGGATATATTGGAACGCCGCGAGACATCTGGCTTGGACACTCTAACTAAATTTCAAGAGGTGCTTACCCATCAGAGGAATGATATTGCCTTTCTCAGGTCACGTATCGAAGATATGGATAACCGCGGGAGGCGGAACAATATTAGGGTCAGAGGCCTCCCTGAGAGTGTCCAACAGGCTGATCTGACGTCTGCCCTTACCTCAATATTTGGAGAGCTTATTGATCTGGATTCGAATGAGACAATCATGTTTGATAGGGCACATCGAGCCCTCCGTCCTCGCGGTATACCATCAGACAAACCACGGGATGTGATCTGCAGACTCCACTATTATGCCCAAAAGGAGGAGATAATGAGAAAAGCCCGTCAACTGAATGATATCGATTTCCAGGGGGAAAAGATTCAATTATTTCCGGATCTCGCATGGTCGACATTGCAACAACGCCGTGCCTTAAAGCCTCTTACCGATTCCCTTCGGAAACAAGAGGTGAAATATAGATGGGGCTTCCCTTTCTCTCTCCAGGTCACCCACAATGGCAGATCGGTCATCCTCTCCAGACCTTCAGAGTTACCAGCCTTCCTCTTGACTTTGGGTTTGCAGCCAATATTGTTACCTGATTGGGACTCTTTTCACCACCAACCTGAAATACCAGAGGTGACTCCTCCAGATGACAGGTGGCAACAAGTGCGATCGCCGCGGGGAACTGGGACTGTGAGCGCACAATCTTCTGAGCCTCCATGACGGTGTTGTCTTGTTCTTTTGAGGCATAAAAGTTTTTGTCATTGCAGCCGCATAATTGGTTTCTTTTGCTCCTTTGTGCCGCAATGTGTTACTGATATATACAATCGGTTCTGTAATGGTTTTTCTAAATGATTGTTATGTTTTTGTTAGCTTGCGTTTCGATTATGTCTAGACTGCATTTTTGCTAACGATGCTAATACTTTCTTCATTCCTTAGTAATTTTTTGAGTACTGAATAGATTTCTAGACTCGTGGGCGGTCGCCTTCAGTGGCCCCCCGTAGGACCCCCTACATGCTGCATCCCCTGTCTCTTCGGGCTGGGAGCTGGCAAGACCCCGCTCCTGTCCCTATTGCAGCAACCTTTTTACTACCACTACGGTTAGCTATGTTTGGTATCATAGCACTTTGTGCTGTGGTTTTCCATATTACATTCTTTTTTATTTTTCTTGGTTATGTTTTGACTTTCTTCTTTTTCCTTGCTGTCCTTTTTTCTTCTTCTCCCTTTACTATGGTTGAGATGACTGATATAAATCTGTTTAGGTTTAGGCTATAATGAGTCACGGTGATTTACATGTTACTTCCCTCAATGTTAAGGGCTTAAATATTCCTGAGAAAAGGTCCAAACTTCTCAAATGGCTTAGAGATGAGAAAGTGGACGTTGCCTTTATTCAGGAAACTCATTTTAAGATTGGCCATGTACCGTCACTTAAATGTCATTATTATCCCCATGTCTTTATGACTAATAATCCCTCTGGTAAGACACTAGGTGTAGCTATTCTGTTTGCTCGTCACTTGCCTGTTCAAAATGTCACATCTCATAGACTAGTGGAGGGCAGGGGGTTGCTGGTAAAGTGTGATATCCATAATCAACGCTTTTCCTTTTTGACTGTATATGCTCCCAATATTAAGCAGCCTTCCTTCCTGACCTCGGTTCTGGAACTCGCCGAGCCTCTTATGGAGGGAGTGGTGGTGATGGGAGGCGACCTGAACTGGACTCTCGACCCTCTCCACGACTCATCTAAAAAGGTATCTCATAAACCGGAGAAGGAGTATAGGAGGGTGAGACACGCTTTGCTTGACCACCAGCTGATCGACACGTGGAGGCTGACACACCCTTCAGAGGTAGACTACTCTTTCTTTTCCCATCCCCATCAGACATATTCTAGGATTGACTACTTGTTTCTAAGCCACCGACACCTACACCTAATTTCGGACACCTCTATAGGACAGATTGTATGGTCCGATCATGCCCCTGTTAATCTCACGATACGCCTTCCATCAAGTCCACGGCGTCAATGGTCATGGCGTTTCAACGACACACTTTTACAAGATGAGATATGTCGCTCTCAAATAGGAGCGGCTATAGACTCCTATATTGGCGACAATGACCTAGACGATATATCTAAACTTTCGGTGTGGGAGGCACATAAATGTGTCCTGCGAGGGGTTTGCATTCAGATAGGCTCTCGATGCAAAAAGCAGAGGGAACAGCTCAGAGAGGATCTATTATTTAAAATAAAATCCTTAGAACTCTTACATAAGAAGTCCCACACTCCTCAACATTATGCAGATCTCGAGACAGCTAGGGCAGATTTGAACAGACTGCTTTCCGATAGAGTCAAGTTCTCCTACCGGAAATGTCGAAGCAGATATTATCAATGGGGCAATAAACCGGGGAAATTGTTAGCCAGGGCTCTTCGTGAACAACGTGCTATTACTTTTATTCATTGCGTTAAGGATGGTCGGGGGAAACCCCTCCACGAGACTCTCCACATAGCTAAAGCCTTCCAGGCTTATTACTCCGCCCTGTACAATCTTTCTGGGCCGTCTGGGAGGGCAGACAAGATTTCACACCAAACAGCCATAGCAGATTATTTAAACAGCATAGATTACCCTACTTTGTCAAGAGAAGATGCAGAGGGTTTGGACGCACCCTTCTCCCCTGAGGAGGTTTTAAAAGTCATCGAATCCTCCCCCAATGGCAAAAGTCCGGGCCCCGACGGGTACACTATTGCTTATTATAAGGCCTTTAAGGAGAAATTAACCCCCATTCTCACAAGAGCTTTTAACACCGTGTCGGAAAAATCACAGTTTGCTTCACAATCCCTAGAGGCACATATTACAGTTTTGCCCAAGGAGGGTAAAGACCCCAGCCTCTGCTCCAGTTACCGGCCGATCTCACTATTAAATTTAGATATAAAATTCTTCGCAAAGCTGATTGCAAATCGCCTTAAATTGCTGTTGCCAGATTTAATTCATGGAGACCAGGCGGGGTTTGTCTTGGGTCGGGAAGCCAGAGATAATACCTCTAAGGTGCTTAATATGATCTATTATGCCAACCAGGCCACATCCCCCTCAATTATACTGTCAACTGATGCTGAAAAAGCGTTTGATAGGGTGGATTGGGACTTTATGTCCGGCATCCTGAGGCACCTGGGGCTTGGCAACGCTTGTCTCCATAGAATTTTATCCCTCTACTCTACGCCGTTTGCCAAAATTAAGATTAATGGCTCCTTATCGGACCCCTTTACCATTTCCAATGGCACACGACAGGGATGCCCGTTATCCCCTTTACTTTTTGTCTTATGCATGGAAGCTTTAGCGAGAAGCATTAGGGCTAACCAAAATATCTCTGGGTTATTAGTAAGAGGACGCGAATACAAATTAGCTCTGTATGCCGATGATTTGCTTGCCCTAATTTCAAACCCGGTGACTTCTCTCCCAAATTTGATGCTAGAATTTGATAGGTTCGGAGCCCTTTCTAATTTTAAGATAAATTATTCCAAATCCATAGCAATGAACCTAACTACTTCCCCTGGCGTGCTGACGGGTCTGAAGGGTTCTTTCCCTTTTACCTGGCACGAACACAAAGTTAAGTACTTGGGGGTAATGCTATCTAACGATTTATCTAAAATATTTCCCTTAAATTTCGGCCCCTTGTTGAAAACACTCCGTTTAGACTTCCAGAAATGGAAGAAATTGCGTTTATCCTGGTTTGGTAGGATTAACGTGGTCAAAATGAACGCTCTCCCCAGGATTCTATTCTTTCTTCAAACCCTCCCTATATACATCCCTCCTCTGTGGTTCGGGGACGTTCAGAACCTCATTCGTACGTTTGTCTGGGGAGGTAAAGCTCCTAGATTTAAACATGACATTCTATTCCGGAGAGGACATCAAGGGGGACAACAACTCCCTCATATTCCCAGTTACTACCATGCTATACAATTAAATAGAGTTTTGGAATGGACAAGGGCCAAAGACTGTAAACAATGGGTGCTTTTGGAAGAGGGCTGTCTCCCACATTACATAGAAATAGTTCCATGGCTGCCCTCCCTCCCGAAAATCGCTCACCCTACGGTCACCCCCACGCTTAAAATATGGCACAAGCTCAGGTTAAAGACCCACATCTCTTCTAAGTGGTCCCCCTTGACTTCTTTTCTTCATAACCCCGAATTTGTTCCTGGACTCCACAGCCTGGCCTTTGCTTCTTGGGCTGAGGCAGGGCTTTTCAGGGTCGGTCAGCTGGTGAGTTCGGGTAGAGTGCGCTCATTCTCAGATGTTCAGTCTCTCTGGAAAATATCAAGCGTCGACTTTTGGAAGTTCCTTCAGGTTCATCATTTTCTAGCGTCCTCCAAGAATTTCTCTGACATAACTAGAGGTCTCACTAATTTCGAAAAACTATGCGTTTCCACTTGCTCCCCTACACATACCATCTCCCAAATTTATGCGTTTATTGTGGAGGACCTGTTTTCCCAACCCCCTGCCTTCATGACTTCTTGGGAAAAGGAAATGCGAGGGATAGACTCTCAGGCCAATTGGGACACTATATTTCGTAATGCTCAGGCAAGCTCTCTATGTTTGTCGACGAAGGAAACGGTATATAAGCTTATATATAGATGGTACAGGACTCCCCGTGTCCTTAATAAAATGTTTCCTACCCTATCGAATCTCTGTTGGAGGTGTAAGGGGGCTCCAGGGAGCTTTTTACACATCTGGTGGGACTGCCCTTTTATAATTCCTTTCTGGAAAGACGTTTTTAGATGCTCCGAGCTGATAGTGGGAGATGTGATACCCAGGGGGCCTGAGTTTTGGCTCTTTAATCTTACCTCAGCAAGTGCACATTCTTATAAGTGCTCACTTCTGAGACACCTTAGCAACGCTGCAAGGGCCGTGATACCGGCTCTCTGGAGGTCCACCTCCCCACCCTCGATCAAACAATGGTTTAACAAGATTACATACTTTTTAGACATGGAAGACCTTATATCCTTCTCGATGGGAAGAACCACTGACTTTACCGCTACCTGGTTTCCGTGGTTTGACTTCATGGAGTCTCCGATATACAGGTCCTATATGGTAACTTAATCATCCCCGTATAAAACTCTAGACCTAAAACTTCATCTCAACTGACTTTTTCTGTATTCTCTTCCTCTTCATATTTCTCACTTTCTTTCTTTTTCTACTCTCTTTTTCCTTTTCTACATTTCTCATAATTAATGCTTTATAATGTCTGTATTTCTTTATATATATTTTGATTGAAGAACAGTCAACTTTTCTATCTGTCCTACTATGTTTAAAACAAAGTCAATAAGACGGTACGACCAGATATGTTTTCTTTTGTTTATTTTGGATTCTATTGTTTGAAAATGTTGTACTACTGTTATATCTACAGCTTTAATAAAAACAGATTAAAGAAAAAAAAATCTATTTCTCGTAGTCCGTAGTGGATGCTGGGCGCCCATCCCTAGTGCGGATTGTCTGCAATACTTGTACAAAGTTATTGTTACAAAAATCGGGTTGTTATGGCGAGCCATCTGTTCAGAGGCTCCATTTGTTATCATACTGTTAACCGGGGTACCTATCACGAGTTGTATGGTGTGATTGGTGTAGCTGGTATGAGTCTTACCCGGGATTCAAAATCCTTCCTTATTGTGTCAGCTCTTCCGGGCACAGTGTCCTAACTGAGGCTTGGAGGAGGGTCATAGGGGGAGGAGCCAGTGCACACCAGATAGTTCTAAATCTTTCTTTAGATGTGCCCAGTCTCCTGCGGAGCCGTCTATTCCCCATGGTCCTTACGGAGTGCCCAGCATCCACTACGGACTACGAGAAATAGATTTACCGGTGAGTAAAATCTTATTATCCTGCCGTAAGGTTAAGTCATACTGTAGATTCCGGGTAAAGTTCCCTGAACTATGCACTTACCACCCGTAATAAGCCTAGAGGGTGCACTTAATGCAGATTTCTGTTTGCATCCTCCTGAGGTGCAAGCAGAAATCCACATTAAGTGAACCCTCAGGGCTCACCGTGACCAGTAATTAAATAGGTCTGGGCACTTAACCCGGCTGCTAAAATTCTGTCTGTCCTTGTCATGTTGACATTGGCATGATGGAGAAGCAGATTCTGTACTGAAAATTAGATGAACCAATCCAAGATTACCTTTCACTAGTTTGACTACACTATTTTCTGGCATCTGGTTGCTGTAGACTACAATACATGGGGCCAAATGTAATAGAGTGAAAGTTTCAAAAAGTGAGAGATTTGGTAAGGTTTTGCAGTTTTTTTTTTAAAAAGTGCCAATCATTTACACAGCAAGATCAACCTGAAAAACCTTACCAAATCTCTCACTTTCTGAAACTCTCATAGGCCCTACACACTGGGCGATAATACTCAAAGATATGAATGATCTCGTTCATTAATGAATGAGATACCGTACATATCTTTGAGTGTGGAGGCACCAGCGATGAACGATGCGCTGCCCCGCGCTCGTTCATCGCTGGTGCCCCGTCGCCTATGCATGCAGGCCAATATGGACGGTCTCGTCCATATTTGCCTGCACTTCTATGGAGCCGGGTGACGGGGGGAGCGAAGAAACTTCACTTCCCCCGTCACTGCCCCCCCCCGCCGCCGGGTCGCTCGTCGGCCGTATCCGCCGTCGGGCAGCTCAGTGGCGGATCGCTCAGTGTGTAGGGCCCATAACTCTATTACATTTGGCCTATGGTCTTTTGCACTATATATGAAAAAAGTACATTGTTTGTATAAGAACTGCTATCAGAATCTTAGTATAATAATTGCTTCCTGTACTTGCATCTATGTGATTGCGGTCTACAGAACCTCTTTGCAAAGTTAATTTAGATCCAGTGTTCAGCTCTGATTCTTGTGACCAGAAAGAAACACTGCATCCAAATGGTAATTGGATAATTGAAAACGCATGGAAACTTCATTCTTACATGTTTTTATAGCAGGGGTCTGTAATGAGCACCTGGGGAAAGCACGAAATACCTAAATGTGTCAGTGGCCAGTCTAGAAATAACCAGAGAGCAGCAATTTTTAGATTTGTTTTCATACATTTGAGACGTCTACTGTCTTATTGGGCCATGTGCTGTTCATCAACCCAGCCGATATAAACCGCTATACACTAGGGTGCGACACAAGAAATACAAAGCTGCAAATCATCTTTGTTTCTGATACTTGGGAATGTGTCAACGAAATTAAATCAAGGTAGGGGTCAAGCATATTTGTTTTATTTACTCTTTTGTCCATGAATAAAAATGCTGTGTTTCCATTTCCAGTGGCTGATTATTAGAAATGCCTTTTGTTCTTGTTGGCAAAAATAAAAAGCCATAAATAATATAAATGGACTTCACAATATGATTATTTTTCCAGGATAGGGATGCCATTACATGAAACAATTGTAGAGTTTAAGAAGCAAACTACAGTAATTTACATTGCATAATTTAAACGGGATACAGGTGGTCATGTGACCAACGCCGGACTCCCGAAACCACACTGAATCCCGAAGGACAGGGGAGGGGTAAAATGCCTGTTAGCATTCTCATGGTCAGGATGCCGGTGTTGGTCATGTGATGCGATGTGTAAGGCAGCTATATGTACTGTGCATTGCCAGACAGTTCTCTGAATGGGGAAGCATTCAATATGGCGGCTGTCGGGATCCTGCCGCTCAGCAAACCGACGCTGGGATCCCGACAGCCGACATACTGGCAACTATTCTCTCTTGGGGTGTTCACGACACCCCTAGAGGGAGAATAAATAGTATGGCGCGCATAGCGTGCCACTGTGCCTGCAGCGAGCCCGCAAGGGGCTTTTTTACGCTTGCCCTGCTGCTGGCATGCCAGCGCTCATGATCCCGGCGCCGGGATCCCAAGCGTCTGTATAACACAGTACACCCCTCTGAATGCACTTTCATTTCGTTCAGGTCTTTTTTTAGATACTCTAGAATTTGTATGTGTTAGGTTCGATTTAATCAGCTGCAGATTACTTGCCACCGCACTTGCGGTGCCTCCAGACTTGCAGATTTTTGTTACACAAGTCCAGGGCAAAGATGGACCTCTAGGGAGGTGAGTTGTGGTGCCGTTTGCAGCATCTCCATGTCTCCTTATGGGATTGTACTGGGGTAAGTCACATTTATAGGGTTTGATGTGCAGATCTCACTCTTCAACACTGTGCAAAGTGAACAGATCCTAAAGACTAATTAAACGACTCAATCAACACCTCTAATGTAACTGGGATACTTCTAAACCTTTTGGGAAGCATAGCTGTCAATCATGGGTGGTCTTCAGTATGCCGGTGGTCGGGCTCCCGGCGACCAGCATACCGGCGCCGGGAGCCCGACAGCCGGCATACCGACACTTATTCTCCCTCGTGGGGGTCCACAACCCCCCTGGAGGGAGAATAAAATAGTTGGCGCGCGTAGCGCGCCACCGTGCCCCTAGCATGGTGAGCGCAGCGAGCCCGCAAGGGGCTCATTTGCGCTCGCCACACTGTCGGTAAGCCGGCGGTCGGGCTCCCGGCGCCGGTATGCTGGTCGCCGGGAGCCCGACCGCCGGCATATCGTAGTGAACCCGTCAATCACAACTATGCTTTTTGAAGCCAGGTGCTGCTTGGTAGATTTTATTATTTACAAGTCTTAAGGGCTGTTCGTGTTTTATGATAGACGTGTGACCTCATGAGAAACGTTCTTATCATACCCTCCAACTGTACCTTTTTAGCAGGTACAGTACCTTCTTTTTTTTTTATGGTCTCTACCGATTTTTGACTCTCCAAACTTCCATTGAAAGTATGGGAAAAGTTTACCCTTGGTCACGCGCACTTTTTTTTGTACCGATTTTTATGTGTAAATTGTTGGAGGGTATGTCTTGTTACCAGTAAGGCAATAGGTGTTCTCGGATATAGCATGTTTATTTTATTTTGACATATTTCCATTTTTTTCTAAATTTGAGTTACTCTCATTTTTATTTTTACAGATAGGTTCTCCCTCCCCCCATCCATCCCTCTCTTTTTTTTTTCTTCCTTTTGGGCAAATGTAATGCTCTAACATAGCTACATAACATCCCAAATCGCACACTTGAGACACAATGGGGTCAATTCAATCTGCCAACAGCTGAATAGCGCCGGGAATTAGCTCCTGGCACTATTCAGTACAGCGCCATGTGACACTTAATTGTCATGATTTCCTCTCGCACCCCCGGGGGGGGGGGGGACGACAAGCAGAAATACGACAAAAGTGCTGGTGCGCGGCCGGCACAAGGCAGATTCTGTCGGGAATCAGCATTGCGCCATGCAGTTAAGTCGGAGAATGCCCGTTCTCCCGACAAATCAACCTGTTAAGAGCGGGAGAACGGGCATTCGCCGACTTAACGAGCAGAATTGAATAGCGACGGGAGCTAATTCCCGGCGCTATTCAACTGTCGGCAAATTGAATTGACCCCAATAGTAATATTTAAGGAAAACATTTTTTTTTTTGTCATTGTAAGTTTGTTTTTGTTACTTTTTATTTATTTATTTGTTTATTTATTTATTTATTTAAACATGATTACCATAGTAGCTGACATATGCTTTGTTTTGTAACTTAATGCAAGTGTTTTATTGGTGTACAGTGTTAGTAATGTTATTTATATAGTACTTTTCTACCAGTTGTACTTAAAGCACTTTTTGTTTGCAGAATAAAACCTTATAATCAAATTAAATACACAAAAAATTAAGAGTGCAGAAAAGAGAATAAAGACTTGTGTGTTATAAATGTAGAGGTGCCTTAAGCAAATGCTTTTACCCAAAGCCTTGAGTCTGTTTCTATAGTGAATTCTCTCGGACTGTGCGATGCAGAGAGTAAAAGCCCCAAATGCATTATGGGAGATTCTAGGTATTGATGAAAGTCCTCACCTGCAGATGGAAATGAGAAAGTTGGATTATAGGGAACCAGAAGCTGCTTCAATTATCAGGGACCCAAATTATCTAGGGCTTTAAATGTCAATAAGGTAATCTTGGGAGTGATGTACTGTCTTACTGGAGGAATGGAGAAGAGGTGTTATGTGGTGTTAAGAGCTTGTTGGATCTAAAAGCTGGCGATAGAGGGTGGGGGGTGTTCAATTTAAAGAATTTTTAATTTAGATTGAACTGCATATAAGTCATTCAAAGTGTGTTGTAATACATTGAAACAGAACTGTAGATTGTATGTTCCCTACAACCAGTGTTATCCAGTTTATTTGGAAATCTAATAGTACATTGTTGTACTGTGTGTAAGAAGATTATAATGGCGTTAAAACGGATTGGGGTCGGGTGATTGGCAGTCGGGATCCTGGCGGTCAGGATGCTGGCAGGGGGACAGGCGCAATGATGCTCCTTACGGGCTCGCTGTGCTTGCCACGGGTTCTATTCCCATTCTATGGGTGTCATGGACACCCATAAGTGGGAATAGCCCTGGGCTTCCTGGCGGTCGAAATCCCGGCTGACCACCGGGATCCCGACTGCCGGTCACTTGATTACATCCCGTTAAAACATTTATACAACTAACAGCTAATTGCGTTGTAAAGATTATAACTGGCAGAATGTTGCAGCTATCTCGTCTACAGTATTGGGCATTATGCTGGAGGAGTAACTGTATTTATTATTATTTATTACCAGTTATTTATATAGCGCACACATATTCCGCAGCGCTTTACAGATAATATTTGGTCAGTCACATCAGTCTCTGCCCCAGTGGAGCTTACACTCTATATTCCCTATCACATGTACACGCACACACATTCACGCTAGGGTTAATTTTGTTGGGAGCCAATTAACCTAGTATATTTTTGGATTGTGGGAGGAAACCGGAGTACCCGGAGGAAACCCACACAAGTACGGGGAGAATATACAAACTCCACACAGGGCTATAGGAATTAAACCCCTGACCTCAGTGCTGTGAGGCATTAATGCTAACCATTACACCATCCGTATGACCAATACTAGCCTTTGTTTAGCGTATGCGCTGTGTGGGTACTGTTAGGCAGTCTGCATTCCATTGAGAAGCTAAGGGGCAGATGTATTAAACCTTGGAGAGTGATAAAGTACTAACCACTCAGTTCCTAACTGCCATGTTACAGGCTTTGGCCCAGATTTATCAAGCTTTGGAGAGTGATAAATTGCAGGGATAAAGTACCAACCAATCGGCTCTTGTCATTTTTCAAACACGGCCTGTAACATGACAGGAGCTGATTGGCTAGTACTTAATCACCGTGCAATTTATTCTCTCTAAGGCAGGGGTGGGGAACCTTTTTTCTACCAAGGGCCATTTGGATATTTAGATAATCCTTTGGGGGCCATACAAAAATTATCAACTTAAAAATGACACTGCCCTCCAGTAGTTATGCCCCTTAGTGGTACTGAGTGCGTGCGCCAAAAAACAAGTGTGGCCAATTTAAAATGGGACGTGATACACATAAGCCGCAAATAGTGCAGTGCCAGGTACACAAATGCCCCCACAGTGCCAGGTACACAAATGCCCCACTGTGCTGCTCACCGCTGCTGCTGCTGTGTGTGTGTGTCAGGGGAGGAGAGCGCAGCGTGCGCCTCTCCTGCCCCTTAGTGCACTGCTCAGTTCGGCGGTATGTCTCAGCTGTCGGGGACCAGGCAGGGAGGAGAGCGCAGCTATGTCGTGTGGCGGCGTGTAGGTCCTCCAAACCAGCCGCTGGTTCGTGAGCCAATCAGAGCTCGCGGACCAGCAGCGACTGCTCCTGATTGGTTGCCAGTTTGCAAGCTCTGATTGGCTCATGAACCGGCGGCTAATTTGAGATCCTACCCGCCACTGCCGCCGGACATAGCTGCGCTCTCATCCCTGCCCTGACAGCTGAGACACGCCGCTGCCGGACTGAGGGGCGGCGTGTCTTGCTGACACACCGCAGCGGGTGGGCCGGAACAAACGGCTTTGCGGGAATTATACAGCCCGCGGGCCAGAGGTTCCCCACCCCTGCTCTAAGAGTTCATAAATCTGGGCTTTTTTTAAAAAAAATTACAGCTGATTGGCAATGTATCTTTTTCCATTTTAGGACTCTCCTAGGCTTAGTACATTTTCCCCTAAGTTCTACAATATTAGTCTATAGATCTATTTTAAAAACCATCTGTTACAAAATGTAGCCGTATTTCATTGTATGCTTATATAAATACATTTATACCCTGCCTAAAGAATGTTGCGTAAACTTGGTACTTTGAATCCAGCATCTGAGAATTGGGATATGTTGGGGGAGGGATAGTTTATTTTTCTTATTGTCTTTCTTCTAAATTTGTGTGTGCTTGGAAATGAAATCTGTAACTCGTTAGTTCTAAAGGAAACAGCCAGAAGGAAAGTGTGTTTGATGTGCAGGATTTACAGTTCAAAGGTCATTGCTTTGATTGTGTCTTGTAGCTCAATAAAAAAAGACTGAGTTCTGTTTCTTTATTTGCTGTTTGTCACTTTGAAAAGAATTTCAGACCTGGGTGAAACTATTCACTGTTTAGGGCCCCATACACTACAGCGATATGTCTGAGGCTGAAGTCGGAGGCGATTTCCCTTTAACTCTCCCGGGAACTTCCTGGGGAGTGGTTCCATATGATTTGGTACATTTTGCATGTGATATATCGTATGCGATCCCAGCGGGAACCGACATATCACGAGTGCAGCACTAACGATCTAGGGGAGCCGATCCGACCCTCACGGGAACGTGGATCAGATCGGAAACACCTCCAAAATGCCCGATTTCACCCGATATATCGGCCCGAATGGCCGAAATTGGATGAAATTGGGCATTATCGTTCTAGTGTATGGGGCCTTTTTGTCTAGATTGTCAGCTCTTGAGTTTAGATATTCTCTTTCCATTTTTGTACTGTCAATTTTATATTTAATCCTTTGAGATGCAGATTAGTAGTTTAACCCAACTGATCAGATCAGTGATCCTCATTAGGGGGGAGATGTGTCAAACCTTGGAGAGTGCTACATGTAGCGAGATATAGTACCATTCAGCTTCTGTCTTTTTACAGACTGTTTGTAAAATGACAGAAACTGATCGGTTGGTACTTTATCACTCTCCACTTTATCTCTCTCAATTGTTTCATATATATCACCCCCCTAGGAGAGTCGGGGCCTGATTCTGAGGTGGGAGTAAAGCAAAAAAAGAGCAAGTCAATTTGCACTTTGGCAAAATCATGTTGTAATGCAAGAGGTGCAAATAAGTATTTTTATTTATTTTTTGTATGCCGGGTAAATACTGGCTGCTTTTTGCATGCAGCCCGCAAATACTGGACAGCTGTATTTTTACTCTGCAATTTAGATGAGTTTGTGCTTGCCCTTCTCAAATTTAAATCACTCTGCACATGTTACATCTGCCCCACCTGCAGTGCAGCATAGTTTTGCCAAGGCGCACAGTTACTTGTTCTATCTTTGCTTTATTCCCACCTTCAGACGCAGGCCCTCCATGAAGTCCTCGACTAACCAGGTAACAGGAAGTGCTTTGTGTCTTGATGTATTGTTTCCATACAATGCTGCCTTGTATACAGACCTGACCACATTTGTCATGTGCACCAGCCTAAAAAATAGATTTCAATCAGATGTTTATCGTTGATCACCTATGTGATGTCCACAGTGGCAGTTACTGCAGACAGTGACCCATCTGACTGCATATACAATGTCCTGACCGCGGATAATGGGGGTAATTCTGATCTGACTGTAAATGTGCTAAATCTACGATCATTTACTCAGACATGCGGGGAAACGCCCAGTACAGGGCTAGTCCGCCCCGCATGTCTGGCTCTGCCCCCCCTTCTGCTTATGCACCCGGCGAGTAGCTTCCTTCCTGCGCGCTGGCATGGGGCTACTCGCCGTGTCCCGGGTCGCAGCGACTGCGTGTGACCGTTGGCCGCCCCCGCAATGGTCCGGACACGCCTGCGTTGACCGCGCCCCGCCAATGGCATTCTAACGCCGTTGAAACACCCCTTCCCGCCATGCGACCGCCTTTGCCTGTCAATCAAGTAGAGGCGATCGCAGCCCAGAGATGCTGTTAGCATCTAACTGGGCTCCTGGGGTGCGCATGTGCTCCACCAAGGGATTCGGACTGCGATCGCTGCCACTGCAGTGATCCAGTCTGAATTACCCCCTATGCTGGATCTTTGGCCATCTGATATTAGCTTTAAGATCATTTCATTCATCTGGATCACTGTAGAAATGGAATCTGCAATTTGGCTTTGCACGTGTGACAAATTGTACATGCATCGTCTGTCCAGTGATAAGGCCAAATGACCATGGGGTCTATTTACTAAGCCTTGGATAGAGATAAAGTACCAGCCAATCATTTCGGTTTGAAAAATGACAGTTAGTAGCCCATTGGCTGGTACTTTATCTTCATCCACTTTATCTCCATCCAAGGCTTCGTAAATAGCCCCCCCATATCTTGCTGTGTATGGGGCTTGAGATTCTAACAAATCTGGATACTGACATCCTACAGCCTACGAGAAGAGATTATTTTAATGGTCAATTTAAGCAACGTATAAATCTTTGTTTCACTCTGTAAATGTTTATACTTCCTGTTTGATTGGGTTGTGTATGTTGGTTATCTTCTTTTAGCCTATGACTCATCCATGCCTCTGAAAATAGCAAACGTTTCAGTACATGAGAGCGAAATGTTTATTTTTGAGCAGAAATTATTTAGATCTTCTGAGAGAGCCAGAATGGAGCCCTCGGGAGCTATTTCAGACTGGGATGTGGAGATATTCTTGTTGAACAATTTATCCTGACGCCAGTCGTCATCCCAAAGTTTTTCAAGTCGGCAACCAGAGATTTTGGGGTGGGACAGTTTTGGAATATGGAGTCGGTAAGGAGGCAAGCAGCTGCTGTGTTACTGTAGCACAACCCCAGCTGCTACATGACTGACGTTCTAGTAGCAGAGAGAAGAAAACGTATTTCTTTGTGTCTTTCTTTCGTACAAACTGAAAGATAGGCTGCTACTGTGGTCAGGACTTGGCCTGTGTGAGCACAGATGTTATGGAGAGTAAAGAATAAAAGTATTTTCCTGTGTGTAATGAGGAACAGCTGCAAATCATTGCTTTCCACACAGGGGACCCGTGGTGTCAGGTATGGTTATGGTTCATGAAACAATCATCTTGACTGTTTTCATTTTATTCTAGGCCGAAATTTAAACCCATCTAGTGAGGAAGAGACCATTTCTTATCCTATCATTGGGGCTACCAAGTTTTTTTCTAGAGCATAGTGCTAATATGCCATGCTTCAACAATATCTTGTGGTTGGAAATGAAAAAGCGCCCACCGTAGACACTCTGTGCAAGCGCCCACCGTAGACACTCTGTGCAAGCGCCCACCGTAGACACTCTGTGCAAGCGCCCACCGTAGACACTCTGTGCAAGCGCCCACCGTAGACACTCTGTGCAAGCGGCCAGTTTGTGAACTGAACCCATATCCTTAAGTTTGAGCGTAATAAATTACTGTTTTAAAACTTGTGCTATCGCAGCAGCGTGAGGCAGGTGTGTAGGTAAATGGTAGCTAGAAGCTGACAACAACGTCTCCCTCTCCCCTCTTTAGAAGGCTTGGTGCACCTCCCCCTAATGCCGATGACATTCTCATGAATTTCAGAAGGTAATGGAAGTTGTAGCTTAACAACTGAAGAAGAGTTGCAGCGTTCAGAGGTTTCACTTTCGACGTATTAATAAAATAAGTCAGTGTTCACATTCTTAGTCTGGCAATTGCCCTGGTTTGTGTCTTTTCTTGAAAATTTTTTTTTGAATCTAAAGCTGGGTACACGCTATGCCTCCGGATCCACCGACAGCCGCCGATTTGGTGAGCATACACTCTTACCAATTGGTCGCTTGTTATGTCTGCAGACATCACAACTGGGCGTACATTTGAATTTGCCTGCCCAGCTGTGACGTCATTATTGTAATACAGCAGAATTGGATGACCGTATAACATTTACTGGATCTTTGCATGTATACACACAGGCAACAACAGATATACAAAGCTTATACCCCTTTCACACTACACAAATAACCTGGTATTGACTCTGTATATTGCCAGGTCGACGTGGGTCGCTGTGCAGTGTTTAAGGGGTCACTCCCGAATTCCCGGGTCGCCTGACCTGGTATTTCAACCCGATAATGAAGAAGGGTTATTCCCGGGTCAGGTGCAGTGTGAACAGGTTGCCAGAACGATGACACCCAAGACCTGTTCACTCTATAGGCAGAGATGGCGTGGAGATGATCTCATCTCCCAGCGCTGCTTCCGCACCCGCCCTCGATGCCGCCTCTGCCCCCGCCCCCAATGGCTTCCCGACTCTGCATATTGAAAGGACCCATTTCCAAATCCCAGGGTGCGACCCGGCATTGCGATCTGAAAGCGGTAACACACACATAACGGAAAGGGGGATAGATACAGTATGTACAGAGATATGTAAGCTGACAGCATTGGTCTTTTAAATTCAAATGTTTCAGTGTTTCTTGCCCCCAATGTAACTAAAAATGAAGGCGAGCGCACAAAAATGGGCATGGCCTTGTGCCAGTTAGGCTACGACCCATTTTTGGGCGCGTGCATTATAGTCTCTTTGGCTTGACTTAAGATATTTTTAGGCTCTTTGCCTCTGACTTGTTGGCCACCCCTGTTCTAGACTGTCCAAAATGAGTTGCCTGCACAGTCTATTATCCTTGCGATACCAACCCCACTGGAGTGCGCATCGGAATCGAATCGGTATCACAAGCTGGTCAACACCTTGCGTCAAAATCGCAAGGTAATATCGCACCGTGTTTACACACCTTTACTCTCTCCAAAGCTTAGTACATAGGGGGTAATTCAGAGTTGATCGCAGCAGCAAATTTGTTAGCAGTTGGGCAAAACCATGTGCACTGAAGGAGGGGCAGATGTAACATGTGCAGAGATAGTTAGTTAGATTTGGGTGCGTTATATTGTTTCTGTGCAGGGTAAATACTGGCTGCTTTATTTTTACACTGCAATTTAGATTTCAGTTTGAACACACCCCACCCACATCTAACTTTCTGCACATGTTATATCTGCCTCACCTGCAGTGCACATGGGGCCTAATTCAGACCTGGTCGCACGCAGGCTATTTTTTGCACTGCTGCGACCAGGTAATCGCTGCCTACAGGGGAGGGGGTTAGGGCTTTGCAGGGCTGCGTTCGGCTGTGCAGTACAAACAAAAGTTTGTACAGTTTCTGCACTTACCAGGACTTCCTCACCCGTTGTGATGATCCAGGAAGAAGCTGACGTCAGAATCCATCTCTGGAAATGGCCGGGCACGCCTGCGTTTTTCCGACCACTCCCAGAAACTGGTGAGTTGCCGCCCACGAACGCCTTCTGTCTGTCAATCTTCTTGCGATCGCTTTTTTCGTTCCTTTCATCGCTGCCCGGCAACACGCCTGAGCATTGCGTCCCGTATGCATGCGCTGTTCAGACCCGATCGCACGGCTGCAAAAAAACTGCAGCGTGCGATCGTGTCTGTATGACCCCCATGGTTTTGCCCAACTGCTAACAAATGTGCTGCTGCGATTAACTCTGAATTAGGCCCATAGACACCACAGCCTGTAACATGGCTGTTAGGAACGGATTGGTTGGTACTTTTTTCTCTGTCCACTTTATCTCTCACCAAGGCTTAGTACATAGACCCCTGTGTTTGAAAAACAACAGTTAGGAGCTGGTTGGTTGATACTTTATCTCTGTCCATTTGATTGCTGAGAGCTTTGTAGGTTAAGGCTAGGAGGTTTTTGAACTGTATTTCATGCATTATAAGGAGCCCGTGTAAAGGCCGGGAAGGGAAACTGTCATTAGGTCGACAGCACTTAGGTCGGCAGTCATTATGTCGACCACTATTGGTCAACATGGGCACCAGGTTGACTTGGTCATTAGGTTGACATGAGTTTTCCACATTTTTTTTTTCTTCCCATTTTTTGACCTTTTTCATACTTTACAATCCACGTGGCCTACGATTGGGAACGGTAACCTGTGCCGAGCACAAGAGCAGTAGCAGAGCGAGGCACCTTGCCTGTAGCATGGCGAGCCATGCGAGGGGACACAGTGCACTAATTGGGGTTCCCCGTCACTTTACGAAGAAAACGACACCACAAAAAGTAAAAAAACAACAACTCATGTCGACCTTTTTCCATGTTGACATTGTTCATGTCGACTTAATGACCATGTCGGCCTAATGCATGTCGACCAATAGTGGTCAACCTAATGACTGTCGACCTAAGTGTGGTCGACCTAATGACCCATACCCGGCCGGGAATGGGAATTTCCGATCAGTGCAGACTACAACTGAGTTTGTTGTAGTTCTGTAGCTAGAACATGGGGGGTCATGCCGAGTTGATCGCAGCCCTACAAAATTTTGCAGGGCTACGATCATGTCCATAGACATGCGGAGGAACGCCCAGCACAGGGCTATCCCGCCCCGCATGTCCGTGCCGGCACCCCTCCCGCAGAAGTGTAGAGGCATTGCACAGCGGCGATGCTTTTGCACTTTAGGAGTAGCTCCCAGCCAGCGCAGCTTTAGCGTGCTGGCCGGGAGCTACTTGTTGCTCCTCGGCCCGCAGCGGCTGCGTGTGACGTCACACAGCCGCTGCGGACCGCCCACCGCACGGTCCGGCCACGCCTGCGTTGGCCGGACCGTGCCCACGAAACTGCGGCCAAACGGTGCTGTTTCGTCTCCCCCCGCCCAGCGACCGCCTCTGCCTGTCAGGCAGGCAGAGGCGATCGTACTGCATCGACGGCCTTTGGCTGCCTGGCATGCGCTGGCGCACTGCGGCGCTGGAGCATGCGCAGTTCTGACCCGATCACACCGCTGCGGTAAACTGCAGCGTGCGATCGGGTCAGAATGACCCCCATCATCCGAACAGGCACAAGTATTTTAGTTGTATCATAAGATATTGATTGGAAAATAATACATATATTTAAAACTGAAATTGGCAGACATTTGTCAAATAATAAATGTAAAGTGTGAATGAGACAGCAGAGTAAAAAAATTACTTTTTAATTTTTATTTTTTTGGGTTTCCTGTACCAAAACTACTTTTAAACAATGGGCTTGGGGAGCTGGTCCAGCTGGAATTGTGCTAAGGTACATACACACTAGGCAATACGCTCCATGGGGGTAATTCAGAGTTGATCACAGCAGGATTTTTGTTAGCAGATGGGCAAAACCATGTGCACTGCAGGGGGGGGGGGGGGGGGGGATGGGGGGGGCAGATATAACATGTGCAGAGAGAGTTAGATTTAGGTGGGTTATTTTGTTTCTGTGCAGGGCAAATACGGGCTGCTTTATTTTTACACTGCAATTTAGATTGCAGATTGAACACACCCCACCCAAATCTAACTCTCTCTGCACATGTTATATCTGCCTCCCCTGCAGTGCACATGGTTTTGCCCAACTGCTAACAAAAATCCTGCTGCAATCAACTCAGAATTACCCCCATGAGCGATATTGCCTAGTGTTTTCCCTACCATCCCCGGCGGCCGATTTACTGTGTACACACGGAATCAATAGCACAAGCCATATCGTTCAGTGATGTCTCGCCCTGGCCGGCCCGTACATGCAGTCTTAGACGATAAGTCCAAATTGAGTCACATGCACAGACTACAGAGGGGTCCGATAACGATGCGAGGGAGTGCTCATCGTTCGTAGCCTACACACTGGGTGATATTGCAAACAATATCGCTCAGAAGGGTGAAAATGAGCGATATCGTTTTAAAATATTGCATAATATGTACAGCCTTAACTGTAGTTGTGATCTCGGGCAGGGCAACAGATGCCCAGTTCCGTTGTATCCATGACTATTTTATCCCATACATGGCAGAGACGATAACCACGAGAACACAATCCAGTAAAAAAATATAAATTTGAGTGTTCTAAGCATAAATTTGGTACTAGAAACCATAATGGTGAATAAGCGGTGTTATACCATATGTAATGATGATGAAGAAGAAGAAGTAGAAGGGTCACAACGGGGAGATTTATCAAAGCTTAGAAAGAGAGAAAGTACCAACCAATCAGCTCCTAACTGTCTGTCTGTGTTTGAAAAATATCAGTAAGGATTTTGCAGTTTATTTGTAAGGGGAGTGTTCCATGGTTTTGTTAATGTGATACAGACATACTTGGGTAATAGTGGATAATTTATCCAGGGGAGATGTGATTTGTGCCAGAGTAGTATTTTGCAACGATAAGGGTCAGAATAGAGAGATGAGGTTGAAAATTATCAGATGTTGTAGGTCTTTATTGTAACTATCCCTGTGCAAATATTTAGGCTTCCCAACAGGAGGGGATGCATGATTAGAAGAGGTTGCTATGGTGTACAGAGGGTGATCGGACACTATAGAAAAGCAGAGTTTAAAAATTAGATATAGCGGAGGCGAATAAAGACTTGGTGAGGTGTGAGATGGTCCTGATGGGTGGCAGTTGTGCAAGGCCAAAAGAAGAGGCGAGCAGCTTGGTGGCAGTAGAATTGTCTGTATCAGTGGTGATTACTTAAAGTAGATCAGTGACGTAGAATGGATGGTGCCAGGAAGAGAAATGATCCAGTAGTCAAGAGGCAGATCAGGAGGTCTGTAGAATAGAGTAAACCAAAATTCGGTGGACTTTGAGATGATAGTGAGGTGAGGCACAAGATTGGTGGTGTGGAAGTAACAGGACCGTAAGATGCCCATCCCACCACCCTGTTTGAGTGGTATTTCTAAAGGTGCATACACACTAGGTGCATACACAATATCTGCACGATGTGCACGATTCGGACACATCGACTGCGATATCCAGTGTGTTGGACTATTTCCCGGACTACGCTCACCCGCGTGTCATCAGTGACATCCTCCGGTGGGAGGTCCCACGTGTAACATAGCCAACGAGTATGGCCCCCGCTTAGCACCGCTGTGTGCAGCGTGGGCCTCCTCCGACATTGTACCCATTGTAGAAACGCCAATGAGTCGGAGAGATACCAGTGTTCTAAAAATGCCCCCTTTTGCCAAGCACAAAAATCTCCTTCCTCTAAATACACAAAGAAGCAGTCTCTCCTAATTGTGCTTAAATAGCCAGCAGTGGTGAGTGACGTTCCTCCTGCTCTGATGGTAGCGGACTATAACTTTTTTGCTATTGGCGACATTAGTGTATATTCCCATTAGCAGCGTGAGTAGTGAGTCTGCAAGTAGACAGAAGAGACCATCTCGTTGAGCCATTTAATGCTGTGAGAACTGGTGTATCTCCAACTGTGGAAAAGGCCCAAGGCTTCTAGTAGAGCAGCAAGAGGGGAACTGTCTGTAGGTTTGAGCGATGTTTCTGTCAGGAAGATTTCAGATCTAGACACACTGAACCTACATTCCATAGAGCACACACTATAGCGGTGGTGTTAAAGCTTGGGAAAGACTAATTAGGGTGGGATTTGTGGTGAGGTTTGTGCTTGGAACTGTAAAAGGTGGCAACGTGTTCGTATGAAGTAGCGCAGTTCATGATGACAGAGTATGAGAGATGAGGAGTGCAGATGTTGGGCCTGATTCAAAGTTAGAAGCAATTTACACCTTGGGAAACCATGTCGCTCCGCAGCTGGGGCAGATTATTTATAATGTGCAGAGAGATTTAGAGTGGGCAGGGAGTGTCTTAGCTTAATTCTAAATATCCGTGTAAAAACGTAGCTGCACAATATTTGCCACATGCAAAATCAGCTGTACTTACCCTGCTTGCCAACCCCCCATCCCCCCCCCATCCCAGAAGATCAATAATTTGTACCCCTAGCATTCTTGCATTGCAACATGAGGTGTGTCCGTAAGTAGAAGCAGCCCCCTCTGCATGGTGTACAGCAGCCAGTGATAGTAGATACTCCCCTCTGGACACTCCACTGGTTCCTGAAAGGTTTATAACAGAGAAATAAGATAGAAAGGGTTGTTACGTGAGTATGATATCCTTTGAATAAAAAACACTTGCCATAGTATTTTAGATGAGCACTGTCTGCTGCTTATATCATAAATCAGAAAGAAACAAGTAGCACTGACTGTCACTCTAAATTATTATAACACAATTCAGTGGTGAAGTCCTGAATCATTTTACACTAATTGTAAACCGAAATGAATCACTCTGGAGGAAATGTATTATGCGGGCACGGATTGTGCTGCTATAGGGCTTCCTACTTTACCGAGGCGAATCAGGAAGTATTACCGATGAGATGTATAGACATCTCATTTGCCAGAGCAGGGGAGTGAGACTTCTCCTATCCCCAGAGATACATGTCAGCTCCACAGTGCGTCAGCCTACTGGTGATGTGCTGTGTCTCTCTGCCTGGCCGGCTCCTGTGCGCATGTGTGAGATCTTGCTACTAACATGAGATCTCACCTGCATCCCGGAGCCGGCAGCTGCCACAGTATGGGACAGTGCTGTCCCTGCTGTGGTGTATGGACAACGTCGGCAGCAGCTGTCGAAATCGACCGTTCATACATTGCTCTGCAAATGCTATCTTGTACACCAGGGGCGGGCAGACTTTTGGAGTCGGTGATCTACTGTGAAAGCTAAAAAGCTTTTGTGATCTACCTAGGAGGAATAATAGCGCGCGCCGTAGGCGCGTGTGCAAAAAAAAGGGGTGTGGCATAACAAATAGTGGGCGTGGTATAACAAAAAGTGGGTGTGGTATATAAAAAAAAAGGGACGTAGCCTTGCTGCGCAGAGTGTAATGACTGCCTCACACGAAATAACACATTGGCCCCCACAGGTAAAAACCTCAAACACATGCCCCCACAGTGCCAGATACAGATATGCCCCCACAGTGCCATGTGCCCACAGTGCCAGATATGCCCCCACAGTGCCATGTGCCCACAGTGCCAGATATGCCCCCACAGTGCCAGATACACATGCCCCCACAGTGCCATGTGCCCACAGTGCCAGATATGCCCCCACAGTGCCAGATACAGATATGCCCCCACAGTGCCATGTGCCCACAGTGCGATATGCCCCCACAGTGCCAGATTACAGATATGCCCCCACAGTGCCAGATATGCCCCCACAGTGCCATGTGCCCGCAGAGCCAGATATGCCCCCAGTGCCACATATGACCCCACAGTGCCAGATATGCCCCCACAGTGCCAGATACAGATATGCCCCCACAGTGCCATGTGCCCACAGTGCGATATGCCCCCACAGTGCCAGATTACAGATATGCCCCCACAGTGCCAGATATGCCCCCACAGTGCCATGTGCCCGCAGAGCCAGATATGCCCCCAGTGCCACATATGACCCCACAGTGCCAGATATGCCCCCACAGTGCCAGATTACAGATATGCCCCCACAGTGCCAGATTACAGATATGCCCCCACAGTGCCATGTGCCCGCAGAGCCACATATGCCCCCACAGTGCCAGATATGCCCCCACAGTGCCAGATATGCCCCCACAGTGCCAGATATGCCCCCACAGTGCCAGATATGCCCCCACAGCGCCAGATTACAGATATGCCCCCACAGTGCCAGATATGCCCCCACAGTGCCATGTGCCCGCAGAGCCAGATATGCCCCCACAGTGCCAGATATGCCCCCACAGTGCCAGATATGCCCCCACAGTGCCATGTGCCCGCAGTGCCAGATATGCCCCCACAGTGCCAGATATGCCCCCACAGCGCCAGATTACAGATGTGCCAGATATGCCCCCACAGTGCCATGTGCCCGCAGTGCCAGATATGCCCCCACAGTGCCAGATATGCCCCCACAGTGCCAGATATGCCCCCACAGTGCCAGATTACAGATATGCCCCCACAGTGCCATGTGCCCGCAGTGCCAGATATGCCCCCACAGTGCCAGATATGCCCCCACAGTGCCAGATATGCCCCCACAGTGCCAGATATGCCCCCACAGTGCCATGTGCCCAGTGCCAGATATGCCCTCAGTGCCAGATATGCCCTCAGTGCCATGTGCCCCCACAGTGCCAGATATGCCCCCACAGTGCCAGATATGCCCCCACAGTGCCAGATATGCCCCCACAGTGCCAGATATGCCCCCACAGTGCCAGATATGCCCCCACAGTGCCATGTGCCCGCAGAGCCATGTGCCCGCAGAGCCAGATATGCCCACAGTGCCGCATATGACCCCAGTGCCATATATGACCCCAGTGCCATATATGACCCCACAGTGCCAGATATGCCCCCACAGTGCCATGTGCCCAGTGCCAGATATGCCCTCACAGTGCCATGTGCCCCCACAGTGCCAGATTACAGATATGCCCCCACAGTGCCAGATATGCCCCCACAGTGCCATGTGCCCGCAGAGCCAGATATGCCCCCAGTGCCACATATGACCCCACAGTGCCAGATATGCCCCCACAGCGCCAGATTACAGATATGCCCCCACAGTGCCATGTGCCCGCAGTGCCACATATGCCCCCACAGTGCCAGATATGCCCCCACAGTGCCAGATATGCCCCCACAGTGCCAGATACAGATATGCCCCCACAGCGCCAGATTACAGATATGCCCCCACAGTGCCAGATATGCCCCCACAGTGCCATGTGCCCGCAGAGCCACATATGACCCCACAGTGCCACATATGACCCCACAGTGCCAGATATGCCCCCACAGTGCCAGATTACAGATATGCCCCCACAGTGCCATGTGCCCGCAGAGCCAGATATGACCCCACAGTGCCAGATATGACCCCACAGTGCCAGATATGACCCCACAGTGCCAGATATGCCCTCAGTGCCATGCCCCCACAGTGCAGATATGCCCCCACAGTGCCAGATATGCCCCACAGTGCCATGTGCCCGCAGAGCCAGATATGCCCCCAGTGCCACATATGACCCCACAGTGCCAGATATGCCCCCACAGTGCCATGTGCCCAGTGCCAGATGTGCCAGATATGCCCCCACAGTGCCAGATATGCCCCCACAGTGCCATGTGCCCGCAGAGCCAGATATGCCCCCAGTGCCACATATGACCCCACAGTGCCAGATATGCCCCCACTGAGCTATGTGCCCCCACAGTGCCAGATATGCCCCCATAGAAGAGCTCACCGTGCTGTGTGTGGAGAGCGCAGCGCGCGCTTCTCCTGTCTGCCGCTCTGCCTCCTCAGTCTGATCTCCGGCGGTGACGGCAGCGTGTATGGCTCAAATCAGGTGCCGGTCCGCGAGCTCTCATTGGCTAACGAACTGGCACCTGATTTGAGCTATACACTCGGCCGTCACTGCCGCAGACCAGACTGAGGAGGCAGAGCGACAGGCAGGAGAGGCGCGGCTTCGGGTGGCTGGGCGGCGGATCGCGATCGACTGGTCGCATGTCCGCGATCGACCAGTCGATCGCGATCGACTGTTTGGCCACCCCTGTTGTACACTGTCACTGAGCACACACCTCTGCAGTAATACATGGGGGAGAAGCACTATCCGTGCACATAACATGCGCTGATACCACCTCTTCCCCTTTAACGCTGTTTCTTACATCTACACCAGTGTACAGTATTAAAACGGACATGACCTTTTTTAGATGCACATTAAGCAGGAATTTTTTACTTCTTTATTTGCTTTTTGTGCGCTTTGTGTTACACTTTTATCAGTTCAATCTATTGGGATCCGGTCTGAAGATCGACAGTGTCTAGGTCGACAATGTTTAGGTCGACCACTATAGGTCGACATGGATGGAAGGTCGACAGGGTTTTTAGGTCGACAGGTCTAAAGGTCGACATGAGTTTTTCACTTTTTTTTTCATACTTAACGATCCACGTGGATCCACGTGGACTACGATTGGAACGGTAAAGTGTGCCGAGCGAAGCGGTAGCGGAGCGAAGGCACCATGCGAGGGGACGCGGTGCACTAATTTGGGATCCCGGTCACTCTACGAAGAAAACGACACCCAAATTTTTTTTCCCCCTCATGTCGACCTTTAGACCTGTTGACCTAGAAACCCTGTCGACCTTCCATCCATGTCAACCTAGTGACTGTCGACCTATAGTGGTCGACCTAAACATTGTCGACCTAAACATTGTCGACCTAGATACTGTCGATAAAACGAACCACACCCCAATCTATTGTACCAGTAACGGTTATAACCCTTTCAGACCAAAGTCCCAGAACCGAGCCAAGACACTGTTCCCACCTGTGTTGATACCCCTTCTCACCGAGGCAGGGAGCTGGAGAAAAACCCAGGTCATGTGTCTGTGTGAAATGGATTTACCTGGATTTTTTTGCCCAGCTCTGCGATCCTGGTCATGATCAGGGTATTTTTCGGGTCCATGCCTCGGTGTGAAAAAAGTCTCTTAAAAAATGAAGCTTGTTGATCTCCTTTTAGCGTAACCAGAGTAACCCCTTTTACACCGCAGCATATCCAGCTTCGATTTGGGTTGTGTACCCAGCTCACACAACCCAGGTTATAAGGTTCACACTGGCACACGACCCCTGTGTATCCGCCAATTTCCGGGTTAAATGCTCGGTGTAAAAGGGGTGTTAATGAGTTAGAAATTTAAAATGCAACAGAGATCCTTTAGAATGCAGCGGCGGGAACACACCATTGTCATTTGTAGTATATTTTATTGCACTTGTCACGTGTCTTTATAAATGTGCAGAAAGGGCGCTTTGTTATTGTCAATCACTAGCATACAGATTAAACTGTGTGAATACATATAAGGCATGAGTGTCAGGAGCCTCACACTGAGGTTCTACAAATCTTATTAGCAGTCGTACTGTCTGCATGTAATAAATTTCTACTATTGTGTAATAGTAATGTCTTCTTGCTGTCCACAGCTAGAGTCTGTGCAATATAACCTGTATGAACAATTCCCGCTACGGCTTTGTCATGTGTTTACTTTTCCAATAATAATTTCCTTGCTGTAACATTTTCACAATGCTACATAATTAATATTAGTCGAGATATCAATCTGTGTATACAGAGAGGTTCCATTTTTCATTTTGCACGGTCATGTCTCAGTGTTTGCACACTTATTGTTTGGAACGTGTGTCATTCCCTAAGTAAACCATCTGCTATGATGTATTGAGACACAAAAGTGTGAATTGGTGAGAGAGTACAGTGCTTTATTCTGTTGGTGTCTAACACCGCTAATACCCGAGGCACCATTAATGGGAAAGGCAATAACTGCCGACTTATCACATAAGAGAGTGAACAAGATGTATTGTCTCCTTAGCGAAGTCTATTGTGTAATGTGAATGTTGTGCATGACATAAACCTTAATCATATAGAGTCCGTTTACAGTTCCTGCCAATGCAGGTTATTGGGCTCGCCCAGTCTGCCTGTCTGTCCACTCGTACTTGATTTGAATGTCATTGATTGATTGACTTTAGTCTATTTACAGTGGAAATTCCTTTTAAAACTATCAAATTGACAACCAAATTTTCACGTGTGACCAGCATTAATCTTTACATCACTTACTTCTCTGGCAGTTCTGGGACAAAGGACCCCTATATGGCTCTGCTAGAAAAGCCAAAAGTAGCGGCTGTTTGTTTCAAGAACGTGTCAGTCTTCTGAATGAAAGGGGGGGAAAAAACAAAAAAACTGTGTATGTAATCCTAATAGACAAATAGATCTCAAATAATAAATATTTAAATAAAATATAATGATGCAATAATTAACAAGTATTAATTAAGTAACCAGTACGTATAGCAATTTAGAAACATGCATGAACAATATGTTCTTGTAGAAACTATGCATTGCAGATGGAGTCTGAGTCCCCTGGTAATTTGTGCAGTTTAGTCAGCGGTTCAGCCAGAGCCGGCCATAGGCATAGGCAAACTAGGCAATTGCCTAGGGCATTTGATATGCCTAGGGGCATCATCAGCTTCTGCTGATTAAAATGATATGCCCGATGCCTATATTCTGTATGTAGCATTTCATATGCAGATACAGCCACAGTCTCACACAGTATATTGGCATGCTGCATATCGGTTTAATCAGCAGAAGCTGCTTGTGCATCCTAGCCACATAGCAATGCAAATAAGATGCATTTTCATAAAAAAAAAAAGGTGCCCGACGTTAGCATTGATGCAAGATTTGTGAGGACACATCTGTATCCAAGCAGAGGCAGAGGTCACAGTGTTAGTGGAAGTGTGAGTGTTGTGTGCATGTGAGTGGGTTGGTTGTGCAGTAGTGTTCAGAATATGTGTAAGGAGCATTATGTGTGTCATATAAAAATGCTTTAATAATGTGCAACATATGTGTAAAGGGCCACTATGTGTGTCATTATGTGTATAAGGGCATTAATAATGTGCGGCATATGTGTAACAGGGTACTACTGTATGTGTGTCATTATGTGTATGGGGGCACTAATAATGTGCAGCAAATGTGTAGGGGGCACTATGTGTGTCATTATGTGTATAAGGGCATTAATAATGTGCGGCATATGTGTAAGGGACATTTTGTGTAAAAGGGCATTAATAAAGGTTGTCATAATGTGTAAGGTGCATTATGTTTATAAGGACATTAATGTGTCTCATATGTGTAAGGGGCATTACTGTGTGGAATTGTATATAAATGCATTACTAATGTGTGGCATTATGTGTATAAGGTGCTCTACTATGTGGCGTTGCATATAGAAAGGGCACTACTGTGTCATCTAATGTGAATAAAGAGCAATAAGGTGTGGTGTAATGTGAATAAGGAGCAATTCAGTGTGATGTAATGTGAATAAGGGGCTCTACTGTGAGGAGTAACGTTTATAAGGTAAAGTGATACTACTGTGGGATGTAATCTGAATTATGTACACTATCGCAAGATAAAATGTGAATAAAGTTGCAGCACTGTGTGGCGTAATTGGAATTGGGGTTACTATTTTGTGTTGCCATGCCCCTTCCCAGCAAGAAGATGCCCCTTTTTGGGCTGTGCGTCAAATGTGCAAACTGTTCCTATTTAAAATATAGGGGGTACAAGGACTGCTATGGGTGAGGGGTGATGGTGCTAGGAAAGAGTTGCAAGGTCAGAGGCAGAACCAGCGGTGGTGCTAGGGGGCACCTGCCAAAATCTTGCCTAGGGCATCATATTGGTTAGAGCCGGCTCTGGGTTCAGCCATACAATCAATTCCAACCTGATGTTTTCTGGATATATATATATCTATATATATCAACTTTTTCATTTTCCCCCAATAAATGAAAGAGAGAATTCTGCTAATTTGCTTTTTAGAATATCTACTAATTAATAAAACTTGGACTTGGGCGCTTTCACTATACAGGTCTCTTGAAGATACTTATATACTTTTTCTCTGACGTCCTAGTGGATGCTGGGGACTCCGTAAGGACCATGGGGAATAGACGGGCTCCGCAGGAGACTGGGCACACTAAAAGAAAGATTTGGTACTACCTGGTGTGCACTGGCTCCTCCCTCTATGCCCCTCCTCCAGACCTCAGTTAGATTTCTGTGCCCGGCCGAGCTGGATGCACACTAGGGGCTCTCCTGAGCTCCTAGAAAGAAAGTATATATTAGGTTTTTTATTTTACAGTGAGACCTGCTGGCAACAGGCTCACTGCAACGAGGGACTAAGGGGAGAAGAAGCGAACCTACCTGCTTGCAGCTAGCTTGGGCTTCTTAGGCTACTGGACACCATTAGCTCCAGAGGGATCGACCGCAGGACCCGTCCTTGGTGTTCGTTCCCGGAGCCGCGCCGCCGTCCCCCTTACAGAGCCAGAAGCAAGAAGATGGTCCGGAAAATCGGCGGCAGAAGACTTCAGTCTTCACCAAGGTAGCGCACAGCACTGCAGCTGTGCGCCATTGCTCCTCATACACACTTCACACTCCGGTCACTGAGGGTGCAGGGCGCTGGGGGGGGGCGCCCTGAGCAGCAATAATATCACCTTGGCTGGCAAAATAACCACAATATATAGCCCCAGAGGCTATATATGTGGTAATTACCCCTGCCAGAATACAGAAAAAAGCGGGAGAAAAGTCCGCCGAAAAAGGGGCGGAGCCATCTCCCTCAGCACACTGGCGCCATTTCTCCCTCACAGTTCCGCTGGAAGGAAGCTCCCTGACTCTCCCCTGCAGTCTACACTACAGAAAAGGGTAAAAAAGAGAGGGGGGGCACAGATTTGAGGCGCAGTAAATATTATAGCAGCTATAGGGGACATAATTCAGTTAGTCCCTGCATTATATAGCGCTCTGTTGTGTGCTGGCATACTCTCTCTCTGTCTCCCCAAAGGGCTTTTGTGGGGTCCGGTCTCCTTTAAGAGCATTCCCTGTGTGTGTGTGTGTGTGCGGTGTGTCGGTACGGCTGTGTCGACATGTTTGATGAGGAGACTTATGTGGAGGCGGAGCAGATGCCTATAAATGTGATGTCACCCCCTGCGGGGCAGACACCTGAGTGGATGGACTTATGGAAGGAATTACGTGCAAGTGTCGACTCCTTACATAAAAAATTTGACGACATGCCAAATGCGGGACAGCCGGCTTCTCAGCTCGTGCCTGCCCAGGCAATTCAAAGACCATCAGGGGCTCTAAAACGCCCACTACCTCAGATGGCAGACACAGATGTCGACACGGATACTGATACCAGTGTCGACGACGATGAGTCAAATTTAATGTCCACTAGGGCCATTCGTGGCATGATTGAGGCAATGAAAGAGGTTTTACACCTTTCTGATATAAACCCAGGTACCTCAAAAAAGGGTATTATGTTTGGGGAGAAAAAACTTTCAATAGTTTTTCCCCCATCTGAAGAATTAAATGAAGTGTGTGAAGAAGCGTGGGCTTTCCCTGATAAGAAATTGGTGATTTCAAAAAAATTACTAATGGCGTTCCCTTTCTCGCCAGAGGATAGGTCACGTTGGGAAACTCCCCCTAGGGTGGATAAAGCGCTCACACGTTTGTCTAAAAAGGTGGCACTACCGTCTCCGGATACGGCCGCCCTAAAGGAACCTGCTGATAGAAAGCAGGAGGCTATCCTAAAGTCTATATATACACACACTGGTGTTATACTGAGACCAGCTATTGCTTCAGCGTGGAGTGCTGCTGCTTGGTCAGATTCCCTGTCAGAAAATATTGACACCCTGGACAGGGACACTATATTGCTAACCGTAGAGCATATAAAAGACTCAGTCTTGTACATGAGAGATGCACAGAGGGAGATCTGCCGGCTGGCATCTAGAATAAGTGCATTGTCCATTTCTGCTAGGAGAGGCTTATGGACTCGGCAGTGGACAGGGGATGCAGATTCTAAAAGGCACATGGAAGTTTTGCCTTATAAGGGTGAGGAGTTATTCGGGGATGGTCTCTCAGACCTTGTTTCCACAGCAACAGCTGGGAAGTCAGCATTTTTACCCCATGTCCCCTCACAGCCTAAGAAAGCACCGTATTATCAGGTACAGTCCTTTCGACCCCAGAAAAACAGGCGGGGAAAAGGCGGGTCCTTTCTGTCTAGAGGCAGAGGAAGGGGAAAAAAGCTGCACCACGCAGCAGGTTCCCAGGAACAAAAGTCCTCCCCCGCTTCTTCCAAGTCCGCCGCATGACGGTGGGGCTCCACAGGCGGAGCCAGGTACGGTGGAGGGCCGCCTCAAAAATTTCAGCGATCAGTGGGTTCGCTCACGGGTGGATCCCTGGATCCTTCAAGTAGTATCTCAGGGGTACAAGCTGGAATTCGAGGCGCCTCCCCCCCGCCGTTTCCTCAAATCGGCCTTACCGACAACTCCCTCGGGCAGGGAGGCTGTACTAGAGGCAATTCACAAGCTGTATTCCCAGCAGGTGATAGTCAAAGTACCCCTACTTCAACAAGGACGGGGTTACTATTCCACACTGTTTGTGGTACCGAAACCGGACGGTTCGGTGAGACCCATTTTAAATGTTAAATCCTTGAACACATACATAAAAAGATTCAAGTTCAAGATGGAATCGCTCAGGGCGGTTATTGCAAGCCTGGACGAGGGGGATTACATGGTATCCCTGGACATCAAGGATGCTTACCTGCATGTCCCAATTTACCTTCCTCACCAGGAGTACCTCAGATTTGTGGTACAGGATTGCCATTACCAATTCCAGACACTACCGTTTGGACTGTCCACGGCACCGAGGGTGTTTACCAAGGTAATGGCAGAAATGATGATACTCCTTCGAAAAAAGGGAGTTTTAATTATCCCGTACTTGGACGATCTCCTAATAAAGGCGAGGTCCAGGGAGCAGTTACTGGTCGGAGTAGCACTATCTCGGGAAGTGCTACAACAGCATGGCTGGATTCTAAACATTCCAAAGTCACAACTGGTTCCTTCCACACGCTTACTGTTCCTGGGGATGATTCTGGACACAGAACAGAAAAAAGTGTTTCACCCGCAGGAGAAAGCCAAGGAGCTGTCATCTCTAGTCAGAGACCTCCTAAAACCAAAACGGGTATCGGTGCATCACTGCACACGAGTCCTGGGAAAAATGGTGGCTTCGTACGAAGCAATTCCATTCGGCAGGTTCCATGCAAGGACCTTTCAGTGGGACCTCTTGGACAAGTGGTCGGGATCGCATCTTCAGATGCATCAACTGATAACCCTGTCTCCAAGGACCACGGTGTCTCTACTGTGGTGGCTGCAGAGTGCTCATCTTCTAGTGGGCCGCAGATTCGGCATACAGGACTGGGTCCTGGTGACCACGGATGCCAGCCTTTGGGGCTGGGGCGCAGTCACACAGGGAAGAAATTTCCAGGGACTTTGGTCAAGTCAGGAGTCGTCCCTACACATAAACATTCTGGAACTGAGGGCCATTTACAATGCCCTAAGTCAGGCAAGGCCCCTGCTTCAAAACCAGCCGGTTCTGATCCAATCAGACAACATCACGGCAGTCGCCCATGTAAACCGACAGGGCGTCACAAGATGCAGGGTGGCCATGGCAGAAGCCACAAGGATTCTCCGATGGGCGGAAAATCACGTACTAGCACTGTCAGCAGTGTTCATTCCGGGAGTGGACAACTGGGAAGCAGACTTCCTCAGCAGACACGACCTACACCCGGGAGAGTGGGGACTTCATCCAGAAGTCTTCCTACTGTTGGTAAACCGCTGGGAAAGGCCACAGGTGGACATGATGGCGTCCCGCCTCAACAAGAAGCTAAAGAGATATTGCGCCAGGTCAAGGGACCCTCAGGCGATAGCTGTGGACGCTCTAGTGACACCGTGGGTGTACCAGTCGGTCTATGTGTTCCCTCCTCTGCCCCTCATACCAAAGGTGCTGAGAATAATAAGAAGGCGAGGAGTAAGAACGATACTCGTGGTTCCGGATTGGCCAAGAAGAGCTTGGTACCCGGAACCTCAAGAAATGTTATCAGAGGACCTATGGCCCCTACAGAGGAATTTCAGCTGGGTCGTTTTCTGCACTTCCTACAGTCAGGAGTGACTATGGGCCTAAAATTGGGTTCCATTAAGGTCCAGATTTCGGCTCTGTCGATTTTCTTCCAGAAAGAACTGGCTTCACTGCCTGAAGTTCAGACTTTTGTAAAGGGAGTGCTTCATATTCAGCCCCCTTTTGTGCCTCCTGTGGCACCTTGGGATCTCAATGTGGTGTTGAGTTTCCTAAAATCACATTGGTTTGAACCACTTAAAACTGTGGATCTGAAATATCTCACGTGGAAAGTGGTCATGTTATTGGCCTTGGCTTCGGCCAGGCGTGTGTCAGAATTGGCGGCTTTGTCATGTAAAAGCCCTTATCTGATTTTCCATATGGATAGGGCAGAATTGAGGACTCGTCCCCAGTTTCTCCCTAAGGTGGTATCAGCTTTTTCACTTGAACCAACCTATTGTGGTGCCTGCGGCTACTAGGGACTTGGTGGATTCCAAGTTACTGGACGTAGTCAGGGCCTTGAAAATTTATGTTTCCAGGACGGCTGGAGTCAGGAAAACTGACTCGCTTTTTATCCTGTATGCACCCAACAAAATAGGTGCTCCTGCTTCTAAGCAGACTATTGCTCGCTGGATTTGTAGCACAATTCAGCTGGCGCATTCTGCGGCTGGATTGCAGCATCCTAAATCAGTGAAAGCCCATTCCACGAGGAAGGTGGGCTCATCTTGGGCGGCTGCCCGAGGGGTCTCGGCTTTACAACTTTGCCGAGCTGCAACTTGGTCAGGGGCAAACACGTTTGCTAAATTCTACAAATTTGATACCCTGGCTGAGGAGGACCTTGAGTTCTCTCATTCGGTGCTGCAGAGTCATCCGCACTCTCCCGCCCGTTTGGGAGCTTTGGTATAATCCCCATGGTCCTTACGGAGTCCCCAGCATCCACTAGGACGTCAGAGAAAATAAGATTTTACTCACCGGTAAATCTATTTCTCGTAGTCCGTAGTGGATGCTGGGCGCCCATCCCAAGTGCGGATTGTCTGCAATACTTGTATATAGTTGTGACAGGACGGTACCGTACGAAAGCACTCGCCGCTTCCGCGTCCCGTTGACTGCGCACAGATTGGAAGGTCAAGCCGCACGAGGCCTGACCACATAGGGGATTCCCGCTTACCGTCAGTAACCGCCTGTTACTGACTCCACCCACTGCGTTGTGGGCGGGTTCTCGCTGCCACCACCAAACTCCTAACCTGCCGTGGCGTTTGGAACCACGGTTCTGCTCTGTATGTGCCGACGCACTGCCTTACCACACCTGTGTGGTGTTGACGAATCCCCTCTAGCCACTTGCTAGGCCTCTACCGGTAGCTGGCGGAAGGCGGAGTTTGGAGACGTCAGGTGCTTCCCTGGACAGCCGGAGAACGGGGCTAGGTTTGGCCTAACCCTGTAGGTCACAAGATGAAGCAGTCTTCTTGAGGCAAAGGTGTTTATTGCTCAAATAACCTTTAAAAAGGCTCTTCTTGGGCGCACCTGCGGTAGAACTGCTCCCTGCAGATCAGGTCGATCAGTGCGTCCCATGTAGTGGCTTCCGAATCCTTCACCCACTTCACCACGTACTGCCGCAGCTGGTTGGCGAACTGCTCATGGGTGCTGCTAGGATTCTTGGGCAAGTCTCTGAACTTCTTCCTGTAAGACTCTGGAGTGATGAAGAATCGCTGGAGGAGGGCCTTCGCGACTTCGTCGTAGTTCCCACAGTCCTCCGTGGCCACTCCCCGATAGGCCTCCAAGGCCTCTCCATGCAGAGTGGGCACAAGGTGTCTCACCCACTCTGACTTGGGTAGATCGTGTAGTTTACAAGTCCTTTCAAAGACTTGCAAATGTCCATCAATGTCCCCATCACTGTCTGCAAACTTGGCAAACTGAATACGTCCTGATCTGTGTACAACAGCTGACAACGGCTCCCGGGGTACCACGGCCTGTGGTGCCCGCTCTGCATGCCACATCCGAATGACAAGCATGCGTTCTTGCTCCGTTGCCCTTTCCCCCAATTCCGCTAGCCGATCTGCTAGGGTATCCGGGCCGCCCCCCCTGGGACGTTGGGATCCTGGCCCTGCTAGGGATTGCTGGGAAACATTGCTGCTGTGAGAAAGGGCGGGGCTTGTGGTTCTCACCGGTTCCTTACGAAGGTCCACTGTTGGGCCGTACTCTGCGATGCTGACGCCGTCAGTGCTTTCCACCTCCGCCCGATGAGACTCCTCCACGCTCCTGAGTCTTCTTGAGGCAAAGGTGTTTATTGCTCAAATAACCTTTAAAAAGGCTCCTCCCTATTGCTAGGGGCAACAGCATAAAATCAAGATGTTTTCAGCAGAAGAAGATGTTACAATTACCTACTCTGGAGGCACGCAGGTCTCCTTTTTATGTCAGTTTTCCACACAGTATCACAGGGGGGTAAGCCCTCCCTGTCTTCTCCAACCAATCAGGTTATCTTACAAAATACCAATAAATCACATTTTACAAGGATATAAGTGCAATAAAACAATATCCTCCTTCCTGTCACCCAGACAACGTTTGGTATTAGATTAACATTCACTATTGATAAATTTATCACATAGCTTCAAAATACAATGTTTCTGTCTCAGTCACATCTCCAGGCAATCCCAGTGTGTGAGATTACAACAGGAATGGCTACAATACAAACAAACAGTCTTCCTTCCTGCATAGGTCGTTCGTATGTCAATTAAATCAGGTACATGAAACAAGTTCCAAGCCCATAGACCCAGTGATTAGCATCTCTCTCTAAGGAACTTACACATCAAAAGGTATTGTCCTTCACACCTCTCTGATAGGAAGTGGCATGCTAAGGGCCCTGTCCTATTCCCAGAGGATAAGATTCAGACATCTATAAGAGTAAGTGCATTTTCCTCTTTAAATATACAGATGACCACATCTTGAATATAAAATAAATACAGTTAAACATGCATTCCTGCAATTGTGCATAGAGCACTACATATGACATGTTAAATCACATCATTAAACAAACTTTTAAACAGTCCGTGCCCAGCGCCGTAAGTACGTTTAACAGTGACGCCCAGCGCCCATTGTCCCTTAATATGGCGCCGGGCACGAGGGTTAACACCTTCAGTGCCGCAGCCGCCATTACACGTGTGGCTGGTTGGTCTCTCCGGCCACACTCCCCCCCCCCCCCCATTCAAGCGGGTCAACCAGGGACCCATGTCCCAACGATTTGGGTCCTGGTCCCGCAGTCCATCCATAGTGTAGTGGGCCTCTCTTCGTGGGTGCACAATGATTAAATAGGCCACCTGAAGTCCAAGTTCAAGGCTCCACCACAAAAGTCTGTCAAATTTCCCCAAGGTAGGTTGCAGCCACCTAACAGGTGGGTGGTAATTCACCACGGCGGGGGGCTGGTTACAAACAAGTGCCACCCAAGGTGTCCCAATTGTGGCATACCCCACCTCCCACCATAGCAGTTTCCTGCTCAAACAGGCCACAGGGTGCTCCTGCCCATATGGCTCTTTCCGTCTCGGTACTGCTCCCAGTCCGTGCAGTGGCGCAATAGTTCGTAACACACAGTCCTGGTCAAGAATGTGCGCCATCAGCACTGGAGCGGGTACCCGAGTCTTCTTCAATGACTGGAATGCCAACTCGCAAGCGGGTGCAAAGTCCACTGACTTGGGAATGCCCTTCCTAGCCATCTCTGTCAAGGGGTTCACTACAGGACTAAAGTCAATGACAACATGTCCGTAGGGCCTTACAGGTTCTAAGGTCAGTACCTGTCTGGGTGATGTGGGTCGGGGACAGCCTCTGGTTGCCTCCACCCCTTCTGGGTTGGGCCTACCCCTGTCTCCTCCCACATGGTGCCCCAGGCACTGCACCTCCGTCATACCTATCTGGCAACTGTCTGCCTTAACTGTCAGACCTGCCCTCCAATCCTCCTCCGTCGACCTATGACTCGGGAAACCTACCCTGTCACCTAGGCCTACTCCTTCCTCCTCGTCCGCTACCTGTGCCACAGTGATGGCGGCCAGACCACCAGCCTCTGGATCCTGTGTGGTGTCCACTACAGGGAGGCTGCGGGTCTTCCCCGATCTACTGTGCACAGGCAGGGGACCTGCTATGTCCACAGCAACTTGCTGCAAGGGTTCTCCTATGGGCAGAGGCCCAGAGACAACACAACCGCTGGAGTGCCCCGGCTGCCAACGCATGGCACCAGCCTTACATTTGGTCTGGGCGTCATCCGACATTCCAGACCAGGGTAAGCTCTGTGTCAGGCACTTCAGGGTACGGTCTGTCTCCGGGTTGCTGTCCAAAGGGGTTTCGCTGGCAACCGACACCGGTTGCGCAGGAACGTTCCCTGAGGGGACCAGTTGGACACATTCCCTATCTGGTCTATCCCCTCCCACTTTCCTGGCTACCCTGTACCTTAACCCTTCCCGCCAGGTCAAACTTCCTGCCCCAACCCTGTCAAGGCCACTGCCAGAGTGGCCCCTCATGCCTTTTGGGGATGGGTCAGAGAGTTGAGCCTCCCTAAACTCCTGCCTGTGGCCCTCAATCTCTCCTAAATTGGGACACTCTACAGGGGGATCTAGGTAGGGACTACTAGGGTCAGTCTGGTAGGGGTCAGTCATGGAAAAGTCAGTGTGGTTTTTCATACTCACCGCCGGAGTTGGCAAACCACTTGGGTCAGGAGCATCATTGGGCACCCCCACAGGATCAAACGAGCTGGAACCGACATCCTCTGCGTTGCTAGGGGACGTAGGCATACCAGAGGCAAAAGGCATGCGGGGCTGATGTGCTGATCTAGCCGCTGTGATCTTTTCCTCTGGGCTGGTTGAAGCTGTGGTTGGCTGTGCTGGCAGTTGTCTAGCAGCTGTAGTCTTTTCCTCTGGGCTGGGCTGTGCTGGAGTAGCTGATGTCAACGGTGGTTTTGGAACTTGACTCCGGGGAATGGCGCCAACAAACATAGTGACGATCCCACCACCCAGATCATTTCCTAGGACCACATCAGTTGGGAGACCATCCATGACTGCAACTTCTCGCAACTCTGGTCCAGCTCCCCAGTCCAGGTAGACTCTTGCCATGGGAACCGCTTTTTCTGTTCCTTCTGCCAGGGTGACCGTGGCAGTGCGACCCTGCAATACTGCAGCAGGATCTATAAGGTGGGGGCTCACCACAGTGATTGAGGCCCCAGAGTCTCTTAGGCCTTCTCCCTGCAGGGGTCCCACGTGGACTGGCTGCAGGTGCCTCCACAGGTTGTGTAGGGGCTGTTTGGCCATGCAGGTGACTCTCTCTGCAGAGTGCACCTGTCTCTCGCCACACTCCATCGGACTGACTGGAGGGGGAACAGTCTCTGTAGGCTCATCTCCTCTCGTCAAACAAGCGAGCTGGGCTCCAGCACTCGGATTTGGGGCACGAGTCTGGGGTGCTTGGGATGCAGGACAGTTCATCCTCAGATGTCCGATTTTCCCACAGCCGTAGCACTTCTTCTCCAGTCGTGGCACCGATGATCTCTGATCAGTTGCAGGGACTCTGCGGTGCGGTTGCTGGCTAAGAGCACCCGGGTTGGAAGATGCTTGTCTTTGGGGGTGATGAGCTGAAGAGGGGGGTCCCCTTGGTGGTACAGTCTGTTGGAGCTGGCTGCTGGCGGGGCGCTTCTGCCCCCGTGGCCGAATTGCCACATATTTGTCGGCTAATTGGGCAGCCATTTTTAAGCTGGGTGGCTCCCGATCTAGCACCCACTCCTTCACTTCTTGGGCGCACCTGCGGTAGAACTGCTCCCTGCAGATCAGGTCGATCAGTGCGTCCCATGTAGTGGCTTCCGAATCCTTCACCCACTTCACCACGTACTGCCGCAGCTGGTTGGCGAACTGCTCATGGGTGCTGCTAGGATTCTTGGGCAAGTCTCTGAACTTCTTCCTGTAAGACTCTGGAGTGATGAAGAATCGCTGGAGGAGGGCCTTCGCGACTTCGTCGTAGTTCCCACAGTCCTCCGTGGCCACTCCCCGATAGGCCTCCAAGGCCTCTCCATGCAAAGTGGGCACAAGGTGTCTCACCCACTCTGACTTGGGTAGATCGTGTAGTTTACAAGTCCTTTCAAAGACTTGCAAATGTCCATCAATGTCCCCATCACTGTCTGCAAACTTGGCAAACTGAATACGTCCTGATCTGTGTACAACAGCTGACAACGGCTCCCGGGGTACCACGGCCTGTGGTGCCCGCTCTGCATGCCACATCCGAATGACAAGCATGCGTTCTTGCTCCGTTGCCCTTTCCCCCAATTCCGCTAGCCGATCTGCTAGGGTATCCGGGCCGCCCCCCCTGAGACGTTGGGATCCTGGCCCTGCTAGGGATTGCTGGGAAACATTGCTGCTGTGAGAAAGGGCGGGGCTTGTGGTTCTCACCGGTTCCTTACGAAGGTCCACTGTTGGGCCGTACTCTGCGATGCTGACGCCATCAGTGCTTTCCACCTCCGCCCGATGAGACTTCTCCACGCTCCTGAGCGCCGCCTTCATGACGCTTCTGGACGCGTTGGAAGGGATATCCACACCCTTCCCCTGGCATACGATCTCCAGATCCTCCTTGGACATTCCGCTGAATTCCGCCATCTTGTGCGTTCTCCTGCGCTGCAGTTACTCCTCTCCTGAGTAACTCGGCTTCTCCAATCGGGTGATGAAAAGCCGCCTGGGAATATCCCACTGCTGCCACCAATTTCTGTGACAGGACGGTACCGTACGAAAGCACTCACCGCTTCCGCGTCCCGTTGACTGCGCACAGATTGGAAGGTCAAGCCGCACGAGGCCTGACCACATAGGGGATTCCCGCTTACCGTCAGTAACCGCCTGTTACTGACTCCACCCACTGCGTTGTGGGCGGGTTCTCGCTGCCACCACCAAACTCCTAACCTGCCGTGGCGTTTGGAACCACGGTTCTGCTCTGTATGTGCCGACGCACTGCCTTACCACACCTGTGTGGTGTTGACGAATCCCCTCTAGCCACTTGCTAGGCCTCTACCGGTAGCTGGCGGAAGGCGGAGTTTGGAGACGTCAGGTGCTTCCCTGGACAGCCGGAGAACGGGGCTAGGTTTGGCCTATCCCTGTAGGTCACAAGATGAAGCAGTCTTCTTGAGGCAAAGGTGTTTATTGCTCAAATAACCTTTAAAAAGGCTCCTCCCTATTGCTAGGGGCAACAGCATAAAATCAAGATGTTTTCAGCAGAAGAAGATGTTACAATTACCTACTCTGGAGGCATGCAGGTCTCCTTTTTATGTCAGTTTTCCACACAGTATCACAGGGGGGTAAGCCCTCCCTGTCTTCTCCAACCAATCAGGTTATCTTACAAAATACCAATAAATCACATTTTACAAGGATATAAGTGCAATAAAACAATATCCTCCTTCCTGTCACCCAGACAACGTTTGGTATTAGATTAACATTCACTATTGATAAATTTATCACATAGCTTCAAAATACAATGTTTCTGTCTCAGTCACATCTCCAGGCAATCCCAGTGTGTGAGATTACAACAGGAATGGCTACAATACAAACAAACAGTCTTCCTTCCTGCATAGGTCGTTCGTATGTCAATTAAATCAGGTACATGAAACAAGTTCCAAGCCCATAGACCCAGTGATTAGCATCTCTCTCTAAGGAACTTACACATCAAAAGGTATTGTCCTTCACACCTCTCTGATAGGAAGTGGCATGCTAAGGGCCCTGTCCTATTCCCAGAGGATAAGATTCAGACATCTATAAGAGTAAGTGCATTTTCCTCTTTAAATATACAGATGACCACATCTTGAATATAAAATAAATACAGTTAAACATGCATTCCTGCAATTGTGCATAGAGCACTACATATGACATGTTAAATCACATCATTAAACAAACTTTTAAACAGTCCGTGCCCAGCGCCGTAAGTACGTTTAACAGTGACGCCCAGCGCCCATTGTCCCTTAATATGGCGCCGGGCACGAGGGTTAACACCTTCAGTGCCGCAGCCGCCATTACACGTGTGGCTGGTTGGTCTTTCCGGCCACAATAGTTATTGCCTAACTAAAGGGTTATTGTTGAGCCATCTGTTGAGAGGCTCAGTTGTATTTCATACTGTTAACTGGGTTTAATATCACGAGTTATACGGTGTGATTGGTGTGGCTGGTATGAGTCTTACCCGGGATTCAAAATCCTTCCTTATTGTGTCAGCTCTTACGGGCACAGTATCCTAACTGAGGTCTGGAGGAGGGGCATAGAGGGAGGAGCCAGTGCACACCAGGTCGTACCAAATCTTTCTTTTAGTGTGCCCAGTCTCCTGCGGAGCCCGTCTATTCCCCATGGTCCTTACGGAGTCCCCAGCATCCACTACGGACTACGAGAAATAGATTTACCGGTGAGTAAAATCTTATTTCTCTAACGTCCTAAGTGGATGCTGGGGACTCCGTAAGGACCATGGGGAATAGCGGCTCTGCAGGAGACTGGGCACATCTAAAGAAAGCTTTAGGACTATCTGGTGTGCACTTGCTGCTCCCCCTATGACCCTCCTCCAAGCCTCAGTTAGATCTCTGTGCCCGAACGAGAAGGGTGCACACTAGGGGCTCTCCTGAGCTTCTTAGTGAAAGTTTTAGTTTAGGTTTTTTATTTTCAGTGAGACCTGCTGGCAACAGGCTCACTGCATCGAGGGACTAAGGGGAGAAGAAGCGAACTCACCTGCGTGCAGAGTGGATTGGGCTTCTTAGGCTACTGGACATTAGCTCCAGAGGGACGATCACAGGCCCAGCTTGGATGGGTCCCAGAGCCGCGCCGCCGGCCCCCTTACAGAGCCAGAAGGCAGAAGAGGTCCGGAAAATCGGCGGCAGAAGACGTCCTGTCTTCAACAAGGTAGCGCACAGCACTGCAGCTGTGCGCCATTGCTCTCAGCACACTTCACACTCCGGTCACTGAGGGTGCAGGGCGCTGGGGGGGGCGCCCTGAGACGCAATAATAAACACCTTGGATGGCAAAAAAAATGCATCACATATAGCTCCTGGGCTATATGGATGCATTTAACCCCTGCCAAAATACATAAAAAAACGGGAGATAGGCTCCGCCCCCTTATCGGCGGCCTTATCTCCTCAGCACACTGGCGCCATTTTCCCTCACAGCTCCGTTGGAGGGAAGCTCCCTGGCTCTCCCCTGCAGTCACTACACTACAGAAAGGGTTAAAAAAGAGAGGGGGGCACAAATTAGGCGCAGTATTAACTATACAGCAGCTATAAGGGGAAAAACACTTATATAAGGTTATCCCTGTATGTATATATGTATATATATATATATATATATATATATATATAGCGCTCTGGTGTGTGCTGGCAAACTCTCCCTCTGTCTCCCCAAAGGGCTAGTGGGGTCCTGTCCTCTATCAGAGCATTCCCTGTGTGTGTGCTGTATGTCGGTACTTTTGTGTCGACATGTATGAGGAGAAAAATGATGTGGAGACGGAGCAGATTGCCTGTAATAGTGATGTCACCCCCTAGGGGGTCGACACCTGAGTGGATGAACTGTTGGAAGAAATTACGTGACAGTGTCAGCTCTGTATAAAAGACAGTGGTTGACATGAGACAGCCGGCTACTCAGCTTGTGCCTGTCCAGACGTCTCATAGGCCGTCAGGGGCTATAAAGCGCCCGTTACCTCAGATGGCAGATATAGACGCCGACACGGATACTGACTCCAGTGTCGACGGTGAAGAGACAAATGTGACTTCCAGTAGGGCCACACGTTACATGATTGAGGCAATGAAAAATGTTTTACACATTTCTGATAATACGAGTACCACCAAAAAGGGGTATTATGTTCGGTGAGGATAAACTACCTGTAGTTTTCCTGAATCTGAGAAATTAAATGAGGTGTGTGATGATGCGTGGGTTTCCCCCGATAACAACTGATAATTTCTAAAATGTTATTGGAATTATATCCTTTCCCGCCAGAGGTTAGGGTGCGTTGGGAAACAACCCCTAGGGTGGATAAAGCGCTCACACGCTTGTAAGGGCTCTATCCTCTCCTGAGATGGCCGCCCTTAAGGATCCTGCTGATAGAAAGCAGGAGGGTATCCTAGAATGTATTTACACACATACTGGTGTTATACTGCGACCAGCAATCGCCTCAGCCTGGATGTGCAGTGCTGGGTTGGCGTGGTCGGATTCCCTGACTGAAAATATTGATACCCTAGATAGGGACAGTATATTTTTGCCTATAGAGCATTTGAAAGATGCATTTCTATATATGCGTGATGCACAGCGGAATATTTGCCGACTGGCATCAAGTCTAAGTGCGTTGTCCATTTCTACCAGTAGAGGGTTATGGACACTTCAGTGGTCAGGTGATGCGTATTACAAACGGCATTTGAAAGTATTGCCTTACTAAGGGGAGGAGTTATTTGGGGTCGGTCTTTCAGACCTGGTGGCCACGGCAACAGCTGGGAAATCCACGTTTGTACCCCAGGTCGCCTCTCAACATGAGAAGACGCCGTATTATCAGGCGCAGTCTTTTCGTGGATAAGCGGCCAAAAGGTTCCTCATTTCTGCCCCGTGACAGAGGGAGAGGAAAAAGGCTGCAGAAATCAGCCAGTTCCCAGGAACAGAAACCCTCTCCCGCCTCTGCCAAGCCCTCAGTATACGCTGGGGCTTTACAAGCAGAATCAGGCACGGTGGGGGGCCCGTCTCAATGAATTTCAGCGCGCAGTGGGCTCACTCGCAAGTAGACCCCTGGATCCTTCAGGTGATATCTCAGGGGTACAAATTAGAATTTGAGACGTCTCCCCCTCGCCGTTTCCTAAAGTCGGCTTTACCGATGTCTCCTTCTGACAGGGAGACAGTTTTGGAAGCCATTCACAAGCTGTATTCCCAGCAGGTGATAATCAAGATACCCCTCCTGCAACAGGGAACGGGGTATTATTCCACACTGTTGTGGTACCGAAGCCGGACGGCTCGGTGAGACCGATTCTAAATCTAAAATCTTTGAACACTTACATACAGAGGTTCAAATTCAAGATTGAGTCACTCAGAGCAGTGATTGCAAACCTGGAAGAAGGACTACATGATGTCTCGGGACATCAAGGATGCTTACCTTCATGTCCAAATTTACCCTTCTCACCAAGGGTACCTCAGGTTTATGGTACAGAACTGTCACTATCAGTTCAGACGCTGCCGTATGGATGGTCCACGGCACCCCGGGTCTTTACCAAGGTAATGGCCGAAATGATGATATTCCTTCAAAGGAAGGGAATTTTAGTTATCCCTTACTTGGACAATTCCCTGATAAGGGTAAGATCCAGGGAACAGTTGGAGGTCGGTGTAGCACTATCTCAGGTAGTGTTGCTGCAGTACGATTGGATTCTCAATATTCCAAAATCGCAGCTGGTTCCGACGACTTGTCTTCTGTTCCTAGGGATGATCCTGGACACAGTCCAGAAAAAGGTGTTTCTCCCGGAGGAGAAAGCCAGGGAGTTATCCGAGCTAGTCAGGAACCTCCTAAAACCGAGCCAAGTCTCAGTGCATCAATGCACAAGGGTTCTGGGTAAAATGGTGGCTTCCTACGAAGCAATCCCATTCGGCAGATTCCACGCAAGAACTTTCCAGTGGGACCTGCTGGACAAATGGTCCGGGTCGCATCTTCAGATGCATCAGCGGATAACCCTGTCACCAAGGACAAGGGTGTCCCTCCTGTGGTGGTTGCAGAGTGCTCATCTTCTAGAGGGCCGCAGATTCGGCATTCAGGACTGGGTCCTGGTAACCACGGATGCCAGCCTGCGAGGCTGGGGAGCAGTCACACAGGGAAGGAATATCCAGGACTTATGGTCAAGCCTGGAGACATCACTTCATAAATATCCTGAAGCTAAGGGACATTTACAATGCTCTAAGCTTAGCAAGACCTCTGCTTCAAGGTCAGCCGGTGTTGATCCAGTCGGACAACATCACGGCAGTCACCCACATAAACAGGGTGGCACAAGAAGCAGGAGGGCAATGGCAGAAGCTGCAAGGATTCTTCGCTGGGCGGAAAATCATGTGATAGCACTGTCAGCAGTATTCATTCCGGGAGTGGACAACTGGGAAGCAGACTTCCTCAGCACGACCTCCACCCGGGAGAGTGGGGACTTCACCTAGAAGTTTTCCACATGATTATAAACCGTTGGGAAAAACTCGACAGGTATTGCAGCAGGGCCAGGGACCCTCAGGCAATAGCTGTAGACGCTCTGGTAACACCGTGGGTGTACCAGTCAGGGTATGTGTTCCCTCCTCTGCCTCTCATACCCAAGGTACTGAGATTGATAAGATGGAGAGGAGTAAGCACTATATTCGTGCCTCCGGATTGGCCAAGAAGGATTTGGTAACCGGAACTTCAAGAGATGCTCACGGAGGATCCGTGGCCTCTACCTCTAAGAAGGGACCTGCTCCAGCAAGGACCCTGTCTGTTCCAAGATTTACCGCGGCTGCGTTTGACGGCATGGCGGTTGAACGCCGGATCCTGAAGGAAAAAAGGCATTCCGGATGAAGTCATCCCTATCCTGATCAAAGCCAGGAAGGATGTTACCGCAAAAACATTATCACCGCAATTGGCGAAAATATGTTGCGTGGTGCGAGGCCAGTAAGGCCCGACGGTGGAAATTCAACTGGGTCGATTCCTACATTTCCTGCAAACAGGAGTGTCTATGGGCCTGAAATTGGGGTCCATTAAGGTTCAAATTTCGGCCCTGTCAATTTTCTTCCAAAAAGAGCTAGCTTCAGTCCCTGAAGTTCAGACGTTTGTAAAAGGGGTACTGCATATACAGCCTCCTTTTGTGCCTCCAGTGGCACTTTGGGATCTCAATGTAGTTTTGGGTTCCAAAAGTCACATTGGTTTGAACCACTTAAATCTGTGGAGTTAAAATATCTCACATGGAAAGTGGTCATGCTGTTGGCCCTGGCCTGGGCCAGGCGCGTGTCAGAATTGGCGGCTTTATCCTGAAAAAGCCCTTATCTGATGTTCCATTCGGACAGGGCGAAATTGAGGACTCGTCCTCAGTTTCTCCCTAAGGTGGTTTCAGCGTTTCACCTGAACCAACCTATTTGTGGTGCCTGCGGCTACTAGGGACTTGGAGGACTCCAAGTTGCTAGACGTTGTCAGGGCCCTGAAAATATATGTTTCCAGGAGGGCTGGAGTCAGGAAATCTGACTCGCTGTTTATTCTGTATGCACCCAACAAGCTGGGTGCTCCTGCTTCTATGCAGACTATTGCTCGTTGGATTTGTAGTACAATTCAGCTTGCACGTTCTGTGGCAGGCCTGCCACAGCCAAAAATCTGTAAATGCCCACTCCACAAGGAAGGTGGGCTCATCTTGGGCGGCTGCCCGAGGGGTCTCGGCATTACAACTTTGCCGAGCAGCTACTTGGTCAGGAGCAAATACGTTTGTAAAATTCTACAAAATTGATATCCTGGCTGAGGAGGACCTGGAGTTCTCTCATTTGGTGCTGCAGAGTCATCCGCACTCTCCCGCCCGTTTGGGAGCTTTGGTATAATCCCCATGGTCCTTACGGAGTCCCCAGCATCCACTTAGGACGTTAGAGAAAATAAGAATTTACTTACCGATAATTCTATTTCTCATAGTCCGTAGTGGATGCTGGGCGCCCATCCCAAGTGCGGATTGTCTGCAATACTTGTACATAGTTATTGTTACAAAAATCGGGTTATTGTTGTGAGCCATCTTTCAGAGGCTCCTCTGTTATCATGCTGTTAACTGGGTTCAGATCACAGGTTATACGGTGTGATTGGTGTGGCTGGTATGAGTCTTACCCGGGATTCAAAATCCTTCCTTATTGTGTACGCTCGTCCGGGCACAGTATCCTAACTGAGGCTTGGAGGAGGGTCATAGGGGGAGGAGCCAGTGCACACCAGATAGTCCTAAAGCTTTCTTTAGATGTGCCCAGTCTCCTGCGGAGCCGCTATTCCCCATGGTCCTTACGGAGTCCCCAGCATCCACTACGGACTATGAGAAATAGAATTATCGGTAAGTAAATTCTTATTTTTTTCCTGGGACTTTCAACCCTGGTAGACGACCCAGCGTACTGTAGGTCTGCAAGGTGCTTCCAGGTAACGCTGAAAATAAAATGATTGGCTGGGGCAGTAGCACTTGGAGATGAGATCCTCTCCAAGTACCCATTAATTGCCGGAAGACCGAGGTCACTGGAAGACCCGGATCTGGTGTGAAGGGGGACGACCTGGGAATAATGCGGGTCGTCACCCATGTATGGAAAAGGTGACCAGCTTCAACCCGTTCTGTGTCCGGTCCGAGCTGGGTTGAAGCTGGGATTTTATGTCTGAAAGTGGTATTAGCTGTTGTAAATTGTAGCGTATGTTCAGTAAAGGGGAGATGCATCAATCTTTGGCAAAAGATAAATTGGTGTAGTTGTCCAAAACAACCACTTGGCTTCCACCTGTCATTTTATGGACTGTGCTAAATTAATGGCAGGATCTGATTGGTTGCTTTGGGCAACTTCTCCACTTTCTCTTTCCAAGGCTAGATACAGCTTATGATATCTTTGTCTAAAGACTGCTTTATTTAAAGTAGTATGTTCATTCTTAGGGTAGGATCCAATTCTTAACACTGGCAGCTGTGTCTCCTGAACACCCGATGTAACTATTCAGTTGTTTCTCCTGTCTGCCAGCGACCAGCTGCTGGCGTCGGCATTTCAGCTCCCACCCCCGGAGGGTGGCGAGCTGAAATGTGAGGAAAAGTGACCTGTTTGGCACCCAAATAGCACTTTTTACGATCGCGCCCATTAGTTTAGTCTGGTTTAGCTGCTTTACACGGCTAAACCCAACACTAATGGGTGCGATAACCAGCATCAATTGAATCTTGCCCCTTAGATCTCCTGTCCCGTCCCTGGAGATCAGGCGGCAATAACAATTTAATTCCTCCCTTAGACTCTGCCAAGAGATTACAATATTGGCTAGGCAACTTTTTTGAATAGTCCAGCTTTTAGCAATGGGATACCTTCCTGAGTGAGAATGATTGTTGGCTTAGAAGTAACAATTGAGTTGCTCATCAGAATTTAGCCATGCCGGAACCATAATAAGGACACTTTCCTGCATTTCCATACTTGTTGACGCTCAGGGAGATTGTGAATGTCCACTGTCCATCAGGAAGTAATACTCCTGTATTCATCTTACTTACAGGAAGTATGTTGGAAGCCACTGAAGGTCACAGCAGATGGCACTTTGAACAAATAGCATTTAGAGTTTAAAATAAAGTTATCAGTGTGGGGTAAAAGTGATTTTAATTGGAGGCTTCCAAGATGTGCATGAAAATACTTCTACATACATTCTGTATTACAGTGTAAAGTACTTTACATGTGCCATGTGCTGTCTTTTAATAATGTCAATAGTAGAGGGGTTATGGATCTTCAATAGTCATAGATGTTATATAGACTTACTTTGGTTCATATTTTGTCCTTTGTTCTTTATAAATGCCACATGTAAGTTATATTCATAGGGTTCCATGATTTCCTTCTTGTTCTAGCTGTCAATCAAATCGCTTTCAGATCAAAAAAAATAATAATTTACCTTGATTATGCCAATTATAAACTTGTGTTTACAGTTTTGACATAGGAGGTAAAGCTGGCAAATAACTCTAAAATCAGATTTGCCGTTCCCCATGGCAATCATATTAGTACATAGTGATAACTTTACAGCAGATGTACTGGAAAACGTGTCTATTTACTGCTATAGCTGAGCTCTCAGATATTTCTCATGTAGGACCCATGTTTATTTAAACAGCTTGTTGAGGCTGAGAGATGTGGATATGTAATGTCACACAGGAATCAGAAGTCAGATTTCTTAAATGTGTAAGTGGTAAATGTCAGAGAGAACGATCTGTCTAAGAGAATCTGGCAGCAAATAGATATTGCAATTACAGCACTAAAGTCCGGGCTATACAAAACATTTCTTTAAAAAACCCTGGAATTTACAGTGGATATGATAACTGAACTATATTTTTATAGAAAAAAAAAAATGTACTGTACATAAATGTGTGTATATATATGTGTGTGTGTGTATGTATATATATATATATATATATATATATATATATATATATATATTTTAATGTGTGTGTATGTATGTATATATATATATATATATATAGTGTGTATATATATATATTAGTGTGTGTATGTATATATATATATGTGTGTGTGTGTGTGTGTGTGTGTATATATATATATATATATATATATATATGTGTGTGTACATTTATTTAAACTTATACTTTATATACATTTTGATAGTGTGCAAGTTCCTCCTACTATAATATCACTTAATAAATAACCTTAAGGTGGAACTCTTCTATTTAAGTACAAGGATAACCTTGTATCACCATCTTAATGCTTGTACTTTAAACCTCAACTAAATAGTCCATTTTACTAAAACTTGTTTATACTTACTTTTTTCTCTGCTCTCCAGCTATGTCTTAATATTATCAGGAAAGATTGCTCTATGGTACAATACTGGTGTCTGAATGTAATTAAATCCAATGCAATGAGCAAGTGGAGCTGCCATTCCGAAAAGGCAACAAAAATAGCTCAAATAAGCAACCGCTATGTCAGAGATGAATAAACAAATAGGGCTAAAAATTAAAAATGCCACCCAGAGAAATAAAACCGTATAAGCCGTAGTTCTGTGTATGAAGTGAATGGAAATTACAAAAACATCAGAATAATGCTGGCCATATAAATTGCAATATAGCAGGTGCCCCAGGCAGTTGGCCCAGTTATTATAGTAACACACCTCTCTTCGTGTGTGTGTGTGTGTGTGTGTGTGTGTGTGTGTGTGTGTGTGTGTGTGTGTGTGTGTGTGTGTGGGGGGGTTATCCGCTGACCCAGTGATGCTGAAAATTAACAGACTACTCAAACCGATGATCCAGATTTTGGGGTCTATTTACTAAGCCTTGGATGGAGGTCAAGTGGGTGGAGATAAAGTACCAGCCAATCAGCTCCTAACTGCCATGTCACGGGCTCTTTTTGAAAAATGACAGGAGCTGGTTGGTTGGGAATTTATCTCTGTCCACTTTATCGCCTTCCAAGGCTTAGTAAATAGACCCCTGTGTCCAGTAAGGTCACAGCAGGGTATTAGTCTTGCCACTCGGTAATCACAAGAGCAGACACCTTGATAAAGGTGCAGAAACGCATTGGTGATTGCTGGGACAGACTGTAGCAGATCAGGGATCGAGTGGGAGTAATCAGGACCTGCCGAGCCAGTGGGGAAACGGCGCCTATATCCCGGGAGGTACCCGATCCAAATACCACACATACGCTAAAGGGTGGCCACGTACTGACACCCCACTCATTTTGGTACGCACATTTGCCCCAGAGTTTGGTGGATTTTAATTGGGAAATTATTTGCTGTATTATTTGGCATAAAACTGTACTTCACTATATCTATATCCCCTCATTTCTGTTTTGTTGGAGGGGTATGTATTGGAGGTTGCGACAAGAATTTCCTGAAGGAATTCGCGACTACGAATGGTTGTGACCTTAATGTGAAGATTCCAGTGTGAGACTTTATATATCTTATCCCATATTATCCCCGAGGGTGCGCACTTCTGCACATTGTGACTGTTTAATCACAAGAGCAGGATGACTGCCTGAGTTCTAGGCTTGTTGACGCGGTTGGAGCTCCATTTTCTGTCTTTATAGTCTCCAACAATTTATCCTTGTGTTTGTTTCTTGGCAACCTAAATGGGTTCCGAACAGCGCTTATGAAAGCTTTAATTAGATCATGTCTTGGTCATAAATCAACATAATCACAAAGACTAATGTCTGCAATCTCCATGGGGGACTGTTTAGACGCCCAAACAATTGTCACTATTCAATTGATGTTTGGGCGTCCATGTATATCCAGGGCCGTCATTTTGTATGTGCTCAATGGGCTCTTGCTCAAGGGCCCCAGGAGTATAAGGGTCCTAGGCTGATAGCTGAGGGTCCACTCTTTCCAGGGGTACCAGATTTTTGAAAATCGGCCCTGGAGAACCAGAGATGTCCGACTTGAAAGCAGTGGTCCCCATCCAAGCCTGTTAATTGCTCTTCCCAGCCAGATATCTCAGGTTCTGTCTGGCTTAGTTTTTCTGAGGGTACATTCCAAAAGCTGTGACTCTCCCCTTTTGGTGGACATTGGCAGCTTGTCTCTACTATTCCCAGAACGAGAGATAACAGCCTTCAAGCAGCTGGTCCCTGCTCCAGCTCCACACGCCTAATATGCAGTTTTAGATTTTCATTGGTGGATTGCTCTGGCTCCTGAACTCTGATCCCCAAGTCTCCAGAAACTTCTGAAAGGTGGGACTCTAGTTTTTTTTATTGCATTCAAAGCTAAGAAATATATTTACAGAAACTTGAGATATCTGCTGTCAAGCAAGCTGCCCTCCCACTGGAAAATTATAAATATTAAGCCCACGCCACTATCCACCCCTCCCCTATGTATTAAACACCCCCTACCACCTTGAAAGTCATGTACCAGGGCTTCTTCATTCAGCCCAATGCCCCCTTCTACATTTTAGTCCCATCTGTGCAGTAAAGGAGTAATTAACATAAATTACTGCTCCAGGTCCTACATGCTGAGTGGAAGATAGAACACCCCCTACCGCCCGCGGGACATCAAAGCTTCCGCTGATAGCACCCCCCACCCCTACCGCTGGAGGATGGGTAGGGGGCCCAGTGCATTGCTGTGCCCAGGGGCCTACACTGATGTTAAGACGGCCCTGTGTATATCGCGCATGAAGCGCCCAAACAGACTGAGTTTAACTGCGTAAAACTGTAAAATCCGTCCAAACTTCCGTTTGAGTTCCCGGACTCAGGAGGCTCCGAGAAAAATGTGTCCTCCCGAACGGCAGAACAACTGATTTGCTGCCGTCGGGTGCCATCTAGTGGTGGCCGTGGAAAAAAAAACTATTGAATCCGCTCCTTACCTTTAGAGCACTAATTTTCTGACCAGGAAACTTAAAGCAAAATATAAAAATTATTCTTCTGACACACCAAAGTGAATCACACTCAAACAGGTAAGCATGATGTGGATGGGCAGCCACTTTGGTGTGACAGATGGGCACAGCGTTCCCCATTTTCTATCAGGTGAAGCTAACTGAGCTTTAAACTCTGAGAATCAGTGTGTTCTAAAACCCCAGTTTTGACATGGTTCTAGGTGAGCTTGTCTGTCTCATCCTTATCAGGTGAGGAGATGTAAAGCGTGATGCTAACGTCTCATTATTAAGTAGAGTATGGGATGGCACTGCCGTCGGAATGGGCCAGTACTCTGCGGTTTTGTGTAATAATGTTTAATTTTCTTTTTAACCAGAGACAGTCAAGACTTAGGTAAGACTACAAAACTCACTTTCCTGTCATCGTTCCACTTTAATTAGTAGTTGAACCTTTTAAATAGAATTCTTGGAAGAAATCGTTATTTGGGAGCGCAATGGTGTAGAAAGATACAGCTTTGATTCCAGCATACAGTCGTGTGGTGCCAAGGTAATATTTAATACAGAATATCACCATTTTTATCTACAGCGTTCTACATGGTTCACTGCCTATTCTATTAAACATGGAGCAGGCTGAGTACAGTATTACATGTCTACAATTTCACAGCAGGTGGCCAAAGCAGAGAAACCTGGCTCTGTGCCGGCGACTTACTGATGTGAAAAGATGTGATGGGCATATTACGCAATCCCTCCTTTTTAATTATTTCAGACCTTTTATTTCTTTTAGAAGTAATAACTCTAAAGGAGCTAAAATATTACTGCTTAGAAGTGTAATAGGAATGTGGCTCTTGTGTGTCCTTTGCTTTCAACACAGTGCTAACTTTGAGGCATTACAAGGGTTTAGAAGTCATCTTCAGCTTGTGAGATGAAAGTTATTTGTTGCAGGTCTTTGATGGTCAAAGAAAAACAACAAAATGGCAAATGTCAGACAATGTGTTCTTATTTATTGATTTACTTACTGGCAAAAGCAATGAATAGGATTTGCTATTTTGTAATGCTGGTGTTATAGAGCAAGGTTACAGAGCTGGATGTAGGAACTTTCTTGGTTCACATAGAGGTGTGTTTGACATCACAGTCTCTCTGCATCAGCTTTACAGGAATCTCGCATCACTACTTTGTGCTGCTGCGGTGGGGGACAGTTCTGACCAACTTTGATTTCATTTCTCTCCCCCGGTCCAGATACTGCCCCTGTCACATGCTTTCCTCACTGCGAGATTAGCTCACTCACTTCCCTGAAATAATCTGTGCTGCAGTGGACTCTCTGATCTTACTTGCAAGTGATTCTATCCCCACTGGGGTGCAGCACATGTAACACTGGGGATAGCTGTATTGTGGGGTGAGGTATGATATATCGACATTCATATTGTCAACTGTACTGTCAGCATTTGCAATATTGACATAAGGACCATGTCAACATTCTGAATGTCTGTGTAATAATTACATACTGTTTTGTGGGCTGAACCCCATACTCCTTTCAGTGCAACTTCTCAATTAATATAAAAGTATCACTAAGGCATAATGTTGAGCACAAAACTACCTTTATTTTCCTGGCAAGTGAGAACTTATTACTGCTATGATGTAAAGTAAGAACCTCATCTTAGGAGACATGGGTAAGGCCCATTTGCTTTCTCCTGCAGTCCCGGTATGACGAGTGCAGTGACTGACAGTGGGGGGTACAGGAGATACAGGATACATGATGAAATATTTGTGGTTTCTGTAGTCCCCATATAGGGTAGATGGTACAAGGCATTAGGTTACCATGGAGATAGAAGAAGCAAACTAGAGAGGCATGATTGGCTGCGATGCAGTTTGGTGCTTCAAGTGGCATAGGGGTCAAACGCACACCAGCAGCAGAAGAGACAAAATGTTTGGTCTAATTTGATCATTAACATGGTCTTTACCTACTCCAATAGCAATCAAAGGACCGTCTGGTCTTCTATCAGGTTCCAAATCGGGGATGCTTATTATTATTTCTCTGACGTCCTAAGTGGATGCTGGGACTCCGTAAGGACCATGGGGAATAGCGGCTCCGCAGGAGACTGGGCACAACTAAAGAAAGCTTTAGGACTACCTGGTGTGCACTGGCTCCTCCCACTATGACCCTCCTCCAGACCTCAGTTAGAATCTTGTGCCCGGCTGAGCTTGATGCACACTAGGGGCTCTCCTGAGCTCCTAGAAAGAAAGTATATTTTAGGTTTTTTATTTTACAGTGAGATCTGCTGGCAACAGACTCACTGCAGCGAGGGACTAAGGGGAGAAGAAGCGAACCTACCTGACTGGAGATAGTTTGGGCTTCTTAGGCTACTGGACACCATTAGCTCCAGAGGGATCGAACACAGGACCCGACCTCGATCGTTCGGTCCCGGAGCCGCGCCGCCGTCCCCCTTACAGAGCCAGAAGCAAGAAGTGGTCCGGAAAATCGGCGGCAGAAGACCTCGGCCTTCAACAAGGTAGCGCACAGCACTGCAGCTGTGCGCCATTGCTCCTCATGCACACCTCACACTCCGGTCACTGATGGGTGCAGGGCGCTGGGGGGGGCGCCCTGAGCAGCAATATAAACACCTTGGCTGGCAAATCATCACAATATATAGTCCCAGGGCTATATATGTGATAAATTACCCCTGCCAGAATTCCTGAAAAAAGCGGGAGAAAAGTCAGCCGAAAAAGGGGCGGGGCTAACTCCCTCAGCACACTGGCGCCATTTTTTCTTCACAGTGCAGCTGGAAGACAGCTCCCCAGGCTCTCCCCTGTAGTTTTCAGGCTCAAAGGGTTAAAAAGAGAGGGGGGGCACTAAATTTAGGCGCAATATGTGTATACAAGCAGCTATTGGGGGAAAAATCACTCAGTTATAGTGTTAATCCCTGCATTATATAGCGCTCTGGTGTGTGCTGGCATACTCTCTCTCTGTCTCCCCAAAGGACTTTGTGGGGTCCTGTCCTCAGTCAGAGCATTCCCTGTGTGTGTGCGGTGTGTCGGTACGGCTGTGTCGACATGTTGGATAAGGAAGGTTACGTGGAGGCGGAGCAGAGGCCGATAAATGGGATGTCGCCCCCTGTGGGGCCGACATCAGAGTGGATGGATAGGTGGAAGGTATTAACCGACAATGTCAACTCCTTACATAAAAGGCTGGATGACGTAACAGCTGTGGGACAGCCGGCTTCTCAGCCCGCGCCTGCCCAGGCGTCTCAAAGGCCATCAGGGGCTCAAAAAACGCCCGTTACCTCAGATGGCAGACACAGATGTCGACACGGAGTCTGACTCCAGTGTCGACGAGATTGAGACATATACACAATCCACTAGGAACATCCGTTGCATGATCTCGGCAATGAAAAATGTGTTACACATTTCTGACATGAACCCAAGTACCACATAAAAGGGGTTTTATGTTTGGGGAGAAAAAGCAGCCAGTGTTTGTTCCCCCATCAGATGAGTGAATGAAGTGTGTAAAGAAGCGTGGGTTCCCCCGATAAGAAACTGGTAATTTCTAAAAAGTTACTGATGGCGTACCCTTTCCCGCCAGAGGATAGGTCACGTTGGGAGATATCCCCTAGGGTGGATAAGGCGCTCACACGTTTGTCAAAAAAGGTGGCACTGCCGTCTTAGGATACGGCCACTTTGAAGGAGCCTGCTGATAAAAAGCAGGAGGCTATCCTGAAGTCTGTACATACACACTCAGGTACTATACTGAGACCTGCAATTGCCTCAGCATGAATAGTGCTGCTGCAGCGTGGTCTGATACCCTGTCAATATTAATACCCTAGACAGAGATAATATTTTGCTAACATAGAGCATATTAAAGACGTCGTCTTATATATGAGGGATGCACAGAGGGATATTTGCCGGCTGGCATCCAGAATTAAGGCAATATCCATTCTGCCAGGAGGGTATTAGAGACCCGGCAGTGGACAGGTGATGCTGACTTTAAAAGGCACATGGAGATTCTGCCTTATACGGGTGAGTAATTGTTTGGGGATGGTCTCTGGGACCTCGTATCCACAGCAACAGCTGGGAAGAAAATTTTTTACCTCAGGTTTCCTCACAGCCTAAGAAAGCACCGTATTTTCAGGTACAGTCCTTTCGGCTTCAGAAAAGCAAGCGGGTCAAAGGCGCTTCCTTTCTGCACAGAGACAAGGGAAGAAGGAAAAAGCTGCACCAGACAGCCAGTTCCCAGGATCAAAAATCTTCCCCCGCTTCCTCTGAGTCCACCGCATGACGCTGGGGCTCCACAGGTGGAGACAGGTGCAGTGGGGGCGCGTCTCGGGAACTTCAGGGACCAGTGGGCTTGCCCACAGGTGGATCCCTAGGCTCTGCAAGTAGTATCACAGGGATACAAGCTGGAGTTCGAGGCGACTCCCCCTCGCCGTTACCTCGCATCAGCCTTGCCTGCTGCCCTCGGAGAAAGGGAGGTAGTACTGGCGGCAATTCACAAGCTGTCCTTCCAGCAGGTGAAATCAAGGTACCCCTCCTTCAACAAGGCCGGGGTTACTATTCCAAAATGTTTGTTGTACCAAAACCAGACGGTTCGGTGAGACCCATTCTAAAATTGATATCCTTGAACACTTATATACGAAGGTTCAAGTTCAAAATGGAATCGCTCAGGGCGATTATTGCAAGCCTGGAGAATTTCATGGTATCACTGGACATCAAGGATGCTTACCTGCATGTCCCTATTTACCCTCCTCACCAGGAGTACCTCAAAATTGTGGTACAGGTTTGTCATTACCAATTCCAGACGTTGCCATTGGTCTGTCCCCGGCACCGAGGGTATTTACCAAGGTAATGGCCGAAATAATTATCCCGTACTTGGACGATCTCCTTATAAAGGCGAGGTCCAGGGAGCAGTTGTTCGTCGGAGTAGCACTATCTCGGGAAGTGCTACAACAGCACGGCTGGATTCTGAATATTCCAAAGTCGCAGCTGGTTCCTACGACGCGTCTACTGTTCCTGGGTATGGTTCTGGACACAGAACAAGAAAAAAAGGGTTTCTTCCGGAGGAGAAGTCCAAGGAGTTGTCGTCTCTAGACGGAGACCTCCTAATACAAATACAGGTGTCGGTGCATCAATGCACGCGAGCCCTGGGAAATATGGTAGCTTCTTACGAAGAAATTCCATTCGGCAGTTTCCATGCAAGGATCTTCCAGTGGGATCTGTTGGACAAGTGGTCCGGGTCGCATCTTCAGATGCATCGGCGGATAACCCTGTCTCCAAGGGCCAGGGTGTCGCTGTTGTGGTGGCTGCAGAGTGCTCATCTTCTAGAGGGCCGCAGATACAGGACTGGGTCCTGGTTACCACGGATGCCAGCCTTCGAGGCTGGGGGGCAGTCACACAGGGAAGAAACTTCCAATGACTATGGACAAGTCAGGAGACTTCCCTACACATAAATATTCTGGAACTAAGGGCCATTTACAATGCCCTAAGTCAGGCTAGACCCCTGCTTCAACTCCGGCCGGTGCTGATCCAGTCAGACAACATCACGGCGGTCGCTCATGTAAACCGACAGGGCGGCACAAGAAGCAGGATGGCGATGGCAGAAGCCACAAGGATTCTCCGATGGGCGGAAAATCATGTGTTAGCGCTGTCAGCAGTGTTCATTCCCGGAGTGGACAACTGGGAAGCAGACTTTCTCAGCAGACACGACCTCCACCCGGGAGAGTGGGGACTTCATCCAGAAGTCTTCCAAATGATTGTACACCGTTGGGAAAGGCCACAGGTGGACATGATGGCGTCCCGCCTCAACAAAAAGCTAAAAAGATATTGCGCCAGGTCAAGGGACCCTCAGGCGATAGCTGTGGACGCTCTGGTAACACCGTGGGTGTACCAGTCGGTGTATGTGTTCCCTTCTCTGCCTCTCATACCCAGGGTAATGAGAATAATAAGAAGGAGAGGAGTAAGAACTATACTCATTGTTCCGGATTGGCCAAGAAGAGCTTGGTACCCAGAACTCCAAGAAATGATCTCAGAGGACCCATGGCCTCTGCCGCTCAGACAGGACCTGCTGCAGCAGGGGGCCTGTCTGTTCCAAGACGTACCGCGGCTGCGTTTGACGGCATGGCGGTTGAACGCCGGATCCTGAAGGAAAAGGGCATTCCAGGGGAAGTTATCCCTACGCTAATTAAAGCTAGGAAAGAAGTGAGCGCAAACCATTATCACCGCATATGGCGGAAATATGTTGCGTGCTGTGAGGCCAGGAAGGCCCCAACGGAGGAATTTCAGCTAGGTCGATTTCTGCACTTCCTACAGTCAGGGGTGACTATGGGCCTAAAATTGGGTTCCATTAAGGTCCAGATTTCGGCTCTATCGATTTTCTTCCAAAATAGAACTGGCTTCACTGCCTGAAGTTCAGACTTTTGTTTAGGGAGTGCTGCATAGTCAGCCCCTGTTTGTGCCTCCAGTGGTACCGTGGAATCTCAACGTGGTGTTGGATTTCCTGAAGTCGCATTGGGTTGAGCCACTTAAATCCGTGGAGCTAAAATACCTCACGTGGAAAGTGGTCATGCTGTTGGCCTTGGCGTCGGCCAGGCGTGTATCAGAATTGGCAGCTTTATCATGCAAAAGCCCTTATCTGATTTTTTTTATATGGATAGGGCGGAATTGAGGACTCGTTCCCAATTCCTTCCTAAGGTGGTATCAGTGTTTCATGTGAACCAACCTATTGTGGTGCCTGCGGCTACTTGGGACTTGGAGGATTCCAAGTTACTGGACGTAGTCAGGGCCCTGAAAAATATATGTTTCCATGACGGCTGGAGTCAGGAAAACTGACTCGCTATTTATCCTATATGCACCCAACAAGCTGGGTGCTCCTGCTTCTAAGCAGACTATTGCTCGCTGGATCTGTAGCACGGTTCAACTTGCACATTCTGCGGCTGGACTGCCGCACCCTAAATCTGTAAAAGCCCATTCCACGAGGAAAGGGGTTCTTCTTGGGCGGCTGCCCGAGGGGTCTCGGCTTTACAATTTTGCCGAGCTGTTACTTGGTCGGGTTCAAACACTTTTGCAAGAGTCTACAAATTTGATACCCTGGCTGAGGAGGACCTAGAGTTTGCTCATTCGGTGCTGCAGAGTCACCCGCACTCTCCCGCCCGTTTGGGAGCTTTGGTATAATCCCCATGGTCCTTACGGAGTCCCAGCATCCACTTAGGACGTCAGAGAAAATAAGATTTTACTCACCGGTAAATCTATTTCTCGTAGTCCGTAGTGGATGCTGGGCGCCCATCCCAAGTGCGGATTGTCTGCAATACTTGTATATAGTTATTGCCTAACTAAAGGGTTATTGTTGAGCCATCTGTTGAGAGACTCGGTTATATTTCATACTGTTAACCGGGTATAGTATCACGAGTTATACGGTGAGTTATACGGTGTGATTGGTGTGGCTGGTATGAGTCTTACCCGGGATTCAAAATCCTTCCTTATTGTGTCAGCTCTTCCGGGCACAGTATCCTAACTGAGGTCTGGAGGAGGGTCATAGTGGGAGGAGCCAGTGCACACCAGGTAGTCCTAAAGCTTTCTTTAGTTGTGCCCAGTCTCCGCTATTCCCCATGGTCCTTACGGAGTCCCAGCATCCACTACGGACTACGAGAAATAGATTTACCGGTGAGTAAAATCTTATTTTTTCTCTAACGTCCTAGTGGATGCTGGGGACTCCGTAAGGACCATGGGGAATAGACGGGCTCCGCAGGAGACATGGGCACTTTAAGAAAGAATTTAGGTTCTGGTGTGCACTGGCTCCTCCCTCTATGCCCCTCCTCCAGACCTCAGTTTGATACTGTGCCCAGACGAGCTGGGTGCTTTTCAGTGAGCTCTCCTGAGTTCGCTGAGAGAAAGTATTTTGTTAGGTTTTTTATTTTCAGGGAGCTCTGCTGGCAACAGACTCCCTGCATCGTGGTACAGAGGGGAGAGAAGCAGCCCTACTCTCTGAAGCTAGGTCCTGCTTCTTAGGCCACTGGACACCATTAGCTCCAGAGGGATCGTACGCAGGATCTCACCCTCGCCGTCCGATCCCAGAGCCGCGCCGCCGTCCCCCTCGCAGAGCCGGAAGACAGAAGCCGGGTGAGTATGAGAAGCAAGAAGACTTCAAATCGGCGGCAGAAGACTCCGTTCTTCACTGAGGTAACGCACAGCACTGCAGCTGTGCGCCATTGCTCCCACACCTCACATACTCCGGTCACTGTAAGGGTGCAGGGCGCAGGGGGGGGGGGCGCCCTGGGCAGCATTTGGATCCTCTTTTTGGCAAAAGTAAACATATATACAGTTGGGCACTGTATATATGTATGAGCCCCCGCCAAGAAAATGCATATTTAAGCGGGACAGAAGCCTGCCGTCGAGGGGGCGGGGCTTCTTCCTCAGCACTCACCAGCGCCATTTTTTCTCCACAGCTCCGCTGAGAGGAAGCTCCCCAGGCTCTCCTCTGCAGATTCACGGTAGAAGAGGGTAAAAAGAGAGGGGGGGCACATAAATTAGGCGCAAAAACACAATATAAACAGCAGCTACTGGGTTAACATTAAGTTACTGTGTTATTCCTGGGTTATAGTGCAGGGGTGTGTGCTGGCATACTCTCTCTGTCTCTCCAAAGGGCCTTGTGGGGGAACTGTCTTCAAAAAGGGCATTCCCTGTGTGTGTGTGTGTGGTGTGTCGGTACGCTTGTGTCGACATGTCTGATGAGGAAGGCTATGTGGATGCAGAGCGGGAGCAAGTGAATGTGGTGTCTCCGCCGACGGCGCCGACACCTGATTGGATGGATATGTGGAAGGTTTTAAATGATAATGTTAATTCCTTACATAAAAGGTTAGATAAAGCAGAAGCCTCAGGACAGTCAGGGTCCCAACCCGTGCCTGATCCTATGTCTCAGAAGCGCCCACTATCCCAAATTGTTGACACAGATACCGACATGGATTCTGATTCCAGTGTCGATGACGATAATGCAAAGTTACAGCCTAAGTTGGCTAAATCACTCCGATATATGATTATAGCAATTAAGGATGTTTTGCACATCACAGAGGAAACCCCTGTCTAGGGAGGCCAATCCCGGGATCGGCGGAATCCCGGGATTTGGGCCCAAAAATGCGGGGATTTGAATCCCGGGATTGGAGCATCCAATCCCGGGATTCACGGGATTATACTGCGCATGCGCGGCGGCGGGAGGGTGGGTGTGTAAGTAATAGTACTTACTCATTTAGGCGGGCAGCAGCCATGAACAAGTTGAACGCGCGCGGCACTTCAAATTTAGCGCCGTCCGCCAGCCAATCAGAGCTGGCGGACCGGCAGCCAATCAGGAGCGACTGCTGCGGCCGCTTCCCTGATTGGCTGCCGGTCCGCCAGCTCTGGTTGGCTGGCGGCCGGCGCTTCATTTGAAATGCCGCCGCGTTCAGTGTTAATGGTTGCCTTGCCGCCCGTCTAATAGTGCCTTAATGGTTCAGTGTTAATGGTTGCCTTGCCGCCCATCTAATAGTAAGTACTATTACTTACACACACATTACTCTCCCTCCGTGCAGCCTTCCTCCCTCCCTGCCGCGACATACACCCTCTGTCCTGAGTCCTGCACCGCTACCTACACCCTCCCTACCTCCCGCACCGCTACCTACACACTCCCTACCTCCCGCACCGCTACCTACACACTCCCTACCTCCCGCACCGCTACCTACACCCTCCCTACCTCCCGCACCGCTACCTACACCCTCCCTACCTCCCGCACCACTACCTACACACTCCCTACCTCCCGCACCGCTGCCTACACACTCCCTATTTCCCGCACCGCTACCTACACCCTCCCTCCAGCGCTGCTCCCTACAATTTTCTCTAATCCCTACTGCAATCCCGGGAATCCCGGGATTGACCGTTTTTCAATCCCGGGATTGAAAAAACGGCCCGGGATTGGCCTCCCTACCCCTGTCCCTGACACAAGGGTTTATATTTATAAGGGAAAGAAACCTGAGGTAACTTTTCCCCCCTCACACGAACTGAATGAGTTATGTGAAAAAGCTTGGGAATCTCCAGATTAAAAAAAAATATATGCAGATTTCCAAATGGATTCTTATGGCGTATCCTTTCCCGCCAACGGACAGGTTACGATGGGAATCCTCCCCTAGGGTGGACAAAGCTTTAACACGCTTATCCAAAAAGGTAGCCCTGCCGTCCCAGGATACGGCTACCCTCAAGGATGCTGCTGATCGCAAACAGGAGGGTACCCTGAAGTCCATTTATACACATTCAGGTACCTTGCTCAGACCGGCAATCGCGTCGGCCTGGGTCTGTAGTGCAGTAGCGGCATGGACTGATACCTTATCAGAGGAGTTGGATACCCTAGATAGGGATACTTTTTTATTGACCCTGGGGCATATTAAAGACGCTGTCCTTTATATGAGAGATGCTCAAAGAGACATTAGTCTACTGGGTTCTAGAATAAATGCTATGTCAATTTCTGCCAGTAGGGTCCTGTGGACTCGGCAATGGACAGGTGATGCCGACTCAAAAAGGCATATGGAGGTTTTACCTTATAAGGGTGAGGAATTGTTTGGGGAGGGTCTCTCGGACCTGGTCTCCACAGCTACTGCTGGAAAGTCAAATTTTTTGCCATATGTTTCCTTACAGCCTAAGAGAGCACCGTATTATCAAATGCAGTCCTTTCGATCACAGAAAAACAAGAAAGTCCGAGGTGCGTCCTTTCTTGCCAGAGGCAGGGGCAGAGGAAAGAAGCTGCACAACACAGCTAGTTCCCAGGAACAGAAGTCCTCCCCGGCCTCTACAAAATCCACCGCATGACGCTGGGGCTCCACAGGCGGAGCTAGGCCCGGTGGGGGCGCGTCTTCGAAATTTCAGCCACAAGTGGGTTCACTCCCAGTTGGATCCCTGGGCAATAGAGATTGTGTCTCAGGGATACAAGCTGGAATTCGAGGAGATGCCCCCTCACCAATACCTCAAATCGGCCCTGCCAGCTTCCACTACGAGAGGGAAATAGTGTTAACTGCAATTCACAAATTGTATCTTCAACAGGTGGTGGTCAAGGTTCCCCTCCTTCAACAAGGAAGGGGTTATTATTCGACCATGTTTGTAGTCCCGAAACCGGACGGTTCGGTCAGACCCATATTGAATTTAAAATCCCTGAACATATACCTGAAAAGGTTCAAGTTCAAGATGAAAACGCTGAGAGCGGTCATCGCAAGCCTGGAAGGGGGGGATTGTATGGTGTCTCTGGACATAAAGGATGCATACCTTCATGTCCCCATTTATCCATCTCATCAGGCGTACCTCAGATTTGTGGTACAGGATTGTCATTACCAATTTCAGACGTTGCCGTTTGGTCTCTCCACGGCACCGAGAATATTTACCAAGGTAATGCGGAAATGATGGTACTCCTGCGGAAGCAAGGAGTCACAATTATCCCATACTTGGACGATCTCCTCATAAAAGCGAGATCAAGAGAGCAGTTGCTGATCAGCGTAGCACTTTCTCTGGAAGTGTTAAGGCAACACAGCTGGATTCTAAATATTCCAAAGTCGCAGTTGGTTCCTACGACTCGTCTGCCTTTCCTGGGCATGATTCTAGACACAGACCAGAAAAGGGTTTATCTCCCGATGGAGAAAGCTCAGGAACTCATGACACTGGTCAGGAACCTATTAAAACGAAAACAGGTGTCAGCGCATCACTGCACTCGTGTCCTGGGAAAGATGGTGGCGTCATACGAGGCCATTCCCTTCGGCAGGTTCCATGCGAGGACTTTTCAATGGGACTTACTGGACAAGTGGTCCGGATCACATCTTCAGATGCATCGGTTAATCACCCTATCCCCCAGGGCCAGGGTGTCACTCCTGTGGTGGCTGCAGAGCGCTCACCTTCTCGAGGGCCACAGATTCAGCATTCAGGACTGGGTCCTGGTGACCACGGACGCAAGCCTCCGAGGTTGGGGTGCAGTCACACAGGGAAGAAATTTCCAAGGTCTTTGGTCAAGTCAAGAGACTTGCCTTCACATCAACATCCTGGAACTAAGGGCCATATACAACGCCCTACGTCAAGCGGAGACCCTGCTTCGCGACCAACCGGTTCTGATTCAGTCAGACAACATCACCGCAGTGGCTCAGGTAAACCGCCAAGGCGGCACAAGGAGCAGAGTGGCGATGGCGGAAGCCACCAGAATTCTTCGCTGGGCGGAGAATAACGTAAGCGCACTGTCAGCAGTGTTCATCCCGGGAGTGGACAACGGGGAAGCAGACTTCCTCAGCAGACACGACCTCCAAAAAGCTACAGAGGTATTACGCCAGGTCAAGAGACCCTCAGGCGATAGCTGTAGACGCCCTGGTGACACGTGGGTGTTCCAGTCGGTCTGTGTATTTCCTCCTCTTCCTCTCATACCCAAGGTGCTGAGGATAATAAGAAAAAGAGGAGTGAGAACAATACTCATTGTTCCAGATTGGCCACGAAGGACTTGGTATCCAGATCTGCAAGAAATGCTCACAGAGGACCCGTGGCCTCTTCCTCTAAGACTGGACTTGTTGCAACAGGGGCCCTGTCTGTTCCAAGACTTACCGCGGCTGCGTTTGACGGCATGGAGGTTGAACGCCGGATCCTAGCAGAGAAAGGCATTCCGGATGAGGTCATTCCTATGCTGATAAAGGCTAGGAAGGACGTGACAGCTCAACATTATCACCGTATATGGCGAAAATATGTTGCTTGGTGTGAGGCCAGGAATGCCCTTACGGAGGAATTCCAGCTGGGCCGTTTCCTTCACTTCCTACAGTCCGGAGTGAATTTGGGCCTTAAATTGGGTTCCATTAAGGTCCAGATTTCGGCCCTATCCATTTTCTTTCAAAAGGAGTTGGCTTCTCTACCTGAAGTTCTGACGCTTGTAAAGGGAGTGCTGCATATTCAGCCCCCTTTTGTGCCTCCAGTGGCACCTTGGGATCTTAACGTGGTGTTGAGTCTCCTGAAATCCCACTGGTTTGAACCACTCAAAACGGTGGAGTTGAAATATCTCACGTGGAAGGTGGTCATGCTATTAGCCTTGGCTTCGGCTAGGCGTGTGTCAGAGTTGGCGGCTTTGTCACATAAAAGCCCCTATCTGGTTTTCCATGCAGATAGAGCAGAATTGCGGACCCATCCACAATTTCTGCCGAAAGTGGTTTCATCCTTTCATATAAACCAACCTATTGTGGTGCCTGTGGCTAATACTGACTTGGAGGATTCCGAGTTACTTGATGTGGCCAGGGCTTTGAAGGTTTATGTAGCCAGAACGGCTAGGGTCAGGAAAACAGAGTCTTTGTTTATCCTGCATGCTTCCAACAAGCTTGGTGCTCCTGCTTCAAAGCAAACTATTGCTCGCTGGATCTGTAACACGATTCAGCAGGCTCCTTCTGCGGCTGGATTGCCGCTGCCAAAATCAGTTAAGGCCCATTCCACTAGGAAGGTGGGCTCTTCTTGGGCGGCTGCCCGAGGGGTCTCGGCATTACAGCTTTGCCGAGCGGCTACTTGGTCTGGTTCAAACACTTTTGCAAAGTTCTACAAGTTTGATACCCTGGCTGAGGAGGACCTTGTGTTTGCTCAATCGGTGCTGCAGAGTCATCCGCACTCTCCCGCCCGTTTGGGAGCTTTGGTATAATCCCCATGGTCCTTACGGAGTCCCCAGCATCCACTAGGACGTTAGAGAAAATAAGATTTTACTTGCCGGTAAATCTATTTCTCGTAGTCCGTAGTGGATGCTGGGCGCCCGTCCCAAGTGCGGACTTCTTCTGCAATACTTGTATATAGTTATTGCTTCAATAAGGGTTAAGTTATGGTTGCATCAGGGTTTGACCTGATGCTCTGTTATTTGTCATACTGTTAACTGGTTGTTATCACATGTTATACGGTGTGATTGGTGTGGCTGGTATGAATCTTGCCCTGGATTACCAAAATCCTTTCCTTGTACTGTCAGCTCTTCTGGGCACAGTTTCTCTAACTGAGGTCTGGAGGAGGGGCATAGAGGGAGGAGCCAGTGCACACCAGAACCTAAATTCTTTCTTAAAGTGCCCATGTCTCCTGCGGAGCCCGTTTATTCCCCATGGTCCTTACGGAGTCCCCAGCATCAACTACGGAATACGAGAAATAGATTTACCGGTAAGTAAAATCTTATTTTTTTTTATATGGCGCCACAAGGGTTCTGTAGCACCTAACAAAGTACATAAACAAATGAGTAAAACAAGATAACAGTGACTTACAGTACACGACAATGTAGGACAAGTACTTGGTATATAAACATTTCTGCATCAGTAGTCATGACACTGAAATAAGCATCAGGGAGGCAGAAATTGAAGGTTAGGTGCCGTGGTAGGGAGTAGATGGTAGTCTAAGTAATAGAAGGAAAAGCACATGACAGGGGGGGGCCCTGCTTGTGAGAGCTTACACTCTAATCACTCTGATATTGAAGATATCCTTAGTAATATTAGCATGCTGTTTTCTGTTGGCCACTGGTGTACTTGTCCATAAACGGTGTCTTACCCTTTCACAATCTAACAGGTTTCTGAAAAGCATACTAGAAATGAAAGCAAAGCATAGACATGTAAGGCACCACTGTCTCCTGCATATGCTTTTTATTTGTTACTTTGCTACAGGGATAGGTTAGTCTCCTGTGTACCTTTTTGTGTCTTTCTAATTGTTTAAGATCCCCTGGAATGCAGTCTTTGTTTGGAAGCTATATTTTCACCTATAGGTATTCTTAATACATTGATGCTTAATAATCTCCTTTCTAGATAACTTCTCTGCATTTATTTTGGCCGTTTGCCACTATTTTGCATTCCTTCACTTATCTACCTACCTGTAGATACAAATGTCAAGAGCTGAAAAAGGTTACTGTGCTGTACTCCAGTCACAGACTACCAAAGCGTTTAGTCATGGAATATAATACACAGACATAGATGTATCTATACATTGGTAAGAATTATTTTCCTGTGTACCAAGCTTGTATATGGAAAACAATGTTTTCCACATTCCCTGTAAGATCTCCGTGGCATTATTTTGCTTGGGTGTGGTATAATAGTTGTTTAGATAGACAGTCAATTGGTGGGATGTAATGGAGTTCGAGGTTGCTGGAGGTTGGGATGCTGACCGTTCTCGGAAGTTTTTCTTTTAAAAGAGGCAATAATGTACAAGGGAAAACAATGCCTTGTAAGTGATTGCTCCTTTAAAAAAATTGGCGGGCAATTTCAGACTCCATTACATCCTGCCGTATAGGTCAACAACACATGGTCTACAGATACAAAAGGTTGACGTGACAATGGTCGACACATGGTCTTTGGCCAAATCTTGCTTTGCTCGCCACAAGTTACTATTCCCAATAGATGTCCACGTGGATAGTAAATAAAAAAAGAAATAAAAAATGTTGGGAAAACGTGAAAAATCACACCTAAAAAATGTTGACCTTTCCTACCTGTCGACCATGTGTGTGGACCTATTGACTTTCGGGCAAAACATTGTCGATCTGTCATCTGGATAGCATTTTGCGCTGCCATCTCCCTGGCCTGCTGAGGCCACCACTGTGCGATCCCTACATTACGGATTAGGATTACAGTTACATGATATCTGTGGTACACTAGTATATAAATATATTTTTACAAATGACCCTTTTGTTTTCTGCTTCCATGTTTATGGCTTAATTCAATTACTTTATGATGTAATTGTCTTTTGTGCTATTTTTACTTTATTATTCAATTTTTGTTCTTGTTTTCCGGTATGGGGCCCAGGAAACCCAGCACCTAACTAGCAGAAGCCATAAAATAATTTGCAATAAAATCCTGTTTGTCTCTTTTTGTCCATTTGTGCAGTGTTGACTGATCACATAGATATAGATGCAACAGTGATCCGCAATTAAGATTTGTTATTATGAATATGGAATTTAATGTATATGGTGAACGACTACAGTTTTATGTAGAGTGGCTGTCAGTGTGCAAATGTATGATGAGTGTAATGATGTCGTTATGTCTAGAAAATGGATTGTCTTGGGGCTGTGAGTCTCTGGGGGTCTCCATGTGCTAAACTGTGTGTGTTTAGTGAGTAGACCTTGAAATTGCTTCCAGCCTTTCAGCTCTTCCCAGATCTGCAGATATTTCACAGTTTGCTTTAGGCCCTCGCTGGGAGAGATCCGGAGTCTTTCCTGATGGGTCAAATGGTGTCAGAGTTCTGATGTGCCGCATTAGTAACATAGGATGTGCTTTGTGTATATCCTCGGTGAAACCATCCTCACTTGCACGGGGTTACAGTACAAATGTGGAATGCACCAATCCTCTTCTGTATTGCACTGATTCATCTCATTTATGAACCTGGATGAGAACAACACCCTCCTGTTCCATTTGCAAAATGGTGTCAGCCTGTATGATCTCTCTTCATTGTTTCTCTGTCACCCAAAGTAAACTCGCTATATGTTTACTACTGGTCACATGACATCAAAGGCTGGCAGTGTTGTACCATCAGGTTCATAAACTCATCCCAGCCCTTAATGCCCAGTGTTATCGTGCCCCACACAACATGGCTTAACAAAGGCTGGGAAAATGGCCTTTTTTTTTTTTTCTCTTGCTTAATGTAGGTGTTCTTAAATTTACTCTTTATTACAGAGGTTCTCAAACGCAGTCCTCAAGGCACCCCAACTGTCCAGGTTTTAAGTTTATCCATTCTTGGCTACAGGTAGCTTAATTAGCACCACAGTCAATTTGATTTAATCATCTGTGTGGAGCCATGGATATACCTAAAACCTGGACCATTGGGGTGCCTTGAGGACCACGTTTGAGAACCTCTGGTTTTAAATAATCTTTTTAAAATAATACAGATAAGGTTCTTTATTCATTGTAAGAGTTTAGAGGATGCGTTTTCAGCTGATGTTAAGAGTTTTTTTGGGGGTTTTGTCCAGCGGTAAAAGAATTACTAATTATGTCTAGTTTGATTCCATAATATAAGAAAATTAAAATGTGAATAATGCCAAAGAAGCTAAATACTTTTGAGTCCATGCCACCTCAATTAACGTTGTAGGTGATTGCGGTTTACAGGAGGTTCTAGGATATGCAAGCATTTAAAGAATTGTAAGTTGGGGGGGGGAGTCGCAGGGTAAAATAATAAGTTCCCTAGGTGAGGAGAAAGTTTGGAGAGGCAAATGTTAGATTTTAGTGATGGGTTATATCTTCTATGTAGGGAGGGTAAGCATTGGTGAAGGCTTTGTAAGTGGGTGAGCAGCTAGAGGAAAGGAGGGTCACCGTTTCACAGTATTTCACCATTAATCGCAGCATTCAACATTCTGCACAATATTTCACCATTTCTGTGGGACACCATATTTGTGCCATGGGCATTTTTCTTCCACTGTTGCTACTGGCTTCCTAAAATTTCAATTCTTAAAAAGATTGGCAGAGTTTTATTGATATGCCAATCATGGCTAGCAATCAAAACTGATTTTCAGGCGAAAAAAAATCCCTATTAGCCATTATGAAGTTTTGTAATACGCTATGTGTAGAGTTTAAGGCGGCACCATAATGTGAACTTTGTGCTAAAACATTTTAAAGTCAGTTGGCTCTTGGCAAGTAATTTGATACTTCCATTGGCGATCTCCTAACAGAGTACTTATTGTTAGGGAAATATGATATGCATTGGATAATACTAATGAAACGGGTTTTTAAATTATTGTCGTGTTAACAGAGCAGTAAAAAGAGCCTATTGTCAACCCAAGAGTGCGCGTTAGAATCTGCCAAGATCAAAGTTTGTATTTTTTTCTGAGAAGGGAAAGATATGATACCTATAATAACAGAAAAAAAGAGGGCGATTTTGCTTTTTTACATTTTGTAAAAATTATTTTCCATTCTATTAACAGATGGACCTTTTATATTCTCACTCAAACTTTTTTCTTTTTAATGTCCTATTCTTAAATACAACATTTCAGATTGTAAGTAAACAGTTTCAACAGTTGAAAGACTTTGCTTGAACTTTACGCTCTGACGAGCATTAAGGTTTATTAAAAAGATGGCAAATATTTACACTAAGGCTCAAGGAGCCAGGAATAGAGGGGCTTGGGGACAGATTTGTAAAATGGAGAACTGATCCTTGTTTTTAGAAGTGTGAAGATTGTGCTATTTGATGTGTGTGAGGTCTTTCCATGACGTCCCCCCGTGTCTCGCTGTTACTTGCCTGCAGGCGGAGTTCCATGATGCACTGACTCCTAAAGTAATCCACATGTGTGGTTTGCTGATGGATAAGTAGGGGAACACATGGAAGCAGTGGATGATGGGTTTGTGTTCTAGAAAGTGGTGGAATGCTTCCTAGTGTCTCAAGGGAGTGACCAAAACCACTACACTGTACTTGTATAATAACAACAACCATACACTGAAACGGGTATGACACATAATACTTTTTGATTTCATTCCACTTCATTTAGTTACAGGCCTTAGAAATGCATTGATTAAGGTTAGGCAGTGGACGATGAGCAGCCAGGAGTTGGTCCTTTGGGGTCTATGGGGTTTATGTAATAAACCTTGTAGAGAGATAAAGTGGACAGAGATAAAATACCAAACAACCAGTTCCTGTCATCTTTCAAACACAGCCTGTAACTTTATCTTCAAGGCTTGTACATTCATCTCCACTTTATCTCTCTCCAAGCATTGATACATCTTCCCCAATGTGTGAGAAGAAACACATAGGTCTCTCATCATTGTCTACTTCGTGCATCAAGTAATGTTATCACAGTGGTGTTACTACAGTATGCCTGCTGTCTGCCACAGTAGAGGTTCACAAATAATATTTTGTTGCTCTTGGCTCAATGATGACAGTTGGGTCCACTTTAAGTTTTTTTTTTACAGATGGCCTAGCTCGAAGAAGGCTTCTAAAACATTATGTATACTCCTTGTATCGTAACCAAATACATTGATATACATAATGGGGTCATTTTTCATACTGTAATAGTAATCTTTCCCTGATTTTCAAGGGCGATCACAGATTTTAAAGATGTGTCTGGAGATATCCATAATTTCAGTATTCGCAAACTATGGTTATCACTTATTTTCCAGGCTTTGCAAGTATTTGAAACCTCAAAATACAATACGCCAAACTTTTGGGTCAATTCAATTCAACGCGGATTGAATAGTGCCACGAGGGAGCTCCAGGAGCTATTCAATTCAGCTCAAGACTGTCCCAGATTAGATTATTTCTTCAACAAAACTTAGTCCAAGATGCTGATTTGTGACCTAGTGCCGTGCAAACAGCTACGCAGTTTAGTTAGAGAATGGCCGTTCTCGTGACTGAATGCCCTGTTTAATCCGGGAGTACGGACATTCTCCGATTTAGCATAGTGCTGAATTGAATAGCTCCAGGAGCTTTCCCCGGCACTATTCAATATTCATTGAATTGACCCCACTGTAACGAAGCTGAGGGAATATGTAATTATTTGGATAGTAGTGCATGAAGGTCCAGCTAGACCAGAGGTACGCAGTGTTACAAGCATAGTTACCAGGTTGTATAGGTAATGTGTTCATCAAGATCAACCTTTCATACTCCAAAACCCTATGCGGATTAAATGAAGACAGGCACACTAACGAGGCCTAGTCCAATAGCTCGAAGAAAATCTTCCGTGCTGTCCCCATGCTGACAACCGGACAATTTTTGCAATACTGTGTTAATGCCAGCAGCCCTGTATATTATGTTTTTATTATGAAATCTCGCTTAAATTTTCTGCAGTGTCTGCCAATACCAGCATCTTGTGTGCATTCCACAATGTCACATTGAAGAACCATTTGATTACTGGCAATTAACTATCACCCCTAGTCATAAGGGGCGGCCTTGTTTCATCTGTGTGGACTTTAAACTGAGCTGAGTGTCACATTAGGTTTGGTATAGTCCATTAATATATTTAAGAGTGATATGTTCCCCAATTGTAAAATATATAACTAGGTCACTTTTTGCTCATGATACCCTCTGTACTTAATTATTTTTTTTTTTATTATTGTTTTTTATTATTTTATATTACGCAGCATGTTACATTGTGGTTATAATTACACCTCTTTTGGAATATATACTTTTTACCGGCGAGCGGGATCCCGGCCACTAGTATGCCGGCAGCGTGGCGAGCGCTAGAAAGCCCCTTGCGGGCTCGCTGCGCATACCATGCTGCGGGCATGGTGGTTTGTTGCACTCGCCACAGGTTATATTCTTCCTCTATAGGTGTAGTGGACACCAACAGAGGGAGAAAAGTCTGTGGTATTGGTATTCTGGCGGCGGCATTGCACCACCTGTCAGGATTCTGGTGTCTGCATTGTGACCACCAGGATCCTAACAGGCAGTCTCATGATTGCCTTCGACCCTTTTATGCCTGGTTGTTGAGTGTATTTCCTAGACTAATGGATTTTAATTTCTCTATGAAATTCCCATGAGGCACGGTATGGAATGCAGTAAAAAAATATAAATTCATTACATCTTCTGCCAAAGCCATGTAATATCCTGTTCACTCTTTTTATTATAACATGAAAGTGGATTTCTGTGACAACATTTGACTTTCATAAACCCATCCCGGTTGTTGCTTATCTTAGTTTGCAAAACATATTGTTGAATGTGGTTTTGTAAAAGCCCCTTAAATAGCTTTCCAACTATATATGTTAAACGTGCTTGTCTATAATTATAAGACAGGGACTAAAGGCTCATACACACGGTGAGATTCGGGCTATACCCGATTCTCACTATACGACAGGGACTAGGTCGGCACATAGTCAGTATCGCAAGCACACTCATTATGTGCTTGCGATACTGACTATGCGATTTTGGCTAGGTGTCAATTTTGACTTTCTCTGGCTGGGTCCACAGGATTATCCACAGGATAACATTGGGATATTGTCGAGCGACAGCGAAAATGGCACCAACACGGTCACAAGCTTTCTGGCCTCCCAGGATGCATTGGGGCCTCCACTATATAGTCCCGCCTACTGACTCAGTCAGATCAGTTATTTGCTTGGTGCGGCAGGAAGCCGCATGGTCACAGGGCTGCTGTGAGAAGCAGCCTCAAGCTTTTATTATTTTATTATTTTATTTTTATAGACTTACTATATTGTTTTTTTTGAGCGACTTATCTTAACAGCGTCTTAAACGCATTCTAGAAAGAGTCGCTCCAACAACTCCCCACCGGGTCGCAACAACGCTTACCTTCGGGTATCAGTGCTGTCTCGACGGGCGTCTGTGTCGGATGTTCTAGCAGGTCCAGCAGACGTAACCAGGCTGTGGCCGGAGCATGGGGAGACGGTGAGTCTATGGACTTCCTCTTACTAGAGGGGTCAGGACACAGCTACACTGATTTTGGTGGAGACTACAAACAGTGTGTTGATGCGCCGAACATCTAGAGTGCGACAGAGCTACGCTCCGGGGATCATAGGCGCCAGGACTAGGTAGAGGCCGCGATCCTGGGAGTTTAAGTCAACAGAGGGATTCAGACGCTCTCCTGGCCGTCCCTCCTCCGAGTTCATGGCCAGTTCCCGCGGGTGTCTCGTTTCATGAACTGAATGACCTCACTTCCGTCTCAGACGCTACCACGAGGTTACTCGGTCGCAGCTTAGACGCTGCGGTTGTGTACACTGGAGATAAACCCGCCCAGACCGAGTCGCAGGCCTTAGCGTCTGCATAGACGTGGAAGCGCTCAGCGTCCGTGTCCGTTGGTGAGTGTCCATAATCAGTTATCAAGAGCGGCAGTGTACACCAGTAGCGTCTGAATCCACTCAGCGTCTTACGAGCATATTTGCTTGGATATGGAAGTGTGGTGAGTCTCCCTGTATCCCGCTCTACGGAGGCAGGGTATACAGTACTAAAAATTCTCTCTACTACTTAGTATGCATTGTTCATTTTTAGTACCTATTGCATATGAGACCTGTATATTGCTGTGTTTTCTGCATGCTATGTTGAAAAAAGATCCAGTTTAAAACAGAAGTACAATTTTCCTATTTATGTACAAGTTGTTATGGAGGTTGTATTCTCATATGGCAATGTCTAATGCTTTAACATGTGACTGACTGCTAGTATGTGTGCTGACTTTTTTCTGTGTAATGTCAGTCCAGTTCTGACCCTCAAATCAGGTGCACTGTGGTCAGATTGATCTCACTTCTATATACTGACATATAGGGTGATTTTCAGTCACAAATTGTGTAGTCAATAACAGGTTAATACCATGTCTGTGAGCGGCAAAAGTGATGAGGAGAATTTATCAAGCACTCCTACAGCCCTAACATGCTTATCTTGTAAGTCAGGGGTAATTGACATGAATCAATTGGTCACTTATGAGGGTTTGTGTGTAAACTGTTTCGCTTTTCAGCGAAGTAAAAAACAGGAGTTGGTTCAACCACCAACAGAGCTACCATGGAATATGTTCGCAAAGACTCTATCTTCAATAGCGGACAGGTTAACTCCGGTAGCACCACCTCAAGGGTTAGGTTACACTATGAACCCATACATGCAGCTCCCTTTCTATGGTTTGGTTCCAGTAGCCTCTACAAGCAACCAAGGGACAAGTAAGACTAAGACAGATACGTCTGTGTGGCAGACTACACAAGATGATACATCGGATGATGATACAATAGATTCAACTCCGTATGATGATCAGTCGCAGAGCTTTAGTTCAGAAGATGTAGCTGAACTTATTAATGCTGTGAAGGCTGTTCTCTCGTTGGAAGAGCCAGCCAAGACAGTGTTAAAAGCTAAAGCACCTGTATTTAAACTAACAAAATCAGTGAAAGCTGAATTTCCAGCGTCAGAGGAGTTGACGGAAATGATGGATGAGTCTTGGGCAGCGCCCAGTAAGTAGTATAAGATTCCTAAGAGATGGGATTCTTATTATCCATTTCCTGCTGTGGATTGTTCGAAAAGAGAAGTTCCTCCGAAAGTAGATGCACATGTTCTGCAAATCGTGCATAAATCTGCTTTACCACTGTCATCTACCTCATTGAATGATGTCACAGACAGAAGGGTAGAGAGCCTTTTGAAAAATATTTTTTTCTCTAGTAGGAGCAGTGGTAAGACCTGCTATGACTTCGGCCTGGGTAGCAAAGGCAATGGGCGAATGGATAGAGGAACTAGAGAATGACATCCCTTCTCCTACTAGGGAGCAAGAGGATCGTTTTTGCCGTATAAGACAATCTGCCCAGTATTTGGAAGAAACAACAATTGATGTAGGTACAGTTGCTTCTAAAGCTTCAGCCTTGACAGTAGTCGCTCGCAGAGCAGTTTGGCTACGGACCTGGAAGGCAGATGCGGAGTCCAAGAAAGAATTGGAAGCATTGCCTTTTGTCGGTAATATATTATTTGGAAAACCTTTATCGGATATCCTAGAATCAGAGGCTGAATCGAAAAAGGTCAGATTTCCGGCTGCTTATAACCCCAAGTCCAAGGGTTTAAAATTTCGCTCATTTCGTTGGCAAAGCAAAAGCTAAAGAGGAGCCTAAACAACCCCAGTTAAAATCCAGGGGTAGGAAGCAGTGGGCTAGCAAAAAGCCAGCTTCCAAACCTGAACAGAAACAGTCAGCCTGAAGAGACGGGCCTCCGCTTGGAGGATTCCAGGGTTAGGGGCCGACTCCTTTTTGCACACATATGGCAACAGTCAACAGCAGATGCTTGGGTGCAGAAGGTAGTATCTCAGGGGTATGGGTTCCCATTCAGGAGGCAGCCTCCTCAAAGATTTTTTTGCACCAGCCCATCTCGTATAGAGTCGAAGGCCAATGCCCTGCAGGAAGCAGTCCAAAAATAACTGCAGTCAGGTGTGGTTGTCCCAGTACCTCCATCACAAAGGGGACAGGGGTTTTACTCCAATCTCTTTCTAATCCAGAAACCAATTGGGTCATACCGACCAATCCTCAATCTGAAAATGTTGAACAAATACATATGGATCCCGAAGTTCCACATGGAGACGCTATGCTCCATAATGTTGGCTAGGGAACCGGGAGATTACATGGTATCTCTGGATGTACGGGATGCTTACCTACATGTGCCTATAGCACTGTCACATCAGTGTTACCTCAGGTTTGCCATCCTCCAGGAACATTTCAAGTTCCAAGGTCTGCCTTTCGGGCTAGCTACAGCACCCAGGGTGTTTACCAAGTTCATGGTGGTTATGGCAGCTTGTCTGCGCAAACGGGGGATAAGAATATTCCCATACCTCGACGACCTGTTAATCTTGGCACAGTCGCAAGATTTACTGTTGAGCCATCTTTAACAGACGATAGTTTGTTTACAGAGACACGGGTGGCTCATAAATTGGGAAAAGTCGTCCCTGAATCCGTCACAGCGGATGGTTAATTTGGGGGCCATATTGGATTCAGACCTTCAGAAAGTTCTCTTACCAGAGAAAAAGATAGTCAAGGTGCAGGTCATGGCTCAGGAAGCGTTGCAAGCCCAGACAATGTCAGTCCATGCAGCAATGCGACTGTTGGGTCTGATGGCATCAACCTTCGACATCGTGCAATATGCGCAATTCTACTCCAGACCATTGCAGCACCTTATTCTGACCAAATGGAACGGAAATCATCAGACTATAAAGAAGCAGATGATAAAGATTCCAGTAAATGTAAAAAGGTCTCAAGCGTGGTGGCTACAGACAGACCATTTAAACAAGAGGAGACCCTTTTGGATAAAAGAGTGGCAAGTCCTGACAACAGATGCCAGCCTGCAAGGCTGGGGGACGGTACTCGGAAGCCTATGGTTCCAAGGAAAGTGGACCGCAAGGGAAGGTCACCTGCCAATAAATCTGTTAGAAATAAGGGCCATTTACTTAGCTTTGGTTCAGGCAAAGGACAATCTACAAGGAAGACCAGTCCAGATCCGCTCAGACAATGCGACAGCAGTAGCATACCTCAATCATCAAGGAGGAACTCACAGCAAGAGATTGATGGAGGAAGTAACTCCCATTCTAAAATGGGCAGAACTCCATCTCCCGGCATTGTCAGCAGTATTTGTCCCGGGTGTACTAAATTGGGAAGCGGATTTTCTCAGTCGGCACACCATTCAGGAAACCGAATGGGCACTACACCCAGAAATGTTTCAGACACTGGTGAACAGATGGGGTCTACCGGAGATAGACCTTATGGCGTCTCATTTGAACAACAAAGTTCCAAGGTACGGATCGAGAACAAGGGACCCAGGAGCGGTCCTTGTAGACGCACTGTCAGTAGAATGGAGGTTTCAGCTGGCATATCTGTTCCCTCCAATATCTCTGTTACCCAGAGTAGTGAGAAAGATAAAACAGGCAAAGGGAGCAATCATTCTAATAGCTCCAGCTTGGCCAAGAAGGCATTGGTACACAGATCTGTTGAGAATGTCCATGGAAGCACCGATATGCTCCCTCAACGTCCAGATCTACTAATGCAGGGTCCTTGTTGTCACAGTCATCTGGATCGCCTGTCTTTGACGGCGTGGCTGTTGAAACCTATCCTAGAGGCTAAAGAATTTTCGAAACAAGTAATCCAAACTATGCTTAGAGCAAGAAAGCCTTCTTCGGCCCGTGTGTATCATAGAATATGGCAAGCCTATATTCATTGGTGTACTGGAAAAAATTTCAATCCGAGATCTTTTAAAGTAGCTAGGATTTTGGATTTCCTTCAGGCAGGATTGGATAAAGGGTTGAAAGTTGCTTCCTTGAGGGTTCAAGTATCAGCGTTAACTGTATGGTTTCAGCAAAAGATTGCTGATTTACAGGATGTACGTACGTTTTTTCAAGGAGTAGTACATATTCAACCTCCATTTGTTCCTCCTGCAGCTCCCTGTGATTTGAATGTAGTTCTTAAATTTCTCCAGGGTCCTCTGTTTGAACCACTTGAGAAAGCAGATCTTAAGTGGTTAACGGTTAAAGTTCTTTTTTTACTGGCAATGGCGTCAGCCAGAAGAGTGTCAGATTTAGGAGCATTATCGTGTAAGTCTCCTTTCCTAAGTTTTTTTCCAGACAGAGCAGTTCTCAGAACGAGATCTAGCTATCTTCCAACGGTGGTATCAAAGTTTCACCTGAATGAAGAGATTGTAGTCCCAGCTTTTCAGGTATCGGGACTATCTGCGGGAGAAGCGTCGCCGGACGTGGTCCGGGATTTAAGAATCTACATAGATCGTACTAGTGCCATCAGGAAAACAGATTCTTTCTTCATCCTCTACGGATTCCATAGAAGAGGATGGCCTGCTAGTAAACAGACGCTGGCGAGATGGCTCCGAATGGTAATATCAGAAGCTTATTCTCATGCAGATCTCCCTATTCCGGCTAATGTCTCTGCACACTCTACACGTAAGGTAGTTCCTTCTTGGGCAGCACAACAGGGTGCTTCAACAGAACGGATATGTAAGGCAGCCACATGGTCTTCCATAAACACATTCATTAGACATTATGCCTTGGATACTTTTGCCTCTCATGACGCAGACTTCGGGCGAAAGGTCCTCCTGTGCAATCAGGAGCGTCCCCACCACTAAAATGGCTTTGGGAATCCCAATGTTATCCTGTGGATAATCCTGTGGACCCAGCCAGAGAAATATACGTTATGGTAAGAACTTACCGTTAATAACGTGATTTCTCTTATGTCCACAGGGATCCCACCCTGACGCATCTGATTTGAGGATCTAGACAATCACTAAAACCTCTTACTTCTTGTATGGAAGGGAGTGCATGTGTGTTCTTATCGCCTGTACAGGTCTCTGCCTGATGTTCCTGCCTAAAATCGCTGTGGAAAGAACTGATCTGACTGAGTCAGTGGGCGGGACTATATAGTGGAGGCCCGAATGCATCCTGGGAGGCCAGAAAGCTTGTGACCGTATTGGTGCCATTTTCTCTGTCGCTCGACAATATCCCAATGTTATCTTGTGGATACCTGTGGACATAAGAAAAATCACGTTATCAACGGTAAGTTCTTACCATAACGTATATATCTCTACTATAGAGATATTCAAAATTGACTTGCCTGCACAGTCTGTCTATTCTTGCAATGCCAACCGCGCATCGTCATCGAATCGGGATCGCAAGGTGACTTTCACCTTGCGATCTGCACTAACTTTTCTTATGATTTTGACTACATAGTCAAAATCGTAAGAAAATATCTCACCGTGCGTACACACCATTACATCCCTGTTCAAAGTTGAGATCCACATTTGCGGTTTGTCAATCCATTTCTACTACACTAGTAATTGGGTATTGATAGTCCACTTGGGTTACGGAATCTGTTTTTGGTCCCCGAATGGTCAGTTTTGCAGTATGTTCAATTAGGAGCTGCCAGTTCTGAATCCAGAAAACGAGTATACTAACATACAGTAGGATTCTGGCTTAAGTTATACATGGATTTTGAAGAGAGCATGTTGGTTACACAGAATATTTCCTGCCATGCTATGCCCCATGCATTCCTTTAAGCATGTGTATATATAATGTCCCCTTCTAGCATTTGAATCATTAATCCTAAAACTCTGTTGATGCTTTAGGAACTTTTAGCAGTTCAGGACCCGCAGATGGAAAATATGCTTGTGTACACAAGCCCTTCCATGATTTGTGTAGTAACAGTCTACAGTGGATATATTTCACAGTGTCAGCCTGCAGAGTGTATGTGCTCTCTCTGTGACTGATAATCCAGGTCCCGTTTTATCAGAATGTAGGGGCGGTGTGTGGTCTGGATGTATTTTTAGTGATGATAAGAATGGAATGACAGATTATCAGGTAGAGGTTCTACTGGCTGAGCGTGTGGGACAGGAAGGAAGCGGCACAGCGGGGATGGTGACCTTCTATACTAAAACAAGAAGTCGCTTGAAATCTGTAAAAATACTGATGTATTGTAGCTGAAACTTTTACATGGACAGTGAGGGTTTGTCTAATTTACAGTATGTACTTACATAATCAGTTGTCTATTTAATGGCCTTTGGTTTATTATGTAATGAGCAGTAATGTGCCAAATGTTGAATGGGAATATATTGGGGCCTGTGTAGTAACCGGTTTTATTCCAAAAGCTGTTTCCATGCGATTATTACAACTTGTAGTATAGGCAGCTTTTATCAATGCTGTAATCTAGGAGAGAACCCCACTGTTCCCATAGACCCTTTAAGAGCTTGGCAATGGATAGCCGACAATATTTTGAGATAGGGGAAACACTTCCTACAGGCCTGATGGCTAAATCTGCGAGGGATCTGTGCCTCCCCAGCAGCAGCCTATAGTACTGAACGAATACACAGCCAATGACCTGGTCAGAGCTATTCACTCTGCTCTGGGATGGCATTTGAGTTGCTGTTCTGGCAGGGAGTTATGATTAAATTGCCATTAAATGACATCTGTTATCTCTAAATAACATCAATAACCAGTTAAACTCACTGGGATAAAACGTGCGTTGGGTATGGGATACCGGCGGTCTGGAACCTGGCAGTCAGCATACTGATACCGGAAGCCCTACGCCAGAATTCCGGCAGACAGGCGAGCGCAACAAAGCCCCTTGTGGGCTCGGTGGCTTTGTACGCTTGCCACAGGTTCTATTCCCACTACGTGGGGTCTATTTACTAAGCCTTGGAAGGAGATGAATTGGATGGAGATAAAGTACCCGCCAGTCAGCTGCTGTCATTTTTCAAACCCAGCCTGTAACATGGCTGTTAGGAGCTGATTGGCTGGTACTTTATCTCCATCCACTTTATATCCATCCAAGGCTTAGTAAATAGACCCCTATGGGTGTCATGGACACCCACGAGTGGGAATAGCCTTCGGCCCCCTGCCGGCATTGTGGCGGCCGGGATCCCCGCGTCGGAATTGTGACTGACTACATCCTCTTATGATATCTGCCCACTGACATCCAGTGGTTGCATTTCTAATGTAAAATGGAAAGCTAAAATGTAACTAAAAAGCACAGATCTATTTGCTAGCGTCAGTGGTTAGAGAAATGAGCCACATTCCCCACATTTCTCTCCCTATTGTATTGTGTTCAGTTAAACTGTCAGTTATCGAAAATGAACACTGGATGACATTAGTTTATCCATAAAAACATCCTGAATCATTATCTGTAGAATAGATATAATTATAGTTTGCAGATGTCATAAGGTCTGTAACCATGGGAAATCATTTAATCTATGCAATTTGATTTTATTTTCAATTATCTGCCCAAAGAGGAAAATCAATTTGGTTTATTTTAATCACATGCTGCAAATAAAATGGAGCAGCAAATTGGATAATAAAAGGGTGCTTTCAATCCTTGCAATGAAAGGTGGAAGGTGGTTGGATGTCCCACATCTCGCCTCTCTCCCCCCAAATACACATTTTTTCATCTATTTGCACATTTAATATGTTTAATGCTGTCCGACCAGGGGAGATTAAAGCAGCAGACGGTGAGGTTAATGATGAGATCGTCTGTGGCTAATGAATCATGTGTCTTATCCCACCACATACCGTCATGAGACACGCTCCTCAGTACACAATGCTTCACAAGTTTTTCTCTAACCACAGTCTAGTGATCCATTTTAACCTCAGGAAACAGACTGCACTATAGTAGAAAAAGCCATACACAACTTTTCACCAGTCTTCTTGACATACCCTGCCTGCCAGTTTCTCTTCCTCTACTTTCAGATCTAGAAATACATTAAAACATGAAGAAATATATTCTTACACAATACTCCCATATACATGTCCCAGTGGAAGGGGATTGCGGGGGTTTGGGAGTGAAGCGTTTCCTGACAAGATCAATCGTTTTTGATGAGATGCTTTGTTTAAATTGTATTTTCCGACTTCCATGTTATGTCCCTACTTTAACGACCCCATTATTTACTGATGGCCATATTGTTTCCTAAATTACTTACTGAAAACCAAGATGTCGGTTGTATTAACATTGCAGTACTTTCTGGATACAAACTTTAGGCATATGGCTGATTACATATAGTAAGTGATCCTAAATAATAATTTCACAAGCCAGGATATTTCTCAATCATCGCACCACAAGGAGAATCTGGTAAGTGGCTTACTGTGATCATTGCGGCTGCATATGTCTGTAGGGATTACATAAGATTTACTGGCTGATGCTGGCTTTCAATATCCCGACAGCGGCATCCTGCCCACCAGAATATCGGCAGCGGGGTGAGCGCTAAGAGTCCCCTTGCGGGCTCAGTTCCCACTTGTGGGTGTCTTGAACACCCATGAGTGGGAACACCCCTGGTGCACCGGGATGTCGGTTGTCGGGATTTCTGCGTCTGTATCCCGACAGCCGGCATTTTAACTGCAACCCGTCTGTAGTACTTAATTACATAAACTACATTTTGTCTGGGCCAGGCTATAGCTTGTTACATACTAATTATGCATCCTTCATGGGCTGGCGATAATCACTCTAATCAAGCATTTGTAAACCCCCCTCCAGAAATCCTGCGTTTGCCCCTGAAGTAGGTGATTGCTGCAATGTGCAATTTGAGGTGAGGAAGACACTTTCTCTGACGTCCTAGTGGATACTGGGAACTCCGTAAGGACCATGGGGAATAGCGGGCTCCGAAGGAGGCTGGGCACTCTAGAAAGATTTATGACTACCTGGTGTGCACTGGCTCCTCCCACTATTACCCTCCTCCAAGCCTCAGTTAGATTTTGTGCCCGGCCGAGGTTCGATGCACACTAGGGGCTCTCCTGAGCCTTTAGAAAGAAAGATAGAAATTAGGTTTTTTATTTTCAGTGAGACCTGCTGGCAACAGGCTCACTGCAGCGAGGGACTAAGGGGAGAAGAAGCGAACCTGCCTGCTTGCAGCCAGCTTGGGCTTCTTAGGCTACTGGACACCATTAGCTCCAGAGGGATCGACCGCAGGCCCAGTCCTTGGTGTTCGGTCCCGGAGCCGCGCCGCCGCCCCCCTTACAGAGCCAGAAGCAAGAAGAGGTCCGGAAAATCGGCGGCAGAAGACATCAGTCTTCACCAAGGTAGCGCACAGCACTGCAGCTGTGCGCCATTGCTCCTCACACACACTTCACACTCCGGTCACTGAGGGTGCAGGGCGCTGGGGGGGGGGGGCGCCCTGAGAAGCAATAATAACACCTTGGCTGTCAAAAATACCACAATATATAGTCCCAGAGGCTATATATGTGGAAAATACCCCTGCCAGAATATAGGAAAAAGCGGGAGAATAGTCCGCGGAAAAGGGGCGGAGCTATCTCCCTCAGCACACTGGCGCCATTTCTCCTTCACAGATCCGCTGGAAGGAAGCTCCCTGGCTCTCCCCTGCAGTCTACACTACAGAAAAGGGTAAAAAAGAGAGGGGGGGGCACTAAATTTAGGCGCAGTATACAATTATATAGAAAAAGCAGCTATAGGGGACATAACTCAGTTAGTCCCTGCATTATATAGCGCTCTGGTGTGTGCTGGCATACTCTCACTCTGTCCCCCCAAAGGGCTTTTGTGGGTCATGTCCTCTGTTGGAGCATTCCCTGTGTGTGTGCGGTGTGTCGGTACGGCTGTGTCGACATGTTTGATGAGGATAATGATGTGGAGACGGAGCAGATGCCTTTAGAAGGGATGTCACCCCCTGCGGGGCAGACACCTGAGTGGTTGAGCTTATGGAAAGAAATGAGTGCACGTATAGACTCCTTACATAAGAAATTTGACAACATGCCAAATGTGGGACAGCCGACTTCTCAGCTCGTGCCTGTCCAGGCGTCGCACAGGTCATCAGGGGCTCTAAAACGCCCGCTACCTCAGACCGCAGACCCAGATGTCGACACTGATACTGACACCAGTGTCGACGACGATGAGTCTAACCTGATGCCCACTAAGGCCATTCACTGCATGATTGAGGCAATGAAAGAGGTGTTACACATTTCTGATATAAATACAGGTACCACTAAAAAGGGTATTATGTTTGGGGAGAAAAAACTACCTGTAGTTTTTCCCCCATCAGATGAATTAAATGAAGAAGCGTGGGCTTTCCCTGATAAAAAATTGGTAATTCCTAAGAAGGTACTAATGGCGTTCCCTTTCCCGCCAGAGGATAGGTCACGTTGGGAAACACCTCCTAAGGTGGATAAAGCGCTCACACGTTTGTCTAAAAAGGTGGCACTACCGTCTCCGGATACGGCCGCCCTCAAGGAACCTGCTGATAGAAAGCAGGAGGCGATCCTGAAGTCTGTATATACACACTCAGGCATTATACTTAGGCCAGCTATTGCGTCAGCTTGGATGTGCAGTGCTGCCGCTGCGTGGTCAGATAAACTGTCAGAAAATATTGACACATTAGACAGAGACACGATCCTGCTAACCATAGACCATATCAAAGACTCAGTCTTATATATGAGAGATGCACAGAGGGAAATCTGCCGGCTGGCATCTAAAGTAAGTGCATTGTCCATTTCTGCTAGGAGAGGCTTATGGACTCGCCAGTGGACAGGAGATGCAGATTCTAAAAGGCACATGGAAGTTTTGCCATATAAGGGTGAGGAATTATTTGGGGATGGTCTCTCGGACCTAGTTTCCACAGCAACGTCTGGGAAGTCAGCATTTTTACCCCATGTCCCCTCACAGCCTAAGAAGGCGCCGTTTTATCAGGTTCAGTCCTTTCGGACCCAGAAAAACAGGCGTGGAAAAGGCGGGTCTTTTCTGTCCAGAGGCAGAGGTAGGGGAAAAAGGCTGCAACAAACAGCAGGTTCCCAGGAGCAAAAGTCCTCCCCCGCTTCTTCTTCCAAGTCCGCCGCATGACGGTGGGGCTCCACAGGCGGAGCCAGGTACGGTGGGGGGCCGCCTCAAGAATTTCAGTGATCAGTGGGCTCGCTCACAGGTGGATCCCTGGATCCTTCAAATAGTATCTCAGGGGTACAAACTGGAATTCGAGGCGTCTCCACCCCACCGGTTCCTAAAATCTGCCTTGCCGATTGCTCCCTCAGACAGGGAGGCGGTGCTAGCGGCAATTCACAAGCTGTATTCCCAGCAGGTGATAATCAAGGTACCCCTACTTCAACAAGGCCGGGGTTACTATTCCACACTATTTGTGGTACCGAAACCGGACGGTTCGGTGAGACCCATTTTAAATTTGAAATCCTTGAACACATACATAAAAAAAATTCAAGTTCAAGATGGAATCGCTCAGGGCGGTTATTGCAAGCCTGGACGAGGGGGATTACATGGTATCCCTGGACATCAAGGATGCTTACTTGCATGTCCCCATTTACCATCCTCACCAGGAGTACCTCAGATTTGTGGTACAGGAATGCCATTACCAATTCCAGACGCTGCCGTTTGGACTGTCCACGGCACAGAGGGTATTTACCAAGGTTATGGCGGAAATGATGATACTCCTTCGAAAAAAGGGAGTTTTAATTATCCCGTACTTGGACGATCTCCTAATAAAAGCGAGGTCCAAGGAACAGTTGTTGGTGGGAGTAGCACTATTTCAGGAGGTGGTGCACCAGCACGGCTGGATTCTGAATATCCCAAAGTCACAGCTGGTTCCGACGACACGGCTACTGTTCCTGGGTATGATTCTGGATACAGTCCAGAAGAAAGTGTTTCTCCCGGAGGAGAAAGCCAGGGAGTTGTCATCTCTAGTCAGAGACCTCCTGAAACCAAAACAGGTATCAGTGCATCGCTGCACGCGGGTCCTGGGAAAGATGGTGGCTTCTTACGAAGCAATTCCCTTCGGCAGGTTCCATGCCAGAATCTTTCAGTGGGACCTGTTGGACCAGTGGTCCGGATCGCATCTTCAGATGCATCGCTTAATAACCCTGTCTCCAAGAACCAGGGTGTCTCTACTGTGGTGGCTGCAGAGTGCCCATCTTCTAGAGGGCCGCAGGTTCGGCATACAGGACTGGGTCCTGGTGACCACGGATGCCAGCCTTCGAGGCTGGGGGGCAGTCACACAGGGAAGAAATTTCCAAGGACTATGGTCGAGTCAGGAGACTTCCCTTCACATAAATATTCTAGAACTAAGGGCCATCTACAATGCCCTAAGTCAAGCAAAATCCCTGCTCCTACACCAGCCGGTGCTGATCCAGTCAGACAACATCACGGCAGTCGCCCATGTAAATCGACAGGGCGGCACAAGAAGCAGGATGGCGATGGCAGAAGCCACAATAATTCTCCGATGGGCGGAGAATCATGTACTAGCACTGTCAGCAGTGTTCATTCCGGGAGTGGACAACTGGGAAGCAGACTTCCTCAGCAGACACGACCTCCACCCGGGAGAGTGGGGACTTCATCCAGAAGTCTTCCAGATGCTGGTAAACCGTTGGGAAAAACCACAGGTGGACATGATGGCGTCCCGCCTCAACAAAAAGTTAAAAAGATATTGCGCCTGGTCAAGGGACCCTCAGGTGATAGCTGTGGACGCTCTAGTGACACTGTGGGTGTACCAGTCGGTATATGTGTTCCCTCCTCTGCCTCTCATACCAAAGGTATTGAGAATAATAAGAAAGCGAGGAGTAAACACAATTCTCGTGGTTCCGGATTGGCCAAGACGAGCGTGGTACCCGGAACTTCAAGAGATGCTCTCAGAGGACCCGTGGCCTCTACCGCTCAGACAGGACCTGCTACCGCAGGAGCCCTGTCTGTTCCAAGACTTACCGCGGCTGCGTTTGACGGCATGGCGGTTGAACACCGGATCCTGAAGGAAAAGGGTATTCCGGAAGAAGTCATTCCTACGCTTATTAAGGCCAGGAAAGATGTTAAGGCAAAGCATTATCACCGCATATGGCGGAAATATGTTGCATGTGCGAGGCAAAAAAGGCCCCAACAGGAATTTCAGCTGGGTCGATTTCTGCATTTCCTGCAAGCAGGAGTGAATATGGGCCTAAAGCTAGGCTCCATAAAAGTACAGATCTCTGCTCTGTCGATTTTCTTTCAAAAAAGAACTAGCTTCAGTACCTGAAGTTCAGACATTTGTGAAAGGAGTGCTGCATATTCAGCCCCCGTTTGTGCCCCCTGTGGCACCTTGGGATCTCAACGTGGTGTTGAGTTTCTTAAAATCACATTGGTTTGAGCCACTTAAAACCGTGGATCTAAAATATCTCACGTGGAAAGTGGTCATGTTATTGGCCTTGGCTTCAGCCAGGCGAGTGTCAGAATTGGCGGCTTTATCATGTAAAAGCCCTTATCTGATTTTCCATATGGATAGGGCAGAATTGAGGACTCGTCCCCAGTTTCTACCTAAGGTGGTGTCAGCGTTTCACCTGAACCAGCCTATTGTGGTGCCTGCGGCTACTAAGGATTTGGAGGACTCCAAGTTGCTAGACGTTGTCAGGGCCCTGAAAATATATGTTTCCAGGACGGCTGGAGTCAGAAAATCTGACTCGCTGTTTATCCTGTATGCACCCAACAAGCTGGGTGCTCCTGCTTCTAAGCAGACTATTGCTCGCTGGATTTGTAGTACAATTCAGCTTGCACATTCTGTGGCAGGCCTGCCACAGCCAAAATCTGTAAATGCCCATTCCACAAGGAAAGTGGGCTCATCTTGGGCGGCTGCCCGAGGGGTCTCGGCTTTACAACTTTGCCGAGCAGCTACTTGGTCAGGGGCAAACACGTTTGCAAATTTCTTCAAATTTGATACCCTGGCTGAGGAGGACCTGGGGTTCTCTCATTCGGTGCTGCAGAGTCATCCGCACTCTCCCGCCCGTTTGGGAGCTTTGGTATAATCCCCATGGTCCTTACGGAGTTCCCAGCATCCACTAGGACGTCAGAGAAAATAAGAATTTACTCACCGGTAATTCTATTTCTCGTAGTCCGTAGTGGATGCTGGGCGCCCATCCCAAGTGCTGATTGTCTGCAATACTTGTAAATAGTTATTGTTAACTAAAGGGTTATTGTTGAGCCATCTGTTGAGAGGCTCAGTTGTTTTTCATACTGTCAAACTGGATATAGTATCACGAGTTGTACAGTGTGATTGGTGTGGCTGGTATGAGTATTACCCGGGATTCAAAATCCTTCCTTATTATGTCAGCTCGTCCGGGCACAGTGTCCTAACTGAGGCTTGGAGGAGGGTCATAGTGGGAGGAGCCAGTGCACACCAGGTAGTCATAAATCTTTCTAGAGTGCCCAGCCTCCTTCGGAGCCCGCTATTCCCCATGGTCCTTACGGAGTTCCCAGCATCCACTACGGACTACGAGAAATAGAATTACCGGTGAGTAAATTCTTATTTTTACCCTTTTCAGACACCCTCCAAAATCCCAGGATTTTGCACATGAATGCGCATCAACCCAGGATTTTGGTATGTCTGAAAGGCATCAACCCGGGAACATGTTTCCGAGTCACCAACCCTGCCATTGACCTGGGTTTTTACCGGGTCTTTTTTCCTAGGTTGGCGACCCGGGTTAAGTCTGAATAACCCAGGAATTTGCTCTCTTGCTGCATGTAAACTATTTTAATTCGCCAGGAAGGGCCGTCTGATGCCTGCTGATGACAGCAGCAGCAGCAGCCGGAGAGGGACAGATGCCACACGAGAGGAACACAGAGCTGTGCAGAGACTTGTGCTTGTCAGCCATGAATCCAGCAATGCATTATGGGAACCATACCTAGTCCACTTATGGTTGTGTCTATGTTACCTTCATGCTCAGGACCTGGAAGTGACAAAACGAGAGGGCAGGAGAGAACTTCCGCCCTTACAGCACCTAAATGTTTTCTTCGTTCTCCGTTCGTTCGGGGGGAATTTTTTTTTACTATGCAGCATTTGACCCTCGCTGGCTCGCTTCGATCGCCCCGCTTCGCTCGTCACATTTTACTATTACAAATAGATTGTGACATGGACCCAGGGGGTTATGGGAAAGGTCCTCTCCACGAAGGTAAACTAGACGCTACCGTCTACTTATAGGCTGCACCCACCCTTTGCATGACCTCACTATTGTGTGCCTGCAAACCGTCCCCTTAAAATGATGACACTACCTTCAAAATTGGAAAAAAACAGCTTAGAGTCTAAAAGGGGCCAACCCATGTCTGTGGAGTAGTGTGAAAGGGGGTCGCGAACAAAAACCCAGGTTTTTGCTGATGAGAAAACCCCGAGTCTGAGCAGGGAAATTCCCAGGTCATATGTCCGAAACTACTGTTGGTTTGTATTGCATACACATTTTGAATTCTAATTGTGTTTTATGTGTGTTCTCTTTTTATATTTAACATTTTTACTGAAGGGAAAACAAGGTGAACTTTACATTTCCGAGTCCCCCCCTCTTTAGCTGCACTTGCCCTTTAACAAAAAGTCTGTGCATAAGTGGGTCAAGTACAATTGTAAAGATTTCACGTTTGTGCTTTTATGTAAGTTTATGATGACTTGCAGATAGGAAACAGGATATTGGCTTTACATGTTCAGTGCTCCGCCTCCAGGCCGTCCCTGCTTATTTCGGAATCTATTTTTGTTTTTCTTATTTAAATGGATTTTTTATTATTAATCCTTCTCCCCTGATTCTAATCAACAGTTATTGTTAACGGCAGGAGATATTCAAGCAAAACTATAAATGAGATCTTCTTTATACTTGGGTTACACTGTGATTTGCCAATCCCCCTAACTCGCAAATAATAGCTCTCCAAGGAAAGGCATCAATAAAAGTTCTACATGCTATATGTTTTATGTCGGGGAGTGCATGTCTGCTGGGATTTCTGTGTGTGAGTTTAATCTGCCCCCCACCACCATCCAAGTAAGAAAATCCAAAATAGAGTTAGAGCAGACTTTAATTTAGGATTTTATTCTGCTCAACAGTTATACAGGTCTGTACTTTTTTTTTTTTTTTTTTTTTCTATTTAAGTGCTTTAAAATGGCTCTAGGTATGGCATGCATTAACTTTTTTATTGTGCTAAAATTAAGCCTTAGAAGTATGTTATAACAACATGTATTTATAGATTTTAACCCCCTCCCCCTTCCCCCATACTCCAAAACTTGTACATTATTGCTGACCAGAGATCTCCAGAAACTAGAGATCCTACTAGAACAGTGATTTTCAGCCTTTTTCAATTCGTGGCACACTAAACAAAATTTTTAAATTGCCAAGGCACACCATCAGTTTTTTTGGCCCCGCAGTAATAAAACACATTGACCCGCAGTAATAAAACACATTGACCCCGCAGTAATCAAACAGATTTATATTAATGCCACACACCTGCCCCCCATAGTAATTATACCCACATGCCCCATTCTAATTCCACACACCTGCCCCCCCATAGTCAAGCCCATAGTAATTTCTTGCACATTAATGTTATATATTTAGTTATACATACATATATATTATGGATGTAGTATGAGTGGCCGGAATCCCGGGGGCCAGCATACCGGCGCCGGGATCCCAACCGCGGGCATAACTACAGCTGGGTGAGCGCTAATGAGCCCCTTGCGGGCTCACTAGACTCACCATGCTGTGACAACACTGGCGCGTTACGCATATCATGCTATTCTCCCTCCAGGAGGGTCGTGAACCCCCAACATGGAGAATGTGTCTGCATGCCGGCGGTCGGGATCCCAGCGCCGGTATGCTGGTTTAGACGCCCCTCACCAAATAGTCACCCAAACAAGAGGCCAACAGGCCAATTAGTAAAAACTTTTTACTAATTGGCCTGTTGGCCTCTTGTTTGGGTGACTATTTGGTGAGGGGCGTCTGTTACAGGTCCCCAGATTTAAATACCCTCCAGTCTACATTCCGACGAAAATAACGCTGGAAGAACTGTGTAATTACATTCCACTTTAGCGCACTTGGGAATTTGTGTTTATTCTTGTATGCTTTTGAGGTCTCCCAACAAAGATCTCGCCCGTGGTGCCGCTTCTAGGTTGGCGCGTTTTTCTTTTATATATATATATATATATATATATATATATATATATATATATATATATATATAAAAAATTCCAAGGATAACCACCAAAGCGATTAAACCCAGAAGAACCAGCACACGGCTTGAATGCAAAAAGGTGTTTTACTTGTTCAGAAATTTCTTTAAAAAAGGCAGCAAGCATATAGCACACATGATGGTAGCAGCATGAAAAAATCAATGAATACTTAACATTCCGACAGCTGTTTCGACTATCTTCTTCATAGGAATGGATAAAGTGACATAGTGCTGCACACTGCCAACCGCAGTGTCAGTTTCCAAAGTGACATGTGCCTTATGTGCTTAGCCAACAGGTGCAATTTATAGTGTGTGGTGTACTTACCTGTGAGCTATCTCACCTGTGCCCAGTCACACGTGGAAGCCAGTTACGTCACACCCAAACAACACGGCTTGCCGTGAACCGGAAGTGACGTCCAGGGTAGGTTTTAATCCGCTGCACATCGTGTGTATCCACACGATGGAGCCGGACTTTGTCCTCCCTGGACGGAGAAAGATATCTCCGTAGCTGCGTCCCAGTGTTGTAGGTCACCTTCGAGCTGCGCGTCACACACAGCGCGTCACCCGTAGCAACCCACAGGCTGCGCTCAAAACAGACCGGGCAGATAAGTACACCCGGAACTGAAAAGGCACCAAGCCTGTTTCCGGGGACAGGGGAGAGGCGCACAGGCACCAATCAACAAAATATGATCTACAGTGCAAAGTAACATTAAACAAATATTAACAAATAATGAATCACATAATAAATAAGCAAATACAGTATAATGATAAAGCATGTAGATAGCCAGTAATAAGTTATCTAACAAATAAATTAATATGGATTTAAATATATCGCTGGCTACGCATGTAATTACTGTGCATTAATTATGTCATAAATGTCATGCTCTGCAAGAAGGCCAGCAATGTAGGCCTACTAATTATTAAATATGTGAATCATCAACTAAAAAATATATGTAAACACAAAAAATTAATTAATAAACAATTAATATCTAAATCGGACAATGGATCCGGATGCAGAATCATCAGGCCCACATGTGTTCAGATGCAAAAAAAATAAGAAAAAATGAAAAAAGTGAAAAAATTACAAAAAAGGTACCAACGAAAATTCCTCATTAAGTCCCAGAGGTGAGAGGGAAGATAGGCGTCGAATCCAGCGGCATTCCTGCTGTAATAGCAGCTTGTGACGGTCACCACCCCTCTTCAATGGTGGTATGTGATCGATGGGCATAAATATTAGATCTTTAATATGGTGTCCTTGATGAACAAAATGTTTAGCAACTGGCGGAGTAGAGTTCTCAATTTTAATGAACGCTTTTTTAATCGATGACCGATGCAGGGCCATTCGTTCTTTGAGCATTCTGATGGTCTTTCCAACATACAGTTTCTTACAGGGGCATTGGATCACGTAAACGACATATTTAGTCTCACATGTCATTCGATGTTTCAATCGAAAAGTATCGCCCCTGGTTGGATGGACGAAAGTGCTGCCTGTGTGCATATGCTTACAATTAACACAGGAGCCACATTTGTGTGCTCCTGGTTTCAATTGTAGCCAGCCAGTGCCTTGTTGTGACATTGGTACTATATCAGAATAGGTGATCTGATCTTTGAGATTTGGACTACGTTTGTAACTGAATAATGGTAAGTTGTCACAAAATTTTCCCATGGTCGGATCTGCCTGTAGAATGTGCCAATGCTTAGAGATCGCACGTCTCATGGCACCAGAGGCAACGGAATATGTGCTGGAAAATACCAATCGTCCAATCTCAGTATCTTTATTGTTAGATCTTGATACTTCTGTGCGTTCCATCTGAAGGCATCTCGTGATAGCTCCTTGTATCTCTATCGAGTCATAGCCTCTCTCAATAAATTTCTTGCCCATCTCGGCCAGAGCAGCTGGTATTAATGATTCATCAGAGGTTATTCGCATCACACGTAAAAGTTGTGAAAAGGGTAAACCCTTCTTTAATGGCTGCGGATGAAAACTTGTTGCCAACAAAAGAGAATTTTTATCTGTAGGCTTTCTATACACCTGAGTGGTGATAGATCCATTGTTTAATTTAATCGTAACGTCCAGAAAATTAATGGAAATAAAATCATGAACACATGTGAGCCTAATAGACCCTGGAATTTGATTCAATCTGGTAATGAATTGTTGTAGCTTAGTCTCACCCCCAGTCCACAGCATGAACAGGTCATCAATGTATCGCACATAAAACCTGATGTAAGTTGAAAATTCTGGATCTGCCATAATATATTGTTGTTCATACTGAAACATAAATAAATTAGCATACGATGGGGCCACATTGGACCCCATCGCCGTGCCCTGTAATTGTAAGTAAAATGAATTTTCAAACAAAAAATAATTTTTGTGTAAAATGAAATCTAACAAAAGTAGCAGAAATTCACTTGGTGGACCTTCGTACTGCGGACTGGAGGCGATAGCCTTCCTGGTTGCCTCGATGCCCTCAAGGTGATTAATACAAGTGTATAAACTGGTGACATCCAGTGTCACCAGTATGCAGTCATTGGGAAGAGAACCAACCGCCTTTAGTTTCGATAAAAAATCAGAAGTATCTTTGATGAAAAATGGCGTTGATTGCACAACCGGCTGTAAAAAGAAGTCTACAAATTGGGACAATGTCTGGCACAAAGAGCCCCTGGAGGATATAATCGGTCTTCCAGGGGGTTTGTCCAGACATTTGTGGACTTTGGGCAAAACATAAATCAAAGGAATACGGGGAAAGTCTTGAGTAAGAAATTTAGCGGTTTGGTCGTCAATCCAATGATTAGACACACCTATGCCAATAATGGAGTCTGCCTCACGTTTAAAATTATTAGTGGGATCAAAACGCAGTTGTTTATAGCATTGTTTGTCGGCTAGTTGTCGATTAATTTCAACAATGTAATCAGTACGATTTAATAGTACCACGCCCCCACCCTTATCGGCGGGGCGTATGATGACATTTGGATTGTCTCTTAGAGATTTGACTGCCAACCTTTCTAATTTGGTCATATTATGATTTTTAATTTTGATGTTTTTAATGCAGGGTAAGGTTTCTTTTTTAACTAGATTCATAAATACCTCTATGGCCGGATTCATAGAAGGTGGGTCAAAATTACTGGGTGCTCTAAATTGACTTCTTTTGGCAGAATCAGTGTCCTTTTTTGAAAAGTAATCTTTAAGTTTAAGTTGTCGAAAAAATTTATATAATTCAACCTCACATTCAAACTCATTTTGTTTATACGTTTGAACAAAAGTGAGTCCCTTGGATAATACTGACATTTCTGCCTCAGTCGGAGTATATTCTGATAGATTGAAAACAGTTATTTCCGTCCCCCCTTGTAATTCCTGCCTCCGGTACTTTTTATGTTTGAGCCCCCCTCTCCTGCACGGTCTCTTGAGTCTATGGCCTCTTTTGTTTTGCTCCTGGTGAACGTTTTGTCCCCTAAAAAACGACCCCTATGGCTGCCTGCATGGTCCGAATCACTTTGGGAGGTGTGTGATTCTATATCTGTAAATTGGACCTCAGTTTTATTACGGAAATTCTGACCTTTTCTCCATGGATGTCTGTTAGTCTGCATAAATAACCACGGATAGACTCGCAAATCTCTGTAATCATCTTTAACCTTACGGTATTTAGTTTTTTTAAAAACCAATAATTCGTTTTTAAATGTTTGGACTGAGTCATCTAGTTTGGTCAACCAATCGTTTGTAGAGTCTGTTTTTAATGTTTCTAAGCCCGTACGTTCATAGCCCAATATTTCCTTCTTAACATTGTCAATATCAGTGTTGACCTGTTGCACTACCAGTACCATCAAGTCAAAACTACATTGATTGAGTATCTGGCACCACTGACGACAAAACTCTTTGTTGTTCCGACCAAGTGTGGGCTGGTTCTTAATTCTGAAACCACGGGGAATTAAATTTTCTTTATGATATTGAGATATCGTTAAACCGTGTAGTTCCAGTTCTACAAGCCTTTTACGTAATCGCAACAAATCAGAGTATATTTCAGTGGGAGTATCTACATCAAAGGCTAATTGTTCAGTGGAAGAAAACAATATCTTAGAAACCTCTTTGTCTAAGAAGCGTTTTGTTCCAGTAATATCCTTAGCATCCAGATCCATTGTCCAAAAAAATTTGTACAACACACAAAAAATATAATACACAAAAACAATTGGTTATATTGGAAAAAAGAAAGTTCCAAGAAAAAAAATAAAGATGAAAAAATGTATGAAAAAATGAATCTTTGACTTGTGGTGCAGCTCCCAGTCCATAATAACAGTCCGTTACCATGAAGTATAAACAAATCCACAAAAGCAGCCGCTTCTCACTTATATATAGACAGAATGCTGGTGCACGGTTAGTGTGATCATATAGAAAAAATTCCAAGGATAACCACCAAAGCGATTAAACCCAGAAGAACCAGCACACGGCTTGAATGCAAAAAGGTGTTTTACTTGTTCAGAAATTTCTTTAAAAAAGGCAGCAAGCATATAGCACACATGATGGTAGCAGCATGAAAAAATCAATGAATACTTAACATTCCGACAGCTGTTTCGACTATCTTCTTCATAGGAATGGATAAAGTGACATAGTGCTGCACACTGCCAACCGCAGTGTCAGTTTCCAAAGTGACATGTGCCTTATGTGCTTAGCCAACAGGTGCAATTTATAGTGTGTGGTGTACTTACCTGTGAGCTATCTCACCTGTGCCCAGTCACACGTGGAAGCCAGTTACGTCACACCCAAACAACACGGCTTGCCGTGAACCGGAAGTGACGTCCAGGGGAGGTTTTAATCCGCTGCACATCGTGTGTATCCACACGATGGAGCCGGACTTTGTCCTCCCTGGACGGAGAAAGATATCTCCGTAGCTGCGTCCCAGTGTTGTAGGTCACCTTCGAGCTGCGCGTCACACATAGCGCGTCACCCGTAGCAACCCACAGGCTGCGCTCAAAACAGACCGGGCAGATAAGTACACCCGGAACTGAAAAGGCACCAAGCCTGTTTCCGGGGACAGGGGAGAGGCGCACAGGCACCAATCAACAAAATATGATCTACAGTGCAAAGTAACATTAAACAAATATTAAACAAATATTAACAAATAATGAATCACATAATAAATAAGCAAATACAGTATAATGATAAAGCATGTAGATAGCCAGTAATAAGTTATCTAACAAATAAATTAATATGGATTTAAATATAAAACTGAGGTCCAATTTACAGATATAGAATCACACACCTCCCAAAGTGATTCGGACCATGCAGGCAGCCATAGGGGTCGTTTTTTAGGGGACAAAACGTTCACCAGGAGCAAAACAAAAGAGGCCATAGACTCAAGAGACCGTGCAGGAGAGGGGGGCTCAAACATAAAAAGTACCGGAGGCAGGAATTACAAGGGGGGACGGAAACAACTGTTTTCAATCTATCAGAATATACTCCGACTGAGGCAGAAATGTCAGTATTATCCAAGGGACTCACTTTTGTTCAAACGTATAAACAAAATGAGTTTGAATGTGAGGTTGAATTATATAAATTTTTTCGACAACTTAAACTTAAAGATTACTTTTCAAAAAAGGACACTGATTCTGCCAAAAGAAGTCAATTTAGAGCACCCAGTAATTTTGACCCACCTTCTATGAATCCGGCCATAGAGGTATTTATGAATCTAGTTAAAAAAGAAACCTTACCCTGCATTAAAAACATCAAAATTAAAAATCATAATATGACCAAATTAGAAAGGTTGGCAGTCAAATCTCTAAGAGACAATCCAAATGTCATCATACGCCCCGCCGATAAGGGTGGGGGCGTGGTACTATTAAATCGTACTGATTACATTGTTGAAATTAATCGACAACTAGCCGACAAACAATGCTATAAACAACTGCGTTTTGATCCCACTAATAATTTTAAACGTGAGGCAGACTCCATTATTGGCATAGGTGTGTCTAATCATTGGATTGACGACCAAACCGCTAAATTTCTTACTCAAGACTTTCCCCGTATTCCTTTGATTTATGTTTTGCCCAAAGTCCACAAATGTCTGGACAAACCCCCTGGAAGACCGATTATATCCTCCAGGGGCTCTTTGTGCCAGACATTGTCCCAATTTGTAGACTTCTTTTTACAGCCGGTTGTGCAATCAACGCCATTTTTCATCAAAGATACTTCTGATTTTTTATCGAAACTAAAGGCGGTTGGTTCTCTTCCCAATGACTGCATACTGGTGACACTGGATGTCACCAGTTTATACACTTGTATTAATCACCTTGAGGGCATCGAGGCAACCAGGAAGGCTATCGCCTCCAGTCCGCAGTACGAAGGTCCACCAAGTGAATTTCTGCTACTTTTGTTAGATTTCATTTTACACAAAAATTATTTTTTGTTTGAAAATTCATTTTACTTACAATTACAGGGCACGGCGATGGGGTCCAATGTGGCCCCATCGTATGCTAATTTATTTATGTTTCAGTATGAACAACAATATATTATGGCAGATCCAGAATTTTCAACTTACATCAGGTTTTATGTGCGATACATTGATGACCTGTTCATGCTGTGGACTGGGGGTGAGACTAAGCTACAACAATTCATTACCAGATTGAATCAAATTCCAGGGTCTATTAGGCTCACATGTGTTCATGATTTTATTTCCATTAATTTTCTGGACGTTACGATTAAATTAAACAATGGATCTATCACCACTCAGGTGTATAGAAAGCCTACAGATAAAAATTCTCTTTTGTTGGCAACAAGTTTTCATCCGCAGCCATTAAAGAAGGGTTTACCCTTTTCACAACTTTTACGTGTGATGCGAATAACCTCTGATGAATCATTAATACCAGCTGCTCTGGCCGAGATGGGCAAGAAATTTATTGAGAGAGGCTATGACTCGATAGAGATACAAGGAGCTATCACGAGATGCCTTCAGATGGAACGCACAGAAGTATCAAGATCTAACAATAAAGATACTGAGATTGGACGATTGGTATTTTCCAGCACATATTCCGTTGCCTCTGGTGCCATGAGACGTGCGATCTCTAAGCATTGGCACATTCTACAGGCAGATCCGACCATGGGAAAATTTTGTGACAACTTACCATTATTCAGTTACAAACGTAGTCCAAATCTCAAAGATCAGATCACCTATTCTGATATAGTACCAATGTCACAACAAGGCACTGGCTGGCTACAATTGAAACCAGGAGCACACAAATGTGGCTCCTGTGTTAATTGTAAGCATATGCACACAGGCAGCACTTTCGTCCATCCAACCAGGGGCGATACTTTTCGATTGAAACATCGAATGACATGTGAGACTAAATATGTCGTTTACGTGATCCAATGCCCCTGTAAGAAACTGTATGTTGGAAAGACCATCAGAATGCTCAAAGAACGAATGGCCCTGCATCGGTCATCGATTAAAAAAGCGTTCATTAAAATTGAGAACTCTACTCCGCCAGTTGCTAAACATTTTGTTCATCAAGGACACCATATTAAAGATCTAATATTTATGCCCATCGATCACATACCACCATTGAAGAGGGGTGGTGACCGTCACAAGCTGCTATTACAGCAGGAATGCCGCTGGATTCGACGCCTATCTTCCCTCTCACCTCTGGGACTTAATGAGGAATTTTCGTTGGTACCTTTTTTGTAATTTTTTCACTTTTTTCATTTTTTCTTATTTTTTTTGCATCTGAACACATGTGGGCCTGATGATTCTGCATCCGGATCCATTGTCCGATTTAGATATTAATTGTTTATTAATTAATTTTTTGTGTTTACATATATTTTTTAGTTGATGATTCACATATTTAATAATTAGTAGGCCTACATTGCTGGCCTTCTTGCAGAGCATGACATTTATGACATAATTAATGCACAGTAATTACATGCGTAGCCAGCGATATATTTAAATCCATATTAATTTATTTGTTAGATAACTTATTACTGGCTATCTACATGCTTTATCATTATACTGTATTTGCTTATTTATTATGTGATTCATTATTTGTTAATATTTGTTTAATGTTACTTTGCACTGTAGATCATATTTTGTTGATTGGTGCCTGTGCGCCTCTCCCCTGTCCCCGGAAACAGGCTTGGTGCCTTTTCAGTTCCGGGTGTACTTATCTGCCCGGTCTGTTTTGAGCGCAGCCTGTGGGTTGCTACGGGTGACGCGCTATGTGTGACGCGCAGCTCGAAGGTGACCTACAACACTGGGACGCAGCTACGGAGATATCTTTCTCCGTCCAGGGAGGACAAAGTCCGGCTCCATCGTGTGGATACACACGATGTGCAGCGGATTAAAACCTCCCCTGGACGTCACTTCCGGTTCACGGCAAGCCGTGTTGTTTGGGTGTGACGTAACTGGCTTCCACGTGTGACTGGGCACAGGTGAGATAGCTCACAGGTAAGTACACCACACACTATAAATTGCACCTGTTGGCTAAGCACATAAGGCACATGTCACTTTGGAAACTGACACTGCGGTTGGCAGTGTGCAGCACTATGTCACTTTATCCATTCCTATGAAGAAGATAGTCGAAACAGCTGTCGGAATGTTAAGTATTCATTGATTTTTTCATGCTGCTACCATCATGTGTGCTATATGCTTGCTGCCTTTTTTAAAGAAATTTCTGAACAAGTAAAACACCTTTTTGCATTCAAGCCGTGTGCTGGTTCTTCTGGGTTTAATCGCTTTGGTGGTTATCCTTGGAATTTTTTCTATATGATCACACTAACCGTGCACCAGCATTCTGTCTATATATAAGTGAGAAGCGGCTGCTTTTGTGGATTTGTTTATACTTCATGGTAACGGACTGTTATTATGGACTGGGAGCTGCACCACAAGTCAAAGATTCATTTTTTCATACATTTTTTCATCTTTATTTTTTTTCTTGGAACTTTCTTTTTTCCAATATAACCAATTGTTTTTGTGTATTATATTTTTTGTGTGTTGTACAAATTTTTTTGGACAATGGATCTGGATGCTAAGGATATTACTGGAACAAAACGCTTCTTAGACAAAGAGGTTTCTAAGATATTGTTTTCTTCCACTGAACAATTAGCCTTTGATGTAGATACTCCCACTGAAATATACTCTGATTTGTTGCGATTACGTAAAAGGCTTGTAGAACTGGAACTACACGGTTTAACGATATCTCAATATCATAAAGAAAATTTAATTCCCCGTGGTTTCAGAATTAAGAACCAGCCCACACTTGGTCGGAACAACAAAGAGTTTTGTCGTCAGTGGTGCCAGATACTCAATCAATGTAGTTTTGACTTGATGGTACTGGTAGTGCAACAGGTCAACACTGATATTGACAATGTTAAGAAGGAAATATTGGGCTATGAACGTACGGGCTTAGAAACATTAAAAACAGACTCTACAAACGATTGGTTGACCAAACTAGATGACTCAGTCCAAACATTTAAAAACGAATTATTGGTTTTTAAAAAAACTAAATACCGTAAGGTTAAAGATGATTACAGAGATTTGCGAGTCTATCCGTGGTTATTTATGCAGACTAACAGACATCCATGGAGAAAAGGTCAGAATTTCCGTAATAAAACTGAGGTCCAATTTACAGATATAGAATCACACACCTCCCAAAGTGATTCGGACCATGCAGGCAGCCATAGGGGTCGTTTTTTAGGGGACAAAACGTTCACCAGGAGCAAAACAAAAGAGGCCATAGACTCAAGAGACCGTGCAGGAGAGGGGGGCTCAAACATAAAAAGTACCGGAGGCAGGAATTACAAGGGGGGACGGAAATAACTGTTTTCAATCTATCAGAATATACTCCGACTGAGGCAGAAATGTCAGTATTATCCAAGGGACTCACTTTTGTTCAAACGTATAAACAAAATGAGTTTGAATGTGAGGTTGAATTATATAAATTTTTTCGACAACTTAAACTTAAAGATTACTTTTCAAAAAAGGACACTGATTCTGCCAAAAGAAGTCAATTTAGAGCACCCAGTAATTTTGACCCACCTTCTATGAATCCGGCCATAGAGGTATTTATGAATCTAGTTAAAAAAGAAACCTTACCCTGCATTAAAAACATCAAAATTAAAAATCATAATATGACCAAATTAGAAAGGTTGGCAGTCAAATCTCTAAGAGACAATCCAAATGTCATCATACGCCCCGCCGATAAGGGTGGGGGCGTGGTACTATTAAATCGTACTGATTACATTGTTGAAATTAATCGACAACTAGCCGACAAACAATGCTATAAACAACTGCGTTTTGATCCCACTAATAATTTTAAACGTGAGGCAGACTCCATTATTGGCATAGGTGTGTCTAATCATTGGATTGACGACCAAACCGCTAAATTTCTTACTCAAGACTTTCCCCGTATTCCTTTGATTTATGTTTTGCCCAAAGTCCACAAATGTCTGGACAAACCCCCTGGAAGACCGATTATATCCTCCAGGGGCTCTTTGTGCCAGACATTGTCCCAATTTGTAGACTTCTTTTTACAGCCGGTTGTGCAATCAACGCCATTTTTCATCAAAGATACTTCTGATTTTTTATCGAAACTAAAGGCGGTTGGTTCTCTTCCCAATGACTGCATACTGGTGACACTGGATGTCACCAGTTTATACACTTGTATTAATCACCTTGAGGGCATCGAGGCAACCAGGAAGGCTATCGCCTCCAGTCCGCAGTACGAAGGTCCACCAAGTGAATTTCTGCTACTTTTGTTAGATTTCATTTTACACAAAAATTATTTTTTGTTTGAAAATTCATTTTACTTACAATTACAGGGCACGGCGATGGGGTCCAATGTGGCCCCATCGTATGCTAATTTATTTATGTTTCAGTATGAACAACAATATATTATGGCAGATCCAGAATTTTCAACTTACATCAGGTTTTATGTGCGATACATTGATGACCTGTTCATGCTGTGGACTGGGGGTGAGACTAAGCTACAACAATTCATTACCAGATTGAATCAAATTCCAGGGTCTATTAGGCTCACATGTGTTCATGATTTTATTTCCATTAATTTTCTGGACGTTACGATTAAATTAAACAATGGATCTATCACCACTCAGGTGTATAGAAAGCCTACAGATAAAAATTCTCTTTTGTTGGCAACAAGTTTTCATCCGCAGCCATTAAAGAAGGGTTTACCCTTTTCACAACTTTTACGTGTGATGCGAATAACCTCTGATGAATCATTAATACCAGCTGCTCTGGCCGAGATGGGCAAGAAATTTATTGAGAGAGGCTATGACTCGATAGAGATACAAGGAGCTATCACGAGATGCCTTCAGATGGAACGCACAGAAGTATCAAGATCTAACAATAAAGATACTGAGATTGGACGATTGGTATTTTCCAGCACATATTCCGTTGCCTCTGGTGCCATGAGACGTGCGATCTCTAAGCATTGGCACATTCTACAGGCAGATCCGACCATGGGAAAATTTTGTGACAACTTACCATTATTCAGTTACAAACGTAGTCCAAATCTCAAAGATCAGATCACCTATTCTGATATAGTACCAATGTCACAACAAGGCACTGGCTGGCTACAATTGAAACCAGGAGCACACAAATGTGGCTCCTGTGTTAATTGTAAGCATATGCACACAGGCAGCACTTTCGTCCATCCAACCAGGGGCGATACTTTTCGATTGAAACATCGAATGACATGTGAGACTAAATATGTCGTTTACGTGATCCAATGCCCCTGTAAGAAACTGTATGTTGGAAAGACCATCAGAATGCTCAAAGAACGAATGGCCCTGCATCGGTCATCGATTAAAAAAGCGTTCATTAAAATTGAGAACTCTACTCCGCCAGTTGCTAAACATTTTGTTCATCAAGGACACCATATTAAAGATCTAATATTTATGCCCATCGATCACATACCACCATTGAAGAGGGGTGGTGACCGTCACAAGCTGCTATTACAGCAGGAATGCCGCTGGATTCGACGCCTATCTTCCCTCTCACCTCTGGGACTTAATGAGGAATTTTCGTTGGTACCTTTTTTGTAATTTTTTCACTTTTTTCATTTTTTCTTATTTTTTTTGCATCTGAACACATGTGGGCCTGATGATTCTGCATCCGGATCCATTGTCCGATTTAGATATTAATTGTTTATTAATTAATTTTTTGTGTTTACATATATTTTTTAGTTGATGATTCACATATTTAATAATTAGTAGGCCTACATTGCTGGCCTTCTTGCAGAGCATGACATTTATGACATAATTAATGCACAGTAATTACATGCGTAGCCAGCGATATATTTAAATCCATATTAATTTATTTGTTAGATAACTTATTACTGGCTATCTACATGCTTTATCATTATACTGTATTTGCTTATTTATTATGTGATTCATTATTTGTTAATATTTGTTTAATGTTACTTTGCACTGTAGATCATATTTTGTTGATTGGTGCCTGTGCGCCTCTCCCCTGTCCCCGGAAACAGGCTTGGTGCCTTTTCAGTTCCGGGTGTACTTATCTGCCCGGTCTGTTTTGAGCGCAGCCTGTGGGTTGCTACGGGTGACGCGCTATGTGTGACGCGCAGCTCGAAGGTGACCTACAACACTGGGACGCAGCTACGGAGATATCTTTCTCCGTCCAGGGAGGACAAAGTCCGGCTCCATCGTGTGGATACACACGATGTGCAGCGGATTAAAACCTCCCCTGGACGTCACTTCCGGTTCACGGCAAGCCGTGTTGTTTGGGTGTGACGTAACTGGCTTCCACGTGTGACTGGGCACAGGTGAGATAGCTCACAGGTAAGTACACCACACACTATAAATTGCACCTGTTGGCTAAGCACATAAGGCACATGTCACTTTGGAAACTGACACTGCGGTTGGCAGTGTGCAGCACTATGTCACTTTATCCATTCCTATGAAGAAGATAGTCGAAACAGCTGTCGGAATGTTAAGTATTCATTGATTTTTTCATGCTGCTACCATCATGTGTGCTATATGCTTGCTGCCTTTTTTAAAGAAATTTCTGAACAAGTAAAACACCTTTTTGCATTCAAGCCGTGTGCTGGTTCTTCTGGGTTTAATCGCTTTGGTGGTTATCCTTGGAATTTTTTCTATATGATCACACTAACCGTGCACCAGCATTCTGTCTATATATAAGTGAGAAGCGGCTGCTTTTGTGGATTTATATATATATATATATATATATATATATATATATATAAAATATGGTTCTAACCTTAAATCTTTCCCTCTCAGTGGGGAGAAGTGAGGAGCGCTGGGACAAGGCAACATGGAGGAGGAGCAGAGAGTGTGTGTGCACTGCAGGCGGGGAGAACGCAACATGCGGTGCAGGCCGGCTGATGCGGAAGTGCAGCGCTGTCCGGCGAGCATAGGTACATCTGCCTGGCGGCTGCGGCGGTTCGGTTTGCGGGCGGCAGCGCCGGGGCCTGGTGGCTGCGGCGGTTCTGTGTGTGGGTGGCTAAGCCGCAGGGTCTGTGTGCAGGAGGCGGGCGTTTCTGGCGGGCAGCGGTAGCGGCACACCTGGCAACTGCCTGCGGCACACTAGTGTGCCGGGGCACACCTATTGAAAAATAATCTGTGGATCTTTCTGGATAGCTGGCCACAAGAAAAGCTTTGGGGGCACCACTGAGCCTATGAGGCCACCAATTGAAATAAAGTAGAATTATGGAACTCATCGTTGATTTTGGGATGGAGGCCCTGCTTCATTTTCTGCTGTACATTCCATACATAGGCATAACTTTATCCCCGATTCCCAGTGGCAAGGTAAAAGTGGCGTAAATTCTTTGTAAAATAATTGTAAGCCTTTTCTACAATTAGGAAAATAACAAAATTTACAATTAAGATTACCTAGCCTGCAAAGTTAAAACTGGTGGCAATAAGACCTTAACACAGTGGTTCCCAAACTTTTTTTGACTCACGGCGCCCTAGCGTATAAGAATTATTTTCAATGCACCCCAAGGCCAAAAGATTCTTATTGAGAAATTTACAAAGAAATGTTAAATTATGTAGATTGTGTTTGTGTGTCATCCTTAGGTTCAAGTGGGTGGTGAGTTTGTCCACATATTTTATGATTGACGGTCACCACACTGGTTTTGCTTATTACATTGACCATAAGTAATTGAATTGGTCATGAACCCCCAACCCAGGGCGCCCCTACAAGTGCCCTGATGCAACCCACAGTTTGAGAACCACTGCCTTAATACAATAAATTATTATTTAACAGGATGGTTAAGTCTTACTTTTTAAAGTTGTGTTTTTTTTTAAACCTATACTGTTCCAGAATGGTCAATCTTAATAGTCAATTTGTACAGTTAAGGATTTCTGGGACTCCTTACAGAGATATACTAGGTGGTCTATCATTCTTAGTATAGATTCTCCCAAGTATTTATAGTAACTGGACTGGGAGTATATAATTATATATAATACCCATTGTGCTGTTCCAGGAATTCTGTAGAGGCTATATAATGCTCTGAAAATACTACAGTGAAATTATATTTTTGCTGTATCTATGTGTGGGTCCTCTAAAACCAAAGCAGGTTTGGCCTTAGCAATCAAAATTAAGATTTACAGTAGGTTAGTGTGTGTTTCTCTTGAATTATAGTTTTTATTGTAGCAATGTGCAGTTTCCAATGTACACAGGAACACAACATGGGGAACAGGCTTGCTGATCCAGCTTATTGTGAGTTATCTGTGATTTTCTCCAGGCCGGACATCTGGAAGTCTCGTAATTACAGTTTCCTTGTCTTGCCATCCTTGATTATAGCTTGTGAAAGATTGCTGCCAAGTCTCCTGCCATTGAGTTAAAGGAACAATTCTCCCTCTGGCTGAAGAGTACCAGCAAGTATTATAGTATAGAGGGATTCAAAGCTGGCAGAATTCCAAAGTGTCCCATTGTCTGAAAGGCATTTTTTTTTTCCCCTAGGAAAAATGTATGTGCAATAAACTTGCTGAACTAATGTTTTTAAAGTCATGCACCGAGTACTGTAAGTCTCATTGCAGAGCAAAATGTTAATATACATGGTTGAGAATGAATAGATTGCTGAAGATCGATAAAAGCGATGTCATTCCGTTGGCAATTAGTGACAGTTGGTATGAACTCTGACCCCTCCCATTAATGTTGGCGATGTTTCTTGCAGAGCGTTCTGGCATAACATACGCCTACAGCATACTTATTTTAAGGTCTCCTCTGTGGGAGAAGCCTGTAGAGGAGACACTGCAGGACACTTCGGGGGACTGTCTCGTTGCTAAGCCTTGCCTCTGTCACAGCATTATGCCACAATTTGGGGGTATGTGGGGACGGGCTAAATGATGCACATCTAATGTAATTTAGCCCCGTTCCCTCTATACGGAACTGGGATACCAGTTATAATCTTGTCCTGCCCGCTTTACTAGGACGTGGGTGGGATGTAAAGGGTTTGGACACTCTTCCATGGATGTGGGGAGGACTGCCTGAAAGATCAGAAGTCTCCCACAACTTGCGGAAGAGCAGGCAAGTATGAGCCAGAGTCTCCAAACACTTCTGATTTACTCGTCACATACCACTTCATGGTGAATACACATATACAGTATGGAAAGAAGACAACGGCACATAGAGATACACAGGCTGCATACAGGAAGAAAAGAAAAAAACACTGTAGAGGAGAGAAGTTGAGGATGTCCTTATAAGTACAATAGTAAAGATGCAAAGAAAAAAGTAATGCTAAAATCAAATTCTGGTAACAAATTGATGAGGGGGAAGAGAGAAAAGAAGTAAGTGTGACAGAGAGGGGGAAAATCATTCATGTACTAAATGCTGGCCGCTTTATGATGTCACAGGATGATTTAGGAGAGTATACGGAGGATGCTTCTGCCAGCAGTAGCAGTAGTTTTTATACAGACAGCATAAAAGTATAGAAGAAAGGACACAGGTGTAATCTAGTGGATGGGAGGGGGGGGGGGGGGCATGACTTGGACTGCACATAGTTTAAACATAAGACATGCTACCTTGCTGAGACTTCTAGTCCCATACAGGAAAAAGAAAAATGCAGATACGTACTCTAATTCAATTGTTGCTCCTTTTGGGCGCATTGAGCAGTCGGGAGACACATTTCAGCTCGCAGCCCAAGTAACCTGTTTGGGCGCCCAAACTGCGCTTTTCACATTTGCACCTATTAATTTAGTCGGTTTAGCTGCTTTACGCAGCTAAACCCGATACTTATGGTTGGGATCGGCGCGATAAACAGCATCAATTGACGGGAGATAGGGCGGCGATATCAGTTGAATTCCGCCCTAAGAATACTGATAGTCAAAATATGTTGATATACTCCATATTAATTGCAACAGTTTTTAAGTGAAGTTCTTAGCACATCTTTGGACAAAAATATGGGACCATCGACCACATCCTGGTGAACTACATCAGATGGGTCTCTGACATCCCTAATTCTAAAACACATTAGATCAATTTATCCAGGTCTTAAATAGTGGCCGTTCTAATATGTAGACAGCAAGTTAGGAACCTGTGCTGATTATAAAACACATAAGGGCAGATGGGAGGGGTGCTATTTCCAAGCTGAAGAGATGTCAGAGACCCATCTGATGAAGTTCACCTGGATGTGGTGGATGGTCCCATATTTTTTGCCAAAGATGTGCTAAGAACGTTACTTAAATTCTTACATTTCATATAGAGTATTATCAAATTATTTTGACTTTCCGTATTCTTAGGGGAGTATTCAAATAAACTGCACTTGTCACCCATTTTTAGGTCAATTTAATTTCGACCTATTCAATGCCTGTGGTCAAAAAATCCAGCACGGGCGAAAACCACGTGGATCGGCGAATTTGGCACCAACCCATGCGTTTTGTCAAATTTGCAGGTGTTTTTGCCCAGTTTTTTGGTCCATTTTCACTCATGCCGATTCGAGAAAAAGTGGGGCGAAAAGTGATTAAAAAACGGGCGAAAACACCCGCAGTTGAATACACAAGGTCGAATTAGTGGTGGTTTTTCGGCTTGCTGAAAAAAAGGCACTAAATGAATACCCTCTTAGTGCTTAGAGTGTGCATCTGCATTTTTCTTATTCCTGTAATATAGTGGATGTAAGCATATGTTTAGTTATGTGTTTTCTGTTTAGACAAAATGTGTAGTTGTATATAGGTAACCGGTCTGCCTAAATGTGATTACTCATTAATCACTTGCCTTAACTGACTTTTGGCTTGGCTGGATAACCCTACATCATAGATTTTTTTTAAATTGTATCTGCAATGAACAAGGCATTTCAGGAGAGCTGTACCAGGTCTTACTCACCTGCTGGCACTAATAGTTTGGTGACATGGACCCAGGGACTTATAGGAAAGGTCCTCTCCACGAAGGGTAACTAGACGCTACCCTAATAGTTTTCTGCTTTATTAAATCAAGTTTACACTGAATACTTTAGTGCTGTCACTAAGAATAATCCAAAAGAAACATAAATTATTAGATGTAAAGGGGAAATATACAGGTGTTAATTGCAGCCCTATAATTCCTTCAGATTTAAAATTAATTGTCAGTGAAATCATGTTAAAAGCAAATATGGTTCTCTCACATCTGGAGGATCATTGGCAGTCATCTAGGCTACGCCACTTGTGAATGGAACAGGTCATTGGCAGTTCCCTAGGGTACCCCACTTGTGAATGGAACAGGTCATTGGCAGTTCCCTAGGGTACCCCACTTGTGAATGGAACAGGTCATTGGCAGTCCCCTAGGGTACCCCACTTGTGAATGGAACAGGTCATTGGCAGTCCCCTAGGGTACCCCACTTGTGAATGGAACAGGTCATTGGCAGTCCCCTAGGGTACCCCACTTGTGAATGGAACAGGTCATTGGCAGTCCCCTAGGGTACCCCACTTGTGAATGGAACAGGTCATTGGCAGTCCCCTAGGGTACCCCACTTGTGAATGGAACAGGTCATTGGCAGTCCCCTAGGGTACCCCACTTGTGAATGGAACAGGTTATTGGCAGTCCCCTAGGGTACCCCACTTGTGAATGGAATAGGTCATTGGCAGTTCTTTAGGCTACCCCACTTGTTGTGAGTGAAACGGAGAGCACTTGGAAAAATGCGACTCTAACGTGTTGCTCTTGAAAGCAATAGTGCCATACGATAGCGGGTCTTCAGAAACGGTGGTTTCCATTTTCAAGCCAGTTTTCATGTGTTGTACAGCACTTACTTTAAAAACACTAGTACAGTGCATAACATTGATTCCAGTCAATAGTACATGGTATTGGTTATCTTAGGTTAGTGAACTAATAGACTGTGGTTTGGGGAGTATTGGTGAAGGGAATGCTTTATAGTGAAACTAAAAACTTATTAAGGTTGCTGTCTCATTGTGACTATTCTATTCCCTCTCTGAAGGTGGACAGTATATTTATATAATGATTGCAGAGATAATACCACAATAAAGGTAGTGCCGTTGACATGGATTCAAATAGCAATCTGCTATAGACTAATCTAGTTGTGTATTGCATTCATCCTGGGACAGTGAGTGGATGTTCTCCGTGACTTCATTGTTTTAAGTTGCTTGTCCAGCATGTTAGGCGGTATTGTATGTTAAATGGTGATTATACTGGATGGAAAATGCGCATGGTGATATAGTTGAAACCAGCTTTGCCTACTGCCAGTCCAGGGCATAGCCAGGTCGCTGTTTACGCAACCTAGATCCCGCCTTGAGCCCAGTGGGCACTGATGTCAGATTACCGAATTGTATGATTTTCATCCAGGTGTATAGAGGGGTGGATGTTTAGGTCAAATAAGTAACATGTAATGTGTAGGTGGTAATATTTGAAATGTAAATAAAATATATGTTTGGTCGTTGATGTTTATCTAGACAACACCTTTTTTTAAAGTCCTGCCTGGCAGCAGTGTGTTCTTTGAATTTATTTTAGATTCCAAGAATGATAATAGGGCGCATGAGAAAAGGTCATAGGATACTTGGCAACAAAAGTGTTCTGATTCCAGCCCAAGTGCAATTAGACTGTAGTTTATTGCATTCCATCTCTGCCTCCATGTATTTTACTTCCCTACTGCCAACAGTGCACGGGTCACCTTGCCATGCCAGATCTAGATTAATTCCTTCATAGCAGCTTTCCACTAAATTGGAACAGGTGTTCAGTGATGGTTTATCAGTATGAAAGAGGAGCCTTCCCTATCATGAGCTCCTCGCTCTGTCTCGCTCATGTTTAATGGAACCTACAAAGCCAGTTTATATTTTGGAATATTTCTGCTCGAGCCACAAGGAAAACCTCTCCATTAAAGTGGTCTCCTAACCTCCTCACACTAGAGGCTACCTTTTTGTGGTTTGAACCAGCTTTATGAGATGGCATCCTATAGATGAACTAGAACTGTTCAGCTATAATAGTTATAGTGACATGTGTGAATTTATAATGGCTCATCCCCCACAATGACCTTCCTTATTGTGTGTAGCTGGTGGGTCCAACTCATTGAAGTGCCAGGATTTTGCAGCAAGACCTCTAATTGCAAAGAGAGAGAAGAGGATTTATCACTGATCCCTATATTTGTTTCCTCTCCATATACCGCTCTGAATGTCACATTCCTCAAGCAATGAATTGTTGGTTAGTATAATATTAACCAGATTGGCTTCCTTCCTCATACTCTTCTGATCTAATTCTTTGTGTTCCCTATAGCTTTGGTGTATTGCCAAGGATTTTTTTTTCTGTCAAGGCTACAAAGCAAATGATCCAGGTTTAGGTTCCAAAATATGACATGTGGTACGCAGATAATGGGTATTAGTTTTATAAGTTTATCATTAAAATTACTGCTTCTCTCTCCTCCCCAACACCCCCCAAAAAAAAATTTTTGCTAGAAGTTTTTACTGTAAGGAATTATTGATGTTGGTTCTGGACATACATTAACCCTAAACCAGAGACTCCTTGCTGTAGCAGGTTTCTGACCGTTGTGAATTTGCTGAACATTTTAAGTTACAGTATCTCTTAGATTTTGACACAAACGCGTATCTCAAATGTTTTCATGTGTCAAGGATTTCCCAGTATATTCTAGCTCTAAATCAGTGACACAAGATGTGACATCACACATCTTGCTCCAGTCTCTGCAAATAGCCCCATATGGTGCGCCAACAGACTTTGCGACTTAACCGCACCAAACACCCCACCAGAATATGTATCACTAATTCAGTAAAAGTACATTGCAAGGGTACATTAATTTACTTATTGGTGCTGGCATTCTAAGTACTTTTGTGTGTGACTAAGGGCCTGATTCAGATTTGTAAGGAATTGTGCAGTCACAGGAGAGCGGCTGTGCAATTCCGTTCAAATAAAATGTAAATGCAGCAGGAGGTGTCTGTAGGAGATAGACACCACCTCCTCCTGCATCTGTGAGATCAGCGTTCCGTGTCTATGGACTCATCATTGAACCAACCTTCAGTTGCGACTTGAGATGGTAGCAGACAGTAGTCAGTCTGCATGAGCCAATGCTTACTCAGACTGGCTGTAGGGTCCTGACTACACAATGTTTTGAAAAAGTACTTACAGTACAGAAATCTCTACCCATGGAGAGCGTCTGTCACGTCAAGCATCCTGCACCATATGGTGCAAAAACGTTAGATAACTGAGGACGTATCAGTAGGCAAACAGATGGACTTCTGTGACTGCTTTACTGTCATTAATTAGATCAATACCTTTAATCAAATAAAAGACCAATATTTTTAATAACACATCATCTGGCATCTTAAACAAGAGTTACAAGCTTTAACAAACAATGACCACAAAGCAGGAAGGAGCTGATGGTCACAAGTTAGGTGCGAAAGTCCATATGCGTCCGCCTGTGTCTATCACTGCTCTAAATAAATTAGGATCCTGATGTACAGTAATTGACTGTTCATAATTGTTTTACTAAATTAGGTGCCTTAAATGAAGCAAGGGATAGGTTTATGGCCCTCTTATCTTCTGTTTATAGAGAAGCTTCTAAGCCATTTCAATTCAATATGCAAACTGTAGTATGTCCTTCAGACTGGTAGGCTTGCTAGCATTGTGTCCAAATACATTTCAATTGTCATACTGTTTAGTAAACTCTCATTCCTCTTATTTATTTATTTTTTGTTTTGTTTTCTTTCACATAAAAAATGAGTAAAAATGTGCTACATGTGAAACATTTGACATTACCAGTCTGTCCGCTATAGCATTTCTATTTATTTATTACCAGTTCTTTATATAGCGCGCACACATTCCGCAGCGCTTTACAGAGAATATTTTGCCATTCACATCAGCCCCTGCCCCAGTGGAGCTTACAATCTAAATTCCCTATCACATGTACACACTCTCACACACACACACACACGCGCGCTAGGGTTCATTTTGTTGGGATCCTATTAACCTACCAGTATGTTTTTGGAATGTGGGAGGAAACTGGAGTACCTGGAGGAAACCCACGCAAGCACGAGGAGAATATACAAACTCCACACAGTTAGGTCCGTGGTGGGAATCAAACCCATGACCTCAGTGCTGTGATGCAGTAATGCTAACCATGACACCATCCATGCTGCTATGTCCCCAAAGCCTCTGCTGTATTACAGATTACAGTCCAGATTTATGGCTGCTAATGCATAGGCTGGCTGGTCATTTTGCCTTACCCCTGAGTATATTGTACAGATATACAGTATTAATTTTGTGCTTAGGCCAAGCAATAGGATCAGCTTGAAGCCTATTGTATAGGATTGCAATAATTGGACAATCAGACTTCCTGCTCTTCCCAATTGACAGACGTTTGTTCCCAAATATTGCAGAACATTCAAACTGCCAAACGTATTCATTTAATGGTTTGGTTTTTGTACTTACAGGGCTCAGAGAAAATGTTAAAGGCTGTATTAAAGAAGAGTCGCGAGGGTGTGAAAACTAGCAAAAATCAAGGTTAGTAAGTCTGTGTGTTTATGTATGTAAGTATGACTGCTAATGCTGCAACGTTTATAAACCTTGTAGTCCATGTAATATTTTGTACTGGTTTTTTCTCTGACGTCCTAGTGGATGCTGGAAACTCCGTAAGGACCATGGGGAATAGACGGCTCCGCAGGAGACTGGGCACATCTAAAGAAAGATTTAGGACTATCTGGTGTGCACTGGCTCCTCCCCCTATGACCCTCCTCCAAGCCTCAGTTAGATTTCTGTGCCCGGCTGAGCTGGGTTTTTTATTTTACAGTGAGACCTGCTGGCAACAGGCTCACTGCACCGAGGGACTAAGGGGAGAAGAAGCGAACCTATCTAAGTGGTGGTAGCTTGGGCTTCTTAGGCTACTGGACACCATTAGCTCCAGAGGGATCGAACACAGGACCCGACCTCGTCGTCCGTTCCCGGAGCCGCGCCGCCGTCCCCCTTACAGAGCCAGAAGCAAGAAGGTCTGGAAAATCGGCGGCTGAAGACTTCTGTCTTCTCCAAGGTAGCGCACAGCACTGCAGCTGTGCGCCATTGCTCCTCATGCACACCACACACTTCGGTCACTGATGGGTGCAGGGCGCTGGGGGGGGGGGGGGGGGGGGGTGCGGGGGCGCCCTGAGCAGCAATAAATAACACCTTGGCTGGCAAACTGACACCATATATAGCCCCAGAGGCTATATAGGTGTATATTAACCCCTGCCAGAAATATTAAAATAGCGGGAGAAAGCCTGCCGAAAAAGGGGCGGAGCCATCTCCCTCAGCACACTGGCGCCATTTTCCCTCACAGCTTCGCTGGAAGGATCGCTCCCTGGCTCTCCCCTGCAGTCCTGCAACAGAAAGGGTAAAAAAGAGAGGGGGGGGCACAAATTTAGGCGCAGTATAATATATATATGCAGCTATATGGGGAAAACACTCTTTATAGGTGATATCCCTGTGGTATATAGCGCTCTGGTGTGTGCTGGCATACTCTCCCTCTGTCTCCCCAAAGGGCTTTGTGGGGTCCTGTCCTCTGTCAGAGCATTCCCTGTGTGTGTGCTGTGTGTCGGTACCGCTGTGTCGACATGTATGATGAGGAAAATGATGTGGAGGCAGAGCAAATGCCTGTAAATGTGTTGTCACCCCCTGAGGGGTCGACACCTGTGTGGATGGACTTATGGAAGGAATTACGTGACAGTGTCAGCTCCTTACATAAAAGGTTTGACGACATAGGACAGCCGGCTACTCAGCTTGTGACTGTTCCAGCGTCTCAAATGTCATCAGGGGCTTTAAAACGCCCGCTACCTCAGATGACAGACACAGATGTCGACACTGATACCGACTCCAGTGTCAACGACGATGAGACTAGTGTACCCTCCAATAGGTCCACCCGTTACATGATTGAGGCAATGAAAAATGTATTACACATTTCTGATAGTACCCCAGGTACCACACAAAAAAAAAAAGGGTATTATGTTCGGTGAGAAAAAACTACCAGTAGTTTTTCCTGCATCTGAGGAATTAAATGAGGTGTGTGAGGAAGCCTGAACTTCCCCCGATAAGAAATTGATAATTTCTAAACGGTTATTGGCAGCGTACCCTTTCCCGCCAGAGGATAGGTCACGTTGGGAAACATCCCCTAGGGTAGATAAAGCGCTTACACGTTTATCAAAACAGGTGGCACTACCGTCTCCGGATACGGCCGCCCTAAAGGATCCTGCTGATAGAAGGCAGGAAGCTACCCTAAAAGCTATATATACACACACGGGCATTATATTGCGACCAGCGATTGCATCAGCATGGATGTGCAGTGCTGCTGCTGCGTGGTCAGATTCCCTGTCGGATAATATTGATACCCTGGATAGGGACAATATTTTGCTGAGGGGTGGAACTGTTGGGGATGGTCTTTCAGACCTCGTTTCCACAGCTACGGCTGGGAAATCGACATTTTGCCACAGGCTACCCCACAGCAAAAGAAAGCACCGTATTATAAAGTACAGTCCTTTCGGCCCCATAAACACAAGAGGGCTCGAGGCGCATCCTTTCTGCCGAGAGGCAAAGGTAGAGGGAAAAAGCTGCAGCATACAGCCAGTTCCCAAGAGCAAAAGTCCTCCCCCGCGTCCGGTAACTCTACAGCATGACGCTTGGGCTTCACAGGCGGACCCGGGTACGGTGGGGGCCCGTCTCAGAAATTTCAGCACACAGTGGGCTCTCTCACAGGTGGATCCCTGGATCCTTCAAGTAGTATCTCAGGGGTACAGGCTGGAATTCGAGACGTCCCCCCCCCCCCCCCCCCCCGCCGTTTTCTAAAATCTGCCTTACCAGCAACTCCCTCTGTCAGGGAGGCAGTGTTGGTGGCTATCCAGAAACTGTATTCACAGCAAGTGATTGTCAAGGTACCTCTCCTTCAGCAAGGAAAGGGTTACTATTCCACAATGTTTGTGGTACCGAAACCGGACAGTTCGGTGAGGCCCATCTTAAATTTAAAATCCTTGAACACTTATTATCAAAAGGTTCAAGTTCAAGATGGAATCGTTCAGGGCGGTTATTGCGAGCCTGGACGAGGGGTATTACATGGTCTCCCTGGACATCAAGGATGCGTACCTACATGTCCCCATTTACCCCCCTCACCAGGAGTACCTCAGATTTGTGGTACAGGACTGTCACTATCAGTTCCAGACGCTGCCGTTTGGGTTATCCACGGCACCGAGGGTCTTTACCAAGGTAATGGCCGAAATGATGATACTCCTTCGCAAGAAGGGAGTTTTAAATTATCCCGTACTTGGACGATCTCCTGATAAAGGCGAGGTCCAAGGAACAGTTGGTAGTGGGGGTAGCACTTTCTCGGGAAGTGCTACAACAGCACAGCTGGATTCTCAATATTTCAAAGTCACAGCTGGTCCCGACGACACGTCTTCTGTTCCTGGGAATGATTCTGGACACAGACCAGAAAAAAGTGTTTCTTCCAGTGGAAAAAGCCGAGGAGTTGTCATCTCTAGTCAGAGACCTCCTAAAACCGGGACAGGTGTCGGTACATCAATGCACACGAGTCCTGGGAAAAATGGTAGCTTCGTACGAAGCAATTCCATTCGGAAAGGTTCCACGCAAGGACTTTCCAGTGGGACCTGTTGGACAAATGGTCCGGGTCCCATCTCCAGATGCAACAGCGGATAACCCTGTCGGCAAGGACCAGGGTGTCGCTGCTGTGGTGGCTGCAGAGGGCTCATCTACTAGAGGGCCGCAGATTCGGAATACAGGACTGGGTCCTGGTGACCACGGATGCCAGCCTTCGGGGCTGGGGGGCAGTCACACAGGGTAGAAATTTCCAAGGACTGTGGTCAAATCAGGAGATTTCGCTTCACATAAATATTCTGGAGCTAAGGGCCATTTACAGTGCCCTAAGTCAAGCAAGGCCCCTGCTTCAGAACCAGCCGGTACTGATCCAATCAGACAATAGCACGGCGGTCGCCCATGTAAACAGACAGGGCGGCACAAGAAGCAGGAGGGCAATGGCAGAAGCCACAAGGATTCTCCGATGGGCGGAAAATCATGTGTTAGCACTGACAACCGTGTTCATTCCGGGAGTGGACAACTGGGAAGCAGACTTCCTCAGCAGGCACGACCTCCACCCGGGAGAATGGGGACTTCATCCAGAAGTCTTCCAAATACTGGTAAACCGGTGGGAAAGACCACAGGTGGAATTGCGCCAGGTCAAGGGACCCTCAGGCGATCGCTGTGGACGCTCTAGTAACACCGTGGGTGTACCAGTCGGTTTATGTGTTTCCTCCTCTGCCTCTCATTCCCAAGGTAATACGAAGGCGAGGAGTGAAAACTATACTCGTGGTTCCGGATTGGCCAAGAAGAGCTTGGTACCCGGAACTTCAAGAGATGCTTTCAGAGGACCCTTGGCCTCTGCCGCTCAGACAGGACCTGCTGCAGCAGGGGCCCTGTCTGTTCCAAGACTTACCGCGGCTGCGTTTGACGGCATGGCGGTTGAACACCGGATCCTGAAGGAAAAGGGCATTCCGGAGGAAGTCATCCCTACCCTGATCAAAGCCAGGAAGGATGTCACTGCAAAACATTATCACCGCATTGGCGAACATATGTTGCTTGGGGTGAGGCCAGATAGGCCCCAACGGAGGAATTTCAACTGGGGCGATTCCTGCATTTCCTACAAGCAGGGGTGGAGTTGGGCCTTAAATTGGGGTCCATTAAGGTCCAGATTTCGGCCCTGTCGATTTTCTTCCAGAAAGAACTGGCTTCCCTGCCTGAAGTTCAGACTTTTGTCAAGGGAGTTCTGCATATTCAGCCTCCTTTTGTGCCCCAGTGGCACCTTGGGATCTCAATGTGGTTTTGGAGTTCCTGAAATCACATTGGTTTGAACCACTTAAGACTGTGGATGTGAAATATCTCACGTGGAAAGTGGTCATGCTGTTGGCCCTGGCTTCGGCCAGGCGTGTGTCAGAATTGGCGGCTTTGTCCTATAAAAGCCCTTATCTGATTTTCCATATGGATAGGGCAGAATTGAGGACTCGTCCTCAGTTTCTCCCGAAGGTGGTATCAGCGTTTCACTTGAACCAGCCTATTGTGGTGCCTGCGGCTGCTGGGAACTTGGAGGATTCCAAGTTACTGGAAGTAGTCAGGGCCCTGAAAATTTATGTTTCCAGGACGGCTGGAGTCAGGAAAACTGACTCGCTGTTTATCCTGTATGCAACCAACAAACTGGGTGCTCCTGCTTCTAAGCAGACTATCGCGCGCTGGATTTGTAGCACTATTCAGCTGGCGCATTCTGCGGTGGGACTACCGCAGCCTAAATCTGTAAAAGCCCATTCCACAAGGAAGGGGGGCTCATCTTGGGCGGCTGCCCGAGGGGTCTCGGCTTTACAACTTTGCCGAGCTGCTACTTGGTCAGGGGCAAACACGTTTGCAAAATTCTACAAATTTGATACCCTGGCTGAGGAGGACCTGGAGTTCTCTCATTCGGTGTTGCAGAGTCGTCCGCACTCTCCCGCCCGTTTGGGAGCTTTGGTATAATCCCCATGGTCCTTACGAAGTTCCCAGCATCCACTAGGACGTCAGAGAAAATAAGAATTTACTCACCGGTAATTCTATTTCTCGTAGTCCGTAGTGGATGCTGGGCGCCCATCCCAAGTGCGGATTGTCTGCAATACTTGTAAATAGTTATTGTTACACAAATCGGGTTATTATTGCGAGCCATCTGTTCAGAGGCTCCTTTTGTTATCATACTGTTAACCGGGGTTCCTATCACGAGTTATACGTGTGATTGGTGTGGCTGGTATGAGTCTTACCCGGGATTCAAAATCCTTCCTTATTGTGTCAGCTCTTCCGGGCACAGTGTCCTAACTGAGGCTTGGAGGAGGGTCATAGGGGGAGGAGCCAGTGCACACCAGATAGTCCTAAATCTTTCTTTAGATGTGCCCAGTCTCCTGCGGAGCCGTCTATTCCCCATGGTCCTTACGGAGTTCCCAGCATCCACTACTGACTACGAGAAATAGAATTACCGGTGAGTAAATTCTTAATTTTTTTTGTTCTTTTATTTTTGTTAATGAACTTTGTAAGGTGTTTATATCTTTGTGTTATCTCTCCTTATTTTGTACGATCAGCGTACACTTTTTTTGAAGTTTATTTCAATACCTATGATCGTTCTCTGCTAGCTTCAGACTGGAAGAAACCATAAGCCATACTCCTATTTATAGGTCTGGCTGTGCACAGGCTGTAATAGTTATTTAACAGTAGGTCATGTTACACAGGAAGAGCAAATTGTACGGTTCACTTAGATACCCCAGAAAATGCAATAGCGTAGCACATTTAAACTACGGGTAAAAACATATTTATTTTGATTTTAGATAAGCTGGTTCTGTTTTACTCGGATTTACTCAGTTCTCAAAACGGCATCTTATTGGCTCATGGATGTCACGTGTTTTGGATAGCCAATAGGAAAAATCAAACCAAACTGGCGTTAATTTTGGAGTTACATCCGAACCCGCTCATCTCTAATTTTGATGATTGTATAAATGTTTTGCCAACCTTTTGCCGGTTATGGTCAGTGAGGGTTGCACACATTCACAAAAGTAGAGATATCTTAAAGTACTGTCTAATGGTCCATATACACCTAGAGATTTTGTCTGAGAGATTTTATATATATCTGTAGATATAGATATATATTGTCAAAATCGCTCATCTATATCTCTCCGTGTGTATGGACCTTTAGTGCTTTTGTATTAAGGAAAGCTTTCAAAAATGTTTTTGTTTTTTTTTCTAAAAAAATAAAATAAAATTAGATTAGATGGCACTTTTGTGCATTTTTGTGTGACTAAAAACTTTGCAGGTGTCTCCTATATATAAATAAAAAAAAGCCTCCAAAATTCCATAGACTGCCCTTGTCATTCATTAAAATATCTTTTTCCTGAAACCAAATCTTTTTGCATTTAGATGTAGAAAGAGACTCATTATTGCAGGTTTGATCCTCCTTTGTATGGCTGTCTTAAGGAGCAAACATTTACTCCCCTGCAATGGACCAAGGGGCTGATTCAGACCTGAAAACGCACAGCAGTGATTAGGTCTGAACTGCGCATGCGCCGGCACATGCCAGACAGCCGACGGCTGTCATAGCCCTGCGATCGCCTCTGCCTGATTGACAGGCAGAGGTGGTCGCTGGGCGGGCCAGCGGCGTTTGGGCGCCATTTAGGGGGCGCTGTCCGGGCAACGCAGGCGTGCGACCCGGGCAGGGACGAGTAGCTCCCTGCCAGCGCACCGGATCTGCGCTGGCTGGAAGCTACTCCTGAAGTACAAAAGAATCTCCGCTGTGCGATGCTTTTGTACTTGTCCGACAGGGTTGGGACTGACATGCGGGGCGGACTAGACCTGGGCTGGGCGTCGCCCCGCATGTCAGTGTGACTGATCGTAGATGTGCTAAATTTAGCACATCTACTATCAGGTCTGAATTAGCCCCCTTATCTTGCCGCTGTAACTTGTCCAGAGCAAGAAGGAAATGCATCTCCTCTGCAGGTTTTGTCTGTTGTCTAAATCTCCTTTATTGACATCACCATATTGTGTTGGTTCCCAAGTGACACACTGATTACTTGTAAAAGGTTTCTTTTACTTAATCTGCTACGCTTTGACTTTCCCATACTGCAGCTCTGTTTTATCCAGCGTAGTAATGTGTATTTAATGCACAGTATGTATCTTTGATTAGTCTTGTTTCCATGGATTGCAACTGAACATGGTCATGACTCCCACTTGTACATGACTTGCATATCTAAGATACTGTGTTGTAAATTATCTTAGCTGACAATCTTTTTATTGCTTTCCACTGTAATAACCAACCAATAAATCCTTGCCAGTGGGTTTTTTACTTTGTCTTTTGACCTCAAATTATAAATGGACACATCTGTCTGTCCTGCCCCCACCTGCAAATAAAATAGCTTTATTAGATCTGCAGAACGTGACGAAAGATAGAAATTCCTGATTGTCTATTTGTCTTCATCATACTTGGGAATTTTTTTTCTTATTTTATACTCTGTTTTCGTCAGTGTTTAAAATGAGGTGTCCTAGATGACTTCCAGAGGGTGCTTTTGTCATTTGTTGATATAGAGCCCCAACTGAGCTGTGGATGAACTACTGTTACATCACTCCACAAATACACACACAAAAGAGTGATGTTTCTATGTAATTTATTGCTTTAGCACTGTATCTTTTGTTGATTTTTAATTAGCCTGCAGATTTCCATCGCTCATAGTACTTGTATACGGATATATCTGTAATTGTTAGAATTTCTGCAAACGTATGAAGTTCTATCTGGAACAATTCAACACTGCAGCAATTCGTTTGTTTGCGACGAAATGACAAATACCTACACTAAGTGGCGGTTTAGGGAGCCCTAATTTTAAACCATACTATTTAGCTGTGTAACTTGCACATTTTGTGCAGTCGTGTAACTCTGGTGCCAAGAAGGTCTGAGGCAGATGGATTGGGATTATCTACGGTCTCACCCCTCTAGTGTCTCCATAGGCTTCGACTTTGTTTGTGTCAAAATGAAGGAAAATGTATATAAATTGCTATATACTGAAGATGGTACTATGGGGGTAATTCAGAGTTGATCGTAGATGTGCTAAATTTAGCACATCTACGATCATTTACTCTGACATGCGGTGGGACACCCAGCACGGGGCTAGTCTGCCCCGCTTGTCAGGCCCGACCCCCTTCCTCCGCACAAGTACAAAAGCATCGCACAGCGGCGATTCTTTTGTACTTGACAAGTAACTCCCTACCTGCACAGCTCTGGCAGGGAGCTGCTTGTTGCATCCCGGGTTGCAGCGGCTGCGTGTGATGTCACGCAGCCGCCGCGGCCCGCCCCCCCAACAGTCCAGACACGCCTCTGTTGTCCAGACCGCGCCCCCAAACGGCAACCGAACGCCGCCAGCCCGACCCCTCCCGCCCAGCGAACGCCTCTGCCTGCCAATCCGGCAGAGGCGATCGCTAGGCTGAGATGCCGATTGAGTCTCTGGCATGCACATGCGCATTGTGGTGCATACGCAGTTCAGACCCGATCGCCAGGTGTGCGTAAACGCACAGCAGCGATCAGGTCTGAATTAGCCCTCATGTGTCCTCCTGACTTAGCAAAATGGTTCCCTATACACCATATAGTTGCTGGGGAGGTTGCGCCTCTGAAAGAACTTTTCTCCATAGATAGTGGTTTTGGCCAAAACTCTCGAACCTTTGGCAGGAGATCATTTGACTAATTTTCCAGATGCTTCGAGTACCTTTCCCATATGAGCCGAAATACTTCCTTTAACTTCTGGACTTTCCTACATAATCCAAACACCAAAATAAATGATTACACCTTGTAGCGTCTGCTACCACTTGTTAAATAGCTGCTAACTGGAAACTGCCCCCCTCCCCCCTTGCATTCTATCTTTCAAATATGGTACATCTATCGTATGGAGTATAGGACTAGTGTTATCAACCACTCCTCCAATTCATTCTACAAAATCTGGGCTCATTGGCTGGCCTCCCTCAGTAGCACCTCCCTATTTGACTTTCGATAGCTAATCTTTTGCCCTATTCTAGCCTACTTTTCTTTCCTTCTTATTTTTCTTATGTGGTTCACCACACCGTTATCTTTGTCAAACACACTTGTTACACAGATAAAAATGAGATCAAGGGCCAGATATTATGACGCCCGAATTCAGCAGTCGTGCGGGATGCCGGCCGAAGTCGGACGTGTTTTTTTTAAAGGGGCAGTCGCTTACAAGCCACGATTTTGCCTTGTAAATGATTGCCCCTTTTAAGAAAAAAACATCTGAATTCGACCGGCATCCCGCAGGCCACCAAACTCCGGTGTCTTTATATCCTGCCTCATGATTTGTTTAATTGGTCAGATAGTCTATGTTCTACATTTGTCAGTTTATGACATTCTGTACCATGACTGTTTTTGTACTTTGTGATCTTCTCAATAAAATTCCTTTAAAAAAAAAAAAAAGTTCCATCTGGACAGGTTTAACATCAGACAGTTATTGCATTAACTAGAATTAAACCTTTTGTACACTGACACCTTTCACTGGATGTCAGGCAATGAAACAGGAGCTGGCTTTATTAAAAGCCTCCAAAATAGCAAGAGCCTGAAACAACCTCATCCTCTAGCGAGAACTGGGCTAAATTTATCCAGTTCTCTGTCTGGTACATAGTCTGAAGATCGTGCTGTAGGAATGTCAGTCATGTCAGTATTATTTTGTTTATTGCTTTATTTTTAAGCCACCAACATATTCCACAGTAATTTCCATTGTTGTTTTATTTAAAACATCGTCAAAAAAGCATCATCCTCACAGCAAGAATAAGCCTTGAGGGGACCTGGGGGGGTGGATATTAGATTGTGCATACCTCCCAACATGACCCATTCCAAGAGGGACAAAATGCTCGGCCCCTAGACTTCCCTCTTAATGTATGATTGGCATCACATGTGTTACTATTTAACACAGGTGATTGCAATCATAAATTAAGAGGTAAATCCAGGTAGAGAGCATTATGTCCCTCCTGGAATGGGTCATGTTGGGATGTATGGATTGTGTATATTAAATATAAACCAATGGTGTATATTAGATTGAAACTAATAGTTTAATAATGCCTGGTTATAGCTCCATCTACTGAGAGACAACTATTTTATAAAGTTTTCCTGTAGTGGAACAAAGACAACATAAGCAACCATAAAAAACACAGATAAAAATAAAATCTATAATTTATCTCGTCACATGCAAGAACAGCAGAAGCCTCTGTACTACTTACACACTGGGACAGTACTCGGGGGGGGGGGGGGGGGTTATTTGTGTGTGTCTCTCTCTCTAGACCCGAATGCTCTCATCACATAACCGGTAACACAGGACCCAGACACACAGGGGGGGAGGAAGAGAAGCTGGGATACCTGGGTCTCTCTCCCCCCTCCTTTCCTCTTGTTGGGAAGAACCGTTGGTAGCGCATGAAACCTGATAATTCTGTGTATCTCCCTGCACGTATAATGTCCTGCTCACATTTTGCCTCCCTGGTTCTTCTGCTGCACAAGAGGGAGAGCCAGTGATGTCAGTGTGCTCCAGCGTGGGTGAAGTACAGGATCTCCTGCGCCCCCCCTTAGGGGTATATGCAATTGCGATCGAATTCCCGAAATTGTCGAATTTCGGGAATTTTTCGCCAAAAAAAAAAAAATCGTCAATGCAATTCAGTGCTTTCCGTCCAAAAAACGGACTTTCAAAATTCGACTTTTTGAAATTCGACTTTTTGAAATTCGACTTTTTGAAATTCGACTTTTGTCAAATTCGACTTTTCTGCAATGATACAAGTGCTGCAATTCGACCAAAGTGTATTCAATTGAAGTTTGGAAATTCGACAACAGTGCTTTTAGACCGTAAATTTGTCATTTTCAATCCGCCACACTTTGGTTTGGTGGGTGAAACTAATAAAAAAAATTTAAAACATGTTTTTTTTTTATTTTTTATTGATAATAGCATTTCTCTGACGTCCTAGTGGATGCTGGGAACTCCGTAAGGACCATGGGGAATAGCGGCTCCGCAGGAGACTGGGCACAAAAGTAAAAGCTTTAGGACTACCTGGTGTGCACTGGCTCCTCCCCCTATGACCCTCCTCCAAGCCTCAGTTAGATTTTTGTGCCCGAACGAGAAGGGTGCATACTAGGTGGCTCTCCTGAGCTGCTTAGAGTAAAAGTTTAAATTAGGTTTTTTATTTTCAGTGAGTCCTGCTGGCAACAGGCTCACTGCACCGAGGGACTAAGGGGAGAAGAAGCGAACTCACCTGCGTGCAGAGTGGATTGGGCTTCTTAGGCTACTGGACATTAGCTCCAGAGGGACGATCACAGGCCCAGCCATGGATGGGTCCCAGAGCCGCGCCGCCAGCCCCCTTACAGAGCCAGAAGACAGAAGAGGTCCGGGAAATCGGCGGCAGAAGACGTCCTGTCTTCAATAAGGTAGCGCACAGCACCGCAGCTGTGCGCCATTGCTCTCAGCACACTTCACACTCCGGTCACTGAGGGTGCAGGGCGCTGGGGGGGGGCGCCCTGAGACGCAATAAAAACACCTTAGATGGCTAAAAATGCATCACATATAGCTCCTGGGCTATATGGATGCATTTAACCCCTGCCAGTTTTTCCTTAAAAAAGCGGGAGAAAGGCCGCCGAGAAGGGGGCGGAGCCTATCTCCTCAGCACACAAGCGCCATTTTCCCTCACAGCTCCGTTGGAGGGAAGCTCCCTGGCTCTCCCCTGCAGTCCTGCACTACAGAAACAGGGTAAAACAAGAGAGGGGGGGCACTAATTTGGCAGATTAATAAAAACAGCAGCTATATAAGGGAAAAACACTTATATAAGGTTATCCCTGTATATATATAGCGCTCTGGTGTGTGCTGGCAAACTCTCCCTCTGTCTCCCCAAAGGGCTAGTGGGGTCCTGTCCTCTATCAGAGCATTCCCTGTGTGTGTGCTGTGTGTCGGTACGTTGTGTCGACATGTATGAGGAGGAAAATGGTATGGAGGCGGAGCAATTGCCTGTAATAGTGATGTCACCCCCTAGGGAGTCGACACCTGACTGGATGGTCTTATGGAAGGAATTACGTGATAGCGTCAGCACTTTACAAAAGACTGTTGACGACATGAGACAGCCGGAAAAACAGTTAATACCTGTCCAGGCGTCTCAAACACCGTCAGGGGCTCTAAAGCGCCCGTTACCTCAGATGGTCGACACAGACCCAGACACGGACACTGACTCCAGTGTCGACGGTGAGGAAACAAACGTATTTTCCAGTAGGGCCACACGTTACATGATCACGGCAATGAAGGAGGCTTTGAACATTTCTGATACTACAAGTACCACAAAAAAGGGTATTATGTGGGGTGTGAAAAAACTACCCGTAGTTTTTCCTGAATCAGATGAATTAAATGAGGTGTGTGATGATGCGTGGGTTTCCCCCGATAAAAAACTGCTAATTTCTAAAAAATTATTGGCATTATACCCTTTCCCGCCAGAGGTTAGGGCGCGTTGGGAAACACCCCCTAGGGTAAATAAGGCGCTCACACGCTTATCAAAACAAGTGGCGTTACCGTCTCCTGATACGGCCGCCCTCAAAGAGCCAGTTGATAGGAAGCTGGAAAATATCCTAAAAAGTATATACACACATACTGGTGTTATACTGCGACCAGCAATCGCCTCAGCCTGGATGTGCAGTGTGGGGCTGGCTTGGTCGGATTCCCTGACTGAAAATATTGATACCCTGGACAGGGACAGTATATTATTGACTATAGAGCATTTAAAGGATGCATTTCTATATATGCGAGATGCACAGAGGGATATTTGCACTCTGGCATCAAGAGTAAGTGCGCTGTCCATTTCTGCCAGAAGAGGGTTATGGACGCGACAGTGGTCAGGTGATGCGGATTCCAAACGGCATATGGAAGTATTGCCGTATAAAGGGGAGGAGTTATTTTGGGTCGGTCTATTGAACCTGGTGGCCACGGCAACGGCTGGGAAATCCACCTTTTTACCCCAGGTCACCTCTCAGCAGAAAAAGACACCGTCTTTTCAGGCTCAGTCCTTTCGTCCCCATAAGGGCAAGCGGGCAAAAGGCCACTCATATCTGCCCCGGGGCAGAGGAAGGGGAAAAAGACTGCAGCAGGCAGCCTCTTCCCAGGAACAGAAGCCCTCCCCCGCTTCTGCCAAGTCCTCAGCATGACGCTGGGGCCTTACAAGCGGACTCAGGTACGGTGGGGGGTCGTCTCAAGAATTTCAGCGCGCAGTGGGCTCACTCGCAAGTGGACCCCTGGATCCTGCAGGTAGTATCTCAGGGGTACAAATTGGAATTCGAGACGTCTCACCCTCGCCGGTTCCTGAAGTCTGCTTTACCAACGTCTCCCTCCGAAAGGGAGGCGGTATTGGAAGCCATTCACAAGCTGTATTCCCAGCAGGTGATAATCAAGGTACCCCTCCTACAACAGGGAAAGGGGTATTATTCCACGCTGTTTGTGGTACCGAAGCCGGACGGCTCGGTGAGACCTATTTTAAATCTGAAATCATTGAACACTTACATACAAAGGTTCAAATTCAAGATGGAGTCACTCAGAGCAGTGATAGCGAACCTGGAAGAAGGGGACTATATGGTGTCTCTGGACATCAAGGATGCTTACCTCCATGTCCCAATTTGCCCTTCTCACCAAGGGTACCTCAGGTTTGTGGTACAGAACTGTCACTATCCGTTTCAGACGCTGCCGTTTGGATTGTCCACGGCACCCCGGGTCTTTACCAAGGTAATGGCCGAAATGATGATTCTTCTTCGAAGAAAAGGCGTCTTAATTATCCCTTACTTGGACGATCTCCTGATAAGGGCAAGGTCCAGGGAACAGTTAGAGGTCGGAGTAGCACTATCTCAAGTAGTACTACGACAGCACGGGTGGATTCTAAATATTCCAAAATCGCAGCTGATTCCGACGACACGTCTGCTGTTCCTAGGGATGATTCTGGACACAGTCCAGAAAAAGGTGTTTCTCCCGGAGGAGAAAGCCAGGGAGTTATCCGAGCTAGTCAGGAACCTCCTAAAACCAGGCCAAGTGTCAGTGCATCAATGCACAAGGGTCCTGGGAAAAATGGTGGCTTCTTACGAAGCGATTCCATTCGGCAGATTACACGCAAGAACTTTTCAGTGGGATCTGCTGGACAAATGGTCCGGATCGCATCTTCAGATGCATCAGCGGATAACCCTGTCTCCAAGGACAAGGGTGTCTCTCCTGTGGTGGTTGCAGAGTGCTCATCTTCTAGAGGGCCGCAGATTCGGCATTCAGGACTGGGTCCTGGTGACCACGGATGCCAGCCTGAGAGGCTGGGGAGCAGTCACACAGGGAAAAAATTTCCAGGGCTTGTGGTCAAGCATGGAAACGTCATTTCACATAAATATCCTGGAACTAAGGGCCATTTTACAATGCCCTAAGTCAAGCAAGGCCTCTGCTTCAGGGTCAGCCGGTGTTGATCCAGTCGGACAACATCACGGCAGTCGCCCACGTAAACAGACAGGGCGGCACAAGAAGCAGGAGGGCAATGGCAGAAGTTGCAAGGATTCTTCGCTGGGCGGAAAATCATGTGATAGCACTGTCAGCAGTGTTCATTCCGGGAGTGGACAACTGGGAAGCAGACTTCCTCAGCAGACACGACCTCCACCCGGGGGAGTGGGGACTTCACCCAGAAGTCTTCCACATTGATTGTGAACCGTTGGGAAAAACCAAAGGTGGACATGATGGCGTCCCGCCTCAACAAAAAACTAGACAGATATTGCGCCAGGTCAAGGGACCCTCAGGCAATAGTTGTGGACGCTCTGGTAACACCGTGGGTGTACCAGTCAGTGTATGTGTTCCCTCCTCTGCCTCTCATACCCAAGGTACTGAGAATCATAAGAAGGAGTGGAGTAAGGACTATACTCGTGGCTCCGGATTGGCCAAGAAGGACTTGGTACCCGGAACTTCAAGAGATGCTCACGGAGGACCCGTGGCCTCTACCTCTAAGAAAGGACCTGCTCCAGCAGGGACCCTGTCTGTTCCAAGACTTACCGCGGCTGCGTTTGACGGCATGGCGGTTGAACGCCGGATCCTGAAGGAAAAAGGCATTCCGGATGAAGTCATCCCTACCCTGATCAAAGCCAGGAAGGATGTAACCGTGCAACATTATCACCGTATTTGGCGTAAATATGTTGCGTGGTGTGAGGCCAGGAAGGCCCCTACAGAGGAATTTCAACTGGGTCGTTTCCTGCATTTCCTGCAAACAGGACTGTCTATGGGCCTAAAATTAGGGTCCATTAAGGTTCAAATTTCGGCCCCGTCGATTTTCTTCCAGAAAGAACTGGCTTCAGTTCCTGAAGTTCAGACGTTTGTCAAGGGGATACTGCATATACAGCCTCCTTTTGTGCCTCCAGTGGCACCTTGGGATCTCAATGTAGTTTTGGGGTTCCTAAAATCACATTGGTTTGAACCACTCACCACTGTGGACTTAAAATATCTCACATGGAAAGTGGTAATGCTGTCAGCCAGGCGTGTCTCAGAATTGGCGGCTTTATCCTATAAAAGCCCTTACCTAATTTTTCATACGGACAGGGCAGAATTGAGGACTCGTCCTCAATTTCTCCCTAAGGTGGTTTCAGCGTTTTCACTTGAACCAGCCTATTGTGGTACCTGCGGCTACTAGGGACTTGGAGGACTCCAAGTTGCTGGACGTAGTCAGGGCCCTGAAAATATGTTTCCAGGACGGCTGGAGTCAGAAAATCTGACTCGCTGTTTATCCTGTATGCACCCAACAAGCTAGGTGCTCCTGCTTCTAAGCAGACTATTGCTCGTTGGATTTGTAGTACAATTCAGCTTGCACATTCTGTGGCAGGCCTGCCACAGCCAAAATCTGTAAAAGCCCATTCCACAAGGAAAGTGGGCTCATCTTGGGCGGCTGCCCGAGGGGTCTCGGCTTTACAACTTTGCCGAGCAGCTACTTGGTCAGGGGCAAACACGTTTGCTAAATTCTACAAATTTGATACCCTGGCTGAGGAGGACCTGGAGTTCTCTCATTCGGTGCTGCAGAGTCATCCGCACTCTCCCGCCCGTTTGGGAGCTTTGGTATAATCCCCATGGTCCTTACGGAGTTCCCAGCATCCACTAGGACGTCAGAGAAAATAAGAATTTACTTACCGATAATTCTATTTCTCGTAGTCCGTAGTGGATGCTGGGCGCCCATCCCAAGTGCGGATTGTCTGCAATACTTGTACATAGTTATTGTTACAAAAATCGGGTTATTATTGTTGTGAGCCATCTTTCAGAGGCTCCTCTGTTATCATGCTGTTAACTGGGTTCAGATCACAGGTTGTACGGTGTGATTGGTGTGGCTGGTATGAGTCTTACCCGGGATTCAAAATCCTTCCTTATTGTGTACGCTCGTCCGGGCACAGTATCCTAACTGAGGCTTGGAGGAGGGTCATAGGGGGAGGAGCCAGTGCACACCAGGTAGTCCTAAAGCTTTTACTTTTGTGCCCAGTCTCCTGCGGAGCCGCTATTCCCCATGGTCCTTACGGAGTTCCCAGCATTCACTACGGACTATGAGAAATAGAATTATCGGTAAGTAAATTCTTATTATCTATTTATATTAGAAGTGATTAGGTACTTGGTTTGTCTTTTTTGGAGGCAGAAGTATTATTTATTTATTTTTAAAAATAATATTTTTTTATTATTTTTTTTTTAGATGGAATGGTAAAATTCAGAAAAAAAATGGCGTGGGGTCCCCCCTCCAAAGCATAACCAGCCTCGGGCTCTTTGAGCTGGTCCTGGTTCTAAAAATGCGGGGGGGAAAATTGACAGGGGATCCCCCGTATTTTTAAAACCAGCACCGGGCTTTGCGCCTGGTGCTGGTGCAAAAAATACGGGGGACAAAAAGAGTAGGGGTCCCCCATATTTTATACACCAGCATCGGGCTCCACTAGCTGGACAGATAATGCCACAGCCGGGGGTCACTTTTATACAGTGCCTTGCGGCCGTGGCATTAAATATCCAACTAGTCACCCCTGGCCGGGGTACCCTGGGGGAGTGGGGACCCCTTCAATCAAGGGGTCCCCCCCCCCCAGCCACCCAAGGGCCAGGGGTGAAGCCCGAGGCTGCCTCCCCCCCCCATCCAAGGGCTGCGGATGGGGGGCTGATAGCCTTGAGAAAATTCAGAGAATATTGTTTTTTCCAGAAGAACTACAAGTCCCTGCAAGCCTCCCCCGCAAGCTGGTACTTGGAGAACCACAAGTACCAGCATGCGGGAGAAAAACGGGCCCGCTGGTACCTGTAGTTCTACTGGAAAAAAAATACCCAAATAAAAACAGGAGACGGACACCGTGAAAGTAAAACTTTATTTCATACGTCGACACACACATACTTACCTCTGTTCACACGCCGACATCGGTCCTCTTCTCCAAGTAGAATCCAGGGGTACCTGAAAAGAAACTTTGCCGTCAGCAGGGGGGTTACCCGCGGTCAGCCGCTGACCGGCGGGTGACCTCACCGCTAGCCGCAAAGTTCCCACCATTGAATATAATGGAGAGGCTTTGCGATGCGCTGACAGCTCAGACACGCACAGAGCCAATCAGCAGAGTGCAAGGACGTTGCACTCGCTGATTGGCTGAAGAGACCTTTCAGTGACAGCTGTCACGGAGAGGTCTCTCTGCATTCGGGGAAAGGGGTCCCATGTGTCAACATGGGACCCCTTTCAGTCCGTGTGGTACGGGTGTCCGGTTTGTTTTTTTGACAAGTTCGTGGATTTACCTCTGGACCATGGATGAGGTGAGTATATTTATCTTTCCCACCATTGAATATAATGGAGGGCGCTGTGCGATGCGCTGTCTGAGTTCAGACAGCGCATAGCCAATCAGGTGAGCGCCACGTAGTAGCGCTTCCTGATTGGCTGAAGGGACCCCAGTGACAGGAGTCACGTGGGGTCCCGGCACATTCGGGGAAAGGGGTCTCGTGTCAACATGGGACCCCTTTCAGTCCGCTGGCACTGGTTTGTCGTTTTCTTTTTTTGACAAGTACGTGGATTATCTCCCGGACCCTGGATCAGGTGAGTCTAATTTTTTTCACAGGTACCCCGGATCGTCCGAGACGAGACGTGCCGGTCGGCGGGTCAACATAGGTAAGTATGTATGTGTGTCGGCAGTGTGTAATAAAGTTGTACTTGTCACGGTGTGTGTCTCCTGTTTTTTTGGGGGTATTTTTTTCCCAGTAGAACTACAGGTACCAGCGGGCCCGTTTTTCTCCCGCATGCTGGTACTTGTGGTTCTCCAAGTACCAGCTTGCGAGGGAGGCTTGCTGGGACTTGTAGTACTACTGGAAAAAACAATATTCTGTCATTTTTCTCAAGGCTATCAGCCTCCCATCTGCAGCCCTTGGATGGGGGGGGACAGCCTCGGGCTTCACCCCTGGCCCTTGGGTGACTGGGGGGGGGGACCCTTGATTGAAGGGGTCCCCACTCCCCCAGGGTACCCCGGCCAGGGGTGACTAGTTGGATATTTAATGCCACGGCCGCAGGGCACTGTATAAAAGTGACCCCCGGCTGTGGCATTATCTGTCCAGCTAGTGGAGCCCGATGCTGGTGTAAAAAATACGGGGGACCCCTACTCTTTTTGTCCCCCGTATTTTTTGCACCAGCACCAGAGCCCGGTGCTGGTTTTAAAAATATGGGGGATCCCCTGTCAATTTTTTCCCCGGATTTTTAAAACCAGGACCAGCTCGAAGAGCCCGAGGCTGGTTATGCTTTGGAGGGGGGACCCCACGCCATTTTTTTCCGGGTTTTTCCCGTTTTTTTAAATCGCGGCAAAATCCGGCAAATCGGCCGTTTTTTCGCCCGCTGGACTGTCGAATCCGTTTTTCATTGAATATGGTGAATTCCGGCAGCCACCTGCCGGAATTCACCTGTCGAATTGTGTCGAATTAAAAAAACGGCAATAATTTGCCGCGATTCGCCGCTAATTGCATATACCCCTTAATCTGGCTATAATCGTCCTTAAACTAAAAAGGAATTTTCAGGCGCTAATATGAATATATAAAAAATTACTATATATCTAGATTATTTTAGTAGCAGCAATTAGCCCACTCGTGTCTGTGTGAACACTGACTTTAAACGGAGCAGCTCAAAGGTCCAATTCAATGGATCTCTAGCTTCCCATGTATGCAAAAGAAATTGATGTGGCTATTGCGCTGATTTAAATTACCGTTTCCAAGCAATACATTCTAGCTGAATGAAAATGCAACACTTTAGGATGAAAAATCAATATCTCAAATTTTTTTTTTCCCACATAAAAAAATATTTTAAACACAATGGTCACACATCTATATAAAAACAAGTAAATAGAATCACATTTAGAAGCACCCAATGTTATATTACTTTAAAAAGGGAAAAAACGCGTATGTAGAATGCAACCTCGATTTTTTAATGTATTAAAAGATGAATGAAAGTCCAATGTCCATACGTAAAAAGTTAGAGTAACTGTCCTTATGGAGGGTGTAGTATGAGTGGCCGGCGAGCGGGATCCTGATCGCTCGCATGGCGGCAGCGGGGCGAGTGCTCTTGGACCCCCAAGAGGTAGAATATTTGTCGGTATGCTGGGTGTCGGGATTCCGGCACCGGGATCCCAACAGGCGGCATACTGAATGCCAGCCCTTATGGAAGCTTACCTCAAATGGAAAAGTACTGTATATCTGATGAATTGCGTGTAAGCAATCACTGACTCCTGTCTGGATGTGATCACCTCCCGGCGCTCTCTCTCCTGAGCCGGAGGTGTTTGAATAGCGTCTCAGTTCCTCTGCCCGTCACGTATTTAGTTTGCGGCAGCAGGTCTTTAGCCAGTGTAGTCTCACCATAGGCGGTGCCGCTGGAATGGAGGTGATTATTCCCTTTTGGTGGTCCGCGTCTCATGCAGCAGGGGTCGCTCGCCTCTAATAGATTAGGTGCGGATGCCTCCGGACGTCCTCGGACTGAGCTGGATGATAGGTTTATTCCTTACACGCAATTCATCAGATATATGGTACATTTCCATTTGTGGTAAGTTTCCATAAGGACAGTTACTCTTTCTTTTTATGTATGGACATTGGACTCTAATTCATCTTTTAATACATAAAAAAATCGTGCTTGCATTCTACATACATGGTTTTTACCCTTTTTAAAGGAATATAATATTGGGTGCTTCTAAATGTGATTCTATTTACTTGTTTTTGTATATACTGTATGTGTGACCATTGTGTTTAAAATATTTTTTTATGTGGAACACAAAAAATAAAAAAATCGAGATACTGATTTTTCATCTTAAAGTATTGCATTTTCATTCAGCTAGAATTTATAATCGTCCTTATGATTGTCCTATATCATAGAGCTATAATGCATTTGTTTGGGTAGTTTGCAAAACATATATAAAGTATATTCTGCTGACCGTTCATACATTGCCACCTCATATCGTCCTGTTATCTTTAAGATAGCAGCACCGATATGGACAGGGGCTTCACTGTGCCCCACCACCGCAATAATACATGGGGGAGAAGTGGTATCGGTGCTCATAACGTTCGCTGTAACTGCCTCTCCCCCATAACGACCAATCATACATTTACCCCTTAGGGACTTGTTCAGGTTTGTTAGCAAACAAAAAAGGTTAGCAGTTGGGCAAAACCATGTTGCACTGCAGGTGGGACAAATGTAACGTGCAGAAAGAGTTAGATTTGGGTGTGGTGTGTTTAAACTGAAATCTAAATTGCAGTGTAGAAATTAAGCAGCCAGTATTTACCATGCACAGAAACAATATAACCCACCCAACTCTAACTTTCTCTGCACATGGTACATCTGCCCCAATTTAGTGCAACATTGTGTTGCCCGATTTCTAACTTTTTTTTGTTTGCTAACAAACCCGAATAACCCCCATAGTTCAGATTTATTTTATTTTAAGTTTGTCCTTTAGAAGGGAAAAAAATATGGAGCCAAAACAGAACTTCCTTTGTTTACCATGAAGAATGTCTCCACTGTTCCTGGTGTGTTCTGTGATGTTCTGCCCAGTTCTTTATGGCTGATACTAGTTGTGGCACAACAATTTTACTTCCAGCTTTGACAGATACAAAACAATTGTACTACTCAAATTATATTAATGTTACTGGCATCAACGCTTTGTCCTGGGGTTATGTGCATAGCTCCTGTTTAATTATTTGTCTTTTTTTCTATATGTTGTGTACTAGAAACAACCTTTTTGGTTTTCTAGATTTTTTTTCTTATCTACTAATTACACAAGGTCTTCTGCCCCGGGTGGTCTTCAGTATGCCGGCAGTCGGGATCCCGGCGCCGTAATCCCGACACTTATTCTCCCTCGTGGGGGTCCACGACCCCCCCTGGAGGGAGAACAAAATAGCGTGGCGCGCTTAAGCGTGGCAAGCGCAGCGAGCCCGCAAGGGGCTCATTTGCGCTCACCACACTGTCGGTAAGCCGGCGGTCGGGCTCCCGGCGCCGGTATGCTGGTTGCCGGGAGCCCGACCGCCGGCATACCATACCAGACCCTCTGCCCCTGGTACACAGTAACTGGCTGCAACAAGAAGCGAAAGTAAACCACTTGGATAAAGCCCCCATAATGTTGCAGTTTATAATATAAAAAAAATATATATATATATATATATATATATATATATATATATATATATATAAAATTATTATTTTTTTTTTTAATCCATTTCATACATGAGTAGTGGACTTGGTATTAGCATATTGGCACAGCAGCCAGTATTTAGTACCAACTCTGGACTTGCCCGCAGCCTCTAAGCTGTGTCCATAGATCTAGTAAAGGTTTTTGCATATTTATTTCTCAGGGAGCGTAAGGATTTATGGGATGCGGTCTTTAGATGACCACTATTGGTAGATATGCATTAGGTCGACATGAGTTTTTCACTTTTTTTTTCTTAACTTTTTGTACTTTTTCATACTTTACGATCCACGTGGACTACGATTTGTGAATAGTAACTTGTGTCGAGCAAAGCAGTAGAGGAGCGAGGCACCTTGCCCGAAGCTCGTGAGCCATGCGAGGAGACATGGTGCACTAATTGGGGTTCACAGACACTTTACGGAGAAAGCAACACCAAAAAAATTAAAATAAGAACCTCATGTCGACCTATTTCCATGTCGACCAATTTCAGGTGTTGACTTGGTCACTGTCGGCCAATAATGGTCTATCTAATGACTGTTGACCTAGTTACTGTCGACCCTGTGATCTACTCCCAGATTTATTGACATCCTCGTGTTCTTTACCATTTGGTTTACCTATTCCGCACAATCATTGACTTGTAGATTTCAATATTAGAGATGCAGGAGTTTCCAAAACACACGTTCATTTCAAGCTGTATGTATATCGTTTTCATTAAAGAAAAGTGATACTCATGGCTCCTTAAACTTTTTTGTGAGGGCAGCTCTCGGTTATTTCACAGTTACATAATTATTACTGATCTTGTCATTGTCCCTGAGGGGTAAATCTGCTCCAAGCAAGGCTGCCAAGAGAAATCCTGGGCCCCGGTACAACCATTTTCTGAGGCCCCCTACCCTCACTGGAGGGGGTGTGACCACAGCATGCTGGAGGCATAGCTACACCTCTTTGGGGGCGTGTCTAGCAAATCAGAAACGCCTACTCACAGGAGCATGGCATGCCTCCCAGCCAGGACAGTAGAGAGTCTGGCTGTGCCCAGGTACTTTTCAGGCGGCATGACCTAATCAAAGGAGGTGTGGACCAGGGCCCCTCTGTCAGACCTGGGCCCAGGTAATTTGTACCCTCCCTCCCCCTCTCTCAACGCCACTGGCTCCAAGCATCAGTGCAGTATCATTGCATTTGGGCCCAGTGTTAACACTTTGATGCTCAATGTTCTCTACAAGCTTAGGTGCAAAATAGCCTTTCTCATAAGTTTCGGCTAAGTTGTGTGCAACAGACAGGACCAGAGATTCCATTAATACATGTGTGCGCACAGTGTATCATAAAATGACTGTGTCTTGACATTGGGCCTAATTCAGAGTTGATCGCAGCAGCAATTTTGTTAGCAGTTGGGCAAAACCATGTGCACTGTAAGGGGGGGGGGGGGGGGGGGGGGGGCAGATATAACATGTGCGGAGAGAGTTAGATTTGGGTGGGGTGTGTTCAAACTGAAATCTAAATTGCAGTGTAAAAATAAAGCAGCCAGTATTTACCCTGCACAGAAACCAAATAACCCACCCAAATCTAACTCTCTCTGCACATGTTATATCTGCCTCCCCTGCAGTGCACATGGTTTTGCCAAACTGCTAACAAAATTGCTGCTGTGATCAACCCTGAATTACCCCCATTGATGGTGACTTGTGGAGTAGTAGAGTTGTTATCCATCTGTTATACAATTTTTCTCTGACGTCCTAGTGGATGCTGGGAACTCCGTAAGGACCATGGGGAATAGCGGCTCCGCAGGAGACTGGGCACAAAAGAAAAGCTTTAGGACTACCTGGTGTGCACTGGCTCCTCCCCCTATGACCCTCCTCCAAGCCTCAGTTAGATTTTTGTGCCCGACCGAGAAGGGTGCACACTAGGGGCTCTCCTGAGCTTCTTAGTGAAAGTTTAGTTTTAGGTTTTTTATTTTCAGTGAGACCTGCTGGCAACAGGCTCACTGCATCGAGGGACTAAGGGGAGAAGAAGCGAACTCACCTGCGTGCAGAGTGGATTGGGCTTCTTAGGCTACTGGACACCATTAGCTCCAGAGGGACCGAACACAGGCCCAGCCTCGGAGTCCGGTCCCAGAGCCGCGCCGCCGGCCCCCTTACAGAGCCAGAAGCAAGAAGAGGTCCGGAAAATCGGCGGCAGAAGACATCCTGTCTTCACCAAGGTAGCGCACAGCACTGCAGCTGTGCGCCATTGCTCCTCAGCACACTTCACACTTCGGTCACTGAGGGTGCAGGGCGCTAGGGGGGGGGCGCCCTGAGCAGCAATAAAAACACCTTGGCTGGCGAAAATACATCACATATAGCCCCCAGGGCTATATGGATGAATTTTAACCCCTGCCAGATTCCACAGAAAAACGGGAGAAAAGGCCGCCGAGAAGGGGGCGGAGCCTATCTCCTCAGCACACTGGCGCCATTTTCTCTCACAGCTCCGTTGGAGGGAAGCTCCCTGGCTCTCCCCTGCAGTTACTACACTACAGAAAGGGGTTAAAAAAGAGAGGGGGGCACTAATTAGGCGCAGTATAACAATACAGCAGCTATAAGGGGAAAAACACTTATATAAGGTTATCCCTGTATATATATAGCGCTCTGGTGTGTGCTGGCATACTCTCCCTCTGTCTCCCCAAAGGGCTAGTGGGGTCCTGTCCTCTATCAGAGCATTCCCTGTGTGTGTGCTGTGTGTCGGTACGTTGTGTCGACATGTATGAGGAGGAAAATGATGTGGAGGCGGAGAAATTGCCTGTAACAGAGATGTCACCCCCTAGGGAGTCGACACCTGAGTGGCTGAGCTTATGGAAGGAATATGTGACAGTGTCAGCTCTTTACAAAAGATTGATGACATGAGACAGCCGGCGACTCAGCCTGTGCCTGTCCAGGGGTCTCAAAAGCCATCAGGGGCTCTAAAACGCCCGTTACCGCAGATGGCAGATACAGACGCCGACACGGATACTGACTCCAGTGTCGACGATTAAGAGACGAATGTGACTTCCAGTAGGGCCACACGTTACATGATTGAGGCTATGGAAAATGTTTTTACACATTTCTGATAATACCAGTACCACTAAAAAGGGTATTATGTTGGGTGAGAAAAAACTGCCTGTAGTTTTTCCTGCATCTGAGGAATTAAATGAAGTGTGTGATGATGCGTGGGTTTCCCCCGATATAAAACTGTTAATTCCTGAAAAGTTATTAGCATCATACCCCTTCCCGCCAGAGGATAGGGCACGTTGGGAAACACCCCCTAGGGTGAATAAAGCGCTCACACGCTTGTCAAAACAGGTGGCACTACCGTCCCCGGATACGGCCGCCCTTAAGGAACCTGCTGACAGAAAGCAGTAAAATGTATATACACTCACACGGGTGTGATACTGCGACCAGCAATCGCCTCAGCCTGGATGTGCAGTGCTGGGGTGGCTTGGTCGGATTCCCTGACTGACAATATTGATACCCTAGATAGGGACAGTATATTACTGACTATAGAGCATTTAAAAGATGCATTTCTATATATGCGTGATGCACAGAGGGATATTTGCCAACTGGCATCAAGAGTAAGTGCGCTGTCCATTTCTGCCAGAAGAGGGTTATGGACAAGACAGTGGTCAGGTGATGCTGATTCCAAAAGGCATATGGAAGTATCGCCTTATAAAAGGGAGGAGTTATTTGGGGTAGGTCTAACAGACCTGGTGGCCACGGCAACGGCTGGGAAATCCACATTTTTACCCCAGGTAGCCTCTCAACATAAGAAGACGCCGTATTATCAGGCGCAGTCCTTTGGGCCCCATAAGGGCAAGCGGGCAAAAGGCTCCTCATTTCTGCCCCGTGGCAGAGGGAGAGGAAAAAGGCTGCAGCAAACAGCCAGTTCCCAGGAACAGAAGCCCTCTCCCGTTTTCTGCCAAGTCCTCAGCATGACGCTGGGGCTTTACAAGCGGACTCAGGCACGGTGGGGGCCCGTCTCAAAAATTTCAGCGTGCAGTGGGCTCACTCACAGGTGGACCCCTGGATCCTTCAGGTGGTATCTCAGGGGTACAAATTGGAATTCGAGACGTCTCCCCTTCGCCGTTTCCTAAAGTCTGCTTTACCGACGTCTCCCTCCGACAGGGAGGCGGTATGGGAAGCCATTCACAAGCTGTATTCCCAGCAGGTGATAATCAAGGTACCCCTCCTACAACAGGGAAAGGGGTATTATTCCACGCTGTTTGTGGTACCGAAGCCGGACGGCTCGGTGAGACCTAATTTAAATCTGAAATCCTTGAACACTTACATACAAAGGTTCAAATTCAAGATGGAGTCACTCAGAGCGGTGATTGCAAACCTGGAAGAAGGGGATTATATGGTGTCTCTGGACATCAAGGATGCTTATCTCCATGTCCCAATTTACCCTTCTCACCAAGGGTACTTCAGGTTTGTGGTACAGAACTGTCACTATCAGTTTCAGACGCTGCCGTTTGGTTTGTCCACGGCACCCCGGGTCTTTACCAAAGTAATGGCCGAAATGATGATACTCCTTCGAAGGAAGGGAGTTTTAATTATCCCTTACTTGGACGATCTCCGGATAAGGGCAAGATCCAGGGAACAGTTGGTAGTCGGGGTAGCACTATCTCAAGTAGTGTTGCGGCAGCACGGTTGGATTCTTAATATTCCAAAATCGCAGCTGATCCCGACGACACGTCTTCTATTCCTAAGGATGATCCTGGACACAGTCCAGAAAAAGGTGTTTCTCCAGGAGGAGAAAGCCAGGGAGTTATCCGAACTAGTCAGAAACCTCCTAAAACCAGGCCAAGTGTCAGTGCATCAGTGCACAAGGATCCTGGGAAAAATGGTGGCTTCCTACGAAGCAATTCCATTCGGCAGATTCCACGCAAGAACTTTCCAGTGGGACCTGCTGGAAAAATGGTCCGGATCGCATCTTCAGATGCATCAGCGGATAACCCTGTCACCAAAGACAAGGGTGTCTCTCCTGTGGTGGTTGCAGAGTGCTCATCTTCTAGAGGGCGCAGATTCGGCATTCAGGACTGGGTCCTGGTGACCACGGATGCCAGCCTGCGAGGCTGGGGAGCAGTCACACAGGGAAAAAATTTCCAGGGCTTGTGGTCAAGCCTGCAGACATCACTTCACATAAATATCTTGGAGTTAAGGGCCTTTTACAATGCCCTAAGCCAAGCAAGACCTCTGCTTCAAGGTCAGCCGGTGCTGATCCAGTCGGACAACATCACGGCAGTCGCCCACGTAGACAGACAGGGCGGCACAAGAAGCAGGAGGGCAATGGCAGAAGCTGCAAGGATTTTTCGCTGGGCGGAAAATCATGTGATAGCATTGTCAGCAGTGTTCATTCCGGGAGTGGACAACTGGGAAACAGACTTCCTCAGGAGAAGTCTTCCACATGATTGTAAACCGTTGGGAAAAACCAAAGGTGGACATGATGGCGTCCCGCCTAAACAAAAAATTTGGACAGGTATTGCGCCAGGTCAAGGGACCCTCAGGCAATAGCTGTGGACGCTCTGGTAACACCGTGGGTGTACCAGTCAGTGTATGTGTTCCCTCCTCTTCCTCTCTTACCAAAAGTACTGAGAATTATAAGACGAAGGGGAGTAAGAACTATACTCGTGGCTCCGGATTGGCCAAGAAGGACTTGGTACCCGGAACTTCAAGAGATGCTCACGGAGGACCCGTGGCATCTACCTTTAAGAAGGGACCTGCTCCATCAAGGACCCTGTCTATTCCAAGACTTACCGCGGCTGCGTTTGACGGCAGGGCGGTTGAACGCCGGATCCTGAAGGAAAAAGGCATTCCGGATGAAGTCATCCCTACCCTGATCAAAGCCAGGAAGGATGTAACCGCAAAGCATTATCACCGCATTTGTCGAAAATATGTTGCGTGGTGCGAGGCCAGTAAGGCCCCGATGGAGGAATTTCAACTAGGTCGATTCCTGCATTTCCTGCAAACAGGAGTGTCTATGGGCCTAAAATTGGGGTCCATTAAGGTTCAAATTTCGGCCCTGTCAATTTTCTTCCAGAAAGAACTAGCTTCAGTTCCTGAAGTTCAGACGTTTGTAAAAGGGGTACTGCATATACAGCCTCCTTTTTGTGCCTCCAGTGGCACCTTGGGATCTCAATGTAGTTTTGGGGTTCCTAAAGTCACAATGGGTTGAACCACTTGAATCTGTGGAGTTAAAATATCTCACATGGAAAGTGGTCATGCTGTTGGCCCTGGCCTCGGCCAGGCGCGTGTCAAAATTGGCGGCTTTATCCTGTAAAAGCCCTTATCTGATCTTCCATTCAGACGGGGCGGAATTGAGGACTCGTCCTCATTTTCTCCCTAAGGTGGTTTCAGCGTTTCATCGGAACCAACCTATTGTGGTACCTGCGGCTACTAGTGACTTGGAGGACTCCAAGTTGTTGGACATAGTCAGGGCCCTGAAAATATGTTTCCAGGACGGCTGGAGTCAGAAAATCTGACTCGCTGTTTATCCTGTATGCACCCAACAAGTTGGGTGCTCCTGCTTCTAAGCAGACTATTGCTCGTTGGATTTGTAATACAATTCAGCTTGCACATTCTGTGGCAGGCCTGCCACAGCCAAAATCTGTAAAAGCCCATTCCACAAGGAAGGTGGGCTTATCTTGGGCGGCTGCCCGAGGGGTCTCGGCTTTACAACTTTGCCGAGCAGCTACTTGGTCAGGGGCAAACACGTTTGCAAAATTCTACAAATTTGATACCCTGGCTGAGGAGGACCTGGAGTTCTCTCATTCGGTGCTGCAGAGTCATCCGCACTCTCCCGCCCGTTTGGAAGCTTTGGTATAATCCCCATGGTCCTTACGGAGTTCCCAGCATCCACTAGGACGTCAGAGAAAATAAGAATTTACTTACCGATAATTCTATTTCTCGTAGTCCGTAGTGGATGCTGGGCGCCCATCCCAAGTGCGGATTGTCTGCAATACTTGTACATAGTTATTGTTAACTAAATCGGGTTATTGTTGTAGTGAGCCATCTTTTCTAGAGGCTCCTCTGTTATCATACTGTTAATTGGGTTTAGATCACAGGTTGTACGGTGTGATTGGTGTGGCTGGTATGAGTCTTACCCAGGATTCAAAATCCTTCCTTATTGTGTACGCTCGTCCGGGCACAGTATCCTAACTGAGGCTTGGAGGAGGGTCATAGGGGGAGGAGCCAGTGCACACCAGGTAGTCCTAAAGCTTTACTTTTGTGCCCAGTCTCCTGCGGAGCCGCTATTCCCCATGGTCCTTACGGAGTTCCCAGCATCCACTACGGACTACGAGAAATAGAATTATCGGTAAGTAAATTCTTATTTTAAATGGTTTCAAGCACACTTTAATATCTCTCCTCCAGCGCAATACTTCAGCAGATCCTGCTCTTAACAACAAATCTCCTTGTTCCACCAGTACAGTTCTGTTTATATAGAAGATGTTTTTGGGAGCAGTATTGCTACAGTCACAACAAATCCTCCTCCTCCTCCTTAATAATAATAATAATAATGACTATTTCCAGGGCAGCTATCATCTGCACCCTGGACACTGAAGCCAGACTGCCTAGTTGCAGCACACTCCCCTCGCAGTGTGGGCGTACATCACAATCCCCCTTCTGTTGCTGCTGCGTAATTGCCATTTTCCATTCCATAGGCAATCACTCACTGGTAAACTTGTTGCTGACATGCTCACCCTGTCATTTAGGATACTGTCCTCCTCCACATACAGGAGAAAAGGGGCCCTCTTGAGCAGTCACACTGGTTGTTACAGCCTCCCTACACTGGGTTGGGTTTGCTACTGGTGAGACTTTCTTTCCTTCCATCATACTCTTCCACTATAGTCCTGTTGGCAGAGTTCCGCTGCACCCCTCATGGGGACTGTATCCTGCTCCATAGGTATGGAGGAGGCCACGCCCCCCCTCTTTTATCTCGCTCTGCTTGGGGCACCCATTATGTGGCTTCTAGTAGGTGGGACCTTGTCTGATGGAGGCAGCTTTTCCAAGTTATCTTTGTAGGGACTTTAGCTATTCACTTAAGAGCTTTTGTGGTATCTGGGAGCTGCTTCCAGCTTGGGCAGACCAGCTAATATGGACACAGACACTGGAAGCTTGCGTGTTTATAGTGTCTTGATACCATGTGGGCTCCCTATAGCCCTATATAAAGTGGTGAGCCATCTAGCACCATGCACCTTTTGATGACTTGCCTGTGTTAGAGCTTTCTTACCATCTCTTCCAGAATGTCCAGGAGACTCTCAAATTTTAAACTTCTGAAAGCGTAAAACAAGCCCCCAAATGCTGCCCATTCCACTCACATTAAGTCCCGTGATTACAGTGGGACTGGGATCACGATGACTTAATTGCTGGAGATTGGATTTGTTCAGCATGGTGTCAGGTCGACATTTTGCTGTAGATCTAACCATCGGCCATTTATTCCTTTTTGGATAGTGTTACCATAGTAATACAGAAAAATGACCATGAATTGCCAGTGTTTTCTTTGCCATACTCCCATACTATGTTTAAAAAAAGGATTACTCATTTTTAAAGTGTCCCATGACATAATGAATAACCGTGACTGACTGGAAAACACCACTGTTGTCATATCACACGCACACTTTTTTATTTTTTTGTGCGTGTGATTGTCACTTTCAACCCTTTGGCTGAACCACTAATTATTATGTTTGCTCAAGTTTTGTGTCTACCTATGCGGAGATTTTCTGAGGTGAGACATAAATGTAGATACTGCATACAGAACATAAGTAGACCATTATGTCATATTTCTGTCATGAAAGATGTGACTAGTATGTGGTGATTTGATGATAAATTGGAATCACACATGTTTGCTGCTTTTTGGATTACACAACTGTCTGTTTACTCACATATATGTGATTGTACTGAAACGTTCCTCCAATTTAAATTTTTTTTTTATTAAATGCAAAAACACAAATGCATAATAGGTTCCAGGCACCTTTTTCCAGATCTTTTGGAGTCCCCACTGGCTGTAGTAGTCCTAGGGGGAGATGTATCAAAACTTGGCGAGAAAAAGTACTAAACCAGGCCTGGCCAACCTGTGGCTCTCCAACTGTTGTGAAACTACAAGTCCCAGCATGCTTTACAAGCTGATCGGTGGGAGTGTATACTAGGACTTGTAGTTTCACAACAGCTGGAGAACCACATGCTAACCAATCAGCTCCTAACTTCCAATGTTTATTTCCCTCCAAGCTTTGATAAGTCTTCCCCTAATTCCTGCAATTACTGCTTGTTCTGTGTAATAAAGGCTGAAATGTTGTCAATGCCTCTCTCACATGAATTTTGTTTCCCTGTATCAACTTGTACCTGATAGGTAAGAGACTATGAACATTTCAGTGCTGTGGACCATGATCTAGCATAAGTCGGTTACCTCAGATCTCACTGCAGTTGATTTTGTGATTTCAAGAAGGGATGTGTGACCAAAATTCCGTGGCTATTGTGGAGCTGAAAGTCCCAGCAATCACTGCCTCATCTGATTTAGCATGTGTTGCCTAGCTTAGCTGTGCCTATAGCTGGGAATGCATACCTGAAAGACTCATTGATCTAGGAATGGTCTGGTATGATATAACGATATATCATGACCATGTACACACTACATGATTCCCTGAACAATGTTATGATATATCATTACAGGGGTAATGTTACTGCACTGCATCAGCCCATCTACAGTGCAGCACATCAGATGGGAAAATGTTTCCAGACAATTCCTCAAACGATGAATTAGAGGTACGCATTATACGATGGTCTTTGTGATACATCGCGGATCGTAAGATTGGCCAATATATTTGTATAGTGTGTAACCAGCTGTTGTCACTTAAGGCAATGCTTTTGCTGTTTTACGTACACTTATACAAGACTAGGAAAATAATTTTATAACACAAAACATTAACTCTGCGCATGCATCGCACCAATTGTATCTTGTTACATAGGCACCACAGGTTTTTCCATGGCATCTTATGTTACCATGAAAGTGGAAACCTGCGTAGCGTGGATGAAATGTAACACATCTGCATTCCAGAACCCGATGGAAAGAACTGGTATTGATCCTACTAAATACATGGTTTTTGTTCCTTTTGATTCTTAAGTCTAATCCGGCCCTGCTGCATTCTAGCAGCTGTCTTAGATTACACGTCTTGCATGTTTCCTTTATCCCCGCCTCCTTTTTATTGGATATGGTGGGAGGTCAGCAAGTACATTACAGCGTTCTCAGCCCTTGATCTATCCTGGCTGGTCCGAGCCTCATACAACCAGCTCTATGGGTGACTTGCCGGAGATTTCCTTTTGGATTTCTGTAAAACCACTCATTACTAAGATCCGCTGAACCATTTTATGAGGCATTTAGTAGAGTATGTCTTTCTCATCCATCATCTGCCGGCTCAAAGTTAATTCTGTTTTGAAGTAGTATTCCAGTTTTCTGATGCTATAAAATGAAGTTAAAAGCAAACGATCTTTAAATAATTGTTTCTATATATGGATGCTTTTTGCCCAATTAAGAACACCCCGTGGATGACATTTTATATTGGTTGTAACCAGTTAGGTATGCTGTTGCTCTCTACTATCCATAAGGGTGTCCGCACCAGAGGAACAATGAGGCACACCCGTGTTAAGAGTAGAACCTTAGGGGTCTATCTACTAAGCCTTTGCAAGAGATAAAGTGGACGGAGATAAAGTATTAACCATCCAGCTCCTAACTGTCATTTTTCAAACACAGCCTGTAACATGGCAGTTAGGAGCTGATTATTATTATCATCATTTATTTATATGGCGCCACATGGGATCCGCAGCGCCCATTTACAGAGTAAGCAAATAAGCAAAACGTGAAGACAGTGACTTACAGTTAAATACAATATAAGACCAGTGGAGGGTATATAAACATACCTGTGTCAGTAATCAGCACTGACATAAGGATCAGGGTGGCAGAAAACCGAAGGATTTGGTGCCATCAAGGGTAATATTGAAAAGAAGACAGGTTAAGTAAGAGACGTAAAAGCACATGAGGGAAGAGGGCCCTGCTCGTGAGAGCTTACATTCTAAAGCGGTATTTTATCACCATCCACATCCTCTCTCTCTCTCTCTCTCTCTCTCTCTCTCTCTCTCTCCTAGGCTTAGTAAAATAGACCCCATAAAGCTGGAATTGTATCAGTATGTGTTTTGAAGTGTCACAATTGGCAGAATTTGGATAATATATTTATCAAGGTACAATTCCCATGGTAATAGACAGCTTGGTGTCCTAAACTACTGCAACAAGACAATGTTCTCCACAGAAGCTGATGTGAAGGAAAATGGGGGGGGAGGGGGGGGGACGGAACGGCCCAACCTCCCAAACTATGTGCAAGCCACACCACAGTGAGCATACATTCCCGCAGCACGCCGCCACCCCTAACAGAGCCAGAAGAAAGAAGAGTGGTGAGTACTAAGCCGGCTTCCCGGCTAGTGGGTCGCCGGCCATTATGGTGGCATGAGGGTACGGAGACGCATGGCTTTTAACCGGGGTGGATTGCGTCTCCAGACACAGTACACAACTGCGTCTCAGTACACTGTACACAATACCCAAAACTGGCAAACACAGCCTTAAAACGGTTCTGCTCCATTTTAAGCACAAAAATGTCCTCAGCCAGTATAAAAAAAAGCGGGAAGACCGTGCACCATTAAAGGGGCGGGCTTCACTATGAGAGGATCCAGCAGCTCACCAGCGCCATTTTCCCCCTGAAGTGGACACAGACGCTGACTGACAGGGAAGCGCAGCTCCTCCGGTGTGACTCCAGATTACCTCCACGTTACCAGGGGGTCATAGCAGGGGGGGGAGCGATATTAGTGTACTATGTCCCAAATCTGGGTACTTAGTCTGCAACCCGGCTAAGCTTGGCATTAGCGATCAGGGCGCTGTGGGCTGGCTCCAAACAACTCTGTGTCTCCCTGGAAGGGCTCTTTGTTGGTTACTTGTGCTTTTAACCTTACCTGTGTATGTGCTGTCACATTTACATTAGAGTGTGTTTCATGTACGGCGGAGTGTTTCTCTTCCCCAGGGAGCTCGCTACTATGTACTCAGTGTAGTGCACCTTCTCAGGCTAGCGGGGCTGAACCAGTGTGGCTGGATTCCCTCAAGGGAATGATTTCAAATATCTCTAATAAATTGTCCCGCAATGAGAAGGAGACGCAATACTTAAGACAGTCTGTGGATGAGATTATGAACAGAGACTCGATCACCAAACAAGCGTCTCAGTCCCTTGCCATTTGTCCACAAAAACGAACTCTGGCCCATATCCTGCAGTCTGACTCTAACGCTGAGGGGTCAGACATGGAAGACGAGGAGGTGGTTTCAGAAGGGGAGGACGCTGCTCTGCCACAGGGAATACAGGCTCTTATAGAGGCTATCAGAGATGTGCTACAAATTCCTGATAAGGTGATAGAGGAGTGTGAGGAATCTTATTTTAATGTAAAAAAGAAGTCCTCAGTCACTTTTCCTGTGTCAAAGGAATTGAATACCCTGTTTGAAGAACCATGGGTAAATCCTGATAAGAAATTTCAAATCCCTAAAAGGTTACTCATCTTTTCCTTTTCCTCCTGAGGATAGGAAAAAATGGGAAAGTCCACCGATAGTGGATGCATCTGTGTCCAGGTTGTCACGGAAGATTGTGTTTACCCGTCCCTGGTGCAGCCTCCCTGAAGGACGCTGCTGATCATAAGATTGAGACTACACTCAAATCCTTGTACACAGAGGCTGGGGTGGCTCACAGACCCACTATTGCATGTGCGTGGATTACTGAAGCCATTGCTAAATGGTCGGGTAATCTTATTGAAGGGTTGGATTCCTTATCTAGGGGGGAGATTGTGTTACTCCTGCAACATATACAGGACTCTGCGAACTTTATGGTGGAAGCCATAAAAGAAGTAGGTTTGCTTAATGCACGCACCACTGCTATGGCAGTGTCAGCACGCATGGGCTTGTGGTTACGCCAGCAGACGCAGACTCCAGGAAAGCCGTGGAAGACCTACCGTTCACAGAATAGGCCTTATTTGGAGATGAACTGGACAAATGGATCTCCAAAGCTACTGAGGGTAAGTCCACATATCTTCCTTCTGCAGCTCCCCCAACTAGGAAGACCTACTTAGGACCTACCCTACAGTCCTTTCGGACTGCCAAGTTTAAGGGCAAAGTCAGATGCTCTTTACTGCCACCAGAGGCGCTAGAGGTAAACCATGCAAACCAGTAGCTGCCGGTTCTCAGGAACAGAGCTCCAGTTCTGCTTCCTCAAAGCCTTCAGCGTGACTGTGGACCGTGTGGCCTGGAAGACTGGCAGGTGGGAGCCCGACTTAAGAATTTCAGTCACATCTGGACAACATCATGCCAGGATCCCTGGGTCATAGATCTTATTTCCCAGGGATACAGACTGGAGGTTCAGGAGCTCCCACCTCACAGATTATTCAAATCAGGCTTTCCAGCTTCACAAGAGGCAAGTATAACCTTACAGGAGGCCATTCAAAAACTGGTACAGACTGACGTCATTGTTCCAGTTACACCACATCTGTGCAACAAGGGGTACTATTCCAACTTGTTTGTGGTACCGAAACCGGACGGTTCGGTGAGACCGATTTTGAATCTAAAATCGTTGAACCCGTACTTACGAGTGTTCAAATTCAAGATGGAGTCTCTGAGAGTGGTGATCTCAGATCTGGAGGAGGGGGAATTCCTAGTGTCTCTGGATATCAAGGATGCGTACCTTCACATTCCGATCTGGCCACCTCACCAAGCTTATCTACGCTTTGCACTACAGGACTGTCCCTACCAGTTCCAGGCCCTGACATTTGGTCTCTCCACGGCACCGAGGGTGTTCACCAAGGTGATGGCAGAGATGATGTTTCTCCTTCGCAAGCAGGGAGTGAACATTATTTTGTACCTGGACAATCTTCTGATAAAGGCACCGTCCAGGGAAAGGTTGTTGGACAGCATTGGTCTCACAACCAGACTACTCCTGGATCCTCTGGGCAGAAAAACACGCTGTGGCGTTGTCGGCGGTCTTCATTCTGGGAGTAAACAGCTGGGAAGCAGTCTTCCTCAGCGGACACAACCTGCACCCAGGGGAGTAGGCCTTCACCCGGAGGTGTTCAGGTGCTTGACACGTCGATGGGGATGTCCACAAATCGACATGATGGCCTCTCGTCTCAACAAGAAGCTCAAGCGGTATTGTTCCAGGTCGAAAGACCCACAGGCAGTGGCGGTGGACACTCTGATAACTTCCTGGGTCTATCAGATGGTGTAGGTGTTCCCTCCACTTCCGCTGATCCCAAGAATTCTGAAAGAATAAAAAGGGAAGAAGTTCAAGCAATTCTCATTGCCCCGGATTGGCCAAGAAGGGTCTGGTACGCGGACCTTCTGGAGATGCCCCTGAAAGATCCATGGCCTCTACCACTTCGCGAGGATCTCCTACAACAGGGGCCGTTCGTCTATCAAGACTTGACACGGCTTTGTTTGATGGCATGGAGGTTGAACGGCTGATTCTAGCCAGGAGAGAGATTCCTGACAAGGTCATCCCGACTATGATCCAAGCCAGGAAGGGGGTAAAGTCTAAACAACAAACGTATTTGGAAGAAATAAGTCTCTTGGTGTGAGAGCAGAAAATATTCTGCAGTGGAATTTCATCTGGGATGTTTCCTGCTTTTTCTGCAGCCGGGTGTGCATCTGGGCCTACGTCTGGGCTCCATAAAAGTCCAGATTTCGGCCTTGTCCATCTTCTTTCAGAAACAATTGGCATCTCTTCCGGAGGTCCAGACATTCTTGAAAGGGGTTCTGCACATACAGCCTCCCTTTGTGCCTCCCACGGCACCTTGGGATCTCAATTTGGTGCTACAGTTCCTCCATTCGGACTGGTTTGAACCTTTACAGGAGGTCGACGGAAAATATCTTACGTGGATAACAGTCACGCTGTTGGCCTTGGCTTCTGCAAGACATGTGTCCGAACTGGGGGCATTGTCTCACAAGAGTCCTTATTTAATCTTCCGTGAAGACAGAGCTGAACTCAGGACTCGTCAGCAATTTATTCCTAAGGTGATGTCGGCTTTTCACATAAACCAACCAATTGTGGTTCCGTTTGTGACAGATGCCTTTGTAACTTCAAAGTCTTTGGATGTTGTGAGGGCTTTGAAGGTGTATGTGAAGAGAACGGCTCGTCACAGGAAATCGGACTTGCTGTTTGTTCTTTACGATCCCAATAAGATTGGGTGTCCTGCTTCAAAGCAGTCTATTGCACGCTGGATCAGGCTCACTATCCAGCATGCTTATTCCACGGCAGGCTTGCCGCTTCCAAAATCTGTACAGGCCCACTCTACTAGGTCGGTGTGTTCTTCTTGGGCGGCTGCCCAGGGTGTCTCGGCCGAACAGCTCTGCCAAGCAGCTACTTGGTCAGGTTTGAACACGTTTGCAAAGTTTTACAAGTTCGATATCTTCAGTTTGGTCAATCGGTTCTGCAGGACCCTCAGCACTCTCCCATCCGGTTTGAGAGCTTTTGTACTTCCCCATGGTACTAAATGGATCCCCAGTATCCTCTAGGACGTAAGAGAAAATAGGATTTTAATTACCTACCAGTAAATCCTTCTCTCGTAGTCTGTAGAGGATACTGGGCGCCTGCCCAGTGCTTCGTTCATTCTACACTGTTACTTGGTTAAGTATTGTGGTTTGGTTCAGCCGTTGCTGTTCCTCTTCCAAGTTTGGTTAGCATGGCTTTCCTCTTGTTTGTGTTTGCTGATTCGGAATCTCACCACTATCCTTTTATATCCTTCTCTCAAAGTTTGTCCATCTCCTCGGGCACAGTTTACTCGACTGAGTCTGGTGGGAGGGGCATAGAGGGAGGAGCCAGCCCACACTATCAAATTCTTAAAGTGCCCATGGCTCCTAGTGGACCTGTCTATACCCCATGGTACTAAATGGATCCCCAGTATCATCTACGGACTACGAGAAAAGGATTTACCGGTAGGTAATTAAAATCCTATTATTTTTTTTTACAGCCTATTTGTATTAAGCTGTATAGACTAGGTGATGGTGGTTTTATATAGTGTGGCCTCAGCGCTGTAGAGAGAATATTTTCCTATGAAGTCCCTGCCCTATTGGAGCACAGCCCACAGCAAGGTACATTTTGGTGCGATACCGACCACTACATACCGCCCGCTCAAAATTCCGCTGGTCGGCATGCTGACCAATAGGAACTATTCCCACTCGTGGGTATTCATGTCTATAGGTTGTAAGCTTGCGAGCAGGGCCTTCCTACCTCTGTCTGTCTGTTTTTACCCAGATTTGTTCTATTACTGTTGTTCTAATTGTAAAGCGCAATGGAATATGCTGCGCTATATAAGAAACTGCTAATAAAATAAATGACACCCATAGAGTGGAAACATAACCTGCGGCAAGTGCAGCGAGTCCGCAAGGGGCTAAGTTTCAAACTCCCTCTCCCATCCCCCCCGCCAGTCATCTACCAGTGTCAGTATTGTGACCGCTGGCCTCCTGAATGCCGGTCACACATACCCAACCATTATGGTTAGAAGACTACAGTGCTACATGAGGTACGGTGTGTTAATAACAGTGACACAAATGAGCTTTTATGATTTTCTTCTACATCTATTGTTTGGCGACGCGGGCAAATATTGTACAATATGTATTTTGGGTGGTAGCACCTAAGGCCACCCAGCTCAGAATCTTCATGCTGTCATTTGCTGGATTACCCCATTCTTATTCCAGGACTAGGATTTGTAAATGCCGCAGACAGTGGAGTCGGACCAGTCCATATGCCTGGTGTATGATGGAAGCCCCCAATACACCTCCTGGTCTGTTATTATGTAGAACTGTAGAATTTTTACAGCATTTTATAGATCACCAGAACTGACATATTAGCATTCCTCATGGCTAATGAGTGCTGTGTTTGTGATTGAACACAGATTAGGTTGTCCTGCACTAGTAGAGCTCCAGCTATCCACTATTACTGAGACCTTGAGTTAAAGCTCCTGATTTACCAGCGGTCCTCTGTTCAAACCAAGGATCAAAGCCCTCACAAGTTTCTCTGCTCATTAGAAATTGTCAAATGTACCTCATAAATTTCACTAGGTTCTACTTTCCCTTTAACCTCATCAGCCACATTCCTTGTGTGGAGGGGCTGCAGCGAGTTCCCTGCTTGCCATACCAGTTTGACACTAGAGATAATAAACCCTGCAAGCCAGATTTATGTTTAATGGTACTGCCTCATTCTGGACTGAGCATTGTGTTTCCTGTTTTATGATCGTCTCTACGTTCCATATGTACACAATGAGATTTAGGGGCAAGCAATCTTTTCATAAAATTGTGTAGAAAATGCAGTTTCTGAATAATTGCATGAATTGTTGCTATGTGCTAATAGCCTAACGCAGGAGATTTCACAGACATCTCCTGCAGAAGGCTAATTAGCGCTGCAGATTGCAGTCCCCATTATTATGGGGACTACGATCTGACTTCTATGTACCAAACACAGAAAAGTGAATCTTATCTGAGTTTGTCCTTGTTAGTTTACACCATCTTCAGTTGGCGTAAACCACTTTAGGCATATTGAGGCTTATACTCGTAGGAGTGAGGTCTTCCGATGCCTCTCCTGCACCCTCCATCTGGTGGTGGAAACTCACATTGCAGGATTCCTCCAAAATGTTGGAGAAATAACTTGCAGGGACAGCGGTTATCACTACCTCTGTCCCTGTGAGTTAACTTTAGTACATACCGAGGATATTTTCATAAAGAATGAAAATATCCATTGCGATACAGATTAATAATTGCTGCTGTGCCATGATTATTAATACATAGGCCCTTTAAGCACAAACATGGCAGCAGATAAAACATTGATGCTATTAAAGTTGTGTTACGGAGATCCATAACTCAATATCTCCTAGCCAAACCAAAATATATAGGCGATTTGGGGGCTATATGGATATCTATCTTGGGGCCTTGGGAGTGCTAGACATGACGATTGCATCAGGGCTGTGTATCCAGAGACTTGATGGTAGAAGTGGTCGCTCTACACATCTGACGTTTATGAAGGAGTCAGAGTCGAAGGTTTGGAGGTTTGGTGTTCTGATTCTACAGCCCTGACTTAGTTATAAAAGGGGGTTGCAAGGGTGTATTAATAAATTCACCTGAGATCCTCTGCAGCAACAGCTCGTATGGAAGGGATGGAGCCTCAGCATTAATTCTTTAGCCAGGACCCCAAGGGACATGTCTGGATAATGGTTGATACATGGGCCACTGTTAAAGAATTTTCTCATAAATAAAGTCTGGAGGTGACAATGACATGCCAGCCTCTTTTATTGTTGCTATTGAGGTTGTCTAGCAAACATCATCCCACATTATATTTAAAGGTTAATGTATTATGAGATGTCCTGCAGAAATCGCATGTAATTTATGTGTTGCGTTTTAACACATAGATCACAGCGCACACATTCATTGTGACACTTATTTACAGAGAGAACTTCTAAGTAAACCCTATGCTTAAGAAGAATGCAGCACTCCTTTCAGAATGCAGCTGACAGGCTGGTGTGACTACAAGTTCAGTCTCCCTCCTGAGCACACACATCCTCAGTCCACAGACAGAAGGAAGTGTACATGCCATTGTACCTGAATGGACTCTGAAAATATTGACTTTATTGCTGTAGATGTTTGCCGGGCTGGTTGCTGAGGAGCACCTTCCTTTTTCAGCTGTGGAATGAGGCACTGATAAAGTGCCGTGTGATAGTGGAGCGGATATAGAAAGGCAGCTATGTGCCAGGAACAGGCATAGCTGGAACATCACAGGGGCTGGAGGCGTGCCAGTGGAATTTGTGAGGTAACTGTGAAGAAGAATCATTCTGTCAGTGTTTAAAAAATAAGGTGAGCCCCCAGGCACTGCACAAAAGACAAATAGATGAAGAATGGACGGCATCTGTATCACTCCCTTAAAACCACTGTGTTTCTACTTTATACTAGACATAGGGATTCTATTCATAGTTCCAGAAACCACCGGACCTACAGTAACGTATAATCTAACAGACCACTTTGTAAAGGGTTTCTGCCAAAAGCACGCTTTGTACACAGCCTGTCAGGGCGTAACATGACCAGTGACACATTACAGTGGCTTGCTAGATAACACAGCGTCAGTGATGTCACTGACTCCTTGAAAAATTTTTTAAGATGTCTTTATATATTCAGAGTTTGCAGAACAACTGGGTCCACAAATTGTACTGTTTTGGGCAGAATCCGATTTAGACAACGTGGAGCCATAGGCAAGATACTAATTTTTTTTTTTTTTTCTCCTGTCCCTAACCCCACTGGATTCAAGTAAGCCGGGGCCCTTCCATGCAGCTGGTCCCTAGGAAAGCACTCAGGTTAGATAATGAATAATCCAGCTCTGGGTTTTGGTCCCAAAAGATTGGTGATCATGATGAACTGTTGACCGGGACCAGTTAGACGTTGGCTCCTGTCAGATCTATATATGGTACACACGCTTTCGGTGCCCTGCGTGATCTGGCTTGAGTAGTTTACAGTCAGAATTGCAGACTTGGTTAACTTTAACCAAGATCTTTGCAGTGATCGGAATGTACTCTGGTAACCTATTTGTGAATATTTTTTTAAAGTTACAGCCTCCATTGTGTGTATTGAGTAAGCTACACTTTAACTGTATCTGGTTTCTAGACATTGTAGTAAAAGGAACATAATGCCTTTTATATGGTGTAGTTGTAGCAAGAACTTTTTCTTTTCTTTGCTACACTGATCAGAGAGCAGGAAGTTCTTGTTAGGCATGAATTACATTCTCCTCCACACACAGCTGGTGAGTTGGTACTTGTTGAAGGAGTGAATAGAGCACTTTGATATCTTGTCAACAGGCCATGGGTCCTTGACCCAACGACCCAAGAGATTGAGTTTTATTGAGGCATAATGACTCTAATGACGGCAAAAATATCAACAAGATCAAATCACACTGCTTATAAATGACGTCATTTGCACTTCACCGGGCGGTCATTGAGGGGAATTCAATTAGCTCTTTTTCACTATTTTTTTTTTAGGATGAATGGGGATTCGCCCTATGCAATAGCAGGGCTGTTTTTTGCCTATGCAAAACATTCGGCAGGAGTGAAAAACGCTTGGATTGGTAAATCCACATGTTTTTGCACCTGCGCTTCTGAAAATACAGGCCGTTTTCTTACGATTTCGAGGCATTTTTCACCAATGCCTTTTCACACACAAAAAAAAAAATGAAGTGACAAGGCATTGGTGAAAATGCCTTAAGACGGGTGAAAAAGGCCTGCAATTGAATACGCAGGGTGGTAAATTCGATAGCTCCGAAAATGCCATAGCTAATTGAATATCTCCCATAGATATAATGGAAAATGTGGTGTGTTCCAAGAAAGATGCAACAAAATGGGTTTAATTCAGACATGCTGATTAAAACCATAGGAATAAATACTGTTGAAAGATATTCTTTATGTCATGTTGGCTTTTAACTTGTCGAAGAAAAATGTGAAACATTAACGTTACTGAAAAGCTAGAAAGAACACCTGATTTTTATTTTTTTATATACTGTGAAATATTTGAGAACTACAAGGTGAGGAAACTCTGGGGACTGCTTCAAAACTCTACTGGAATTTATTTTACGTTTTACCTTGGACAAGCTCTGTTAGTATAACAGTACTGCTGATTTGGCAGATAAATGTAAAATATCTGTATGTCTGGACATAAATTATTGTGCACAGTTACAAGTAATCCTGTTTAAATATAACAAAACATTTGAAATTTAGTTTTCTGTGTAGTTGAAAATGTAACAATTTTATGTTGTGGTGTTGTAAGTAGTGATGAGCTAGAACTCTTAGCGATATTGTGCTGTAACCGAGAAAGAGCAATTAGATGTCCGCGTTTAGCATTCTAGTTGTTGGACTAATGGAACAGTTCCATGGGTTACCGTAACAGTATATCATGTCCTCTGAATTCTGTTCCTCCAGTATTCCTCTAGTTAGTGACATCAAGCTATAAATTTAAGTTTGTTTTTTTTGGAGCTGAAGATAGTCATTCACAGGTGTGCCAGGAGAATGCATACTAACGCAGAGAAATTGAACATGCATTTTAGATGCATTTTAGTGTTTTCATGTATTTTTTTTCCCCATTGCACTTTTACTAATACAATCTATTCCCTAGTAGTGTTCCCTAACGCATAAGAAGAGAGGGTGTCCTGCATTTAACTTTTTATCATCATCATTATTATTATTTAAATGATCATGTACAAAGGTTTGAAAAAACTGAATGGCGCAAATGAGCGCAGCGTGCTGTGATGGTGATGACTGCAGACAGTTGATTTCTTACAGATCTGTACTACAAACATTTACTATGTAAACTAACATGTAATTGGGCCATCCCATGTCACGCACAGGACATTAAGGAAACTTTTACTGGATATTTCAGCGCAACTCTTTGTAGTAAGAGCCTATATTATTTTTTTATGAAACCTATCAGGAAAAGCTATAATAACTGGTCAGCCTGTGTTAAAAACTGAAGCTACAGGTTTGTTACAGTATCGCGTATAGGAATGGCCCAGTTTATTGTCAAAATGCCCTTATAACCTGGACAGTGCTTTGCAACTACACATCCCAGCATGTCCTGCCCACAGTTTTAGCATTCTTCAACAGCAAAACACTGGCAAGGCATGTTGGGATGTGTAGTTTCTCAAGATATGGGGTGCCACAGGTTGCCCACCTCTGTTTTAGGCAGCAAATAGCAATGTCGTTTTGACTGGCCCCAGGTTTGTCTGTGGGGCCCGGTCCAGCTCTGGAAGGTGGAGAAATGCAATGTTTTGCAGGGAGTGCATAGTAGTAGCGGTATTTCATTTATTTAAGTGGGTGTGGCCATGTCTCCCAGATTTGGCCACACCCCCTAGTTTCACCCCCACCCTCTGTATATCTTGTTGGCCCTGTGTAGCACTATACTAGTGCTTCTCAACCTCAACCCTCAAATTTTCCCAACAGGTCATGTTCTGAGGATTTCTGTCTGTGGAAGCAGGTGGGATAATTACTGACCAAGCAAAAAGAAATCCACAATACATGATGAACAACTTCACCATACAATTGCCATCATGTTAGTCTAATACGCCTTTCACATCGCAAAAATAACCCGGTATCGACCCGGCATATTGCCGGGTCGACATGGGTCACTGTACGATTGTGAAACGGCCTATGCAGAAATCCCGGGTCGCCTGACTTGGTAATTCACACCGGGTAATAAGAAGGGTTATTCACGGGTTGAATACCGGGTCAGTTGCAGTGTGAACGGGACCCGTTCACTACATAGGGAAAGGCGGCCTGGGGATGAGCTCATCTCCCAGCGCCGCCTCCACCCCCGCTGCCAGCTTCGCCCCCCTCCGCTATGGCAACCCGACCCGGCATATTGCCAGGTCGGGAAGCCTGCTGTGTTGGGGTCCAATGCCGGATCCCACCCGGGAAGGACCAATTTCCAATTCCCGGGTGGAATCCGGCATTGGAAATGTAAAAGGGTATTAAAAATGGTATCACTAAGGGAAGGATGCATCAGGTGTCGCATTTTGTATGAGATGCATTTTGCCACTAATTGTAAACATAGAGGCATTTTGTAACGTCGTATGCTTGAAAAAAGATCATGGATGACAGCTCTCCCTATAGGAGCTGTACTGTGCAATACAAGGACTTCCAGGTTTATGACCGGGAGTCCTTCTGCACATGTTGGATGATGCGCACGCTGCAGGGATCACTGGGGGGGGAATCCAGTTGCATCCCTCTCAGTGCACATTGCAAAAAAAAGCCCATTTGCTTCTATTAGGTATCGCCATCTACAGATGGTGCTGCTGCCTACCGGATCCATCTTGGCGCATATAAGAAATGCGGGTAAACATCGGAGAGAGGCTATTTCGGAGGTTTGACCACTTTTTTACCTTGAATGCATCCCGCCATAAATCCGAAAGTATTTTAAACATTTCGACTGTTTAAAGTAAGGCAACTTCAAGTCTTAGTAATGAGCACTAGGTTATAATTGTATACCATTTAGGGATTCCGTGTCTATTTCCTGGATATATTATGGCTTAGAGTGGATGGATTTCTGATAAAGCAAACTGTACCATGTGCGAAGTCTTTCATTAAAACCATTGAAGTTCCTCCTGCTTTATACATCATATCTACAGCTGGTTGATCCATATAATCAGACTGTGTTTATGTTTGACTTCCAAGTATACATTGTAACTCTAGACTCCAAGCTTCAATTGAGTTATCCTTTCCAGTAGTAGGGTAATTGGAATGAAAACATTGTGAGTTGATTGCTTGACCATCAGTAGTGATGTTCTGTTTTTAACTACAGTAAAAATATTGGTTACTACTGACGACAGTGTATGCTGCCAGGTCAGACAGGGCTGGTGAATGGTTTTGTTTTTCTTTTGAAATGAAGCTGATCTTGTATTTGAGTATTTATAGTTTTATTCTATGGAACATACTGTTGAAAAACGATTTTCTGTTTCAGTCATTTGGATAATAGTATTACAATTATAATTAAAAATAAAGTACACATTTCTGACCATGCCATTTAGTGATTAGCCTTTATAGTAACCACTCTCCCCAACGTTATAATCACTGTTCCTTGCCAATAACAGCAACCTATATTACATCAGCATAGTTGGGCAAAAGGATTGTTTTGGAAACATCTTTGTGAAGCCAAAGTAAACACGGTGAGAGAATTTTACGTTACGTGCTAGCTATTGCCACGCTTTTTCCAGTTAAGCCCTGTAAGTCTTTCACCATTATTTCTAAGTTCAGAGGAAATGTTTTCCACTAATGTGTGAATTCTAGATTGAATGGGATACGGTCATTAGGTCAATAACACTTAGGTCAACAGTCATTAGGTCGACCACTATTGGTTGACATGCATTAGGTCGACATGGTCACTAGGTCAACATGTACTAGGTCGACATGAGTTTTTCACATTTCTCTTACGTCCTAGAGGATGCTGGGGACTCTGTAAGGACCATGGGGTATAGACGGGCTCCGCAGGAGACATGGGCACTCTAAAGACTTTAGATGGGTGTGCACTGGCTCCTCCCTCTATGCCCCTCCTCCAGACCTCAGTTAGATCCTGTACCCAGAGGAGACTGGATGCACTACAGGGGAGCTCTCCTGAGTTTCTCTGAAAAAGACTTTTGTTAGGTTTTTTATTTTCAGGGAGCACTGCTGGCAACAGGCTCCCTGCATCGTGGGACTGAGGGGAGAGAAGCAGACCTACTTAAATGATAGGCTCTGCTTCTTAGGCTACTGGACACCATTAGCTCCAGAGGGTCGGAACACAGGTCTCATCCTCGCTGTTCGTCCCGGAGCTGCGCTGCCGTCCTCCTCACAGAGCCGGAAGATAGAAGCCGGGTGAGTATAAGAAGAAAGAAGACTTCAAAGGCGGCAGAAGACTTCAGATCTTCACTGAGGTACCGCGCAGCGCTAACGCTGCGCGCCATTGCTCCCACATTCACACACACTGACGGCACTGTATGGGTGCAGGGCGCAGGGGGGGGCGCCCTGGGCAGCAATTATAAACCTCAAGGGACACTCGCTGACATATATAGATACTGCGGAGGCAGTATATTACATAAACCCCCGCCAGTATAAAGAATTTGAGCGGGACCGAAGCCCGCCGTTGAGGGGGCGGAGCTTGATCCTCCAGCACTAACCAGCGCCATTTTCTCCACGGCACGCTGCAGAGAAGCTGCTCCCCGGACTCTCCCCTGCTGAACACAAGTACAGAGGGCAAAAAGGAGGGGGGGGGGCATTTATTTGGCGCAGTGAGTGTATTATTGATAAAAGCGCTGTACTGACTGGGATTTTGTTCCAGTGTCCAGTGGCGCTGGGTGTGTGCTGGCACACTCTCTCTCTGTCTCTCCAAAGGGCCTTATTGGGGGACTGTTTCCATATATATATATATATATATATATATATATATATATATATATATATATATATATAGATAGATAGATAGATATATATATATATCCCAGAGTGTGTGGGGGTGTCGGCATGTCTGAAGCGGAAGGCTCATCTAAGGAGGAGGTAGAGCAGATGATTGTGGTGTCTTTGTCGGCGACGCCGACACCTGATTGGTTGGATATGTGGAATGTTTTAAATGCAAATGTGTCTTTATTACATAAAAGATTGGACAAAGCAGAGTCCAGAGAAAAAGCAGGGAGTCAATCCATGGCTTTGACTGTGTCACAGGGCCCTTCAGGGTCTCAGAAACGTCCCCTGTCCCAGGTAGCTGATACCGACACGGATTATGACTCCAGTGTGGGCTACGATGATGCGAGGTTACACCCGAGGGTGGCCAAAAGTATTCGTTATATGATTATTGCAATAAAAGATGTTTTGCATATCACAGAGGACCCCTCTGTCCCTGACACGAGGGTATGCATGTTTAAGGAGAAGAAACCTGAGGTAACTTTTCCCCCATCTCATGAGCTGAACGCTTTATTTGAAAAGGCTTGGGAAACTCCAGACAAGAAACTGCAGATTCCCAAGAGAATTCTTATGGCGTATCCTTTCCCCGCACAGGACAGGTTACGGTGGGAATCCTCGCCCAGGGTGGACAAGGCTTTGACGCGCTTGTCCAAAAAGGTGGCGCTACCATTTCCAGACACGGCAGACCTCAAGGATCCTGCTGATTGCAGGCAGGAGACTACCTTGAAATCAATTTATACACATACTGGTGCCTTGCTCAGACCGGCAGTAGCGTCTGCATGGGTATGTAGTGCGATAGCAGCATGGGCAGATAACTTGTCATCTGACATTGACACCCTAGATAAGGATAGCATTTTATTGACCTTGGGTCATATTAAAGACACAGCCTTATATATGAGAGACGCTGCGAGAGACGTTGGGTTCAAGAGCCAACGCCATGGCAATTTCTGCTAAGCGAGCCCTGTGGACCCGCCAATGGACGGGTGATGTCGATTCAAAGAGACATATGGAAGTGTTACCTTACAAGGGTGAGGTTTTATTTGGGGAGGGCCTCGCGGACCTGGTTTCCACAGCTACAGCGGGTAAATCTTCTTTTTTGCCTTATGTTCCCCCACAGCAAAAGAAAACACCACAATATCAGATGCAGTCCTTTCGGTCGCATAAGTCCAGAAGAGATCGGGGCTCTTCCTTCCTCGCCAGAGGTAAGGGTAGAGAGAAAAGAATGCCTGCTACAGCTGGTTCCCAGGAACAGAAGTCCTCCCCGGCTTCTACAAAATCCACCACATGACGCTGGGGCTCCACTGAGGGAGTCTGCGCCGGTGGGGGCACGTCTACGACTCTTCAGCCAGGTCTGGGTTCTGTCAGACGTGGATCCTTGGGCGATAGAAATTGTATCCCAAGGCTACAAACTGGAATTCGAATAGGTGCCTCCTCGCCGATTTTTCAAGTCGGCTTTGCCAGCTTCTCCCCCAGAGAGGGAAATAGTTTTAGCTGCAATACAAAAGCTGTGTAAACAGCAAGTGATTATCAAGGTTTCCCTACTCCAACAGGGGAAGGGTATTATTCAACCCTATTTGTGGTCCCGAAACCGGATGGCTCGGTCAGACCCATTCTGAATCTAAAATTCCTAAACCTGTACTTGAAAAAGTTCAAATTCAAGATGGAATCTCTCCGGGCAGTGATCTCCAGCCTGGAAGGGGGGGATTTTATGGTATCACTAGACATAAAGGATGCATACCTTCATGTCCCCATTTATCCCCCTCATCAGGCGTACCTGAGATTCACTGTACAGGACTGTCATTACCAGTTTCAGACGTTGCCGTTTGGGCTTTCCACGGCCCCGAGGATTTTCACCAAGGTAATGGAAATTATGGTGCTCCTGCGCAGGCAAGGAGTCACAATTATCCCATACTTGGACGATCTCCTGATAAAGCGAGATCGAGAGATCAGTTGCTGACGAGCGTGTCGCTCTCCCTGAGAGTGCTGCAGCAACACGGCTGGATCCTAAATCTACCAAAGTCACAGTTGACTCCAACGACGTGGCTATCATTCTTAGGCATGATTCTGGACACGGAACAGAAGAGGGTTTATCTCCCAATGGAAAAAGCCCAGGAACTCCAGAACATGGTCAGAGACCTGCTAAAACCAAAAAGAGTGTCAGTTCATCACTGCACTCGAGTCCTGGGAAAAATGGTGGCGGCCTACGAGGCCATCCCCTTCGGCAGGTTCAATGCGAGGACATTTCAGTGGGACCTTCTGGACAAGTGGTCGGGGTCCCATCTACAAATACATCAGAAAATAAGCCTGTCCCCCAGGGCCAGGGTGTCTCTCCTGTGGTGGCTGCAGAGTGCTCACCTTCTAGAGGGTCGCAGGTTCGGCATTCAAGACTGGGTTCTGGTGACCACGGACGCGAGCCTCCGAGGATGGGGGAGCAGTGACACAAGGAAGACATTTTCAGGGACTATGGTCAAGCCAGGAGGCTTGTCTACACATCAACGTGCTGGAATTGAGGGCCATATACAACGGCCTACAACAAGCGGAGAATCTTCTTCGCGGCCTACCGGTGCTGATTCAATCAGACAACGTCACAGCCGTGGCTCATGTAAACCGCCAAGGCGGGACAAGGAGCAGAGTGGCAATGGCGGAAGCCACCAGGATTCTTCACTGGGCGGAAAATCACGTAAGCGCTCTGTCAGCAGTCTTCATTCCGGGAGTGGACAACTGGGAAGCAGACTTCCTCAGCAGACACGATCTCCATCCAGGAGAGTGGGGACTTCATCAAGAAGTTTTTGCAGAGATAACAAGTCGTTGGGGACTTCCTCAAATAGACATGATGGCATCACGCCTCAACAAGAAGTTTCGGAGGTATTGTGCCAGGTCAAGGGACCCTCAGGCAGTAGCGGTAGACGCCCTGGTGACACCATGGGTGTTTCAGTCGGTCTGTGTGTTCCCTCCTCTTCCACTCATCCCAAAAATATTGAGAATCATAAGACGAAAAAGAGTGCAGACAATACTCATTGTTACAGATTGGCCTCGAAGGCCCTGGTATTCAGATCTTCAGGAAATGCTCACAGAAGATCCGTGGCCTCTTCCTCTCAGGGAGGACCTGTTGCAGCAGGGGCCCTGCGTGTTCCAAGACTTACCGCGGTTACGTTTGACGGCATGGCGGTTGAACACCGAATCCTAGCTGGGAAAGGTATTCCGGAGGAAGTCATCCCTACTCTTATAAAGGCTAGGAAGGAGGTGACCTCGAAACATTATCACCGTACCTGGAGGAAGTATCTTGGTGTGAAGCCAAGAATGCTCCTACGGAAGATTTCCACCTGGGCCGTTTTCTCCACTTTCTACAAACAGGAGTGGATATGGGCCTAAAGTTAGGCTCCATTAAGGTACAGATTTCGGCCCTATCAATATTCTTTCAGAAGGAATTGGCTTCTCTCCCAGAAGTCCAGACTTTTGTGAAGGGAGTGCTGCACATCCAGCCTCCTTTTGTGCCCCCAGTGGCACCATGGGACCTTAACGTGGTGTTACAGTTCCTAAAATCACACTGGTTTGAACCTCTTCATACGGTTGGAAAGTGGTCATGTTGCTGGCCTTGGCATCTGCAAGGCGGGTGTCCGAATTGGCGGCTTTGTCTCACAAGAGCCCCAATCTGATTTTCTATGTGGCTCGAGCAGAGTTGAGAACTCGTCCTCAATTTCTGCCTAAGGGGGTTTCGTCATTTCATATGAACCAACCTATTGTGGTGCCTGTGGCTACGGGGGACTTGCAGGATTCCAAGTCCCTTGATGTAGTCAGGGCCAAAAAAATTTATGTAGCCAGGACGGCTCGAGTTCGGAAAACAGAGGCACTGTTTGTCCTGTATGCGGCCAACAAAGTTGGCGCTCCTGTTTCTAAGCAGACTATTGCTCGCTGGATCTGTAACACGATCCAGCAGGCTCATTCTACGGCTGGATTGCCGTTACCAAATTCGGTAAAGGCCCATTCCACTAGGAAGGTGGGCTCTTCTTGGGCGGCTGCCCGAGGCGTCTCGGCTTTACAGCTTTGCCGAGCAGCTACTTGGTCGGGGTCAAACACTTTTGCAAAATTCTACAAGTTTGATACCCTGGCTGATGAGGACCTCATGTTTGCTCGATCGGTGCTGCAGAGTCATCAGCACTCTCCCGCCCGGTCTGGAGCTTTGGTATAATCCCCATGGTCCTTACGGAGTCCCCAGCATCCTCTAGGACGTAAGAGAAAATAAGATTTTAAACCTACCGGTAAATCTTTTTCTCCTAGTCCGTAGAGGATGCTGGGTGCCCGTCCCAGTGCGGACTAAATTCTGCAAGACTTGTATATAGTTATTGCTTGCATAAGGGTTATGTTACAGTTAAGATCAGTCTTTGGCTGATGCTGTTTTGTTCATACTGTTAACTGGTTGCGTATATTCCATGTTATACGGTGTGGATGGTGTAGGCTGGTATGAATCTTGCCCTTAGATTAACAAAAATCCTTTCCTCGTACTGTCCGTCTCCTCTGGGCACAGTTCTGTAACTGAGGTCTGGAGGAGGGGCATAGAGGGAGGAGCCAGTGCACACCCATCTAAAGTCTTTAGAGTGCCCATGTCTCCTGCGGAGTCCGTCTATACCCCATGGTCCTTGCGGAGTCCCCAGTATCCTCTACGGACTAGGAGAAAAAGATTTACCGTAGGTTTAAAATCTTATATTTTTTTTCATCTTAATTTTTTGAACTTTCTCATACTTTACGATCTACGTGGACTACGATTGGGAACGTTAACCTGCGCCGAGCGCAGCAGTAGCAGAGTGAGGCACCTTGCCAGAAACATGGCGAGCGAAGCGAGCCATACGAGAGGACACGGTGCACTAATTGGGGTTCCCCGGCACTTTTCAAAGTAAATGACACAAAAAAAAAAAACAACAACCTCATGTCGACCTAGTACATGTTGACCTAGTGACCATGTCAACCTAAGTGTGGTCGACTTACTGACCCATACCTGGTTGAATAAGCCACTCTACACAAATGGATTTCTGATCTCCAATTTGCTTCCTCTTTTTTGCTCAAAGTGTGTGAACATTTCTATTCCCCTCCCTGCTTGTTACTGTCCTATAGGAATGGTAACCCTGTTAGTTTGTACCTATGAAAGCCAGAGCTTAGCTAAAGGGTGGTGGAGGCTACTACTGATCTCTTCAGGAAATCAGATTGTGGCTGCTTATGAAGTGTTACTAAAGGAAGTCTTTCCAAATCATTTTCTTTCTCGCTGGCTAGCTCCTTATGTGGAATTTATAGTTTAATTATTAGCATCTATAACCTGCAACTTACTGACTATACAGCTGAATTACTGAGTGGAGCATTTGTGTATATAAAGATGTCCCCCTTTGTGTACTAGAACTAACTGTATGGATTGCTAGTGCAAGTTGAGAGCAGGTACCTGCAGTGAGGCATATCTTCCAATATATCCCAGTACTGACTGTAGCATGATTTCTGCCAGGGGTCTATAGTACTATAGTAGGTTGAATGTTCAGCATGGGGTATGGGTCGTTGGATAGACACAACTTAGGTCGACAGTCATTAGGTCGACATGCATTAGGTCGAAAGGGACAATAGGTCGGCATGGTCATTAGGTTGATATGTACTAGGTCGACAGGTCAAAAGGTCGACATGAGGTTTTTGACTGTTTTTGGTGTCGTTTTCTCCGTAAAGTGAGGGGAAACGCAAATTAGTGCACCGTGTCCCCTCGCATGGCTCGCTTCGCTCGCCATATATCGGGTAAGGTGCCTTGCTCCACTGACGCTTCGCTCGGCACAGATTACCGTTCGATCGTAGTCCACGTGGATCGTGAAGTATGAAAAAATCCCAAAAATTAATAAAAAAACCCCCAAACAAACTCATGTCAACCTTTTGACATGTCGACCTAGTACATGTTGACCTAACAGCCGTGTCAACCTAATGGCATTGTCGACCTAATGAGTGTCGACCTAAGTTGTGTCGATCGAACGATCGTAACCCGCACCATGACTTCTTCATTACCTTAGCTGAACTTGAGACCAATTGCTATTCAAATCCTATGTTTTTCAGATGCCATGTGTCCCTTATACCCCTTTTCCACTAGCTCAAAAAACACGGGAAAGTGCACGGGGGCACGCATTTATCGGTGTTTTTTGCAAGTGGAAAAGGGTCCCCCCGCAAAAACCCGGATCAAGTGATCCGTGAATCCTACCCGGGTAACTACCTGGGTAGGACATGGGAATGATCCGGGTAGGGTTGTAGTGTAAACGGGAGCCGTGTCGATGCGACACGGCTCCCGTTTACACTGTATGGATGGGCGGCACTGGGAGATAATGTGATCTCCCAGCGCCGCCCCTGCCGCGTCACTAGCAGCGTCACCAGCCCGGCAATATGCCGGGTTGATGACTGCTGATGTGAAAGGCTCCCGGCTGCGACCTGTGCTCATAGATGGAAAAGGGGTATAAGTCTGACTTTGTATCTGACCAGGGTACGTGGAATATTTTTTCCATTGCTGATCCTCCTCTGAGTATGTGACACTATTAGGGGACTGATCCAGTTTGTATTCTGTGAGAGTCCAAAGGCACACATGGCCAAACATCTGCTCGGTCTGTAGAATGCACTCCATGCATACTCATACTGTTGTGTATCACATGCTGTAAAGCAAGTGCATGACGTTATTACCGCATATGGGGCAATATGAGGACATCAAGAGACTGAATATACAGTAATAAAAACAAAAATAAAAACTTACTTATCTTGGGACACATTGTGCGGGATGTAATGGAGTCTGAGATCATCTGGGGTGCGGGATGCCGGCCGATTTCGGAAGTTTTTTTTAAGGGGCCAATCACTTACAAGGCATGGTTTTTCCCTGTAAGTCATTGCCCCTTTAAAAACACGTCTGAGATCGGCCGGCATCCTGCACCTCCGGCTATCTCAGATATCATTACATCCCGCCAATTAGATCCCTAATTAAGTGCCAAGTAGACCTGTGTCTCTTCTCCGTTTTTGTCACATGTTTATTATACCTGTTGTCCGCTTTCAAATCGTCCTTTTGTATTCAAAGCCTGTGTATCTGGGTTTTTTAGAAATACAATACATTTCATATTTAATATAAGACAAGTAAAATGGAAATTAACTTTGTGTGATTTGTAGCTAAATAAACCAAAGATGTAAATAAAATAAAAACTGAAACATGTGTGACAACGCAACATGATATTTGGTAACGCTGCAGCTATATCTATAACAAAATGTGTGCATAATAATATTTGTTTCCTTGGGGGAAAGCGTAAGGACTCTGACTTGCGTGCTCAGAGGCGACGGTAAAGTGATGTACTAGACAACATATCGCATTATATATAGCACCTAAATGTTCTTCTGCTTTCTGTGATTTCTCTGCTTTCTTTAGACGTTAGTGATACGGAGTGGTGCAGTTCAAGATTCCTCTGTGTATATTTCAGTGTCTTGGATTGTTTGTCCTTTAAAGAGCCCGGGGACTAGCGCATCTGTTACCATGCAGGGGAATTACCTAAGAGCTGGTTCAGGCCTATCTACATTCCTGTCTGCTTTTCACATGTTAATAAATGCATGGCAAGCACATTTTGTGCTAGATTTAATTAGACTCAATAGCTTACTGCGCAGTAATAGGGGTTGTAGTCTTAGACTTTTACGCCCGGAGCTATTCAATTACAACTCCTTTTCTTGGCATGGTAATTCTGCAGCTAAGGTTCCAGGATAAGTACCCGGAGCTGTGGGTTAACCTGTTTGATAAGGGCAGAAAGGCCAACTTAATGTAGATTTCTGTTGTGCCTCAGGAGGCGGTTGAACAGAGTATCCATTTTAGGTGCAGCATGCGGGCTCTAATTGAATAGGGCCCTGCGTTGCAGCTAATTCTATATTCCAGGGTAATGTTATCTCTGTGTTTAAGATTTTGAAGGAAACATGCTCTATCTCTTCTTAACACACGCTGCCAGTATTATAGACTGTATTGTTGGAAGCGCAACACACAAAAGGAGCAATAAACCGCATGGCTAAAACTTCTAATGTTCTTTCATGTTTGTGACCATTTTTTGCAACACACGTGTGAATGAGCCCTATCTGAGTGAATTGTTACACAGCACTGCTCTGTATGTGCATGGTCTTGTTCATCTCCTCATTGCCTTCTGTCCTATCTCTTGTTGGTCACTGTCATTATTGCATTACATAAACTGACAGTAACATTTGCCCACGGGCCAAGCTGAGAGCCGAGCAGCCTGTGGATGAGTGAACTGTGCCCGATACACTGACACTTATATTAAGATTCATGTAACAACACTCTGCGACTCTCATTCATTGACAATAAAACTTTTCCTTTTCTTAACCTATTAGTTGTGAGGGCAGCTTCCCCTGCCTGGAGGTGGTGCTGTAATTACGCTGTATCAGAATGCAGACCTTGCAGACATATATAGAGTTTTCTATTCAAAACTTTTTTGTTCACATTACCACACTAATAATGCTCATACAGAGAACGCTAATTGAATCGCTACCTGTGAGTGACATCTCCATTACAGCATTGCAGACCTGTATGTGTACAAGATGCAGTGAGTAAATTACTCTCTTCATTGTAATGTGTATTGAATTTAGTTATAGAAATTCTTCAAGGTGGATGTGATGTCTATTTAGTATGTAAACTTGTTCACTTTTCTTTTTTTTTTTCCCATTTCTTTTTTTCTTTCTAGCCGAAGAACACACACACAACATTTTATTCACTGGTCACAATGTGGGATATCCAAACAGCAACACATGCATACAAGATGACTTATACAAAATGGGCTTCACAAAGGGAGTTTCTGTATCCTTGCCATCATCACCGCTGCTTCCTCGCCAGTCATACGCCATGCAGCAGCGCCACAAGAAGTCTCCAGGTATGCTGCACTTACAGCTCTTATAATGTACCCGTGGTTTGTAATATCATTCTATTTTATAAGTCTTGATTTTGGCTGTTACAAACATCAGGGGGGAAGATGTACTAAGCCACGGAGAGAGATAAAGTGGAGTGAGATAAAGTACCATTCAATCAGCTCCTAACTGCCACGTTACAGGCTGTGTTTGAAAAATGACAGCAGCTGATTGGTACTTTATCTCTCTCAAACGGCGGGTTGTAATGCCGCCCGAGTCCGGCGGCCGTGCAGGATGCTGGCTGAACTCGGACATTTGTTTAAAGGGGCAATCACTTGCGATGTATAGTTTTGCCTTGTAAGTTATTGCACCTTTAAAAAAAAAAAAAAAAAAAGTATGACTTTGGCCGGCATCCCGCGCGGCTGCCAAACTCGGACTGCATTACATCCCAGCCGCAAGGCTTAGTAGTACACCTGCCCCTAAATGAAAAAAAAACCATGAAACAGAGCAAACTTGTACAACAGATAGCCATGTGTTCCCAACCCTGGATGAATGTGTGGCCTGATATGTGCAGGTAATAGGAGTTCCTCCATAACAGCAACCTGCCGGATTTGTTACAAGGCAGAAAGCGATGGAGGGAGTTGATTCTTCCAGTGCTTTCTAAAGAAACTCATCGCTGCAATCAAAATCTAGAATGCCAGCTTTACAGATAATTGGCTGAGGTTGTAGGGGGAGAAAAAGGTCTCCATTGATTTTCCAGCACTGTAAATTATGAATCACTGTACAATAGGGGATAAACCGCCAGATATGGGCTTGGGGGGGATACAGTGACTTATGACATATGGAATGTCGACATTTGTTTAGAGTTAGCAATAGGGTTCCCGATCGAATTGCACGAAAAAGACATTGTCGACATCATGACCAGTGACGTAGTATGCTGGACCCGGCTTGGGTGCCTCAAAGGCAGCAGTTTCTCCACGAGCAGATGGGTGAGGTAGGAGGAAGCGTTTGGCAATCTCACAGGGTACAGTACCACCATTAGTATAGTTTGTAGGACGTTTCCTTGTGTCAAGTCAATGGAATTTTTAGCTGTTTGAAATACTTCCAAATATGTTCCTATCTCTAATTTCAGTATGTGTATCTTATTTTCATATTGAAGCTCATAAATGACCCACATATTAACTTTGATAGCAACACAAGTGAAGGTATGTTTATATATGCATGTAATAAATTAAAATTTTTCTTTTTATTTATAAGCTTTCACAAGGGTTCCACAGTGAGTTTCAAAACATAGAACATGCAACAGGATTACATGGGTAGAAGGTGAACAATTTAGACAGATACAGACAGGAACACAAATTAACATAAATGCATAATTACAACCCGCAAATTACATAAATAAGTACAAGAAAGTGTTCAGTTTGGGACATTGGGCCTGATTCGGTTACGTGCAATGTTCTGCAGAATATCGCTGCAATTTTCTGCACACACATTTTCCCATTACTGAACCCATAACACCGCTAATTTTCCTGCCCACTTCTATGGTGTGTGAGGAAAAACTAAAACCCGGGTCATTATGTGTCACCCCTAGAATGGCACATCATGGCCATCCCTAATCCTCCTATTTCTCTTCCACATTTATTTTGGCACATTGAAGCTCACAGTTCCCTTTCAGACTATGAAATCAACACAAACAAATCAGAAATACTGGACCTGAACATTCCTCTGTATGCTCTCCGATCATTGCAGGCTAGCTATGAATTTATATGGCAGCCACATAAGATCAAGAATTTAGGCATCTGCCTAAGACTTATTCGCAACTCGGTGCTACCAATTTACCAAGATTGCTGGCCTCTTACTATATTGGTTTGGCCGTAATGTAACTGTTATGGTGCCTGACTTCATTTGGGCAGGCAACTCCACACAGTTAGAGCCATGGTGGGAATTGTGAGGCAGTAATGCTAACCACTACACTAGTGGTTCCTAAACATTTTTGAGTCACAGTGCCCTAGAGTATCAGAATTTGTTTCACAGCACCCCTAGGCCAAACGTTTCTTATAGAGAAATTTAGGGGGGGGGGAATTAAATTAAAGTGTGTTTATATGTTATCCTTAGGTTCCGTTAAGTGGTGAGGGATAGGATTTTCTTCTGTTTGTCCACATATGATTTATGATTGGCAGCCACCAGCTCTGGTTTTGCCTATTACATTGACCATATATAATATGAATTGGTCCTGGGCCAACAATCCAAGGCACCCCTGCAAGTGTCCCGAGGCACCCCAGGGAGACACGGCACACAGTTTGAGAACCACTGCATTACACCATCCGTACTGCCCCAATCACTTCACATGAGAAGGTGACCTCGCCTCCTGCCGTGTCTGCAACATTTAATACGAACTAGTCAACCTATTGTATGGTACTCATCACCTGCATGTAGCCCAGAAACATATTGTGAAAGTGTAGTCACCTTGGATGTCGTATTTTGAGGCCAAACCTCCCTTAGTTACTGTCTAACTTTTCTTTCTTTTTCTATACATCTATATCTTGGTTAGCTGAGGATTACACCGGCTGGCACTTCCTCCCTTTTCCTATTTTTTGGGGTATTTTTCCCTTACTGTTTTGGGTATCTGTTGATTTTACTGTGTTTGGGACTGTGTGTCATTATCTGTACTTTCTTTACATGATATCTGTATGGATTCTGTTTTATCATAGTACATCTCTACTATTTTGCTTTCACAACTTTCAATAAAAAAAACAAGTTTCTACTAAACAGGTAGCTGTAGTCGCAGACCGTAGAATCAGACATACAGTATGGTCCTGAGTTACTGCGTCGTATATAGATATCACATCCGGGTTACTGCTGCTGCTCCACTGGGTTAGGGGCACAGGAACAAGCTGTCCATAGGTGGCTTTTTAGATTTTGCTATAGTTTAAAGGATCTTGTACGTGTATTTATATGTGGCCCTATTTTACGAAAGAAGTCTGTACAAAAGGAAATGAATGTTGTAATACTGTATCCTCTCTTAGTATGTAGCACACATGTAGCCATAAAACCTTTATGAATGTTTCTGTGAGGAAGCCAGTAAAGGACACGGATCACTATCTCATTCTTTATTGTTCTGCTGTGTGGACTTTAACCTGCTGCTGTATTAGTATAACTTTGGAGGAAGGGCTGGCAAAGCAGAAGATGACGTTCTTGTGTTTGTTTTGGCTGTAAAAGTCTGTTTTCCCATAATGCCTTTCTGAATGGCTATGACAGGCTGATAGATTTACTTCATTTTCAATTTTGCATTGTCTAAGTTCTCCCGCAACATTCCATTAATCTTGTATTGTGTAACCGTAATGATATAATATTGCTTGTACTTTATACAGTCAGACTGGGCAGCACTCTGCAGTATCTCAGTATTCTCAGTAAATGATTATTCTGATGTAAGGAGTTAGTTACCTGACGTTGCTGCCTATGGTCAGATAAAAATAAGCGTGCTTCATTGTTCTTGCTGTGCTATGTGTGGATCCCTAGATGTGGCTTGTCCAGATTTTGTTGTTGGTCAAACGAAGGTCATTCATTTTGTGCGATGAAAGAAGTCGTAGTCGTGTAAAGATGGATTCTTTTACTGGAAGCTCTGCTGGTTGCTGTATGACTCCTACTACATCCTCCCTGTGACCTAAGCCCATGCATCTGATCACCGGGCTGTAATTTGAATGGCTGCCCTTGCTGGGGTAACAAACACATTCCTGCTATGCTAAACTTTATTTATTTATTTATTTATTTATTTCCAGTTTCTTATATAGCGCAGCAAATTCCGTTGCGCTTTACAATTGGAAATAACAATGATATAACAAAACTGGGTAATAACAAACAGTCATAGAGGTAGGAAGGCCCTTCTCGCAAGCTTACAATCTATAGGGAAATAGGCATGGATACACAAGGATAGGTGCTATCTATTGCATAGTTGTCCACCAGATTGCAAAGGTTCTTGGTGGGCTGTATGATATGGTCACACAGCAGTGATGAACCGGGGTCGGGAGGAAGGGAAAGTGAAGAATGAGAAGACATGTGAGGACTGTGCAGAGTGGATGCAATTTGATAGGAAAGTTTATGAAAGTTATGTGGGCGGTTCTGGAATTTGATAAGCTTGTCTGAAGAGGTGCGTTTTCAGGGAACGCTTGAAGGTTTGGAGACTAGAGGAGAGTCTTATTGTGCATGGTAGGGCATTCCACAGAGTGGGTGCAGCCCGAAGAAAGTCCTGCAATCGTGAGTGGGAGCGAGTAATGAGTGTGGATGAGAGACGCAGATCTTGTGAAGAGCGAAGAGATCAGGTTGGGAGATATTTTGAGATAAGTGAAGCGATGTACATTGGTGTAGTATGGTTAATGGCCTAGTGAATGAGTTTAAGTATTTCTCTGACGTCCTAGTGGATGCTGGGACTCCGTCAGGACCATGGGGATTAGCGGCTCCGCAGGAGACAGGGCACAAAAATAAAAGCTTTAGGACTAGGTGGTGTGCACTGGCTCCTCCCCCTATGACCCTCCTCCAAGCCTCAGTTAGGTTTTTGTGCCCGTCCGAGCAGGGTGCAATCTAGGTGGCTCTCCTAAAGAGCTGCTTAGAAAAAGTTATTAGGTTTTTTATTTTCAGTGAGTCCTGCTGGCAACAGGCTCACTGCAACGAGGGACTTAGGGGAGAAGAAGTGAACTCACCTGCGTGCAGGATGGATTGGCTTCTTAGGCTACTGGACACCATTAGCTCCAGAGGGATCGAACACAGGCCCAGCCATGGAGTCCGGTCCCGGAGCCGCGCCGCCGACCCCCTTGCAGATGCCGAAAAGTGAAGAGGTCCAGAAACCGGCGGCAGAAGACTTTTCAGTCTTCATGAGGTAGCGCACAGCACTGCAGCTGTGCGCCATTGTTGTCAGCACACTTCACACCAGCGGTCACTGAGGGTGCAGGGCGCTGGGGGGGGGCGCCCTGGGCAGCAATGATACCTTGTTCTGGCTAAAAATACATCACATATAGCCCCTGGGGCTATATGGATGTATTTAACCCCTGCCAGGTCTCACAAACACTGGGAGAAGAGCCCGCCGAAATAGGGGGCGGGGCCTATCTCCTCAGCACACAGCTCCATTTTCCTGCACAGCCCCGCTGCGAGGAAGGCTCCCAGGACTCTCCCCTGCACTGCACTACAGAAACAGGGTAAAAAAACAGAGAGGGGGGGCACTTTTTTGGCGATATTGATATATTAAGCTGCTATAAAGGAAACAACACTTCTGTAGGGTTGTTCCTATATATTTATAGCGCTTGGGTGTGTGCTGGCAAACTCTCCCTCTGTCTCCCCAAAGGGCTAGTGGGGTCCTGTCTTCGATAAGAGCATTCCCTGTGTGTCTGCTGTGTGTCGGTACGTGTGTGTCGACATGTATGAGGACGATGTTGGTGTGGAGGCGGAGCAATTGCCGGTAATGGTGATGTCACCCCCTAGGGAGTCGACACCGGAATGGATGGCTTTGTTTATGGAATTACGTGATAATGTCAGCACGTTACAAAAATCAGTTGACGACATGAGACGGCCGGCAAACCAGTTAGTACCTGTCCAGGCGTCTCAGACACCGTCAGGGGCTGTAAAACGCCCTTTACCTCAGTCGGTCGACACAGACCCAGACACGGACACCGAATCTAGTGTCGACGGTGAAGAAACAAACGTATTTTCCAGTAGGGCCACACGTTATATGATCACGGCAATGAAGGAGGCTTTGCATATCTCTGATACTGCAAGTACCACAAAAAGGGGTATTATGTGGGGTCTGAAAAAACTACCTGTAGTTTTTCCTGAATCAGAGGAATTGAATGAAGTGTGTGATGAAGCGTGGGTTAACCCCGATAGAAAACTGCTAATTTCAAAGAAGTTATTGGCATTATATCCTTTCCCGCCAGAGGTTAGGGCGCGCTGGGAAACACCCCCTAGGGTGGATAAGGCACTCACACGCTTATCAAAACAAGTGGCGTTACCGTCTCCTGAAACGGCCGCCCTCAAGGATCCAGCTGATAGGAGGCTGGAAACTACCCTGAAAAGTATATACACTCATACTGGTGTTATACTGCGACCAGCCATCGCCTCAGCATGGATGTGCAGTGCTGGGGTGGTTTGGTCGGATTCCCTGACTGAAAATATTGATACCCTGGATAGGGACAGTATTTTATTGACTATAGAGCAATTAAAGGATGCTTTTCTTTATATGCGAGATGCTCAGAGGGATATTTGCACTCTGGCATCGAGAGTAAGTGCGATGTCCATATCTGCCAGAAGAAGTTTATGGACGCGACAGTGGTCAGGTGATGCGGATTCCAAACGGCATATGGAAGTATTGCCGTATAAAGGGGAGGAATTATTTGGGGTCGGTCTATCGGATTTGGTGGCCACGGCAACAGCCGGGAAATCCACCTTTTTACCTCAGGTCCCCTCCCAACAGAAAAAGACACCGTCTTTTCAGCCGCAGTCCTTTCGTTCCTATAAGAACAAGCGGGCAAAAGGACAGTCATATCTGCCCCGAGGCAAAGGAAAGGGTAAGAGAGTGCACCAAGCAGCTCCCTCCCAGGAGCAGAAGCCCTCCCCGGCTTCTGCAAAGCCCTCAGCATGACGTTGGGGCTTTACAAGCGGACTCAGGGGCGGTGGGGGGTCGACTCAAGAATTTCAGCGCACAGTGGGCTCACTCACAGGTGGACCCCTGGATCCTGCAGGTAGTATCTCAGGGTTACAGGTTGGAATTCGAGAAGTCTCCCCCTCGCCGGTTCCTAAAGTCTGCTCTGCCAACGTCTCCCTCAGACAGGGCAACGGTATTGGAAGCCATTCACAAGCTGTATTCTCAGCAGGTGATAGTCAAGGTACCCCTCCTACAACAGGGAAAGGTGTATTATTCCACACTATTTGTGGTACCGAAGCCGGACGGCTCGGTAAGACCTATTCTAAATCTGAAATCTTTGAACCTGTACATACAAAAATTCAAGTTCAAGATGGAGTCACTCAGAGCAGTGATAGCGAATCTGGAAGAAGGGGACTTTATGGTGTCCCTGGACATCAAGGATGCTTACCTGCATGTCCCAATTTGCCCTTCACATCAAGGGTACCTCAGGTTCGTGGTGCAAAACTGTCATTATCAGTTTCAGACGCTGCCGTTTGGATTGTCCACGGCACCTCGGGTCTTTACCAAGGTAATGGCCGAAATGATGTTTCTTCTGCGAAGAAAAGGCGTATTAATTATCCCTTACTTGGACGATCTCCTGATAAGGGCAAGGTCCAGAGAACAGCTGGAGGACGTAGTAGCACTAACCCAAGTAGTGCTGCAACAGCACGGGTGGATTCTGAATTTTCCAAAATCTCAATTGACCCCGACGACACGTCTGCTGTTCCTGGGAATGATTCTGGACACGGTTCAGAAAAAGGTGTTTCTTCCGGAGGAGAAAGCCAGGGAGTTATCCGAACTTGTCAGGAACCTCCTAAAACCAGGAAAAGTGTCTGTGCATCAATGCACAAGAGTCCTGGGAAAAATGGTGGCTTCTTACGAAGCGATTCCATTCGGCAGATTCCACGCACGAACTTTTCAGTGGGATCTGCTGGACAAATGGTCCGGATCGCATCTGCAGATGCATCAGCGGATAACTTTGTCTCCACGGACAAGGGTGTCTCTTCTGTGGTGGTTGCAGAGTGCTCATCTGTTAGAGGGCCGCAGATTCGGCATACAGGACTGGGTCCTGGTGACCACGGATGCCAGTCTGAGAGGCTGGGGAGCGGTCACACAGGGAAGAAACTTCCAGGGAGTGTGGTCAAGCCTGGAGATGTCTCTTCACATAAATATACTGGAGCTAAGAGCGATTTACAATGCTCTAAGCCTGGCAAAACCCCTGCTTCAGGGTCAGCCGGTGTTGATCCAGTCGGACAACATCACGGCAGTCGCCCACGTAAACAGACAGGGCGGCACAAGAAGCAGGAGGGCAATGGCAGAAGCTGCAAGGATTCTTCGCTGGGCGGAAGATCATGTGATAGCACTGTCAGCAGTGTTCATTCCGGGAGTGGACAACTGGGAAGCGGACTTCCTCAGCAGACACGATCTACACCCGGGAGAGTGGGGACTTCATCCAGAAGTCTTCCACATGATTGTGAACCGTTGGGAAAAACCAAAGGTGGATATGATGGCGTCCCGCCTCAACAAAAAACTGGACAGGTATTGCGCCAGGTCAAGAGACCCTCAGGCAATAGCTGTGGACGCTCTGGTAACACCGTGGGTGTTCCAGTCAGTGTATGTGTTTCCTCCTCTGCCTCTCATACCAAAAGTACTGAGAATTATACGGCAAAGGGGAGTAAGAACGATACTCGTGGCTCCGGATTGGCCAAGAAGAACTTGGTACCCGGAACTTCAGGAGATGCTCACGGAAGATCCGTGGCCTCTACCTCTAAGACGGGACCTGCTTCAGCAGGGACCGTGTCTATTCCAAGACTTACCGCGGCTGCGTTTGACGGCATGGCGGTTGAACGCCGAATTCTAAGGGAAAAAGGCATTCCGGAAGAGGTCATCCCTACCCTGGTAAAAGCCAGGAAGGAGGTGACTGCACAACATTATCACCGCATTTGGAGAAAATATGTTGCGTGGTGTGAGGCCAGGAAGGCCCCGACGGAGGAATTTCAACTGGGTCGATTCCTACATTTCCTGCAAACAGGATTGTCTATGGGCCTCAAATTAGGGTCCATTAAGGTTCAAATTTCGGCCCTGTCGATTTTCTTCCAGAAAGAATTGGCTTCAGTTCCTGAAGTCCAGACTTTTGTAAAAGGAGTACTACATATACAGCCCCCGGTTGTGCCCCCAGTGGCTCCGTGGGATCTTAATGTAGTTTTGGATTTTCTCAAATCCCATTGGTTTGAGCCACTCAAATCGGTGGATTTGAAATATCTTACATGGAAAGTAACCATGCTACTGGCCCTGGCTTCAGCCAGGAGAGTGTCAGAATTGGCGGCTTTATCGTATAAAAGCCCATATCTGATTTTCCATTCGGACAGGGCAGAACTGCGGACGCGTCCTCAGTTTCTGCCTAAGGTGGTTTCAGCGTTTCACCTGAACCAGCCTATTGTGGTGCCTGCGGCTACTAGCGATTTGGAGGATTCCAAGTTGCTGGACGTTGTCAGGGCATTGAAAATATATATTTCAAGGACGGCTGGAGTCAGAAAATCTGACTCGAGGTTTATACTGTATGCACCCAACAAGCTGGGTGCTTCTGCTTCTAAGCAGACGATTGCTCGTTGGATTTGTAGCACAATTCAACTTGCACATTCTGTGGCAGGCCTGCCACAGCCTAAATCTATCAAGGCCCATTCCACAAGGAAGGTGGGCTCATCTTGGGCGGCTGCCCGAGGGGTCTCGGCATTACAACTCTGCCGAGCAGCTACGTGGTCGGGGGAGAACACGTTTGTAAAATTCTACAAATTTGATACCCTGGCTAAAGAGGACCTGGAGTTCTCTCATTCGGTGCTGCAGAGTCATCCGCACTCTCCCGCCCGTTTGGGAGCTTTGGTATAATCCCCATGGTCCTGACGGAGTCCCAGCATCCACTAGGACGTCAGAGAAAATAAGATTTTACTTACCGATAAATCTATTTCTCGTAGTCCGTAGTGGATGCTGGGCGCCCATCCCAACTGCGGATTGTCTGCAATACTTGTACATAGTTATTGTTACAAAAAAATCGGGTTGTTATTGTTGTGAGCCGTCTGTTCAGAGGCTCCTACGTTTGTCATACTGTTAACTGGGTTCAGATCACAGGTTGTACGGTGTGATTGGTGTGGCTGGTATGAGTCTTACCCGGGATTCAAAATCCTTCCTTATTGTGTACGCTCGTCCGGGCACAGTATCCTAACTGAGGCTTGGAGGAGGGTCATAGGGGGAGGAGCCAGTGCACACCACCTAGTCCTAAAGCTTTTATTTTTGTGCCCTGTATCCTGCGGAGCCGCTAATCCCCATGGTCCTGACGGAGTCCCAGCATCCACTACGGACTACGAGAAATAGATTTATCGGTAAGTAAAATCTTATTTTCTCTAACGTCCTTGAGGATGCTGGGACTCCGTAAGGACCATGGGGAATAGACGGGCTCCGCAGGAGATAGGGCACTTTAAGAAAGCTTTGGACTCTGGGTGTGCACTGGCTCCTCCCTCTATGCCCCTCCTCCAGACCTCAGTTTTACACTGTGCCCAGAGCAGGATGGGTGCACTGCAGAGAGCTCTCCTGAGTTCTCTGCCTAAAGCATTTTTGTTTGGATTTTTTCTCTACTTTTTCACAGGGAGCACTGCTGGCAACAGGCTCCCTGCATCGAGGGACTGAGGAGAGAAGAGCAGACCTTCTTGTCTAAGATAGGCTCTGCTTCCTCGGCTACTGGACACCATTAGCTCCAGAGGGGGTGAACGCAGGTTCTAACTGGGCGTCCACCCCCGGAGCCGCGCCGCCGTTCTCCTCACAGAGCTAGAAGAACAGAAGACAGAAGTCGTCAGGCGGCAGAAGCCTTCAGCTTCACGGAGGTAACGCACAGCACTGCAGCTGTGCGTCATTGCTCCCATACACCTCACACACTCCGGTCACTGTAAGGGTGCAGGGCGCAGGGGGGGGCGCCCTGGGCAGCAATATAAACGCCTCTTATGGCAAAAGACAATATACATGTACAGGTGGGCACTGTACATGTATATTTCTCTAACGTCCTAAGTGGATGCTGGGGACTCCGTAAGGACCATGGGGGATAGCGGCTCCGCAGGAGACTGGGCACATCTAAAGAAAGCTTTAGGACTATCTGGTGTGCACTGGCTCCTCCCCCTATGACCCTCCTCCAAGCCTCAGTTAGATCTCTGTGCCCGAACGAGAAGGGTGCACACTAGGGGCTCTCCTGAGCTTCTTAGTGAAAGTTTTAGATTAGGTTTTTTATTTTCAGTGAGACCTGCTGGCAACAGGCTCACTGCATCGAGGGACTAAGGGGAGAAGAAGCGAACTCACCTGCGTGCAGAGTGGATTGGGCTTCTTAGGCTACTGGACATTAGCTCCAGAGGGACGATCACAGGCCCAGCTTGGATGGGTCCCAGAGCCGCGCCGCCGGCCCCCTTACAGAGCCAGAAGGCAGAAGAGGTCCGGAAAATCGGCGGCAGAAGACGTCCTGTCTTCAACAAGGTAGCGCACAGCACTGCAGCTGTGCGCCATTGCTCTCAGCACACTTCACACTTTGGTCACTGAGGGTGCAGGGCGCTGGGGGGGGGGCGCCCTGAGACGCAATAAAAACACCTTGGATGGCAAAAAATGCATCACATATAGCTCCTGGGCTATATGGATGCATTTAACCCCTGCCAGAATACATAGAAAAACGGGTGATAAGGCTGCCGATAAGGGGGCGGAGCCTATCTCCTCAGCACACTGGCGCCATTTTCCCTCACAGCTCCGTTGGAGGGAAGCTCCCTGACTCTCCCCTGCAGTCACTACACTACAGAAAGGGTTAAAAAAGAGAGGGGGGCACTAATTAGGCGCAGTATTAACTATACAGCAGCTATAAGGGGAAAAACACTTATATAAGGTTATCCCTGTATATATATATATAGCGCTCTGGTGTGTGCTGGCAAACTCTCCCTCTGTCTCCCCAAAGGGCTAGTGGGGTCCTGTCCTCTATCAGAGCATTCCCTGTGTGTGTGCTGTATGTCGGTACTTTTGTGTCGACATGTATGAGGAGAAAAATGATGTGGAGACGGAGCAGATTGCCTGTAATAGTGATGTCACCCCCTAGGGGGTCGACACCTGAGTGGATGAACTGTTGGAATTAATTACGTGACAGTGTCAGCTCTGTATAAAAGACAGTGGTTGACATGAGACAGCCGGCTACTCAGCTTGTGCCTGTCCAGACGTCTCATAGGCCGTCAGGGGCTCTAAAGCGCCCGTTACCTCAGATGGCAGATATAGACGCCGACACGGATACTGACTCCAGTGTCGACGGTGAAGAGACGAATGTGACTTCCAGTAGGGCCACACGTTACATGATTGAGGCAATGAAAAATGTTTTTACACATTTCTGATAATACGAGTACCACCAAAAAAAAAAAAAAAGGGGGTATTATGTTCGGTGAGGAAAAACTACCTGTAGTTTTCCTGAATCTGAGAAATTAAATGAGGTGTGTGATGATGCGTGGGTTTCCCCCGATAACAACTGATAATTTCTAAAATGTTATTGGCATTATATCCTTTCCCACCAGAGGTTAGGGTGCGTTGGGAAACACCCCCTAGGGTGGATAAAGCGCTCACACGCTTGTAAGGGCTCTACCTTCGCCTGACATGGCCGCCCTTAAGGATCCTGCTGATAGAAAGCAGGAGGGTATCCTAAAAGGTATTTACACACATACTGGTGTTATACTGCGACCAGCAATCGCCTCAGCCTGGATGTGCAGTGCTGGGTTGGCGTGGTCGGATTCCCTGACTGAAAATATTGATACCCTAGATAGGGACAGTATATTTTTGCCTATAGAGCATTTAAAAGATGCATTTCTATATATGCGTGATGCACAGCGGAATAATTGCCGACTGGCATCAAGTCTAAGCGCGTTGTCCATTTCTACCAGTAGAGGGTTATGGACACGTCAGTGGTCAGGTGATGCGTATTCCAAATGGCATTTGGAAGTATTGCTTTATTAAGGGAGGAGTTATTTGGGGTCGGTCTTTCAGACCTGGTGGCCACGGCAACAGCTGGGAATTCCACGTTTGTACCCCAGGTCGCCTCTCAACATGAGAAGACGCCGTATTATCAGGCGCAGTCTTTTCGTGGACAAGCGGGCAAAAGGTTCCTCATTTCTGCCCCGTGACAGAGAGAGAGGAAAAAGGATGCAGAAATCAGCCAGTTCCCAGGAACAGAAACCCTCTCCCGCCTCTGCCAAGCCCTCAGTATACGCTGGGGCTTTACAAGCAGAATCAGGCACGGTGGGGGGCCCGTCTCAATGAATTTCAGCGCGCAGTGGGCTCACTCGCAAGTAGACCCCTGGATCCTTCAGGTGATATCTCAGGGGTACAAATTAGAATTCGAGACGTCTCCCCCTCGCCGTTTCCTAAAGTCGGCTTTACCGATGTCTCCTTCTGACAGGGAGACAGTTTTGGAAGCCATTCACAAGCTGTATTCCCAGCAGGTGATAATCAAGATACCCCTCCTGCAACAGGGAACGGGGTATTATTCCACACTGTTGTGGTACCGAAGCCAGACGGCTCGGTGAGACCGATTCTAAATCTAAAATCTTTGAACACTTACATACAGAGGTTCAAATTCAAGATTGAGTCACTCAGAGCAGTGATTGCGAACCTGGAAGAAGGGGACTACATGATGTCTCGGGACATCAAGGATGCTTACCTTCATGTAAAAAATTTACCCTTCTCACCAAGGGTACCTCAGGTTTATGGTACAGAACTGTCACTATCAGTTCAGACGCTGCCGTAGGGATGGTCCACGGCACCCCGGGTCTTTACCAAGGTAATGGCCGAAATGATGATATTCCTTCGAAGGAAGGGAATTTTAGTTATCCCTTACTTGGACAATTCCCTGATAAGGGTAAGATCCAGGGAACAGTTGGAGGTCGGTGTAGCACTATCTCAGGTAGTGTTGCGGCAGCACGATTGGATTCTCAATATTCCAAAATCGCACCTGGTACCGACGACGTGTCTTCTGTTCCTAGGGATGATCCTGGACACAGTCCAGAAAAAGGTGTTTCTCCCGGAGGAGAAAGCCAGGGAGTTATCCGAGCTAGTCAGGAACCTCCTAAAACCGAGCCAAGTCTCAGTGCATCAATGCACAAGTGTTCTGGGTAAAATGGTGGCTTCCTACGAAGCAATCCCATTCGACAGATTCCACGCACCAGTGGGACCTGCTGGACAAATGGTCCGGGTCGCATCTTCAGATGCATCAGCGGATAACCCTGTCACCAAGGACAAGGGTGTCCCTCCTGTGGTGGTTGCGGAGTGCTCATCTTCTAGAGGGCCGCAGATTAGGCATTCAGGACTGGGTCCTGGTGACCACGGATGCCAGCCTGCGAGGCTGGGGAGCAGTCACACAGGGAAGGAATATCCAGGGCTTATGGTCAAGCCTGGAGACATCACTTCACATAAATATCCTGAAGCTAAGGGACATTTACAATGCTCTAAGCTTAGCAAGACCTCTGCTTCAAGGTCAGCCGGTGTTGATCCAGTCGGACAACATCACGGCAGTCACCCACGTAAACAGACAGGGTGGCACAAGAAGCAGGAGGGCAATGGCAGAAGCTGCAAGGATTCTTCGCTGGGCGGAAAATCATGTGATAGCACTGTCAGCAGTATTCATTCCGGGAGTGGACAACTGGGAAGCAGACTTCCTCAGCACGACCTCCACCCGGGAGAGTGGGGACTTCACCCAGAAGTCTTCCACATGATTAAAAACTCGACAGGTATTGCGCCAGGTCCAGGGACCCTCAGGCAATAAGCTGTAGACGCTCTGGTAACACCGTGGGTGTACCAGTCAGGGTATGTGTTCCCTCCTCTGCCTCTCATACCCAAGGTACTGAGATTGATAAGATGGAGAGGAGTAAGCTCTATATTCGTGGTTCCGGATTGGCCAAGAAGAACTTGGTAACCGGAACTTCAAGAGATGCTCACGGAAGATCCGTGGCCTCTACCTCTAAGAAGGGACCTGCTCCAGCAAGGACCCTGTCTGTTCCAAGACTTACCGCGGCTGTGTTTGACGGCATGGCGGTTGAACGCCGGATCCTGAAGGAAAAAAGGCATTCCAGATGAAGTCATCCCTATACTGATCAAAGCCAGGAAGGATGTAACCGCAAAAACATTATCACCGCAATTGGCGAAAATATGTTGCGTGGTGCGAGGCCAGTAAGGCCCGACGGAGGAAATTCAACTGGGTCGATTCCTACATTTCCTGCAAACAGGAGTGTCTATGGGCCTGGAATTGGGGTCCATTAAGGTTCAAATTTCGGCCCTGTCAATTTTCTTCCAAAAAAGAACTAGCTTCAGTCCCTGAAGTTCAGACGTTTGTAAAAGGGGTACTGCATATACAGCCTCCTTTTGTGCCTCCAGTGGCACTTTGGGATCTCAATGTAGTTTTGGGTTCCAAAAGTCACATTGGTTTGAACCACTTAAATCTGTGGAGTTAAAATATCTCACATGAAAAGTGGTCATGCTGTTGGCCCTGGCCTGGGCCAGGCGCGTGTCAGAATGGGCGGCTTTATCCTGAAAAAGCCCTTATCTGATTTTCCATTCGGACAGGGCGGAATTGAGGACTCGTCCTCAGTTTCTCCCCAAGGTGGTTTCAGCGTTTCACCTGAACCAACCTATTGGTGGTGCCTGCGGCTACTAGGGACTTGGAGGCCTCCAAGTTGCTAGACGTTGTCAGTGCCCTGAAAATATATGTTTCCAGGACGGCTGGAGTCAGGAAATCTGACTCGCTGTTTATCCTGTATGCACCCAACAAGCTGGGTGCTCCTGCTTCTAAGCAGACTATTGCTCGTTGGATTTGTAGTACAATTCAGCTTGCACATTCTGTGGCAGGCCTGCCACAGCCAAAAATCTGTAAATGCCCACTCCACAAGGAAGGTGGGCTCATCTTGGGCGGCTGCCCGAGGGGTCTCGGCTTTACAACTTTGCCGAGCAGCTACTTGGTCAGGAGCAAATACGTTTGTAAAATTCTACAAAATTGATATCCTGGCTGAGGAGGACCTGGAGTTCTCTCATTTGGTGCTGCAGAGTCATCCGCACTCTCCCGCCCGTTTGGGAGCTTTGGTATAATCCCCATGGTCCTTACGGAGTCCCCAGCATCCACTAGGACGTTAGAGAAAATAAGAATTTACTTACCGATAATTCTATTTCTCATAGTCCGTAGTGGATGCTGGGCGCCCATCCCAAGTGCGGATTGTCTGCAATAATTGTACATAGTTATTGTTACAAAAATCGGGTTATTATTGTTGTGAGCCATTTTTCAGAGGCTCCTCTGTTATCATGCTGTTAACTGGGTTCAGATCACAGGTTATACGGTGTGATTGGTGTGGCTGGTATGAGTCTTACCCGGGATTCAAAATCCTTCCTTATTGTGAACGCGCGTCCGGGCACAGTATCCTAACTGAGGCTTGGAGGAGGGTCATAGGGGGAGGAGCCAGTGCACACCAGATAGTCCTAAAGCTTTCTTTAGATGTGCCCAGTCTCCTGCGGAGCCGCTATCCCCCATGGTCCTTACGGAGTCCCCAGCATCCACTACGGACTATGAGAAATAGAATTATCGGTAAGTAAATTCTTATTAAAAGAGCCCCCGCCATATTTTTGTAAGTTTGAGCGGGACAGAAGCCCGCCGCCGATGGGGCGGGGCTTCTCCCTCAGCACTCACCAGCGCGATTTTCTCTCCACAGCACCGCTGAGAGGACGCTTCCCGGACTCTCCCCTGCTTACACACGGTGAAGGGGTGTTTAAAAGAGAGGGGGGGGCACATAATTGGCGGATAACATATTATACAGCGCTGCTGGGAAAAAACATTTTGTGTTGGTCTCCAGGATCATTGCGCTGGGGTGTGTGCTGGCATACTCTCTCTCTGTCTCTCCAAAGGGCCTTGACAGGGATACTGTCTTCAGGAAAGGGGTTCCCTGTGTGTGTGAAGTGTGTCGGTACGTGTGTGTCGACATGTTTGACGAGGAAGGCTCGCTTAATGTGGAGGGGGAGTGTTTGAATGTCATGTCGCCGTAGGCAACGCCGACACCGAAATGGGTGGATATGCTGAATGTCTTGAATGCAAATGTTAATCTATTGCATAAAAGGTTAGATAAGGCAGAAGCTAGGGATCAGTCAGGTAGCCAGTCCATGCCTGTCCCTGTGGCACCAGGCCCTTCAGGGTCTCAGAAGCGCACCATATCCCAGATCGATGACACAGATACCGACACAGATACTGACTCTAGTGTCGACTATGAAGATGCAAAATTACAGCCGAAGGTGGCAAAAGGTATTCGGTACATGATTATTGCCATTAAAGAGGTTTTGCATATTACTGAAGAACCCCCGGTCCCTGACACGAGGGTACACATGTATAAAGGGAAAAAGCCTGAAGTCACCTTTCCATCCTCATTTGAACTAAGTGAATTGTGCGAAAAGGCATGGGAATCTCCGGATAGGAGACCACAAGTTCCCAAAAGGATTCTTATGGCGTATCCTTTTCCACAAACTGATGGGATACGCTGGGAATCTTTGCCTAAAGTAGACAAGGCGCTGACACGCTTGTCCAAAAAGGTGGCACTGCCTTCTCAGGATAAGGCTTCCCTCAAGGAACCTGCTGACCGCAGGCAGGAAATTACCTTGAAGCACATTTACACTCATTCAGGTAATATTGCTAGACCGGCTTTGGCGTCGGCCTGGGTTTGTAGTGCAGTTGTGGCATGGGCAGATTCCTTATCTACGGAGATTGACACCTTAGATAGGGATGCTATTCAAATGACCATAGAGCATATCAGAGATGCTGCCTTGTATATGAGAGATGCTCAGAGAGACATTTGTTTATTAAGCTCCAGAATAAATGCTATGTCTATTTCTGCTAGGCGACTCTTGTGGACCCGACATTGGACGGGAGATGCCGATTCAAAGCGGCATATGGAGTCCTTGCCTTACAAAGGGGAGGAGTTGTTTGGAGACGGCCTCTTGGACCTTGTCTCTACGGCTACGGCTGGTAAGTCGAATTTCTTACCTTATGTCCCCCCGCAGCATACAAAAAAGGCACCTCATTATCAAATGCAGTCCTTTCGTTCCAATAAAAACAAAAAGGTACGGGGATCGTCTTTTGTTGCCAGAGGGAAAGGTAGGGGAAAGAAGCTGCACACAGCTAGTTCCCAAGAGCAAAAGTCCTCCCCTGCCTCTGCAAAGTCTACCGCATGACGCTGGGGCTTCCCGGGGGGATATTACGATTTGTCACCAAAAAAGGGAAAGAAACTGGAATGAAGGGTGGGAGGGGGAGGGGAGAGGTAAAGTCAGTTGCACAGGATAAGGAATTATAGAAGAGACCCCTAATTCATATATCTCATTGATTATTCAGATTTTCAAGGGGGTGCTACCACAGATCATATTATAGATTCGTAACAAAGGGAAAGGAAAGGATCTGTCTTAGGTGCACAAAATGTAAAATATAACTTTTAATTATTGCTAGAGCACATTTCCAAAAGTTAAAAACTATAGAAATGATCCCTGAAAGTATAGTCTATAGACTATACTTTCAGGGATCATTTCTATAGTTTTTAACTTTTGGAAATGTGCTCTAGCAATAATTAAAAGTTATATTTTAAATTTTGTGCACCTAAGACAGATCCTTTCCTTTCCCTTTGTTACGCTTCCCGGGGGGAGGCAGATCTAGTGGGGGCTCGTCTTCGGTTTTTCAGCCACGTCTGGGTTTACTCGCAGGTGGATCCCTGGGCATTAGAGATTGTTTCTCAGGGATACAGGCTGGAATTCGAAGACTTGCCTCCTCGCCGGTTTTTCAAATCGGCTCTGCCGGCTTCCCCGTCAGAGAGGGAGCTAGTGTTGTCGGCAATCCAAAAATTGTATATTCAACAGGTGATTGTCACAGTTCCTCATCTCCAGCAAGGAGAGGGATATTACTCGACCCTGTTTGTGGTTCCGAAACCGGACGGTTCGGTCAGACCCATTTTAAACCTAAAATCTCTGAACCTGTACTTGAAGAGGTTCAAGTTCAAGATGGTATCACTCAGGGCGGTCATCGCCAGCCTGGAGGGGGGGGATTGGATGGTGTCCCTGGACATAAAGGATGCATACCTTCATGTTCCGATATTCCCCCCTCATCAGGCGTTCCTGAGATTTGCAGTGCAGGACTGTCACTACCAATTTCAGACGTTGCCGTTTGGGCTTTCCACGGCCCCGAGGATTTTCACCAAGGTAATGGCGGAAATGATGGTGCTCCTGCGCAGGCAGGGGGTCACAATTATCCCATACTCTGACGATCTCCTCATAAAGGCGAGATCTCGGGAGAAGTTGCTGGACAGTGTGTCTCTGTCCATGAAGACGTTGCAGATACATGGCTGGATTCTCAATATACCGAAGTCCCAGCTAGTCCCTACAACGCGTCTGACCTTTTTGGGCCTGATTCTAGACACAGACCAGAAAAAGGTTTTTCTTCCGATCGAAAAGGTTCAGGAGCTCATAGCCATGGTCAGGAACCTCTTAAAACCAAAAAAGGTTTCAGTGCATCATTGCACGCGGGTCCTGGGGAAGATGTTAGCTTCATACGAGGCCATCCCTTTCGGCAGGTTCCATGCGAGGACCTTTCAATGGGACCTCTTGGACAAGTGGTCCGGGTCCCATTTACGAATGCATCAAAGGATCACCCTGTCTCCCAGGACCAGGGTATCTCTCCTGTGGTTGCTGAACAGTGCTCACCTGCTAGAGGGTCGCAGGTTCGGCATTCAGGACTGGTGACCACGGACGCAAGCCTCCGAGGCTGGGGAGCAGTAACACTGGGAAGAAATTTCCAAGGTCTCTGGTCAAACCTATAGAGACTTGTCTCCACATCAACGTCCTGGAGTTGAGGGCCATATACAACGCCCTGTGTCAAGCGGAGGAATTGCTTCGGAGAAAACCGGTTCTGATTCAGTCGGACAACGTCACGGCAGTGGCTCATATAAACCGACAAGGCGGAACAAGGAGCAGAGTGGCCATGGCAGAAGCGACCAGGATTCTACGCCTGGCGGAAGGCCATGTAAGCGCACTATCAGCAGTGTTCATCCCGAGGGTGGACAACTGGGAGGCGGACTTCCTCAGCAGGCACGACCTGCATCCGGGAGAGTGGGGACTTCATCAAGAAGTCTTTGCACAGGTCACGGATCGATGGGGACTGCCTCAAATCGACATGATGGCATCCCGTCTCAACAAAAAGCTAAAGCGGTATTGCGCCAGGTCAAGGGACCCTCAGGCGGTAGCGGTAGACGCTCTGGTGACACCTTGGGTGTTCAGATCGGTCTATGTGTTTCCTCCTCTTCCTCTCATACCCAAAGTGTTGAGAATAATAAGAATGAGCAGGGTCAGAACAATCCTCATTGTTCCAGGTTGGCCACGGAGGACTTGGTATCCGGAGCTGCAAGAGTTGCTCACAGAAGATCCGTGGCCTCTTCCTCTAAGGCAGGACCTGCTGCAGCAGGGGCCCTGTCTGTTCCAAGACTTTCTGCGGCTGCGTTTGACGGCATGGCGGTTGAACGCCGAATCCTAGCGGAAAAAGTAATTCCGGAGGAAGTAATTCCTACCCTGATCAAGGCTAGGAAAGACGTGACGTTAAAACATTATCACCGTATATGGCGGAAATATGTTTCTTGGTGTGAGGCCAGAGCTGCTCCTACGGAGGAGTTCCATTTGGGCCGTCTGCTTCACTTCCTTCAAACAGGAGTAACTTTGGGCCTAAAATTAGGGTCCATAAAGGTCCAAATTTCGGCCTTATCCATTTTCTTTCAAAGAGAATTAGCCTCTCTTCCTGAAGTACAGACTTTTGTGAGGGGGGTGCTGCATATTCAGCCTCCCTTTGTGCCTCCGGTGACGCCTTGGGATCTTAACGTGGTGTTACGTTTCCTCAAGTCACCTTGGTTTGAACCACTCAAAACTGTGGAGTTGAAATACCTCACGTGGAAAGTGGTCATGTTATTGGCATTAGCTTCGGCTAGACGTGTTTCAGAATTGGCGGCTTTATCACATAAAAGCCCATACTTGGTTTTTCACGTGGATAGGGCAGAGTTGAGGACTCGTCCTCAATTTCTGCCAAAGGTGGTCTCATCTTTTCATATGAACCAACCTATTGTCGTGCCTGTGGCTACACGGGACTTGGAGGATTCCGAGTCCCTGGATGTGGTCAGGGTTTTGAAGATTTATGTGACCACAACGGCTAGAATCAGGAAGACTGAAGCTCTGTTTGTTCTGTATGTGGCCAACAAGGTTGGCGCTCCTGCTTCAAAGAAGACTATTGCTCGCTGGATCTGTAACACGATTCAGCAGGCGCATTCTATGGCAGGATTGCCATTACCGAAATCGGTTAAGGCCCATTCCACTGGGAAAGTGGGCTCTTCTTGGGCGGCTGCCCGAGGGGTCTCGGCATTACAGTTGTGCCGAGCAGCTACTTGGTCGGGGTCTAACACCTTTGCAAAGTTCTATAAGTTTGATACCCTGGCTGCAGAGTCATCCGCACTCTCCCGCCCGTTTGGGAGCTTTGGTATAATCCCCATGGTCCTTACGGAGTCCCAGCATCCTCAAGGACGTTAGAGAAAATAAGATTTTACTTACCGGTAAATCTATTTCTCGTAGTCCGTAGAGGATGCTGGGTGCCCGTCCCAAGTGCGGACTTCTTCTGCAAGACTTGTATATGGTTATTGCTTACATAAGGGTTATGTTATAGTTTATCGGTTGAACCGTGGCTATGTTGTTGTTCATACTGTTAACTGGGTAGTTTATCACAAGTTATACGGTGTGATTGGTGTGGCTGGTATGGATCTCGCCCTTAGATTTACAAAAATCCTTCCTCGTACTGTCCATCTCCTCTGGGCACAGTTTCCCTAACTGAGGTCTGGAGGAGGGGCATAGAGGGAGGAGCCAGTGCACACCCAGAGTCCAAAGCTTTCTTAAAGTGCCCTATCTCCTGCGGAGCCCGTCTATTCCCCATGGTCCTTACGGAGTCCCAGCATCCTCTACGGACTGCGAGAAATAAATTTACCGGTAAGTAAAATCTTATTTTTATATTGAATACGGTAGAATACAGGTAACCAGTGGAGGGACTGACCGAGTGGATCTGCAGGCGATGAATATCTAGCAAGGAAGATAAGCCTCGCAGCTACATTCAGTATGGATTGTAGTGGTAATAGTCTCATTTTGGGAAGACCAGTTTGGAGACTATTACAATAATCAATGCAGGAGATAATGAGAACATGGATTAGAGTTTTAGCAGTGTCTTGTGTAAGGTATGTCATATTTTGGATATGTTTTTAGATGCATGTAATATGATTTTGAGACAGATTGAATGTGGGGAACAAAGGACAGATCAGAGTCAAGGATGACACTTAGGCAGTGAGCTTGTGGAGTAGGGTAGATTGTTGAGTTTTCAACAGTGATAGAGATATCAGGTTGGTACCTACTATTGGCCGGTGGAAATATAATTAACTCTGTTTTTGAAATATTATGTTTGAGGTGGCCAGATGTCATCCAGGATGAAATGGCAGAAAGGCATTCAGTAAGACGGCCCATTACAGATAGAGACAAATCAGGGGAGGATAGGTAGATTTGAGTATCCTCTCCATACTGATGATACTGAAATTCAAAAGAGCTGATTAGTTTACCAAGAGATGAGGTATAGTTTGAGGAAAGCAGAGGACCTAAGACTGAGCCTTGTGGTACTCCCAACTGAAAGAGTTAGCGAAGAGGAGTTAGATTCAGAGAAGCAAACACAGAAGGAGTGATTCAATAGGTAGGATAGGAACCAAGAAAGGGCTGTGTCTTTAAGACTTAGGGATTGTAGTGTCTGTATGAGAAGAGAGTGGTCAACTGTTTCAAATGCAGCAGATAGATCTAGAAGAATAAGTAGTGAGTAGTGGCCTTTAGACTTCGTAGTGACCAAATCATTAACCACTTTAGTTAGTGCTGTCTCTGTGGAGTGTTGGGAACAGAAGCCTGACTGAAGTGTGTCCAATAAATTGTGTGAGTTATGAAAGTGTGTGAGTCGAGTATAGGCAAGTCTCTCAAGTAGCTTAGCAAGAAATAGGAGCTGAGAAAGAGGGCGGTAGTTTGAGAGAGAGTTAGGGTCAGAATTTAGTTTTTTTTAAATGGGAGTAATCACTGCATGCTTGAAGAGTGAAGGAAAAATACCAGTAGAGAGAGAGTGATTACAGATGTTAGTTAAGGTAGGGATGAGCACCGTAGACAGAGCTTTACTTATTTGTGAGGGTAAAGGATCAAGAGGAGAGGTAGTAGAGAAGCAGGATGAGAAGAGTGATGATACTTTGTCTTAATTTGTGGGATCAAATGAAGAGTGTGCCAGAGGGTTCAGGTAAAGAACTAAGCAGGTCACTGGCTGACGAAGAGCATACCAATTCATCTCGGATCTTATAGCTCTTCTCCTTGAAGTAGGGATCAAGGTCTTGTGCCTTGATAGTGGCTGGTGGGGTAGGTGAGGAAGGATTCAGAAGTGATTTAAATGTATTAAAGAGTTGTTTTGGTGTTAGAGGCTTGAGCAGAGATGAGAGTTTGGAAATATGTTTGTTTGGCAGTGTCCAGGGCATTTCAATAAGAGTGGTAGACCGTTTTATATGTGAGGAAGTCGCTTGAAATGAGAGATTTACGCCACTGATGATCAAGTTTACGTGTGATTTTTTTTTTGTAGATGTCTTGTTAATTTAGAGTGCCATGGTTGACATCTAGGCCTACATGGAGTGTGATGGGTAGCTGGAGCCACTTCATCAAGGGTTATTTCAAGAGTCTGGTTCAGGTGTGATACAGCTATTTCAGGAAAGGTGAATGCAGTTGTTGGCGTGAGGTGGAAAGTTCTTGAAAATTAATTGTGTTAATATTTCTGCGGGTTTGAGGAGGATTGGAGGTCTTCAGCAACACAGAGTTTGAATTAATGGAGGAGAGCATGCAGGTGATAAGGTTGTGATCTGAGAGGGGGAAAGGATTGTTAGTGAGTTCAGAAATGGCACATAGTCTGGTGAATACTAGATCAAGGCAGTGGCCCTCCCGATAAGTAGAGGAGTCGGTCCATTGGGAGAGGCCAAAAGAGGAAGTTAGAGAGAGTAGTTTGGAGGCATGAGCAGCAGATTTTGGACAATCAATAGCAATATTGAAATCACCCATGATGGTGGAGATATCAGAGGATAGGAAGTGAGGGAACCAGGCAGAAAACTCTTCCAGAAATTGTTTGGGATGCCCAGGTGGGCGATAGATAGCTGCAGCATGCAGAGAGAAAGGAGCGTAACCCTGATGGAATGTACTTCAAATGATGTAAATGTGAGTGATGGAACCTGTGGTAGAACAGTGTATGATAGATTGGTAAATTAATAATCCAACCCCACCTCCTTTATGGTTACCAGACCTGGAGGTGTGTGTGAAGTGGAGACCACCATGTGACAGTGCTGCAGGGGAGGCAGTGTCTGATTCTGTGAGCCATGTTTCTGTTATAGCCAGCAGATTGAAGTTGTTAGATATAAAGAGGTCATGGATGGATGTTCATTTGTTACAAACAAAGCGTGCATTCCATAAGGCACATTTTAGTGGTCTGGAGGGTGATGGAGGACATGTGATATTTATGAGGTTAGCTGTATTTCTATATTTCTGTGACTCAGGTGAATGTGAGCGATGCAAGTGGTTAGGTCCTGGATTTGGTGAAATGTCACCAGCTATCAGAAGCAGAAGAGAGAGATAAATGTGGGTGTCAGAGGTTTGTGAAAGTTTTTTATGGTGAGAGGTTGTAGATGTTATTGTCAAAGAATATAGGGAAGTAAAAAAGCACATGAGTGTTAATAAAACGACAGTGAATAATGGAGGGGGCAACATGTACAGAGGGTGAGTTGCTGGGAGATTGAAGGATGTAATGGCCTTTATGAATACTCCATGAAGTGCAATGCAGAAAATCAGTTTGTGGTACATGGTTCGTTTGAGATTAAAGCAAAGTTATCTTTAAGCCCACAATTCATTTGGTTGCTGAAAGTCAAAAAGCAAGTGACCCTAAATATTAGGATACATTTTGCAGATGATTGTGTCAATAAATCTGCAATGTATGGGGTACACAGATCACAGATTTCGGCCACAAATCAATTGGGATTGTCAAATCAGGTTTTTCAACATGTTTAATATCACAGATAAATTGGCACTGTAGAATGTTAGTGTATGGGTAACAATCAGCAGTTCTGTAGACCGTTTCTAGCAAGCTGATGAGTCTTTCAAGATTGGCAGATCTGTTTAGCTGAAAATGATCTGCAAATCACTGAAATATATCTAATGTATGGGCAAAGTAAGATGGATTGGGGAAATAATATATCTGGGAAATCACAGCATCTGTGAAACAATAAGTTGTGTTTGCTGATGTATGGGCCCCTTAAGCCAGGTGACTCTAGTAATAGTATTTGCAGTTATAAATGTACTCCTTACATATTGCTGCCCAACCACTACTGTTGCCAGATGGGGTGTAGTGGTCTGACCCACTACAGGACACCTGTGGTGGAAGAAGAAAGCTAGCTGTCATAGATTTCTCTATCTATGGGAAAAGCCACTAACTAGAGCACATTACCCATGTACCGGTTACTTAGTATCATGGTGTTACATGGCATGGGGAGAGTAGGTACTCTACAATTCCATGCAAATATGGTATGGGCAGATCAAATAGACTCTACTGTATATACCAGTGGTTCCCAAACTTTTTTGACTCACTGTGCCCTATCAGAAGTTTTGTCACGTCACCCCTAGGCCACAAGTTTCTCATTGAGAAATTTAGAAAAAATTGTAAATTAAGTAAATTGTGTTTATATGTCATCCTTAGGTTTAGTTATGTGGTGAGGGACAGGATGTGCTTCTCTTTGTACACATTTTATGATTGGCAGCCCCTAGCACTCGTTTTGCCTATTACATTGACCATAAATAATTTTGAATTGGTGCTGGACCACCATCGCATGGCACCCATGCAGGAACCTTGCAGCTCCTAGGGTGCCACGGCACACAGTTTGAGAACCGCTGGTATATACAAAACTTGCACATTACTTATATAGTTCTTGCAGCTTTCAATGAAAATTATTTAAGTAACTGTTAGAAAGCCTTGCACAAGTTTATGGAATTTGTATTGGGGGTTATTAGTATTATTGTGGTGATAATGTATTTAATAGCAGCTAATTTTACAATTAGTTATTACACAGCACCTTACAGAGGAGATTATATATAATAAGACTTTAAACCTACCGGTAAATCTTTTTCTCCTAGTCCGTAGAGGATGCTGGGGACTCCGTAAGGACCATGGGGTATAGATGGGCTCCGCAGGAGACATGGGCACTATAAAGAACTTTAGAATGGTTGTGCACTGGCTCCTCCCTCTATGCCCCTCCTCCAGACCTCAGTTAGAGAAACTGTGCCCAGAGGAGACGGACAGTACGAGGAAAGTGGAGAAAGCGGCCCAAGTGGAAATCTTCCGTAGGAGCATTCTTGGCTTCACACCAAGATACATATATCCTCCAAATACGGTGATAATGTTTCGCCATCACGTCCTTCCTAGCCTTTATCAGAGTAGGGATGACTTCCTCCGGAATACCTTTGCCAGCTAGGATTCGGTGTTCAACCGCAATGCCGTCAAACGTAACCGCGGTAAGTCTTGGAACACGCAGGGCCCCTGCAGCAACAGGTCCTCCCTGAGAGGAAGAGGCCACTGATCTTCTGTGAGCATCTCCTGAAGAGCTGAATACCAGGCCCTTCGAGGCCAATCTGGAACAATGAGTATTGTCTGTACTCTTTTTCGTCTTATGATTCTCAATATTTTTGAGATGAGAGGAAGAGGAGGGAACACATAGGCCGACTGAAACACCCATGGTGTCACCAGGGCGTCCACCACTACTGCCTGAGGGTCTCTTGACCTGGCACAATACCTCCGAAGCTTCATGTCTATTTGAGGAAGTCCCCAAAGACTTGTTATCTCTGCAAAAACTTCTTGATGAAGTCCCCACTCTCCTGGATGGAGATCGTGTCTGCTGAGGAAGTCTGCTTCCCAGTTGTCCACTCCCGGAATGAATACCGCTGACAGAGCGCTTACGTGATTTTCTGCTCAGCGCAGAATCCTGGTGGCTTCCGCCATTGCCACTCTGCTCCTAGTCCTGCCTTGGCGGTTTGTGACGTTGTCTGATTGAATCAGAACCGGTAGGTCGCGAAGAAGATTCTCCGCTTGTCGTAGGCCGTTGTATATGGCCCTCAATTCCAGGACGTTGGATGTGTAGACAAGCCTCCTGGCTTGACCATAGTCCCTGAAAATTTCTTCCCTGTGTGACTGCTCCCCATCCTCGGAGGCTCGCGTCCGTGGTCACCAGAACCCAGTCTTGAATGCCGAATCTGCGACCCTCTAGAAGGTGAGCACTCTGCAGCCACCACAGGAGAGACACCCTGGCCCTGGGGGACAGGGTTATTTTCTGATGTATTTGAAGATGGGACCCGGACCACTTGCCCAGAAGGTCCCACTGAAAAGTCCTCGCATGAAACCTGCCGAAGGGGATGGCCTCGTAGGTCGCCACCATTTCCCCAGTACTCGAGTGCATTGATGTACTTGACACTCTTTTCGGTTTTAGCAAGTCTCTGACCATGTTCTGGAGTTCCTGGGCTTTTTCCAATGGGAGAAAAACCCTCTTTTGTTCTGTGTCCAGAATCATGCCTAAGAACGACAGCCGAGTCGTAGGAACCAACTATGACTTTGGTAGATTTAGAATCCAGCCATGCTGTTGCAGCACTCTCAGGAAGAGCGACACGCTTTTCTGCAACTGTTCCTTTTATCTAGCTTTTATCAGGAGATCGTCCAAGTACGGGATAATTGTGACTCCTTTCCTGCACAGGAGCACCATCATTTCCGCCATGACCTTTGTGAAAACTCTCGGGGCTGTGGAAAGCCCAAACGGCAACGTCTGAAACTGGTAATGACAGTCCTGTAGAGCGAATCTCAGGTATGCCTGATGAGGAGGATATATGGGGACGTGAAGGTATGCATCCCTTATGTCTATTGACACCATAAAATCACCCCCTTCCAGGCTGGAGATAACCGCCCTGAGCGATTTCCATCTTAAACTTGAACCTTTTCAAGTACAGGTTTAGGGATTTTAAATTTAGAATGGGTCTGACCGAGCCATCCGGTTTCGGGACCACAAACAGGGTTGAATAGTACCCCTTTCCCTGTTGAATTAGGGGAACCTTGATAATCACTTGCTGTTGACATAGCTTTCGAATTGCAGCTAAAACTATCTCCCTCTCTGGAGGATAAGCTGGTAAAGCCGATTTGTAGAATCGGCGAGGAGGCACGTCTTCGAATTCCAGCTTGTAGCCTTGGGATACAATTTCCACCGCCCAAGGATCCACGTCCGACTGAACCCAGACGTGGCTGAAAAGTCGAAGACGTGCCCCCACCGGCGCGGACTCCCTCAGTGGAGCCCCAGCGTCATGCGGTGGATTTTGTAGAAGCCGGGGAGGACTTCTGCTCCTGGGAACTAGCCGTAGCAGGCATTATTTTCCCTCTACCCTTACCTCTGGCAAGGAAGGAAGAGCCCCGACCTCTTCTGGACTTATGCGACCGAAAGGACTGCATCTGATACTGTGGTGTTTTCTTTTGCTGTGGGGGAACATAAGGAAAAAAGGTAGATTTACCCGCGGTAGCCGTGGAAACCAGGTCCGTGAGACCTTCCCCAAATAAAACCTCACCCTTGTAAGGCAAAACTTCCATATGCCTTTTTGAGTCTGCATCACCCGTCCATTGGCGGGTCCACAATGCTCGCCTAGCAGAAATCGCCATGGAGTTGGCTCTTGAACCTAGCAGTCCCAACGTCTCTCTGAGCGTCTCTCATATATAAGACTGCGTCTTTAATGTGACCTAAGGTCAATAAAATGGTATCCCTATGTAGGGTATCAATATCAGCTGACAAGGTATCTGTCCAAGCTGCTACAGCGCTACAAACCCAAGCCGATGCTATTGCCGGTCTGAGTAAGGCACCCGTATGTGTCTATATTGATTTTAAAGTCGTTTCCTGTCTGCGATCAGCAGGATCCTTGAGGGCTGCCGTGTCTGGAGACGGTAGCGCCACCTTCTTGGATAAGGGCGTTAAAGCCTTGTCCACCCTGGGTGAGGATTCCCACCGTATTCTGTCCTGTGCAGGGAAAGGATACGCCATAAGAATTCTTTTGGGAATCTGCAGTTTCTTGTCTGGAGATTCCCAAGCCTTTTCAAATAACGCATTCAGCTCATGAGATGGGGGAAAGGTTACCTCAGGTTTCTTTTCCTGTACCCTCGTGTCAGGGACAGAGGGGTCATCTGTGATATGTAAAACATCTTTTTTTGAAATAATCATATAATGAATGCTTTTGGCCACCCTTGGGTGTAACCTCGTATCATCGTAATCGACACTGGAGTCAGAATCCGTGTCTGTATCAGTGTCTGCTATTTGGGATAGGGGACGTTTTTGAGACCCCAAAGGGACACAGTCAAAGCCATTGATTGACTCCCTGTATTATCCCTGGACTCTGCTTTGTCTAATCTCTTATGTAACAAAGTCACATTTGCATTTAAAACATTCCACATGTCCAGCCAATCATGTGTCGGCGCTGCCGACGGAGACACCACAATCATCTGCTCCACCTCCTCCTTAGACGAGCCTTCCGCTTCAGACATGACGGCACACGCGTACCGACACCCCTCCACACACAGGGATATATTTATATGGAGACAGTTCCCCAATAAGGCCCTTTGGAGCGACAGAGAGAGTATGCCAGCACACACCCAGCGCCTACTAACACTGGAAACAAAATCCCCAGATAAACAGCGCTTTTATTTAATTATATGTATATATCTATACACTCACTGCGCCTTACAAGTGCCCCCCTCCTCTTTTTTGCCCTGTGTCACCGTGTTCAGCAGGGGGAGAGTCCGGGGAGCCAGCTTCTCTGCAGTGTGCTGTGGAGAAAATGGCGCTGGTTAGTGATGTGGGATCAAGCTCCGCCCCCTCAGCGGCGGGCTTCGGTCCCGCTCAATTTTTCAATACTGGCGGGGGATATTAATATATATTGCCTCCGTAGCCTAAATATTGCCTTTTAGCCAGTCCTAGAGGTTTATTATTGCTGCCCAGGGCGCCCCCCCTGCGCCCTGCACCCATCCGTGCCTGCGGTGTGTGTTGTGTGTGGGAGCAATGGCGCGTTACCTCAGAGAAGATCTGAAGTCTTCTGACGCCTTTGAAGTCTTCTTTCTTCTTATACTCACCCGGCTTCTATCTTCCGGCTCTGTGAGGAGGACGGTGGCGCGGTTCCGGGATGAACGGCGAGGGTGATACCTGCGTTCCGACCCTCTGGAGCTAATGGTGTCCAGGAGCCTAAGAAGCAGGGCCTATCACTTAAGTAGGTCTGCTTCTCTCTCCTCAGTCCTACGATGCAGGGAGCCTGTTGCCAGCAGTGCTCCCTGAAAATAAAAAACCTAACAAAAATCTTTTTCAGAGAAACTCGGTAGAGCTCCCCTGTAATGCACCCAGTCTCCTGGGCACAGGATCTAACTAAGGTATGGAGGAGGGGCATAGAGGGAGGAGCCAGTGCACACCCATTCTAAAGTTCTTTATAGTGCCCATGTCTCCCGCGGAGCCCGTCTATACCCCATGGTCCTTACGGAGTCCCCAGCATCCTCTAGGACGTAAGAGAAATAAATAAATATATACATACATACATACATACATACATACATACATTCATACATACACTCTTACCTGTGTAGTGCTACACATTACAACATGAAATGTGGCCTGCAGACAAGCAAATAGTCTGCTCCTTGCCCCCTGTTACCACCCTACCGTCATTTGGTTGCTCCCCTAACCTGGGTGTAGTGCGCTACCAGTAAAGAACACAGTGTCATCTCTGTGTACAAGCTTTGGAGACACTGGAGCCTTTGATGTGATTAACGCAACCTCTGAACCAGGTACAGTGTTTGTACCAGGGAGCTGCTGTCAGCATTGTGTGCCCTTTGCTTCCATCTGTATGTTTGGTCAGATTTTCTGATTTGCTCAGCTGACGGGAGAATTACTTGTCCTGCTGTGTCAGCCACAACCAGGCAGAATCTCCAGCACAATCCGTGATAAAAAGCCAGCAGTAAAGCCATATAGAGGTCCCAGGCTGTAAAGTCACTACCCAGAGGTAAGATTAGCACACTTTGTCCTTTGAAGAGTGCGACAGACTAATAAAAGCAGATAGCTTTTTTTCTTTTTAAGTGGCCTAACATTTGTTTTTGTCTTGGCTGTTGACAGAATCCTATATTTAGCCTTGTGTGGTGGGGACCAGTGTTTAATATGACAAGACATGTCCATTCACAAAGATATTACTGGAGCCATACAGGTGCATCAACATTATTGACGTGAATGGTCACCCATAGCAGGGATGGAGTTACGTGCACAATGTGTGCTAAATTGTAACAGATTAGTTGAGTTGTAAATATTTTGGTTCTTTCCGTTAATAACAAGAAACATTTATTTCAGTTTGTCAGTTCTAAAACTCATTGGGAAATGTTCTAGAACAAAGAACACAGAAATGTTTTTATTTGTTTGGGGTTTTTTTATTTGCATTTAATTAATTCAAGATAATTTTGGTAATAGTTACAGTAGATACAAAAATGTTCACAGGAAAGAGTTCTGTAACGGCCAAGAATTCTTGGAGCGCCATCTTGTGGGAGAATGAAATCAGACATGCTGCAAAATAAGCTTGGATGACCATCTCTGTTCCATTGAACCAATCATGGCATTACTTTGTATCTCCTTATTTGCAGGGTCCTTTAAGGAATAACTTCTACTGTTTTTTTGTTTTATATATAAAAATTTAAGATGTTTCTCCAGACTGTTACTTAAAGTGAAATTACAGTTCTGTGATTGTATTTATTCTCTACAGTGTCATGTTATGTGACGCAGATAGCTCTCCGGAAGTATAAATATACACACGCATACAGGTCAAGTATGCCTTATCCAAAATGCTTGGGACCAGAAGCATTTTGGATAACGGTTTATGTCATATTTCTGAATTTTTATGCCCCCACTATAGTGTCAGTTACACATAATGCTCCCAGTATAGTAGCAGATACAAGTAATTCCCCCAGTATAGTGCCAGCTACACATGATGTCTCCCTGTATAGTGCTGGTTACACATAATGCCCCCCAGTATAGTGCTAGTTACACATAATGTCCCCCAGTATAGTGCCAGTTACACATAATGTCCCTGAGTATAGTGCCTATAACACATAATGCCCCCATGACACCCTCATTCCCCTGTGCAGCATGCCCCAGAGACTTACATTAGCAGGATGTTCCCTCATGGGCATGCTCCTTCAGGGGACAGGGCTCCGGCTGTAAGGGCTGCGGCTTTAAGGGCTCTGTCTATCAAGGCGGAGGCTGTCTGTTAGGGCCCCACGGCTCCCTGCTGGCTGCTTCACACGGCCGCATGGGTGCCAGTGGGCAGTGCAGGCAGCATGGCAACGTCGCCGTAAGCGGATGGAGGCGGAACGCCAGGGACACAGTTCTGCCCTGTTCCGACCTGGCAATGGGCCGCAAAATGATGCAGTAGGGTGCCGCATTTGAGCCGTGAGTGTGACACCCCTGATGCAAGCTCTTTTGGCCAGGGCTCTCAGTCTTTTCTGCCTCTTTTCTGAAGTAATGTAACTACAGGTTGAGTATCTCTTATCCAAAATGCTTGGGACCAGAGGTATTTTGGATATCGGATTTTTCCGTATTTTGGAATAATTGCATACTATAATGGGATATCATGGTGGGATGCAGTCAGTTTACCTCCAATCAAAATCCCGACGTTCAAAATCCCGACACCAATTGACCGATGGTTAAAATCCCGACAAGGTCAAAATCCCGACATGGACAAAATACCGACATTTAAAATACCGACAAGGTCAAAATACCGACATGTAAAATGCCGACAGGTCAAAATACCGACATGAGATTTTCATGATTTTTTCCATTGAAATCGATTTGTTCATACTTTACCATCCCAGTGGACCTGGAGGGGGAATATAATAGTGTGCCAAGCGCAGCGAGGCACCGTGCCCGAAGCATGGCGAGCGCAGCGAGCCATGCGAAGGGACGCGGTACACTTTATATGGTGTCCATGTTGACTTATGTCGACATACACACACAAAAACAACAAAAACGCATGTCGGTATTTTGACCTGTCGGCATTTTACATGTCGGTATTTTGAACTTGTCGGTATTTTAAATGTCGGTATTTTGTCCATGTCGGGATTTTGACCATCGGTCAATTGGTGTCTGGATTTTGAACGTCGGGATTTTGATTGGAGGTATTTCATACCGATCCCATCATGGTGATGGGACCTAATTCTAAGCACAGAATGCATCTGTGTTTCATATACACCTTATACACACAGCCTGAAGCCAATTTTAGCCAATATTTTTTATAACTTTGTGCATTAAACAAAGTGTGTGTACATTCACACAATTCATTTATGTTTCATATACACCTTATACACACAGCCTGAAGGTCATTTAATACAATATTTTCTCTGACGTCCTAGTGGATGCTGGGGACTCCGTCAGGACCATGGGGAATAGCGGCTCCGCAGGAGACAGGGCATAAAATTTAAAAGTTTGACCACTAGGTGGTGTGTACTGGCTCCTCCCCCTATGACCCTCCTACAAGCCCCAGTTAGGTTTTTGTGCCCGTCCGAGCAGGGTGCAATCTAGGTGGCTCTCATAAAGAGCTGCTTAGAGTAAAAGTTTTGATAGTTTTATTATTTTCAGTGAGTCCTGCTGGCAACAGGCTCACTGCAACGAGGGACCTAGGGGAGAAGAAGTGAACTCACCTGCGTGCAGGATGGATTTGCTTCTTAGGCTACTGGACACTAGCTCCAGAGGGACGATCACAGGTACAGCCTGGATGGGTCACCGGAGCCGCGCCGCCGACCCCCTTGCAGATGCCGAAGTAAGAAGAGGTCCAGAAACCGGCGGCTGAAGGCTTTTCAGTCTTCATGAGGTAGCGCACAGCACTGCAGCTGTGCGCCATTGCGCTCAGGCACACTTCACACCGGCGGTCACTGAGGGTGCAGGGCGCTGGGGGGGGCGCCCTGGGCAGCAATGTTAATACCTTTCTGGCTAAAAAGAATACATCACATATAGTCCATGAGGCTATATGGATGTATTTCACCCCTGCCAGGTCTCAGAAAAACCGGGAGAAGAGCCCGCCGGAATAGGGGGCGGGGCCTATCTCCTCAGCACACAGCGCCATTTTCCTACACAGCTCCGCTGCTAGGAAGGCTCCCAGGCTCTCCCCTGCACTGCACTACAGAAACAGGGTAAAAAACAGAGAGGGGGGGCATTTTTTGGCGATATTATATATATTTTAAGCAGCTATAAGGAAACACTTATATAAGGTTGTTCCTATATAATTATAGCGCTTTGGTGTGTGCTGGCAAACTCTCCCTCTGTCTCCCCAAAGGGCTAGTGGGGTCCTGTCTTCTATCAGAGCATTCCCTGTGTGTCTGCTGTGTGTCGGTACGTGTGTGTCGACATGTATGAGGACGATGTTGGTGTGGAGGCGGAGCAATTGCCGGTAATGGTGATGTCACCCCCTAGGGAGTCGACACCGGAATGGATGGCTTTGTTTATGGAATTACGTGATAATGTCAGCACGCTGCAAAAGTCGGTTGACGACATGAGACGACCGGCAAACCAGTTAGTACCTGTACAGGCGTCTCAAACACCGTCAGGGGCTGTAAAACGCCCTTTGCCTCAGTCGGTCGACACAGACCCAGACACGGACACCGAATCTAGTGTCGACGGTGAAGAAACGAACGTATTTTCCAGTAGGGCCACACGTTATATGATCACGGCAATGAAGGAGGCTTTGCATATCTCTGATACTGCAAGTACCACAAAAAGGGGTATTATGTGGGGTCTGAAAAAACTACCTGTAGTTTTTCCTGAATCAGAGGAATTGAATGACGTGTGTGATGAAGCGTGGGTTACCCCTGATAAAAAACTGCTAATTTCAAAGAAGTTATTGGCGTTATACCCTTTCCCGCCAGAGGTTAGGGCGCGCTGGGAAACACCCCCTAGGGTGGACAAGGCGCTCACACGTTTATCCAAACAAGTGGCGTTACCGTCTCCTGATACGGCCGCCCTCAAGGATCCAGCTGATAGGAGGCTGGAAAATACTCTAAAAAGTATATACACACATACTGGTGTTATACTGCGACCAGCAATCGCCTCAGCCTGGATGTGCAGTGCTGGGGTGGCTTGGTCGGATTCCCTGACTGAAAATATTGATACCCTGGATAGGGACAGTATTTTATTGACTATAGAGCAATTAAAGGATGCATTCCTTTATATGCGAGATGCACAGAGGGATATCTGCACTCTGGCATCAAGAGTAAGTGCGATGTCCATATTTGCCAGAAGAAGTCTATGGACACGACAGTGGTCAGGCGATGCGGATTCCAAACGGCATATGGAAGTATTGCCGTATAAAGGGGAGGAATTATTTGGGGTCGGTCTATCGGATTTGGTAGCCACGGCAACAGCCGGGAAGTCCACCTTTTTACCTCAAGTCCCCTCCCAGCAGAAAAAGACGCAGTCTTTTCAGCCGCAGTCCTTTCGTTCCTATAAGAACAAGCGAGCAAAAGGACATTCATATTTGCCCCGAGGCAAAGGAAAGGGTAAGAGACTGCAGCAAGCAGCCCCTTCCCAGGAGCAGAAGTCCTCCCCGGCTTCTGCAAAGGCCTCAGCATGACGCTGGGACCTTACAAGCGGACTCAGGGGCGGTGGGGGGTCGCCTCAAGAATTTCAGCGCACAGTGGGCTCACTCGCAGGTGGACCCCTGGATCCTGCAGGTAGTATCTCAGGGTTACAGGTTGGAATTCGAGAAGTCTCCCCCTCGCCGGTTCCTAAAATCTGCTTTGCCAACGTCTCCCTCAGACAGGGCGACGGTATTGGAAGCCATTCACAAGCTGTATTCTCAGCAGGTGATAATCAAGGTACCCCTTCTACAACAGGGAAAGGGGTATTACTCCACGCTATTTGTGGTACCGAAGCCGGACGGCTCGGTAAGACCTATTCTAAATCTGAAATCTCTGAACCTGTACATACAAAAATTCAAGTTCAAGATGGAGTCACTCAGAGCAGTGATAGCGAATCTGGAAGAAGGGGATTTTATGGTGTCCTTGGACATCAAGGATGCTTACCTTCATGTCCCAATTTGCCCTTCACACCAAGGGTACCTCAGGTTCGTGGTACAAAACTGTCATTATCAGTTTCAGACGCTGCCGTTTGGATTGTCCACGGCACCCAGGGTCTTTACCAAGGTAATGGCCGAAATGATGATCCTTCTTCGAAGAGAAGGCGTATTAATTATCCCTTACTTGGACGATCTCCTGATAAGGGCAAGATCCAGAGAACAGCTGGAGGTCGGAGTAGCACTAACTCAAGTAGTGCTCCAACAGCACGGGTGGATTCTGAATTTTCCAAAATCCCAACTGATCCCGACGACACGTCTGCTGTTCCTAGGGATGATTCTGGACACTGTTCAGAAAAAGGTATTTCTTCCGGAGGAGAAAGCCAGGGAGTTATCCGAACTCGTCAGGAACCTCCTAAAACCAGGGACAGTGTCTGTGCATCAATGCACAAGAGTCCTGGGAAAAATGGTGGCTTCTTACGAAGCGATTCCATTCGGCAGATTCCATGCACGAATTTTTCAGTGGGATCTGCTAGACAAATGGTCCGGATCGCATCTGCAGATGCATCAGCGGATAAAATTGTCGACAAGGACAAGGGTCTCTCTGCTATGGTGGTTGCAGAGTGCTCATCTGTTAGAGGGCCGCAGATTCGGCATACAGAACTGGGTCCTAGTGACCACGGATGCCAGCCTGAGAGGCTGGGGAGCGGTCACACAAGGAAGAAACTTCCAGGGCGTGTGGTCAAGCCTGGAAACGTCTCTTCACATAAATATACTGGAACTAAGAGCAATCTACAATGCTCTAAGCCCGGCAAAACCTCTGCTTCAGGGTCAGCCGGTGTTGATCCAGTCGGACAACATCACGGCAGTCGCCCACGTAAACAGACAGGGCGGCACAAGAAGCAGGAGGGCAATGGCAGAAGCTGCAAGGATTCTTCGCTGGGCGGAAAATCATGTGATAGCACTGTCAGCAGTGTTCATCCCGGGAGTGGACAACTGGGAAGCAGACTTCCTCAGCAGACACGATCTTCACCCGGGAGAGTGGGGACTTCATCCAGAAGTCTTCCACATGATTGTAGTCCATTGGGAAAGACCAATGGTGGACATGATGGCGTCCCGCCTCAACAAAAAACTGGACAGGTATTGCGCCAGGTCAAGAGACCCTCAGGCAATAGCTGTGGACGCTCTGGTAACACCATGGGTGTACCAGTCAGTGTATGTGTTCCCTCCTCTGCCTCTCATACCCAAGGTACTGAGAATTATAAGGGACCGTGTCTATTCCAAGACTTACCGCGGCTGCGTTTTGACGGCATGGCGGTTGAACGCCGGATCCTAAGGGAAAAAGGCATTCCGGAAGAGGTCATCCCTACCCTGGTCAAAGCCAGGAAGGAGGTGACTGCACAACATTATCACCGCATTTGGAGAAAATATGTTGCATGGTGTGAGGCCAGGAAGGCCCCGACAGAGGAATTTCAACTGGGTCGATTCCTACATTTCCTGCAAACAGGATTATCTATGGGCCTCAAATTAGGGTCCATTAAGGTTCAAATTTCGGCCCTGTCGATTTTCTTCCAGAAAGAATTGGCTTCAGTTCCTGAAGTCCAGACTTTTGTAAAAGGAGTACTACATATACAGCCCCCGGTTGTGCCCCCAGTGGCACCGTGGGATCTCAATGTAGTTTTGGATTTTCTCAAATCCCATTGGTTTGAGCCACTCAAATCGGTAGATTTGAAATATCTTACATGGAAAGTAACCATGCTACTGGCCCTGGTTTCAGCCAGGAGAGTGTCGGAATTGGCGGCTTTATCGTATAAAAGCCCATATCTGATTTTCCATTCGGACAGGGCAGAATTGAGGACGCGTCCTCATTTTCTGCCTAAGGTGGTATCAGCGTTTCACCTGAACCAGCCTATTGTGGTGCCTGCGGCTACTAGCGATTTGGAGGATTCCAAGTTGCTGGACGTTGTCAGAGCATTGAAAATATATATTTCAAGGACGGCTGGAGTCAGAAAATCTGACTCGCTGTTTATACTGTATGCACCCAACAAGCTGGGTGCTCCTGCTTCTAAGCAGACGATTGCTCGTTGGATTTGTAGCACAATTCAACTGGCACATTCTGTGGCAGGCCTGCCACAGCCTAAATCTGTCAATGCCCACTCCACAAGGAAGGTGGGCTCATCTTGGGCGGCTGCCCGAGGGGTCTCGGCATTACAACTCTGCCGAGCAGCTACGTGGTCAGGGGAGAACACGTTTGTAAAATTCTACAAATTTGATACCCTGGCTAAGGAGGACCTGGAGTTCTCTCATTCGGTGCTGCAGAGTCATCCGCACTCTCCCGCCCGTTTGGGAGCTTTGGTATAATCCCCATGGTCCTGACGGAGTCCCCAGCATCCACTAGGACGTCAGAGAAAATAAGAATTTACTCACCGGTAATTCTGTTTCTCGTAGTCCGTAGTGGATGCTGGGCGCCCATCCCAAGTGCGGATTGTCTGCAATACTTGTACATAGTTATTGTTACAAAAAAATCGGGTTGTTTATTGTTGTGAGCCATCTTTTCAGAGGCTCCTACGTTATCATACTGTTAACTGGGTTCAGATCACAAGTTGTACGGTGTGATTGGTGTGGCTGGTATGAGTCTTACCCGGGATTCAAAATCCTTCCTTATTGTGTACGCTCGTCCGGGCACAGTATCCTAACTGAGGCTTGGAGGAGGGTCATAGGGGGAGGAGCCAGTACACACCACCTAGTGGTCAAACTTTTAAATTTTGTGCCCTGTCTCCTGCGGAGCCGCTATTCCCCATGGTCCTGACGGAGTCCCCAGCATCCACTACGGACTACGAGAAACAGAATTACCGGTGAGTAAATTCTTATTTTTTATAACTTTGTGCATTAAACAAAGTGTGTCTACATTCACACAATTCATTTATGTTTCATATACACCTTATACACACAGCCTAAAGGTCATTTAATACAATATTTTTAATAACTTTGTGTATTAAAGAAAGTTTGTGTACATTGAGCCATCAAAAAACAAAGGTTTCACTATCTCACTCTCACTCAAAAAAGTCCGTATTTCGGAATATTCCGTATTTCGGAATATTTGGATATGGGATACTCAACCTGTATTACAGGTCTAACTACATATATTGTATTGCAGGAAATGCCACTGTCTAAAGCAAAAGTCTGCAACTTGTTGCTATATGTATGCCGGCAGATATCTAGAAAAGCTCCAGAAATGTACATTTAAATTAATATAAATTTAGCTTTTTTATCTGTCTCTTGAAAAAAGTTTTTTTGAGGTTTTTTGCAAATTTATTAAAAGTATAAAACTAAGATATCACATGTACATAAGTATTCACAGCCTTTGCTCAATACTTTGTTGGTGCACCTTTGGCAGCAATTATAGCCAGCTTCCTTCTGGATACTCTACCATACAGGACTTGATTGGTGGATTGCTGCAGAGATGGTTGTCCTTCTGGAAAGTTCTCCTCTCTCCACAGAGCAATGCTGTAGCTCTGACAGAGTGACCATCGGGTTCTTGGTCACCTTCCTGACTTAGGGCCTTTCTCCTTCAGTCGCTCAGTTTAGATGGCCGGCTAGCTCTAGGAAGAGTCCTGGTGGTTCCGAACTTCTTCCATTTACGGATGATGGAAGCCACTGTGCTCATTGGGACCTTCAAAGCTGCAGATATTTTTCTGTACCCTTCCCCAGAGTTGTGCTTAGAGACAATCCTGTCTCGGAGGTCTACAGACATTTCCTTTGACTTCATGCTTGGTTTGTGCTCAGACATGCACTGTCAAGTGTGGGACTTTATATAGACAGGTGTGTGCCTCTCCAAATCATGTCCAGTCAACTGAATTTACCACAGGTGAACTCCAAATAAACTGTAGGAACATCTCAAGGATGATTAGTGGAAACAGGATGCACCTGAGCTCAATTCTGAGCTTCATGGCAAATGCTGTGAATTCTTATGTACATGTGATTTCTTAGTTTTTTTATTTTTAATACATTTGCAAAAATCTAAAAAAAACATTTTTCAAGTTGTCATTATGGGGTATTGTGTGTAGAATTTTGAGGGGAAAAATTAATTTATTCCATTTTGGAATAAGTCTGTAACATAAAATGTGGAAAAAGTGAAGCGCTGTACTTTCTGGATGCACTGTATATGGTAAAGTTTGCTGTGTGTAAATAAATACATTTCTCTATCGTCCTAGTGGATGCTGGGGTTCCTGAAAGGACCATGGGGAATAGCGGCTCCGCAGGAGACAGGGCACAAAAAGTAAAGCTTTAGGATCAGGTGGTGTGCACTGGCTCCTCCCCCTATGACCCTCCTCCAAGCCTCAGTTAGATTTTTGTGCCCGGCCGAGAAGGGTGCAATCTAGGTGGCTCTCCTAAAGAGCTGCTTAGAAAAGTTTAGCTTAGGTTTTTTATTTTACAGTGAGTCCTGCTGGCAACAGGATCACTGCAACGAGGGACTTAGGGGAGAAGAAGTGAACTCACCTGCGTGCAGGATGGATTGGCTTCTTTGGCTACTGGACATTAGCTCCAGAGGGACGATCACAGGTACAGCCTGGATGGTCACCGGAGCCTCGCCGCCGGCCCCCTTGCAGATGCTGAAACGAGAAGAGGTCCAGAATCGGCGGCAGAAGACTCCTCAGTCTTCTTAAGGTAGCGCACAGCACTGCAGCTGTGCGCCATTTCCTCTCAGCACACTTCACACGGCAGTCACTGAGGGTGCAGGGCGCTGGGAGGGGGGCGCCCTGGGAGGCAAATGAAAACCTTTTTTGGCTAAAAATACCTCACATATAGCCTCCGGGGGCTATATGGAGATATTTAACCCCTGCCAGAATCCATTAAAGAGCGGGAGACGAGCCCGCCGAAAAAGGGGCGGGGCCTATCTCCTCAGCACACAGCGCCATTTTCCCTCACAGAAAGGCTGGAGGGAAGGCTCCCAGGCTCTCCCCTGCACTGCACTACAGAAACAGGGTTAAAACAGAGAGGGGGGGCACTAATTTGGCGTTAGAAATATATAAAAGATGCTATAAGGGAAAACACTTATATAAGGTTGTCCCTATATAATTATAGCGTTTTTGGTGTGTGCTGGCAAACTCTCCCTCTGTCTCTCCAAAGGGCTAGTGGGTCCTGTCCTCTATCAGAGCATTCCCTGTGTGTGTGCTGTGTGTCGGTACGTGTGTGTCGACATGTATGAGGACGATGTTGGTGAGGAGGCGGAGCAATTGCCTGTAATGGTGATGTCACTCTCTAGGGAGTCGACACCGGAATGGATGGCTTATTTAGGGAATTACGTGATAATGTCAACACGCTGCAAGGTCGGTTGACGACATGAGACGGCCGACAAACAATTAGTACCGGTCCAGACGTCTCAGAAACACCGTCAGGGGTTTTTAAAACGCCCGTTTACTTTAGTCGGTCGACACAGACACAGACACGGACACTGAATCCAGTGTCGACGGTGAATAAACAAACGTATTCCTTATTAGGGTCACACGTTAAGGGCAATGAAGGAGGTGTTACATATTTCTGATACTACAAGTACCACAAAAGAGGGTATTATGTGGGATGTGAAAAAACTACCGTAGTTTTTCCTGAATCAGATAAATTAAATGAAGTGTGTGATGATGCGTGGGTTCCCCCCGATAGAAAATTATGGGCGGTATACCCTTTCCCGCCAGAAGTTAGGGCGCGTTGGGAAACACCCCTTAGGGTGGATAAGGCGCTCACACGCTTATCAAAACAAGTGGCGGTACCGTCTATAGATAGGGCCGTCCTCAAGGAGCCAGCTGACAGGAGGCTGGAAAATATCATAAAAAGTATATGCACACATACTGGTGTTATACTGCGACCAGCGATCGCCTCAGCCTGGATGTGCAGAGCTGGGGTGGCTTGGTCGGATTCCCTGACTAAAAATATTGATACCCTTGACAGGGACAGTATTTTATTGACTATAGAGCATTTAAAGGATGCATTTTCTATATATGCGAGATGCACAGAGGGATATTTGCACTCTGGCATCAAGAGTAAGTGCGATGTCCATATCTGCCAGAAGATGTTTATGGACACGACAGTGGTCAGGTGATGCAGATTCCAAACGGCACAAAGGTGTATTGCCGTATAAAGGAAGAGGAGTTATTTGGGGTCGGTCCATCGGACCTGGTGGCCACGGCAACTGCTGGAAAATCCACCGTTTTTACCCTAAGTCACATCTCTGCAGAAAAAGACACCGTCTTTTCAGCCTCAGTCCTTTCGTCCCTATAAGAGTCATATCTGCCCAGGGATAGAGGAAAGGGAAGAAGACTGCAGCAGGCAGCCCATTCCCAGGAACAGAAGCGTTCCACCGCTTCTGCCAAGCTCTCAGCATGACGCTGGGACCGTACAGGACCCCTGGATCCTACATGTAGTATCCCAGGGGTACAGATTGGAATGTCGAGACGTTTCCCCTTCGCAGGCTCCTGAAGTCTGGTTTACCAAGGTCTCCCTCCGACAAGGAGGCAGTATGGGAAACAATTCACAAGCTGTATTCCCAGCAGGTGATAATCAAATTACCCCTCCTACAACAAGAAAAGGGGTATTATTCCACATTATATTGTGGTACTGAAGCCAGAAGGCTAGGTGAGACCTATTCTAAATCTAAAAAAATTTGAACACTTACAAAGGTTCAAATCAAGATGGAGTCACTCAGAGCAGTGATAACGAACCAGGAAGAAGGGGACTATATAGTGTCCCGAGACATCAGGGATGCTTACCTCCATGTCCAAAATTTGCCCTTCTCACTAAGGGTACCTCAGGTTCGTGGTACAGAACTGTCACTATCCGTTTCAGACGCTGCCGTTTGGATTGTCCACGGCACCCCGGGTCTTTACCAAGGTAATGGCCGAAAATGATGATTCTTCTTCGAAGAAAAGGCGTCTTAATTATCCCTTACTTGGACGATCTCCTGATAAGGGCAAAGTCCAGGGAACAGTTGGAGGTCGGAGTAGCACTATCTCGGATACTGCTCCAACAGCACGGGTGGATTCTAAATATTCCAAAATCGCAGCTGATCCCGACGACAAGTCTGCTGTGCCTAGGGATGATTCTGGACACAGTCCAGAAAAAGGTGTTTCTCCCGGAAGAGAAAGCCAGGGAGTTATCCGAGCTAGTCAGGAACCTCCTAAAATCAGTGCATCATTGCACAAGGGTCCTGGTAAAGATGGTGACTTCCTACGAAGCAATTCCATTCGGCAGATTTCACGCAAGAATTTTTCAGTGGGATCTGCTGGACAAATGGTCCGGATCGCATCTTCAGATGCATCAGCGGATAACCCTATATCCAAGGACAAGGGTGTCTCTCATGTGGTGGTTACAGAGTGCTCATCTTCTAGAGGTCCGCAGATTCGGCATTCAGGATTGGATGCTGGTGACCACGGAGGCCAGCCCGAGAGGCTGGGGAGCAGTCACACAAGGAAAAAATTTCCAGGGAGTGTGATCAAGTCTGGAGACTTTTCTCCACATAAATATACTGGAGCTAAGGGTAAATTTATAATACTCTAAGCTTAGCAAGACCTCTGCTTCAAGGTCAGCCGGTATTGATCCAGTGGGAAAAACATCACGGCAGTCGCCCACGTAAATAGACAGGGCGGCACAAGAAGCAGGAGGGCAATGGCAAAAACTGCAAGGACTTTTCGCTGGGCGGAAAATCATGTGATAGCACTGTCAGCAGTGTTTCATTCCGGGAATGGAAACTGGGAAGCAGACTTCCTCAGCAGGCACGACCTCCACCCGGCAGAGTGGAAACTTCATCGGGAAGTTTTCCACATGATTGTAAACCGTTCGGAAATACCAAAGGTGGACATGATGGCGTCCCGTCTGAACAAAAAACGGGACAGGTATTGCGCCAGGTTAAGAGACCCTCAGGCAATAGCTGTGGACGTTCTGGTAACACCATGGATGTACCAGTCGGTGTATGTGTTCCATCCTCTGCTTCTCATACCTAAGGTACTGAGACTTATAAGACGTAGAGGAGTAAGAACTATACTCATGGCTCCGGATTGGCCAAGAAGGACTTGGTACCCGGAACTTCAAGAGATGCTCACAGAGGACTTGTGGCCTCTGCCGCTAAGAAGGGACTTGTTTCAGCAAGTACCATGTCTGTTCCAAGACTTACCGCAGCTGCGTTTGACGGCATGGCGGTGGAACGCCGGATCCTAAGGGAAAAAGGCATTCCGGAAGAGGTCATTCCTACCCTGGTCAAAGCCAGAAAGGAGGTGACCGCACAACATTATCACCACATGTGGCAAAAATATGTTGCGTGGTGTGAGGCCAGAAAGGCCCCACGAAGAAATTTCAACTCTGTCGATTCCTGCATTTCCTGCAAACAGGAGTGTCTATGGGCCTCAAATTGGGGTCCATTAAGGTTCAAATTTCGGCCCTGTCGATTTTCTTCCAGAAAGAAGTGGCTTCAGTTCCTGAAGTCCAGAAGTTTGTCAAGGGAGTATTGCATATACAACCCCCTTTTGTGCCTCCAGTGGCACTGTGGGATCTCAACGTAGTTCTGGGATTCCTCAAATCACATTGGTTTAAAACCAGTCAAATCTGTGGATTTGAAGCATCTCACATGAAAAGTGACCATGCTCTTGGCCCTGGCCTGGACCAGGCGAGTGTCAAATTGGTGGTTTTTTTCTCAAAAAAGCCCATATCTGGTTGTCCATTTGGACAGGGCAGAGCTGCGGACTCGTCCCCAGTTCTCTCCCTAAGGTGGTGTCAGTGTTTCACCTGAACCAGCTTATTTTGGTGCCTTGCGCCTACTAGGGATTTGGAGGACTCCAGGTTGCTGGATGTTGTCAGGGCCCTGTAAATATAGGTTCCAGGACGGCTGGAGTCAGGAAAACTGACTTGCTGTTATCCTGTATGCACCCAACAAACTGGGTGCTCTTGCTTCTAAGCAGACTATTGCTAGTTGGATGTGTAATACAATTCAGCTTGCACATTCTGTGGCAGGCCTGCCACAGCCAAAATATGTAAATGCCCATTCCACAAGGAAGGTGGGCTCATCTTGGGCGGCTGCCCGAGGGGTCTCGGCTTTACAACTTTGCCGAGCGGCTATTGAGTCAGGGGCAAACACGTTTGTAAAATCCTACAAATTTGATACCCTGGCTAAGGAGGACCTGGAGTTCTCTCATTCGGTGCTGCAGAGTCATCCGCACTCTCCCGCCCGTTTGGGAGCTTTGGTATAATCCCCATGGTCCTTTCAGGAACCCCAGCATCCACTAGGACGATAGAGAAAATAAGAATTTACTTACCGATAATTCTATTTCTCGGAGTCCGTAGTGGATGCTGGGCGCCCATCCCAAGTGCGGATTATCTGCATTACTTGTACATAGTTACAAAAATCGGGTTATTATTGTTGTGAGCCATCTTTTCAGAGGCTCCGCTGTTATCATACTGTTAACTGGGTTCAGATCACAGGTTGTACGGTGTGATTGGTGTGGCTGGTATGAGTCTTACCCGGGATTCAAAATCCTTCCTTATTGTGTACGCTCGTCCGGGCACAGTATCCTAACTGAGGCTTGGAGGAGGGTCATAGGGGGAGGAGCCAGTGCACACCACCTGATCCTAAAGCTTTACTTTTTGTGCCCTGTCTCCTGCGGAGCCGCTATTCCCCATGGTCCTTTCAGGAACCCCAGCATCCACTACGGACTCCGAGAAATAGAATTATCGGTAAGTAAATTCTTATTTTTCTTTTAATTATACAATATTGAGGCCTACATTTACAACTGTTCTGTTACAAGACAGGCATGCCCCTTATCTAAAGTAACAATATGAGTAGTACTGATGATAACCTGGTCCTTATTTCTTCTGTTTTTACACCGCAACCCCTTCCTCATTACGTGGGTGACTGCCTAATGCCAGTGGCTCAAGTATTGGCATTCTAGTAGTATGAAAGGAAAGCTGGCCATTGTATTCAGTGAGATGGCGTCATAAACAATAATGGGGCAGATGTATTAACCCTGGAGAAGTGATAAAGCAGTGATAAGTGGAAGGTGATAACGCATCAGCTGCTAACTGTCATATTTCATACCCATAATGATTTGTTGGTGCGTTATCACTTTCCACTTATCACTGATTTATCACTTCTCCTGGCTTAATACATTTGTCTCTATGTATGTGTATTTGCCACATGCATAGCATATGTTGCGAGGATTAAGGTTTGTTTTTAAAAAGACCGGAAAACCATGCTGACCCTATGCTGTCTCTTGGGCTAGACCTCCATATAACTCTGCTTATATGGGGGATGGGGGGGGAATATTTTTTTCCCCCTTGGTGCCAAAATTGCCTACTAGTAAACTGAACTTTTTTAGTAGAAATTAGGCTGTAGAGCAGTGTTCCATCTCTGATTCTCATCTCCCTCTAGCAGTTTCCATTTTAAAAATGCTTGAGTATGGGTGACTTAGTTAAGGGCCTTAGTCATAGTCTATTCGACCACTTGTGTTCAGCGGTGGTTATCCGTCAAAGGTAGACTTGTGTGTTGGGAGGGAGACTGCTACACTATGCTAGGGAGGGGTGTATAGGTCTGAATGCCACCATACGCTAAAGAATTTAGGGCAACTTCTCCACTGGCTCACTTCTCCACTTTTATCACTGCTTAGTACATGTCCCCCATAGCTTTTAATTTGTGATGCCAGTTATGTCAACTAGTGAGTGTGGAGAATGATCTCCTGATGTGGTAAATCATGAAGTAATAGACATTATGGGGCAGATGTATTAACCTGGAGAAGGCATAAGGAAATGATAAACCAGTGATAAGTGCAAAGTGATAAACGCACCAGCCAGTCAGCTCCTGACTGTTAATCTACATATTGGAGCTGATTGGCTGGTGCATATATCACCTTGCACATATCACTTCCTTAAGCCATCTCCTGGCTTAATTCATCTGCCCCAATATTTGTTATTTTACAGTGTTCTTTGACTTGGTACTGCCGTCACGTTGTCACTGAAGTTGTTACATACTGTGCTGTATCTACTGACCGAAGGCCATAATATGGTTATTAAGCTGCTAAACACGCTTTGGCTTTCACTCCTGTGTGCTCCACAGTCTCAACATACCATTTTAAATACTCACAAGGACATTATGAACCGAGTCCACTTTAATCTACACAATGTGACTTACAAGATTCAATCAATTAGGCTAATGTGTCATAAGACTTTCATTTAACAGATGAATGTGTTGTACAGTGACTACCAATCTGAGAGGCATCAGCAGCCTGACACAATACAGAACACGGCTCTAGACTGGGCTGTGGGCTGCAAATGACTGATTCATTTATTGTGTTCCTGGCAAGCGCTCTCTTACTTTAAAGAAGAGATATGCGCTGATCCCCGTGTTTTTGTTTTGGATCTGCTTTAACTTTGTGTTTTGATTTTGCCAAAACTGCCCCCTTACGTGTTTTGGTTTTGGATCTGTTTTTTTTTTACACAAAATGAATGAAAACGGCTACATTCACATAATTTGGGCCTCTTTTTGTCGCTATAGTATTAATAACCTCAATAACATTAATTTTCTATCATCAATTTACAGTCCGTTGTGAACAACTCACAGCTCACGATATTGTTCACCAACATAAGCCAAAGGCTGGCTAAACTAAGCAACAGAGCAGCGGCACAAACACACGGCAGTTATTTCTGTTTAAAAATCTTTTGCAAATTAGTAATATATTAGCCTTAACCAATTGAACCAACTTTTGGGTACTTTCAATAAAAGAATCGTGTGTGGAATATCATTGCTCAATCCCTAAAACGTGTGAAGTAGTAACAGCAGACGTGGATGCCCCCTACACAAGTGCACATGCCTATTCTCAGTGCCCAATCCTTCCTGGGGGCCCTGGGCCACTGATGATTGGCACTCTGTGCCCATGTAAAGTCCCGGTCAATCACCCTTTTTGTTTAAATAATAATAATAATAATAATAATAATTTTTTTTATATAGCGCTCTTTCTCCAATAGGACTCAAGGCCGCTTAACAGATACATAGCATAATATAGTACATTTTCATAAAATACATGAAGATACTAATGGGAACATTATGGAAATGCTTGAGTAAAGGATTCTATAGTTGGGGCCTCTCGCAGTGTGCGGGGAAGTGAGTTCCATAGAGTAGGAGCCACATGACTAAAAGCTCGACCCCCAGATGAATTACAGGAGATTCTAGGTACTGCTAAAAGTCCTTCATCTACAGATCGCAGTAATCGAGTGGGGCAGTATGGGGTCAGAAGCTGTTTCAGGTACCTTGGGTCCTGGTCATGTAATGCTTTGAAACGCAGTAAGCCAATCTTGAAGATGATTCGCCATCTTACAGGCAGCCAGTGAAGGGAGTAGAGGATGGGTGTTATGTGGCTAGAAAGGGGCTGGTTGGTGAACAGCCTGGCAGCTGTGTTTTGCACCAGCTGTAAGCGTTGCATTTCTTTTGCTGGGAGACCAAGGTAGAGGGCATTACAGTAGTCTAATCGAGATGATACAAATGCATGGATGACTTTTGGCATATCATCTGAGGGAATTAAGTGCTTAATTCTGGCTATGTTCCTCAGGTGAAAGAATGAGGATTTGATTGTGGCTGATATCTGATATTTAAGTGTCAAGCCACCATCCAGGACAACGCCAAGATTCCGCACACGATCACTGGTCTGTAATTCTGAATCCCCGAGTGTAAGTCCAGTTGGTTGGCTATGCTGCAGTCTTGTCCTTTGATGTTGCGGTCGTATCATAAGGACCTCTGTTTTATCCGGGTTCAGTCGCAGCGAACTGGCGCTCATCCACTCCTGTAGCTCAGCTAGACTGCCATTTAGGGTTGCTATTGGGTTATCAGTGCCCGGAGCAAAGGACAAGTACAGTTGTGTATCATCTGCATAGCAGTGGTAGACCAGGCCATGGCGCCTGATTATTTCGCTCAATGGGAGCATGTATACTGCAAAAAGCATGGGGGATAGTATAGAACCTTGTGGGACACCACATGGCAATGGCACTGGTGGTGATGAGTATAATCCAGACGATACTCTCTGTGACCTGCCTGTGAGAAATTATTTGAACCAGCTTAGGACTGTGCCATCCAGACCACAGAAATTTATCAGTCGCTCAATCAGAAGCCCATGGTCCACGGTATCAAATGCTGCCGAGAGATCCAGAAGGATTAATATTGAACAGTCACCTCTGTCTCTTGCCATCAGAAGATCATTTAAAACACACACCAGGGCTGTTTCAGTGCTATGTCTTCTCCTGAATCCTGATTGGAATGGATCATAAATATCATGGGTTGTCAGGCGGGTTTCCAGTTGATTTGCTACCACTTTCTCAGTAACCTTTCCTAGGAAAGGAAGGTTTGATACTGGTCTGTAGTTGGCCATGCAGTCGGGATCTAAATTAGGTTTTTTAAGAAGCGGTCTAACAATTGCTTCCTTTAGGGGTCCAGGAAAAATGCCTGTCTGCAAAGAGCATTGAACAATTTTTGGAAAGACAGGACCAATTATATCCATACAACCTATTAGAAGGTTGGTTGAGGCCGGGTCCAGATCACAGGTGATGGGACGCAAAATCCGAGCAATTTCAGCAGTGTCCTTTACATCCACTGGGTCAAAGCTGGTCCATGAAGGCAGGTAGCTTATATTGGCAGGCTTTGTAGTTTGGCACTCCTTTGATGGCACTGTGGAGATTCCGGCCCGGATGGTGGATATTTTATCTGCAAAGAAGTTTGCAAACTCGTTGCATCTTGCCTGGGAGAGGGTTTCATCAGTCTGCAGGCATGCTGGCTTGCAAAGCATCTCCACTGTGCTGAAAAGTTGAGCTGGCCTATTGTTTGCTGCTGTGATCTCATTTGACAGGAACTGTGATTTCTTACGAGTGATTGTCGATTGATATTCTTCGTTATGCTTTATTGGTTTTATTTTGTCATCCACTAGGTTAGTCTTCCTCCATCGTCTTTCCAGTCTAAGCCCCCTTTTCTTGAGCTCACTAACACTGTTGTCGAACCATGGAGCTTGACGTTGTGGTTTACAAGGTCTTATACGCACAGGGGCGATAATATCAATTGCAGCCATAACATCCCTATTATAATAACGGACTAGGGAACAGGGATCTTCACAGGCACCCAGTATAGCAGAGAGATCCAGATTTGCTGCTAGAGCCTGGGGTGTCATACCCCTCCTTGGACGATACCTGGTCAACTCCACGGGCAGAGATCTTATTTGAGGGGTTGCAACTGAGAACCAAAGGGAGTAGTGGTCTGACCAGATGACTGGGTTTATTTTTAGGTCAGTGACTTCTAATCCAATCTGAAAGACAAGATCGAGAGTGTGACCACTTTTATGTGTGGCAGAAGGAATGACCTGTGTGAAGCCCAGACCATTCATTGTGCACAGGAGGTCTTGGCCAAAGCGTGAGAGTTCATCATCCATCCATGCATTGAAGTCCCCGAGGATGAGCCATCTTTGATGTTCCAGAACCAGGCCGGCAACAGTATCTGCAATTTCTTGTAGAAATATCTTTCCATCTCCAGGGGGCCGGTAAATGAGAAGTACTCTGAAACCTAATCCTGTCGAACTCCGGGCAGCAATGCACTCAAATGAGCGAGTAATTTCAATAGGGTGGACCCTAAGTTTAAGTTCTTTTTTGAAGCAGATAACCACCCCGCCACCCCTGCGGTCCAGTCTTGGGTTGTGGATGACAGAGTAGTTTGGTGGGACCGCAGCCTCCAATATAGGTGCTGCATTTTCATCTAGCCAGGTCTCTGTAATACAGGCTAGATCTGCAGATTCAATAAGGTCAGCAATTGTTCCAGTATTGTTTCTTATAGATCTGGCATTGCAAAGGACTGACCTGATTGGGCATACCAGAGGGCCTTCAGTTTTCTTTATGTTAGGTGCATTAGCTCTGGGTATGGGGGTCACAAAGCGAGAGTTAACAGTTCTGTACTTCCAAACACAGGGCCATCTTTTGGGTATCACTTCTATTTGATTGTTCTTTGAATATGGGGGTGAGCAGGTGGGCAAAGAACTTAGGTGGTTACCGTGGGAAATACATTTCCGGCCTGTTCGCTTCCCACGAATGCGCCTGTGTTTTCTTTTTAAAATGCCAAGGGATTGGAGAATAGAAGCCTGTGATGGTGTGATAGGAACTGCGGAACGTGGTGGGCGGAGTGAAAGAATGAAGCTGGAGGAATACGTATACATTTGGTCATCAATGACAGATTACTATAAGTATGAGCTGCATATGATGATGAGAGAGGGAGAGAAAGCAGTATTTTTTTTTTTTTCTTGGAACAGCTCCCCCAAATTTCCCCAACCATAAAAACAGCATTCCGTACCTTCGGGATACAGTGCGGGGTACACTGCGGAATACTTTGGGACACAGTTAAATGCTGAGAGGGATAATTTGCAGGACACACAATGCAGGTCAGATAGTATGGGTTACAGTGCAGGTCAGTTGCAGTGCTGGTTACATTGCGGGTTGGATACAGTACTGGTTACATTGTGGGTCGGATACAGTGCTGGGTACACTGCGGGCCAGATATAGTGTGGGTTGTGTTCACCAATAGTGCACTTACTGTGACTGCAGGCAGGAGGGTCTCTCTGATGGTAAATGCCCCCAGTAGTGTCTGTGAGGATGATGATGATGATGTCCTAGCGTTGCAGTGTTAACAGCTCTCTCTTTGCCTGTCAGCGCAGCAGCAGCCTCTGGGTGAATGCAGCAGCCTCTGGGTGAATGCAGCAGCAGCAGCCTCTAGGTGAATGCAGCAGCAGCAGCAGCCTCTGGGTGAATGCAGCAGCAGCAGCCTCTGGGTGAATGCAGCAGCAGCAGCCTCTGGGTGAATGCAGCAGCAGCAGCCTCTGGGTGAATGCAGCAGCAGCAGCCTCTGGGTGAATGCAGCAGCAGCAGCCTCTGGGTGAATGCAGCAGCAGCAGCCTCTGGGTGAATGCAGCAGCAGCAGCCTCTGGGTGAATGCAGCAGCAGCAGCCTCTGGGTGAATGCAGCAGCAGCAGCCTCTGGGTAGACGAGAATGCAGATATCCTACTGGCCTGAGAACGGTGAGAATGTCTCTCAGTGAATTAGCGATCAGCCCATTGATTTCAATGGAACTTTGAAATTTGGCGCTCAAATCTAAAACCCGCAAGATCTGACAGCGGGAAAATGATGATTTGCCTCACTTTAGGAACCAAGACAGGCAGAGAGATCAGAGTCCCATCTCGGATCCCCTCGGATCCTGGAAGTTCGGGTGGGCTCGATTCTCTGAACCAAGCCAGTTAATTTTTACTTTAAATATAGTTGTTTCTATACCCAACCCTTACTGCAGTTGCTGACTTATTCCTTTAAACGCACACGGTGATCATGGGCTTGGACATATGGTCCTTTTTAGATCGCCACAATTTTCTGACCAGGAAACGTTGGTATTATAAATGTGGGAAGCACTGACATAACTACCGAGGTTACAGGGGGTGCAGCTGCTGTATGGCCCAGGCTGCTTCGAGGGCCCGCTGCTTCCCTGCACCATTCATGGGCTTCCCCTAATGACCATATCTCGCATTCACTCTCGCCCGCCTGTCCGCTAAGAACAGCCACCGCTCATATCACTCTCTCTCCCTGACACTGTCTATCTCTCTCTTCCTGGCACTGTTTCGAGCTCGCTCTCTGACACTGTTTCACTCTTCCTGACACAGACTCTTTGACACTGTCTCTCCCTCTCTCTCTCTCCCTGATACTGCCTCTTTCTACCTCTCTACCTTACACTGTCTTTCTCTCTGATACTCTCTCTCTCCCTGACACTGTAGCGCCCTCTGCCTGTCAATCTCTCTATTCTCTCTCCCTCTCCCCCTGACACTGTGTGTCTCTCTCTCTCTGACGCACTCTATTTCTCCCTGACACCCACTACTCTCGTTATTTTTCTCTCTGTCCCTCCCTCCTTCTCTTCCCGACACTCTATCTTGCTCCCCTCTCTTTTGCTCCTCTTTCTGTCTCCTTCCTTGAGACTCTCGCACTCCCTCTCTCTGCTCCCTTTCTTGCTCCTCCCTCTTCTCTCTCCCTCTCTGATACACTTTCTCTCTCCAACATCCTCTCTCTGAATGATGCCCCTCTCTCTTTCCCTCCCCTCCCATCCCTTTCTCCCTGACACCCTCTCTCTCTCATTCCCTTTTTTTCCATGAAACCCCCTCTCTCTCCCTGACCCCTCTCTTTCTTGCATCTCTCTCGCCCCCTTATACCCTTTTTGTTTCTCTCCTGCTTACTTAAGGGGCATTGTTGTGACAACGGCCCGGGGACCCCCTTTCAAGATTTTGCTATGGCGCCCACAAACTTCTAGTTACGTCCCTGGAGAGAAGCTGTGCATGGTGTAGCTTCACAACAAAATCAGCATTGTTTTCAGGGGTAGAGCATTCCCTATTCACTTCAATGTTACGCTGGGCAAGCATGCGTTAGAAAATGAGCATGTGATTTGGCCCTTTCATAGGTTCTGGCGCTGACTGACTTTTACCCAGGTCTTCATTTCACCTAGTACTAATAAACCTGCATAATTCATATATCCTTTATTAAAGTGTTGAGTTGGTCCTTACCTTCTGTTCACTGCAGCACGGCCTCCCCACTTAATATGCCTGAGGTCCTCTGCTGGCCAACCTCATTATTCATTACTGAGCATCAGAGGAGGGAGTGCTTGTGCAGGACTGGGCTTGAATGCTGGCTCCTGATTGGAAGAGCATCATGGGTGTTATCCAGCATTTGGCTGCCATTTCAATCACATCATGGAAACCTTCATTGCTCATACATATTACAGAGGCTGGCTAACAAGGTTTACACTAGTTTGGTATGAACAGCTGCATTTACAGGGCCAGTAGACCCAATTTACATGACTGATCTAAAAGATATGCATCCACTAAGGTAACACTCATAATGATGACACCAGAATGTAAATATTATGAAAATGTGGACATGTGAGCTTTAGGGATAGAGTGACAGTAAAAGAACATTACATCAGTGTTGGCATGGCCAATGTCAACATAACACCAATGTCGAAATGGTCACATCAACCTAATGAATTTTGACATTTTGGCCGTCGACATAATATGCCACACCCCTCTGTAATTCACAAGTGAATATGTAAAAAGTTTCACGAACTACTGAGAAAGGAAGATCTATGACAGGGTTAATCAACATGTGGCCCTCCAGCTACATTTTCCAGGATACCCTACCACAGCTGTTAGGGCATGCTGGGATGTGTAGTTCCACAGCATTTGGAGGGCCACATGTTAAATACCCTTGATCTGTGGGGTAATGGAGTGATAGGGAGGGGTAACAATTGCACAATAGACTACTTGTGAGCAACCATACTGAAGGAGACACTGCAGGCTGCCCCTAAGCCTCCTGGTCCTGATCATGAAGGGAACATAGACCCAACCCTAATGGCCCCTACACACTGCGTGATTGCTAGGCGAGGTGCCCGACGGGCGATACGGCTGATGGGCGACCCGGCACGGGGGGTGATGGGGGGAGTGAAGTTTCTTCACTACCCCCGTCACCCGGCTCCATAGCACTGGATGGATGAGGTTGTCCATATTGGCGTGCATGTTTAAACGAGCCGGCACCAGTGATGAATGAGCGTGGGTCCGCTCATCGTTGGTGCATACGCACTGAAAGATATGAACGATATCTCATTCATTAATGAACAAGATCGTTCATATCTTTCAGTGGTATTGGCCAGTGTGTAGGGCCTATAAGCCTCCTTAGATGGAAATGTCTGCTTTCACTATGCAAGCAATATGTAAATGTAATGTGACATATCTCATTCTTTTATCACTCACTGATATACAGTATGTGCTGGGTAAACAGATAAAAATTCACAAAAACTAGCACATGATTTATGAATCCGTTTATTACACCCTTGTTATGTGTTCTGCTTTAACCAGTACAGTCTATGGCAACTGTTGATGTTAGTAGTAGCAGTTATATAAGGCATGATGTGTTTTAGTTTCCTCACACTTTCTAGTGGAAGACCCATTTTTACTTCTGAATCTTACACTGTCAATAATTACACTGTCCGTTGACAGCTTGAGATCCTGTCTCCAAGGAAAATTCTGCTATTGGGCCTCACAGCATTATAGTTCCCATGTAAATGTGCAGTCACTGCTAATGTCACCTGAAAAGGCTTGGCGCTTTTACGGCTCCTAGTTTTTGAGTTCTTAAAATATGAGAGGCTCTGCTGAAATACCTGTATCATGTTCTTTGATTGAACAGTGCTAGTCTTGAGTAGGATCCCCTGAGCAAATTCATTCAGCCAGAGTTCTTTTCACATTCCCAGCTGAAACGTGTCGGTGACTTTGCTGGTGAAGATGAGAAGGGACTTGTGAGGGGATGTGAGTGACAAGAGAAATCAGAATCCATAATAACCTGATTTCATCTTCTGACAGGTCATCATGCTCATCCTTGGGGCTAGCTTTAAGTCGCTTGTGTGACGTCCTCTCATGGGGAGATTCAACTAGCCACAAGATTCAGATGACTCACTAATTTAGGGCGGGTTATCTGCTTGCACCTCATAGATGGGAGAGCAAAAACAAGTAAGAATTCCTATGTAGAAACCTTAGAATATTTATACACCACGCTGTACCTAAATGATAACTGCTCAACAGAGGCGTAACAAGGGTAGGCGGCAGGCCCAGGAGAGGGGGGCGCCGCCGGCAGCCAGGGCATCATGCCTCACTCGCCGAAATGTGAGGGTAGGAGAGCGCAGCGTCTCTCCCTCCCCTCACTGCCGCCAGCACTTGCAGCACTGCCAGCAGCGCTGCTGTGTCCGGTCTCCGGCGGCGTTAGCCAATCAGACCTTGCGGACCGGCTCCTGATTGGCTAGCGAACCGGTGCCAGACAGCTGCCGGAGACCTGGAGCGGTGAGGGGAAGGTGAGGCGCTGCGCTCTACTCCCCTCACGTCAACAAGTGGTGAGTGACGGGGGGGGGGGGGGGGGGGCGGCACAGTGGGGCATGTAACTGGCACTGAGTGGGGCATGTAACTGGCACTGAGTGGGGCATGTAACTGGCACTGAGTGGGGCATGTAACTGGCACTGAGTGGGGCATGTAACTGGCACTGAGTGGGGCATGTAACTGGCACTGAGTGGGGCATGTAACTGGCACTGAGTGGGGCATGTATCCGACACTGTGGGGCATGTATCCGACACTGTGGAGCAATGTATCCGGCAATGTATCTGGCACTGTGGGGCAATGTAACTGGCACTGTGGGCCATTTTCAGTGGCCACACCCCTTCTGGTGCGTGGCCACACCCCTTCTGGTGCGTGGCCATGCCCCTCCTGTTGTGTGACCACACCCCTTCTGGTGCGTGGTCACGCCCATTTTTCGCAGCGTGCGCCTTCGACGCGTGCACATGCTTCTTTTGGTGTGTTTTTTTTGTGGGGGGGGGGGGGGCGCGCCATTTTCCATCTTGCCCATCTTGCCCTGGGCTCCGAAAACCCTAGCTACGCCTCTGCTGCTCAAATAAATGATTGAATAAAAAGGGAAAATTGAGCGCTATAATGTATATAAAAATATCTATTGTGGCACCTGTAAAAATAAAAAATGGTTAGTACATAATTTTAAAATGTTTAAGCTCTTTTAGAAAAATTTAGAAGGTTGGAGGTGGAAACCTTACTCTGGTCTTCCCCGAAGGTGGCTAAGCTGACCCTACCTCTACCGCAGTCCGGGATCTGGATGATGTTATATTCTTCCCGTCAACACGGGGCTTGTCTCATTCTCGCTACGGCATCCGCAGCGGGAATGAGACAAGCCCCATGTTGACGTGAAGGATATAACATCATTCAGATCCCGGACTGCGGTAGAGGTAGGGTCAGCTTAGCCACCTTCGGGTCGGGGAAGACCAGAGTAAAGTTTCCACCTCCAACCTTTTTACTAACCATTTGTTATTTTTACAGGTGCCACAATAGATATTTTTATATACATTATAGCGCTCAGTTTTCCCCTTTCTGTGTAGAAACATGCAATGTGTACAGCCACGCATGACGTCCAAAATTAAGGGGGACGTACTTAGCAGTGATAAAAGTTGAGATGTGAGCCAGTGGAGAAGTTGCCCATGGCAACCAGTCATCTGCTGTATATCTTTATAGTATGCAAATTATAAATATTACGTCAATGCTGATTGGTTGCTATGGGCATCTTCTCCACTGGCTCACTTCTCCTCTTTTATCACTGGTTAGTACATGTCCCACTAACTCTCTAAAAGTAGCGTTCTTTAAACCAACAAAGAAAGCCCAGTCAGTCATGTATTCTTTTTAGATATTGTTTCAGTATAAAGCTTTTTTGTCACAACAATCCTATATACCCTACATCATGTGCAGATGGCTAGATACAGTAGAGAGCAGCAGTTGTAAGGATTTGGGCTATTGGCTTCTTTTAACCAATTGAACACTTGTATACATTTCATTTGCTTTTTTTTGTCTGTGTGCAGCTTTTAGCTATAGCAGATAATGTTCTCAAGATTTGATGCATTTTACCACCCCAACCCCCATATGAAGTCTAATGGGGGGAGAGAAATAAACTATTTAAGCGTTAAGCTGAGAGACTCTCTGCCACCTCTCCAGTAATTTCTGGTATGTGTAACAACCAGGGCCAGGTGTTGGTTACTGGAGCTGAGCAACTGCAAATAATACAAGTGGGGTAATTACATGGCCGTAAACAACGGGAGAGAGGCAAGCGAGCATGTCGCTGTTACGGGTGCACAATTGTGTTGCAGGGTTGGCATGTCAGAATTGTTTTACAGTAAAGACTGCATTTACCATACTTGCAAAGTATGGATGCCTGCAGCAGCATCGTTCTGGGGGTAACATAGAAATGGTTTTATGTTCATGTTCTTTTTGCCTTTTAACTTGATCTTTTGCAGCCACCTATTTTTCCCAATACTAATTATAAGTGTCGAGGTATTTATACAACTGCATATGCATGGTGATTTGTAATCTGTAATTTATGACAAATTCCCTAGACATTACCAAGGACAGTATACATTATTATATACTAGCATTTGCACTCGGTTTTGCTCACGTGGATGTCTGTTATTGCTCAGCTGAACTAATTTTGCAAAGACAGTTGTGGCGTCTAATATTGTAATGTATATTTTATATTGTAGACATTGACCACAAAATGTCTTTGTAAACAATATTTGCAGTTTTTCCTTCAGGGATTAACACAAAAAAGTTCATTGGTGCGCCATCTACTGGATTGACATGTGTCCTGCAACTTCATGAGTCAAGATAAGCTGCTTGATTAGTGATTTATATATAGTAGGATTTTCCTGCTAGAAAGATCTTGAGATATGTATATTTATATATGCATACATATATAACTTTTTGCGTTCGAGGTGTGCAATATATGTATATATTGTGTGTGTATATATAATTATTTCGGACTTGAGGCGCCTGTGCAAACTGCCATTTTTTTGGTCTCCATAGTTCATAAACAGTCCTTAGAAGTATTTTTGTAATAAAAAAAAAATTATATTTATATACACATAGCCATTTTTGGCTTGAGGACCTGCATACTGCACGCACCGATGTGTAAAGCGTCTATTTATTTTTAAATTTTTTTATTTCTCCTTTCCCTGATGTCTCATCGAGATCATACATACCTAAGTTTCTTTTTAGGTCACTAAGCGTTCCTATAGTGAAAGCGCGATCTAAATTCATCAGAACAGACAGACAAACAGAAATTCTGAAATATATATTTTTTTGGTCTCCGTAGTTCATACACAGTCCCAAGAAGTATATTTCTCAAAAAACATTTCTATGTGCAGACACAACCATTAAAACTTTTATTAGAAGTATAGAAGATTCCGTCCTGGTAGAGTATACAAAGTTCAGAACAAATTGAATATTTGTTTTAAATAAACAGAAAATTTGAATAGTGTTAAGTATCTTCTTTCAGGACATATACCAAGGGAGTTATCCTATTAGCGGAGATAAAACATTGGGTCCATTTTTCGCAAATTTTTCCCCAATGTTTTATTTTTTTTTTTTTTTTTATATAGGCTATCCAATTAGGATCACCTGTAAAAAACAAACAAAAAACAGCTTTCCTCCTGAAAACACACAAATTCAGTCAAATCTGTGTGTTTTCGTAAGACACCGAAAACAGGTCTGTTTCCGGGGATATATTTTCGCCTGTCGCAACAGCCCCCCCCCCCTTTCACAGCAGGCTGGGACTGCAGTGAGGGCGTCCGGGTGCTGACACTCAGCACTGTGACCACAGGCAGGGAAGCTGGAGAAGATCCTTGACCCGCATTCCCCCGACTCTGGCGGCGGTCACATGATGGGGAAGCAGTCATGTGACCAGTGAGGCAGAAGTGCAGTGCTACCCTGTCTGCGCCAGGAGCTGGCACTCGGTGCAGTAACGCAAAAACCCAGATAAGCCGCAACTCGTGCTAATAGGATAGCCCCGGGTGATACTATTACCCGCGGTAATGTACCGCGGTAATAGGATATCCCCCCCCAAGTAAAGGTTCTGTCCTTATCTCACAATACAGCTCTATGTATACAGTTTAGCGGCCTATTATACTTATTTTTTGCTGCTAGGAATGTGAGTGCTATATGAGGAATATGTGCCCCATATTTACTGAAGAGGGCTCTAGGGCAGTACGGACGTTGTAATGGTTAGCATTACTGCCTCACAGCACTGAGGTCATGGGTTTGATTCCCACCATGGCCCTAACTGTGTGGAGTTTGTATATTCTCCCCGTACTTGCGTGGGTTTCCTCCATATACTCTGGTTTCCTCCCACAATCCAAAAATATACTGGTAGGTTAATTGGATCCTAACAAAATTAACCCTAGTGTGAATGTGTGTGCGTGTACATGTGGTAGGGAATATAGATTGTAAGCTCCACTGGGGCAGGGGCCGATGTGAATGGCCAAATATTCTCTGTAAAGCACTGCGAAATATGTGTGCGCTATATAAATATCTGGTGATAAATAGAGTACATTTATAAAAAAAAAAAAAACCCTGCACTGACAGCTCTATATGGCGTCTCCATCTTCCTCCTTGCCCTACATCACTAGCCTAGCTTTTTTCTGGTCTTTTAAGTCCTATTAGGATCCCAAAAATAACCTAAAAAGCCTTCGGTCTATCAGGTCTGGTTTCTATAGGAAACTATTTGCAGTTGCTAAGCTTCAGTAACCAACACCTGGCGTGGGTTGTTACACATACCAGAAATACTCTCCTTGATCAAACTCTTGTTCCATAGATCTTCTGTCAAGATCGTTGAAGGTGTTTTTTACCCCCAACAATTTTAAATTGAAGCACATAAGAGAGAGAGAGAAAAAAATACATAAGTATCACTTTAGATACTTGTGAGAAATAGAACCACTACATAGTACAGGAAGAACATGAAATATATGATGCCAATCCATTCTATTAAATGAACAAAGTAAATTACAGAAACACTCTGATATAGACAGACAATGTAGAATAGTCATAAAGGGAAGCGGTAACCTTGCAAAAGAGAAAAAAAATCAAACCCACATAACGACAGGTGAGGTTTAGAACCCAGGTGTGAACAATCACTGAGCAGTGCTGTAGGTGCCACTCAGGACTCAGTGAAGAGTAATGCAGTCAATTAAAGGTGTGTACACACGGTGCGATATGCACTTAACTTTTCTTACGATTTTGGCATCGCAAGCAAAAATGGACTGTGCAGGCAAGTCAATTTTGGCTATATCGTGTAAAAGAGAGTCAAAATTGTCACTTAGCCAAAATCGGTATCGCAGGCACAGTCATCTTTGCTTGCGATACCAACCACAGTCCATGTCGAATAGTGAGAATCGGGTATAACCCGAATCTCACCGTGTGTATGGACCTTTACAAAGATGGAATTTCTTTGTGCGTGCATATATGCTCTATGCCAGATATAGGCTGGGAAATATTGGCTACAATTAAGTTTTACAAGAGGCAGTAATGAAATATTGACAAATCTGGGGATTGTGTTGAATACTTAAGGAAAAATAAATATATACTTCATGTGGATCTTTCTGTGCAGGGTATATACAGTAATACTACAAGTGTCTGTTTCCCCATATATGCAATGTGCCCTTGTATGGTTCACCTCCCATAGTGTAACAGTCATAGTGCGCTCAACATGGCTGCCTCATCTGGTACACTTGTGGATGGGATGAAAAATACATGGACCTGACTGTTTTATTGGGACCCTCAGGGGCAAACGCAGGATTTGTGAAGGGGGGTTTCCAATGTAAGTGTGGAGCCATGAATAGGTGGGGGCAGGACTGAAGTGAAACTATATGTGTACATAAATATATAGTGCACACACCTCTTTCACTTATTACGCACCTCTTTCACTTTATACGCACACACTTCTTTCACTTATTACGCACACACATCTCTCACTTTATGCGCACACACACACCTTTCACTTATTACGCGCTCACATCTCTTTCACTTTATATGCACACACACACTTTCACTTATTACGCGCTCACATCTCTTTCACTTTATATGCACACACACACTTTCACTTATTACGCGCTCACATCTCTTTCACTTTATACGCATGCACACCTTTCACTTTCACTTATTACGACACACACACACACTCTTTACTTAATAACACACACACACACACACACACACACACACACACACACACACACACACACTCACACTCTTTACTTAATAACACACACGCTCTTTACTTAATAACACACACACTTAATGACACACACACACACACACACACACACACACACACACACACACACACACACACTTTACTTAATAACACACACATTCTCCTTTCCCCTCTCCCCTATATCACTTGAAAATATAAACACAGGGGGCTGCTGTCAGCATGTATTACAGATGACCCCCACCGCACCCCCCACTTGAGCCACACACACAGTGCAGCATGATCCATGCACTGCGTTACCTGAGACTGTGCTGTGGCCGGGATGGAAGAAGACAGTGCTTCTCCCGGCCAGCACTAGTAACATGTGACCTGCTGCTCCTGAGGAGCTGTGCTCTCCAGCTCCACCTACAGCCCGCTGCCAGCAGCTTTTTGAATATGAGGAGGCAGCTTCTGTGTTATTAACCAGCTCTTCCGTCTAATAAAAAAAATTGATCAACTGGGGCGATGGATTGAAGGGCAGAGGGGGTTTCTAGGTACTCAGAACCCCCCCCACACACACACACACACACGTGCGCTAGTGACCCTACTCTGAGCGTTAGGACGCTGCATTCACCCCATTTTGTGTCATCTCTTCTAGGGGTAGACTATTCCTCCCAGGGTAATCCTATGTATTGCACCCAAGACGGCTGGCTCTACTGTGTATCCTCTGAGGGTGGAATATACGACCCGTGGAAGTTATTACCCAAAATGCCTACACCATTATGCTTATTATGCACTCGAGGTTTTCTTATTATGTCTGTGTGGCTTATCTATTGCTGTATCATTTAAATCTTCTGTGCTATGTGCATTGTTTTGTGTTTTGTTTTTTGAAATATATGTTTATTGAGAAAAATACACACAACACAACGAGGGTAAAAGAGTGTGAAGTACAGGTACGCATGGCAATATGGTGTTAGGAAAATGCAGTGGCGTGCGGTGAGGTTAGTAGCTGGTGAGGCACTGCAGCCATAATGTTTGCCGGGTCCCGCCGATGACCCATACAGCCGCCGTGCTGATGCCCACTGCCACCCCTGTGCTGATGCCCGCTACCACCCCAATAATATTGTGCCTAGGGGTGGCCTGGCCCTTAAATTCGCCCCTGAAGGTCCCCTGTCAGCCGGGCAGACTCAGCATGGGTCACTGTGGCTGCAGACATGTCCCGCCACCCCCTCACCTCACAGACAGCGCTTCTCACGCTGCCAGGCACAGGGGCAATATATAAATATCTATCTTATCTACAGTATATACACTTATTATATATCGGATGCAAATGGCAGCACTCAGTGATCTATATTAGTAAAGAATCACATGATCCCAAGTCCTTCTTAGCTCAAATTTTCGGTGTTTCCACCTTTATCAAAAATTCTTGTGAGTCGTGTTATTCTTTACTAATATAATAATACCATTGAATGCCGCATTGGTATAATATGGGCATCCGTTTCCCGGGAGGGCACCATGGCAAGTTTTGCTATATTATTGGTGTTCTGGCCTTTTTCTTGTACTATATACTGTATATATACACATACAAAATAAATAAATAAATATATATATATATATATATATATAGTCGTAGTTCCAGTTTCCTGGGGGGCACTCTCCTTCACAAATCAAGTCCAATCGTATTCTCTTAGATCATAGTCAGCTTTATTGGGTCGACGTTTCGGCTCAACAAGCAGAGCCTTTATCAAGACAAGCCATACACATTTTCATATTGCGAAATAGTCATAACCTGTCCAAATAACAGATACATGAAATAAATAAATACAATCAGTCTCACGGGCCCAATCAGAGATTCACCACTAAAGTGCAATGTGCAAATGGAAAAAAAGTGCCAAGAGTGACGCTACCAAACGTATGGGTATACATCCTAGATACCATATATAGTGGAGAAAAGTAGATCAGAATAACCCAACAAAGGCCAATCACCAAGGTGTACTAGTAACATACTTACTAGAATTAAATAACTCAACAGTACAACACTGTGATAGAACAGACGACCAAGTCGGCATATACGCCCTATTGGTGGGACAAAAAAATATATATATTACAGATACCCAACACAATCAAGGTTAGGTATGGTACTAAAGGGTACCTAAATTCATCAAGAAAAAGGCTAATAAAGTACTCTACTTACTTCACACATAATTCCAGAAAAGTTATCCATACAGGGACACATCAGTCAATAAGCCCTCTGTAATATGAGTAATGTATCATAAACATCTCAGGGGTAAACCAAACCTGATATCAAGTCAAACAACCAAAAGCTGTATTTATCAGGAGGGAACAAAATAACTCTTACCACTGGAGGCTAATTGTAGACGTCCGTTCAGTGTGACTGTGTGTTCCTAATGAGCACTGGGCGCCTTATAAGAGTACACAACCGGAAGTGCAATCAGCACAAGCAAACTGATCTATCACCCTGTTATAATACTAAAGAAAATAATATACTCAGTCCCAAACGGATTTCACATCCGTGGGACCCACATCAATGCCGCAAAATCACAAATAACACATGACAGGACCTGTGGAAAGAAACTTGGAGCCGCTGCTCGTCCGAGCGGCGTGCGTTCCAATACCTGGAAGTCGCGCGCCGGGTGCGTTCCACCGGCCGGAAGAGCCCAACAATCATTGCGGCCGTTGCTTAGCAACGCCGCACACTAGGTATATACCGAAATATAGAGAAAGCAACTAGTGGGATGTGTGCTACAGCAACAAATGGCTACTACGGTATAGGAAAAATAGAGCATGTATAGCAATATTACCGAGTGTCACATGGTAATCATCACCTACATAACACACATAGAAAACATAAAGGGTCATCACGTAAGTGTGCTAATGTAGGGAACAATATAACCTCAAAGGAAGACACTCCCTACTCACCGTAAACACTCTGCACTGACATCTGGGGTCGTCACCATCACAAGGCAACTTACCCTAAATCATACACCATAAGTGGGTACAGACCCCCAAAGAAGGTATATAGAATAACTCACGCATCCAATCCACAAAGTCCTAGATATATGTATATTCAATCATAGTATGCATCGAGTGCTGGTGCACCAAGGTACCATACCAACAAGGCTGAAAGTACATATAAATATATATATAGGTGTGTCTAATCAGGCCCGTGAGTATAGACTTACAATCAACATAGACAAAATCACAACACAATTCATAAATACATTGAAAGACACACAATTAAAAAGGCAATGAAATCTGTATCAGAAACCACATAGAAAATAATATCGTATATCTATGTCCGAAAGAGTCATGAACACATCACAAGAAGATGTTCATGGTGTTATACTCATTAAGGCCCCTCGGGGTAACAGTATCAAGCATACTGATCCAAAAACTTTCTTTCTTTTTTAGAGCCAATATCCTATCACCCCCATTGGGTAAAGGGGGGATCCAATCAATGAGCATACATTTGAGGTTCGCTACCTCGTGTCTGTTTTCAAGATAGTGTCTTGCTACAGGTTTGTCGGAGGATCCAGTTTGGATGGCTGCTCGTATAGTGGTCCTGTGGTTTGCCATACGGTCTCTAAAACACCTAGATGTGAGTCCTACATAATACAGACCGCAGGGACAGATTAAACAATAGATCACATGGTCTAATTTGCAATGTAGATGGTATTTAATTTTTATGTTTTTACCCGTGTGTGGGTGTGCAAAGCTATTCCCAACTCTCATAGCCCTACACGTGGTGCAGTTCCCACATGAAAAGCAGCCAGGTTTCAAACGCATCATACTGGAAGTGTTCATTCCCTCGTCAGGGGTGAGTATAGGTCGCATAAGTATCTGCCTCAAATTGGCCCCACGGCCGTAGGCCATAGGAGGTGGTCCAGTGTGGGTAAAAGGCAAAGTGGGGTCCGTCGCTAGAATGGGCCAATGTTTGCGTATAATCTTGTTGGTTTCAAGTGCATGACTATCATATTTGGTAGTATAAATCATTCTGTTGGTGTTCTTACAGTTCTTGGATACCTTGCGCAAATAAATGTTACGCGCTTTACGCAAACATTTTCCCAAAATGCGTGGAGTGTACCCGCGCTGCCTAAATCTGTGCATCATGTCATTGAGTTGTACTTCTCTGACAGTATCATCGGTATTGTTTCTCATGACTCGAAGTAGTTGTGAGACCTGCAGATTGTCTTTTAAAGCAGGGGGATGAAAACTACTAGTTAACAGTGTACACATATATATATACACACACACACACAAAATAAATATATATGTTTGTGCTGTATTGGTGTGGTCCTGAGGACGGGGTGCTGTCCCCGAAAGTACTCGACCGTGACCGTGAATACACTTTGAGTTTTTGCTACTATTGATGTCTCCTGAGTGCCTTCTTACATGGACTTGTATTTGATTTTGGATATGGCACCGGAGCAAGCTGTCCTGTGTACAGAGTGCCGGCAGTAGATGGATTTATATATATATATATATATATATATATATATATAATATTAGTCAGAGAGAGAGTATATGTGTGTACACACACAGGGCATACACACACGTTATAAAAACACACAGGGCATACACACACATCCCGCTTCCTTTCCCCCATACTTCACATGCAGTTTGCTGCTGCAGGTCAGGATCTCCGCCGTGACTGGGGGCTTGGCGGCGCAGAACCTCCTCCTCACATTTAGGGCTGTCATAGAGTGCTCGCGGTGTGCTGCCCGGCCACTGGCGCTTCAGCTGCCTGCGCTCCGCGTTAGGTGGAATGGATATGAAAGCCACCTGTCGCGGAAGCGCTAACAGCTAAACCGCCGGGCAGCAGCAATGGGGTGTGGGTGCGCAGCTGGTATAGAGATGGAGACAAGGTTGTCTCCGTCTCTGAAAAAAAAAAATAGTCTGCGTGGACACACTGCGCGTCCCTGGGAAAATGGGTAGAAATACAACACGACAGTGTTAAGGGGGCAACCTGTACCCCGAAGAAACAGAGCAACATTTCAGACATCATAATACACATTGTGAAGATACGATAAAGGAAAGTCATCCTAAAATTTTCTCACAGGAAATAGGTCCGGTAAGATAGACATTAGAAATGGGGTACACCTCCTTCCAGAATCGCCAAGTTATACCATGTATGTGCATTGTTTTTGATATCTGTAAAGCGCCTCTTGTAAAAAAAAGAGCGCTATATAAATAGAATTTTTATTATTTTTATTATTATTATTATTATTATTATTATTATTATATATATTCATTTTGTCAAAGACCAGTAGGTGGCAGTGTGACTTATGTTCTTTTACAAGCTCAACACCAGGAAGAAATCCTGTTTAATGTAATTGCTTCCAGTGATTGTTCCACATTCCTGCTCTTCCACATAGTTAAATAAAGCAGCAAAAACTATCCCATAAGACACAGCAGTTCTCTTAGAGGAGAAGCCATTTGTTGTACAGTGTTCTAGAGTGAGATGTTTATGACATGACTAATACCTGATGTTCATACTGAAAATGAGGCAGATGGAATCATTCCTTTTGAGCTGGTGTAAAAGAACGAGAAGCATATTTTGCTAATTGACATTTTTGAAAATAGTAATATGATTTTCACATGAAGCAAACTGTGAGTGTGAAGTTTTACTTTGTCAAAGAGGGTCATTTAAGGGTCCCTTTGTATTTTTATTTTGTATATATGTATGTTTAGAAGTGTGTGTGTGTGTGTGTGTGTGTGTGTGTGTGTGTTTGCACTGAATCCTTTGCAACTAATTGCATATTTGTTTTGATTGTTAAACGAGCCATATACTATACACAGCTGATTTGTTGCCGTGGGTTACTGCACATTTAAACTAAATTAGTCTATGTATTGTTCCAGCATGTCACCTTATAGTGTAAAACAAGAAGTACTGTAGCCTGAGGCTCCCCTGCAGATTGTTATACTACGACTCCCGGCATGAACATACTGAGGGTTGTAGTGTGATAACCACACGGGGAGCCCAGATTGTTACCTCTGATATGAAAGAACAGTGAGTCTGATTAATAATGAAAAGTAAGTGCTGCTAAGTGCTACGGCAGTGGCAGGCCCCTTTTTGGAAGCTGTTCAGGATCTCTCTTGGAAGGCTAATTGCTTGTCATTTTCCTGGGCACGTTTGCATACCAGAAATGACTCTCTTGATGCAGCCTGTAGACAGCACTTGGCTGTCAGTGGAAGTGCAGCGTTTCCCTCTCTGCAGGAAAGCTTTCTCGCTCTCTCTCCTTACCCTGGGCTTAATCTCACTGTGAGAACTCGGGCAGCGCGTCATGAAGCTCTCACATCCCATCTGGGAAGAATAAGACATGCCCAAACCTTATTCATTGCAGGGCCAATGAGGAAGCCGAAGTATGTTGAAAGTCCGCGAGTGCCAGGAGATGCAGCTGTAATGCCATTGAGAAAAGTCTCAGAGTTGCCGGACTCGAACCAGAATGGTGAGTTACCCCAGCGCTCTCATTTATTCTGTCTCGCTTGTCATGTCACAGTGTTTAGCAGTAACTGCTTAGAATAAAACCCAGGGAAACGCCTGCAGACAACTTCAAACAGCAAGCTGTCTTCTATCTCGCTGTCTTGCTATTGTTTACTGGGCAAGCATATATTCTTTCACTTATTGAAGTATTTCGGCAGTGAAAGTGTGTGCAGGGCTGGCAGGTTACTCCCTGTGGGATTATGTTTTGTTATAAAGACTCTGTCCATGTTTTATTTGGCTCCGTCAACGCCTCAACCTGCAAACCCATGTATTGTAAACTGTGAGAAAAACTTGATTTTCTTGTCAGAGCGGTGGTGGAGCTAGGGATTGTGTTACCCAGTTGCCATAACCCAGTTTGCCACGGTCACATTAATAAAATCAGCCACTTAAGGGTTTTTGTTTTATTTTAAATTCTACGCTGGGAAAATTCATGCCTCAACCAGCTGTTGCTGCAAATGTTCCAGCACTTCAGAAGGGTTAATTAGGAACATTTAACACTTAAAGTTCTGGTTGGCATCAAAATCCAGCACAAGTCTGCAAAAGGGTTAAGCAGGCATGGCACAGACTCAAAACTAAGATTGGCAGAGACATGGAGCTAAAGAATATTGCCCAGGAAATGCCTAACAACTTAATCTTGGCAGCTGAAGTATAAGTACATTTTATGTTTCCTATAAGCTATTGGCTTTGGATATAGGGAGGGGGTTACACAGGCCGCTCTCTCCCCTTGAGGGTGGTGCCAACACTGCAGTGTAGAATTGTGATGGCTGTGGGAAGATCTCGGTTATCACAGTGCCCTGCGCATGAGGGGGTTAAACACCGATGCATGCCAGTGATCTAGTAAGGTGAATGTTGAAGTTGAACAAAATTAAAATATAGATAATATATTTCTTAACATTTTATTCTTTGTGTTTTCATGGAACATAATTTCAGTTTGGTGCATTTCACAGCAGGGAGTATTTTGGAGAAAATAGTTAATAGATTTAAAAAAAAAAATATGATTCATGATTTACAAGGTAACTGCATGAGATATGGTAAGTTGTCTATGCCCTCCATTTAGGAAAGGTTAATACAATTATCGTTTCTGTACAGATCTGCTTAGGGAAGGGTTAAGCGTGAATGGTAATTAACATTTGGACCTTACTCAGCATATACAGGATAGCCTACTGTATGACTAACTGAAGCAACAGATCTGTGCTCACACTGTGCTGCGTTTCCTCAAGGCTGCTGTTAGAAAACATATGATCTTTTAGATATTGTGGATTGTTTACATCGAGTCATACCCTGATAGCTGCTGATTTGCAGGTATTGCTGGGACTTGTAGTAGCTACCGGCTATCCAAGAGCTCTAAACAGACTTAAAGTTGTCAGTGAATTCTGGTGCAGGCACTTGTCCAGTGAATAAGTGTATGTGTGACATCAGATACTCTCACGCATTTGTATATGTAACATGTATTTTTCTGTATATGGTTACTTGTTAACCTTCAATTGGTTCTTGAGATATATGTTTACATCAGATATCCTTTCATCTTTTTCTTCTTTCCAGACCACCAGCTGCTTAAGTTATGAGCCCAATACTAATATTAGCTAAAGTCTTAACCCCCAGTCACTCCCCGGCTCGGAATATTTCAGGCACCTGGCTCGACTGCTGGATAACTTTTTATACTTTCCTCCCTGTGCGAGACACTTGTTTAATGGAAACTGCGGCTAACTTGTCAGTCTACCTTAGTCTGGGCACAGTAAATATGAAACGATGGCTGGCTGTCTTTCTTTCACTGTGGCTGCTTTGAAGTTCCAGTTTTGAGGGTTAATTAATTTGCCCATGCGAGCAAGAGTTCACGCCAGCATCTCCAGATCTGACAGGAAGGCGGACGTAATTGGAATACAACTAATGAATGGGTATATGGGGAGCGGGACGGGACAAGACTGACAATGAGGCTGCCCCAGTTCCTGAAGGAGCATCGGACCTCATGCTATAGCCTCTAACAAGTCTGCTGCAACACATCTCCACAAAACAGTCAGTTTCTTTTTAACCCTTTTGGTTCCTTGGAGGTCAAAGGTCTCTAGGTAGTTGCGATGTTGATAATTTGCAGAGCTTAAGAGCCTAGGATTTGCCTGCTGTTACTAATGGTTTGTTGGTTTGTGTACATGGAAACATTTTCCAATATCAGTTTACACTAAAATCCGTTGTAGCATATTATCACAAACTCAGTAATTCAGATGCAACGTACACAGTCCTTGCCTCACGCTGTGCTCATAACGGTAATTTCATTGCTGGTTTATTTCTGTCCAGAGTACACTGCTAAGCACATAATGAAAGCCTTCAGTCAGCTAGTCGGGTCGGTCTCCCATGTTGATGTCTTCTGTTTTATGATCTCCATCTAGAAGCAGCTCTGGATAAAAATATAGGCTGTTCTCCTGCTGCGCAAGAGCTGATGACAAGACTTGGATTCTTGCTGGGCGAAGGAATTCCAAACTCTACTCGAGTATCTATGGATGAGAGGAATGAAACTATGGTAAGCATGGGACAGTGGTCAAGCGTTTATATACCATCCTCTGGCGTGGACACATCAGAGGCCCTTCAGGTCCAACAACACCATGAGTAATGTTCAGGGGCGTAGCCAGAACTTTGTGGGCCCCATACCACCTTTTTGAAGGGGCCCTGTCCCAATGCTTCTAGAGAGACACTTCTGTACAGCAGTTGTTAATTTTATGCCCTATAATAGTGCCCTAGTTCATTTTCGGAACCACAGTAGAGCCTTATTTAATGTTATGCCCCATAGTAGTGCCCTAGTTTCTTTTATGAATGGTAATAGTGCTTTAGTTCACCCTATGTCACATTTCGGAGCTGCCAGTACACATTATGCAGCACAGTACCCCCAATTCACATTATGATATATAGTGCTCCCCGTTCATATTGTGCCTCATTACAGTATCCCGGTTCATATTATATAATATAAAAAAATGCCCTCCAGTTAATTTTATACCACATTACAATGAGAAAGTCCAGGGCATACCTAGATATATTGCAGGCCCCAAGGAAACGACCACTACGTACCACCCAATGGAGATAAATGTATGTAACACATACAACTGTGACAGGGAAGGTGGGCCCCTCTCAGCTCTGGGCCCTATAGCAGCTGCACTGCCTGCACCTATGGTAGCTATGCCCTTGGTAATGTTTTAAGCTGCTGTCCTGTTATTCAAGCACTGAAACAAGTTGTGTTCAAATTGGACAGATTTGGGTGTGCATGTAGCCCCAATGACTGGAGTTATTCGATGACTGAACATACATATCGTAAACATCAGCAGATATTTCTGTCAAATCTGGTACACATTACTTTATTGGTTCTTTTTATATGACACCTGGAGGTGTATTTGGCCATTTTGTTTGCAAATAAGCAAATTGTTGCTAATTATCACTTGTGTGTAGATGGGGTGCGGATAATAGAGTTGACAGTAACTAGATCGACAGTCATTAGGTTGATCACAACTGGTCGACAGTGACTAGATCGACACCTGAAATAGATCGACACAGTCATTAGGTCGACATGAGTTTTTGACAATTTTCTCTAACGTCCTAGTGGATGCTGGGGACTCCGTCAGGACCATGGGGATAGCGGCTCCGCAGGAGACAGGGCACAAAAGCAAGCTTTTAGGATCACATGGTGTGTACTGGCTCCTCCCCCCATGACCCTCCTCCAAGCCTCAGTTAGGTTTTTGTGCCCGTCCGAGCAGGGTGCAATCTAGGTGGCTCTCTTAAAGAGTTGCTTAGAAAAAGTTTTTAGGTTCTTTATTTTCAGTGAGTCCTGCTGGCAACAGGCTCACTGCATCGAGGGACTTAGGGGAGAGAAGTGAACTCACCTGCATGCAGGATGGATTGGCTTCTTAGCCTACTGGACACCATTAGCTCCAGAGGGAGTCGGAACACAGGTCTCGCCCTGGGGTTCGTCCCGGAGCCGCGCCGCCGACCCCCCTTGCAGATGCTGAAGATTGAAGAGGTCCGGAACCAGGCGGCAGAAGACTTTCAGTCTTCATCAGGTAGCGCACAGCACTGCAGCTGTGCGCCATTGTTGTCAGCACACTTCACACAGCGGTCACGGAGGGTGCAGGGCGCGGGGGGGGGCGCCCTGGGCAGCAATGTATAATACCTGTATGGCGAAAAATACATCACATATAGCCCTTGAGGCTATATGGATGTATTTAACCCCTGCCAGATATCACAGACTCCGGAGAAGAAGCCCGCCGAAAAGGGGGCGGGGCCTATTCTCCTCAGCACACAGCGCCATTTTCCCTCACAGAAATGCTGGTGGGAAGGCTCCCATGCTCTCCCCTGCACTGCACTACAGAAACAGGGTTAAAACAGAGAGGGGGGGCACTGATTTGGCGATATGAATATATATTAAAATGCTATAAGGGAGGAACATTTATATAAAGGTTGTCCCTGTATAATTATAGCGTTTTGGTGTGTGCTGGCAAACTCTCCCTCTGTCTCCCCAAAGGGCTAGTGGGTCCTGTCCTCTATCAGAGCATTCCCTATGTGTGTGCTGTATGTCGGTACGTGTGTGTCGACATGTATGAGGAAAATGTTGGTGAGGAGGCGGAGCAAATTGCCTGTAATGGTGATGTCACTCTCTAGGGAGTCGACACCGGAATGGATGGCTTATTTATGGAATTACGTGATAATGTCAACACGCTGCAAGCCGGTTGACGACATGAGACGGCCGGCGAACAAATTAGTACCTGTCCAGGCGTCTCAAACACCGTCAGGGGCTGTAAAACGCCCATTTACCTCAGTCGGTCGACACAGACCCAGACACGGACACTGATTTCAGTGTCGACGGTGAAGAAACAAACGTATTTTCCTTTAGGGCCACACGTTAAGGGCAATGAAGGAGGTGTTACATATTTCTGATACTACAAGTACCACAAAAAAGGGTATTATGTGGGATGTGAAAAAACTACCTGTAGTTTTTCCTGAATCAGATAAATTAAATGAAGTGTGTGATGATGCGTGGGTTTCCCCCGATAGAAAATTATTGGCGGTATACCCTTTCCCGCCAGAAGTTAGGGCGCGTTGGGAAACACCCCTTAGGGTGGATAAGGCGCTCACATGCTTATCAGAACAAGTGGCGGTACCATCTACAGATAGGACCGTACTTAAGGAGCCAGCTGATAGGAGGCTGGAAAATATCCTAAAAAGTATACACACACATGCTGGTGTTATACTGCGACCAGCGATTGCCTCAGCCTGGATGTGCAGAGCTGAGGTGGCTTGGTCGGATTCCCTGACTAAAAATATTGATACCCTTGACAGGGACAGTATTTTATTGACTATAGAGCATTTAAAGGATGCATTTCTATATATGCGAGATGCGCAGAGGGATATTTGCACTCTGGCATCAAGAGTAAATGCGATGTCCATATCTGCAAGAAGATGTTTATGGACACGACAGTGGTCAGGTGATGCAGATTCCAAACGGCACAAAGATGTATTGCCGTATAAAGGGGAGGAATTATTTGGGGTCGGTCCATGGGACCTGGTGGCCACGGCAACTGCTGGAAAATCCACCGTTTTTTACCCTAAGTCACATCTCTGCAGAAAAAGACACCGTCTTTTCAGCCTCAGTCCTTTCGTCCCTATAAGAGTCATATCTGCCCAGGGATAGAGGAAAGGGAAGAAGACTGCAGCAGGCAGCCCATTCCCAGGAACAGAAGCCCTCCACCGCTTCTACCAAGTTCTCAGCATGACGCTGGGACCGTACAGGACCCCTGGATCCTACAAGTAGTATCCAAGGGGTACAGATTGGAATGTCGAGACGTTTCCCCCTCGCAGGTTCCTGTAGTCTGCTGTACCAATGTCTCCCTCCGACAGGGAGGCAGTATTGAAAACAATTCACAAGCTGTATTCCCAGCAGGTGATAATAAAATTACCCCTCCTACAACAAGGAAAGGGGTATTATTCCACACTATATGGTGGTACTGAAGCCAGAAGGCTAGGTGAGACCTATTCTAAATCTGAAATATTTGAACACTTACAAAGGTTCAAATCCAGATGCAGTCACTCAGAGCAGTGATAGCGAACCGGGAAGAAGGGGACTATATGGTGTCCCGGGACATCAGGGATGCTTACCTCCATGTCCCAAAATTTGCCTTTCTCACCAAGGGTACCTCAGGTTCGTGGTACAGAACTGTCACTATCAGTTTCAGACGATGCCGTTGGATTGTCCAAGGCACCCCGGGTCCTTACCAAGGTAATGACCGAAATGAGGATTCGTCTTCAAAGAAAATGGACGACCTCCTGATAAGAACAAGGTCCAGAGAACAGTTGGAGGTCGGAGTAGCACTATCTCAAGTAGTTCTACGACAGCACGGGTGGATTCTAAATATTCCAAAACCGCAGTTGTTCCGACGACACGTCTGCTGGTCCTAGGGATGATTCTGGACACAGTCCAGAAAAAGGTGTTTCTCCCAGAGGAGAAAGCCAGGGAGTTATCCGAGCTAATCGGGATCCTCCTAAAACCAGGAAAAGTGTCAGTGCATCATTGCACAAGAGTCCTGGTAAAAATGGTGGCTTATTACGAAGCGATTCCATTCGGCAGATTTCACGCAAGAACTCTTCAGTGGGATCTGCTGGACAAATGGTCCGGATCGCATCTTCAGATGCATCAGCGGATAACCCTATATCCAAGGACAAGGGTGTCTCTCCTGTGGTGATTACAGAGTGCTCATCTTCTAGAGGGCCGCAGATTCGGCATTCAGGATTGGATGCTGGTGACCACGGAGGCCAGCCTGAGAGGCTGGGGAGCAGTCACACAGGGAAAAAATTTCCAGGGAGTGTGATCAAGTCTGGAGAATTCTCTCCACATAAATATACTGGAGCTAAGAGCAAATTTATAATGCTCTAAGCTTAGCAAGACCTCTGCTTCAAGGTCAGCCGGTATTGATCCAGTGGGATAACATCACGGCAGTCGCCCACGTAAACAGAAAGGGCGGCACAAGAAGCAGGAGGGCAGTGGCAAAAGTGCAAGGATTTTTCGCTAGGCGGAAAATCATGTGATAGCACTGTCAGCAGTGTTCATTCCGGGAGTGGACGACTGGGAAGCAGACTTCCTCAGCAGGCACGACCTCCACCCGGGAGAGTGGGAACTTCATCGGGAAGTTTTCCGCATGATTGTGAACCGTTGGGAAAGACCAAAGGTGGACATGATGGCGTCCCGCCCGAACAAAAAACGGGACCGGTATTGCGCCAGGTCACGAGACCTTCAGGCGATAGCTGTGGACGTCCTGGTAACACCGTGGGTGTAACAGTCGGTGTATGTGTTCCCTCCTCTGCTTCTCATAACCAAGGTATTGAGAATTATAAGACGTAGAGGAGTAAGAACTATACTCGTGGCTCCGGATTGGCCAAGAGGGACTTGGTACCCGGAATTTCAAGAGATGCTCACAGAGGACTAATGGCCTCGGGAGCTAAGAAGGGACTTGCTTCAGCAAGTACCATGTCTGTTCCAAGACTTACCGCGACTGCGTTTGACGGCAGGGCGGTTGAACGCCGGATCCTAAGGGAAAAGGCATTTCGGAAGAGGTCATACCTACCCTGGTCAAAGCCAGGAAGGAGGTGACCGCACAACGTTATCACCACATGTGGTGAAAATATGTTGCGTGGGTGAGGCCAGGAAGGCCCCACGAAGAAATTTCAACTAGGTCGATTTCTGCACTTCCTGCAAACAGGAGTGTCTATGAGCCTCAAATTGGGGTCCATTAAGGTTCAAGTTTCGGCCCTGTAGATTTTCTTCCAGAAAGAATTGGCTTCGGTTCCTGAAGTCCAGACGTTTGTCAAGGGAGTATTGCATATACAGCCCCTTTTGTGCCTCCAGTGGCACCGTGGGATCTCAACGTAGTGTTGGGATTCCTCAAATCATATTGGTTTGAACCGCTCAAATCTGTGGATTTGAAATATCTCACATGGAAAGTGACCATGCTGTTGGCCCTGGCCTCGGCCAGGCGATTGTCAGAATTGGCGGCTTTGTTACAAAAGCCCATATTTAATTTTCCATTCGGACAGGGCAGAACTGCGGACTTGTCCCCAGTTTCTTCCTAAGGTGGTGTCAGCGTTTCACCTGAAACAACCTATTGTGGTGCCTGCGGCTACTAGGGACTTGGAGGACTCCAAGTTGCTAGACGTTGTCAGGGCCCTGAAAATATATATATATATATATATATATATATATATATATATATATATAAATTCCAGGACGGCTGGAGTCAGAAAGTCTGACTTGCTGTTTATATTGTATGCACCCAAAAAGCTGGGTGCTCCTGCTTCTAAGCAGACTATTGCTCGTTGGATTGGTAGTACAATTCAGCTTGCACATTCTGTGGCAGGCCTGCCACAGCCAAAATCTGTAAATGCCCATTCCACAAGGAAGGTGGGCTCATCTTGGGCGGCTGCCCGAGGGGTCTCGGCTTTACAACTTTGCCGAGCAGCTACGTGGTCAGGGGGGAACACGTTTGTAAAATTCTACAAATTTGATACCCTGGCTGAGGAGGACCTGGAGTTTCTCTCATTCGGTGCTGCAGAGTCATCCGCACTCTCCCGCCCGTTTGGGAGCTTTGGTATAATCCCCATGGTCCTGACGGAGTCCCCAGCATCCACTAGGACGTTAGAGAAAATAAGATTTTACTTACCGATAAATCTATTTCTCGTAGTCCGTAGTGGATGCTGGGCGCCCATCCCAAGTGCGGATTGTCTGCATTACTTGTACATAATTATTGTTACAAAAATCGGGTTGTTATTGTTGTGGGCCATCTTTTCAGAGGCTCCTTCGTTGTTATCATACTGTTAACTGGGTTCAAATCACAGGTTGTACGGTGTGATTGGTGTGGCTGGTATGAGTCTTACCCGGGATTCAAGATCCTTCCTTATTGTGTACGCTCGTCCGGGCACAGTGCCTAACTGAGGCTTGGAGGAGGGTCATGGGGGGAGGAGCCAGTACACACCATGTGATCCTAAAAGCTTGCTTTTGTGCCCTGTCTCCTGCGGAGCCGCTATCCCCATGGTCCTGACGGAGTCCCCAGCATCCACTACGGACTACGAGAAATAGATTTATCGGTAAGTAAAATCTTATTTTTTTGTGTAGTTTCGTAAAGTGACCTGGAACCCCAATTAGTGCATCGTGTCTCTTTGCCATGCTTCGAGCAAGGTTAGTATTCCAAATCGTAGTCCACCTGGATCGTAAAGTATGAAAAAGTTCAAAAAATTAAGAAAAAAATGTGAAAAACACATGTCGACCTATAGACCATGTCAAGCAATAGTGGTCGACCTAAGTGCAGGCGACGTAAAGACCGGATCCCTGTAGACTCCTTCCAATTATACCCTCACAAATTTGTCTAGAGTGTGTTCTATGGGCTTTACTGTATTACTCTCTCACTATGGCTTGTGTTTGTTTTTAAAAGCCTATGTAGAGTTGATTTGATACAAATATGTCCTCATACACTATCACTACATTCATGCAAAACATCCCTGCGCCAGATCCCATGCGACTCTGGTTACACCAAGCATTTTTTTTTGCTTAAATGTGCATCTTAATCACTATGCGATGTGATAACTGAATCCCAAGACTGCACTGATTAATCTGATATGTGACACTTATAGCTGTGTGCGGCTGAGTCTATACGAAGTGCTACAATGCAGCGGCTGCAACTTTTTTTTTTCTCACCAAGGTTAGTTGTGCTTTGTATGCAGATTCAGACTCAGTGGCACACAGTTATACAAGTATCACATATAAAATGAATCTGTGCAGACTGAAGCGGTTTCCTCATATTTGTGGCATCTGGTTTGTTTTACTAGTTACATAAGGTGTAGGTGACCCCTCATCCACAGTCTGTGGGCAGCTTATTGCTTCTAAATGCAGTTATCATTTCCAACACCTATTTTCTGTATTGTTATTGTGACAGAAGCCATCACACCAAATAGCTTTATCAAATCTGTCTGCCTAGTAAATGTATATGATGTGCCTGGCGTGAGGAGAGACTGGCCTGGCTGACAGACTCTCCTCGCCACACTTACCACCACAGCCTTTGCCCTGTGACTGACTCTGTATGTAAGCAGTAGGTTTGTGATATAGATAAGGCCACCAATAGACCACATTTATTGTGATTGTGCGGACCCCGAACAGCAGTAGCTCTGTATGGTCCCTCATATCACTGCATTCTAAACTCTGTATGAATAATTCAGCTCACAGTTAACCACTTAACTGGCATGGTCAGATTTCATGAAACTGCGTCGTCCCACCCTGTCCCCCCGTTTCCATTCTGCAGATGTGCATAATATAATGTTTAAATATTTAAAAAAAATACTTTTTCAACTTTATTAAATAAAATAAATAAGTTATTAACGCTTCTGAAGGGAAAAATCGTCAGTTAAGTGGTTTTTAAAGGTTTATGGCTAGAGATTCTGGTTTTGGATATGAACTACGCCACACCAAAAAAATGAATCGTTCAACATCATCCCATGTCTTTGCATTTTACAAAGGCCTAATTCATATTTGTATACAAACCTGATGATTGTTTACAAATACGATGGTTGTGGCCTGTGCTGGCGCAAGACCATGTGCAGACCGGGCCTTACGATGTTGCTTTCAGCACCCTGTCATCCCCAGCATGATTGACATGCTATGGCATTTGTGTGGTGGAGTAGGGGTAGCACACCAGCACCGTTCTTCAAAACGGGGGCGACGCCCCCTTTTTGAAAGCGTGACAGGTCCAGGGTGTGACTCAGACTTCCTGCATCTGGGTTTCCAGATCCTTCGGCCAGCCTGCGGTAGCTTGACCTTATGCAGGCTGCCCGGTGCCTGAAACCAGCGCAAATCGCGACTCATGGTCGTGATGGTGATCCGAGGTTGTGTCCTCATATGCAGCACTCAGATCTCACAGATGCTAACAGGAGGCGTCTATCTCCTACAGACGTCTACTGTTGCATTTGAATTTGAATGACACTGAATTGCACAGCCGCTTTCTTGCGACTGTGCAATTCCTTACAAAAATGAATTAGACCCACAGCGCGGCATTGCAGTCTGAACAGAATTTCCCACCTATGCAAGTAGTCAGAAATGTTGCCACAATTCCACTCCTCTCTAGTGTTGTCCTATTTCCGCACATGGGGAGTCATTCCGACCTGATTGCTCGCTGCAGTCTGTCGCAGCGCAGAGATCGGGTCGGAACTGCGCATGCGCCGCATGGCAGCCGTCATTGCCTAGCGATCGCCTCTGAGACAGAGGGGGCACAGCGTGGCCGGATCGTTGGGGGGGTGGGCTGCGGCGGCTTGTATTACTCCACAAATACAAAAGCATCGCCGCTGTGCAATGCTTTTGTATTGGGGCGGGGGGCGGACTGACATGCGGGGTGGACTAGCACTGTGCTGGGCGTCCCCCCGCATCTCAGGGAAGATGATCGTAGCTGTGCTAAATTTAGCACAGCTACGATCAACTCGGAATGACCCCCCCAGTGTACAATTGGTATTAAATAGGCACCAGTTTTGTATGACATAAAAATAGATTGATGTCATATAGTATACAGTTGTAAAAAATCTAAGTGTCATTGGCAGAGAGGCCAGGGATCAACTTTTGAAATAAGTGTGCCCTCGCTGCCAATAACCCTCAGACCTACTGTGAATGAATAATGCTGAGTATAGAGATTTGCCAGAGATGTCATTTATTTTCATAGTAAGTAATAGCAGCAGTGCCAGACCTCCTGTGGACTTGCTCTATCGACGCTTTTGCTTAGTGAATAATTTTCCATATTGGAGTGTAAAGGTTTTGCTGCGTACTTTCATTTCAGAAAGCACCTCACAGTTGTCCTTTTAAATGTGACAGTATGAAACCGATGTGAAGAAATAGAGTTCACGATGAATACTAAAATTGTGTTGTTACAGCTCTGACATGTGAAGCTGCAGCAAATGCATCTTAGTTTGGAGCTCCTGTGTGCCATGGTAATTAATTGTTGATTTCCTGCAGTGTACAGTGACAAGTCACGGGATAAGTCCCTGCTCAACCCTGACAAACAGCACAGCCTCCCCGAGTACTGCCAGTCCTTGTTCCACACTAAACAGCTGCATCAGTAGAACAGCCGCCAACAGAACTAGTCCCAGTGGAACCATCAGCAGCCCCAGCTCCACCCTGGAGAGCAAAGACAGCGGCATCATAGGTATGTGGCTCAGGTGATTTATTTGTAGCTGTTTTGTTTTTTAAATTTTTGTGTTGTTTTTGTAATTGCATTACTCTGTTTACATTTCAGTGCTTAAATCTGAGCTTTGTTTTATTTTTGTTGTTGTTTTTATACAGTGCATACAGTTTTAGGCTATACACGTGTGTTCTATGCTGCATTCACCGGGCAGTGTTAACAGGATGAACGAATGTAAAACACACTACATGACCAAAAGTATGTGGACTCTGGAACATCACACCCATATGTTCATCTGAATATCTTATTCTAAAGCCACGGGCATTAATATGTGCACGGGGGCAATATCATGCTGAGACAGGAAACGGCCTAACTCGTATTGTTTGCCACAAAGCTGGAAGGAAGCACACCATTCTCTAGAATGTCATTGTGTGCTGTGGCTTTAGTATTTCCCTTTACTGGAGCTAAGGGACCCAGGCCAAACCCTGAAAAACAGCCCCAGACTCCACCAAACTTTTGCCAGTTGGCAGTACACAGTCTGGCAGGAAGCGTTCCCCTGACATCCGCCAATATCAGATTAGCCAAGTGTTTCAACTGCTTCAGAGCCCAAAGGCTGTGTGCCCTAAGGGGCCTACACACTGGGAGATGCTAGCGATATTATCGACCATCAATATTACCGATGGTCGATATTTTCGCCAACGATTTATAGACTACACACTAAACGATATTGATGGCCAATTTGGAGAATATGAGAGTACAGGCCTCAATATCGCCCAAATTGACTGGCATGTTTTAACGATGATCGTTCAATGTTGAACGATTGTGGGCACGCGCATCGTTCATCGTTGTAGCATACACACTGAAATATATGATCGATTTATCATTCGTTTATGAACGATATTGCTCCTTTCTTTCAAGATATCGCCCAGTGTGTAGGCCCCTTAACACCGCTCCAGACAATGTGTGGCATTGCACATGGTGAACTGAGATCTTGTGTGTCGCCATGGAATGCCAAACACTGGTGCCCCAGTGAACAGCTCTTGTCCCAACCTTGCTTCCAGAGACAGTTGGAACTTCAGTAGTGACTGTTAGAACCGAGAGAAAGTTGCTTGTACAGTATGCATTTCCACTTCATCACTCAGTGGTTCCGTTCTGTGAGCTCGTGTAACCTACTGCTTCATGTCTAGGCAAGTCCTAGGCCTTTTCACTTCACAATAACAGCACTTACAGCTTTAGTAGGGCAGACGTTTGACAGACTGACTTGTTGGAAAGGTGACAGCCAATAGCAGCGTCACTTTGTCCACTGAGCTCTTCAGTACAACCTGTTCTACAACTATTGCATGACTATTGTGGTTGCATGACTGTATGCATGATTTTTTGCACCTGTTCGCAATGGGTGGGCAATTAGTAGGGTAGGGGCAGTGTCAGCCATGTAGTGTATAGATCCCAGATCCAGATCTCCAAAACACTGAGGGTTATTTTTATTGCAGATGTATTTAACCAGAAGAAACCAACTGGATATTTGCAGTCATTTACAAGTTGGGAAAATATATGGCATCTGCGGTAGTGGCAGAGATTTAAACCAGATAAAAGGGCATAGAGGATCCGCTAAACAAGTGCGTTGCTTTGCAGGAGAAACCACAAGCTATTTGTTTTTTCCTCAGTGCAAACCCGTTAGTGTTGTGGCACCACTAAGCTGTTGCAGATTAGGCTCATCCTGTACTTGTAATGGGACACGTGTTGCACATGAGAGAGTGCATTTTAGGTGCAGGTTGACCCATGTAAAAAAAAAAAAAAAAAAAAGACACGGATAACTGCGCCCTTATATGCATACATGAATATTGCAGGTCCACATGTGTTGTGGTTTGCAAAAAAAATAAAATAATGTATTATGTACTGTAGCTTTGCTAGCTCAGTGAAAGTTTAGCTACTATGGGCTGCAGAACATTTACACCATGTTTGTGAATCACTACCTTATCTGGTGCTTCATCATTATTTGTCATTTCATTGTACTGATGAATGAGTATAGATTATTCATTGTATACAGATCAAAATCCATCCTTTCATTTCCAGCTACATAATATCACAGCTGGAGCTTAGAACCCCAATATGTGCATACACCAGCGGTTTATTTGTTGGTACTTGTCTGTAATGCGATTTCACATGTTGCTGACTGTGGTATCTCTCTGGAGGAACTTAGCCTACTGGATATAGGTCTATTTTACTATGGTAACTTCTCTTCTCCAGATTGCTTGACTTCCTAATGCAGGAATGATGGTTCTGTTCTAGCAGACAATTTGAGATTAAATGCTATTGTTCTGGATAAGCTTTTCACTGCTTAGTCCAGTACTGGCCCAAGGTTTTAACAGCCTTTACTCTCCTCTTAATCAGAGGTGTTGCCATGGCACCCCGGAGCAAGCTCATGTCATGGCACCTGCCCCCCCTCCCCTCCCCCCTCCATATATACTCAAACATATACACATTACACCAGGTAGTCCCATATACACATTGCGGCAGGTAGCACCATATACACATTGCGGCAGGTAGCACCATATACACATTGCGGCAGGTAGCACCATATACACATTGCGGCAGGTAGCACCATATACACATTGCGGCAGGTAGCACCATATACACATTGCGACAGGTAGCACCATATACACATTGCGGCAGGTAGCACCATATACACATTGCGGCAGGTAGCCCCATATACACATTGCGGCAGGTAGCCCCATATACACATTGCGGCAGGTAGCCCCATATACACATTGCGCCAGGTAGCCCCATATACACATTGCGCCAGGTAGCCCCATATACACATTGCGCCAGGTAGCCCTTACCTACACATTTTGCTAGGTAGCCAGGAAAGAGTGAGAGTGTGTGTCTCACACTCCCTGCAGCTCTGGGAACTTCTGCTCCCCGCAGCTCTGGGACTCTCTGCTCCCCGCAGCCCTTGGACCCGCCGCTTCACACCTCCGCTCACTGCAGCGCTGGGACCCGCCGCTCTGCTTCTCCGCTCCCTGCAGCTCCGGGACCCACCAGCGCTTTCTGATGGTTTTGGCGCCTGGAGCTTGCACTCCGCCAGAACCGCCCTCCCTACGCCCCTGCTCTTAATGGTTAATGCAGAGTGCTCATCTTTCACTTTGATTGCTTGGGATAAGGGAGTCATTTTAGACAGTAGCAAAGAGGTGTAGTATAAGCAGAAGCCTTCCATCTGCATATAGATGTGTCCTAATACACCTAGCCTCAATATGCCATGCAGCTTGAGATGCCTGACTCTAATGTGCAGCACCAACTGAATGTGCATCTTAGTTGCATTACGATGAGACAAAACAGCTTCACAAGACTGGGCCGATTAATTTGATATGCTATACTTGTATACCCTGTGTGCGACTGAGTCTGAATCTGTATACAAAGCACAACTGAACTTGGCATGGAAAAAAGCCGCAGTCACTGCATTGTAGCACTTCGTATACAGATTCACACTCAGTCGCACGCTGATGTACAAGTGTCGCATATCTCATGAATCAGTGCAGTCTCATAAAGCTATTGCATTGCGATTTAAGATGCACATTTGCGCAAAAAGAAACACTCGGCGCAGGCCGAGTCGCACGATACCTGCTGAGCTAAGAATGGATGTTTGGCATGCCTGCAGCAATAGTGTATGGGGAAACATCTGTAAATGTTCTTGAATAACATTTTTATTATTATATAATGACTGTCTAGCAATCTTTCTCAAAACGTCTTCTGTCCTAAAAACTGGATTATGAAACAAAATTTCTATGTATCCATTTTCAAATTATATGTGGTGTATCCAATTAAACTGTAGATCCTTGACAACTTAGAAAATTCTCATTTGAATAGAGGCCTGCTGTTTGTAATTATTAGTTTCACCATGAAGTCTCCGAGAACTATCAATGCCTTTTACGAGCAGAATATCTAGTGGTGTATGAGAGACTTCTCTGCCAGCTGTTTCTGTAACAGCCACCTCCTGTTTTATTTGTACGTTTTGAAAGTGAAGGACGTTTTCAACAAAATATTTTTTTTTTTTTAGATGTACAGTACTCTGAATGCTTCCTTTTCCAGAAAGCCGACCCTGAGTTCCACAAATAATGAGACTAGAGCTTGTAACCGTTTTACTGCGTATTGGTAAAAGTCAGTCTAGCACGTGTCCTGGTTTACTGTGGTAAAAAGTTCTATGAACTGTAGAATAGGTTGGAAAGAGCAAGCCCTCCTCCCAAGCAAAATGCCCACTGGGCATGCTCAGAGTGAGCCTCGCCACTTGGTGTACTAAGGGGGTGGGCCTCCAGCATAGATGCAAATACTATGTACTGCATGCAGTAGATAGCTGTAAGAGCTTGTGCATCCCACCATGGCCCCAACTGTATGGAGTTTGTATATTCTCCCCGTACTTGTGTGGGTTTATTGCGGGTGCTCCGGTTTCCTCCCACAGTCCCAAAATATACTGGAAGGTTAATTGGCATCCAACAAAATTAACCATAATGTGTGTGTGTGTGTACATGTGATAGGGAATTTAGATTGTAAGCTCCACTGGGGCAGGGACTGATGGGAATGGGCAAATATTCTTTGTATAGCGCTGCATGTGTGTACTGACAGCCACAATGGGCAGATGTACCCTTAGATGGCTGCTTATGCTAATGTTTGAACATGTTATGCTGCTGTTTCTACGCACTGCTTTGTTATCTGTCATAAATACAGGGTCTATTTCTATGGGCAGTACGGATGGTGTAATGGTTAGCATTACTGCCTCACAGCAATGAGGTCATGGGTTCGATTCCCACCATGGTCCTAACTGTGTGGAGTTTGTATATTCTCCCCGTTCTTGCGTGGGTTTCCTCCGGGTACTCTGGTTTCCTCCCACATTCCAAAAATATACTGGTAGGTTAATTGGCTTCCAACAAAATTAACCCTAGCGTGAATGTGTGTGTACATGTGGTAGGGAATATAGATTGTAAGCTCCACTGGGGCAGGGACTGATGTGAATGGCCAAATATTCTCTGTAAAGCGCTGCGGAATATGTGTGCGCTATATAAATAACTGATAATAATAATAATAATAAATAATATTTCAAAAGTAGGCAGCACAATCTTAAACAGATCACAGATTAGCATATTTCCATAACATTTTTTTAAGCTAATTATCACTTCTGCCACTTTACCCTTATATTTAATTATCACTTGTATAGTAGATTTTGAAAGCTTACAAAAAGCATGTAACTGCTCTAGGGACCTTTGGGAGAATGACTGCAAGCATTCCTTAAGGTAAATTTATGGCTCGCGTAACAAAGGCGTTTTATTTTTATATTTTTTTTCCTTTCAGTCAGTGACTTGTACTACAGGGCATTTAAATTGGTCTGACCCGTCCTGAATGCACGTTCCTTTCCCTGGTGTGTTCTTGTAGTGCAATAAACTGGCTGCCCTTTAAGATTGATTTTCTCAATGTAAATCCATGTAGAGATGAAAAGAATCCGCCAAATAGTCTGCCCATAAAATCAGTTTGCCGCTTCTGACAGAGTGAGGAAAAAGACCCCTGAGGAGGATTAGCTGCCCAGACTGACTAAACTTGATGATTACGTTTAGGGTTTGGCACTTATAAGCAATATTGTATGATCGTAAAATACTCCATGTATGTGATTGAGACATTGCAGCAGTTCTGTCATATATAGTGTTTCAGGGGTAAATTTACAGTGTTTTGGAACAGAGTTTTATTTTGTAATCTTGAAATTCAATTACTATTTAGCATTAATATACAAAGTATTACAGGAAATTATAAAATCCCATAAAGACTTTGACTCCCAGAGTTTTTGGAATATCTTTGGAATTTCCAGTGTCTGCCCGTATCCTTCTGTTAGGGTTTCAAGAGACCTCTTACAGAGATTTTTATACCAATGCTTGGGTTCTTAGCGACATGACAAAATAGACAGTTACTAAATTATCAGAGGACACACTACTAAGATAATTTGTGAACTAATTATTGGCATCTGATTGATTACTGGTGACCTGTCTTATAACGGTACACAATGAAATGTATGTTGTCTTCAGTATAATGGTTAGAGAATTATTCAAGGTCGGTAAAGGTATATTTAGATAAAGCCATTTTAATAAATAAGTAAAACCTTCTTGTCATCTGAACCCAACAGTCTGCTACCTGAGGCTGCAATTGAAATAGTGGGCCACTCTTGCTTTACGTATATTAACATAACATACGTTTGATTGGATATAATTTGCTCTAGGTAGGTTTTTAAAAAACAGGTGACCAAGCAATGGACTTCATGGTAGTAGATCCTGTATAGATAAGTTCTAACAGAACATTCAGTATACTAGACTGAAAAGGGAATGACTGTTTCACACTATGGGTGCTATTCTGTTGGCCGCGTGTGCCTTTCACATACCATAGAGGTGCCCATGAAAATTGTGAAGTTACGCAAAACATAATGTCCAAATGTGTGCTCAGCCAAAACATTGCGGGATGTTCAGCTGTACATTGTCCCTAAATGGATTGTTCTCAGAGTCTTGTATGTTGTATAGAAGTTCAGTCAGAGTACTCCTTAGCCAGATGGGAAAATGCAGGGTCCAATTTTTGTTTTTAGATGGTTAACTGCTATTTGGTGAGGTAGGGGCGACTAGGTCAACTTTAATTTTGGGCACGTATGCACTTTTCCAAGGGTCTACTAAGCTAGAGCTCTATTTACAACCTCCATCAATGCTCAAGTGGATATGATTTTTTTATCATTGTTTGAGCAATATGATGTAAACTTGGCACACGTGTTACTGGTGCAGATCTTGCCAATTGCTATTCGTTCATCCTGGCAGTTTGCACACAAATGCTTTGCAAAGGCAGCATGGGCCCCTAGTTTTAGTCCAGCAAACTTCTGAAGAGTAATTGATAGTTTATGCATGTCTGAAGACTTTTTTCATTTTTTTTATCCCAAATTCCTCCTCCTCCTCCTCCTCCTCCTCCTCCTCCTCCTCTACCAGAGGTGGATTTAAACCTCATGGAGCCCTAAGCAAGATACCGCTTTAGTCCCCCCTTCCCTCAAACAATCCAATGCACTATATTTTCTCTAACGTCCTAGTGGATGCTGGGGACTCCGTAAGGACCATGGGGAATAGACGGGCTCCGCAGGAGACTGGGCACTCTAAAGAAAGATTTAGTACTATCTGGTGTGCACTGGCTCCTCCCTCTATGCCCTTCCTCCAGACCTCAGTTAGAATCTGTGCACGGACAGAGCTGGGTGCTTTTAGTGAGCTCTCCTGAGCTTGCTAATAAGAAAGTATTTTAGTTAGGTTTTTTATTTTCAGAGAGCTTCTGCTGGCAACAGACTCTCTGCTACGTGGGACTGAGGGGAGAGAAGCAAACCTACTAACTGCGGCTAGGTTGCGCTTCTTAGGCTACTGGACACCATTAGCTCCAGAGGGATCGAACACAGGACCTGACCTTGTCGTCCGTTCCCGGAGCCGCGCCGCCGTCCCCCTCGCAGAGCCAGAAGACAGAAGCCGGCAGAAGCAGAGAAGACATCGAAATCGGCGGCAGAAGACTCCTGTCTTCACATGAGGTAGCGCACAGCACTGCAGCTGTGCGCCATTGCGCCCACACTAACCCACACACTCCGGTCACTGTAGGGTGCAGGGCGCAGGGGGGGGCGCCCTGGGCAGCAATTGATACCTCCTGGCGAAAGCTGCATATAGACAGTTGGACACTGTTATATGCATGAGCCCCCGCCATTAATTTTACACAAAATCGCGGGACAGAAGCCCGCCGCTGAGGGGGCGGGTCCTTCTTCCTCAGCACTCACCAGCGCCATTTTCCTTCCACAGCTCCGCTGAGAGGAAGCTCCCCAGGCTCTCCCCTGCAGAATCACGGTAGAAGGCTAAAAAGAGAGGGGGGGCACATAAATTTAGGCGCATTAATCATAATACAGCAGCTACTGGGTAAACACTAAGTTACTGTGTGATTCCTGGGTCATATAGCGCTGGGGTGTGTGCTGGCATACTCTCTCTCTGTCTCTCCAAAAGGCCTTGTGGGGGTCCTGTCTTCATTTAGAGCTTCCCCTGTGTGTGTGGGATTCAAATCCCGGCATTTTTGGGCCCAAATCCCGGGATCCTCCCGATCCCGGGATTGGCCTCCCTAGTCACCACCCACCGGGGAGTGAATTTTAGCTATACAGATTGCTTAGAAATTAAGCACGGATCTCTCCGTGTGTACCCCCCTTAACAGTTCTACACCCCTCAGTCAGTGTGACTGTTTTGATTAGATATCAGTGCCCCAGTGGTTGTAGCAGCCACCTCCTATACACGGTAGTACTTAATATAGAGTATAATAGCATATTTATATATCACCAGTCAGTGTGTGCCTCCCCCCTTCTCCCAGCCTTGATTTTGGCAGGTGTGTGTGTGTGTGTGTGTGTGTGTGTGTATATATATATATATATATATATATATATATATATATATATATATATATATATATATATATATATATATATATATATATATATGTGTGTATATATTTTTTTTTTTATATTTTTATTTTTTATTTTTTTTTATTAACAGTTTATTATATAGCGCAGCATATTCCATTGTACTTAACAAAACACTGTCCACTGAAGTAGGTGGATGTTATACAAAATTAAAAAAATACTGTAGTAAAGTACACGGGAAGACCTAATGATTTTCTTTGTGCACGCCCCACCTCCTCTCTCTGCACATCTGATGTCATACACACGTGTGTCATGATGGGTCACACGCACAATCCTGCAGGACTGGAGACACAGGTGTGTTCTGGAGCCGGCACCCAACAGCTGTCTAATTACTGACAGCCTGCCGAGAGTATTCAGCCAGCTTAGCTCTCGAACAGTTTCGGAAATGCCCTTTATACAGCCTTGTCGGCTGGCCCCCTGGGACCCACGGGGCCCTGAGCAGCCGCTTTGGTTGCCTTGTATTAAATCTGGTACGGTCATCTACACAGATTTTTTATTTTTTCAGTGGGCGGCACTTTGTACTTGCTCACACTTAAACCCAGCATTAGTTGAACAGATACATTAGCTTCAGGCTTCAGTGTCTGCCCACAGCTACAGTCCCAATGTGTGTTAGACAAGATGAGATATAATTGGAATTTTCTAGTAATTCCTCTAGAAAATGTATCTAGATAGTATCTTGTTGGTGGCTGTAATTTGGGAAGTTGTCTCTAATGACTTGCAGGTGGCCCTGCTACTGCTGCTGATTATGTAGACACTGTGCGTAATAACTCGTCTTCTCTAATGTAATAAGCACAGCACAACAAATGCCATAAATGTAATAAAAACTAGGCAACATTTATCTATAGAAATTGTAATCTCTTAATTGTACGAATTCACATTTACACAGCATATTAAAGTGTATATTTGTTTATTTTAAGTCATTAAAGTTAGATGTTTTAATAAGTGGCTTGAGACCTACAAAGAACTTTCAAGCAAGTTCTAAATTGTGTGTATATGTTGTAAAAGATCTCCAAAGGGACTCTCCACATTAGCTCTGCCTTTTTGTTTCACAATGGCCACTTACAGCAGAAGTGTTGAAATGGGAATAGGATTTGCATGGACCAGATCAGAGAGAACTCCGAGGCTGTGAGAGTCATATGGGTGTAAACACTCATCTATATTCTAAACTTATTGCATTACGCTCAAGGCTATTCTGACAGTCCCACTCATAAGAGCCGCAGCCTTAATTTTATTTATTTACATTCCTGTGATGTGAGGTTGGTTGTATCGCTGTGGAGGAGTCAGACATGAATAAGTTTCTGGACAGAGTACCTGTTTTAGTACTTAAATCTCTGTATAGTAATTTAATGAGTCCAGGATTACAGGTAACACATCACATTGCAAACCCAGAACAAAACACGTTCCTCATCCAGCAGCACAAGGTTTTGCTGCTGAAATTTCACTGCACTTTACTGAAACTTTTTTGGCTGGGGTGAGTTTAGACAGAGACATGGCATCTATTATGACAGATTAGATAAACAGATCCATTGATCTTTTTAATCACCAATAGATTTGAAAGTCCTTTTTCCCCCATTAATGGTTTTGTGTCTGTGTGTCCAACATTTCAGCAACGATCACAAGTTCGTCAGAGAACGACGACCGCAGTGGTTCTAGCCTGGAATGGAGCAAAGATGGCAGTCAGAGAATCGGCGGTCATCAGGGGATGATTAACGAGCGGAGGATTGATAATTGCTCACCGGTAGTGGAAGAAGAAACATTGTCTGAGAATTTGCAAAAAACGGAATCCTCTGCTGGGGAAGGACCGATTTCCTACTTGCAGAACATCAGCTCATTAGTGATGCAACGACCCAACTCTGTGGCAGGTAAAAACAAAGGAACTGTGTGGAGGTATTTGTGTTTCAGAGGGTGTCGAATAGTAAACCTCATATATGTCAATCAGTGGAATATTGATTTGGTTTGTTGGCTTTTGCTGGTTAAGGAACAGTGAGAGGTGCTGCTTTAGATGGATCTAGTCTAGTTGCTGTTAAATGACATTTCCTAGTCTGTTTGCCATCCAGCTGCATCATCCAACATTTTTGGGATTGTTGGATTATTATATTTTTTAATCCTTGTTATTGAAAAGTTCTGTATCTGTGATCTGGTCACATTCTATGTTTTTCTGTAGTTTTTGTGTGGTCTGCTTAATTCCTCTATTGGCTGCCTCCTATAAGTGTTTGTGTGGATGAGAGGATACACTCTCTAAGGCAGTGATGGGGAACCTTTGGCACACCAGCTGTTGTTGAACTACACATCCCAGCATGCCCTGCCGCAGTTTTAGCATGGCAAAATAGCAAAAATGTAGCAGGGCATGCTGGAAAGGTTCCCCATCACTGCTCTAAGGCAGGCCTGGCCAACCTGTGGCTCTCCAGCTGCTGTGAAACCACAAATCCCAGCATGCCCTGCCACAGTTTTGTTATTAGGGAATGCTAAAACTGTGGCAGGGCATGCTGGGACGTGTAGTTCCACAACAGCTGGAGAGCCACAGGTTGGCCAGGCCTGCTCTAATGGGTTAGCTCTCAGTAGCAATCTGCCTGTGGACGTTAATATCATCAGTTCAGATCAATATGGAGGAAGAGTAAAAATGTCATTCTGTGAGCCTGATTCAGGGATGTGTGTAAATGCATACACAGCTGCGATTGTGTACACAGCAGCTATACAAAAATATACAAATGTTGTTGCTGTCTGCATTTGTATAGAGGTGCCCACCGGCAGCTTTGCAAATCCTAGTGGCTGTGTACAAAGCATTTGTTGCAGATCAAGCAATTATCGAAGTACCAAGTAGCCATATGGGTGCGCATCATGGCCGCAGGAAATATGCCCCCAGAGATCTTGCAGTTGCTTATGGGATTGCGGCCTGAAACACGTCCCCAAAAGGGCCATGACACACCTGCATTTTTGCCGCCGCTCCCCACTACCTCCCTCAAACGGCCCCTGGCTGTCACTAACTTTGTAAATAATCCTCTATGCAGCCGTCATTGCGACACATGCGCAGTGTGACTTAGACACATGCGCAGAAGCCGATAATCGGTCAACTGCAAATAATATCGGGTTTAAGTACATCGCTGAATCAGGCCCATTACGAGGTTGCCCAAAATGTTATACAGCCCTTTACACTAATGCTTTACTTAATGATGTAAATTACATTTAGATGGTAATACTTCTATGTAGAGTCCAGAAATTGTTGATGGCCGGAATTTAGCATTTTGATATTAATCTCTCTTCATTTTCTTCAAAACAATTCTAAGGGTACATAGGTGGTTGTGGCCTGTGTCTGTCTGTATCTGACATTTGCAGATGTTTCATGCTAATCAATGCTGGTATCATACTTAATCCTAATTAAGTATTGAGGGCCCCATCTTGCTTTCAGCACTAAAGGGGGGTACACACAGAGAGATTCGTGCTTAAAATCTAAGCAATCTGACTAGATTGCTTAGAATTTGATCACGGATCTCTCGTGTGTATGCCCGCCAGGGATAGCGCATTGCTATTGCCGGTGCTAGGTTGAGTGTCCCCCCCCTTCCCCTCACTCAGCACACATCGCGCTGTGCTGAGTGCGGGGAGAGATGTGTGCTGAGCGGTCTGTGATAGATCGCTCAGCACACATCTCCCCGTGTGTACCCCCCTTTCCTCTGATTTTTGACTTTGGCATCCTCTGGACTTTAAAATACAATAGTCTAATAATCTAAAAATACATGAGCCCACAGACACCCAGTTGGCTAACTCCTTTATCTGCCAATATTGACTCCTGATCTGTTGTGATTGAATTTAGCCCAGGACAGTAATGATAGGTCCTCTCCTCGGGTTCAAAACCGTTCTCCTTATTACAAGGAATTGCCATTATACGCTGTCTACGTTCTAACTGACAGAAGGGAGTGAGTGGGAGACGGAAAGCTGGTGGAGTTTGTGTTATTGCCCAGTTTTTAATTTTAACACTGCTATGTGGTTGCAAGAAGTGCACATTTTGAATGAACTAATTGTCCCACATTCCTCCAGGATGAGCCAGCATTGCTGAGTGCCTGTCTCTGGGGAGAGGATGATGAGATACACTGAGTAGGTGTGAGCTTGGCTCTGTATGTTTTCTCTGCCTAACTCACTGACAGAAGAGAAAATCTGGTCACTTGTCTTCTACTAACCGGCTGTGAAGTGTGGACAGAGGGATGAGAGATGATAGAGGTCTTCTGGCCTTTAATGTGTGAGAGCTGGGTGAGACGACCTGGTTGGAATGGCTGAGTTAGGGGGTAGGGACTAACCACCTTGCACAAATTCATATAACACATATTTCATGCTTAAATCTACGTTCTATGGCTAGAATGGCCGACATTTTACAAATATTACTAGTTTTACCCGTTTGTGAGCTTATTACGGACTTTGACACTGATTTTCTAGATCAGTGGTTTTCAAACTGTCCCCAGGACCCCACACAGGTCACATTTTCCAGGTCACCCAGCAGGTGCACAGGTGTATTCATTACTCACTGACCAATTTTAAAAGATCCACAGGTGGAGCTAATTATTTCACTAGTGATTCTGTGAGGAGACATGGAAAACATGCACCGTGTGGGGTCCTGAGACAGAGTTTGAGAACCTGTGTTCTAGATGGACATTGGGTCTGACCAGCATCACATGTCTGGTTATACGAAGATCCTGGTGTATTTTTAGTAATCTTCTTGACTAGATCTGTTTTATATTAATAGTAAAGAAAGGAGTACTATTACAAGCAATTGGCATTGGTCAAGCGCACAAACAAAAAATTCAAAGCATCACTTATTTCATCTAAACCATAAAACTTTGTGTAAAAAGGGTGGTATTCAGTATACCGGTTGTTGGGATCCCGGCGCACAGTATACCGGCGCACCGTATACCGGCGCCGGAATCCCGACATCCGGCATACCGACACCTTTTCTCCCTGTTGGGGGTCCACGACCCCCCTGGAGGGAGAATAGATGGCGTGGCGCGCGCGCCACCGTGCCTGCAGCGTGGTGAGTGCAGCGAGCCCACAAGGGGCTCATTTGCGCTCGCCCCGCTGTTGGCAAGCCGACGGTCAGGATCCCCCGGCGCCGGTATGCTGGCCGCCGGCAACTCATACCACACCTGTGTAAAAACTACTTTTACCAAATATAATAAAATATACCACAGTGTAAAAGAACAATAATAAGAATAGCGTGTCTTGTGGCGCATCAAGAAATACAGATAGAGAAAATGTGTAGTGTGTCCAGTCATTCCGGGAAATTCATTTGTAAGCTGGTAATAAAGAAGCTGTAAGTCGCTCTCAGAACGGTGACCGATCATCCACAAATGGCTGATAGAGCCGGCCGTGCTTCGGTGTTTCCAGGATTTATTGAATAATCTAATGCAGGGACTCTCATTGTCCCGGGGAAGAGAGAGCCTTTGTGTAGATATAAGATGTACCTCAGTAAGCATAAATAGCAGGACATTCACGGTCTGTTCTGACCACAATATTCACATCCATTATAAATGGCTAGAGCCTCAGCCACAGCTTCATCCAAGTTCTCCAGTGACCGCAAAAGTCACACACAGCGTCATTAGTGTGAGTTTAGGATCTATGGCCCTCATTCCGAGTTGTTCGCTCGCTAGCTGCTTTTAGCAGCATTGCACACGCTAAGCCGCCGCCTACTGGGAGTGAATCTTAGCTTAGCAGAATTGCGAACGAAAGATTCGCATTATTGCGAATAGAAATTTCTTTGCAGTTTCTGAGTAGCTCGGGACTTACTCTGCCACTGCGATCAGTTCAGTCAGTTTCGTTCCTGGTTTGACGTCACAAACACACCCAGCGTTCGCCCAGACACTCCCCCGTTTCTCCAGCCACTCCCGCATTTTTCCCAGAAACGGCAGCGTTTTTCCGCACACACCCATAAAACGGCCAGTTTCCGCCCAGAAACACCCACTTCCTGTCAATCACACTCCGATCACCAGAACGATGAAAAAGCCTTGTTATGCCGTGAGTAAAATACCTAACTTTTGTGTAAAATAACTAAGCGCATGCGCTCTGCGAACCTTGCGCATGCGCAGTAAGCGACTAATCGCAATATAGCGAAAATCGGCAACGAGCGAACAACTCGGAATGAGGGCCCATATGCACTTATTACGCCATAATGAAGGTAAAGAATTGTCCACAGACAGTAGGTATGATGTCTACCTGTCCCTACTCCATATAATGTGCTGTAAAATAACTTTCTATACTGGTAGCTGTAATCAAGAGGCAGCAGCTGTAAACATGGCATGATAATATTGCATCAGCCCATGTTACCTCATAGGGTATAGGGGGCTTCAATATACACTCAGTAGCTGGACCATGTACAGATGTGTCCGCCTACACTTTGTTGAATCCGTGGTAAATATCCCATGTCGCTCAGCAGGTCCTGAGTCGGCCTCTCCGAGCACCTTTCTCACTCAAAATGTGTCTTATCTGCCTAAATAAAAGAGCTGGGAGCGACAGGACTACATTGCTAGCCTGCATCGATCAGTTTTATTTGCGACATTTGTACATCTGTGTACGAATGAGTCTGAATGTGTGCGAGAAGGCTCTGGCGCAATAGGCTGCAGCTTTTTCTAACGCTACGTTCGGTTGTGCCGCACCTTGGAACGTGTATAAAATTAATTCCTGTGCAGCCTGGCTTCTGTACACTGCGAGTGGTGTTTTGCTGCGTCTGTGATGCGAATACGTTATGCTACTCATCTCTGATCGTCTTGTTCACGCTAGCTAACTGTATAAGGACACGTTTCTTCCTACTATTCTTGGTGGTTTCTTAGAGGAAGCTTTCGTTCATAAAACTGTAGAACATCCTGAGAATTGCATGCAAAACAAAAGCCGTAATGGTAAATGCAATTTTCGTGATTGCCTCCTACTTTGTATGCCATTTAATTACAATGTAAAATAGTGTTCACTCTAGGTGTCTTTCACAGGGCGCTGCGCCCTGCCCCTTTTTTAGACACCTGAATGCGCCCTGCCCATTTGTGTGCGCCCTCCCGCCCCGCACTTTGCTGCCCGCCGGACCCCGCCAAGCCACCGGACACATTACTGCAGTAATCCAGTGTGCTTAATCACAGTCACACTGTCTCCCTGCATGAGAGACAGAGACCTCCGCGGCCCGCCCCGTCTGTCCTGCCCCATCTGTCCCGCCCACCTCGTCCGTCCCGCCCGCCCACCTCGTCCGTCCTTAGTTGTCAGCCGCCGCATCTCCCCTCCTCTGCGAGAGACAGGAGGGCTGGGTTTGCCTCTCCCGCCGAGGCAAACCCAGCCCTCCCTCCTCTCTGTGTGCATGGCCAGACACCCGCGGGCAACCCCCACCAGCCAGTGCCACTGGCCAGCGTACCCATCTACCGGAGTGTGACCCTCAGCTGCCAGAGTGTGAGTAAGTAGATACACATAATAATGAACATGTATTTTAATGCATTGCCATATCCTGCCCCCACCCCCTGCATGTGACCCCATTTACCCCCAGCCTTTGTGTGTGGCACACTTTACCCCCCTCACCCTGGTTTGTGCGCCCCCCCCCCCCCCCCCCCCCCGTGTGTGTGACACCTTGTGCCCTCCTGCCCCCCCAACCCCCTGTGTGTGGCCCCACTACCCCTTGTCTTATGTGTGTGCGGAACCATCTACCCCCCCCCCCCCCTCCTCCTCCAATGTGTCTCAGTGCTTTCTACCTGGTGCAATGTTTCTCAGTGCTCTCTACCTGGTGCAATGTTTCTCGCTGCTCTCTACCTGGTGCAATGTTTCTCAGTGCTCTCTACCTGGTGCAATGTTTCTCGGTGCTCTCTACCTGGTGCAATGTTTCTCGGTGCTCTCTACCTGGTGCAATGTTTCTCGGTGCTCTGTACCTGGTGCAATGTTTCTCGGTGCTCTGTACCTGGTGCAATGTTTCTCGGTGCTCTCTACCTGGTGCAAAGTTTCTCGGTGCTCTCTACCTGGTGCAATGTTTCTCGGTGCTCTCTACCTGGTGCAATGTTTCTCGGTGCTCTCTACCTGGTGCAATGTTTCTCGGTGCTCTGTACCTGGTGCAATGTTTCTCGGTGCTCTGTACCTGGTGCAATGTTTCTCGGTGCTCTCTACCTGGTGCAATGTTTCTCGGTGCTCTCTACCTGGTGCAATGTTTCTCGGTGCTCTCTACCTGGTGCAATGTTTATCGGTGCTCTCTACCTGGTGCAATGTTTCTCGGTGCTCTCTACCTGGTGCAGTGTTTCTCGGTGCTCTCTACCTGGTGCAGTGTGTCTCAGTGCTCTCTACCTGGTGCAGTGTGTCTCAGTGCTCTCTACCTGGTGCAGTGTGTCTCAGTGCTCTCTACCTGGCGCAGTGTGTCTCAGTGCTCTGCCTGGCGCAAAGTGTAGAATGTGCTCTGCCTGGCGCAATATGTATAACGTGCTCTACCTGTCGCAGTGTGTATAGGAGGTTCTACCTGGTGCAGTGTGTATTAGCTGCACTATTGTGTGGTGTAATGTGAATTGCCACTATTATGTGGCCATGCCCCTAACCCCACGAAAAACAACGCCCCTAAATTTTCGCCTTTGGCGCGCACTGCCCATTCTTTATCATGTGGGAATGGGAGGACCAAGCATTATAGTATGTACCTAATTTTGCCCTTCTAACTGAAAAATGTGCCCTCCCGAACGAAAAATGTGCCCTCCCGAACGAAAAATGTGCCCTCCCGAATGAAAAATGTGCCCTACCCGTGATCAGCACCCTGCCCTAAAAAATTCCTAGAGTGAACACTATAAAACACACAATGGTTACATTATGAATAGTGCCACTGGTAACCTCCTGTTAGGAATGTTGTGTCCTGTGTCTGTGTAGATTATATTATATACAGCTATATGCACCTGCCCATCAGAAAAGTGTCCCTGGATTGTGTGAACATCTCACAAACATGCACTATATGATGAGATGACGCATGCTTGCATACAGATCTGTGTGATAATCTGTTCCACTGTAATATCATTTGAATTACTAATGTCTGCCCTGGAGTTATGAGTCCTGGGAAAATGCATGTACTCTACAGTAGTAAATGTCAGCCTCTGCAGAAATGCACCAAGAGGTCATGTAACTAATAAGTAAAGGGGAAAAGAATTGTAGAGATCTGTTTACAGTGATCACCATGAACCACAATTTCCTGGCTCGTTTGTGCTATAGTTAAATCGGAAATAAAAGGACACTTACAGGATTTCACTAATTTCCTACATGTACAGCAGGGATGGGGGACCTTCGGCCCTCCTGCTGTTGTTGAACTACACATACCAGCATGCCTTGCTACAGTTTTGCTATTTGGCCATGCTAAAGCTGTTGCAGGGCATGCTGGGATGTGTAGTTCAACAACAGCTGGAGGGCCGAAGGTTCCACATCCCTGATGTACAGTATTGGAGACCTCGATGGCTTGACCCAGGGCTTATTCAGTTTGTTATACGAGAATGCAGAGTATTCCTACTTTATTACTCTGGCAAACAATGACGTGTCTAATCTGGCCCAAACCCTGTTGTGTTATTTGGTGATTGTGTATAAATTTTATTGGACTGTAATATCCGTTTGTCACTTAGAAGATTGGCTCTTGTAACGTTACCCTTCGGTCATGTGTCTGAATGGCCGCGTCGGCCAGGTGTGGTAGTGTTCTGTGGGGACAGATGCTATGGTCAGATGGAATAACCTCCTCAAACTGCAAGTATGTAGCCACCTAAATCCTTTCAGTTGTAAAGAGGTTGGCGTCGTATTTTACAAAGCAGGGTTGCCAATCCTTAATTATGCTTTTAAATAACTTTAATGTACAGACTAGCATTTTTGCTAACACCTTATGCTACAGAATAGGTAGGCGATCTGTGGCGTTCCAGCTGTTGTGGAACTACACTTCTCAGCATGCCCTGCCACAGTTTTACTGTTAGTGCGTGCTAAAACCCTGGCTAGAAGGCTGGGATGTGTAGTTCTACAGCAGCTGGAGTGCCATTAAAATAAGGGCAGGTTCACCATGGGTCTAGTATGAAATACCTACAATCAAAATTCCGACAAAAATTGACCGACTGTCAAAATCCCGACAAGGTCAAAATCCCGACATTTAAATGTGGACAAGGTCAAAAGACATTAACAATTTCGACAGGTCAAAAAGTCGACACAAGTTTTTGGTTGTTTTTGATGTGTATGTCGACATGGACACTGTATAAGTGTACCGCGTCCCCTCGCTGAACTCGCCATACTTCGGGCACACTATTATATTCCCCCTCCAGGTCCACTGGGATGGTAAAGTATGAACAAGTCTGTTTCAAAGCAAAAATCATGTCGACTTTTTGACCTTTCAACATTTTTAAATGTCGAGATTTTGATCTTGTCGGGATTTTGACTCTGTCAATGGTTGCCGGTATTTTGACCGTCAGGATTTTGATTGTAGGTAAATTGACTGCATCCCGTTCGCCACGCCACACTATAAGTGAACTGAGTTTTACTGGCTGTCTCCTGTTGCAGGGTTACCCTTTATTTTACTTATTTTTTCATTTACAAATGGAGTACACCTAATAATTGTATATGGAGGATTCTGGTAGAAATACTGTTAGTAGTGCACCTACCTGATTTATAGGTCAGCTCAGTCTGGGTGGTGCCAAAATGGTGGTGGCCAATACTGTACCTGTTTATAGCCTGTGCCAATACAGTAATGCTAGTAAACTAATGTGGTGAGTGTCTCTAAATGTTGATACTCTGTACCAGGGAGGGTCTGTGCATTTCTGCCAGAATCATCCATGTATGATAATCACTGCAGGTGAGCTATCTTCTTACCCTGTATTTGGTTGGTGCTACATTAGTAGGGGTCCCATCATGGGTAGCGCACCTGCACACCACAATCCTAATTTACAGGGGGCCAGCAATCCTGCTACTCAGGGCTTAAAGTGGTCCTGGAGAGGTGAGGGAACTCCTCTCCCCCACAACCCCTCCCCCTTAGCGCGCGCCGAAGGAGCGCGTGCCGCAAAAGAGGGTGTGGTTTCATAAGAAAGGGGCGTGGCCACACAAAAGTACCCCAAATTCAAAATAATGCCTCACTGTAGCACAATCTTATTCACATTGCCCGCCCCACATGCTTACAGAATGCCCCCAGTAGTGCTCACCATTAAATAAGTAAACAAATATATATATATATATATATATATATATCTCATGTTTCTCCAGCAGAACTCAATAAGGACAAGAGTCGGCTTTAGCGAAGAAACATGTATGCCTAAATAATGATCATATTGATTTTATGAGGAGTGCTGTCTTGGGGAACACACACTGGAAGGCCCCCTCTCTTTCCCCTGCAGAAACTGACCTCAACTGCAGGCCTGCGGTACGGGAGGCTGTAGCATTGGCATGGCGCATGTCGGCACACGAGGAGAGAGTGCAGGCAGGTGGAGAGGGAGGACAAGCGGCGTGACGTCATCATGCAACATCGTGGGACGAGTCCAGGAGGGTAATTCAAGTGCGCGGCCGCCGACGAGGGTAGAGAGCACACTCACTCACTCACATGACCTGACGGCGGGCGCAGCAGGAGAAGGGCACAGGAATGTGCAGCAATAAATGTAGGGCACGTGTGGGGGGTGCGCACACCTATGATCCTATGCATGTGTGCGGAGGGACCCACTGTCACGGGCTCCGGCGGTCCCATTACGCTGTGCTGCGGGGAGACAGATTTGCCGGTCCCAGTATCCGTATAGGGGAAGGGGCTGCGCTTTTGAATCTAGCGCCGATTGCGCACCAATCACGTATCGCGGACTGTTAGCCAATGAGAAACTGCCACTAGGCAGCTTCTCATTGGCTGGCGGTCCGCGAGCCGTGATTGGCTCACGCCAGCTTTTGAAATAGCCGCCCCTTCTTTTAATTGGATCTGCAGGTGGTCCGCGAGCCGGGATTGGCTGGCGGACGCTGCAAACTTTACAATGCAGCCGGGACCTGATGCTGTGGCCGGACGGAGGCGGAACTGGTTCCGCCTGCAATTAGAGGTGACGGAACGCAGTTCCGCCCCGTTCCGGCCCACTTTCACCACTGCTGCTACTAATTTAGTTAGGAGGACTCCCTCAGCTCTGTTATAAAGCATGTTACATGGAAATTATTCTAGTCAGTAGGACTTGTGATGGGCCAGATGTACTAAGCATTGAAAAGTGATAAAGTGGAGAGTGATAAAGTGACAGCCAGTCAGCACAAAACTACCATGTTACAGGTTGTGTTTGAGAAATGACCGTTATGAGCTGGTTGGTTGGTAGTTTATCACTTCCGGCTTTGTCCTCATTGGCCCTTTCAGGTCATTTATTCTTGGCTATGCCTGGTCTCCTTAAGGGGTCTATTCATGAAGCCATGAAAAGTGTGGAGAAGTGAGCCTGTATAGAAGATGACCATGGCAACCAATCAGCTGCTCTGTACAATTGTATAGTATGCAAATTATAAATGTTACTTCAATGCTGATTGGTTGCCTTGGCAACTTCTCCACTGGCTCACTTCTCCACACTTTTCACTGCTTCATGAATAGACCACTCAATGAGAACTGTGGCCCCCATTTATCAAGCCTTGGAGAGTGATAAATAGCACGGTGATAAAATACCAGCCAATCAGCTCCTAACTGCTAATGACAGGAGCTGGTTGGCTGGTACTCTATCACTGTGCTGTTTATCACTCTCCAAGGCTTGATAAATGGGAGCCTCTGTGTGTATTCCTGGCTGTGGGGGCACCTGTGCTCCTGATCTCAGGGAAGATTTATCCATTGGGATAATTGGACATGCATTTAAGGACATATATTTGTTTTTGGGTTTTTTTTGTTAGCATTGCCTAAGATCACAGGCTACTTGAGGTTGTTGTCATATTGATAAATGTAGGTGGATTGTACACAGTTCAAACATAGAACATACCACCTACTTAACACAATAACAAACTGTACTATCTTTAGTTAGAGAATAGAAATAACACCACGTTTGCCATACTGAGCATGAGAACTGTTGATTCATGTTGAAAGATGAAAGTGCATTTATCAGGCTCTTGAGGACCACCCACTGCTAGACAAAGCAAACGAATGAGGAGAGGAGCGGAAGATGCAAGGGTAGAAATGCATGGCTTGCTGCTGTCTGAGATCGGGGGGCTCAAGGTGGCTCTAAATTATGTTCATTTGTGGCAATTAAGTGCATCTGTAGACACTGTGGAGTCTGAACCGTAATACAGCCTCATATTAAAGCTAGCAACTCGCAGCTCCAGTTTGTTACCTGTTTATTTTCTCCAGTTGCAATAGATTGGGTTGAATGAATGATTGGAAATTAAAAAAATACATTAACCATCCATTGCTTTGTCATGAAGATTGTTACTTTTATATGCAATGTTTTTATTGAGATTAAAGGTTTACAGACAGCATTTAAACAGTATGCAGAACCCACACAGTAATCAACAAAAGGCAAATGTTTGTAACCGGTATAAAAGCAAAGTAACCCTCAGTATTGCTAGTAATTTTCTGCAATGAAGTAACTGTTACTATGTGTCACTGTTCTGTGGTGTCCATCTGCCGAGACTATGGGTTGTAGCCATGTCTTTCTTTCAGCCACTAGTTCCACAAAACTGGAAGATTTGAGCTACCTGGATGTACAAAGAAATGCTCCCTTGCGGACCTCCATCCGAATGCCTTGGCATAACACAGCTGGGACACGCGTGCAGCAGGAAATCAAATGTAAGAAAAAATGTTTTATGAGATTGCAGCAGTTCTCATGTTAGTACATCCGGCTGAAGGACCATCAGATGACCATCATGTAATGCAGAGTAACTGCTTCCTAGGAATAGGATGTAGTTCTTAATGATGACACCACAATGTCTACACTTAAGGGGGGTACTCACGGAGCAATCGCTGCTTAAAATCTAAGCAATCTGACTAGATTGCTTAGATTTTAAGCATGATCGCTCCGTGTGTACCCCCCACAGCGATAGCGATGCGCAGCCCCACGCATCGCTATCGCTGGTGCTAGATTGGCCAATCTAGCAGGTCGCTCAAATGTGCGCCACATCGCGCTGTGCTGAGCGGTGGGAGAGATGTGTGCTGAGCGGTTCGCACAGCACACATCTCTCCCCACATCGGCCCGTGCGTACTGGCCTTTATAGAGTTAAGTTGTTAGGCTGTGGGACAGGAAGGTGTGGGTTAGGCAATGGGGATGTTAGGGTTAAGCTACGGAGGGGTAGTTAGGGCTAAGCACTAGAGGTAGGGCAGGTATACTTACCAGAAAGCTGCTCCGCTGGAATTGTCAGTCACATGACTGCCGGGAAGAAGCCGCTGGAGCCATCGGAAAGTTGAATCACCTGTGGCCCACAAGGGATGCTATGTCTAAAATGCCTACATTTTATCAGTGTCTACATGATGAATGTCGACATGTCCGTGCCAACATTATGACCATATCAACTTTGTGATATCAGCATTATGAATGTTGACATTTTGACTGCCAACATATAATACCACACCCCCAGGAATGTTTATATATTTCTATAAATGGCTGTCGTGCAGGACCTCTGAGGGTCAGCAGAATGACCACACCCCCAGGAATGTGGTGCCATATGAAAGTGTACAAATTATAGATGTACATATATTTTGTTTCTTTATGTAAGTAGTGCTGCTCTATGGAAAGTTTGGTAAAAACTGGCACAATTTTAATTAGCGGGAGATTCTAGCTATCTAGTACAGTCTTTCAAATGAGAGAGAAAATCTGATTGGTTGCTCTGGGCAACTTCTCCACTTGGCCTCTCTGGAAGGTTTGATCACCCACTTGATGCCTTTCTCGCACTTGCCTGTTCCTGGCATCTGTAATCTGGCACTTTGTATTTGTGGCTCTGTTGGCCCCTATGGAATGTTGGACCCAGACAATATTGCCTAAGTTTATTTTAATATTTGTGCTCGGTACTAGGATTTATTAATTATTTTTTTGTGGTAACTGAGGGCTTTCCATTTTCTTTTTCTCTAAGACTATTTTTATCTTCTCTGCAGCTCGCTTTGTCCCCTACAAGCCACAGGACATTCTTCTGAAGCCGCTGCTGTTTGAGGTGCCAAGTATAACAACAGACTCCGTATTTATTGGAAGAGGCTGGCTCTTTCAGGAGATAGAGGAGAAGATGAGAAAATCAGAGGTCCCAGAGAACCGAGGAGTCGTGATTGTTGGCAGTGTTGGATTTGGAAAGACGGCGATAATCTCCAAACTGGTGGCGCTCAGCTGTCACGGGACTCGCATGAGGCAGATTGCTTCCAATAGCCCCTCTTCATCTCCCAAGGGTTCGTTAACGCTAATGGTGGCTACTTCTAGTACATGATTATTTAAAGCCGTGGGCTTGGTTATTAATTAAACAAACAAAATAAATATTTACATACATTGCATGATACAGTGTAGGCAGGCATATGTGCCCGCTTTCCTCTAGGTACACATGACAGGCACTTGCAACCACATTGTATGACATATCCAATAACAGCCAATAACAAGTGTTTCTCCAGCAGGGTTCACAGGTTATCCACAGGATAACAATGGGATACGATGAAGCACAGCGGATTTGCACCATTCGGTCAAAGCTTTTCCGGCCTCCCAGCATGCAACGGGCCCGTCCATATATCCCCGCCTCCTGGCTCAGGCAAATCAGTTTTTGTTTGGTGCGACAGGAGCCGGACCATGGTCAGAGGGCTGCTGGTTTTTAGCAGCCCTAAGCTTTCTTATTTTATTTATTTTCTTGAGTGATCTTTCTAAACAGAGTCTTATACGTACCTTAGAAAGAGTCGCTCCAACAACTCTCCGTCGGGTCGTCACAACGCTTACCCACGAGTACAGTGCTGTTTCAGCGGGCATCTGTATCTGATATACTAGTAGGTCCAGCAGACGTTACCAGGCTGTGGCCAGAGCACGGGGAGACGGTAAGACATCGGTTCTGCTTAGTAGGGGAATATAGACACAGCTGCACTGTTCTGGGAGGAAACCACCAAACAGTCGCTGACGCGGCTGCCACTCCGGGTGCACCAGCGCTAGGCCTTAGGGATCAGAGGCTCCAGGAATAGTATGAGGCCGGGTTGATGTCAGCAGTTGGGAGTCAGACGCTCTCCTGGTCACCCCCCCCCCCCCCCCCCCCCCGGTTCATGACCAGTTTCTCCCGAATCTCCCGCCATGAACTGTTTCCCACGTCCGTCTCAGACGCTGTACACGAATGGGACCCAGTCGCAGTATAGGCGGCTGTGTGACTGGTGCGTCTGTGTTCACTGAGCTTCTGTGTTCACTATAGGTTCATTGAGCGGCAGTGTACACTAGTAGCATCTGGATCCACTCAGCGTTCGCTAACGTATTGATCGGTCCTGGAAGCGAAGTGAGTCTCCCTGTATCCCACTCTACTGAGTACGGGTAATACAGCACTAAGTCTCTATCTACCCTTTTGAGTATGAATAGTTAGATAAGTGCCTATTGCATGTGAGTCTGTATACATTTACTGTTGTTTCTTTCGCAAGGCGTCTGAATAAGTTAGATCTGTTTTAACATGATGCAGTAATATGTTCTCCTACATACTTAAGATGTAGTTGTAGTTGATGTGCTCATATTGCTTATTATACTAATGTATAACATGTGACTGACTGCTAGTGTGATTGCCGACCTTACTATATTTCTGTCAGTTTTGTTTATTCCGATCCTCAATGGTGGTGCATGGGTATGGTCGGATTGTATGTCACTTTAAGAAGTTTAAAGTGATTACAGTCACAAATTGTGTAGTACACTGTGGAAGTGTTGATTATTTATCATGTCTAAGAGCGGCAAAGGTGAGGAAGGTACACTCACAGCAACACCAACACTCATATCAGGTTTGTCTTGCAAAGCTGTGTTATCCTCTCAAGATCTGGTTCAGGATGGTTTGTGTGCAAATTATTTTAGCTTTCACCAGGGGTTATTGAAAAATAGAAGGCAGATTCAGGTGCAGATGGATCCACCTTGGGCTATGTTTGCACAGACTTTATCCAGTATAGCTGAACGGATAATTCCTCCAACTCCTGTACCAGGGATAGGTTACACTATTAACCCTTACATGCAGCTTCCCACCTATGGTGTATCACTTCCAGCAGCAGCCTCTCAAAAGAAACAAGCTAATAAGCCGGTGGTAAGTAAATCTTCACCCTCACAGGCTACACATGATTCAGATGAGGATTCATCGGAAGATGAAAGCTCAATTAATTCTACTTCGGCATACGAAGAGGAGGAGGAAGGTCTCAGCTCAGTGGATATAGCGGAGTTTATTAAAGCAATGAAAGCTATTTGGTCCTTAGAGGATTCAGCAGAGCCTGTGTTAAAAACCAAGGCACCTGTGTTTAAACATCCCAAAACAGTTAAGACTGAGTTTCCAGGGTCAGATCACCTGACGGAAATCATGGAAGAGGCTTGGGCTACGCCCAATAAGAAGTTTAGAATTCCTAAGAAACGGAATTCCAATTATCCTCTTCCAGATGGGGATTGTTTAAAAAAAGAGGTGGCTCCTAAAGTAGATACGCATGTAATTCGATTAGTGCGAAAATCTACATTACCTTTGCCTTCAACATCATTAAATGATGTCACGGATAGGAGAGTGGATGGTTTTTTTTTTAAAACATTTTTTCCCTGTTTGGGGCAGTCAATAAGGCCAGCCATGGCTTCAGCTTGGATGGCAAAGGCACTGGCTGCCTGGGCTGATACATTGGACTCTGATTTTTCAATAGCTTCTAGAGAGCAAAAATCCCATATAGCACATATAAAACAGGCTGCAATGTTCTTGGAAGAAGCAGCATTGGATATGGGTACTATTGCCTCCAGGGCATCAGCTTCAACAATAGCTGCTCGCAGAGCAGTTTGGCTACGTACATGGAAAGCTGATTCAGAATCTAAGAAGGTTTTGGAATCTTTGCCCTTTTCTGGAGATATTCCATTTGGTAAAGAATTGACAGATATTCTGGAGCAGACTCCAAGAAGGTCAAGTTTCCTTCCACATACAATTTCAAACCTAAAGTTCCGGCTTTTCGGCCCTTTTGGTCTCAAGGAAAAGCTAAAGGAAAAAGTGATGGCATGCAGCCCCAATACAAGAAGTCTGGTAAGGCTGAAGAGCATTGGGCTACCAGAGAACCGGTTGGGAAAACGGATAATAAGCCATCAGCCTGATGGTGCAGGCCTCCACCTGGGGGACCGACTTCTTCAGTTTGCACAGATCTGGCAGCAGTCTACAACAGATGCCTGGGTACAGGAAGCGGTATCTCTAGGTTATGCGTTTGCCTTCAAGAAGCACCATCCTCAAAGGTTTTTTGTACCAGACCGTCTCGGGTAGAGACGAAGGCCTGGACTTTGTTAGAGGCAGTCCAGAAATTGCTTCAGTCAGGAGTAGTCATTCCAGTTCCTCCTGCACAACGAGGACAGGGGTTTTACTCCAACCTGTTTTTAGTTCAGAAGCCAAATGGGTCATTTCGGCCCATTCTCAATCTCAAAGTGCTGAACAAATACATTTGGGTACCTCGGTTTCACATGGAGACGTTACGTTCCATCATTTTGGCCATGGAGCCAGGGGATTATATGGTATCCCTGGATATACAGGATGTTTACCTACAAGATTATGGTGCTAATGGCAGCTTATTTCCGCCAGCAGGGGATAAGAATATTTCCATACCTCGACGATCTTTTAATCCTGGCACAAGGAATTGCTCTTATGTCATCTGCAACAGACAATAACGTGTCCGCAGAACTACGGGTGGCTCATAAATTGGGCAAAATTGCCTCTGGTTCCATCACAGCGGATGACTCACTTGGGGGCTGTAATGGATTCAAGTCTTCAGAGAGTAATTTTACCTCTGAACAAGATATCCAGGGTTCAGTCAAGGATTCAGGACTTGTTACACAGTCAAAAGGTATCCATTCACGCAGCAATGCGCGTGATGGGTTTGATGGTGTCAACATTCGACATGGTGGAGTATGCACAATTCCACTCGAGGCCTCTGCAGCATCTGATTCTTGCCAAATGGAATGGGTTGCATCAGACGATAAAAACACAGACTATGGTTCTTACATTAGAAGTAAGAAAGTCATTAGCCTGGTGGCTACAGACATCCCATCTGGACAAGGGGAGACCCTTTTTGGATATCAGATCGGGAAATCCTGACGACAGATGCCAGTCTCCAGGGCTGGGGAGCAGTGTCAGGAAGGTTGTGTTTTCAGGGGCAATGGACCAAGGAAGAAAGTTGCCTGCCAATAAATATATTGGAACTTCGAGCCATATACATGGCACTGATTCAGGCAAAGGACATTCTTTGGGGAAAACCAGTCCAGATCTGCTTGGACAATGCGACGGCAGTAGCGTACCTCAACCATCAGGGAGGAACTTGCAGCCGAAAAGCGATGAAGGAGGTACGTCATATACCAAAGTGGGCAGAACTTCATCATCCAGCCTTATCTGCAGTGTTCGTTCTGGGAGTCCTAAACTAGGAAGTGGACTTTTTCAGTCGACACTCCATTCAGGCAAGCGAATGGGCTCTACACCCGGAGGTATTCCAGACTCTAGTAGACAAGTTGGGGTTGTCAGAGATAGATCTCATGGCGTCCCGTCTGAAAAACAAAGTGCTCGCATACGGGTCAAGAACAAAGGATCCCAGAGCGATCTTTGTGGATGCCCTGTCGGTGAGATGGGACTTTCATCTGGCTTATGTGTTTCCTCCAATCGCCCTATTACCCAGGTTGGTGAGAAAGATAAAGCAAAGAAAAGGTGCCGTGATACTAATAGCTCCGGCATGGCCCAGAAGGCACTGGTACACAGTAGAAATGAGCGGGTTCGGCTTTACTCTGGTCTCAAAATGGCATCTTATTGGCTCACGGATGTCGCGTGTTTTGGATAGCCAATAAGAAAAATCCGTGAGTCCCGAGTAAATCCGAGTAAAACTGAACCCGCACATGTCTAGTACACAGATCTGCAGAGGATGCCGATGGATGTTCCACTTCTGCTCCCTCAACGTCCAGATCTACTGATGCAGGGTTCTTGTTATCACAGACATCTGGATCGACTGTCTTTGACAGCGTGGCTCTTGAAACCTCTATCCTGAAGTCAAGAGGATTCTCACAGCAGGTAATTCAAACTATGCTCAGAGCAAGGAAACCTTCCTCAGCTCGCATCCATTACCAAATATAGCAAACCTATATTCATTGGTGCAGTGAACGGAAAATGGACCCTAAGGCTTTCAGAGTTTCCAGGGTCTTCGCATTCCTTCAGGCAGGAATGGATAAAGGTTTGAAGGTGGCTTCCTTGAGAGTGCAAGTGTCGGCATTGAATTTATGGTTCCAAAAGAAAATTGCCAATTTACAGGATGTGCATACTTTTTTCCAGGGAATGCTGCGCATTCAACCTCCTTTTGTTCCACTTACAGTGCCTTGGGACTTAAGTCTAGTCCTGAAAGCCCTTCAAGTTGCCCCATTTGAACCACTTAATAAAGTGGATTTTAAATGGTTGACAGCTAAAGTTCTCTTTCTACTGGCTATGGCGTCAGCTAGAAGAATATCAGATTTAGGGGCATTATCATGGCATTCCCCATTTCTGATTTTTTATTTTTTTTATCCAGATAAAGCAGTTCTCAGAACTAGGTCTGATTATCTTCCAATGGTGGTGTCTATATTCCATCTTAATGAAGAAATTGTAGTCCCGGCTTTCCAGGTACCGGGCCTTTCTGCGGGAGATGCATCGCTGGATGTGGTCTGTGCATTAAGGATCTACATGGATCGTACCAGTGTCATCAGAAAGACAGCTTCTCTCTTCATTCTCTACGGATTTCACAAGAGAAGATGGCCTGCTGATAAGCAGACGCTGGCAAGATGGCTTCGGATGACGATTTCAGAAGCATGTTCTTAGGCTGATCTCCCTGTTCCGGCCACAGGATCCACAGGGATCCCACCCTGACGCACCGGACTTGAGGATCCTTTTACTCACTAACCTCTTCTTTCTTGTATGGAAGGGTGTGCCTGTGTGTTCTTATCGCCTGATTAGGGCTATCTATGATGCTCCTGCCTTGATCCTTGGAATACAAATGATTTGCCTGAGCCAGTAGGCGGGGATATATGGTTGCATGCTGGGAGGCCGGAAAAGCTTTGACCGATTGGTGCAAATCCTCTGTCGCTTCATCATATCCCATTGTTATCCTGTGGATCCTGTTGACTTAGGAGAAATACCGTTATCAACGGTAAATTCTTACCATAACGTGTATTTTGCTAGTGCCGATGACCATTTTGTTCCTGTGTTTGCATTTACCCATAACCATATGCAAATTGTGGGGCTTTCCTAGGCATATATCCATCCCTTTCCAGTAGTGTTCGCAATTGCATGAACTTGCTCTCCTGAGCATGCAATTGGCACCACGCCAACGTGGCACAGTACTCACTGCAACTGCCCCACAATGTTTGCCATACCTATGTATGTAATATACATAGTCGGAATAGGCCACCAGTAGAGGTCATGCAATTTGAGTAACTGTGGGAATCCTAAACAAAAGGGAGAAGAGTATGTAATCAGGGTGAACAAATCGAAGTATATGATGAAGAAGTCTTAAAGTTTATCCAGCTAGACCAGATCAAAGTGAATTCTACATGTTTGTCTACAGTCAAGAAAATGTTGTCCATGGACATGGAGACGTCCATTCTCTAGTTTATGTATTCTTAATATTAAAGAAACTGTGCCTCTAGCATGTTGTAAATAATTTATGGGTACATTTCACCTTTGAGTTTAGTCTGTGGTGAGGAACAGCTTGGATAATGTTTCTGTTTTAAATGAATCGGGTATATTTGGGTAAATACATTATTTGCAGTCTTATTCTCATCCCTTGTGATCTCGTCAGGCAGCCAAACAACTTGTGGCAGTGTGTGGTTATTTTTGAAATCTTACCTTCTTACAGAGGCAGCAGCCATTTTATGGGTTGAACCACCATTCGTAGCAGATAGTCTTGGTGATGTCACTAGTTCCTAGTTTATCGATAAGCTACATTCTTATGAATATTGAGTCAACCGTTAAAATGGCTGCATCTATTGTGGTAAAGTAAGGGGTGTACTTTAACCCAATAGTTGTCTTTCATGTGTTTTTTCTGTTAAATGGTGCTCTAGCCAATAAGCTTCTGTCAGTTTTCAAACAAATTACCATTAGGAGCTGATTGGTTGGAGCACCATTTAACATACATAACGAGTAATAACAAGAATATCACTTGTTGTTAAATCTGCCCCTTCGAGTCATATTGGATAAAAGATAGTACTCTTACCTCAACCCTTAAGCCCCATACACACTAGGCGATTTTTGTTAACGATATGGATGATAACGACATTTCTGAACAATATCGTCCAGTGTGTACGCACTATTTTGTGAACTATGCTTGCTCCTGCAGGTCGTTGACAGGGTCTTCTGCCGTTTGTACATGCAGGTCAGTTTTGACTGTATCATCTGAAACTTCATGTTCAGTGGGGTGCTAGCAGAATGATGTCACTGAATGATAAAGTTAGCGATATCGTTCAGTGTGTATGCACATCTCGTTTGCATAGGAGTTCAAGAGCAAACATGGACGATATCACTCGTGGAGCATATCGTCTAGTCGTGTGTACCCAGATTTACACCCAACCTTGTACATAACATGAATATTTCCCCCTAAACATTTTGCTGGAATCCTAAGTGATTAAATGACATTATCCAGTTATAAACTGCATCCCTGGGCTATATACAGACAGGTATTCATTCTCCTGGTATTTCCAGCTCGCTGGAGTTACTGACCGTCATTAATACTGAGGTACCAGGTTTTGCTGGTGAGGTACCAGCCTCTGCCAGGAAAACACTTCACACTGTACATAAACAAGGAATCTCCATGGAAACTATGTCTGGTTGCCAAAAGACAAATCACACTTACTCCATTTTGGGCCATTTTTACTGGCACAACTGATGGTTACAGCAACAGGCCGTTTATTTTAGATATTTAATAGCTAAAACGCTTTCTACCAAATCTGTACACAAAGTGAGGCCGATCTATTTCTTTATCTAAGAATGTGTTCATTTTATAGTTATCCATCTCATGTAGTAATTTGGTGTTTTTTTAAGGATTGTGCAAAATCTGATTAGATTTTCCTGGCACAATGTAACTATTGAGGTGTGCTGCATATGCCCTTTTAATTAGTTCAAGGCTAAAATAACTTGCTATTCTAATTTAAACAGGTAATGAGCACACTCAGGACATCCCACTGTCTCAGACATCTCCGCTGAGCCTCAATATGTGCGGTACTATGAACACCATGAAGATGCAGGGTTCCCGGGAAAGTCCAGAGCACCAAAAATTGATGGACGATTCACTAAAGCATCTGGCTTCTAAGGTAGCGGCATGTCATAGCTTGTGCTGGAGGAGACATTTGCAGTTTATGAAAACTACTGTGCAGAAGTAACAGCAGCACCCACCTTAATTACCCAATTCCACATGATTCTGAAAGGATCAGTTTTAATTCAATGGGTAAACGTTATATGTGATTTTGGAAAGAGGCGAAACTGATAATACCGAATTCAGAAAACCTTCTGCCCAAAAGTGTTGACTTGAGTTTTGCAGTATATGTACTTGCACTGTTACACCCAGCTTTCCCAACTTTCATTTAACATGGCGTTCTGGGCTCCTCCATTGACATTTCTAGCGGTCTGCTTGCTGTAATAGTGTTAGAACATACCTGCCTTTTAACGCAGCACTACCACCTAGTTTAGAACAATTACAGTAGAATTCTCCGTCTTGGAGATCCTATGTGATTCTATACGTGTACATGAACACCTGTTTGTCTTGTTCCTTGTCTACAGGTTGTTGCGTATCATTACTGTCAGGCGGATAACACGTATACGTGCCTGGTGCCAGAGTTCGTGCATAGTATCGCGGCCTTACTGTGCCGCTCACACCAGCTGACCGCTTACAGGGAACTTCTTATCAGAGAGCCTCACCTGCAGAGTATGCTTAGCCTGCGATCCTGTGTACAAGACCCTTTGACCGCTTTTAGAAGAGGAGTTCTGGAACCAATGACTAATCTTCGTCGAGGTACGGGGAAAAGTAGGAATGGTGGCCTAGAGCCATGGGAAATTTGCTTCTGTTTTCATCCATAATTAAAGTGGTGTTGAAATATTTGATGCCATTATTTAGTGGTCATAAAGATTGTGTCCGCTAACCCATGTTTCAGTCAACAATAGAGTTGGCAGTGGAGCATATAAGCATTTGGTGTTCTTTAGTCCATATTTAGGACCTATTTATTCATAGTGGCCTAAGGTTAGCGCAAACTGTGGCCACATCTGAATTGGGCCCATGGTGTCAGTTTGTGGCTGGAACACACTGTTGTCCAATAAGATGCTTTCTCCATCCAGTGTCCCTTTGGTCAGTCAATCTTTGTTTTATAGAAACATTTCCAAGAGTAGCACAGCATGGTTACGTTTTATCCTGTACCGTCATGAAATCAGGACTTCTTACTGTAAACCACTGTATTCTGGCCAGGTTGGTATAGACATTTTTTTTTCCTGTTATTTACACAGAGCGAAAAATCCCAGAGGATGAATTCTTCATTTTGGTGGATGGTTTAAATGAAGCAGAATTCCACAAGCCTGATTATGGTGACACCATTGCTTCTTTTATTAGTAAAATCATTTCTTCCTTTCCACCTTGGATAAAGCTTATTTTGACCGTGCGGACTAACTTGCAGGTAAACCAAATATTCTACTCACTTTTACAAAAGTGGTCAGTAGCAGCCGCTTTATATCTGCCAGCCAACAGCTGCAGAGCTACATGCCCAGCGATGCCCATTGTCCTGGATAGGTTGGAATATATAGGTCTGCTACAACTGCACTGTAGAACTTTGCCCAACCTTGCACCTGTTATTATTTCTCTTGTCTGGTTTAACACTTCCACCCACATTCTATGTGAAAGAGGTCATAATGAGGTTACAAACCAACTCCCACAAACTGAACATGTCCAAGCATGTTGATGTAGACATAAGCTTGTACTTCTAAATTTGAAAAGTGATATTAGATCAGCTGAGGTTCTAATTTACAGATTTTTTCCAAAGGTGCTTGCATCTATCTTAGATTTTATAAATTAGATTTCTGAGTCTCTGGGTGGATGCACTCCTAAAAAGAATTGTATGAAATTACATGAAGTAAAATTAGATTGGATCATTAAAGTGTGTTCTGAGATCTGTAGATGAAGGACTTTTAGCAGTACCTAGAACAGCGGTCGCCAACCAGTTGTTCAGCACCGCTTCTTAAGTAGCTTGCGGCGGCAGTGGGTGCATATTAATATGGTGCCGGCCGTCGATCAATCAGCTCGCTGTGATTGGCTGGCGGTCCGCACCATATTTCAAATGGCTGAAGACTTCAGCGCCAGTACGTCAGTGTGGACGGAGCAGGAGACTGAGGCACGCCACGCGCTGTGCTAGTGGCCTCTCATCTCCTCCCCTCAGACACACACAAGCGAGCAGGGGCTGTGGGGGCAAAAATTGTGAGCACTACTTGTATCTAGCACTAATGGGGGAATTACTTGTGTATCTGGCACTGCTGGGGTGCATAGCTTGTTTATCTGGCACTGCTGGGGACGTTATTTGTTTATCTGACACTGCGGGGGGGCATACTTGTGTATCGGGCACTGCTGGGGGGGGCATTATTAGTGTATCTGGCACTGCTGGGGAGCATTATTTGTGTATCTGGCACTGCTGGGGGGCATTATTTGTGTATTTGGCACTGCTGGTGGGACATTATTTGTGTATCTGGCACTGCTGGGGGGACATTATTTGTGTATCTGGCACTGCTGGGGGGACATTATTTGTGTATCTGGCACTGCTGGGGGGACATTATTTGTGTATCTGGCACTGCTGGGGGGACATTATTTGTTTATGTGGCACTGCTGGGGGGCATTATTTGTTTATGTGGCACTGATGGGGGGCATTATTTGTTTATCTGGCACTGCTGGGGGGCATTATTTGTTTATCTGGCACTGCTGGGGGGGGGGGGGCGTTTTTTGTGTAGCTGGCACTGTTGGTGGCATTATTTGTATCTGGCACTGCTCAGAGGGGCATTACTGTTGCGAGGCCACACTCGTGAAACCACACCCACTTTTGTGACATCACACCCACTTTCACAGGATTGCGAACGCGCATTGGGGGGAGGGGGTAGCTCTTCCAGCAGTTTTATTTTCCGAAACTAGCTCAAACCCCATTTAATGTTAGAGAGCACTGACCTAAAATCTCCCATAAGTCATCTGGGGGTTGAGCTTTTGGCCATGTGGCTCCGACTCTATGAAACTCACTTCCCCGCACAGTTTGCGAGGCCCCCACTCTAGAATCCTTCAAAAACAGACTCAAGACTTTCATGTTTGCTCAAGCATTTTCTTATTGTCCCTTTAGTATCTCCATGCTCTCTGTACTTTATGAAAAGCTTTTCTGTACTTCATTGTTTCTGTACTGTATTATGTTCATTGTATCTGTTAAGTGCCTTGAGTCCTATTTGAGATGGAGCGCTATGTAAATAATAATTCTTCTGATTCTTCTTCTGCTTCTTCTCCCTCTCCTTTCTATAAACCAAGATATATTTGTTTATTGAGATACAGCACTTTCTGAATTTTTTTTGTGGTTTTCTGATTCAGAGTGATGTCCCGTAGCAACCTCATGTGATGAGAATCTGTGGGATACTGCAGCTAGGGAACATTGCTTGTACCTCCAGAGAGGAGTGGGAAAACTAAAACAAGCAATGTTTTTCTTATTGTAATACCCAGAACATATGCATTTAATTCTTAACCTTGATTATTAGCACACAGCCTCTAGGTCCACATTCTGTATGACTTTTCCGAACATGGGCAAAGGGCAGTCACCACTTGTTAACCCTTTTGCTGTTAAGGACATGTGGGACTCGCCCTAAGCACTGCAGCGGTTCAAATGGTGGGAATGACATAGCTAAATGTCCTCCCTTTACAATTTCTGGCATTTGGACCTGATGCCCAGGTCACCTACATCCTAGCATTGATAAATTGCTAAATGCAGGGAGGGTGGGGGACAGTAGGTTGTCAAATTTCCTAAATGGTATGCCTTGTTGAGCTACCATATTTCCTACAAAATGGACTCATTTGCTTTTCGTATGCTTTCTCGCCATTTCAGTAAGTAACTCCCTCTTTTGTCCATTTTGGGTATATTGACTTTGCCTTGTGAGGCTATAAAAGCAAACCATTACTCAGTGATTCCAAAGTTATCTGAAAAAAATATTAGGTATCATTTTTGTGGGTATTGCATTTATAATTATTGATGTAGGAATGTGACTGGCCAAATAGGCTAAGCAGCAAATGAGTTAAAAGTGATGAATTTTGGGCAAGAGAAAAAAAAACCGTAATAGCTCCATGTTAACCTTTCCATTGATGAACTCATGAGAAGATACCCTTCAATACATGACATCGAGGCCGTTCCTGTCGCACTAGATGTTTATTAAGCGTTTGATACTCAGGTTTTTTAAAACCATGATTAATTTTTTTATTTATTTTATTTTTAATTTTAAACCGCAAACTAAAACAAATATTTCACACGCAGACAGATATGACCTCTAGGTATTTCCAGAAAAACAATTCTTTCCACAGACAGATCTCTCTGCAGTGCTCTGTCAGTTTTTCTCTCTCATTTTTGGATTAGTGTCTTGTTTATAATCCTACTTCATTTGCCAGAATATCTATAAGTCATTGTTGATCCTGGTGATCACATTACTTGCTTGTGTTTGTATGCCAGGCAATTTGCTAAATGCAGTTTGTGGAATGGAAAAACGTTTGAGGAAGTGAAGTGGTTTTGTCATATGCCTGGTGTCCAACAGATGCATTTTTTTTAAATATCTCTTAAAAGCAACTAACCATCTGCTGATTGTATAAGCCAATGCTAGGCCAATGCTTTAGCAGCCTCCGGCACTACAGCTGCTGCTGAACTACTAATTTGAAGCTGGCGGAGCATGCTGGCAGTTGTAGTTCATCAACAGTTGGAAGGGCTTTTATCTGTCTCTCAACTCATTTCACAAATGTGTATGTTTTTATTTTAATTCCAGGAAATAACAAGTTCGCTGCCCTCATCCAAGATTTCCTTAGATGATTTTCCAGAGAACAAAGACCTATACAATGACTTGAGCGCCTATATACAATACAGACATAGCACAAGTCAGGAAATTGCAAACAATATCTCCTTAAACGGCAAAACAGATGCCACCAGCTTCAACAAACTGAGTGATCACTTGGTGATAAGGAGCCAGGGGTCCTACCTTTACCTGAAGCTCACTTTGGATCTTTTTGAAAAGGGCCACCTAGTAATCAAGAGCTCAAGTTATAAAGTGGTCCCAGTATCCGTGTCTGAGCTTTATCTGCTCCAATGCAATATGAAGTTCATGTCTAATTCTGCCTTTGAGAAAGCACTTCCAGTTCTGAACTTGGCTCTGGCCTCATTACACCCTATGACGGATGAGCAGATTTTCCAGGCCATCAATGCCGGCAGTGTTTATGTTGAGCAGAACTGGAAAGATTTTCAGCAGCGTATGGATCTTCTCTCATGCTTCTTAATTAAGAGAAGGGACAAGACGCGCATGTTTTGTCACCCGTCTTTTAGGGAATGGCTCGTATGGAGAGCGGATGGAGAGAGCACGCAGTTCCTATGTGAGCCACGGTAAGGGTAAGGGATGGTGTAACCTGAGAAGGGACACTTTAAGTTAGAATTTGTGCCTCAGTTGATAAGATTTGCAAATGATTCTTAACAATGTTTCTGCAGTTGCATTTTGGAAAGCGAGTTTGTCGGCTATATCATTTCTAACTTTCCTACTTATCCTGAGCTCCCTCATCCCCATTCCTCTCAGTTTTTCTTGTACCATACTCAAGAACTTGCATTTTTGTTGAAGGTTTGTTAAGAACAGAAGAAAAACATGGTATAAACCACAGAAAACATAATAATGCACAAGAGTGCATCCATCAATAGCATAAAAAATATATAACAATTCAAAATGAACAAAAATAAACAAAATATAAGCAACCAAGACCAAGCAATATAATAAAATAAAATAAGTGGATTATCGCAACCAGGTGTAATAATAGACACAAATATCATACAGAAAACCAAATAGGAAGGTAGGAACACCCAGGAAAAACTAGCGGAAGACTCCAGATCTAGGGTGAAGCGGGAGGTTTGCCAAAGAGGCCATACTTTATAAAACTTAGCATGGCATGTTTGCATGGTATAAATAAATCATTCAATTGTAGAGTTTACCAAACCAATCCAGGCAGTAAGAGATGTGGAGCCATTCAACAAAGAACAATAAGCACCTTAACTGACATTAGGAGAACAGAGGCATAAAGTCGTACTATGAAAATTTTTTTTACTTCCTTGAAACAATTTTGCTACTCTCCCTCCTTGGATAGTGTTATAGGGTGGTCTTCTGTATGCCGAATGTCGGGATCCCGGCGCACAGTATACCGGCGCCGGAATCCCGTAACCCGGCATACCGACAACTATTCTCCCACGTGGGGGTCCACGACCCCCCTGGTGGGAGAATAAAATAGTGTAGCGCGCCCGCAAGGGGCTCCTTTGCGCTCACCACGCTGTCGGTATGCCGGCGGTCGGGCTCCCGGCGCCGGTATGCTGGTCGCCGGGAGCCCGAGCACCGGCATACCGTACTACACCCGTGTTATATTGGTGAGGAGTGTTCATGCAGCTGATGTGCAGAAATGTACTAGGAACCCCCACATTTACACTGCTGGCTGTAATGAGCCAACAGAAGCCGTTGAGTGATGGGCTTCCATACCAGTTAATGGTAGGTACAGAAAGCGCTAATGTGCCATCTTCTTGAGCAACACAAAAAAGTGGAAAGATTAAAAAAAAAAAAAACAGATCAGACTTCCATCCTTACTATAGAACCATTTCTGTGTATCATCAGGCATAGCAGTGTAATTTGTGGTGCCCAGAGGAATGATTGTTCCCTATATAAAGCTGCAGATACCAAAGTGCTGTTGTATCATTTTTCAGGGCAATGAAAATAAATATTGAAAGACTGGTTATATAAAGATATAGGCAAAAAGTTCATAAGAATACTAATGTACATCGCCGCCCAGCGCCAGGGGTGCTGATCACATATGTACTTTCATACGTGATCAGCATTACAGAGGACAGATCTTCCGATAAGAGCTGTCCTCCGCGATGCGCAGTGGCAGCCTGACTTCCGGGATTTGGCCCCGGGAATCAGTCTGCACATGCACAGGGTAACCGGGCCGGCCACGGGGCATGCTGTGTGGGATCCAATCGGATCTCTCACGGTTGTGTCTATGTTCCCTTCATGATCAGGACCAGGAAGTGACAGCACGAGAGGGCAGTAGATAACTTCTGCCCTTACAGCACCTAAAAGTTTTATCCTTTCTCCATTCGTCTGAGATTATTTTATTTTATCTTTGCACCGTTGTCCCCTTGCGGGCTCGCTTCGCTCGCCGCCCTTCGGGCTTGGTGTCTCGTTCGCTCACCACAGGTTACTATTCCAAATAGTTTGTGACATGAACCCAGAGGCTTATGGGAAAGGTCCTTTCCACAAAGGGTAACTAGACGCTACCGGTCCCTCACACAGCGCTGCGGAGAGAAGCCCATAGGCTACTATGGGGTATCGCCAGCAAAAGCTGGCGAACCTCTCTGCAGCGCTGTCCTGCCGGCCAGGTGATAGTACATTTGGAAAATGTGGTAAACTGGTTTACTGCATTTTCCACTTAGTACATCCCGCCCCTGGGTACCTACATTGAATTTTAACATGGTAATAGAACGGTTTCCAAGAGTGCAGAATTAAACAGAAAACTTATGGCCATGCTAAATCTCCCTTCATATACTGTAAAGGTCCGTACACATTAGACAATGTCGCTCTCCCAGGCCAGCCGGTCGGCGGCCGACTGTACACACTGAGCAATATGACCTCTCATATCGCTCAGTTACGTCGCGTCTCCGCCAGCCCTGCATGCAGGTCGTGGACGACAGTCTAGATCCTGCATGCATGCATGCATGCACTGGCGACAGCGACGATCGTTGCCGACCCGCGGTGCCGCGCATCGGTCATCGCTGGCTGCATACACACTTGCCGATAAAATGAGCGACGTCGCTCAGGAAGAGGGAAAATGAGCGGCGTCACTCATTTTATCGGCACGTGTGTATTGGCCTTAAGAAGCGTGATATTATAACCCAATCTTGTTTTTATTGGAAGACACGGGCTGGGAGAGCAAGACATTCAGAAGTTTCATGTCTGTTTAACCAGTTCTCTTGTCCCTTTAGTTCACAAGATGTTTCCTATTGTAGCTGTTTTGAGCTAATGTAGGAAATCATTATGGCGCTCCAGCTGGGTTCTGGGGGCCATTAAGGAGGAGTCACTGTCATCAGTAGAGCAATGTTACAGCTTCCAGCATGATGAGTATACTGGCATCTATTTAATCAGGATAATCCCACATAGTGAGTTCTGGGAGGTAAAAATGGTCTCTGTTAACTTGCCCATCCCAGTGCTATAGTAAAACATGTTTGACAATTTGCCAACTGGTTTTAAAATCCTCAAAATATCAATTTGACATTAGTCTTAAATGGGAAAATATAACCTGTTACTTTTCCCTGTGAATGTATAGTGTAATATGATATATGAATGACAGTGCTGCTTGCTTAGTCAAAGTGAAATGAAATATCCGCCATGCAACAGACCTCTACAGAACAGTGCCCCCGGTGGGCAGATAATTATTGGAAATTGTAGGTATACTTAATGATTCACTTTACCCAGTGACAGCATCTGCTACACCACTGTGTGCAACTTTTACCTCCAGAATTATGGTTATAAAAGAAGGAGCCAATTTTTATATTTGTGCTATGGATTATTGTTTAGTAGTCTGTAAATGTCACAAACTGGATATATGTAATCCCTTTCCTCTCTTTTATATAGAAGCGGCCATGCCCTCCTGGCATTCATGTTTTCTCGACAAGAAGGGAAATTAAATCGGCAACAGACTATGGAGCTGGGGCACCATATCTTAAAGGCACACATATTTAAGGTACTGATGCAGCATGCAGAGTGTGGTGGCATGGGTGTCTCGTTTATTTTGTGCCATATGTACTTTCTGTGCGGGGTACACTGGGCTCCACAGGGAATGACATTGGGGTGTAGAGTAGGATCTTGATCCGAGGCACCAACAGGCTCAAAGCTTTGCCCTTCTTCCCAGAATGCCTAGCGCTGCCTCCTCTATAACCCCGCCTCAGTGCACAGGAGCTCAGCTTTGAAGTTGGTGCCATGCTGTAAGCAGGCATACAACAGGAGGGCTGCTCCAGCAGCCCTGAGAAGAAGCTTTTAAAAGAAAAATGAAGACTTCAAGGGCTGCTGCAGAGGCACTATTTGTGTTAGATGTCAGTCAGACATCTCCTGCTGCAGCTCCATCACCTCCCCCAGCGGCGCTGTGTACTCCCGCGCCCTGGTTGCCGGGTACTTACAGTGGAGGCTCCAGTTTTCTTCCTGTTAGTCACCCACAAGACCGCTGTTCTCCTGGATCGCGTGGCCGCACTCAGGGAGGAGGTAAGAGGGTCCCCCCGGCGGGACCCGCTGTAAATCGCGATCCCGCGCGGCCGGTGGGAGGCGGGCCGCGCGCGCTGGCGTGGACACTGTGGTAGTACAGGGACCCCACTAGACCACCAGGCCAAGGGCACAGGTCGGTTTTCTCTCATAAACCGTTTATATAAGCCCACAGTACCCGGTGGTGAAGTCCAGCAAGGGGATAAGGCTTTGACCTGTAGCCCCTCCCCCAGCCCCAGGGCGCCATTTAGAGTAAATGTTCCCGCCCTGGAGCTGCATATCTCTCTCTCCCTCACTCCCTGTCAGCGTTTAGGCGCCATTAGGACAAGCTGAGCTGATCCTGGGACTGTTTGAGCAAATCCTCCTCTGTAAAGCCGCCTGCATGTCAGCGCTGTGCATTTTACAGGACACTTAAGTATTCTACATGTCTGCTGACAGTGTTAGTTAAGAAAGAGTGCATTTAGTCAGGGTTATATAGTACAAGTACCCTGTGATATACATCCAGTCTTTACTGTGAATTGTTATATCTATTGAGTGTATAGCTATACATAGTACTACTCTGTATTGCTAGTCCAGTGCAGTTTTATTGCATGTCATAATTTCTGCATTGTACAATGTGACTGTGTGTGTGCATATACTGTAGCTGCTGTGTGACCTCCATTTCGTGTATCTCACTCAGATTGTTATCCCTATAGTCTATAACCTGAGGGGGCTAAGTGCGTCAGGTTTATCATTTAATATAGGTAGTTCACAGGATATACTCAGTGTGTATTTTTCTCTGTGATTTTTAGTCATGATATACCTCTTGAATTCCCTATTTGTGCTGATACACTACACACGGGGTTCTTGTCAGGTATTGTGCTGCTGATATTGTACTGTGTTGCCTTGCATTGAGCTTTCGGATATGTCAGCTACAAAGGGCAATGGTGCTGGGGCTGATCCCACATTGCGTGGTGGTGACGCTGCAGACACATTTGAGGAAAACATAGCAGCTGAGGGTTCAGGTTCTGGGGGATTCTTACCCCCAAGTGTGACTGTAGCAACGGGGGTTTAAAATGACCCACCTTGGGCTACCTTCTCCACGCTATTGAATACGCTGGTAACTAGACTAACGCCCCCTATGGGACCTCCTGTGCCGGTACAACCGCTTATGGTCCCCGCGGTTAACCCGCCATGGGCAGATCAACTGTCTGCTCAGTTACAGCAATTGAACCAATCACTGACTACTCAGAAGTCTAACCCTCGCCCGCCTAAGACCAAGGGGTCCTCTAAGCGGGCCATTCCTTCCTCACAATCCACCAACGTCCCAGACGACTCATCTGATGAGGATGGCGTTTATACTGACCCCACAGATTCTGATCCCGACACTTCTGATGGGGAATCTGTTTCACAGGTGGATGTTCCTGACTTGTTGGAGGCTATCCGGACCATTCTTCAAATTACTGATGACCCGGAGCCTGATGCTGCCCCTAAGAAACCGGACAGGTTTAAACGTCCGAAAGTGGTTAAACAAGTTTTACCTCATTCTGACCGTTTAGTTGAAATACGTCAGGAATCCTGGGAAAATCCAGGAAAGAAATTCACGCCTCAAAAGAAGATGCTGGCTCGCTACCCCCTCGCAGCGGAGCTAAGTAAAAATTGGGAAACGCCCCCACCAGTAGATTCGCAGTTGGTGCGGCTGGTGGTATCCACAGCTCTGCCGGTAACTACCGTCACGTCTCTGAAAGAACTGACGGATAAGCGTGTGGAGGGTTGTTTAAGGGCAATTTACACCCTAACTGGTGCTGCGCATAGGCACACCATTGCAGCTACATGGGCTGCAGAGGCTGTTGAAGCGTGGGCTCAGGAGCTGGAGGCGGAGTTGCCTTCCAACGCTTCTGATCATGCTAGACAATGTCTGTCTTATATTGTCACAGCTTCTTATTACATTAATGAGGCGGCTTCTGATGCCGGTATTCTGGCAGCCAAGGCTTCTACCAAGTCCATTTTGGCTTGCCGGATTCTCTGGTTACGGTCCTGGTCTGTGGATCTGGACTCTAAGAAAACCCTGGAGGTACTCCCTTTTAAGGGAGACATTCTTTTCGGAGAAGACCTCAACAAGATAGTGGCTGACTTAGCTTCAGCTAAAACAGCATGTCTACCTAGTACTGCTCCTTCAGTGCCGAAGGCTAAGAGTACTTAATTTCGCTCCTTTCATACTTCAGGGAAAGCAAAAGGTCAGGCGTACCCGAAACAGGTTCGCACTTCCAAACCCAATAAGCGCAAACCCAAACGGGCCTGGGCTGTCCGTCAGCCTGCTTCCAAAATGGACATGCCTGCCGCATGACGGGGCGTGCCTCCCTCTGGGGGATCCCAGGGTGGGGGGCCGACTTCTAGGGTATACCCAGGAATGGACCACTTCCGATGCCTGGGTACGGGAACTTGTCACTCGAGGTTACACCGTATCCTTCAAGAATCGTCCTCCTCATCGATTTTGCCTGACAGATGTCCCTTCTATCAGGTGAAGGCAAAAACTCTTCATTCAGTGGTACAGTCCTTCCTGAACGCAGCAGTGGTAGTACAGTTGCCTCTGGCTCAGAGAGGCAAGGGGTACTATTTACCGCTTTTCCTAGTCCCGAAACCGAACGGGTCCTCACGGCCCATTCTCAACCTCAAGTCCTTGAACAAATTTGTGAGGGTCTCGCAAGTTTCGTATGGAAACTCTTCGCTCTATTGTTCTGGCATTGAAACCTGGGGATTATATGGTCTCCCTGGACATACAGGATGCTTACCTGCATATTCCCATTGCATTGTCGCATCAGCAATACCTGAGGTTTGCGGTTGGCAACCTCCATTACCAATTTCGGGCGTTACCTTTTGGTTTGACCACAGCTCTGCGAGTTTTCACCAAAGTCATGGCAGTAATGACGGCTGTACTCCACCGTCAAGGGGTCAGGATCCTACCGTACCTGGACGACTTGTTGATCCTGGCAAATTCCCCAGAAATTCTCCTACGACATCTGGATCTGACTATCCAGTTTCTGCAAGCCCACGGGTGGCTCATCAACTGGAAGAAAGCTTCCCTGGTCCCTGCTCAGAGCATGGTGCACCTGGGGGCGTTGTTGGACACTCACAACCAGTGGTTGTTCTTGTATCAGGAGAAAGTCCTGAAGATTCAGGACAGGATTCGATGCTTCCTATCTCGTCCGCAAGTGTCGATACATTCGGCAGTGCAAGTGCTAGGTCTCATGGTGTCTGCTTTCGACATGGTGGAGTTCACTCAATTCCATTCCCGCCCTCTGCAGAAGCTAATTCTTGCCAAGTGGGACGGCCTGCCTCACTGGATCAGGTCTCAAATGAGCTCCTTGTCTCCGGAGGTCTGTTTGTCACTGACCTGGTGGCTTCAGGACCAACGATTGAGCAGGGGTCGTCCCTTTTGGATCTCCAACTGGGTCCCTCTGACGATTGATGCCAGTCTGAGAGGTTGGGGCGCCGTGTTGGAGCAACAATCCCTTCAGGGTCGGTGGACCAAGGAGGAGTCTCTCCTCCCGATAAACATTCTGGAATTGCGGGCGGTGTTCAACTCATTGAACTTGGCCCAGCATTTAATACAGAACCGACCTGTTCAAGTACAGTCGGAAAACGCCACCACGGTGGCATACATCAATCATCAAGGTGGCACTCGAAGCCACATGGCAATTAGTGAAGTATCACGGATACTTCAGTGGGCGGAACGCCATCTGCCAGCCATATCGGCAGTGTTCATTCCGTGGGTCCTAAACTGGGAAGCGAACTTTCTCAGTCGTCAGGATGTACATGCCGGAGAGTGGAGCCTCCATCCAGATGTGTTTCAACTCCTCGTGGACAGGTGGGGTCTTCCAGATATGGACCTGATGGCGTCTCGACACAATCACAAGGTTCCGGTCTTCGGAGCAAGTACAAGGGATCCTCAAGCAGCAATCGTGTACGCACTGGCAATTACATGGAACTTTCAGCTGCCATACGTGTTCACTCTGGTGTCGCTCCTGCCCAGAGTAATAAGGAAGTTCAAGCAAGAAGGAGGAATCCTACTTCTGATCGCTCCCGCGTGGCCCAGACGGCATTGGTTCTCAGACCTTCAGGGTCTCTCGATAGAGCGTCCTCTTCTACTTCCACAGCGCCCAGATCTCCTCGTTCAGGGCCCCTGTGTATATCAGGATTTAGCCAGGTTGGCTTTGACGGCGTGGCTCTTGAAGCTTCCGTCTTGAAGGCCAAAGGATTTTCTGAGGCGGCCATTCAAACCATGTTGAAGGCCCGGAAACCGGCTTCTGCTCGGCTTTACCATAGGGTCTGGAATTCTTACTTTGCTTGGTGCGCATCTAACAATCATGATGCTTACAAGTTTAGTGCGGCCAAACTTTTGGCCTTTCTACAACAGTGCCTAGACTTGGGCCTTCGTTTGGCCTCCATCAAGGTTCATATTTCTGCCTTGTCGGCTTGGTTCCAGAGAAAAATTGCGACTTTACCTGATGTACATACGTTCACTCAGGGTGTGTTGTGGATTCAACCTCCCCATATCCCGCCTGTGGCCCCTTGGGACTTGTCGGTGGTTTTGGAGGCGTTGCAAGGGTCTCCGTTTGAGCCTCTTGAATCTGCAGACCTTAAGTGGCTTTCTCTTAAGGTATTGTTTCTTCTGGCTATTGCCTCTGCTAGAAGGGTGTCGGATTTTGGTGCCTTGTCTTGTAGGTGCCATATCTGATTTTTCACCGTGATCGGACGGTTCTTAGAACTCGTCCCGGGTATTTACCTAAAGTGGTGTCTTCTTTCCACCTTAATCAGGAGATTGTAGTTCCGGCCTTTGCCTCTCCTGATTTGTCTTCCAAAGAGCGGTCTTTGGATGTGGTACGGGCTCTCCATGTCTACGTGAAGAGATCTGCCTCCATCAGGAAGTCGGATTCTCTCTTGTTCTGTTTAGTTTTCACAAGCAGGCCCTGGCCAGATGGATTAGAATGGTGATTACACATGCTTTATGTACAGGCTGGCCTTCCAGCTCCTGCTACCATAAAGGCCCATTCTACTCGGTCGGTTGGACCTTCTTGGGCGGCCTGCCGTGGTACAACCCTTGAACAATTGTGCAAGGCGGCTACATGGTCCTCAGTGAACACGTTCATAAGGTTCTATGCCTTCGATACTTCCGCCTCTCAGGATGCTTCCTTTGGATGCCGGGTTCTTGTGCCCGCTATAGTGCGTTCCCTCCCATAAGGAACTGCTTTAGGACATCCCCAATGTAATTTCCTGTGGATCCCAGTGTACCCCGCAGCAGAAAACAAGATTTATGGTAAGTACTTACCGTTGTTAAATCTCTTTCTGCGAGGTACACTGGGCTCCACAGGGCGCCCACCCTGACGCACTTAGCTTCTTTGGGTTGGTATGGCATAGCCGCTGACACTTTCTCCTGTCGTGAGAATGTGGTGTATGTGGCTACTAACGGTTGTCGTCTCTTTTACCTGCTACTGCATTGGACTGGTTAACAAAAACTGAGCTCCTGTGCACGGAGGCGGGATTATAGAGGAGGCGGCGTTAGGCATTCTGGGAAGAAGGTCAAAGCTTTGAGCCTGTTGGTGCCTCGGATCAAGATCCTACTCTACAACCCAGTGTCATTCCCTGTGGAGCCCAGTGTACCTCGCAGAAAGAGATTTAACAACTATAAGTTCTTACCATAAATCTCGTTTTAATAATGTATTATTATTATTATTATTATTATTATTATGTTTTCCTTTTGGAGCACTGTTGTAAAGCACAAGCTGCAAAAATCTTTATAGGGTTACACGACCATGTGAAGACTGCCTGCATCTCCCTAACAAGCTTGGACAACATGTATGTAGATCTGTAGCTGTATTAAAACTAATGGTTCTCGCAGGCTGGTACTTGTAGTGCCACCACATCAAAAGAACTCTGGATCACATCCATGTTTGACTAGATTGGCCAACACGAGGAAGTCCTTGTATATGCTATAGCAGACATATAGAAAGAAGTTTCTACTTGCATCCCACACATACTGTATCAGGAATCATCCCATTACATTAGCATACGTTATCATTTTAATTAAAAGAATCTATTATTTTAACCTATGCTGGTTAGGGTGGGACATGTCTGTGGCTTGTTTGAGTGGGCACTCCCTACTGACTGACAAATGTCTTTTGTCTACAGATTTTAATTGGTTTCTTATAGTTATAGAATATAAATCAGTAAAGAAGGTTGTTTCCTATTTTGCCAACTTATTGCTCCCTCTAACACTATGGGAGGCAGGAACACCCACACCAAAAGCAGTCCTTATGGTAGTCTTCCATCAGTCATTAATACTTACATCCACGGAGATGTTTGGCGCACAGAACATAAGTCCATGCCAGTGATCTGTAATGTAGCCTCCACCATAACTAATGTATCTTAGATGCACCTGGGGGGATTTTTCAGCAAGAGGAAAAGGAACATTTGTTGAAGAAATTTTACACCTTCAGATGACTTCAATATATTGGCTTGTTCATGCCTCCGGTAACTTTTACTCAGTTAATTTATTTGTCTTCCTGACTTATTTTTGTTTGAAGCAAAGTATATCTTCATAAGAAGTTGTCTTCTTTCTGGATATAGGTGTATCTGACACAAAGCTATGTTGTAACCCAGGGCAAAGGAGATAAACAACTTTTCTTAGTGATAGTAATGACTGGAAAGCAGTGTGTAATAAAAACTGAAATTCTGCTTCCATCATGGGCTACAAAATCTGCAAACACGTCCTGGTCCCTGGTTCTCATATGATTTCAGGTGAATTGCCTGTAAGACGCACAGGCCTGTATCATCTATGCAGGCAATATCCGGATCATAGATCTAGATCAACACCATATGGTAAAAAAGGTGGACATGTACAACAGTTGACAGATGAAAGGTCTATAGTGCTTAAGGTCAAAAGGTTGACATGGCAGCGGTCGATATACAGATGGTCGACACATGTTTTTTGGGGGGTTTTCACATGTTTTCCCAATGTTTGCTTGATTTACGATCCATGTGGACTATGATTTGGAAGCGCGGCAAGCAAAGTGAGCCCTCAAGGGTCTTTTGATTCTACTGATGGTGGTCATAGAACATGAAAAATATATAAATGTGGCTAACCCTCCCCAGTCCTTGTCGACCTTTTGGCCCTGTTAACCTTTCATCTGTCAATCTTTTCTACCTGTCGACCATATGGTGCCGACCTATCTAGACAGTGTAGATCCTCTATACACAGCCTTTGCAGGTACAGTTCGTTATGTGCACTATAGAAAGAAAAGTAGGAGTGAAGAATTTCTTGCACAATTTTCAGTTTTCAGTACAAAATGTTATTTGTTTACAAGCAACATACCATAAATGTGGTAACCACAGACATTGAAGCACTTAAGGCCCGTACACACTGGTCGATATATCGGCCGTTCTCTTGAACGGCCGATATATCGCGGGACCGTCGGCCAGTGTGTAGGGCCGATACGTCTGTGAACTCCGTCGTTCACAGACGTACCGCGTCTGCCGCGCAGCATAGCCGACGGCCAATATATCTACCGATATATTGGCGCGTCGCTGTGTGTGTACGGGGCGGTCGGCCGACGCCCGTACACATGCTGCAGCGGCCGGCGGTGACTGACAGCTGAACTGGGCGGGGCGTGTGTACACGCCCGCCCAGTTCATGACGTCCGTCCCCGACGGATCGGGCAGTGTGTATGCACAGCACATCCCGATCCGTCCATAGATATATCTGCAGATCAATTGATCTGCAGATATATCTACTAGTGTGTACCCACCTTTATTCTTAGAATTATGGACATTGTGCCTCATTCATCATGTTCCAGACATCTTTAGAAAATTATTTCTGTGAAACCTCCATTGAAATATATGTATCTAATTGACACTTTAGAAGTAGATAGCAGCAGAAGTGTTGTACGCTGGCTTTCTTAAACATCAAGTAATGTGCTTAATGAGCGCTGCCATAGAACTTCATATACTGTACCCAACGTTAATGCTTTTAGATGCTACTGAATCTATTGAATTTGAGGCACATGTCAGAAAGCGTGTGTTAGTGCTTGTTCACTTAGGGCATAATTCAGACCTGATCGCAGCAGCAAATTTGTTAGGTAATAGGCAAAACCATGTGCACTGTGGGGGAGGGGGGCGGCAGATATAACGTGCAGAGAGAGTTAGATTTGTGGTTGATGTATCAAGCAATGAAAAGAGTGCAGAAGTGGGCCAGTGGATAAGTTGCCCATTGCAACCAATCACCTTCCATGTAGCATTTGTTAAGTGCATTTTATAAAATGATAGATACAAGATGGTTAGTTGTTATGGGTAACTTCTCCACTGCTCCATTTCACTGCTTGATACATCACCCCATTTATCGGCTAACGCTTCTGCATTGCTCATACATACACAAACACCTATACAATCGTCGGCACTTGTACCTATCTTTAGCCTTCTGTAACATATCACTGTAAATACTACAGTATACTAGTAATGAGTCCTTAGATTTCTTTCCCCCCCCCCCTAAAGTCTTATGTTTTAGCGACTTTCTTTTACAGCTACGGGTAACTTTCTTTACTTTAAAAGGTATAATCCCGAATGTATGTATGTATGTATGTACGTACGTACGTACGTGCGTGTGTGTGTGTGTATATATATATATATATATATATATATATATATATATTGCATTGCATTGCATTGCATTACATTACATTTTTATGAAGCATTTTAAAAAATACAGAATTTTGCTTCTTTCTGTATTCATTGCGGCTTTAGACTACAGGAACTGTGTAAATCTAGGATTTCTTCTTTTTTCTTCACTTTCAGGGACTCAGTAAGAAAAACGGGGTGTCATCCAGTACTCTGCAGGCTCTATGGATTGGGTACAGCACTGATGGTTTGTCAGCGGCTCTAGCTTCCTTGAGGAACTTGTACACCCCAAATGTGAAGGTAATGATGCAACAGAAATTCTGCTGTGTGTGCACTTTGTACAAATGGTATTCCAAAGAAGCCTTGACTTTCCGCTCCAGTTGGCGATACAGAGCCACAAAGCGCTGGACCACAATTCTGGAAGCGTTCCGTGCTCTTTGGATGTCAGTCAACTGAGGAAACTGAGCAGACAACTAAAGAATACCTTGGTACAGCGGTCAAAACATGACATTGGCAAACGTGATCTGTGTCAATTCACAGAGCAAGACTGAGCTTTTCATGGATAGAACAATGTAAGGGTTGTCTCCACTCTGTTAATCCACCCAGCCGAAACAGATCCCAGTATTAGAGACCGTGGTCAAGGGAGAAAAGCCCATGAGTAATAAAAAGAGGAGACAGAGGGGATTTGTATTTTTCATTTTAATATGACTCAGACGATTGTTAAATGGAGTTTTAGCGGATGTATGAAAAGTTTTCTTTAACATTTTACAAGATAGATAATTGTTTTTTTATGTTTATTCTTATTGATGTCTTTTTGATCGTTTTCACAAACAAAGGGGCTACATGGCATTGTAATAATGGCATAATGTAAGTAAAGATACCTTTTATAAAATACTATTGGAAAAAGACATGAGAACGTTCTGTTTTGGTAAAGTGACAAACTCCCCCTGTTGCCTGCAGCTTGGGGAAGCAGACCTCATACATGGGTGCAGCCTATTAATTCACCAGGCTCTATGGACTACTCTGTGTTACTGGCTCCTGATAGATGGATATCTAGGTATAGAGGCCTGGGAAGGGTGCCCACCATGCCCTTTAAGTCAAGTGCTGCCTTCACCCCACAGCTGATTTGAGGATGCGCTGAAATGTGCTTTTTTCTTCCTCTCCCCAAGAACATGAGACCCCCACTGAGCATAGGTGGTGACTGCACTATATGGTGAGAACCTCCCAGTTCCCAGCTATGGCTGAGTTCTGGCTTTATTGCTTTGTAATACGTATCAAGGCATTTGGTGACTATTGTTTGCTGAAGGGCTGCTCACCACTGAAATTCCTAGTATAAGCAAAGGCCTCTATTTTGTGATTATTTCCTCCATTACTCAGTACACGTGTGCAGCTACTACAGTACGAAAGTTCCAACAGAGAGTCGGCTTTAAGTCTGTTTCCATTCAGCTCGTTTCACTATCCGTTTTCCCACCCCTGAAAGGCTCTTGACTCATTAATCGAGTACTTTATTCCTTCTTCCTGAGCATTCTGTACCTGTCAAGTGCAGCATTTTACAATTATAGTAATATGGGGTTATGGTTACAAAAGACCTCTCCAACTGTGTGTTAATTGCTGTGTTTTGTCGGGCGCATTTACCGCATGTTCATTGGTTGGTGTGAACGGAGATCATATTTGTAGCCGTAAAGACTTTATGCTGGATTAGTTGAGCCAAACAAGCAGGGTTTTTACTAGGAAACGTAAATGCTTTCCACTTCACTGGATATAATGGGGGTTTGCTTTGTGAAGATCAAATGTCTGTCTGATTGAGGAGACATTTCAGGAATCCTATAGCTGAGATTTTGGCCACTTTTCCATACGTTCTGTTTCTTTCTTCAGATTGGAAACCAGAGTTTGTTTTTTATGCAGACAAATGAATGCAATAATTCAATCTACTGCAGACATGCAACAGTAGAAAAACAGAATTTTAAAATAGAAATAATTTAAGTTGCGCGTGCCAAAATATTTGTGATGTTTTAAACCACATCACAAATGACTGGCCTGGATGAGCAATGAAACTGCTCCCTCTGCAGTTGTATTATGCAGATACATGCGAGATGTAACAGCAGACTATTGGGGTATATCATCCCCCACTTTGAGACAGCCCGTCATGGCCGCATTTCAGTCCACCTACTTCTTCCACCTAATTCTGTCAGACAGGACTGGTGGAGTGGCGTAAGTTTCATACCTATATCCCAAATTGGTGATCTTTGTCAGTGTGACTGTGCCATGAAAGTGCGTTTACACTCCAGAAATGTAGCTGGCTGGCCAACCTATGGATCCCATAGGAAATATAGGTATTTAAGGTTGTACATTCTCCTCTGTACACAGACAGTTGGCAGCAATGTAAGTAAATGCATTTTTAAGTTATTCTCTTGCAAATCATATTTCACATTCTTTTATGAACCGTCTCTGGCAAGCTCTGTAGATGTGAAACTGAGAACTCTGTGGAAAACCCATCAGTCTCCGCAACTGCTTTCTTTGACTGCTATAGTAATCCGCAAGGCTCTACATCAGTGGTTCCCAAACTGTGTGCCGTGGCACCCTGGGGTGCCGCGGGACACTTGCAGGGGTGCCTCAGGTTGGTGGTCAAGGACCAATTCCAACTATTTATTGTCAATTTAATAGGCAAAACCAGTGCTGATGGCTTCCAGTTATAAAATATGTGGACAAACAGAATCAAATCTTGTCCCTCACCACACAACTGACCCTAAGGATGACATATAAACATAATTTACTTAATCTAATATTTTTTTCAAAATTTCTCAATAAGAAACTTGTGGCCTAGGGGTGCCGTGAAAAAAAAATCTGACACTCCAGGGTGCCGTGACTCACAAAAGTTTGGGAACCACTGCTCTACATATTACATTTACCATTAAGCTTTGCATTTGAAAAGGACCAAGACCCTTTGCTGTTCTCTAAAAGATGTACTTTTATGTGTAAAGGAAAAGAAGTCATATTATATGTAGGGTTTAAGCTTTCATTATATTCCATAACTGTTTTGTGATTCTGCAAAGAAGCGGACCGATTTACATAACAGCATATAGTAATGTGTGAGGAATTATCTTCAGTGCTCGTATTACTGAACAGAGATGAATCATTTACAAGGAGAACGTTACTGACCACATTACCACGAGAAATGGACGAAAGCTAAAGAAATCAGCATTAATGTGTATTTGTCACCTACACACGATGGCGGCTGCCATTTTGTGTGCTGATGCTGAACCCATTTTCTCTGGAAGTATTTGACATCTCACTATGCCTCAGTAATGTTATAAGTTCCCACTGAATTGTAGGCAGTAGACTATTAGTTCAAGCCACAAAATGGCTTTCTCCTCCATGTGTAGATGATGGGTAAATTTTCAGTGAAATATTTATGAACATAACCTGCTGTATTGCTTCCAATATTTTTTCCAATACAATTGGCAGCAAAAGGGAAAAGGTGGAAATGCTCCTTGGTACAGTTTTAATGTTTGTTTTAATATTTGTTTAAAGACGAGAGTCGCCTTTGAAGGAACTTTCTTTTGTGCTGCCTATACAACTAAAAGGTCTCTCATGGATCCCCGTGCCCTACGCCAGTGGTTCTCAATCTTCAGTAATTTCCCAGCAGGTCATGTTTTGAGGGGTTCTGTCTGTGGAAGCCAGTGGGATACTTACTGACCAAGCAAAATAGATGAACGTTCCTGTACATGATTAAAGACATCCACAAAATATGACCTGTTGGTGGTATTTGAGGATTGGAGTTGAGAACCCTGCCCTATTCTATACCTCTAACTAAATAGGAACTCCCATAATGATTTTTCCTTTCCAGGACGTCTCTTTTACTCTTTACTCTGTCAGCCTGTCAGATGCTCTTCGATGATTTTGTAGTTGTATTTAGATTGGCTTACATTCATCACATACATCTCCCCTGTCAGGCTTCTGTAATAAACGACCATGTTTTCCTAAGTCTTGTATCATGGAAAAGTGTTAAATGTGGCCTATCGGATTGCACATACCGTCACGGAGCTGCTGTACGTATATCATTTGAGGTTTTGGCTGAATCGGTCCAGAAGTAATTTGCAGCAGCTGCACACATTATCCCTTTTATCCAGCATGAAAATTAATATACGTCTTGATTCTCCTTGCAGGTGAGCCGACTTCTGATTTTGGCAGGCGCTAATGTTAACTACAGGACGGAGGTTTTGAACAACGCCCCGATTCAGTGCGTCCAGGCCCACCTCGGCCACGAGGAAATGGTCAGCCTTTTGCTGGAATTTGGTGCCTGCGTGGATGGGGCATCTGAAAGTGGAATGACTCCTTTGTGCTACGCAGCTGCCTCCGGACACCTAAATATTGTGTCTCTTCTTTGCAAAAAAGGAGCAAAGGTACTGAACAACAATTCATATATTACTGTAAAATATAAGTTGTGGTCTGTCTGTATTTTCTTTTTAAATGATTGAACAACAATTACATACTGCTACATACTGTAGTTATGTACTTGTTTATTTTTATTATATTGTTTAATTCTTATGTTGAGTTTCAAATTGCTTTGCAGTCATAAAATTGTTTGAATATTATTTCCATTTTTTTTTTGCTGAGTTCAGTTAAGGCCCCATACACCTCCAGCGCTATTCTCCGACCCGCCAGCACTGCTGATCTACCGACCGGATCCTCCAATCAGAGTCAGCGATAATCAGCGATTCGTCTGGGAATCCAGGAAATTAAACATGTTAAAAATGCCTGATTACCCGATCATGACCAAAAAAGGGTCTGGATCGGGTAATTGGGATTTTTAAACATGTTTAATATTCCCGATTTTCTGACCTGGCTGTCAGTGGATCGGGAAATTGCAGCAAGAAATTGCTGATGTATGGGGGCCATTACTTGCATTATTTTTGTAATGTTATTACTCTTTGAAAATATAATAGTTAAACAAATATATTTCTGTTTACAATCATTAAGTTCCTCTGTTTTTCATTTGTTTGGGAAATGCTCCGGGATGATTTAATGCTACTGTAAGTCATTTTAGCACCTTTTCAATATCTATTGGTAATAAAAATACTTTACAAAAGTAATGTACAGATCTCTATGTAAATAGCAGACCTGTTTGGCTGACTATAGTAGGTTTACATGCCAATAATATTATGATTCTTGTATATCCTTCATTAAAATGACACATCTGCACTTGTATTTAGGGCATAAGTGGCAGTAATATTTTTTTCTGACACCTTCACTTGTGTCTAATATATCATAATGTGTTTAACATACTGTATCAAACGGTCCTACCAAGAATTCGTGCAGTGCGCAGTGACCGTGTAATGCAGGTGTCACTGTTGTACAAATTGTGCATAAAATTACACCCAGCAAAATCCAGTCATAGTATCCACACACTAATTTCATTATGGTGTCCAGCCGTTTACAATAGCAGACGTGCTGTAATTATTATGTATAAGCCTCACTTCCCACGTCTGCAGAACTAGCGCTCCATATGACACATGAGATATTGCGGTTCATTGTGTTACTGGATCCTGATCAGAATGTGCCCCTTCCTCCCTAATATCCCACAGATGTTGGGACTTCCTCCTGTAATACAGCTCAGTGAGGATATACGTCCTGTGCTGCTGTTACTGGGCTACAGTTATTATTCCGGCAGCTGGTGATGCTGACTATCGTCTGCTGTCCTTATTATTGGACTGTATGTGACCTACTGTAACTTTTACTATGTACATTGTTATATCTTTAGGCTTACTTTGTGTTGCTCAGCCATAAAGCTAAAGCAGTAATATTTATTGGTGTTTATCTGGGATATGACACAGTGGCACTCTAAGAAATGGGATACCTGGGGCAGCATTGTGTTGCATCGCAGAGTGAGGAACAAAACTGCCTGTTTATATAAGACGCAATCAGATTGAGGGGTCTATTCATGAAGCAGTGAAAAGTGTGGAAAAGTGAGCCAGTGGAGAAGTTGTAACATTTATAATTTGCATACTATACAATGGAGCAGCTGATTGGTTGCCATGGGCAACTTCTCGACAGGCTCACTTCCCCACTCTTTTCACTGCTTCATGAATAGACCCCTAAATAGCTCCCTAACATCTCGCAAAGCTTCCCTATAGTGCAGTGAGCTATGTTTTTGAAGGACGGTTATACCTGCTGAGTATTGCTGGCAATTTTGAAATGAAGTCCAAATGAGCCTTTATGGACAGGACCTTTCACATACAGATTCATTTGGAATTTCAGCATTAAAAAGTATGTACTAGGCCCTATTTGTTCATGTAGTAGAGAATGTAGACTATTTAAGCTCCACCACGGCAGGAACTGTGGTGAGTGAATATACATTCTCTGTAAAATGATGTATAATATGTGGACAGTATATAAATATTAATGTATCACACAAATACTGGGCAACTGTAATTTTATACTGTGGGTTAGATAGGGCCTTCCCCCAACTCGTCCAACTGTAAATATGCCTGCACATTTACTGTAAATCCTGTAGGGAGTGTTTCCCAACTCCAGTCCCCTAAAACTGCATGTGTTTCAGGTCTCCTCGGTATAAGAAGTGAAGTAATTAGCACAACCTGTGGATAATTTAAAATGTGTCTGCCAATAATGAATATACCTGTGCACCAACTAGAAGATCTGGAAAACACGTGAAGGAACATGGGAAATGTCCGTTAGTCGGCCGCAGCAGTGCATACACCGCCCGATACAGCCAACTTGCAGCTTCAAAAATACTGCATTGGACAGACATGCTGGACGATTCAGCATGTCCGACCCATCAGTATTTTGATATCGGATGTGCGCATAATTACTGTATATGCCCAGCATTAGGAGCCCCTGAGGACTGGAGTTGGGGAACACTGCCATAGAATCCCCTTCCTGGTGGGTGCCACATGGTTTTACCAATATGTAAAGTTGCACTTCCCAGCTGGACTTCCTCCCAACTCTAGTCTGTGTTCCTTTAGTAAGCTGTGCACAGTGGACATGGTTATCCAGCTTTATGACACAGTCTGTCTGGCGTCATGGTCTTATTTTATCCTTAAATCTTTGTTCCCCCGAGAAATCACTGAACTCTCAGTGAATGGATAGGCTGTACTCTAATTTGTCCAGTCCATAATATGCCTGCCCCCTAACTTCTCAAGTATCTGTTAAATTGGTTTAAGAATAATAACAAACATTTTTATTTATTTTTTAAGTAAAAGCTAATAACCAAACATGCAACCCGGTATTTATATGTCCTTACTACATGTGTTCGTGAATAGCAGTGTAACATGTCTGTGCTTGATGTAAATCAGTACATGATAGGCTTCTTTCTTGTTGTCTAATGCAGGTGGATCACATAGATAAGAAGGGGCAGAGTGCCTTGGTGCACAGTGCCCTGAGAGGACACACTGATATCCTCAAGTACCTACTGAGCTGTGACTGGACACCCTGCAACCAGCAGCCTAACCATGTGAGAAGAACCCACGCCCTCCAGCAGTCGCTGACCGCTGCTGCCAGTATGGGACACACAGAGGTACAGCTCTAACCGCTCTCACCCGCAATGTGTATTCATAGGGGGGAATTTAAATGTTTGAAAAGTCAGTTGGGTGTCTGGTTTTTCCTGTCTATTAGATAGGAAAAAACAGACACCAAACTGACTTTTCAAACAATTGAATATCCCCCTACTGTCTATTATCTGGAATGCCTGGCACTTCATTCTTCCAGATGATTTTTCTTATGATCTAGAGATAATCTGCCCAAATAAAGGACATGTGTGCCATGCTAAACAATTACATTATAAGGACGTTGTCATTTTAGTTTTAACATAATATAATGGCTTATATGTTTGTACAGTTAATACTAACCAGTTCAGTTTCAGGGACGTTACTGGATAGTGCACAAGAACAAGTACTGGGGTTACCTGTGTAATCCTCTGCCCTCTGCTCACCCTCACCTGTCTGTACACCCTGCCACTTATTTTCATACCAGTTTGTCTAACTTTGTGGTCTTGGTCTGTGGCGCATCGCTGGGACCTGGTCTGTTGCCCATGGGGCAGCAATTAATACAGATTTCTTCTTGCACCTCCGGAGGGGCTGCAAGACCACACATAATGGCACATCCGGCCCTTTTTTGGGGGTGTTGGAATAAATATATATCTCTGCACACTCTTGGTAAACAGAGTATAAGTTGCCTGCATTATGACAGGCATCTGTTGGTTATCATTTGTTCCCTTTGGAAATAATGGAGTTTGTCATTTTGTAGCTACGTTCATAATGTGTTATGTTGTGTATACACTTGTAATCACGGTTTCATTGAGGCTAAATTAGCCTAATTATGTCGTTGTATCAGGGCACAGAGTGTCACAGTGACGTTGTGACAGTGAATGAATAGGCTGCATTATCGTGAATACCTGCTCAGACCTAAAACTGGTCGCCTTCCCTGTGTGTAAGTGCCAGGTCCACTGTAATGCCATGTCCCTTGTAAATATCTATTCACTACACAGCAAGGAGTTAAATGGGGCTATAGCACAAGAACAATCTGTTAATTGCTCTTATTCCCTACTTACTACAGAGTCATATTTCACAATAGAGCTGAAGCAGAATTTTATGGACCCTGGCAATTCAGTTCTCACAAGTCGCTGTTGTATCATTTGATATGTTGTATTGTGCAGTTAGAGAATACAATAGCCCCAAAGTTCCCATGTAATCACTGATTCACCAGCTAAACAAGCTTAGCAGTATTATTAGGGCATGGCCATAAAATATGATGGTCTGGTGTAACCGACGCACCACATGTTCTGCACATTCTCCAGGCTTAGATGGGAGAGTGGTCTCTCCGCTTCCATTACATATGGCAGGCACTGAAGCCACATGTTGTGTTACTGCTTGGTTGTGCATTTTATTCTTTTGTCTGTCTTACAGATGTGTCCCCATACACTATTGCTGCAGTCGCACCAAGCATCCCTTCTCGGTGCGCCAGGTCCCCTTTGACTAAGATTACACTGAGAATCTTTTTTGCGCAAATGTGTGCCTTAATTACAGTGGGATGTGACAAAACCACTTCATGAGACTGCACTGACTGACATGCGAAACTTGTATAGCAGTGTGGGTCTGAGTCTATATACTAAGCGATATCATGCTGCGGCTTTTTGTCACGCCAAGTACCATCATTTTTCGTTTACAGAATCATATTCAGTCGTATATAAATATATATGTGTACCACGGGCAGGCTAGATGGGCCAAGTGGCTCTTATCTGTCATCAAATTCTATGTTTATATTTCTATTCACTTTGCACTACAGATGTGTCCTCTTGCTGCAGTCAGGCTAAACAGCCTTTGAAGTCGCTCCATGCCGTGGCAGTACACTGTAGCGCTGAGCGTCTTTTTTAGAGTTTTCTTTCCGCGAGCATGTGTCTCAGATGCAAGGTAATATGACGCACAAGCAGCTTCTGCTGATTAAAATGATATGCGGCATCCCCATATTCTGTGTGTGACTGCGGCTCTATGTGCATCCGAAATGCCACGTTTTGTATGCAAATACAGTCGCAGTCACACACAGAATATAGGCATGCTGTATATCATATTAATCCGCAGAAGCTGCATGTGCGCCCTATTGCATTACTTTGCGTCTAAGACATTTTTTTGTGTTTAAAAATTTAAAAAAAGAAGCCCGGCGCTAGCGAGTTTTATATATATATATATATATATATATATATATATATATAGTCAACAATTGGACCCCGGCACTCCGGACTGACGCCAGTACTGCTCCGGTGCCTTCCCTTCAGAGCTTGTCACCTCTGTTAGAATATGGAACCTTGGAGAGGGCGGCACTCAGAGACTTGATAAAACAGTTTTAAGTGAAAAAACCCCGCAGGGCAACCTTTAATGTGACGTTTCGGGGACTAGCCCCTTCCTCAGACTAGGAAGGGGCTAGTCTGAGGAAGGGGCTAGTCCCCGAAACGTCACATTAAAGGTTGCCCTGCGGGGGTTTTTCACTTAAAACTGTTTTACCAAGTCTCTGAGTGCCGCCCTCTCCAAGGTTCCATATATATATATATATATATATATATATACACGCATGCACGCACGCACGCACACACACACACACACACACACAATCATATTAAAGTGCAGTTATACTAATGAAAGCAGGTATCTGATCACAGCACAGTTGTGTCATTGGGAATATATTACTAAATCTGTATTCCCATTTGGCAGATGTAACAAGGTCTAATGTAGCGGGTTAGGATAGATACAGTAAATTGCACTATTTTGATATTTTTATAGGTCTATAGGTTTTGTTGTGGGCTATATGTGTAATCTGTGTACTCTGTGTTATGTGGTTCTGTTGAATGATACTGTGCCTTTCATTATATCACCATAATTATTATATAGTGGAAGCTACTCTATATTATAGGCTTCAGTGAGACACGCCTGGTTTTTGTTTTGAAGATCTCTGCGGATTGTATAAGCTTTAGCACAGATTAAAGAGACACTTTCACAGCGATTTATAATAACAAAGACGAGAATAGGTTGTTTTAATAGTGTGTAACTTAAAGAGGAATCCTTAAAGCTTAGGAGGAACATAACGTTACAAAGTCAATGGCTTTCGCATATAAATAAAATTCCATCACTTTGAAATACTTAATCATGAGTTGGGAATCAATTAATTCCTAATGTACATATACATGCGCTTTTCCTCTTAAGTGTCTAATTTAATGTCGTCCCAGTTTGCATTGGGTTTGTTTATTTTGCAACTTCCTATGTTATGGAACATTACTTTTAAATGTTTATCTTCCACTTGTGTTATGAGAAGGTAAAGAAAACCAAATAGTGATCATGATGCTGATATTGTGGCGTGCTCCTCTGGCGTATCCTGACCCGTGTCACTAATGCCAGGGGAATGTTTGTGTGCTGTACATCAGTAATGGCAGGGGTCACATGAAACGAAAGACCCACATTTTGCGAGTCATTCTGAAGGTTTGGTGTATAACAGAATTGTGATTGTATAGACCATGAGTTTCCTGCATGTGGCATCCAGCTGTTCCAGCGCAGGGTAAGAACATTTGGTGACCTGTTACTGCGCTTTACGTTTTCATGCCTCATTCTTCACAATTAACATAATAGGCAAAGCTGATGCTAGTTGCTGTAATATAGCACATGACTGTGCAGCTGTTGAGTGATTAGATCGTATGTCTTTCTGGGAGCTGTAGTTCAACAATGGCTCTAGAGCAGTGGTTCTCAATTGTTTTCTGCCATGATGCAGCAAAGAGTGACATACACATGCGTGACACAAAATGTTATTGTACCTAAAGCACACACTCTCTGTATCCAATACTACAGCCTCCCTCTTCACTTTCTCTCTGGATCAAAAGTCATAGTTCTCTGTTATCTGATGGTGCAAGAAAACAGGGAGCGGATGGGGCTTTGTTTTGACAAGCCTGCGCAGTATCCAGTGGATCTGTTGATTGGCCAGAGCATGTCCTGGAGCAGGGGGAGAGCAATAAAGCACAGTCTCCTCCCCTTGCTCTGCTGCTTGGCCAGAGCGCGCCCCGTAGCGAGGGGATTTGAGAGGTAAAGCACAGTCTCCTTACCTTGCTCTGCTGATTGGCCAATGCACGTCCAGGAGCAGTGGGGAGAGAGCTAAAGCACAGTCTCCTTCCCTTCGCTCTGCTGATTGGCCAGAGTGCGTCCCATAGCAGGGGTGTAGTGGGGCTGTTAGAGGTAAAGCGTTTGCTAAGGGAGGTTAAAGCACACTCTTCTTGCCTTTCTCTGCTGACTGGCAAGATTATGTCCTGGAGCAGTGGGAGGAGAGGTAAAGCACAGTCTCCTCCACTTGCTCTAATGATTGCCCAGAGCACGTCCTGGAGCAGGGGGGGAGTAGACAGGTAAAGCACATTCTCCTCCTCTTGCTTTGCTGATTAGCCAGAGCGCATCCTGGAGGGGGTAAGCGGGGCAGGCAATCACGCCAGAATCCTGACACCCGGTAAAATGGAATCCCGACCACTGCTCGAGTTCTCCACTTGGGTTGTGGTCCATGCCAGGGGGAATAGATTAGTCTGATGACTGAAGGTTTTCACCGGGTCCGAAGCGTGGCAAGCGCAGCGAGCCCGCGAGGGGACACGCTGTGCTTGCCGCCGGGATTCCTGCTGTCGGGATTCCGGCATCGGCCTGCTGACTGCCGGGATCACGACAGCCGGGATATAATACTGATTCCATAATTGGAAGAGCACACTCTCCTCCTATTGCTCTGCTAATTGGCTGGAGCGCATCCTTTGGGATTCAGACTTTTTTTTTTTTTTTTTTCCTGTTACTACAGTCACACTGTTATTGTGTGTGACACTAGGGACCACCTTGTGACACAAAAAGGTGTTGCGACACAAAGAGTATGCTACTCTAGAGCCATATGTTTCCTACTCATTATATAATTAATGTAATACATACAATGGAGTATGAGTTATCTGCTCATGTTCCCGAATGATGCATTTCAGTGAGTTATAGGGAGTCATTAGGATGTCATCACTTACAGTCAGTGAGTTTTGATGTCATTAGAAAAACTGATGTACTGTAAGTAATAATCCTTGTACTGTAGTGCTTTAACTGGTGGGATAGCAACTTGTAATATCTATACAATTTCCAGTAGTGTCCACACTGCGCATTATTCATGTATTTGGCCTTTAAAGGACCAAATATATGGATAATGCGCAGTGCTTTTGAGTGTTGAAGACAATGGTTCTTTAACACTCAAAAGTAATTCAGTGTTTTTAGTTGCATCGGTGTTACATTTACGGACTACATCACAGTAGCCTTATATAATTTGTATGTACTTGGAAAATAAGCTCCATCTATTTCTCTGACGACATGTATTTACAATGGAATGCACAGTAGTAGAACGCACCTAGACATGAAGGTGCCCTCACACTAACATCTTATAATAGACATAAACATTCTGCTGTTTGACGTTATCTTTTTGTTTTGTTCCCTAGGTGGTAAGATGCCTTTTAAACCATGAGAGAGATTACTCTATAGACATCAATGAGAATGACACACTGTGGGGAGAGACAGGTAATGTATTATTGATGACCGTTGTGTATGAGTGTGTACATCATACATCAACAACCTGTCCGCACAGTTCTGCGTTCTGCCAATGATTGTATTAAATAATTGGCAAAATCCAACATGTTGGAAATCCCCGACTTGCTGAGTCTGACCCAGAAATGATCGGAATGGGCGAGTCGGGGTTTTTTAGCATGTTGTATATTTCGCACCGATCGGCGGATTGGCCATTGGGGATTTGCCCGATTGATGTATGAGCCGCTGTACTTTTACTGGCTTATCTCTGCACCTGTTCTCTGTAACCAGGGGGTAACTAATCACAAGACAGTAGTGCAGGTTTTAATGTAAACTGTTTGTTATATTTATTTATTTTTTAGGGATCATTTCACAAAATATCCCTCCTTCTTGTGAAAGTAATTGCATTCTGTAATTAAATGTATGTATTTAGGTTTGGTCTCTCGCAACTTATGATTTATTGTGCAAAAAAAACCCAGTATCTAGGTGTTTTTTACACTACAATGTACTCCAATGTATTGGGTGCTGTACAGAGCAGGTTGATGATGATGCAGGATAAGATAAGACCTCCCAACTGCCCTGATTGAGGCAGGATACGCCCAATGTGAGGGACAGTTGGGGGAGATATAGCCCCCTAAGTGCTGTTGTTTTAATGCTGTGCGTATCAGTGGCAGGTGTGTGGGGCATTGAAGGGGTTGTTTTAGGGGATGGAAAGGGTGCATAGCCGCACCCCCAGAGGTATGAGAGAGGGTCATCATATAAGTCTCTAAAGTCCACAAAAGGTGGACATTTTTTCCGTTATTGAGCCACTAAACCAAATATTTAGCTAGATCCAGGATGTGATGTTATTTTGGAACATGTGCAAAAATGTTATTTATGCCCTAATTTGTTGCGTTGTCTACAGTTAATACAGGAAATCTAGTATATATAGTAAAGGGCCTTTATAATAACGGAGAATGTGAATGATAGTAGTTAAAGCAAATTACAGTTTAGGCTTGGGCCACACACAGTGGTTTAACGGGACCCACTTGGCAGGAAGGAGCGTTTTGTGTTCACAAACTAGCCTTTCCGCAGGATGCTGCTGCACAGGGTCCGGCCAGTGCCACAAGTAGAAGCCGCACTGTGTGAACACATACATAAAAAATTCTAGTTGAAATCCGGTGTCCTGTCATCCTGCTCACTGCAGTAGGGTCTGGTGGATGCGGCACCGCCACATATGTGTGGACGGCCGCATAGGAGACCATGTGCAGGCTCCTTCCTACAAAGCGGGTCCCGCTAAACCACTATGTGTGGCCCAAGCCTTAGTGTTATTTAAGATTTATGTAGCGGTCTTAATCCTTTTAAGGCAAATTGGTGCCTTATTTACAATCCGTATGTTTTCAGTGATGAAATAAGTGAACATTATGTCTTTCACACCTTAATGTTCCAAGTGCCTTTGATTGTTTTAGCCACATAATACCCTGTATAATCTGTTTATCTTTTTTATTTCGTTTTGTTGCCTTCGATTACAACACAGCTTTTCTGAGATCTGCCATTGATACAACAAGCTCAGCGTATTTGTGATGTCACTTATCTGTAGCTTGCTCTTAAGTATCTAAACTGATACCTTGACCTACAGCTGCTGATGTTTTGTGGCCTTCGTCTGTATATTAGCAACTCACTAGGAACCAGCAACATCACCTTGAAACACAACCCTTGAGTATTGGTTAGTATAAACGGACCTGCCTGCGCCGTGTGCCTGGGTGATGTCACTGCTTCCTAATCGATAGACTGCACACGTATCCATATTTGTTGAGCTCCCAAAATGTCTGCTTCTGGAGTGGGCAGATGACAGGTGCACTTTACACCACAGCAAGTAATTGTCTTAAAGTTTTTATTGTTTTTATTTCCTTTGCATGTTTCTCCCTTGAAACAAGCTTAAACAAAGGAAATATGCTCTGCGAACCAGGTTTTCCTTTGTCTTTGTCCTTTTAATAATCTGTTCTGGCAATACCTTGCTTTTCCCATGCCCCACCTTGGTTATGAGCCTTGTGCTGAATGAACTGTAGCATCAGCTGGCTCCTCCCTGCTGAAACATGACAGGACAGGGTGCCTGAAACTCTGGCTACACCCTGTACAGTGCATTTATGGAGCAGGTTTACATTTGCCTTTATGTGAGGGAAAACAGCGACTCTACTTAAAATAATAATGAAAGGATATCAACCACATTACCCCACAACCTCTCCAAACACACATGTAAGCACACACACTGGACTCTGTGGGGTATATTTACTCAAGTGTGTGTTTTCAGAAGTAGAGATGTTGCCCATAGCAACTAATCAGATTCTACTTATTTAGCACCTTCTAGAAGATCATAGCTAAAATCTGAATGTTTTCTAAGGGTAACAGCTTCACTTCGGAAAACTCGCACTTCAGTAAATTTTCCCGTGTGTGTGTGTGTGTGTGTGTGTGTGTGTGTGTATATGTAGAGTCAGATGTGTCTCAGAGTATGTCCATCTCAAGAAAGAGAAGTATTTCTAAGCCTAAAGGGCACTGAAACATTGCCTATCTTTATGACGCTGTGACTCTGTATTTTGTTGCCTGGAGTGCTGCACCACATGGGGGGTGTTATGATGTATTCAGTGTGGGCACCTGACAAATAGGTATGCCTTCTACATGCTGGATGAAGGTCTCCACTTCAGCTTCTGGTGACTCAAAACAAATTCCGTGCATCTTGCGCTTGATTTGTGGGAACATAAATAAGTCGCAGGGGGCCAGGTCTGGACTGTACAGCGGATGATCAAGCTCCTGGATGAATTAATGGGCCAGAAAATCCCCCACTTTCCTGGACTTGTGCGCAGGTGCATTGTTGTGATGGAGAAGGACACCACAAGTACGAGTTCTCGGACGGCGCCTGGAAATTGCTACCAGCACTTATGGCAGGCATTGGTTGCTGTACCAGTCGCCAGTGGTGGTGCGCTGCTACACAAATTTTACAGTAGCTACATGACCAGTCTTGGCCACAAAAACAGCCACCATCTGCTTGGTCACACTGCGCTCACATCGGAATTTCTCTATCGTCCTAGTGGATGCTGGGGTTCCTGAAAGGACCATGGGGAATAGCGGCTCCGCAGGAGACAGGGCACAAAAAGTAAAGCTTTTTCAGATCAGGTGGTGTGCACTGGCTCCTCCCCCTATGACCCTCCTCCAGACTCCAGTTAGATTTTTGTGCCCGGCCGAGAAGGGTGCAATCTAGGTGGCTCTCCTAAAGAGCTGCTTAGAAAAAGTTTAGCTAGGTTTTTTATTTTACAGTGATTCCTGCTGGCAACAGGATCACTGCAGCGAGGGACTGAGGGGAGAAGGAGTCAACTCACCTGCGTGCAGGATGGATTGGCTTCTTGGCTACTGGACATCAAGCTCCAGAGGGACGATCACAGGTACAGCCTGGATGGTCACCGGAGCCGCGCCGCCGGCCCCCTTGCAGATGCTGAAGTCAGAAGAGGTCCAGAATCGGCGGCTGAAGACTCCTGCAATCTTCTAAAGGTAGCGCACAGCACTGCAGCTGTGCGCCATTTTCCTCTCAGCACACTTCACACGGCAGTCACTGAGGGTGCAGGGCGCTGGGAGGGGGGCGCCCTGGGAGGCAAATGAATACCTATAAAGGCTAAAAATACCTCACATATAGCCCCTAGAGGCTATATGGAGATATTTAACCCCTGCCTGATTTTTCTAAATAGCGGGAGACGAGCCCGCCAGAAAAGGGGCGGGGCCTATCTCCTCAGCACACGGCGCCATTTCCTCTCACAGCTCCGCTGGTCAGGACGGCTCCCAAGTCTCTCCCCTGCACTGCACTACAGAAACAGGGTAAAACAGAGAGGGGGGGGCAAATTTATGGCGATATTTTGATATAACAAAGCAGCTATAAGGGAGCACTTATTATAAGGCTATCCCTGATATATATATAGCGCTTTTGGTGTGTGCTGGCAAACTCTCCCTCTGTCTCCCCAAAGGGCTAGTGGGTCCTGTCTTCGTTAGGAGCATTCCCTGTGTGTCTGCTGTGTGTCGGTACGTGTGTGTCGACATGTATGAGGACGATATTGGTGTGGAGGCGGAGCAATTGCCAAATATGAGGATGTCACCCCCTAGGGAGTCGACACCAGAATGGATGCCTTTATTTATGGAACTACGGGATAGTGTCAACACGCTAAAGCAGTCGTTTGACGACATGAGGCGGCCGGACAATCAATTAGTGCCTGTCCAGGCGACTCAAACACCGTCAGGGGCTGTGAAACGCCCTTTGCCTCAGTCGGTCGACACAGACCCAGACGCAGGCACTGACTCCAGTGGTGACGGTGACGATTCAACCGTATTTTCCAGTAGGGCCACACGTTATATGATTTTGGCAATGAAGGAGGCGTTACATTTAGCTGATACTACAGGTACCACTAAACAGGGTATTATGTGGGGTGTGAAAAAACTACCTATAGTTTTTCCTGAATCAGAAGAATTAAATGACGTGTGTAATGAAGCGTGGGTTGCCCCTGATAAAAAGCTGATAATTTCAAAGAAATTATTGGCATTATACCCTTTCCCGCCAGAGGTTAGGGAGCGCTGGGAAACACCTCCTAGGGTGGACAAGGCGCTAACACGCTTATCTAAACAAGTGGCGTTACCCTCTCCTGAGACGGCCGCACTTAAAGATCCATCAGATAGGAGGATGGAAAATATCCAAAAAAGTATATACACACATGCAGGTGTTATACTACGACCAGCTGTAGCGACTGCCTGGATGGGCAGTGCTGGGGTAGTTTGGTCAGAGTCCCTGATTGAAAATATTGATACCCTGGACAGGGACAATATTTTACTGTCGTTAGAACAAATAAAGGATGCATTTCTTTATATGCGTGATGCACAGAGGGATATCTGCACACTGGCATCACGGGTAAGTGCTATGTCCAGTTCGGCCAGAAGAGCTTTATGGACGCGACAGTGGACAGGCGATGCGGATTCAAAACGGCATATGGAAGTTTTGCCGTATAAAGGGGAGGAGTTATTTGGAGTCGGTCTATCAGATTTGGTGGCCACGGCTACAGCCGGGAAATCCACCTTTCTACCTCAAGTCACTCCCCAACAGAAAAAGGCACCGACTTTTCAACCGCAGCCCTTTCGTTCCTTTAAAAATAAGAGAGCAAAGGGCTATTCATATCTGCCACGAGGCAGAGGTCGAGGGAAGAGACAGCAACACGCAGCTCCTTCCCAGGAACAGAAGCCCTCCCCGGCTTCTACAAAAGCCTCAGCATGACGCTGGGGCTTCTCAAGCGGACTCGGGGACGGTGGGCGGTCGTCTCAAAAATTACAGCGCGCAGTGGGCTCACTCGCAGGTAGATCCCTGGATCCTGCAGATAATATCTCAAGGGTACAGGTTGGAATTAGAGACTGATCCACCTCGCCGTTTCCTGAAGTCTGCTTTACCAACGTCCCCCTCCGAAAGGGAGACGGTTTTGGAAGCCATTCACAAGCTGTACTCTCAGCAGGTGATAGTCAAGGTACCTCTTCTACAACAAGGGAAGGGGTATTATTCCACTCTTTTTGTGGTACCGAAGCCGGATGGCTCGGTAAGGCCTATTCTAAATCTGAAGTCCTTGAACCTGTACATAAAGAAGTTCAAGTTCAAGATGGAGTCACTCAGAGCAGTGATAGCGAACCTGGAAGAGGGGGACTTTATGGTATCCTTGGACATCAAGGATGCGTATCTCCACGTTCCAATTTACCCCTCACACCAGGGGTACCTCAGGTTCGTTGTACAAAACTGTCACTATCAGTTTCAGACGCTGCCGTTCGGATTGTCCACGGCACCTCGGATCTTTACAAAGGTAATGGCCGAGATGATGATTCTTCTTCGAAGAAAAGGCATATTAATTATCCCATACTTGGACGATCTCCTAATAAGGGCGAGGTCCAGAGAACAGCTAGAGATGGGATTAGCACTGTCTCAAGAAGTGCTAAAACAGCACGGGTGGATTCTGAATATTCCAAAATCCCAGTTAATGCCGACAACTCGTCTGCTGTTCCAAGGGATGATTCTGGACACGGTTCAGAAAAAGGTTTTTCTCCCGGAGGAAAAAGCCAAGGAGTTATCCGACCTTGTCAGGAACCTCCTAAAACCAGGAAAGGTGTCTGTACATCAATGCACAAGAGTCCTGGGAAAAATGGTGGCTTCTTACGAAGCAATTCCATTCGGCAGATTCCACGCAAGAATTTTCCAAAGGGATCTGTTGGACAAATGGTCAGGGTCGCATCTTCAGATGCACCTACGGATAACCCTGTCTCCAAGGACAAGGGTGTCTCTTCTGTGGTGGTTGCAGAGTCCTCATCTATTGGAGGGCCGCAGATTCGGCATACAGGATTGGATCCTGGTGACCACGGACGCCAGCCTGAGAGGCTGGGGAGCAGTCACACAAGGAAGAAACTTCCAGGGAGTATGGACGAGCCTGGAAACGTCTCTTCACATAAACATTCTGGAACTAAGAGCAATATACAATGCTCTAAGCCAGGCAGAACCTCTGCTTCAGGGAAAACCGGTATTGATCCAGTCGGACAACATCACGGCAGTCGCCCATGTGAACAGACAGGGCGGCACAAGAAGCAGGAGTGCAATGGCAGAAGCTGCAAGGATTCTTCGCTGGGCAGAGAATCATGTGATAGCACTGTCAGCAGTGTTCATCCCGGGAGTGGACAACTGGGAAGCAGACTTCCTCAGCAGACACGATCTTCACCCGGGAGAGTGGGGACTTCATCCAGAAGTCTTCCACATGCTGGTAACCCGTTGGGAAAGACCAATGGTGGACATGATGGCGTCTCGCCTCAACAAAAAACTGGACAGGTATTGCGCCAGGTCAAGAGATCCGCAGGCAATAGCTGTGGACGCGCTGGTAACGCCTTGGGTGTACCAGTCGGTGTATGTGTTTCCTCCTCTGCCTCTCATACCAAAAGTATTGAGAATTATACGGCAAAGAGGCGTAAGAACGATACTAGTGGTTCCGGATTGGCCAAGAAGGACTTGGTACCCGGAACTTCAAGAGATGATCACGGAAGATCCGTGGCCTCTACCTCTAAGGAGGGACTTGCTTCAGCAGGGTCCCTGTCTGTTTCAAGACTTACCGCGGCTGCGTTTGACGGCATGGCAGTTGAACGCCGGATCCTAAAGGAAAAAGGCATGCCGGAAGAAGTCATTCCTACTTTGATTAAAGCAAGGAAGGAAGTAACCGTGCAACATTATCACCGAATTTGGCGAAAATATGTTGCGTGGTGCGAAGATCGGAGTGCTCCGACGGAGGAATTTCAACTGGGTCGATTCCTACATTTCCTGCAATCAGGATTGTCTATGGGTCTCAAATTGGGATCTATTAAGGTTCAAATTTCGGCCCTGTCGATTTTCTTTCAAAAAGAATTGGCTTCAGTCCCTGAAGTCCAGACCTTTGTTAAGGGAGTGCTGCATATACAGCCTCCTGTGATGCCTCCAGTGGCACCGTGGGATCTCAATGTGGTTTTGGACTTTCTAAAATCTCATTGGTTTGAACCACTAAATAAGGTGGATTTGAAATATCTCACTTGGAAAGTGACCATGCTTCTAGCCCTGGCTTCTGCCAGGAGAGTATCAGAATTGGCAGCTTTATCTTACAAAAGCCCATATCTGATTTTCCATTCGGACAGGGCAGAACTGCGGACTCGTCCGCATTTTCTCCCTAAGGTGGTGTCAGCATTTCATCTGAACCAGCCTATTGTAGTGCCTGCGGCTACAAGTGACTTGGAGGACTCCAAGTTACTGGACGTTGTCAGAGCATTAAAAATATATATTGCAAGGACAGCTGGAGTCAGAAAATCTGACTCGTTGTTTATATTGTATGCACCCAACAAGATGGGTGCTCCTGCGTCTAAGCAGACGATTGCTCGTTGGATCTGTAGCACAATCCAACTTGCACATTCTGTGGCAGGCCTGCCACAGCCTAAATCTGTAAAGGCCCACTCCACAAGGAAGGTGGGCTCATCTTGGGCGGCTGCCCGAGGGGTCTCGGCATTACAACTTTGCCGAGCAGCTACGTGGTCAGGGGAGAACACGTTTGTAAAATTTTACAAATTTGATACTCTGGCTAAGGAGGACCTGGAGTTCTCTCATTCGGTGCTGCAGAGTCATCCGCACTCTCCCGCCCGTTTGGGAGCTTTGGTATAATCCCCATGGTCCTTTCAGGAACCCCAGCATCCACTAGGACGATAGAGAAAATAAGATTTTACTTACCGATAAATCTATTTCTCGGAGTCCGTAGTGGATGCTGGGCGCCCATCCCAAGTGCGGATTATCTGCATAAATTGTACATAGTTATTGTTAACTAATTCGGGTTATTGTTGAAGGAAGCCATCTTTCAGAGGCTCCGCTGTTATCATACTGTTAACTGGGTTTAGATCACAAGTTGTACGGTGTGATTGGTGTGGCTGGTATGAGTCTTACCCGGGATTCAAAATCCTCCCTTATTGTGTACGCTCGTCCGGGCACAGTACCTAACTGGAGTCTGGAGGAGGGTCATAGGGGGAGGAGCCAGTGCACACCACCTGATCTGAAAAAGCTTTACTTTTTGTGCCCTGTCTCCTGCGGAGCCGCTATTCCCCATGGTCCTTTCAGGAACCCCAGCATCCACTACGGACTCCGAGAAATAGATTTATCGGTAAGTAAAATCTTATTTTTCTCTGGCGATGCACCTCCAACTGGGGTTCACTGGGCCAACTGTTTTTGGGGTTGAAACTGAAGATCCAGGATTCATCGTCACTAATGGTCTTCCAGACAAAGTCTGAGCGACTGCCATCAAACCTGGCCAGCATGTAGCGGCACCAAGTCACCTGAGCCTCTTTCTCTCGAGTCAGCTGATGGGGTACCTAGCGTGCAGAAACCTTGCTCAAGCCAAGCTTTTCATGCATTATCAAGCAGATGGATCCTCATGAGATGCCTATCTCCTTCTCTAACTAGGCCACGGTAACCCTGGCGTCCACCTCAACTATGGCCCACAGGGTGGCAGTGTTGTCCTCTGTCATGGCACACACATGTTGACCACAGCGCTCCTCGAACAAAACATATTGTGGTGCACACTATGGAAATGTGCTCTTACATCTACTTTTTTGTATATCTACCTTTTGAATGAAGCCCTTTATGAAGAAGCACTAATTCATAAAGGGGCATTAGTGGACATGAGCCTTCTCAATCTGACAACTGTTTTTCCAAAAAGAATCTGCAGCATAATTTCTGCTGACCCTGACTGGAACAATCATTTACATACATGTGATTTTGTTATTAGTGAAAAATAGAGTATTTATAATGTACCTATTACTCGCTTATGGCAAAGATAGCCATATTGTTAACTGAACCAATATTTATGGGAATGTGTCCAATCAAAATATTAGGAAACCGTTTCATACCTCGGTGATTATGCTGGTTCCTAGTGAATTGATAAGACTGTATTCTCATGAATATTGTCCAATCGAGCAAAATGGCTGCCTCCATTCTGTGTAATTATCTGGTACATTGTAAATGCTAGCAGCAATATTAATGTAATACCTTTTATGTATTCTTTCATCAGTCTGAAGGGTAATGAAGCAGATTACAGAAACATCTGTGTTTGTAATGCATAATCACTAAGAATGTTGCAGTTAGAGTATTTATCGGTTATAGGAAGAAAGCTTTAATCAGTGCTCTCTAAAAAAGCAAATGCGTATTTAAAATCCATTTGACCTTAGTTTGTATAACCACGTGCATTCTTTGTTCATTTATCTTCAGTATAGTAAATTGGTTACACATGTCTCATGTTTGGCTTTCCCCTATTTTATTACTTAGAAAGTTATGTTATGGTCTGGATTGCTGTGTATGTTCCTTTAATTTCATTGTGTTGTAAAACATCGGGCTTTGAGGATTGATGGGAGTAACTATTATGACGTAAAGATCCAGGGTGGCCAAACTGGCAAATTATACAGATTTACTAACTCTGCAACTTCACAAAGTACTGTGTAAATGTGTTAAAATACTGTACAAAATATTTAACTAGGCCTATCCGTAAATTTAAATGTTAATATAAAGAATATGATGTTCGTGTTTTCCAAAGAGGCTGTCCCAAAGTCCATCAGTTCTTGATCAGCTGGTGACCTCAGGTGGTACACATTTTAGATTGTAAGATCTTTTGTCTAGTCTAGTGCTCCCTCTCCTTGTAATGTTCTTCATATGTACTCAGTGTTTTCTCTGCTGCAAGCTTATTTATATTTATGTATAAATATATAGAGGGGTCTTTAAGATATTAATTGGTCATAGACCAAACTTAAATGAATGGATCTTGTGGCCTTTTGCAACTGTCAATGGGTTATGTTCAACAGCATCCCAAGATTAGTAGATCACATCTTGGGTTCTATTGGCGTGATTGACGGACCATGCCCACACAAATGGGTGACACAGTTATGACCTGGAAAAGGTTTAAGGGGGGTTATACACGGCGAGTTCCGTGCTTGATTTCTAAGCAATCTGACTAGATTGTCCTAGAAATTAAGCACTGATCTCTGTGTGTATGCCCATAGCGATGCGCGGCCCCACGCGTCGCTATCGCCAGTTCTAGATTGTGCCTGCATGCAGGCACAATCTAGTCGGGTCGCTCACTTCACTGCTATGTGAAGTGAGCGCCTCCCTCCGCTCAGCACACATCACGCTGAGTGGGGGGAGAGATGTATGCTGAGTGTGGTCTGTGCTAGATCGCTCAGCACACATCTCTAGGTGTGTACCCCCCTTTAGGTCTGGACCTACTTAGGTTTGGTAGGAGTTTAGATTTGGGCAGGAAGTATACAGGGGACAAGTGCACCTTTAAATTAGAGCATGCTAATTCATAGTGACAGACCCACTTTATAAACTCCAGGTTATAGAAAGTCAGTCTGACATTCAGTGCACAGTATATAATATAACCTACTCACTACACTTGTCACAGTTGTGGTGACGTGGGGTAATTAGTATGTTAGATGGGTGTATTGGTGCAGTGTCTCAGTCGCTTAAATCAGGTTTCAAACACAGCTTTTCCGGTGAATAAATGAAATGATGCTTTACTGTCAGCATAATCAAACAGGAAAATAATAAACCGCCTAGTTCCTGTGTATGGCACTGCCTCACTGCTTGGCTCCTCTCTCATACCCTCCAACATTTTACACACAAAAATCGGTACAAATGAAAAAAGGGGCGTGGTCACGGGTAAAGGGGATGTGGTCACTCCCCTTTTCCTATACTTTCAATGAAAGTTTGGAGAGCCAAAAATCGGTACAGACCATATAAAAAAAGGTATTGTACCTATTAAAAAGGTACAGTTGGAGGGTATGCTCTCTATATGGGCAGCTAGTCTGCAACAAAAGTCTCTCACAGTCTTGCCTGCTACCTGCAGGGTAACACAGACTTCGGCCTGCCTTGGCTGCTTGCCACAGCTTCACAAAAGCAGTTCATCCACAGAGATTGGTAGTCCACCCTGTCCATTCAGGTCTAGACTGGCCTCCTGGCCCTCAGTAGCCTTCAAACACGCTGAGCTCTGACTGTAGAGCTACTTGGACTGTCTGCTCCAGACCCACCTGGGCTCTGTGCAAAAGGGCAGCAGCCTCCTCCAGCTGTAACGGTCTTCCAGACCTCACTCTCAGCAATTATGTGTGCTCACACCTGCTTTTTCTTCCCTGTATGGGCGGATCCCTTCTTCCCCACACACAATGCATGTCTCACCAATGCAATCTACCTTCATATTGCCACACTGTGACCTTTGCTTCTAGAACGCACCTTTCTCAGGTATATACTGCAATAACATATTTACAGGAATCCTTTCATTAATTTAATCCTTTAATGTAACCTATTTAATCTAGTAAACCCATTTCAGTCATGTATTCTTGTTTAAAGTTTCACAAACGAGTTATCCGGATTGAAGAGAATAGAAGAAGATAGTAAGGGTTGGCAAGACTTTAAGCGAGAGCTTTAATATCATAATTAGAGGATGGTTTGTATGGTGTTAATCATCGTTTACATTAGACTTATGTCAAGGCTGCTGTGAGCTCGCTGCAAAGACACCTGATCTGTCGCAGGCTACGGGCCTACTTGGGATATCATTATTGGATCTGTTAGTACCCTTTTCTAATCCTGCTCTCAAAACTCTGTGCCTTTTTGTTTTGGGATGACAAAAACATCCTAGTTTTTTTAACAATTTAATTTAAACTTCCTGTCATGTTTGTTGGAACAAGATCAAAGATCTGTCAGCTTAATGGGTTCCCCCTGCCCTGTTGCTGTACAGTAAATCTATACCAGCATTCAGCTAGTGGGGTGTTTTAGGTGGTTTGCTGAAATTATTATTTGTGGTATTTTTTGTTTATTTTCATTGCTTAAACATAACCCTATGTGGTCTGTAAAAAGCAGTTTTCCTGGCAGGGGAAGAGTTAGTGGGAATACGCCTGCCAAGAGGGTTACTATCAGATAAGAGTTAATTCTCAGCACAAAAATAGCCGGAATTCCTGAGCATAGCTTTGCCATGATACTGTTTATTTAAGAACACTGTGGGTTAGCCAGTTTCCGAATATGGTAAACTGGATTCAGGGTGTAGCTCACAGGCTGCCGCCATCATCCATGCTAAACAACAGGCCATAATTATCTGGAACATTCTTTTTGCTTTTATTGTGTCCTCTCCCCCATCCTATTACTGGTGTTTCCTGCATTCTGTGGAACCAGGTCCAGACCCTTGTTTCTTGTCTCCTCTGCTCTGCTCTTCCTGAAGCTCTCTGTGATGGATTTAATGCAGCCTCTTATTCTCATCTCTTTGAACCTATTTCCTATTGAACTTGCAACTACTCTAATAGATGTTTTAATGAGCAATCTGTTGCACATTCATATACTGTGATTGCCAGGCTGTGTATTTCTTGGCTTAATAAATACCTGAAGTGAGTTTATACATCTCTAAATCACCAAAGTGTGTTTCCCAGTAAAATGCTGTAAAGTAAAAGACACAGCTGCGTGGAATGAGGGTAAGGACAGGCATGCTGTGCAGAAGTTCAAAAAGCTCCCTAGTTGTCTGCTATTGGTTTGCAGTCGCCTAGATAAAGGCGGCTCTGTTCAGACTGTTTGATTCGGTAACGGGCATGACCAATGATGTAGCTCCAAATTTGCAGGGGTGTCCTCAAAAGCATCGCTGGGTATGGAGTGGAAAATAAAGGCAGGAGACCCAAATGCAGAAAAAGCTGGAAAGGGGTCACCCCATCACATTGTGGAGGTAGGGTCGTACAAGCAAGATAATAAAAACAAAAATGTAATTATATAACGATGCTCATTAGTCAGTACCTGTACCACTTTTCTCTACTTCCACAAATTGTACATTTCTCCCCCCCCCCCCCCCCCCCCGGCATACCTTCCTCCAGGCAGTCCTGGTCCTGGAAGGTAGTCTCCCCCCCCCCCCCCCCCCTAGCAACGCAGCCGGAGGTCCTTCCGGCTGCGGGGGGGAGGAGGAGGCGTCAGGGGCAGCCTGCTGCTGCTTTCCAGTGTGGGAGGAGTCTGGAGAGCCCAGGGATATGACTGAGACCCCCCCTCAGACCACCTCACAGGTATCGCGGGGGGCCTCCGTCACCGCATTGCGATATTGATCGCATATGTTAGTACATCCCGCCCTATGTGTGGTAACATGGGTAAAGGGTAAATACCTTGCAAAAATGTCAAGTTTATTAAAAACTAATCAATTAAAAATAAAAAGCACCACAATCCTTCTAGTAGAATACATCCCATTTATTATCAGTACGGGGGCGTGTTGGCGGCCTAGAAAATGGAAGAGATTGCAGAGGAACGGGTGAACCTTCACTTGCTTCCCTTACCTTTCATAATCCATTTCAAGCTTCTCACACTCACTTATACCCCTTTTCCACCTAGAAGCACGGATCGCAGACGGGAGCCTGACACATGTGCTACCCGGCTGCGGCCCGTGCTCAGCCCCCTTTCCCACTACACTCTCCAACCCGGCATATTGCCGGGTTGTTGACGCTGCTGGCGACGCGGTAGGGGCAGCGCTGAGAGATCACATGATCTCCCAGCGCCGTCCTTCCATACACTGTGAATGGGAGCCGTGTCCCATCGACACCGCTTCCATTTACACTGCACAGCTTACCGGGTTGAACTCGTGTTCAACCCGGTAAGCTACCCTGGTAGGATTCCCGGATCACTTGATCCGGGTTTTTGAAGTGGGACCCTTTTCCACTAGCAAAAAACATGGGTAAATGCGCGCCCCCATGCATTTACCCGTGCTTTTTGAGCTAGTGGAAAACTGGTATTACAAAGCCCTCACCCACCCATCTCCCATTTACATCTCTGACCTTATCTCCCCTAAGGATGTGTATACACGGTGAGATCCTTGCTATGGCCGAGTTTCACTTTGCGATTTCCCCTGAACTCCCCGGTGCCCAGCACCACCGATTTTGACTAACTTTTCTTGGGATATGGACTATGTGTGCTTCCGATTTTGGCTTATGTGAGATTTTGGCTTATGTGAGATGTAACTGACATGTGAGATGAACTAGATAGTACACCGATCTAGCAAGGATTGACTTGCCTGCACAGTCTATCTTTTCTTGCGATACCGACCTGGCGGGACCACGCATCGGGATCGAATAGGGATCGCAAGGTGACTTTCACCTTGCGATCTGCACTAGCTTTTCTTGTGATTTTGACTATATAGTCAAAATCGAAAGAAAATATCTCACCGTGTGTATACCCCTTTACACTCCCACCCGTCCTCTTCGCTCTGCTAATACACGCCGACTCTCCTGCCTACTGATTCATTTTTCCCACTCCTACCTCCAAGATTTTTCACGTGCTGCTCCAATTCTCTGGAATTCCCTACCTCTCCACCTCTCTACAATACTTCAAACGAGCTCTCAAGACCCACTTCTTCACCAAACCCAGCCAAATCTCATCCTAACCCTCTGTTCCACGCTCTTTATGTACCCCATCTGTGTCACCCCTGTCTGTCTACCCCTCCCCTTTAGAATGTAAGCTCTCACGAGCAGGGCCCTCTTCCCTCATGTGCTTATCTTTTCTCTTTAATAATCTTAAACTGTTTCAACTCCAGCAGTCCTCTGCCACCTGATACTTATTCCAGTGTCATCTGCTGATGTAGCTATGTTTATTTACCCTGTACTTGTCCTATATTGTCGTCAACTGTAAAAGTTGCTGTTTTCCTGTTTTGATTATTTGTTTATGTACTCTGTAATTGGGCGCCGCGGAACCCTTGTGGCGCCATATAAATAAAGGATAATAATAACTTCATTATCAAGGTAATTGGCGGCTGGGTGGATAGAGCAACACATCAACAATACACGATAGATTTCAGCTTTAGTTTTCAAAAATGCTATGTGCAGAAGGGTGTGGTATACAAGTTAGATAATTAAAAGATAGGCGGTCATTAGGTCGACACCATATGGTCGACATGGTCAAAAGGTTGACATGGTCCAAAGGTAGACACGCAAAATATTTTTGTCTTTTTAAACATTTGTTTTCCCAAAATTTGTTGAAATTCGGCCCCTAGCTGGCTCGCTTTGCTCGCCATGCTTCGTGCTCGGTGGCTTGCTCCACGTCACTTGCTACAAGGTTACTAAAGGTAATAGTTTAACATGGATAATAAATGGGAAAAAAAAGTTGTCAAAGCATGAAAAAACCCTAAAAAAAAAAGTGTTGACCCTGTCAACATTTTGGCTGTTGGACTTTTGATCCTGTCGGACTTTTGACTGTCGACCAAATAGTGTCGAACTAATGGCTGTCTATCTTTTACCTGTCTATCAACCGCCTCCCATTGCAAAACTACAGGTTGAGCCTCCCATATATACGAAATGCTTGGGACCAGAAGTATTTTGGCTTTTTCTGTATTTTGGAATATTTGCATACCATAATGAGAGATCTTGGGGACGGATTTCGACACGAAATACATTTGTTTCTAATCATCTTGTACACATAGCCTGAAGGTAATTTTCTATGTTTTTAATAAGTTTGAGCAGGAAACAAATTGAAAATTGAACCAACAGATAGTAAAGTTGTCACAATCTCAGTCGCACTGGGCAGATTTTGGATACAGGTTGAGTATCCCATATCCAAATATTCCGAAATATGGAATATTCCGAAATACGGACTTTTTTGAGTGAGAGTGAGATAGTGAAACTTTTGTTTTCTGATGGCTCAATGTACACAAACTTTGTTTAATACACAAAGTTATTAAAAATATTGTATTAAATGACCTTCAGGCTGTGTGTATAAGGTGTATATGAAACATAAATGCATTCTGTGCTTAGACTTAGGTCCCATCACCATGATATCTCATTATGGTATGCAATTATTCCAAAATACGGAAAAATCCGTTATCCAAAATACCTCTGGTCCCAAGCATTTTGGATAAGGGATACTCAACCTGTATTGGATTTTCGGATATGGGCTGTTATAGCTAATTATGGGAAGATAATATGCAAATGTTAGGTGTTTCTGTACTGTTGCGATCTATCTGTATTTGTGATCCTTCCTTCCTGTTACCTTATGGATCTGCCCGTCTAATATCGCATGAGTGTCAGAGCTTATTACACCTGGCATTCCAAGAAAAGTGATGCCATGTGGTTGGGCTGAAATCACAAGAACTATAAGGGCATGCATTAATATTTCAACAAACAGACCATCCTACTGCACAGATGCATCAATGATCAATTAACAATTCATACCAAGGTTCAAGAACAGCTTTTTTTTTTTGTGTGTTTTATCTGCTTTATTTTGTTATATTCCCAAACTTTTTCTAGGCTGTTAATACTGGTATGAAATAAAGACTCTGGTTTTGCTAATCCGTAAACTAATAAATTATCTGAAGTCAGACACATTAACGAGTCAATTGTCGCTGGCCAACACTTTGTATCATTCATCTAGCTGCACAGTTCTGCACTCATACTTGGCACAACTAAAGTTCTTGTATTACAGCCAAGTGCTAGATAAATGGCTTCTTATTGCATTGTAATAATTTGCTTAAGAATGGTGCAAGGCGAATGTTGGCCTCGTTGAAAGAGGTTATTGAAAAAAAAAAAAAGACTCCCAGCTGTACAATCTCCAAGAAATTTATTGAAAGGAAATAAGAAACTGAGAGCACAGTACTAGTCTGTGAAGGTTACGTCTGCTGTTTGTTCTCTTTTCCACCTTCTTACATACAGGGCTGCCATCAGAAATTGTGGGGTCCGGGACTGACAAACGATCAACACCATATTATGCCCCTTGCACCATATTAAAACCCCACAATAATGCCCCTGGCTCCATATTATGCCCCCACAGTTATGCCCCTGTCACCATATTATGCCCCACACAGTAATGCCCGTCATCTTATTATACACCCACACAGTAATGCCCCTGACATCATGTTATTCCTGTCACCATATTATCACTCGTATACATAGTCTTGTATACTGTTCAAAGCGCAACAGAATATGCTGGCGCTATATAAATAAAACTAAATAACAGAAAGTAGGAGAATCATTGATGCCTATACAGAACTGGATGGCCAGTGTATACATGTGTTTATGAAAATAAATAAAAGGACCAATAATAGCAGATTGTTATGCGTTCTGACATAACGCTGTGCATCTTACAGACCTGCGTACTCAGACCATCTGCCATTGCATAAACATCGCATAGGTTCGTCTGATTCAGAATACATGCCGATGTTTCTATAGGATTTCCGAACGCTGGAAGGGGACAGAACTTACATTCCAAAATCAGGCCCAATATGTATATTTTAAAAACAAAGCCATCGCTACATTCTTGTCACATACACATCTGTTGTGTGAGTGAATTACAGCCTTCTAGACAGAATGTTTAATTAATTTCTACTTGTAATCAATTTCAGTGGAACAAATTGTGCCCTTTTATTTAGCGCAAGGGCATTGCTAGGTTAAATATTTCATAAAGTAGACACATTCTCGGTTTTTGACGTCCCGCGAGTCCCATTATATAAACTACACAGAGCAGTAGGCTCGATATTATAGCCTCCGGACTTCCGTAATCTTGAAACACGCTGAGATGTCCTGGGAGAGGGAGATCCACGTTCAGTATAATCTGTTTTTTTGATGCTTGAGTGAATATAGCCATGCTTTATAATGCCAAAGTACTGTTGTTTTATATGTTTTTGGAAGTGTTTTTAGCTGTACTATAACAGTCTGCTTTTTGTGCTTCAGCTCTCACAGCGGCAGCCGGCCGGGGAAAGCTGGATGTTTGCGAGTTACTTCTCGACCATGGAGCAATCTTGTCACGAGTTAACAGACGTGGCATCTCCCCACTCTTCTGCACTGTGCGCCAAGGATACTGGCAGGTACAGTAATGGAGAATATACATTATGATTTTTTTACAGAATGGTTACCCTGTTAATAGCCTGTAGACAATGTAATGTTATTGATTGTAACCAATGAGGTATTTTGGGTTGTTTTTAAATAAACGATACTAAAAAAAAAAAAAGTTTTCTTTGGTTGCTATGGGCATCCATAGTTACCTGCAGAACTCTCAAATCCCCACAAATGTTTGTGTGTTATAATGTGCTGGATAATTAAATTTTCAGACATAGGTTCCTTAGCACAATGAACTTATGACCTACTTTTGGAGCTTGGGACACCAGGAGATAATGGAGGAGATGTATCAAGCCTCGGAGAGAGATTAAGGGATCTATTCACGAAGGCTTGAGGTTTGAAACATCTGCACGGATGTCACACACAGACCTTTAGCCAGCTTTATACTAGCAGATCTAATTGTTCTGTCTGATAGCCAAACTCCAGGTAGTAGGTCATGAAGAACAGACTCTGTAGTTTGAGCCAGTCATCATCCAATCCAAACAATGTGATTAAATCAACCCAAAAACTTGCGTGTTCATGCAGGGTGCTCCTGCTCCAGGGCTGTCTCTGTAGTGATGGGGTATCTTCGCTTTGTGTACCTAGTGTTCATGTTTGGTGGAACAGTTTTCAGTGGGTCGGGTACGAAATCCCAGCAGTTGGGATCCCGACGGTGAGAATGCTGACAGTGGCATTCTGACAGTCAGAATCATGACGGATCCCGGTAAGTATGTTAACCCTACTCCTATCCCTAATCCTAACACTAAGCGTCCCCTCCCGCAACCTATCCCTAAGCATCCCCCCCCCCCCCATTCAACCTAACCCTAACTTCCCATCCTCCTATTGCCTAACCCTCCCCCTAGTGGCAAACCCCAGTACTTACCTTCGTCATCCGTCGGGATTCTGACATCAGGATTGTGCTGTTGGGATTCTGACTGTTGGGATCCTGACCGCATCACCTTTCAGTGAGCTAATATATTTGTAAAAATTAAGTGACAACCCCTCTATCTCTCTATGCTCTTGTATTGTTTCTGTTTATGATTGTACGGCACACACAACCAGAGATGAATTGTATAAATGGTTTGCTAAATTGCACATAAAGAAAACCTGTTGTTCATATATATTTTTTGTTTGTGTAAATGAAAGCACCCCAGAAAATGCTGTGGTGTTGTTATAGTCTACCTGGCTAATATGTGTTATCCACATTTTTTTACATTATATATACTAATAGAAAGAGAGATAGAAAAATGGAAAGACATGAAGTTACAGTCTGCAAAGGAAAGCTTCTATAACACGGGGAGAATTAATGTATTCAGGTTCCCTGAAAGCCCCACTAAAAAGTGGTGAAATAATATTTAGCACAAGAGGGCTGTGAAAGGACTGTATTTGTCCCTGGAAGACGCTGCCATAGAAATTCTAATGAGATAGTCTGGGCCTTTGTGCCTTTGCAGAGTCCCCTCTGCCATTTCCTTTTTATATTTATCCTCTTATAGTGGAGACAGCTATTCATGACACTTCATACAGCCCCAGGACAATACACAATACCTCCATACAACGCCTACTAGTTTTATAGTGTGAGATGCTGCTCTGGCACCCAGCCAGGTCTCAATATCCACTCACAATGCTTTATAGAACAGCGTGTAACGCTTCCAGCGCATACACATGTTCCAATATCTTTTCCCTCACCCAGAAAACATCATCACAACTATTGCAGCTATTTCTCCAGGCTTAAGTTGATGGACTGCAGCATTCTGTATGTGGTGTGGCTCATAGCAGTGCTCCCACACACTTTATCAGAAAAAATGTCTGTAGGTTTATCCCCAACATTCCCTCACAATATTATGAAATGTCAAGTCCCCTACAGCTCTACATTCTACACCAGTTGCTGATATGAGGAAGATCCTCAAATTCTGAGAAATGTTACTTACACTGTGACACAAGTGCGCAGGGCCTGTATTCTGAGTACAGATGTAACACTGTGCAAAGCTAAAAGTGTTGGTTGTGTTACCTTTTTTTTTTTTATAGAAAAGGATTAAGGGAGAGATGTACTAAGCCTTGGAGAGAAAAAACGTACCAGTCAATCAGCTCCTAACTGCATGTTACATGCTGTGTTTAAAAAATAACAGTACATCTTAGTACATCTCCCCTTACAACAGTGGTTCCCAAACTGTGTGCCTAGGCACCCTGGGGTGCCTCGGGACACTTGCAGGAGTGCCTTGGATTGGTGGTCCAGGACCAATTCAAATTATTTATGATTACTGTAATAGGCAAAACCAGAGCTGGTGGCTGTCAATCATAGAATATGTGGACAAACACAAGCATATCCTGTCCATCACCACATAACTGTCCCTAACGATGACATATAAACACAATTTACTTCATTTAATATTTATTTCTAAATTTCTCAATCAGAAAATTTGGCCTAGGGGTGCCGTGATAAAAATCCTGATACTCTAGGGCGCCGTGATTCAAAAATGTTTGAGAACCACTGCCTTATAATATTTAGAACAGAGATAAAATCTTGCATACTTGTTATCTAGAGGTGCACCTGAGGTCTATCACTACCCTATGTTAGGAATCTCAGATTGCCAGGATGAATACTTCCTAGGATTATCTATATGTACAGCAAATATTTGGTTTACAAACAGTGTATAGTCTAGCATAGGCAGGGATTTGGAAGGCTTGTGGTCCGCTAAAATGTGTAAATTCTGTTTGCTGCAATATTGATTTTTTTTTGTAATACAGGTTGAGTATCCCATATCCAAATATTCCGAAATACGGACTTTTTTGAGTGAGATTGAGATAGTGAAACCTTTGTTTTCTGATGGCTCAATGTACACAAACTTTATTTAATACACAAAGTTATTAAAAATATTGTATTAAATGACCTTCAGGCTGTGTGTATAAGGTGTATATGAAACATAAATTAATTGTGTGAATGTATACACACTTTGTTTAATGCACAAAGTTATAAAAAATATTGGCTAAAATTACCTTCAGGCTGTGTGTATAAGGTGTATATGTAACATAAATGCATTCTGTGCTTAGATTTAGGTCCCATCACCATGATATCTCATTATGGTATGCAATTATTCCAAAATACGGAAAAATCCCATATCCAAAATACCTCTGGTTCCAAGCATTTTGGATAAGGGAGACTCAACCTGTAATTATATATAAAACGTAAGTCTTATTCGTCTGCTCATGAACCTTAACTATTGATCACGTTTTAACAAGTAGTTGTATTCTGATAATTCATACAGAAGACCTGTAGTCTGGAGAGCAGCGGACTGATTGCAGTCTGTATGAAGCCTTGAATACTATCGGAACCTTTGTATTTATGACTGCTGATCTACTTATTCCTTGTGGAGCCTAATGATCTGTATTTAGCACATTACCTAAGATTGTTGCTTCTCAAGGGGGATATTTTCCTCACAAACATATTTACATGCGTAAAACTCCTCCTCAGTTGCCTGAAGCTTGCATGCAATGTTGAGGAGGGAGCAAGTAATCTTGAGGTGAAGGAACATGGTAATGACAGGGTCCTTTACTGTGTCACGTCCCCTGATGTATCATTTGTCCCTCGCTCCCTGCAGGTGGCAAGACTGCTCATGCAACACGGCTGTGATGTGAATCTGAGTGACAAGCAAGGCAGGACTCCTCTCATGGTCGCTGCGTGTGAGGGGCATTGTGGGACCGTGGAGTTCCTTCTGTCAGAGGGTGAGAAACTATCTCCACTATAAAGAAATGTAAAATTAAACTGTGGTGTTAAATTATTTGTAGAGCTGAAATTTTAAGTCCTGGATGGATAACGGTGGGTTATCAGTTGAAACATAATTGAATTTTGCACTGTTTTATTGCAATGAAATATTTTGTTCTGAATATATACTGTTGTGCTATAATGTGGCTTTAGAATGTTTGTAAACCTGCACAACACAATGTGGTTTGTTGCTGTGATTACCTCTGAAAAGGATGCTCCATTTTTTTTAAAATATATATTTATATATACAGATGTGTTCTCATACACCAAGTGCCATATTTGTATCTTATTCCTATCACAGCATTTTTTCACAGATTCAAACTTATTTGTACACAGATATACAAATGTCACACTTCAAATTGATCAGTGCAATCTAGCAATGTAGTTATGTCACTCCCAGGAGTTTTATTTATGCGAATAAGGCACATATTTTGAGCGTGGAAGATGCTCGGTGTATCTGAATCGCACAGGACCTGGCGCTTAGAGGGGCTGTTTGGCGTGACTGAGGACACAGCTGTACAAAAGCAGTTGCAACAGTGTCATCTTCTGGTAATAAGGAGATATTGCACTTGAAAAACCCAAAACGTCTGTATGTGAGTGCATACATTTTGATTGATTCATTTCCAAAATTCAGTTCCTAGAACAAGAAGTACCCTGTAATTTTCAAAAAGTATATGTTTTAAAACCATAGTATGATTGAAGGGACGAGCAATGATACTGCATTCTCCAGAGCTCGGAGTGTGGGCCAATTGTAAGCATGCCTCAGCTCACGCATGTGCAGAGAAGCCCAGACTCAGATGAGGCTCCCTTCTGCTTCGGGATCCATAGTAATGTAGTGGCGGTAGTTCTTCCACAGAAGATCACATTGTATTTAACTCGAAAATGCAGAGGGTTACATGTATATTATGTGTGTCCAAACACCAGGGCTGGCCAGTTACAATCAAATTAACATAATCTCGGTAGTGCTGGCCTGGGACTGGAGTCCCGGCTGTTTCCCCACTGATGGCAGCCTTGCCAAACACATCAGAATCCAAAATAAATAGGTTTTTTTGTTTTCCTAGAAAGCATAATGCCTTTCAGAAAGGAATACGTATGATCTGGCCACTGCATTCAGCACCTGGCAGCTCACTTGTACGTTAAACATTTTAACAAATGAAACTGCTGTAATGGCTATGATGAGTACGTACAGACGTGTCCTCTTGCATCTAGCCTCAATGCGCCATGTAGTGTGAGATTACGTTGATATGACACTTGTATACTGTGTGTGACTGCATCTGTACACGGAGCAGAACACAACTTGTTTTGGAAAATAACTGCGGCTGCTACAAGATTGTGTACAGACTCAGAGACTCAGTCGCACACAGATTTACAAGTGTCATACATCAAATTAATCAGCACAGTCTCCTCGTGCTTCCCAGTAACAGTGTTGTGACGAAGACACATTTTCGGGGGGGAAAAAGACGTCCGACGCTAGAAGATTCTCACGCGACCTGGCGTGCCAAGAGGGGCTAATTGGTGTGACTGCAGCAAAGGTGTATGAGGACACATCTGTATGTTACATTTTATGTTTAGAGATGTCCCCATGTGAATGCATTATTCTTTCATCTGTAGGCCTGGTCAACCTGTGGCTCTCCAGCATGCCTAGCCACAGTTTTAGCATTCCCTAATAACAAAACTGTGACATGGCATGCTTGGATTTGTAGTTTTACAATAGCTGGAGAGCCACAGGTTGGCTAGGCCTGATCTAGTGCTCCCACCCCCCCACTGGGAACTCACTTGTTGATAGGATTTTCAGTGCGATATTGACGTTTACCTGTTATGTGTCTAAGCTGTATGTATAGAGAATGCATTGTATAGAGCACCTTATATGACAGGTCCCATGTCCCTGTCCCTACAGCAGCAGTGTATGAGAATGTCACTGATGAGTTAGCATGTAGTGTCAGGAATGATAAACAGCAATGTTTCCGCTTCTCTCCAGACGCAGACATTGCAGCTCTTGACAAAGAAGGCTTGACGGCTCTTAGCTGGGCCTGTCTCAAGGGCCACAAAGCTGTCGTCCAGTGCTTAGTAGAAAGAGGCTCTACCATTGACCAGATGGACAGGAATGGCCGTACACCGCTGGACCTGGCTGCATTCTATGGAGATGCTGAAATTGTAAGCTAAATCGTTAAATATTTAAATGATACAAATATGGTGAAAGGTTCACTTGATATATTATCCTTTCAGCACTGTTTAAGCAACCTCCTGACATTATAAACATGGGATTCTGCAACTGCAATTCAGAACTAATCTTCTATTTACATATTGTGTAGATGCCAGCAGAGTGCATTCCTGGTGTAAAAGCTCTCTTGGCTCTGCAGATCCATGCATTGTGAGGATAAATTGTGTGTGTGTGTGTGTGTGTATAGGGGTGAGCGTGAGCTTTGCTTCTTCCTGATAGGAGTTTATCTCTTGCTGGCTGGTACTGTGGGAGCTGGGGGGATATATAGCAGGAGACTGCATTCCCTGTGTTGATATCACACACCTACATGTCTTCACGCATGATGAAAATAAGCCCTCCTCCACTCACGTCTGCACGAATAGGTCATACTAATCCCTGTAGTCTATGGGGGAGATGTAGTGTTCATTCTAGCACCCTCCACCTTTCAAAATCCGTGCATTTCCTCTTTCCTGCCTGGGGTGTCGCTCTCTGCTGTGATGCTTCTCAGTACACTCTGATCTGTTACTCAGTGCTGTGATACAGACCTGTGTGTGCTGAGAAACACCAGAGCAGAGAGCGACACCACAGGCAGGAAAGAGGAACTGCACAGCATTTGAAAGGTGCAGGGTGCTAGAATGAACACTAGAGATGTATCAAACCTTGGAGAGAGAGAGAGAGAAAGTACCAGCCAATCAGCTTCGGTCATTTTTCAAACACAGCCTGTAAAATGACAGAAGCTGATTGGTACTTTATCTCTCTCCACTTTATCTCTATGCAAGCTTGGATCAATCTCCATTGTGTTAAAACTTATAATGCATTTTTGCTCATCCATATAGGTTATTGATATTTTACACATACACTGCATTGTATAGGTTCAGCAACAGAATTACTGTACGACAATGTACATTTTATTTTTAGTTATAACTTTTTTTTTTTAGGAAGTCCCATTATTTGTAGCAGTTGAAAAGTGTCACTTTTGCCAAAATAGTGAAGACACAACTGTCCATTTTTGATCCTGCTGTAGATTGGTAACACGTCCCATCAGCCAGAGACAGACTGGGAAATACAATTCCAGATGAAGGGTGTGAATTGCAGTTGCTGCGGCATTTAATCGCCAGCAATTTCTCTGCATCTTGCACTCTCTTCCCGCCTGGCCGAATCCCAAATTACAACAAAGTCCTCTCTACTGCAGACACTTTGGTGTGAGATCGGACTGCCGCACTGATTTGGCTGGGCGGATGTATTTGCCTGGAATTCCCCCCAGAGTGTAAAGAGAACCTGCCGCTTTCAAACAGTGGAGGCAGAATAGCTAGATATTTGGAGGCCCTATGGCAGAGTGCCCCCCTAGGATTCATGCAATGACTAAAAGAGAGAAACGCACACATACACAGGGGGCTTTGATGGAGATGGTTCAACCCCTTGGCTGTGAGCCCCAGAGCAGCTGCACCCCTTGCACCTATTGTAGCTACATCATTTTATGCAAGTCTTACAATGGACATTTGTATTTACTAGTGATCAGAGACTGCCAAAGACCTGTAGTATATTCACATGCATCCGGGCTGCTAGCTTTCATGCCCCAGTACTAGAGGGAGTGTGGCCATGCCATTCTGAATACCTGTGCGTTCTTAGAATGTTTCGTAAGTAAAGGGGGCGTAGCCAGTCCCCCAGAGAGACCCCTCTTCCTCCTGTCACCCCTGCTCACATCTGTATCGGTGATAGGCAACCTGATACGCTCCAAGGTGATGCCCTCTATCAAAAGGGCCACAGACACATTACTCCTTAGTGGTACATTAATGCATTTCATCAATTAGATCTGTAATAATATATCAGCAGGTCTTGCAAACCAGCATTACAAGCTATAGCAAATAAATATGACAACAAAGCTGGAGCTGGGGGCTGCATGTGAAGGCTTTGAGGGCCACCTGTTGCCCATCACTAATTTATATACGCTATTTTCTAGTAAAGAATTTTTTTGTTCTTTCGATCATAATTCTAGCAATTCTCCATGACATTAAGTGTTACTTTGTGACAGCTGAAGGAAGAGTTAATTCTTTGTCATATTTATTGTGCTAATGACCGCGGCCAGCCGGGACTTGCTGCTCAGGCCGGATGTGTTACATTGTGGAAGGTAGAGCAGCAAGGTCACCTACACTGTAGCATTCTGCCCTACTACTGAACAGATGGTAATTCCTGCTGCATATCTGTTTCATGCCGTCTGCTCAGTGCAGACACTATGTAATGGGATAGTTTAATGTATGTTGTATTTAACCCTCTGAATTCCCGGCCTGTATAGGTGCAGTATTTGGTTGATAATGGAGCTATGATTGAACACGTCGACTATAGTGGGATGCGACCCCTGGATCGGGCCATAGGATGTCGAAACACGTCCGTTGTTGTGACGCTGCTTAGGAAAGGAGCCAAACTAGGTAAGGATATCCGTTCAGCTATGGAATATGAGCAGTTTACATATTTACTTTGTTGCAAGAATAGGACAATGTTAGAATTATTATACAGCCCCAAATATATTAAAGATAAATTCCACGCAGTTATATGCCCACTGTTTCCCAGCTCTGAGGCACGTAGAACAGTCGTCATGTGGGGTCCTTCCCTTACCACATTATACATTTGTGCACACGGAAATCTAAGGAACTAGGAATAATACCAATGATAATTGGAGCCATCGACACCCATCCAGTCAGGGATCATCCTTATGGCACACTAGACTTCTGCACTATACAAAGCATAGACATGTGGGGGTGATGAGATCACAGTCATAGTGACACGCTGTGATGTTGCTGGAGACATTTAGCCTGACTCCATAGCACGTGTTACCCTAAAACCACCACAATGTTGATTTATGATCCTATCACTATCATCTGGTTCATTATTGTACATGTTGGAAGATGATCTCCATCGTCCAGTAAAAATTTGGTAGTTATCCTCTAAGTTCCTGGCCAACTTGAGGCAGGGTGAATGTTGGTTCAAGCACAAAGGCCCTTTGACTCCCAGTTACTGGGTGGTAATCATGGTAAGTCTAAGGGTAGGTACACATTTAATATGGGCCCAATTAGTCATTTCCCGGCAAATCAGCATATCGTTAAGTGTGTATGCCCAATTGCGTGCTCCCACAGGTCGCATGTGATATTTTTTTCTGGCTGTGCTTGGCATCCTACATCACACTGTCTTCCCCTGCGTCGTGCATGTGTGTACACGCTTGCTGATGCAGAGTCTCATCACCCGCCTGATCGGCCGTGTACACTTTTTGTACTGATGTGTACCCACCCTAAGTCCTTTCAGTCAAATGGCAAGAGGTATAAAACCTTGTAGCAGATGAAGGTGAGAGACATAAAGCCCTAACCAATCAGCTCCTGTCACTTTTTTTTTTTTTTTTTTTTCAAACACAGCCAGTAACATGAGCGTTAGGGTCTGATTGGCTGTTACTTTATCTCTCTCCACTTTATCTCTTTCTCCGAGTTTTTGTACATATTTCCCAAAGTCTCCCTGGGTCATTTCTTATTATAGAACCATTCTCAGCAAAAAGAATCATGGACACTCTTGGTCAACTATTAGCAAAGTTAAGCCTGCTTACAAGTGTCCTATTCACTCTTTGTTACTAAAGCATACAATACATAAGCATTGAATGTGCATGATTGATTTTTGCTATCTCTCTATCTAGATAGATAGATATTTATTTTGTATGTATGTGTGTATTTATGTGTTTAGTCATTTATCTTGCAGCGCGGTAATAAGTTAAGTTGTCTGACCGACATTTATAACAATACGTTTAATGACATGAAGCTTCACTTAGGGGAAACTGATGTCATTTTCCTGTCCTGCTGCCTTATTGTGTGGGAGACATCTGTTGTGTATCACTCTACTGGACAAGTAGCCCTGCTTCAAGGAAGAAACATGCATTAAGGGTTGCTTTGACATATGCTGTAAAATAGCTATATTGTATGCTCACCACAAGAGCCCTAGTAAAAAAAAATCTGTCGTTATTTTACATATGAAGTTATTAACAAATAGTAAAATAAAACGATCTTGTCATCTCCATATTGTGGAGGCAGCCAGTTTGATGACCAAACCAATATTCAACATCCAACTAATTCAGTATCAGTGACTTGTCCCATTTATGCTCTGTGTGCAGTCACTGATTTATAGAAGATTAATATACTGCATCTTATTGCCTCACTCATGTCAATAGTTTGTAGAGAATGAATCTGCATTCTCATGAATATTGAATCACATTACAAAATGGCTGCCTCTGCTGTATGCAGGTGACACTGTAATGCTTGTTTCTCCCGCCTATTACATTCTTTTTGTCTTTGTTCTAGGTAATGCGGCATGGGCTATGGCAACCTCCAAGCCAGATATTCTAATTATCCTCCTACAGAAGTTAATGGATGAAGGGAATATTCTGTACAGAGTAAGTGTTTACAATGTATTCCTAAATTATTTAGCAGAGTAGAGTGTACTCATACTCCCGTCCTTTCTTTGCTCTACGGCACAATCCGCCTGGTGCAACTTAGACTCTCTGCCAAGGGTAGTGAATCCTGTGCGTGATTCCTTTGCTTGAGTACTTTTTCCCAGATTTTGTGTCCTATTTTACGTAATCTGGGGAAAAAGGCAAAGGACAGAGGTCCTTGTTCACTTGTATCACACATTTCCTGTATCTTGCATCTTCATTTGCTAATAGTGTACTAAGTTAAGCAGCACAGTTGGTGTTCTGGTTAGCATTACTGCCTCACAGCACTGAGGTCATGGGATCAATTCCCACCATTGCCCGGTGTGTAGTATATTCTCCCCATGTTAGTGCAGGGTTTCCTCCGGATGCTCCAGTTTCCTCTCATAATCCCAAAATATTTTGCTAGGTTAATTGGCTCCCAACAGAAATTAACTTTAGTGTGTGTGCGTATGTACAGTACAGATTGTAAGCACTGCAGAATGTGTGTGCTATATAAATACCTGTTAATAAATAAGTCACTAATAGTGCACTACGTACTTTAGATTATTACAGCACACCAATTCACAAAGTCCATGGCACCCAAACGGAACTATTGTGGTGTGAGAATAATCTGTACACATACTGTATGATATACAGTATAACAGCAGTGAAGTTTCAATAAAATGTAAAACAGTGTAGTGAGGTAGGAAAGGTGCACACAAGCAAACCCTGTGCTGGATGTGTTAATATATTTCCACAACATCATAGAGGACACCCGCCAAACATTGAGCTTGTTTCCTACAGAAGGGGAAGATGAAAGAAGCTGCACAGAGATATCAGTATGCTCTTAGAAAGTTTCCTCGGGAAGGATTTGGAGAAGAAATGAAAGCGTTTAATGAGCTGCGCGTCTCTCTCTACCTGAATATGTCCAGATGTCGCAGAAAAACAAACGTAAGTAAAAGACTTTTCTGCAGCGTACACTTACCTAGAAAGGGACAATGTATAGAACTGTGTTCTATACTTCTACCATTTTACAGCTTTACACATATGGAATTGACCTATATATCATTCGGTCTAATAGCATTAGGAGAGGCTAGGTCTTATTGGAATGGGTAGTGTAAGCCCATCACAAACATTAGATGTAATTCTTATTTCTGTTCATTAAATGCAAAAGAAAACGATAATCTTCTTATAAGTGTGTTAGATCTATGAGGTGCGTGTTCAGACATATGTGAGATTGGTAACAGGACAGAGAGAGAGGGAGTTGCACGTTATATTGGTGGCTGTGCTGATCAGCCATTACCCTGCTGAGTGTTCTCTGTGTGGAAGGGCAGGTGAAGGTCACGCTGATTGTTTTTCAGGAGGAAGCAGGTTCAGATCTCCCCCATTCTCAGGATCCCTCACCTATCCTTTGTGATATGAAGGTATGGGATCCCTGTGCCCCAGTCTGAGATTTGCAGTGTTGGCATTGGATCATATAATAACTCTTTCCTCACTAATCTATGTCTGCTTCTCATAATATGTATCTAGTGTCCTGCTATTAACCTGGTGTCTTGTTGAAAGAATGAAGAACAGTAGAACAAAGTTATAATATCAACCTCCTCTTTTTGAAATAGGATTTTGGCATGGCCGAGGAATTTGCAACCAAGGCACTGGAGCTAAAACCAAAGTGTTATGAAGCTTATTACGCAAGGGCAAGAGCTAAACGAAACAGCAGGTAGGTTGTCTCTGTGTGTAATCAGATAAATAAACTGCGTGGCTGGTTTATTTTGTCATTTCCAACTTTGACTCAGTGGCATTGCTGTGTTTAACCTGTGCCTCTGGCCTCAACCATTAGTCATTCCATTGGAAATAGTGACCTCAAGTTATAGTCTACATTCTTTGGTTTAAGACCATCATATGGCTGCCTTTTATGAGAGTAAGTGGAGGGTTCGTAATATGCCAGACTATGTAGGTCAAGTGGACTTAACAGTTTATCAACACTAAGGAGTTAATGTAATAGTCTGCGCCTTGCAGGCATCGGTAAGCTCCCAACATGTTAGGCCGATGTTTTAAAGAGGCAACCATTTAAAAATGGAAAACCAGGTAGGATTAACCCCCCCTCCCCCGCAGGTGCCAAAACCGAAGCACCCCCCCCTCGCAGCCTCACCCTACCCTTACCCTCCCAGGTGGTGACTAAACCTACCACACACACACACACACACACACACCATACTACCTGACTGCCGGTATCCCAAACGCATCCCATATCCACGTACGTCCATGTTTAAATCTAGAAGAACAGACCATTCTGGCTTCATGATATTAAGAATGATAAACTGGATTCTTTTTTTTTTTATATCCCATCCACATAATTTATTTGTTTCATAAGAAAAAGTGATTTCATTATATGAAGAATCTAATGATGATTTATCCCTTCCCATTTTCAGGCAGTTTGTTGCTGCTCTTGCCGATCTCCATGAGGCTTTGAAATTATGCCCCAACAACCTAGAAATAAGAAGACTCTTGTCTCGCGTAGAAGAAGAGTTCAAACAGCAGCAAAGGACACAACAGCAGAAGCAGTGCCAGCCGCCTCCACCACCCAGAAATGACTCTGACCAAGAGGACGAAGCTCTGGAAGAAACACTGGACAATCATTTCAGTTTTGAGGAGATAAGAGAGGAGGAATTTCCAACATCTGATAAACTCCCAGGAAATTCAAAGCCACAAGATTTGGCCAACAATAACGGAGTGCAGGGATATGTTAATCAAAAGTACAATTCTGAGTCTCCCGAGGAACATCCAGGGAAAAACATATGTCTGCAACAAGCTCTACTACAGCGACCTACAAAGCAGGCACAAATCGTGAAAACCAATCAACACATGAATTCTTTGCAGTCTCTGTCTCGATCTGGGAACAGTTTTTCTGCTCCAAAGAATCAGGTGTCTAATACCTTAGCACCTCCAAGCCCTCTTCCATTGAGACAGTCTTCCAACCAAGGTAGTATGAGAGGTCCTTCTGCAGATGGGGCACAGTCTGTGACTTCTGGAACTCATGGTTCTGTGTTCAGCGAGAAGGTCTCATCAGGACACGCTGTCCATAAGCAGCCTGGTGAGATATTGCAGTCATACAAGACCCCTGGCCCCTTTGTATCTAAAACTACAGAAAGACTTGTGGGACTCCCTGCACCTCAAGAGGCACAAAAGACTTCTCATGAAAAACAAATGGTAGTGAAGGAGAGTAAAAGGATAGCTTCCCACAGCCTGACAGCAAGCAGCAGTTTTTCCGAAGGTGTTAAGGGACCTGATGTGAGAAGCAAAGAAACGAAGTCCAACCAAACTTCAAGCGGACCTGCCGAATATAGACCACGAAACATACCATTTATGGGGATCATGGACAAAACAGCCAGAACACTGCTGCCGAATCCTCAGTCAGGCCGTAGTTGGCAAAACCAGTCAATAGATGTAAACACAAATCCTCCCGTGACTGTTCAGTCTACAAACTTTGAGAAGATACCTGCTAGGCAGGCAACTGGTTATGGCAATCAAAACAAAACCATGCCAAACGTATACGGAGGGATTGCCCACAATGGTATATACTCAAAGGATAATGATGGAAAGGGTCAAACATCTAGTCTTACCCAGGATCCTAGAGTGTCCAAGTCGGTCACCCAGTCATACCAAGAGGCGATGCTGAGATCACAATCCCTTTTGACTAAAGAAACTAATTTAAGTTCAATGTCTTCTACCAAACCAAAGCGATCATTCATAGAGTCAAACGTGTGACCAGAACAGTTGGGTTTTTGTGTAAGCCATACTGGCAGCAACAAAAAGGGTCACGTATATTTTTATTGTGTTGGGGGCATCTTACACTTGACATGATTGTATACATTTTTTTCCATCTCTTGGAGCTACAAATAGATCGCTCATTATGACTAGGAGAAATAATATTAGTGGAAAAAAGATCCTGATAATTAGACCAGTCAGATCTCCAAAAATACATGATCTTGCTTTGAAACAGGAAGATAAGACGTAGCCAAAAATTGTCTGGAAGATAGGAGTCTGCTGGTCAGTGTCCACCAATATGTCTTGCAATGACTGTTTTGGATTATGGAGCAGTTCTGTAGGAAGCTCACGGATTTAGATATGGAACAATGCACTAGATTCCATGTTTATCACTGCCAGGAGGAGCCTAAGAACTGCCAGCTACCTACTTGGTCTTTGGAGCAATACCAAAACACATTGTATCGTGTACAAATCCACCATTCCTGCCTTTAAAGAATCCATAGGACAAGTTTGCTGTAACCACAGCAGCCTGTAAAATACAGTGCTCCATATTCATATCACCCCACCCCCTGCCATTGCGCCATTCCACTGACTGCGGAAGCATGTGAAAATGGTGCTGTATTCCATAGCAAAAGGATTTAAATCTGATTGGTCGATAATAGCTTAGCAACCCGGACTTGGCAATGTTTGTTAGTTACAGTACCTTTCTTGTTCACCAGTTTTTTTCACTATCGCTGTACAGTGTAGTGGATAATGGAAAAATTTATATATATGTATATTATAAAAATATGTAGTTTTGATGGATGAGTTTATGAAACGGGCTGCTTGCTGGAGCTGCTTATAGTAACTGGAATATCAGTGTTATACAATGTTAAGATGGTGCCTTTTTAAAAAAGAAAAACATTTTTTTTATGTGGTTAGCTGTGTAAAAGGATTACATTACGGTGCATATTTATTGTGTGTTTAGATAGGTGCCTTATGTTACCACTTCTAAAGGGGATGGTCCCAAATCTAGAGTGTCCGTATCCAAAGATCATTAATCAAGGAGTAGGCAGCCTTCAGGGCCTGTCAAATGATGGGAGTAGTTGTCTGCCTGTGTGTCAGAAGGCTTCCTAAGCCAGGATAACCTAGCTGCTGTTTTGGATAACACTTTGGCTGCCAAGAGGTTATCTCTAAAACCGGCATTTTTCTATAGCTATGTAAATTAACGTTTTAATAGAATACCATAATCTCTGCTATTTTATAGAGGGTCATATTAGGTAAATTGTAATATAATTTATGACCGTGTATTTCTATAAAATCAGATATCACATTTTCTTATGTACATAATGTATAACGTTTTTATGGAAATTTATACATAGCCATTTCTCGCATGCATTTTAAGGCTTCAACCTGGCTGGATTTTGCACTGAGTTAATATATAAATATGGCAAAATATCAGTTCTAGCAGTTATCGCACTTTACTCTTGTTGTATGTTAACACCTTTTAAGGTGCTATCTTAGAGGATAATTGTAAATTCAGAGAGAAAAGGTACAGGGAGAATTAAATGTACAGGGGAAATTGCATATATATTTTGGATGGAAATAAGTTTTACATATACTTATTGCCTAAACAGTGGAAAAGGCCATTTTGTGTGCTGAGCCAATCAGGTCACTTGGAACCAGTGCCCTGACTGAATTACTTTGGTCCCCAGTGATGTCACTAGCTCTGAGGGAATTGATTGGCTGCCTTCTCCTGATTTCTAGTGGGTGAGCCCAGAAAATGTCTATCCACCAAGTGTGTTCAGGGGACTGTTTTTTGTTTTTTTTAAATGTATTTACCTTCTTATGGTTCAACAGCGCATTTTAAAGTACACCGAAATCCCTCACATCTAAACAAATGTGTAAAGCCTTTTTGTTTAGGTTTCACTGCTACTTAAGAACAGTACGTACTTGTAGTATGTCTGTTCAGTGTAAAAATATTAACAAGAAGTTCACAAATACAGTATGTTACCATGTCCCTATGTAGCTTATTTATTTTTACAACTCCAGTATCTGTCTTTGTTTGGTCTGTAGCTTCTCTTTTGCACATCTACTGTATTTCCTTAAGGAATAAAAAATATCATTTTTGTATGATAAAGCCGAGTCCATTAACTGTGTCAAGTTTATGAGAATTTATCTGCCTGTTGCACCAAATATTTACAGCTATGTGCACAATGGAGGGACCATGGTCTAAGTGGGACTAAACCTTAGGCAGCAATTTCTGGTATGATGCACACTGCCATTATTCTGAGAAAATGTGTCACAACCCAAGACAGGGCTGGAAAAAGGGCTACGTGGGCCTGGGGCTGAAAGTGTTCAAGAGCCAATGAGAAGCGGATACTGTGCTACGTGGGTGTGTACAACCCCTTACACTAGAGGTGGGCAAAGCATCAATCAAGGGCACGTGACCAGTTGATCGCGGTGGACGCAATCTGCAGTAGCCAGTAAGGTCAGGCTGATTCTTATTGGCTAGCTGCACCTAACTGAAGCAGTCACGGCTATCTGAAGCTGCGGCTATCTCTGTAGGCTGTGACAGGAATAGCCAATAGAAATAACGCAGATAATTATTGGCTAAGGCTGCCACATGTCAGCCCCCTTTCAGATGATATGGCAGCTGGGGAGGGGGGTTACAAAGGCAGGGCCAGCTAGGGGATGCAGTGTGACTGACAGCGGGGCCATATACTGACCAAGACTGGTGGGTATGGCAGTAACTGCAGCCGTCTGTCATCTCGCTCTCCGCACTGAGGTTGCTGCTTGACTTGGGAGCTCCTCTGGCAGGTTGGTCTGTATTGGAGGAAGGGGGGTGGAGGCAATGTCTTTGAATCTTTTTCTGTGGGGGCAATGAGTTTTTTTCTGTGGGGCCGAAGTACCTGATTTTTTTTTTCGTGGGGGCAACGTATTTGGATATTTTTCCTATGTGGGGATTTTGAGCAGTGGGACGCCACCTTTGTTACACCACACACATTATTCAGGTGTGTGAAAATGTGCTGCCCTTGTAGATTATGAAAGGTATTTAGCTTTTCAGAGTGGATCACTGACTTCAAAAATCTGTCCACCGCCGCCCTACACTACCGGCCCCAATGTCTCCCTAAATATGTAAAAGTATAAAAATGGCATACTTAATTGAGGAAAACAGAAATATGATTTTAACACTTATGGTGGGACTTTAAGGCCAGCTGGTGGCAGGTGATCATCATACTGTCATAGTGATGGGCCTATATTTACATAAAGGCCTTGCGGTGGAGCTCTGTCTGGGTGTGGTTCATCAAATCGACAGTGTCTAGGTCGACAATGTTTAGGTCGACCACTATAGGTCGACAGTCACTAGGTCGACATGGATGGAAGGTCGACAGGGTTTCTAGGTCGACATGTGCTAGGTCGACAGTTCTAAAGGTCGACATGATGATTTTTTTTAATTTATTTTTTGTGTCTTTTTCTTAGTAGAGTGACCGGGATCCCAAATTAGTGCACCGCTTCGCTCGCAATGCTTCGGGCATGGTGCCTTCGCTCCGCTACCGCTTCGCTCGGCACACTTTACCGTTCCAATCGTAGTCCACGTGGATCATTAAGTATGAAAAAATTCAAAAAAAAGAAAAGAAATGTGAAAAACTCATGTCGACCTTTAGACCTGTCGACCTAGCACTTGTCGACCTAGAAACCCTGTCGACCTTCCATCCATGTCGACCTAGTGACTGTCGACCTATAGTGGTCGACCTAGACACTGTCGATCTTCAGACCGGATCCCCTCTGTCCGCCCCGTTGTTCATCTGCTCGTGACCCAGAAAACTGACATTGATCAATAAAAATGTCTCACTATCAGCAATGTACAGTATGCCTCACCGGGGTAACCTCTCAACACAACTGTTATGTATGAATAAATAATAAAGAACAGATAACTGGATTAATGCACAATAGTTATCACAGCCCTCTCCTTATAGTATGTACAACACTGGGGCACCTCATATCACAAATACCTGTTTCTAGATACTCATTTTTAAATACTTGAATTGTAATGTATATGTGTATACATAATAAATAAATATATTTATATATAATATTGTATGTATGTGTGTATATATATATATATATATATATTCCTCCAACTCCGGCACTCCGCTGACATAAATCACATACTGCACCCGATGCCTTCCACATGTAAGCTTGCACGGCTCCACGTAATATATCCCTCCAAAGGCGGCACTCAAAGGTTCAAAAAAATGACACAAGTCGGCTGTTTTTAAGGCAACGTTTCAGCGCCGTTCAGCGCTTTTATCAAGCCAATTACAAAAGTGATTTACACATACCGGTATTTAAGTGCTTCCACCACCATGCACATAAGCTCCGCCCACTTCCGTATCCAGGTCACCCTGCAGACCGGCTCAGGTTGCAGGGCTGTTACCATAGTAACCTAACAAATCACCACTACTGTGTATTGCAAGAATACAAATAGATATACATACATAAAATTAAAAAGACAGACAATGATTAAAAACAACATGCTGTATCTGAGAACCACAAATAGTTACATCTAAGCACCAGCATTATCGTTCTATTATTTATTTAATATCTTAAGCTATAACAAATTTTATGGCATATTCTCAATAGAAGTAACAACATTCAAGGAGCAACAAATGTATCAAAAAATTTCATATCGTAACTTCAGCACGCCATTTCGCTGAGGCGAAACATAATTTGTCTACCCTGAGATACCGTATTATAGACCATGTGCCGCCGCTTACTAGAGGGGGTGACAGGTCTGTAAAATTGTTACAACGTGAATGTGAATGGATTATGCGTCTAGATACATTGGTTCCTCGTGGCTTAAACGAGACATTGGGTTTACAGGTTTTTAATTGAATGTGACCAGCAGTGTTCTTTATAATGCAGCATTTATAACTTCTAGTGTAAGTTACGATCTGAAATTTTTTGATACATTTGTTGCTCCTTGAATGTTGTTACTTCTATTGAGAATATGCCATAAAAATTTGTTATAGCTTAAGATATTGAATAAATAATAGAACGATAATGCTGGTGCTTAGATGTAACTATTTGTGGTTCTCAGATACAGCATGTTGTTTTTAATCATTGTCTGTCTTTTTAATTTTATGTATGTATATCTATTTGTATTCTTGCAATACACAGTAGTGGTGATTTGTTAGGTTACTATGGTAACAGCCCTGCAACCTGAGCCGGTCTGCAGGGTGACCTGGATACGGAAGTGGGCGGAGCTTATGTGCATGGTGGTGGAAGCACTTAAATACCAGTATGTGTAAATCACTTTTGTAATTGGCTTGATAAAAGCGCTGAACGGCGCTGAAACGTTGCCCTAAAAACAGCCGACTTGTGTCATTTTTTTGAACCTTTGAGTGCCGCCTTTGGAGGGATATATATATATATATGTATAATATAATGAATTAGCAATAATAAACTGGTGCAAAGTTGCAAACCTATAAGGGTAGCCGGAGTGGGCTTAGTCTGTCACCTGTCACTAGCCATGTCCAAAACCACAGCGTCTCTTCCTCATTGCCGCTTCTCCATATACCCACCCTCTGGCAATAGGGTGCAGACCAGTAGATATGGCAAATGAGAATTGCTATATGTGATGTAGAAATGTAAATAAATCCATATGTAACTGATATGACATAATATAACTTTGAGCAAGTCCCTGGTACAGAAAGTGACTGCTACCACCCTGGCACATCTGGCAAAATGTGACATTGCAGGACAGAATAATTTACATATAGGATATTGCTTCAATACAGTCTTTAACACGGGCAATTTTTATTTTTTTTAAATAAATATAGAAAACAGATAGATGTGCTGCCAAGATTGGCCAAACTCTTTTATCCTATGTATATGTCCCTGTATTTATTATAGACTGTGTATACATGATAAGTAAGTGACAGAATAATTACACATTTACAAGATGAGTTTGTTCTACTATTATTGCACATTAGTAATTCTAGAATTAGCTTTTCTACATCTCGACGGTTTACTTTTAACTTGTGCAATCTTTTCAGAGCGGAGTGCAAATCAGTAAGAAAAATAAATATTTACATTATATATTGTATAATCCTGCTGCACTAATAACAAGCAAAAGGGGCAGTGCAAGCGGTTTCCATCACACACACGGACTAGATAGAACCGCAACACTGACCAAACGCACCAGTATTACAGGACAGCTAAAGGAAGAAACGGCTTCTATTTGATTTTACCACCAGGAAAAGCAGTGCCAGAGGGGAAGAGTGGTTTTAAAAGAAAAACAAAAATGATATCCCTAAAATGTTAATTTTACAAACAACAATATTCCCAGTTTTATGATGAAAACCATAGCCATGGAAGGGGATGCGGTTCATTTTTGACGGCTGTCTGGATCCTGGCTGTCAGAATCCCAACACCCGTCACAATACCAGCGCCGAAATCCCTAAATGGTCAGGACACCGACATCTCAATCCCAACTGTCGGCATCCTGACCTGGTTTAGGTCCGGGGTGGGAGGGGGTTAGATTAGCTGCCCCCTGAGGAGGTTACAGTTAGGGATGGGGGGTATCCGTTCACATGGTCGACCATGTTATGGTCGACAGTCATTAGGTCGACCACTATTGGTTGACATGGTCGACACATGAAAATGGTCGACATGAGTTTTTTAACTTTTTTTTTTTCTTTTGGGGAACTTTTCCATACTTTACCGTTCCAATCGTAGTCCATGTGGATCGTAAAGTGTGCCGAGCGAAGCGGTAGCAGAGTGAAGGCACCATGCCCGAAGCATGGCACTAATTGGGGTTCCCAGTCACTTTACGCAAAAAACGACACCAAAAAAAGTTAAAAAAACTCATGTCGACCTTTTCATGTGTCAACCTTTCATGTGTCGACCATGTGTCCATGTCGACCATGTCAATAGTGGTCGACCTAATGACTGTCGACCATAACATGGTCAACCATTCATACCGGGATTGGGGGGGGAGGAGAGGGTTAGGTTTAGGCTGTGGTCAGGGAATAGTTAGATTTAGGCACTATAGGGGAGGTGAGGGTTAGGGGACAACTCACCCCTGTCAGTATTGCAAGCTTCGGGATCATTGAATGTAAAATACACATTATATAAGACAGGAACTAGTCTCTTCATGAATATGTTGTATATGCAGATCTTCCTGTACTATGGCAGAAGCTTAGATGTTTGTACACAACTGTCCAGTAAGTATTAATACAATACTCCTTTTCTTTTGTCTGCTATGTTCTGCAAAAGATAAGAATCTGGTGGGTCGTCCTTCATGGGGTTTGCTGACAGGGAAATATATCCCTTCCATAGCTACACCTTTATCTTCATTAACTCGTACACTTATCAAGCAGGTGAAAACACAAGACAGATGACTGTAAGGATAACTAATTAGACAAATTATAGCTGCTTCACACTCTGCCCTCTGACCTGGGTGACAGGAGAGGAGACACAACCTCCTTCGTTATATATAGGACCCTTTCTCTGCTGAAAAATAATTTGCAATTTATTTAATGAAATGCAGCATCTCTTGATTAGAAGACAGTTAATAGTTCCTCTCAGGATATAAGAGAATTGGTTTTCTCATCGGGCCTAGTCTCTAACCAGCGGTTCAGAGCCATTTTTAGTGTCCTGTTAGGTGTGAGAAGAAGGTTTTCAAGTTGAAGATTGGTCATAGGACTCGTCCTCTTCTCCGTGCTGATCCAGTTTTCAATTGCCTTCCTCTCATAAGAATAACCATCTGCATAGTAATGAAAACCAGCATAATTATTTATCAGTGGACTTGTCACCTAACTGCAGGCAATTTTAGGCTCAGACAATAGCATAAGGAATGTGGACAATTACTTCACTAGGAACTTGAATGATGCACATCCCTAGTAACTGGTGAGGCACACAAAAACTGCCTGCCATTATGGTTCCTAGTGAATCTATTACATGGATATTTGTGTATTCCACAAAATGGCTGCCTCCATTATTGCCCCCCATCTCACTGTATTTTAAATACCTTAATGTGACTATCTCTCAGCTGCTAGAGGAAGCAAAAAATAGGAAAATTTTATTGTTTCAGCAAAAATACATTTTTCCCTGAATGAAGTGACAGAAAATGGAGATTTTGAGCAAATCTTTATCATTAATTAAATTCTGGTGAGAGTTTAAAATTGTCTTGTGAATCTTCATCCCAGATCTGTCACAGGAATAACGTGAGCTGCCTGCAGTAGTCCCCAGATGCTTTCATGTGGAAATAGGACGCACAGGAACAGAGACATGCCTTGCTACTTAAAGGAAAAGATTTTCAGCTCCAATTAAGTTTTAATGGTTACCTGAGAAATAAATTAACTCCTTGTACTGCAAACACTCAGGAGACTCATTAGCACTAAAATATTTTAAAATGATAGGAATTGTATTCCAAGCACAGGCAATGCTGTCTCCCACTAATATGTCAATGCAAATCTAAATCAGCAAAGAAATGCTGCAATCCTCTTCAGGTTTACCCTGTACCTCAGTGATGTCACTTGTTCTCAGTAATTTCCCAAAGTACAATTATAGATGCTCGTTTATGTTATGTTGTTTATTACTGTTGGTAGCAAATCCAGAAAATAACTTAATTCTATCTCTGAGGCAGCCTACTACTATACCCAGGTGAAATATGCTAAGACTTCATCATGGGTATCCTATACCCTTTCTCCTTCCTAATGACGTGCAGCAGCGCAAGCAGTCAGGGCTGTCAATGAACATCTCCTCTAAACTGGGGTCAGAGCTGCAGAACAGACTGCTAGAACGGTATGTGACCATAACATCGACACAAAGAGCATAAAGCAAAGTTACAGGATGTAAAAAGAACGGCTTGACCACCTGTTTATTAACAGGGAGATGCAGAAAAAAGTGAATTGCATACTACAGCCTTACACAGCGCCAGCAGTGACAGTGTCTCCCTGGAAGCAGGCAGCATGTTCGTTCTTATGCAGCCAGCAACTGAAATGGGCTATTAGATGTTAAAACAGACTAGATTCACTTTCACCATAGCACCTCATATGAACTACAGCGCAGCTACTGTATGTCTTAGGCTTACATTTAGAATATATATATTGTCAAAGTCAAAAAAAATATTACATAGAGCATACAAACCACACACATTTAAGTCGCTATACTTGCAAATATGCGCAGCAATATATGGAAACACACGCATTTGCTCGGACATGGCACGGAGATGGATTCGACACTTATTTCATACAGTACATAATTATAATAATATCAAGCACCAGACATCATGTTTGGTATTAAAACAACCAGCTCAATGCGTAGATTAATTTGATACTTGTTATTAAGTTGTGGGACATTGTAGCGGATAGATATGATTGAATGTATAAAAGCTAAAATCACTTTGTTGGGAACAATGGATGATCAAGCAAATCCTTTACTAAGATTTTCAGGGCTGAACCTGATTAGCATATACAAAGGAGAGAGAGAGACCCCTCCCCTAGGAACAGACACACAGGAGGATAGTTCCTGTCTGGGGGGGGTTGGGGTCAGTGTTGCTGGTTGCCACAGAGAGCAGATGTGATGTGGGTGCACTCAGAACAGAGGTCTCAGAAGCATGGCTGGATCATCGCCAGGCATAAAAGGCTAAGTATCATAATCTCAATATCTCATGGCTTATTGGCATAGAGTAGTTTTAAATGTGTGTTTTGTGGTGGGGTAGTTGTGGAATGATGGGTAAGCATAGAGTGGTTGGTTTGGAGAAACAAATGGCTTGGGGATGGTGAGGCTTGCGCAGCTGTGTGAATGTAACTTGTTTGTGCCCTGTGAAGTCTGTGATGAAGTGGAACATTAGACAACCTGTAGCATAGCATTTGTGGTATTTGTTTGCCTATGGAGATTTAATAAGATGGTTCTAGGAAGTTGGATTGAAATTGTGAAAGGTGATTTAGATTGTTTGGAATTGTAAAATCAGAACATATGCATTGTTTTGAGGCTTGGACATTTTGGAATAAATGGAGTCTTGTGTTTTCTGCTATGTGATTGTGGTGTAGTAGAGAGTGCCATGTGTTTGGGCCTGCAAATCTAAAATGGCTGCTGCCGGGTATTTTCCCCTCCCCCTTTCAGCCATGTGGTGTAGTCTTTGGAATCAAGTGGAGTTTTCCCAAAATGGAGTCTAGCTTCTGCCCCATGCGGCATTGTAGGGACAATTGTGTTGCTGGGTGTTGTGTATATAGGGACAGGCAGCATGGGTAAGCTCAAGTACTTTCTAAACAAAGATTCTCAGCATTGACTGACTGCGCAGCGATTGTTCCTCACATGTGTAAGCTTTCTCTGCAATCATATTGATCTTCTTGTTATTGTAAGCCATTTCTTTCTCTCTCTCTCTTCTCCTTTTCCTCTCTTATTTTCCCTTAAACGTAATTGTATTGTATTGTATTGTATTTCCCGTGTAGTTATCTGGTTAGGTAGTCTGTTATATTGTAGTGTATCATTTTGTACTGTGATTCCTTTTGCAAGTATAATAGTTATAATACATATAATAGGTTTTGGACCCTAAGCCCAGGTATCTGTGTATTTCTTATAGTGTTAAGTATTCCCTGAGCGTCGGTGACGCCCAAGCAGCTTTGTAGTTAATCAGGTTACACCAGGTTGCATTTACACTCTATCACCACACTAAGGTTTACTGTATATTTCGTTGTTAATGGTATAGATATAAAGGTTTAACGTCGTAAGCGTCTGCACCGCTGGAGATCTCCTCGTGGTCCCAAGCGTCCGCTACGCTATAGCGAATCATTACGTTAGTCGGCAGCCAATAGCGTGCCTGCCTGTGATCTCTGGGCCGTAAGCGAACGTGACGCTTGAGCGTCTCGACTACGGTTGAGCGATCGTTACGCAACTGGCGTACCCTTACGGTACTTCTTACGTAGATAGCGTACAGTGTTCTTAGACCTCTTAAAGTGTTTTATATACGATAAATATTTAGCTTTATCAATATATATATATATATATACACACACACACACACACACACACACACACACACACACACACACACACACACACACACACACAAAATAGGCTAGTACCCACAGCACTCATACATCCGCCGTGCCAGTGGTAATTGTGACCACACCATTTAAATAAATAACATTTCTTGCACCGCTATTGTTCATATGTAAATTAAATGTTAAGAAATTCCCCAGGTGTTTATTAACTGATATGCTTAGATGTAGTTCCTGTCTCTTTAAAAAAGTGAGACAGGGCCTAAACCCACGATAGAAGCATACTGTGTATTTAAAATCCAAAAGATGCCTGAAAGCAATGCTCAGATTTTTGAAAGTTAGTGTAGGGATTGGCCGTGAAGGGGATGGTCAGCATAACAAACTATTGCAATATTTTGGAACTAACATTCCCTGAATTCGGATGAATTACAGTTTGAAGTGTTAATATTAGGTGAGTGCTGAATTTGTATGAGATAGATAGATATATATATATATTTTAGCCAAAGCATTTACTTTATTATTGTTTACTACCAAGGCATGTAATTGATAGGACAACCGTATACTCCTTATGAACAAATATCTCTATCTATGATGAGGGAAATTTGTTCTCAGTATCAGATATTAGGCAGATGGTAAGTTCCAATTCCATTAATGTCATGCAGCAACACAGTCACACTTCTAGGAAACAGTGGCAGTACAGTCTCCATCTTGTGTGTCCTCCGTGAAATAAGGCCTGCCCCGATGCTGTGTAAGCTCAGTCGTATTAGTCTGTCATGTAGCTCCAGCTGCTGTCTAATTAAAAAAACTGCCACAGCAGTAGCCATTGATGCTACTTCAGATTTTTTGCATATCCGGCTTAAAAAATGAAAACTATGAGCGAGTGGCAAAGCCAGTTAGTTGTTGCAGAGTTTTCTCACAGGAGAGCCTACACTGACCACACTTAAAACACAAATCATAATGGCTGCCTTAGTCATCCGAACAGAGACAGTGAGGTGATTTATATGAGGAATGGCCGCTAAGTGATGGACACCCATGACCATCAATGTTGCTAATCTTCCTTCACCCCCACATGGATGTGTGCAGCAAAACTGGTGGTGGTTTGTATTCTACCACGCTGTGTGCAGCGAGCAGCATACAGGCCTGAGACTGATGTATGGTACTGTACTGATTTATCACTTTCTCACATATGTAATTGTTATTTCCATCCGAGTAGGCTGCATTTCCTCTGACACTTATGTAATGCACTCTGCATGCTGTAACCTGCCTTGTGACAAGGCGCAGGTACCATAGGCAGAAACCATACAAGCTGCTTGTTCTGTCTTTGACAATTCATTCATGAAGATAAATATTTATTTTTGAACACCAAGAGAAAATGCAGAACTTTTATCATGTAGTACAGTGCTTCTCACATTCTGTCTTCAAGGCACAATAACAGTCCAGGCTGTAAGGATATCCATGTTTGAGCACAGGTGATGTAATTAGTACTTCAGTTATTTTGATTTAACCATCTGTGCTGAAGCATGGATATCCTTAAAACCTGGACTGTTAGTGTGCCTTGATGACAGAGTATGAGAAACACTGACCTAGGTACTGTAGAACAAGGATGAGGAACCTTCGGCCCTCCAGCTATTGTTGAACTACACATACCAGCATGCCTTGCTACAGTTTTGCTATTTGGCCATGCTAAAACTTTTGCAGGGCATGCTGGGTGTGTAGTTCAACAACAGCTGGAGGGCCGAAGGTTCCCCCTCCCTGCTGTAGAACAAAGCATCAGCTTACATAGCAAGTATTCATAACACCACCACCCGATGCAAAGTCTTATTTTAAAAAAAGATAGTAGGAAAGTATATGTGACAAACACTCATGATCCACCTGACATCCCATGTAACCCACTGAGCGCTAAGCATGTGATGTTATTCAGTACTAAGCAGGATGTTAAGATTTGATATCCTAACAATGCTGGGACTGACAGGAGAGGAGAGTCTCCAATCACCGGCGACTGGATGCCTTTGATTGCCAATGACATGCTAAACGCATGAAGCCTCCGTGTCACATCTGGCCAAATACTCTCATTTCCACAGCAGAAGACAGGAAAAGAATACACAATTATAAAGCTTAGAGGGTGATGTACTAATCAGTGATAAAAGTGGAGAAGTGAGCCAGTGGAGAAGTTGCCCATGGCAACCAATCAGCATTGACGTAACATTCATAATTTGTATACTATAAGAGTATACAGAGCAGCTGATTGGTTGCTATGGGCAACGTCTCCACTGGCTCACTTCTCCACTTTTATTACTGCTTATTACATGTCCCCATTAGTCCCACTTATGTGATTTACATGTTACCTGATGCAATCACTGGATCCTGCATGATTTCCCAGGTTATAGGGCAGAGGAACTCATCTGGGATACTGGAAGCTGCTGCCTTCATCTTGCTTTTTAGATCGTCAATTTTTCTCAAAATCCTATTGCGCAGCCCAAGTGACTCTGCCAAGGGAAAAATAATTAGTATGCAGGTGCCACAACTCTATCAATGCTGGACAGTCCCTCGCTGTGTCATACCTATCTTCAGGTCATTAAGCAGCGTGTCCTTGGTGAGGCCAAGTAGTTCTCTACCATCAATGTTATTTGCACTGAAATTGTGCTCTACCTCTGCCAGGCCCTCTTCTGTCAGCCAAAGTCTGACATCTTCCTCTGTCCAGTTGTCAATATGAGTCTCTGTTTTACTCCTCATTCTGTCAGCTGAGGACACAACACAAAGCAAGCAATGAGCTTCCATGGGAAGATTTCAGATCGCTATTGGAGGCCACCTTGTCCTAGGGCTGGAGGTCATTTGTGACTTCAGGCTGATTGAACAATGTGTAGAAATGGAAACGGGCTTAACGTAAAGAAGCAGAATCATTGATCCCTTCCCTGAAGAGGTTACACAGTATAGAACATGAGGAAGATGGCCAAATGTTTCATGTAAATAGATCAATGATACCTACTTTTTTTTTTAAATGTAAAGCCCTTATACAATATAGTATTACATTTCACGTAGCGTTCTACAAAAAAAATAATAATAATTGAATAGACATTATGGCACTGTGGTGCAGATAAAGACTGTCAGAACTTTCAGTTCAAACCGGAGAGCAAAACTGTCCAAATAGAAGTACTACAGAGAGCAATATGGTTTGTGGTTTGTGCAGTGCTACTTAGAGTTAAAAGTAATTGAATTTGTTAAAAAAACTATTTAAAAAATTGTGTGGGGTGTGGGCTTCAAAAGCATAACCAGCCCAAGACTTGTACTGGAAAATCAGGGGGCGGGGGGACTGGCGCGGGGTCCCCCCCGTTTTTCCAGTATCCAGCACCTGGGCTGAACCAGCTGGTGAGATTACACCATAGCAGGGAGACACACATCACGGGGTCCTCCTGCCATTATGTAAAGCACCCCCAAACTGGTCAGTCCAAGCCTGGGTAGAACTAGAGATTGTTGTTTTTCATTAAAAGTTAAACAATTTGTTTGGGAAGAAAGAGCCTTTTTAACAAGAGAGAACATGGACAAGAAACACCATAAAATATGTGTGGCCAAGTGTTCTAGATACAACCCAAACTTAGAACCAATACATAGGGGGAGATTTATCAAAGTATGGAGATTAAGTGCCAACCACATACTGTCATCTTTCAAACACAGCCTGTACCATAGCATAAGCTGATTGATTAGTACTTTATCTCTCTCCAAACTTTAATAAATCTCACCCACAAGGAAGGTGAAAAATGATGTCATATAGAAAACAATAGGCAATACCATTCCACTGGCTCCTAGATTGTAGTTATTATTTTAGCCACCCTTTTACTAGAAGAGACTGCTAAATATAAATCACCCATAAGGCTGTTGATGGTTCCAGATACTCAATAATGAACATAGAATTTTAAGCAATTTACTTAGGAAGAGCAGATTAGATTGTCTATTTATTAGGGTTTTTTGGGGACAATACATTATATAAAAGAACTTGCCTGGTGAATCACTCGCATGTCCTAATTTCCAGATAACAACCGTCTTGTCCATAGACCCGGTGGCCAGCAGAGGCTGGTTCGGAGCTAGAGCACAGGCCGTCACATACCTTGTAAGTAAAACAGAATCAACCAACAGTTATTTAATAAGCACTATACTAAAGGGTCAATTCAGTTAGGAGCACGTTTGGTTAAGTGATTGTGTATCATGAAACTTGCATACACCAGGTGAATGTGTGCACCCAAGAAATGCGAGATTCAATTAGAAATGCCAATTCACAGTGCCACTGTTCTGCAAAATGCAACCAGGAAAAGGTGCACGAAAAAGTATGGAAACCATCTTGGATCCCAAAAATAAGTGGAAACTGAGATGGCAGGACCAAAAGAAAAACACTGGAGATTATTAAAGATGTAAACTAGATGATTTGTGCATTTTTTATTAATGGTGGAAAATGCCTGCAAATGTTTTTCTTCAAATGTCTGTTAAGTAATTTAATATCATTTTGTAAAAAGTATAAATAATAATTTTTAGTTCCTATCTGCAAGTTTTCACCCCCTTCTATCAATAGAACACCTCCAGGTACCTGACCCACATAATTTAACCCATTATTGAGCATTTTAGAGAAATTCACCTGAAAACATGTCTTTTTTGCCTAAATCATGCTAATGCCAATTATTCATTGGGAGGGGTGTGCTAAATGTTCTGCACTGTGGGCCGGATTCACGGGTGGCTGCACTGCGGGCCGGATTCACGGGGGGCTGCACTGCGGGCCGGATTCACGGGGGGCTGCACTGCGGGCCGGATTCACGGGGGGCGGCCGGATTCACAGGTGGCTGCACTGTGGGCCGGATTCACAGGTGGCTGCACTGTGGGCCGGATTCACGGGGGGCTGCACTGCGGGCCGGATTCACGGGGGGCGGCCGGATTCACAGGTGGCTGCACTGTGGGCCGGATTCACAGGTGGCTGCACTGTGGGCCGGATTCACAGGTGGCTGCACTGTGGGCCGGATTCACAGGTGGCTGCAAGTTGTGTCAGTGCTGCGCCTTCAGTAGCACTGAACGGAGGGGACATCTCTCCATTTTCTGAAATGCGCCCTACTACTGCCCCAAACGCCGGGAGCCCGTCAATTAGGCTGCTGCTGCTTCTGCTTCCCCCACACTACAATGGGAGCGGCAGCAACATTGAAACACATGCGCACTGCAGCTCCAGGGGGTGTGGTTCATCAAATCGACAGTATCTAGGTCGACAATGTTTAGGTCGACCACTATAGGTCAACATGGATGGAAGGTCGACAGGGTTTCTAGGTCGACATGTGCTAGGTCGACAAGTTTAAAGGTCGACATGAGGATTTATTTATTTTTGGTGTCGTTTTCTTCGTAGAGTGACCGGGATCCCAAATTAGTGCACCGCGTCCCCTCGCCATGCTTTGGGCATGGTGCCTTCGCTCCGCTACCGCTTCGCTCGGCACAGATTACCGTTCCAATCGTAGTCCACGTGGATCGTTAAGTATGAAAAAATTCAAAAAAAGAAAAAAAATGTGAAAAACTCATGTCGACCTTTAGACCTGTCGACCTAGCACATGTCAACCTTCCATCCATGTCGACCTAGTGACTGTCGACCTATAGTGGTCGACCTAAACATTGTTGACCTAGATACTGTCGATCTTCAGACCGGATCCCGCTCCAGGGCATGTGCAGTAAAGAAACAATTAGACAGCTGCGACTTCATCAGGCCCTAAACGTTGACGGATCTATGGTCCTGTTGTGAATAAACCCTGCTGTGTTTCATAAGTTTCATGAGTATACCCTTGTACTGAATTTCTACCTTAAGATAAAGATGTTCCCTAACTTTTCCCCTGCTCAGGGAGATGGGCACAAACAATGTCATCAGAAAAAGCGATGCAAGCTTGGAACTGAATTTAAACTTAATTGAACTGACCCCTAACATGGCAGGTAGGACATAGATCTGGAGTAATCATCATTCCCACAAACACTGTCACTGAGGAGTCACAGAAAACCTGGCTGCAGTGCTATTCCCCTCCTCCCTGGGAGAAGAGGTAGCGGAAACATGGTCCCATGTGGTCTTGTACACAGCACTGGCGACATTATAGGTATATTCCACACAATTGACAAAAGAGGTTTTCCTTATTCTCCAGGGCTGTGATTTCACAACATAGGAAATTAGGACACACACAGAACACTGTCTCATTGTTCATCTTTGGCAGCAAAACACATAGTATACACCTATCGCACATTCCAGAGGTGATGGTAATGCATTCCTAGGGTAAGACTGGAGTTAATCAAACCTTTCCTGCCTCATATTAATCCTGGTCATGGATGTTTACAGCATTAGAGTACAACAACAGCAGTCACAAAGGTGCCAGCTCCGGCCTTAGCAATGTATAGCTATGCCGGGGATCCAAGTCACACAGTCATAGGAAGTGGTCCGTTTCATACTAATCACTGTGATGTGGGGCTTCTGTACTGTGTCATGCATGATGTGGGGCTTCTGTACTGTGTCATGCATGATGTGGGGCATCTGTACTGTGTCATGCATGATGTGGGGCATCTGTACTGTGTCATGCATGATGTGGGGCATCTGTACTGTGTCATGCATGATGTGGGGCATCTGTACTGTGTCATGCATGATGTGGGGCATCTGTACTGTGTCATGCATGATGTGGGGCATCTGTACTGTGTCATGCATGATGTGGGGCATCTGTACTGTGTCATGCATGATGTGGGGCATCTGTACTGTGTCATGCATGATGTGGGACTTCTGTACTGTGTCATGCATGATGTGGGGCATCTGTACTGTGTCATGCATGATGTGGGGCATCTGTACTGTGTCATGCATGATGTGGGGCATCTGTACTGTGTCATGCATGATGTGGGGCATCTGTACTGTGTCATGCATGATGTGGGACTTCTGTACTGTGTCATGCATGATGTGGGGCATCTGTACTGTGTCATGCATGATGTGGGACTTCTGTACTGTGTCATGCATGATGTGGGGCATCTGTACTGTGTCATGCATGATGTGGGGCATCTGTACTGTGTCATGCATGATGTGGGGCATCTGTACTGTGTCATGCATGATGTGGGGCATCTGTACTGTGTCATGCATGATGTGGGGCATCTGTACTGTGTCATGCATGATGTGGGGCATCTGTACTGTGTCATGCATGATGTGGGGCATCTGTACTGTGTCATGCATGATGTGGGGCATCTGTACTGTGTCATGCATGATGTGGGGCATCTGTACTGTGTCATGCATGATGTGGGGCATCTGTACTGTGTCATGCATGATGTGGGACTTCTGTACTGTGTCATGCATGATGTGGGACTTCTGTACTGTGTCATGCATGATGTGGGACTTCTGTACTGTGTCATGCATGATGTGGGGCATCTGTACATGCGTGAGGTCAGCACTTACTATACTTTGTCAGGACAAAATCATAAACATCTTTTGTGAATGCCTGAGGGAGTAAACAGCACTCAATGGGGGTCATTCCGAGTTGTTCGCTCGCTGCTGTTTTTCGCAGCATAGCGATCAGGCTAAAAATCGGCTATTCTGCGCATGCGTATGGGCCGCAGGGCGCACGTGCCAAGTAATTTCACACAAGACTAAGCAAATTTACACAGGGGCGAGCAACGCTTTTCAGGTGAGTGATTGACAGGAAGTGGGTGTTTCTGGGCGGAAACTGACCGTTTTCTGGGAGTGTGCTAAAAAAACGCAGGCGTGTCAGGCTAAAACGCAGGAGTGGCTGGAGAAACGGGGGAGTGGCTGGCCGCACGCAGGGCGTGTTTGTGACGTCAACCCAGGAACTAAACGGACTGAGGTGATCGCAATCTAGGAGTAGGTCTGGAGCTACTCAGAAACTGCAGGAAAAGATTTTCGAGCAATTCTGCTAATCTTTCGTTCGCACTTCTGCTAAGCTAAGATACACTCCCAGAGGGCGGCGGCCAAGCGTTTGCACTGCTGCTAAAAGCAGCTAGCGAGCGATCAACTCGGAATGAGGGTCAATGAGCGGGTGGGAAAGAACGGATCAGCGTCACTGGTGGGGAAAATGGAGATAGGGGATTAAATGAGCACTGGTGACAGCAATGACAGAGTAGAGAACAAGGGAAGATGATCAGGTCTGTGAGGAGGTACAGACTAAGGAGCAGGAGTGTAACAAGAAGGGTGAACAGGATTGTATGAAGAACTGAGTCTTGAGGGCTTGTTTGAAAGCGTGGAGGCGGCCAGACAGACTGATAGAGAGAGGGAGTGAGTTCCTGAGTAGATGGGCAGCACCGGAGAGGCTTAAGGTGCAGGAGTGGGTAGTGTGGAGGAGTGGAGAGGATGTGAGGGAGTGTGGACTGAAATAAGGTTGGAGAAGAAAGGTTAAATAGACGGGTAGCAACACTTAGGATAATTTGCAGTGGGGAGAGAATGCTGAGAGGATACTTGTGTTTATTAAAACTGATTATCCTTTATTTACCACAAGGGGTCTGCAGCGCACTAGAAAGTAGAGAAACAGAAATATGTGACTCGCAGTACAGAACACCGCAGGGTAAGGCCATGGTGTATAAACATTGCTGCTGCAGCAGTTATATTACTCAAATAAGCAGCATGCGACAGAACATAGGGGTATGGTGCCATGTAGGCAGTGGGGCTGTAATGATGGTATAAGTGACGGAAGGAAAGAACAAGGGAAGAGGGCCCTGCTCGTGAGAGCTTACATGCAACAAATCACTTCAAATCATTCAATGCTCTCAAGGCTGCACTCTCTCCTTTCTGGAGTTAGCCATTAAAAAACAAGAGTGACGCAAGTATATTGTTTTATCACATAATGTTTTTATAATTTTAACAGCAGTTTTGTCAGATTACAGTCTCAGGTAGCAATAATTTATGGAGCTCGTCTCTCTTAATCTGCAAGTGACAAAAGCAGCTCTGCACTGGAGTAGTGTCTAGTACCGTGAGGCTGCCTCTTCCTGTCCACCTGACAGGACAGGGTATTAAAGTATTGATGTCAAATGTAAGACAACCATTTTTAGGGGCAAGGACGATGCTAGGGTACTTAACAACAAACGGATGCACTGCCAGCTTCTATAGCTCTGCAGAGCATTGCTAGCTTCTTGTATTTTCTCTAAAGCTGGGTACACACTAATAGATATATCTGCAGATCAATTGATCTGCAGATATATCTATGGACGGATCGAGCAGTGTGTTGAGCATACACACTGCCCGATCCGTCGGGGACTGACGTCATGAACTGGGCAGGCGTGTACACACGCCCGCCCAGTTCAGCTGTCAATCACCGCCGGCCGCCGTAGCATGTGTACGGGCGGTCGGACACACACCACCCACGCAGCCATGCACACCACTCACACAGCCACACACACACCACTCACGCAGCCATGCACACCACTCACACAGCCACACACACACACCACTCACACAGCCATGCACACCACTCACACAGCCACGCACACACACACACACACCACTCACACAGCCACACACACACACCACTCACACAGCCACGCACACACACACACACCACCCACACAGCCATGCACACCTCTCACAAACTGTCCAACTGGGAAAATTGGGACGACTTAAGCCACTAAACCGTTGCGTATGTCCTGGACGGCTATTATAACTATTTTGCCCAGTAGCCTCAGAAAAACAGGACTGTCCTGTGAAACTTGGAACAGCTGGGGGCTAGGTATTTACACTCAGGTGACCCACTATGCAAAGTCAGTCTGATCCCACTAGGGCACTGCAGCTAATACTGTCCCATTTCCCATGTTACTGCATCACCTATACACAAATGCTGCATCAAAAGGAGGCCAGAGACTGCCATCTTCCCTTTCTTACCACCGAGAACACCCGGTAAAGCTGCCGACATATTTATTAGTACATAGTGTTCCTTCTAGGCTGTTTCAGCAGGGTGCTGCACCCTGCCCATTTTTGAAATGTGAAAAAGCACCCTGCCCTTTTTCAGTGCACCCTGCAGGACCATAAAGCAGCCCCTTGTATACAAAATGCAACAGTCAGAGTGCATGTTACAATGTTGTTGTCTACTCCTTGCCCACCTCTGAAATTGGAACACAATTTCTATCCTTTAGCCAACTGGATGGCAGAGGAGGCACTGCAAATAACACAGCACTCTGATAAAGAGGGAAAGAACAGGGTAAGCAGTGAGCATGTGCTGCTTACAGTATTTCCCTAGTAGAACAGACTTATTTAAAAAAAAATCTAGAGTGAACACCAAGTACATTAATAAAATCTCAAGGTATTCTCTGACCCTGGCTGTAAAAATATACCAATGAGATGTCTATTTATCCTGCCTGGATAGAACATGCATTTAAAAATGTAATTCTCATTGCATTACATACAGTGGAATAGTGTGATCAATTGAAATATACCAACCGTGTGTGATGAGTGAGGATATGTAGAATGCATCCAGTTTTCTAAAGGGAAAAGATACAGAAATGCCTTTTTATTATTATTATCCTTTATTTATATGGCGCCACAAGGGTTCTGCAATGCCCACTTACAGAGTACATAAACAAATAATCAAAACAGCGACTTAAGCACACACTCCTGAGATTTATCCTTGCGATTTTGACTATATAGTCAAAATCGCAAGGAAAGTTAGTGCAAATGGAACTGTGTCAGGCAGCGGGATCGGTATCGCAAGGCTAGATAGACTGTGCAGGCAAGTCAATCTAGTACAAAGTATAGTCAAAATTGCACATAGCCAAAATTGAAGGCACAGATAGTCAAAATCGTTGCTTTTGTACTCTGGGGGAGTTCAAGGGAAATCGCATAGTCAAAATCAGAGATAGTCAATATCTCACTGTGTGTATGCACCTTTACAGTTGAAGACAATATAGGGCCGTAACTAGGTGTGTGCCGATGGTGCCTTGCCCACAGCACACATGCACTGAAGGCGCACCATCGGCAGCACACACCCCCCCTCCCCGCACGGCCACAGCGTCAGCACTCACTATAAAGTCCTGCGCCGCCGCTGCCTCTGAAGGGACACATCCCCCCCGCACTGACGCGCTGAGGTATCCGATTCCCGCCAGCGCCTGTCTCCCGCCACCGCCTCTGCAGGGGACTCGGAAGCCTCTGAAGGGACACCCCACCCCCCCTGCACTGACGCGCTGTGAGGTCTCAGATTCCCGCCACTGCCTGTCTCCCGCCACCGCCGCTGCACGGGACTCGGGAGCGCTGCCGCAGCTGCCAGCTCCCAGGCCTCTGCCTTCACACTCAGTTGCCTCTCTCTGCCCTGGATGCCGGATCACTCCCCCCGCAACTCAGGTGCCTGTCCCGACTTCCTCTGTCTCCCTGCGCCCCACCAGCGCTGCGAGGAGCTGGCCTGCTAGCTTTGAGAGGAAGACGACACACTCGGGCAGGCTGCAGTTTTCCATCCCCTTTGACTTGTGGGTTAGCAGCACTGCAGTGCCACATATGAATAATTTATCATCAATTGTGAAAGGAGAGTGCTTCTCATGTGGGTGTGTTTTTATTTGTATGTTTACAGCAACTTTTTTGACAAATGTGAGTGACAAACCAGCTCCAATGTTTTTACTCACCCTGACTGCTTGTCCTTATGTGCACCATCGGAATTAACACAGCAGATGGATGCCGTGGATGCCGGATCGCAGGTCACAGGTGAGTATAACTCACTCCCCCCCCCCCCCCCCCCTCCCTCCCTCCCACAAAAGGGGGACTCTGCCTACCCTAATGTGTAAAATAGGGGGACTCTGCCTACCCTAATGTGTAAAATAGGGGGACTCTGCCTACCCTAATGTGTAAAATAGGGGGACTCTGCCTACCCTAATGTGTAAAATAGGGGGACTCTGCCTACCCTAATGTGTAAAATAGGGGGACTCTGCCTACCCTAATGTGTAAAATAGGGGGACTCTGCCTACCCTAATGTGTAAAATAGGGGGACTCTGCCTACCCTAATGTGTAAAATAGGGGGACTCTGCCTACCCTAATGTGTAAAATAGGGGGACTCTGCTGCTGTAATGTGTAAAAAAATAAAATAAAAAAAAAATAAGAATTTACTTACCGATAATTCTATTTCTCGTAGTCCGTAGTGGATGCTGGGGACTCCGTAAGGACCATGGGGAATAGCGGCTCCGCAGGAGACAGGGCACAAAAGTAAAAGCTTTAGGATCAGGTGGTGTGCACTGGCTCCTCCCCCTATGACCCTCCTCCAAGCCTCAGTTAGGATACTGTGCCCGGACGAGCGTACACAATAAGGAAGGATTTTGAATCCCGGGTAAGACTCATACCAGCCACACCAATCACACTGTACAACCTGTGATCTGAACCCAGTTAACAGCATGATAACAGCGGAGCCTCTGAAAAGATGGCTCACAACAATATTAACCCGATTTTTGTAACAATAACTATGTACAAGTATTGCAGACAATCCGCACTTGGGATGGGCGCCCAGCATCCACTACGGACTACGAGAAATAGAATTATCGGTAAGTAAATTCTTATTTTCTCTGACGTCCTAAGTGGATGCTGGGGACTCCGTAAGGACCATGGGGATTATACCAAAGCTCCCAAACGGGCGGGAGAGTGCGGATGACTCTGCAGCACCGAATGAGAGAACTCCAGGTCCTCCTCAGCCAGGGTATCAAATTTGTAGAATTTTGCAAACGTGTTTGCCCCTGACCAAGTAGCAGCTCGGCAAAGTTGTAAAGCCGAGACCCCTCGGGCAGCCGCCCAAGATGAGCCCACCTTCCTTGTGGAATGGGCATTTACATATTTTGGCTGTGGCAGGCCTGCCACAGAATGTGCAAGCTGAATTGTACTACACATCCAACTAGCAATCGTCTGCTTAGAAGCAAGAGCACCCAGTTTGTTGGGTGCATACAGGATAACAGCAAGTCAGTTTTCCTGACTCCAGCCGTCCTGGAAACCTATATTTTCAGGGCCCTGACAACATCTAGCAACTTGGAGTCCTCCAAGTCCCTAGTAGCCGCAGGTACCACAATAAGCTGGTTCAGGTGAAACGCTGACACCACCTTAGGGAGAAACTGGGGACGAGTCCGCAGCTCTGCCCTGTCCGAATGGACAATCAGATATGGGCTTTTGTGAGACAAAGCCGCCAATTCTGACACTCGCCTGGCCGAGGCCAGGGCCAACAGCATGGTCACTTTCCATGTGAGATATTTCAAATCCACAGATTTGAGCGGTTTAAACCAATGTGATTTGAGGAATCCCAGAACTACGTTGAGATCCCACAGTGCCACTGGAGGCACAAAAGGGGGTTGTATATGCAGTACTCCCTTGACAAACTTCTGGACTTCAGGAACTGAAGCCAATTCTTTCTGGAAGAAAATCGACAGGGCCGAAATTTGAACCTTAATGGACCCCAATTTGAGGCCCATAGACACTCCTGTTTGCAGGAAATGCAGGAATCGACCGAGTTGAAATTCCTCCGTGGGGGCCTTCCTGGCCTCACACCATGCAACATATTTTCGCCAAATGCGGTGATAATGTTGTGCGGTCACCTCCTTCCTGGCTCTGACCAGGGTAGGGATGACCTCTTCCGGAATGCCTTTTCCCTTAGGATCCGGCGTTCAACCGCCATGCCGTCAAACGCAGCCGCGGTAAGTCTTGGAACAGACATGATCCTTGCTGAAGCAAGTCCCTTCTTAGTATCTCTTGAAGTTCCGGGTACCAAGTCCTTCTTGGCCAATCCGGAGCCACGAGTATAGTTCTTACTCCTCTCCGTCTTATAATTCTCAGTACCTTGGGTATGAGAGGCAGAGGAGGGAACACATACACCGACTGGTACACCCACGGTGTTACCAGAGCGTCCCAGCTATTGCCTGAGGGTCTCTTGACCTGGCGCAATACCTGTCCAGTTTTTTGTTCAGACGGGACGCCATCATGTCCACCTTTGGTCTTTCCCAACGGTTCACAATCATGTGGAAGACTTCCAGATGAAGTCCCCACTCTCCCGGGTGGAGGTCGTGCCTGCTGAGGAAGTCTGCTTCCCAGTTGTCCACTCCCGGAATGAACACCGCTGACAGTGTTATCACATGATTTTTCGCCCAGCGAAGAATCCTTGCTGCCATTGCCCTCCTGCTTCTTGTGCCGCCCTGTCTGTTTACGTGGGCGACTGCCGTGATGTTGTCCGACTGGATCAGCACCGGTTGACTTTGAAGCAGAGGTCTTCCTAGGCTCAGAGCATTGTAAATTGCCCTTAACTCCAGTATATTTATGTGGAGAGAAGTCTCCAGACTTGACCACACTCCTTGGAAATTTCTTCCCTGTGTGACTGCTCCCCAGCCTCTCAGGCTGGCATCCGTGGTCACCAGGACCCAGTTCTGAATGCCGAATCTGCTGCCCTCTAGTAGATGAGCACTCTGCAGCCACCACAGAAGAGACACCCTTGTCCTTGGAGACAGGATTATCCGCTGATGCATCTGAAGATGCGATCCGGACCATTCGTCCAGCAGATCCCACTGAAAAATTCTTGCGTGAAATCTGCCGAATGGAATCGCTTCGTAAGAAGCCACCATTTTTCCCAGGACTCTTGTGCATTGATGCACTGACACTTGGCCTGGTTTTAGGAGGTTTCTGACTAGCTCGGATAACTCCCTGGCTTTCTCCTCCGGGAGAAACACCTTTTTCTGGACTGTGTCCAGAATCATCCCTAGGAACAGCAGACGTGTCGTCGGAATCAGCTGCGATTTTGGAATATTTAGAATCCACCCGTGCTGTCGTAGAACTACTTGAGATAGTGCTACTCCGACCTCCAACTGTTCTCTGGACCTTGCCCTTATCAGGAGATCGTCCAAGTAAGGGATAATTAAGACGCCTTTTCTTTGAAGAATCATCATCATTTCGGCCATTACCTTGGTAAAGACCCGGGGTGCCGTGGACAATCCAAACGGCAGCGTCTGAAACGGATAGTGACAGTTCTGTACCACGAACCTGAGGTACCCTTGGTGAGAAGGGCAAATTGGGACATGGAGGTAAGCATCCTTGATGTCCAGGGACACCATATAGTCCCCTTCTTCCTGGTTCGCTATCACTGCTCTGAGTGACTCCATCTTGATTTGAACCTTTGTATGTAAGTGTTCAAAGATTTCAGATTTAGAATAGGTCTCACCGAGCCGTCTGGCTTCAGTACCACAAATAGTGTGGAATAATACCCCTTTCCTTGTTGTAGGAGGGGTACTTTGATTATCACCTGCTGGGAATACAGCTTGTGAATTGTTTCCAATACTGCCTCCCTGTCGGAGGGAGACGTTGGTAAAGCAGACTTCAGGAACCTGCGAGGGGGAGACGTCTCGAATTTCCAATCTGTACCCCTGGGATACTACTTGTAGGATCCAGGGGTCCACTTGCGAGTGAGCCCACTGCGCGCTGAAACTCTTGAGACGACCCCCCACCGCACCTGAGTCCGCTTGTACGGCCCCAGCGTCATGCTGAGGACTTGGCAGAAGCGGTGGAGGGCTTCTGTTCCTGGGAAGGGGCTGCCTGCTGCAGTCTTCTTCCCTTTCCTCTACCCCTGGGCAGATATGACTGGCCTTTTGCCCGCTTGCCCTTATGGGGACGAAAGGACTGAGGCTGAAAAGACGGTGTCTTTTTCTGCTGAGATGTGACTTGGGGTAAAAAAGGTGGATTTTCCAGCTGTTGCCGTGGCCACCAGGTCCGATGGACCGACCCCAAATAACTCCTCCCCTTTATACGGCAATACTTCCATGTGCCGTTTGGAATCTGCATCACCTGACCACTGTCGTGTCCATAAACATCTACTGGCAGACATGGACATCGCACTTACTCTTGATGCCAGAGTGCAAATATCCCTCTGTGCATCTCGCATATATAGAAATGCATCCTTTAAATGCTCTATAGTCAATAAAATACTGTCCCTGTCACGGGTATCAATATTTTCAGTCAGGGAAACCGACCAAGCCACCCCAGCGCTGCACATCCAGGCTGAGGCGATCGCTGGTCGCAGTATAACACCAGTATGTGTGTATATACTTTTTAGGATATTTTCCAGCCTCCTATCAGCTGGCTCCTTGAGGGCGGCCGTATCTGGAGACGGTAACGCCACGTGTTTTGATAAGCGTGTGAGCGCCTTATCCACCCTAGGGGGTGTTTCCCAACGCGCCCTAACTTCTGGCGGGAAAGGGTATAACGCCAATAATTTTCTATCGGGGGAAACCCACGCATCATCACACACTTCATTTAATTTATCTGATTCAGGAAAAACTACAGGTAGTTTTTTCACACCCCACATAATACCCTTTTTTGTGGTACTTGCAGTATCAGAAATATGTAACACCTCCTTCATTGCCCTTAACATGTAACGTGTGGCCCTAATGGAAAATACGTTTGTTTCTTCACCGTCGACACTGGAGTCAGTGTCCGTGTCTGTGTCTGTGTCGACCGACTGAGGTAATGGGCGTTTTAAAGCCCCTGACGGTGTTTGAGACGCCTGGACAGGTACTAATTGGTTTGCCGGCCGTCTCATGTCGTCAACCGACCTTGCAGCGTGTTGACATTATCACGTAATTCCCTAAATAAGCCATCCATTCCGGTGTCGACTCCCTAGAGAGTGACATCACCATTACAGGCAATTTCTCCGCCTCCTCACCAACATCGTCCTCATACATGTCGACACACACGTACCGACACACAGCACACACACAGGGAATGCTCTGATAGAGGACAGGACCCCACTAGCCCTTTGGGGAGACAGAGGGAGAGTTTGCCAGCACACACCAAAACGCTATAATTATACAGGGACAACCTTATATAAGTGTTTTCCCTTATAGCATCTTAATATATTATAATATCGCCACATAAAATGCCCCCCCCTCTCTGTTTTAACCCTGTTTCTGTAGTGCAGTGCAGGGGAGAGCCTGGGAGCCTTCCTAGCAGCGGAGCTGTGTAGGAAAATGGCGCTGTGTGCTGAGGAGAATAGGCCCCGCCCCCTTTTCGGCGGGCTTCTTCTCCCGTTTTTCTGACAACCTGGCAGGGGTTAAATACATCCATATAGCCCCAGAGGCTATATGTGATGTATTTTTAGCCAGCATAGGTACTTTCATTGCTGCCCAGGGCGCCCCCCCCCAGCGCCCTGCACCCTCAGTGACCGTTGGTGTGAAGTGTGCTGAGAGCAATGGCGCACAGCTGCCGTGCTGTGCGCTACCTTAAGAAGACTGGGAAGTCTTCAGCCGCCGATTTCTGGACCTCTTCTCTCTTCAGCATCTGCAAGGGGGTCGGCGGCGCGGCTCCGGTGACCCATCCAGGCTGTACCTGTGATCGTCCCTCTGGAGCTAGTGTCCAGTAGCCTAAGAAGCCAATCCATCCTGCACGCAGGTGAGTTCACTTCTTCTCCCCTAAGTCCCTCGTTGCAGTGAGCCTGTTGCCAGCAGGACTCACTGAAAATAAAAAACCTAACAAAACTTTTACTCTAAGCAGCTCTTTAGGAGAGCCACCTAGATTGCACCCTTCTCGGCCGGGCACAAAAACCTAACTGAGGCTTGGAGGAGGGTCATAGGGGGAGGAGCCAGTGCACACCACCTGATCCTAAAGCTTTTACTTTTGTGCCCTGTCTCCTGCGGAGCCGCTATTCCCCATGGTCCTTACGGAGTCCCCAGCATCCACTTAGGACGTCAGAGAAAAGGGGGGACTCTGCCTGCCGTAATGTGTAAAAGGGGGACTCTACCTGCCGTGCTGTGTAAAAGTGAGCTCTACCTGCCGTAATTTGTAAAAGGGAGCTCTACCTGCCTAACGTGTAAAAGGGAGACTCTGCCGCCATGCTGTGTAAAAGGGGACACTGCCTGCTGTAATGTGTAAAAGTGAGCTCTGCCTGCCGTACTGTTTAAAATGGGGATCTGCCTGCCGTCATGTATAAAAGGGAGCTCTGCCTGCCGTCATGTATAAAAGGGAGCTCTGGCTGCCGTGCTATGTAAAAGTGAGCTCTGCCTGCCGTGCTGTGTAAAAGTGAGCTCTGCCTGCCGTACTGTGTAAAAGGGAGCTCTGCCTGCCATGCTGTGTAAAAGGGAGCTCTGCCTGCCGTAATGTATAAAAGGGAGCTTTGTGGCCATGCCCCTTTCCCATGAAGCCACGCCCCTATATTTATGGAGCGCGCCTGCGGCGCATACTGGCCCTTTTAGTATATTGGGGGGGGGGGGGGCGCCGATGCTATTTTTTGCACATAGCGCTAAAATGTCTAGTTACGGCACTGGGACATGTACAGGGTAAATAAACATAGCTACATCAGCAGACGACACTGAAACAAGTATTGGGGTGGCAGTAAATCGTGGGATTTTGTGCAATTGAAGATTATTAAAGTAAGAAAAGGATAAGCACATGAGGGCCGAGGCCCCTACCCGTGAGAGCTTACATTCTAAAGCCTTTATCATTATTTAGCCCAATATGTACCCTATGGGCAAAAGAATCAGAATCTGAGTTTAAGGCCGCAGCAATTTAGCAATAGCAAAACAATATGAAGCCATATTGAGTAATAAAGCAAAACTATATATATATATATATATATATATATATATATATATTTCTCTAACGTCCTAGTGGATGCTGGGGACTCCGTCAGGACCATGGGGAATAGCGGCTCCGCAGGAGACAGGGCACAAAAGCAAGCTTTTAGGATCACATGGTGTGTACTGGCTCCTCCCCCTATGACCCTCCTCCAAGCCTCAGTTAGGTTTTTGTGCCCGGCCGAGAAGGGTGCAATCTAGGTGGCTCTCTTAAAGAGTTACTTAGAAAAAGTTTTTAGGTTCTTTATTTTCAGTGAGTCCTGCTGGCAACAGGCTCACTGCATCGAGGGACTTAGGGGAGAGATTTTCAACTCACCTGCGTGCAGGATGGATTGGATTCTTAGGCTACTGGACATAGCTCCAGAGGGAGTCGGAACACAGGGCTCGCCCTGGGGTTCGTCCCGGAGCCGCGCCGCCGACCCCCCTTGCAGACGCTGAAGATGAAGAGGTCCGGAACCAGGCGGCAGAAGACTCTCAGTCTTCATCAGGTAGCGCACAGCACTGCAGCTGTGCGCCATTGTTGTCAGCACACTTCACACAGCGGTCACGGAGGGTGCAGGGCGCTGGAGGGGGGCGCCCTGGGCAGCAATGTATAATACCTGTATGGCGAAAAATACATCACATATAGCCCTTGAGGCTATATGGATGTATTTAACCCCTGCCAGATATCTAAAACTCCGGAGAAGAAGCCCGCCGAAAAGGGGGCGGGGCCTATTCTCCTCAGCACACAGCGCCATTTTCCCTCACAGAAAGGCTGGTGGGAAGGCTCCCATGCTCTCCCCTGCACTGCACTACAGAAACAGGGTTAAAACAGAGAGGGGGGGCACTGATTTGGCGATATGTATATATATTAAAATGCTATAAGGGAGGAACACTTATATAAAGGTTGTCCCTGGATAATTATAGCGTTTTGGTGTGTGCTGGCAAACTCTCCCTCTGTCTCCCCAAAGGGCTAGTGGGTCCTGTCCTCTATCAGAGCATTCCCTATGTGTGTGCTGTATGTCGGTACGTGTGTGTCGACATGTATGAGGAAAATATTGGTGAGGAGGCGGAGCAAATTGCCTGTAATGGTGATGTCACTCTCTAGGGAGTCGACACCGGAATGGATGGCTTATTTATGGAAATTACGTGACAATGTCAACACGCTGCAAGCCGGTTGACGACATGAGAGGGCCGGCGAACAAATTAGTATCTGTCCAGGCGTCTCAAACACCGTCAGGGGCTGTAAAATGCCCATTTACCTCAGTCGGTCGACACAGACACAGACACGGACACTGATTTCAGTGTCGACGGTGAAGAAACAAACGTATTTTCTTTTAGGGCCACACGTTAAGGGCAATGAAGGAGGTGTTACATATTTCTGATACTCCAAGTACCACAAAAAAGGGTATTATGTGTGAGGTGAAAAAACTACCTGTAGTTTTTCCTGAATCAGATAAATTAAATGAAGTGTGTGATGATGCGTGGGTTTCCCCCGATAGAAAATTATTGGCGGTATACCCTTTCCCGCCAGAAGTTAAGGCGCGGTGGGAAACACCCCTCAGGGTGGATAAGGCGCTCAACACGCTTATCAGAACAAGTAGCGGTACCATCTACGGATAGGGCCGTACTTAAGGAGCCAGCTGATAGGAGGCTGAAAAATATCCTAAAAAGTATACACACACATGCTGGTGTTATACTGCGACCAGCGATCGCCTCAGCCTGGATGTGCAGAGCTGAGGTGGCTTGGTCGGATTCCCTGACTAAAAATATTGATACCTTTGACAGGGACAGTATTTTATTGACTATAGAGCATTTAAAGGATGCATTTCTATATATGCGAGATGCGCAGAGGGATATTTGCACTCTGGCATCAAGAGTAAATGCGATGTCCATATCTGCAAGAAGATGTTTATGGACACGACAGTGGTCAGGTGATGCAGATTCCAAACGGCACAAAGATGTATTGCCGTATAAAGGGGAGGAGTTATTTGGGGTCGGTCCATGGGACCTGGTGGCCAGGGCAACTGCTGGAAAATCCACCGTTTTTTACCCTAAGTCACATCTCTGCAGAAAAAGACACCGTCTTTTCAGCCTCAGTCCTTTCGTCCCTATAAGAGTCATATCTGCCCAGGGATAGAGGAAAGGGAAGAAGACTGCAGCAGGCAGCCCATTCCCAGGAACAGAAGCCCTCCACCGCTTCTACCAAGTTCTCAGCATGACGCTGGGACCGTACAGGACCCCTGGATCCTACAAGTAGTATCCAAGGGGTACAGATTGGAATGTCGAGAGGTTTCCCCCCTCGCAGGTTCCTGTAGTCTGCTGTACCAATGTCTCCCTCCGACAGGGAGGCAGTATTGAAAACAATTCACAAGCTGTATTCCCAGCAGGTGATAATAAAATTACCCCTCCGACAACAAGGAAAGGGGTATTACTCCACACTATATGGTGGTACTGAAGGCTAGGTGAGACCTATTCTAAATCTGAAAAATTTGAACACTTACAAGGGTTCAAATCCAGATGGAGTCACTCAGAGCAGTGATAGCAAAGAACAAGGGGACTATATGGTGTCCCGGGACATCAGGGATGCTTACCTCCATGTCCCAAAATTTGCCTTTTCTCACCAAGGGTACCTCAGGTTCGTGGTACAGAACTGTCACTATCAGTTTCAAGACGATGCCGTTGGATTTTCCAAGGCACCCCGGGTCCTTACCAAGGTAATGACCGAAAGGAGGATTCGTCTTCAAAGAAAATGGGCGACCTCCTGATAAGAACAAGGTCCAGAGAACAGTTGGAGGTCGGAGTAGCACTATCTCAAGTAGTTCTACGACAGCACGGGTGGATTCTAAATATTCCAAAACCGCAGTTGTTCCGACGACACGTCTGCTGGTCCTAGGGATGATTCTGGACACAGTCCAGGAAAAGGTGTTTCTCCCAGAGGAGAAAGCCAGGGAGTTATCCGAGCTAATCGGGATCCTCCTAAAACCAGGAAAAGTGTCAGTGCATCATTGCACAAGAGTCCTGGTAAAAATGGTGGCTTATTACGAAGCGCTTCCATTCGGCAGATTTCACGCAAGAACTCTTCAGTGGGATCTGCTGGACAAATGGTCCGGATCGCATCTTCAGATGCATCAGCGGATAACCCTATATCCAAGGACAAGGGTGTCTCTCCTGTGGTGATTACAGAGTGCTCATCTTCTAGAGGGCCGCAGATTCGGCATTCAGGATTGGATGCTCGTGACCACGGAGGCCAGCCTGAGAGGATGGGGAGCAGTCACACAAGGAGTGTGATCAAGTCTGGAGAATTCTCTCCACATAAATATACTGGAGCTAAGAGCAAATTTATAATGCTCTAAGCTTAGCAAGACCTCTGCTTCAAGGTCAGCCGGTATTGATCCAGTGGGATAACATCACGGCAGTCGCCCACGTAAACAGAAAGGGCGGCACAAGAAGCAGGAGGGCAGTGGCAAAACTGCAAGGATTTTTCGCTAGGCGGAAAATCATGTGATAGCACTGTCAGCAGTGTTCATTCCGGGAGTGGACGACTGGGAAGCAGACTTCCTCAGCAGGCACGACCTCCACCCGGGAGAGTGGGAACTTCATCGGGAAGTTTTCCGCATGATTGTGAACCGTTGGGAAAGACCAAAGGTGGACATGATGGCGTCCCGCCCGAACAAAAAATGGGACAGGTATTGCGCCAGGTCACGAGACCTTCAGGCGATAGCTGTGGACGTCCTGGTAACACCGTGGGTGTAACAGTCGGTGTATGTGTTCCCTCCTCTGCTTCTCATAACCAAGGTATTGAGAATTATAAGACATAGAGGAGTAAGAACTATACTCGTGGCTCCGGATTGGCCAAGAGGGACTTGGTAACCGGAACTTCGAGAGATGCTCACAGAGGACTAATGGCCTCGGGAGCTAAGAAGGGATTTGCTTTCAGCAAGTACCATGTCTGTTCCAAGAGGAACCGTGGCATCGGCCTTTAAGAAAGGAACTGCTCCAGCAGGGACCTTGTCTGTTCCAAGACTTACCGCGACTGCGTTTGACGGCATGGCGGTTTGAACGCCGGATCCTAAGGGAAAAGGCATTCCGGAAGAGGTCATACCTACCCTGGTCAAAGCCAGGAAGGAGGTGACCGCACAACGTTATCACCACATGTGGTAAAAATATGTTGCGTGGGTGAGGCCAGGAAGGCCCCACGAAAAAATTTCAACTAGGTCGATTTCTGCACTTCCTGCAAACAGGAGTGTCTATGAGCCTCAAATTGGGATCCATTAAGGTTCAAGTTTCGGCCCTATAGATTTTCTTCCAGAAAGAATTGGCTTCAGTTCCTGAAGTCCAGACGTTTGTCAAGGGAGTATTGCATATACAGCCCTTGTGTGCCTCCAGTGGCACCGTGGGATCTCAACGTAGTGTTGGGATTCCTCAAATCATATTGGTTTGAACCACTCAAATCTGTGGATTTGAAATATCTCACATGGAAAGTGACCATGCTGTTGGCCCTGGCCTCGGCCAGGCGATTGTCAAAATTGGCGGCTTTGTCTTACAAAAGCCCATATTTGATTTTCCATTCGGACAGGGCAGAACTGCGGACTCGTCCCCAGTTTCTTCCTAAGGTGGTGTCAGCGTTTCACCTGAAACAACCTATTGTGGTGCCTGCGGCTACTAGGGACTTGGAGGACTCCAAGTTGCTAGACGTTGTCAGGGCCCTGAAAATTATATATATATATATATATATATATATATATATATATATATATATATATATATAAAATTCCAGGACGGCTGGAGTCAGAAAGTCTGACTTGCTGTTTATATTGTAGGCACCCAAAAAGCTGGGTGCTCCTGCTTCTAAGCAGACTATTGCTCGTTGGATTTGTAGTACAATTCAGCTTGCACATTCTGTGGCAGGCCTGCCACAGCCAAAATATGTAAATGCCCATTCCACAAGGAAGGTGGGCTCATCTTGGGCGGCTGCCCGAGGGGTCTCGGCTTTACAACTTTGCCGAGCAGCTACTTGGTCAGGGGCAAACACGTTTGCTAAATTCTACAAATTTGATACCCTGGCTGAGGAGGACCTGGAGTTCTCTCATTCGGTGCTGCAGTGTCATCCGCACTCTCCCGCCCGTTTGGGAGCTTTGGTATAATCCCCATGGTCCTGACGGAGTCCCCAGCATCCACTAGGACGTTAGAGAAAATAAGATTTTACTTACCGATAAATCTATTTCTCATAGTCCGTAGTGGATGCTGGGCGCCCATCCCAAGTGCGGATTGTCTGCATTACTTGTACATAGTTATTGTTGTGAGCCATCTTTTTTAGAGGCTACTTCATTGTTATCATACTGTTAACTGGGTTCAAATCACAAGTTGTACGGTGTGATTGGTGTGGCTGGTATGAGTCTTACCCGGGATTCAAGATCCTTCCTTATTGTGTACGCTCGTCCGGGCACAGTACCTAACTGAGGCTTGGAGGAGGGTCATAGGGGGAGGAGCCAGTACACACCATGTGATCCTAAAAGCTTGCTTTTGTGCCCTGTCTCCTGCGGAGCCGCTATTCCCCATGGTCCTGACGGAGTCCCCAGCATCCACTACGGACTATGAGAAATAGATTTATCGGTAAGTAAAATCTTATTATATATATGTATATAGCTGTAAGTAACCCAAAAGAAGCATACTGAAACATCTAACCACTCACTCAAACCTACATAAAATTTTCCTATAACTTTCCAGGTAGACTGGACAGAGTTAAGAAAATGTTGTGGGACAAGTTAGCTGAAAGGCTACTGCCCTCATGGGGGGGAACTGGAGGCCTACTGCCCTCAGGGGTACACGACCGGAGGCCTATTGCCATCGGGGGGGGGGGGGGGGGGGGAGATTACTGGAGGCCTCCTGCCCTTGGGGGGGGGGGGGGGGGGGGGCTGGAGACCTACTGTGAGGAGAGGACTCCACTGAGAAGAGAGTGGATTCTGAAGCTTATTTGAATTCTCAAAACAAAACCAACATGATAAATTACATTTCAGTATCTCCACATGCTGTTTTTCCCAAATAAATAATTTAAGAGGAAATTATTATCTCTCTCGTAGATATTTTAAAGGGAAAGGAAACACAAAAATATTTATGAACAAAACCTGTTTTATTCTGCAGGTATACAAGGGTCCTAACATTTAAAATAAATAAATAAATAAATAAAGCTACTTACGACTGAATAAATGATTACAGATTTGTCCACAGACCTACAATAAAACAATCAAAACATAACTAATAAACAAATGCAACAGGACACCTAAGTTATATTCATAGTATAGTAAGGTCACATTGTTCAGCAAGAGCTATTTGAAAATATATATAGAAAGATGTTGTGATCTTATGCACAACATTAAAGCAGGCAGAATTTCTAGATTACATAATGGAGCAAATAATGAGTGGTACTGTAGAAGTCATATGCTAGATTGATACTAAAGTACTTTTGAAGCGTGAAAAATAAAATAGATTCCAAACTCATTAAATCTAAATCCTTTTATTTCCCCTAAAAAAAATCTTTTACATCCCCCCCCCTATCTTGGCTTCTGAATTAAAGACATGCAAAGTGTATGTTTTGCCATCACGCTCCGTTACCCCACCCTGCTCTTTCTTTAGTATAATATATTCTAGTAGCCCACCACGGCAGTAGTGGGTCACAGACCCCCTCACTGGTAAGTGGTGGCCCTTAAACGCTCTTTCTAACAATATAACAAAAAAGGTTGTGCCTTTGAACGGCCATTGCACCACTGATCACATCATCATTAATCTGCTGTTGTGAATGGACATTAGTATAAAAGACGAGTGAGAGGGCAAATCTTTTGCTAGTGTGGACCAGAGCAAATGACAGAGGGGGGCGATGGATAATGGCTACTACAATATAATACTTGTTACACGCACAGAAAACAATGACACCACAATATTACCCTACATAATTCTGCAATGTTATTCGGGACACAGATACTACAGCTTTCTCTGTATTTATGTTACCGCAAACTATACACTTATCGCAGACCCAAAGTAGCGCCCTGTTTAATGAGGTCATCGACAGGGTGACTTCCTTTTATCAAGTCCATATGTGCACACAACAAAATCATCTTCAACAAAAATATGAGACTTGATTAAAAATTCCATAAAATAATGCTGTGTCAATGTGAGAGACTGTATGTCTGGCCCCTGGTATTCTTCCTAATACAGACGTGTTTTTATAAACATAGCTATCGAAATTAAGTTCTTAAATAATTTTTCACACTGTTTTTTTTGTCTCCCACTATGATCGAGGTCAGCCATATGATACAATACAGTATATGCCTATGAGAATATAATATACAGGACATATCCTTGTGACAAAATACACACACAAGAAGTGTCATATGTTTTGCTTCATTTAATTGTTCTCACTCTAGTATCTGACGACTACTGCTTATCATCATTTGTGTTGTGGCGCGACCGGTTTGTAATGACCGTATGCGATGTTCTCATGCTTTTTGATTCTTTAATAAAAACAGATTATAAAAAAAAAAAAATACATACACAAGAAAAGGGAAAGATCCATAGTTTGCTGCCCTCTAGTGTCATTAGGGAAGAATTACTTTACAAATAAACTCACCCAGAGACAACGCTTTGACCATCACTGGAGAAGGCGCAGCAGAGGACAGGGGCTGAATGTCCCCTTAGAGTAAGTTTACATCTCATTTGAAAACCTTTATTAACGACAAGCAAACAAAAAAGAAGCCACATGTCACTGACAACCTATTATGAGATATCCGGAATACATGTACAGTGCTTTACACGGAGAACCTGTCTCATACCTCCCCCATGCTATTCTACCGGATTATCAGCCCTATTCACCATTCATGCAAACCTTACATTTATTATCTTTTTATCCTCAAACAACCTACTGACCCCAAATCAACAAGACTATGTTGTAAATTTACTAAGGTGGGAGATTTTTTAGAACAGGTGATGTTGCCCATAGCAACCAATCAGATCTATCTATTATCTTCTAGAAGCAGCTTGATATATTTTAAGTAGAATCTGATTGGCCGCTATGAGCGACATCACGAGTTCTAAAAACTCCCACCTTAGTAAATTTTCCCCTATGTGTCTGGATCACAGAGCCACTAACGTAATCTGGCCGGAGCAATATGCACTACTGTGGTCTCTATCGCTCATACACAACACTCTTATTTCCCTATAGATTGTAAAGTCACGACTTTCTCTGCTTGTTAGTACCCAGTCCTGTCTTATTACTATTGGTTCCCAGAGGTAAAGTGCTGCTCAGCAAGCTGGTGCTATATTAATAAATATTATTATTAAATTAACAACTAGTTAAATGGGACTACAGCGTAAGGCTTCTGCATAAAATTAGGTCCATGATCACCCACACAGCACTGGCCACACCCACACAGCACTGGCCACACCCACACAGCACTGGCCACACCCACACAGCACTGGCCACACATCCTCCACTTCTCACAATAGGCCCTTGATTATTTTCAGCTCCAGGTCCATGTGGCCAGAAATGTCTCCTAGAATACCCTCCAATAGGGTTAACCATGTGTCTGTGTATGGGAAAACCCCTTTCTCGGTCTTCAGTACTAATACCTGTTACACACATCTGTGAATGCTATCACTAGTGTGTATGTAAAGTAAACTCATTTTAAGGTTCAGAGGCTGATTAAACAAGAATACCTGACTTCTTCCTCCTACTGTGCATATTGTATGTAATAATTGTATTAACATGAACATCTAATCCTGCTATATTCATTCATCTCTATGTGGCAGGCACGTGTGGCTGTATTACACTCACCTTTCTCATAACCAGATGAGATTAGCCAGATTCTGATGTCATTATCTTGGCCACAGGACACCATTTGGTAACACTCAGTGCTGCGTGTTGCATCTGACCACGTGAAATAAAACAGGAGCATGTTCAGTCTATGATTAATGTGACATCAGGTATGCCTCCCCAACAGATAACATTAAGGCTCATTTACTAAACACACAATCTGCAAAACCCTACTTATCTCCCTAGTGCATTAACAAGTGCATGATCCCTCCTGGAAACTTGAGAACCCTCTTCCCCAAAAATCAATCTGCCATACATTTACAGAATGGCGGAATGTACACTGGGTGGGAACCATAAACATGTCACATCACAGTCCAAGTCCTCCATCAATGTCTAAAAAATGAAGTCAAAACTTGGGGGGTAAATCAGATCTGATCGCTAGGCTGTGTTTTCGTATAGCGGACGATCAGGTCTAAACTGCGCATGCACTGCAATGCGCAGGAGCATCGCACGGGTACAAGCGGATCGCCGCTCAGCGATTGGTGTGTGCGAAGGATCCATTCGCACGGACGTTTGCAAGGAGATTGACAGGAAGAAGGCGTTTGTAGGTGTCAACTGACCGTTTTCTGGGAGTGTTTGGAAAAACACAGGCGTGTTCAAGCATTTGCAGGGAGGTTCCTGACGTCAATTCCGATCCTGGACAGGGTGATGTGATTGCAGCGGCTGAGTAAGTTCTGGGCTACTCAGAGACTGTACAAAATCTGTTTGTACAGCTCTGCTACACATGCGTTCTCACACTTGCACAGCTAAAATACACTCCTCTGTGGGCGGCGACTATCTGATCGCAGCAGTGCAAAAATCGCTTGTTAGCAAACAGGTCTGAATTACCCCCTTGGTACAGTCGTTAGGTGTACAGGAACAATTAACATGTAATGATGTATTCTGATTAACTGCAGTATCCAATTAGAGGAGATAAAACATTGGGTTTTCGCACTCTATGCGATGTTTTACCAATGTTTTGTTTTTTTACAGGCTATCAAATTAGGAATGCACGTAAAAAAAACAAAAAAACAAAAAAAAACACCTTTCCTCCGGAAAACACACAGGTTCAGTGAAACCGGTGTGCTTTCGTAAGAAACAAGTCTGTTTCCAGGTAATTCTCTAGGCAAAATCCCTGATAAGCCGTGCCTCGTTCCGGCTTAATGGGGGCTAATTGGATAGCCCCCAGCGGGACAATCAGCCGCGGTAATTTACATCGGCTAATCGGATACCGCCATAAATATGAACAAGAAAGATTCTCAAGTAAGAATTTCTAATGTCTGTACTTCCAGAATGTGGTTTGTTCTACTCAATCTATACAACAATTTGTTATTGTTGTCGCACAATGAGTCAATGAAAGGCTTACCATTGAATTCAATCCAGAATCTACAGACTTTCTTTTTGATTTTTATTCTGTAACCTTGAACACAACCCATAAACAAATCAACAAAAATGTACTGTTAAACGTTTATGGTCTGATACACTCCCCATGATCCAAGTGGAAGCGGTGCTTCCACATAGACTGTTGTTCAATCAGCCAAAATTAGAGTCTCCTAAGGTACTATGTTTGTATAATTCAAATAAGTGTTCCAATGTAAACCCTATAACTTGCACACATACCAAAAGTATAATAATGTTTAGGCTCCAGGAGTCACTTTTCCATGTTGAGCAGTATGCAGCAAAATATAACAAAATATCATAGGGCAATCCACCAAAACTAAAAAGTAGAAGTGAACAAAGTTCTCTAAGAGTCAACGTGCCTTAATAGACAATAAAAAATATAGGGCTGATTCAAAGCCGCACACAATCCACATGCAATGCCGATGTTCATGTAGTTGAGTGGTTAATTGTAAGTGCGCATGCGTGAACAATTTGGAAATCTCCTACAGCGCATGTGTTATCCTGAGTGTACACACAAGGGTGCTTTAGTGACTGATTCAGGCGGTATTCAAATTGTGGCGGAAAAGTGATGGACTTAGCGGTGGCTAATGTACATACAAAAATGGCCCATTCAGTGGGCGTAGTATGGGAGCATGTAGGGAAGGAGTTTTTGGGGAAGGGAAGGAGTCTGTGGAGAAGGAAAGGAAGAAGTCTGTGGAGAAGGAAAGGAAGAAGTCTGTAGAGAAGGAAAGGAAGAAGTCTGTAGAGAAGGAAAGGAAGAAGTCTGTAGAGAAGGAAAGGAAGAAGTCTGTAGAGAAGGAAAGGAAGAAGTCTGTAGAGAAGGAAAGGAAGAAGTCTGTAGGGAAGGAAAGGAAGAAGTCTGTAGGGAAGGAAAGGAAGAAGTCTGTAGGGAAGGAAAGGAAGAAGTCTGTAGGGAAGGAAAGGAAGAAGTCTGTAGGGAAGGAAAGGAAGAAGTCTGTAGGGAAGGGAAGGAGTCTGTAGGGAAGCAAAGGTGTTTGTAGGGAAGGAGACTGTAGGGAAGGAGTTTTTGGGGAAGGGAAGGAGTCTGTAGGGAAGGGAAGGAGTCTGTAGCGAGGCGAAGGAGTCTGTAGGGAGGCGAAGGAGTCTGTAGGGAGGCGAAGGAGTCTGTAGGGAGGCGAAGGAGTCTGTAGGGAGGCGAAGGAGTCTGTAGGGAAAGAGACTGTAGGGAAGGAGTTTGTAAGGAAGGAGTCTGCAGGGAAAGGAAGGGGTCTGTAGGGAAGGGAAGAAGCTGTAGGGAAGGGAAGAGTCTGTAGGGAAGGGAAGAAGCTGTAGGGAAGGGAAGGAGTCTGTAGGGAAGGAAAGGAGTCTGTAGGGAAGGGAAGGAATCTGTAGGGAAGGGAAGGAGTCTGTAGGGAAGGGAAGGAGTTTGTAGGGAAGGGAAGGAGTTTGTAGGGAAGGAATCTGTAGGGAAGGGAAGGAGTTTATAGGAAAGGAGCTTGTAGGGAACGGAAGGAGTTTATGGGGAAGGGAAGGAGTTTATAGGGAAGGGAAGGAGTTTATAGGGATGGAGTCTGTACGCCAATAGGTATATTTGGGGAAGACAATGTGTCCTAGAGCAGCCAGTAAGAGCTGTTCGAGGAGGGAGCAAGCAGGACCTCCCCGCATCTCTCTAATGCACTTCTGCTACATACAGGTACATGCCTTACAGCTTTATATACCAGATACACAAGCTCCTACTATACCTTTGGTATGTGTGCACTTTATGGTGTTTATTCTGGAGCATTTATTATTTGAATTGTACCAAAATATTGGTATCACACTAGAAAGTAGTATTTTCTCATCCACTGTATACAAATTTTATATTCACACTAGCTGTTCTACCCGTTCATCGCATGGGAGTTTCTGATTTTCATGGCTGTAAATATAAAACGAGTTTTATGGAAAGAACTTACCTTTGTTAAAACTCTTTCTGCGAGGTACACTGGGCTCCACAAGGATAGACATTGGGGTGTACAGTAGGATCTTGATCCAAAGCACCAACAGGCTCAAAACTTTTGACCTTCTTCCCAAGATGCATAGCGTCGCCTCCTATATCACCCCGCCTCCGTGCACAGGAGCTCAGTTTTGTTAACCAGCCCAATGGAGTAGCAAGTAAAAGAGACGACAACTGCAAGTTGCCACAAACACCACACTCTCCCGACCGGAGAAAGTGTCAGCGGCTATAGCCACACCAACCCAAAGAAGCTAAGTGCGTCAGGGTGGGGATGTCCTAAAGCAGTTCCTTATGGGAGGGGACGCACTGAAGCGGGCACAAGAACCCGGCGTCCAAAGGAAGCATCCTGGGAAGCGGCAGTATCGAAGGCATAGAACCTTATGAACGTGTTCACTGAGGACCATGTAGCCGCCATGCACAATTGTTCAAAGGTCGCACCACGGCGGGCCGCCCAAGAAGGCCCAACAGACCGAGTAGAATGGGCAGTAATGTGAGCAGGAGCTGACAGACCAGCCCTCACATAAGCATGTGCAATCACCATTCTAATCCATCTGGCCAAAGTCTGCTTGTGAGCAGGCCAGCCCCGTTTGTGAAACCCAAACAGAATAAAGAGAGAATCAGATTTCCTAACAGAAGCAGTTCTCCTCACATAGATACGGAGAACCCGTACCACATCCAAAGACCGCTCTTTGGGAGACAGATCAGGAGAGACAAAGGCCGGTACCACAATCTACTGATTAAGGTGGAACGAATAAACCACCTTAGGCAAATAACCAGGAAGAGTCCTAAGAACCGCCCAGTCACGGTGAAATATCAGATATGGGGAACTACAAGACAAGGCACCCAAATCCGACACTCTACTAGCTGAAGCAATAGCCAGCAGAACCACCACCTTAAGGGAAAGCCACTTAAGATCAGCTGAACCAAGAGGTTCAAACAGAGACTCTTGTAATGCCTCCAAAACCACCGACAAGTCCCAAGGAGCCACAGGCGGGACATAGGGAGGTTGGATACTCAACACACCCTGAGTAAAGGTATGCACATCAGGTAAGGTCGCAATCTCTCTCTGAAACCACACCGACAAGGCAGATATTTGAAACTTGAGGGAGGCCAGACGCAGGCCTAAGTCCAGGCCCTGCTGAAGAAAGGCCAACAACTTGGCTGTACTAAACTTGGAAGAGTCATAATTGTTAGATGCGCACCAAAGAAAGTAAGAATGCCAGACCCTATGGAAAATCAAAGCAGAAGCCGGTTTCCGGGCCTGCAACATAGTTTGAATGACCACCTCAGAAAAACCTTTTAGCCCTCAAGACGGAAGCTTCAAGAGCCACGCCGTCAAAGACAGCCGGGCTAGGTCCTGGTAGACACAGGGGCCCTGAACGAGGAGGTCTGGGCATTGTGGAAGTAGAATTGGATGCTCTGACGATAGGCACTGCAGGTCTGAGAACCAGTGCCGTCTGGGCCACGCTGGAGCTATGAGAAGCAGAATTCCTCTTTCTTGCTTGAACTTCCGAATTACCCTGGGCAGGAGTGACACCGGAGGGAACACGTACGGCAGCCGAAACCTCCACGGCACTGCCAGCACATCCATGAATGCTGCTTGAGGATCCCTTGTCCTTGCTCCGAAGACCGGAACCTTGTGATTGTGTCGAGACGCCATCAGATCTACGACTGGAAGGCTCCACTTTTCCATTAGGAGTTGAAACACTTCTGGATGGAGGCCCCACTCGCCGGCATGTACGTCCTGACGACTGAGAAAGTCCGCTTCCCAATTCAGGACTCCCGGAATGAATATTGGCGATACGGCCGGTAGATGGCGTTCCGCCCATTGCAGAATCCATGAGACTTCCATCATTGCCAAACGGCTTCGAGTGCCGCCTTGATGATTTATGTAAGCCACTGTGGTGGCGTTGTCCGACTGTACTTGAACAGGACGGTTCTGAATTAAATGCTGGGCCAGGTTCAACGAATTGAAGACCGCCCGCAATTCCAGAATGTTGATCGAGAGGAGAGGTTCCTCCTTGGTCCACCGACCCTGAAGGGAGTGTTGCTCCAGCACCGCGCCCAAACCACTTAGACTGGCATCTGTCGTCAACAGGACCCAGTCGGATATCCAGAAGGGACGGCCCCTGCACAATCGTTGGTCCTGGAGCCACCAGAGCAGCGATAGACGGACCTCCGGTGTCAATGAGATCATCTGAGACCTGATCCGGTGAGGCAGGCCGTCCCACTTGGCTAGAATCAGCCTCTGGAGGGCGAGAATGGAATTGAGCATACTCCACCATGTCGAATGCTGACACCATGAGGCCCAGCACCTGCATCGCCGAACGTATCGACACTTGCGGACGAGAAAGGAAGCAACGAATCCTGTCCTGAAGCTTCAGGACTTTCTCCTGGGACAAGAACAATTGCTGGTTGTGAGTGTCCAATAGCGCTCCCAGGTGCACCATGCTGTTACATGCTTGCACTGCAAGCACCAACTACAAACTGAGCTCCTGTGCACGGAGGCGGGTTGATATAGGAGGTGGCGCTATGCATCTTGGGAAGAAGGTCAAAGCTTTTGAGCCTGTTTGTGCTTCGGATCAAGATCCTTCTCTACACCCCAATGTCTATCCTTGTGGAGCCCAGTGTACCCCGCAGCAGAAATGAGATTTAAAAATTTAGTAAATCTATAGAGATGTAAATTTGAGACATCTTAATGTAAGTAAATATTAATCCATGGTTCTTAGCGTTAATCAAGGAGCACCCGTAGCAGATACGGTAAAAGTAACAGGACCATTTTTGTAGTTTATTAAATTCTACACACTGGAGGTGCAATGTAAATTTCGATCTGATTGTCCGTTTCAGCGTTATCGTTCACGCAACGCAAGCCAAGCATTGGTAATAACGTCATTATGTCAACCCCTTTTTCATCCTCTTAGGGGAAGCTTATTACAATTCTAATTATGTAGTTTTCCTATTTCCCACCTAAAGAATATCTATGTTAAATTTCAGCTTCCTAACATACCGGGAAGTAAGAGAATTAGTGATGAGTCTGTCAGTCAGTGAGGGTTTTGCGTTTATTTTATATGATAAATATATATAAAATGACAAACTTAGAGGTCTGTGTGAAAGTATGACAAAGCAATTTGTATACAAGATGACAATCACTTACCTGCTATAGGTTGGGGAGAAAAACTGCAACAGGTTACTCCGAGATCATGGGCCTTGTCATTATACAAACATCGCATTTTCTCATCCCAGGCTGTTAGGTCGCCACATGAGGAACCTGTGATAAATATATTTCCCCCAGGGAAAAAGGCACACGCCACTATAGAGCCATCCTTCACCATCCCGGATCTGGAGGGAGAAGAGAGTCAGGATGTAAGACAGGTCTCTGCTCAGTCTCTCCACACATGGGATTTCATTAAGTCTGCCATGTACAGTGATAATTACAAGCATGAAATGGAGAAAGCAGTGATATAGTGAATCCGGGAAGTATTCACAGCGCTTCCCTTTTTCCACATTTTGTTTTGTTACAGCCTTATTACAAAATGGAATAAATAAATTTTTCCCCCCTAAATTCTACACACAATGGGGCAGATGTATTAAGCCTGGCGACAGAATAAGGAAGTGATAAACCAGTAATAAGTGCAAGGTGATAAACGCACCAGCCAATCAGCTCCTAACTGTTAATTTACATATAGGAGCCGATTGGCTGGTGCGTTTATCACCTTGTACTTATCACTGCTTTATCACTTCCTTATGCCTTCTCCAGGTTAATACATGTGCCCCAATACGCCATGATGACAACGTGAAAAAAGGTGGGGGGGTTTCTAGGTTTTTGCAAATTTATAAAAAAAAATAATCTAAGAAATCACATGTACATAAGTATTCACAGCCTGTGCCATGAAGCTCGAAATTGAGCTCAGGTGCATCCTGTTTCCACTGATCACCATTGAGATGTTCCTACAGCAGGCCTGGCCAACCTGTGGCTCTCCAGCTGTTGTGAAACTACACATCCCAGAATGCTCTGCCACAGTTTTAGCATTTCCTAATAGCAAAAGTGTAGAAGGGCATGCTGCGACTTGTAGTTTCACAACAGCTGGAGAGCCACAGGTTGGCCAGGCTTATCCTACAGCTTAATTGGAGTCCACCTGTGGTAAATTCAGTTGATCGGACATGATTTGGAAAGGCACACACCAGTCTATATAAGGTCCCACACTTGACAGTGTACGTCTGAGCACAAACCAAGCATGAATTCAAAGGATTTGTCTGTAGACCTCCGAGACAGGATTGTCTCGAGGCACAAATCTGGGGAAGGGTACAGAAAAATATCTGCTGCTTTGAAGGTCCCAATGAGCACAGTGGCCTCCATCACCGGTAAATGGGAAAAGTTCGGAACCACCAGGACTCTTCATAGAGCCGACCGGGCGTCTAAACTCAGGGGAGAAGGGCCCTAGTCAGGGAGGTGACCAAGAACCCGATGGTCACTCTGTCAGAGCTACAGCATTACTCTGTGGAGAGAGAACCTTCCAGAAGGACAACCAGCTCTGCAGCAATCCACCAATCAGTCCTGTATGGTAGAGTGGCCAGACGGAAGCCACTCCTTAGTAAAAAGCACATGGCAGCCCGCCTGGAGTTTACCAAAATGCACCTGAAGGACTCTCAGACCATGAGAAACAAAATTCTCTGGTCTGATGAGACAAAGATTGAACTCTTTGGCGTGAATGCCAGGTGTCATGTTTGGATGAAACCAGACACCGCCAATACCATCCCTACAGTGAAGCATGGTGGTGGCAGGAACTGGGATACTAGTCAGGATAGAGGGAAAGATGAATGCAGCAATGTACAGAGACATCCTGGATGGAAACCTGCTCCAGAGCGCTCTTGACCTCAGACTGGGGCGACGGTTCATCTTTCAGTAGGACAACGACCCTAAGCATACAACCAAGATATCAAAGTAGTGGCTTCAGGACAACTCTGTGAATGTCCTTGAGTGGCCCAGCCAGAACCCATACTTGAATCCGATTCAACATCTTTGTAGAGTTCTTAAACTGGCTGTGCACAGACGCTTCCCATCCAACCTGATGGAGCTTGAGAGGTGCTGCAAAGAGGAATGGGTTAAACTGGCCAAAGATAGGTATGACAAGCTTGTGGCATCATATTCAAAAAGACTTGAGGCTGTAATTGCTGCCAAAGGCGCATAAACAAAGTATTGGGCAAAGGCTGTGAATTCCATTTTGGTAGAAGGCTGTAACATAACAAAATGTGGAAAAGTGAAGCGCTGTGAATACTTTCCAGATGCACTGTAAGCAAAAGGGGGAAAAAAGTAGAGATGAGCGGGTTCGGTTTTACTCGGTTCTCAAAACGGCATCTAATTGGCTCACGGATGTCACGTGTTTTGGATAGCCAATAAGATTCGGTTTTGAGAACCGAGTAAAACCGAATCCGCTCATCTCTAGAAAAAAGCACTGTTGACATAAAATATATATAATTACATTTTGGTTTTATTCTTTCCTCTGCAGAAGTGACGTATTTCCCAAATATACAACTTCCACTTAATATTCAGTGCACAATTATGTATCATGTCCGTTTTTGAAAATGTCTTTATTGCAATAATAGACACAGAATATGACTGCCAGTCTGGATGCTTGGAAAAACAAAGTGTTCAATTCAATTGCCCATGACCATAAGCTGCATTTACAGTAGTTCTGCACGTGCAGATTTCTGTTCGCAGCTGCATCCAATCAACAAGTCCAGGGTGAGATTGGGCCATGAGGTGACCCAGCTCCTGGCCCTTTGCAACTCGCCCCCAATTGAACCGAGCCTAATGAAAGGGATATTCCTCAAAAGTGGGTGCAATCAGTTTTGGTGGAGATGTGTGATGCAGTGAAAAACAGTGGAGAAGTGAGCCAGGGGAGAAGTTTGCCATTTATCAAGTACATTCTAATAAATGATATGGTGCAGCTGATTGATTGCCATGGGCAACTTCTCCACTCTATTCATTGCTTAATACATCTTCCCCTTGCTGTCAAAGAAAATGTATTAACTAGTCATCTTATTCCGTTATGTTTAGAAACTATTTGACTTTTGTCTTAACACTCTGGTAAAATTATGCCAAATGTGACACTCCCAAACAAACGAAACAAAGATTTAACATGAAATTATAAGATATATTTACTAAAAGTTGACTTTGGTCGATGTTTGATTGATTTTGTGTTTAAGGGTCTAAATGACACATTTAAAAATAATTACAAAAATCATCTGTTAGTAAATGTGGAATTTAAACCCTGAAATAAAAAAATTGATCAAACATCGACCCAAATCGATTTTTAGTAAATATACCGCTAAATCCCAGATTTACTAACAGATGATTTTTTACATATTTCTTTTTTAAAGGATATCAAAAATCATGTTAGGAAATATGTAATTTAGACCCTGAAACACAAAATCGATCAAAAATCGATCAAAATCGACTTTTAGTAAATATACCCTTACTGTATGTGTCTGTATTTAAAAATGTTTTGTTAAGGTTCCAACACATTCTCAGTTGTACAGGTCAGCTTTGTTGTACGTCAGGCAGCCATGTGCAGCAAACCCCTGAATCCGGCTGATCCAAGATGCTGCTTCCGAACTGTACTTCCCAAATACTTTGTTTTCTTATAGAAACATGTCTGTCTAACCCCAAAATATCTCTATGAAGTAAACATTTTCCATTTCTCATAGAGGGGGTGATGCAGAGCTGGCCACAAAATGCCTAATAAAAGCATACACTTGCGTACATGTTCCTATATGCAGAGTCTATATGGCCCAATAAGAGCACACACTTGTGTACATGCTCCTATATTCAGAACTGTATGCAGAGCCTATATGGACCAATAAGAGCACACATTTGTGTAGATGCTCCTATATGCAGAGCCAATATGGCCCAATAAGAGCACACACTTGTGTACATGCTCCTATATGCAGAGCCAATATGGCCCAATAAGAGCACACACTTGCGGACATGCCCCTATACACAGAGCTGTATGCAGACCCTATATGGCCCAATGAGAGGACACACTTGCATACATGCTCTTATATACAGAGCTGTATGCAGAGCCTATATGGCCCAATAAGAGCACATACTCACGTATATGCTTCTATATGCAGAGCCTATATGGTCTAATAACACACACTTGTGGACATGCCCTTATATACAAAAATGTATGCAGAGCCTATATGGCACAACAAGAGCACACACTTGCAGACATGCTCCTATATGCAGAGCTGTATGCAGAGCCTATATGGCCCAATAAGAGCACACACTTGCGTACATGCTCCTATATGCAGAACTGTATGCAGGGCCCATATGGCCCAATTAGAGCACACACTTGCGTACATGCTCCTATATGCAGAGCTGTATGCAGAGCCTATATGGCCCAATAAGAGAACACACTTGCGTATATGCTCCTATATACAGAGCCTATATAGCCCAATAAGAGCACACACACGTGCGTACATGCTCCTATATGCAGAGCCTATATGGCCCAATAAGAGCACACACTTGCGTACATGCTCCTATATGCAGAGCCTATATGTTCCAATAAGAGTACACACTTGCATACATGCTCTTATATAATGAGCTGTATGCAGAGCCTATATGGACCAATAAGAGCACACACTTGCATACATGCTCCTATATGCAGAGCTGTATGCAGAGTCTATATGGTCTAATAAGAGCACACACTTGCGGACATGCCCCTATATACAGAGATGTATGCAGAGCCTATATGGCACAATAAGAGCAAACACTTGCGGACATGCTCCTTTATGCAGAGCTGTTTGCAGAGCCTATATGGCCCAATAAGAGCACATACTCACGTACATGCTCCTATATGCAGAGCCTATATAGTCTAATAAGAACACACACTTGTGGACATGCTCCTTTATGCAGAACTGTATGCAGAGCCTATATGGCACAATAAGAGCACACACTAGCGTACCTGCTCCTATATACAGAGCCTATATAGCCCAATAAGAGCACACACTAACGTACCTGCTCCTATATGCAGAGCCTATATGGCCCAATAAGAGCACACACTTGCGTACATGCTCCTATATACAGAGCCTATATAGCCCGAGAAGAGCACACACTAGCGTACCTGCTCCTATATGCAGAGCCTATATGGGCCAATATGAGCACACACTTGCATACATGCTCTTATTTGCAGAGCTGTATGCAGAGCCTATATAGCCCAATAAGAGCACACACTTGAGTACATGCTCCTATATGCAGGGCCTATATGGCCCAATAGAGCATACACTTGCGTACATGCTCCTATATGCAGAGTCTATATAGCCAATTAAGAGCACACACTTGCGAACATGCTCCTATATGCAGAGCCTATATGGCCCAATAAGAGCACACACTTGCATACATGCTCCTATATACAGAGCTGTATGCAGAGCCTATATGGTGCAATAAGAGAACACACTTGTGTAAATGCTCCTATATACAGAGCCTATATGGTCGAATAAGAGCACACACTTGCATATATGCTCTTATATACAGAGCTGTATGCAGAGCCTATATGGCCCAATAAGAGAACACACTTGAATACATGCTCCTATATGCAGAGCCTATATGGCACAATAAGAGCACACACTTGCGGACATGCTCCTATATGCAGAGCCTGTATGGCCAAATAAGAGCACACACTTGCGTACATGCTCCTATATGCAGTACTGTGTGCAGAGCCTATACGGTCCAATAAGAGCACACACTTGCATACATGCTCCTATATACAGAGTTGTATGCAGAGCCTATATGGCCCAATAAGAGTACACCCTTGCATACATGCTCTTATATGCATAACTGTATGCAGGGCCTATATGGCCCAATAAGCACACACTTGCATACATGCTCCTATATGCAGAGCCTATATGGCCCAATAAGAGCACACACTTGTGTACATGTTCCTATATGCAGAACCTATATGGCCCAGTAAGAGCACACACTTAAGTACATGCTCCTATATACAGAGCTGTTTACAAGGCATGATTACATGTTGTTACGCTTACAATGCTTTGCTACAACAATCATCATTAGCATTTATGCTTTTATCTTTCAAGTTTAGAGAGAAAAAAAAGTTATAGGTGCTACCAGCACTAGGTGTTCACAGGATGGACCTGGCACACTACAGTAGGGAGTCCACAGAGAGGGATCCCAGAGTCAATGCCCTGCAGCCACAACTGTTCGGCATGGGTTCTCTAGAGGAATCAACCACCCCCAAAAAAATAAATTGAGCCACCACCCTAGGGCTCATCCCAATCACCACAATGGAGTGGAAAGAGAAAACCTCCAATGCACAGTTCACTTCAGAAGAAATAAAAATACTTGCGTACGACATCGCTGTTACCTGAGACAGCTACTGCGATCCATGCGCGGTTCAGGTGGAGACTGGGAGGTGACCTAAAGTCTTTGTAGAAAGAGCAGGTGCCATGGGCTTGTTATAAGGTCTTTGTCATAAACATGTTTCAGCATACAGGTGCCATCTCATTCGCAGCACCGCAGCCACAACGCCTGTATCTTATGAAAGTTACAAGGGAAACTCTGCACAGGCAGGGGGTGCTGAAGAGTTGATGTTGCGACTGATGGTGCATCGATGGTGGAGAGATATTGTCTGTACTGCCAACACTAGAAAGCTACAGTTCATGTCTTGATCATCACAAAAAGACAAGCATGCATTTCCTGGGAGTATGGACAGGAGAAAGCAGATGCTAAAGAGCCTGTGTATAGGTGACTGCTCACAAACACCTACGAACTGCAACAGCGGTGTACAGAGGCGTAAGTCACAACTCCACAAATACAATGTAAGCGAATTATAAACTTACACAGTAACTATTACTGCAAGAAACTGCTGCTGACTGTGGGGTAGATTTATTAAAATGCACATAAGGTTCTTTATAAGCAGGGTCCCGCTTCACTGCATTATCGTGGTGAAGCGGGACGTCTTTTCCAGTGAATTTACTAACCCTGCCTTGTTTGTTATGGGAGCACGTTATCTCACCCTTCTGGTGATACGTGTCCTCCCATAACGTGCGTCCACTTCGGCTGCAGTATCTACTTCCACGCCTGCGCCGTCCAGTAACTCCCAGCGTGCCTTTCGGGAGTTTCACTTTCATTCTGTGGATGCCGGAGCTTGTTGTGTGTGTAGGCGTAAGAACTGCTTGTACACCCGCAGCGCTGGATCTGGGAGGCGAAGAGGAACAGGGTAGGAGTGACTAACGGTCGGGCACACCGAACGTTCATAAGTTAGCAAGCTTATTGGTGTTCTATCTAACAGATAGAGGCGCCGATAACGTGTGCAGATATCGCTTTAACCCCTAAAGAAGTTTAATAAATCTACCCCTATATCCCAACAAGCACGGATGATAGACTATACTTACTTCTTTTTTTCATAAATTACCATCATTTTGGCTTATTTTTGACAAAGACAAAAAGTATTGAGTGTCATTTGTTACATGAAATTAGACGGATAACATTTTAGGACTTAATGTGGCATAGATGATTTTTCATTATGTACCATTCACATTTGTGAATGGTACATAATGACTTTTCTCTAACGTCCTAGTGGATGCTGGGGACTCCGTCAGGACCATGGGGAATAGCGGGCTCCGCAGGAGACAGGGCACATCTAAAAAGCTTTTTAGGTCACATGGTGTGTACTGGCTCCTCCCCCTATGACCCTCCTCCAAGCCTCAGTTAGGTTTTTGTGCCCGTCCGAGAAGGGTGCAAACTGGATGGCTCTCTTAAGGAGCTATTTAGTAAAGTTTTTTTTAGGTTTCTAATCAGTGATTCCTGCTGGCGACAGGATCACTGCAACGAGGGACTTAGGGGAGAGACTGGCAACTCACCTGCGTGCAGGAGGATTGAAGTCTTAGGCTACTGGACACTGAGCTCCAGAGGGAGTCGGAACACAGGTCAGCCTGGGGTTCGTCCCGGAGCCGCGCCGCCGATCCCCCTTACAGACGCTGAAGAAAGACGGCGGAACGGAGGTCCGGAAACAGGCGGCAGAAGACTTCACAGTCTTCAGAGAGGTAGCGCACAGCACTGCAGCTGTGCGCCATTGTTGTCACACGGCTCACTGACACGGTCACGGAGGTGCAGGGCGCTGCTGGGGGCGCCCTGGGCAGCAATATAAATACCTATTTGGCAAATAAATACATCACATATAGCCATTAAGGCTATATGTATGTATTTTAACCCAGGCCAGTTATTAAAAAACCGGGAGGAAAAGCCCGCCGAAAAGGGGGCGGAGCTTATTCTCCTCAGCACTCAGCGCCATTTTCCTGATCAGCTCCGCTGGTGAGGAAGGCTCCCACTCTCCCCTGCACTGCACTACAGAAACAGGGTTAAAAGAGAAGGGGGGCATAAATTGGCGATATAATGATATATTAAGAGCGCATATATAGAAACAACACCTTCTAGGGTTGTTATATACATTATAGCGCTTTTGGTGTGTGCTGGCAAACTCTCCCTCTGTCTCCCCAAAGGGCTAGTGGGTCCTGTCCTCTATCAGAGCATTCCCTGTGTGTGTGCTGTATGTCGGTACGTGTGTGTCGACATGTATGAGGAAAATGTTGGTGAGGAGGCGGAGCAAATTGCCTGTAATGTTGATGTCACTCTCTAGGGAGTCGACACCGGAATGGATGGTCTACTTATGGAATTACGTGATAATGTCAACACGCTGCAAGACGGTTGACGACATGAGATGGCCGGCGGACAAATTAGTACCGGTCCAGGCGTCTCAGACACCGTCAGGGGCTTGTAAAAACGCCCATTTACCTCAGTCGGTCGACAGACACAGACATGGACACTGACCCCAGTGTCGACGGTGAAGAAACATACGTAATTTTCCTTTAGGGCCACGAGTTACATGTTAAGGGCAATGAAGGAGCTGTTACATATTTCTGATACTACAAGTACCACAAATAAGGGTATTTTGTAGGGTGTGAATAAACTACTTGTAGTTTTGCCTGAATCAGATAAATTAAATGAAGTGTGTGATGATACGTGGGGTTCCTCCGATAGAAAGTTATGGGCGGTATACCCTTTCCCGCCAGAAGTAAGGGCGAGTTGGGAAACACACCTTAGGGTGGATAAGGCGCTCACACGCTTATAAAAACATGGCGTTACCGTCTCTAGATACGGCCGCCCTCAAGAAGCCAGCTGATAGGAAGCTGAAAAATATCATGACAGTATATACACACATACTGGTGTTATACTACGACCAGCAATCGCCTCAGCCTGGATGTGCAGCGCTGAGGGGGCTTGGTCGGATTTCCTGACTGAAAATTTTGATACCCTTGACAGGGACAAGATTTTATTGACTATAGAGCATTTTAAGGATGCATTTCTATATATGCGTGATGCGCAGAGGGATATTTGCATTCTGGCATCAAGAGTAAATGTGATTTACATATCTGCCAGACGAAGACACGACAGTGGTCAGGTGAGGCAGATTCCAGACGGCATGTGGAAGTATTGCCGTATAAAGGGGCGGTCCATCGGACCTGGTGGCCATGGCAACAGCTGAAAAATCCACTTTTTGTTACCCCGAATCACATATCGGCAAAAAAGGACACAGTCTTTTCAGTCTCAGTCCTTTCGTCCCCATAGGGGCAGGCGGGCAAAGGCCAGTCATATCTGCCCAGGGGTAGAGGAAAGGGAAGAAGACTGCAGCAAGCAGCCCATTCCCAGGAACAGAAGCCCCTCACAGCTTCTGCCAAGTCCGCAGCATAACGCTGGGGCCGTACAAGCGGACTCAGGTGCGGTAGGGGGTCATCTCAAGAGTTTCAGTACGCAGGGGGCTCACTCGCAAGGGAACTCCGGGATCCTACATGTAGTATCCCAGGTGTACATTGGAAATTCGAGACATCTCCCCCTCACACAATTCACAGGCTGTATTCCCAGCAGGTGATAATCAAAGTACCCCTCTTACAACATGGAAGGGGGTAGTATCCCACACTATATTGTGGTACTGAAGCCAACCGGCTCGGTGAGATCTGAAATATTTGAACACTTACATACAAGCGTTCAAATCAAGATGGAGTCACTCAGAGCAGTGATAGCGAACCAGGAAGAAGGGGACGATATGGTGTCACTGGATATCAGGGACGCTTACCTACAGGTCCAAATTTGCCCTTCTCACCAAGGGTACTTCAGGTTCCTGGTACAGAACTGTCACTATCAGTTCAGACGCTGCCGTTTGGGTTGTCCACGGCGCCCCGGGTCTTTACCAAGGTAATGGCCGGAATGATGATTTTTCTTAAAAGGAAACATGGACGCTTTCCTGATAAGGGCAAGGTCCAGAGAACAGTTGGAGGTCGGAGTAGCACTATCTTAAGTAGTTCTACGTCAGCACGAGTGGATTCTAAATATTCCAAAATCGCAGCTTTTTCCGATGACACGTCTACTGTTCATAGGGATGATTCTGGACACAGTCCAGAAAAACGTGTTTCTCCCAGTGGAGAAAGCCAGGGAGTTCTCCGAGCTAATCGGGATCCTCCTAAAACCAGGAAAAGTGTCAGTGCATCATTGCACAAGAGTCCTGGTAAAAATGGTGGCTTATTACGAAGCAATTCCATTCGGCAGATTTCCCGCAAGAACTCTTCGGTGGGATCTGCTGGACAAATGGTCCGGATCGCATCCTCAGATGCATCAGCGGATAACCCTATATCCAAGGACAAGGGTGTCTCTCCTGTGGTGATTACAGAGTGCTCATCTTCTAGAGGGCCGCAGATTTGGCATTCAGGATTGGATGCCGGTGACCACGGAGGCCAGCCTGAGAGGCTGGAGAACAGTCACACAGGGAAAAAATTTCCAGGGAAGTGTGATTAAGTCTGGAGAATTCTCTCTGCATAAATAAGCTTAGAGCAAATTTATAAGGCTCTAAACTTAGCAAGACCTCTGCTTCAAGGTCAGCCGGTATTGATCCAGTGGGATAACATCACGGCAGTCGCCCACGTAAACAGAAAGGGCGGCACAAGAAGCAGGAGGGCAGTGACAAAACTGCAAGGATTTTTCGCTAGGCGGAAAATCATGTGATAGCACTGTCAGCAGTGTTCTTTCCGGGAGTGGACGACTGGGAAGCAGACTTCCTCAGCAGGCATGACCTCCACCCGGGAGAGTGGAAACTTCATAGGGAAGTTTTTCAGCATGATTGTGGACCGTTGGCAAAGACCAAAGGTGGACATGATAGCGTCCCGCCCGAAAAACGGGACAGGTATTCCGCCAGGTCATGAGACCTTCAGGCGATAGCTGTGGATGTTCTGGTAACACCGTGGGTGTACCAGTCAGTGTATGGGTTCCCTCCTCTGTTTCTCATAACCAAGGTATTGAGAATTATAAGACATAGAGGAGTATGAACTATACTAGTGGCTCCGGATGGGCCAAGAGGGACTTGGTACCCGGAGCTTCAAGAGATGCTCACAGAGGACTAAGGGCCTGGGGAGCTAAGAAGGGACTTGCTTCAGCAAGTACCATGTCTTTTCCAAGAATTACCGCGGCTGCGTTTGACGGCATGGCGGTTGAATACCGGATTCTGAAGGGAAAAAGGCATTCCATAAGAGGTCATACCTACCTTGGTCAAAGCCAGGAAGGAGGTGACCGCACAACGTCATCACCACATGTGGTGAAAATATGTTGCGTGGGTAAGGCCAGGAAGGCTCCACGAAGGAAATTCAACTAGGTCGATTCTGCACTTCCTGAAAACAGGAGTGTTTTGAGTCTCAAATTGGGGTTCATTAAGATTTAAATTTCGGCCCTGTAGATTTTCTTCCAGAAAAAATTGACTTCAGTTCCTGAAGTCCAGATTGTAAAGGGTGTATTCCATATACAGTTCTTTTGTGCCTCTAGGGGCACCGTGAGATCTCAACATAGTGTTGGGATTCCTTAAAATCATATTGGTTTGAACCGCTCAAATCTGTGGATTTGAAATATCTCACATGGAAAGTGACCATGCTGTTGACCAATATCTCACATGGAAAGTGACCATGTTGTTAGTCCTGGCCTCGGCCAGGCGATTGTCAAAAAGAATGGGCGGTTTTGTTTTACAAAAGCCCATATTAGAATTTTCCATTTGAACAGGGCAGAACTGGGACTCGTCTCCAGTTTCTTCCTAAAGGGGTGTCAGCGTTGTCACCTGAAACAACCTATTGTGGTGCCTGCGGCTACTGGGGACTTGGAGGACTCCAAGTTACTAGACGTTGTCAGGGCCCTAAAAATATATATATATATATATATATATATATATATATATATATATATATATATATATATTTAGGACGGCTGGAGTCAGAAAGTCTGACTTGCTGTTTATATTGTATGCACCCAACAAGCTGGGTGCTCCTGCTTCTAAGCAGTCTATTGCACGCTAGATTTGTAGTACAATTCAGCTTGCACATTCTGTGGCAGGCCTGCCACAGCCGAAATATGTAGATGCCCATTCCACAAGGAAGGTGGCCTCATCCTGGGCGGCTGCCCGAGGAGTCTCGGCATTATAACTTTGCCGAGCAGCTACGTGGTCAGGGGAGAACACGTTTGTAAAATTTTACAAATTTGATACTCTGGCTAAAGAGGACCTGGAGTTCTCTCATTCGGTGCTGCAGAGTCATCCGCACTCTCCCGCCCGTTTGGGAGCTTTGGTATAATCCCCATGGTCCTGACGGAGTCCCCAGCATCCACTAGGACGTTAGAGAAAATAAGAATTTACTTACCGATAATTCTATTTCTCGTAGTCCGTAGTGGATGCTGGGCGCCCATCCCAAGTGCGGATTGTCTGCAATGCTTGTACATAGTTATTGTTACAAAAATCGGGTTATTACTATTGTTGTGAGCCATTTTTTCAGAGGCTACTTCGTTTTGTTATCATACTGTTAACTGGGTTCAGATCACAAGTTGTACGGTGTGATTGGTGTGGCTGGTATGAGTCTTACCCGGGATTCAAGATCCTTCCTTATTGTGTACGCTCGTCCGGGCACAGTACCTAACTGAGGCTTGGAGGAGGGTCATAGGGGGAGGAGCCAGTACACACCATGTGACCTAAAAAGCTTTTTAGATGTGCCCTGTCTCCTGCGGAGCCCGCTATTCCCCATGGTCCTGACGGAGTCCCCAGCATCCACTACGGACTACGAGAAATAGAATTATCGGTAAGTAAATTCTTATTTTCGAATACATACTATTCTCAGCAAATATCAATGAAATACCGTTATCCCTGTATTCCATTATTAATAATAATAATAATAATAATAATAATAATAATAATAATATTTCCCCGTTTAGCCCTGTTGCACGTACCTGTGAAAATTCAGCAATGGTACATTCCATAACACCACGGTACCATCAGCTGCTCCTGACACCAAATATATGGAGCTGGGGGAGAATCTGCAGACTCTCACTGGACTGCTGCCCGGCTGCTCCAAGGACACCAAGATCTGCCCATTGCCCATGCTCCAGAGAATCGTTTTACCGTCCGTGGAACATGAAGCCAGGACGGACTGATTAGGTGAAAAACAGCAACAATGAACTGCGTATGTGTGTCCTCTCAGTGGTGAGAACGGCAACTCCTTAAAGTCTTTTAATGTATAAACCCGGATGGTTTTATCCAAGGAGCATGTCGCCAGATGAGAGTCAGAGAAGGCACAGCAGTTTACATCATCTACGTGATCCGCCAGCGTCCTCATTAATTCCACCATTTTACTTCATCTAGAAATGGAATGACATTATATTTTTTAATTTATGAAACCTGATAGATGCAAAATATATGTATAGCATCCTGCTTAAGAAATTCAAAATGGGCACTTGGATAACAGATAATAATAATATAAACAGAAGCATTGGCTGTATAAAATTATAGGTATCCGGTCTCTAGGTCAACCCCACTTGGGTCGACCACTATTGGTTGACAGTAAGTAGATCCACAGGATATCTAGGTCGACATGTACTAGGTCGACATGAGTTTTTCACGTTTTTTATTTTTAACTTTTTCATACTTTACGATCCACGTGGAATACAACTGAGAAAGGTAACCTGCCCGAAGCATGGAGAGCGAAGCGAGCCATGTGAGGGGACACAGTGCACTAATTGGGGTTCCCGGTCACTCTACGGAGAAAACAACACCAAAAAAAAAAACTCATGTCGACCTTCTGTCATGTAGAGCTAGAAACCATGTTGACCTACTTAACTGTTGACCAATAGCGGTCGACCTAGACACTGTCAACCTTAGTGTAGTCGACCCTATGATCCAAACCCAAAATTATAAATACACACAAGTCATCTAACACACACACACACACACAAGGTGATTTCTACAACAGGATGGTCTGTAGACTCTTCAGTGAGCAGACAACAAAAGTGCACGAAGCACTGCGTGATATTAGAATCTAGTGTTGCGGTATTAAGGCTTAAACCAGTGGTTCCCAAACGTGGTCCTCAAGGCACCCCAACAGTCCAGGTTTTAAGGCTATCCATGCTTAGGCACAGATGACTTGATTAGCGCATCAGTCAGTCTGATTATACCATCTGTGCACAAGCAGAGATATCCCTAAAACTTGGACTGTTGGGGTACCTTGAGTTCCGCGTTTGGGAACCAGTGGCCACTGTTGTAGTTTGAAAGAGCATATTGCCAAGTCCTCGCAAGTAACAGAAAATAAAAATAAAAAATACATACAAAACTACACGGAGTGCCCCTTATGCAATGTTCAATATTCAGGGCTAATGATGGGGTCTGGGGGAATGTATATCAAGTTTGCAGAAATATGATGGTTACTTTTTAGCATTTTTATAGCTTTGAGTTGGAATAAATGATGTGTTTTTTATATTATGAAGACAGCTCATCCGATTGTTCATTTCAATAAATATCAACAAATATACATTGTATATTTTGAAAATGTCAATAAAAGTTACCAGATCCCCTAGTCCTACACACAGTTTATTATACAGCCCATGGAAAGCCCGAGCACACCAGAGGGCAGCTGCAGACTTTTCATTGGTAACTCCCCAAACACTGCTACATGAAAACAGAAGAAATACAAGTTTCTCTATCAATTTCTAAGTGGCAAGAGCATGGGGTGCGGCAGCGGCTCACCTAAAGTCTAAAGAAGAAACACCAAGAAACAGAGACCCCATTGCCTCCGTCCCCAGCCTGCATTAAAAAAATATATTACAATCTGCAATTGTGCTCTACCGTAGAATAAAAGTCTTAGTTACATATACCCCTTTTCCACTAGCTTTAAAAACACGTGTAAATGCGCGGGGACACGCATTTACCAGTGTTTTTTCCTAGTGGAAACGGCCCCCCCTGCAAATTCCCGGAATCCAGGAATCCTACCCGGGTATTTCTACCCGGTAAGCTGTGTAGTGTGAACGGAAGCCGTGTCGATGCGACACGGCTCCCGTTCACAGTGTATGGAAGGGCGGCTCTGGGAGATCATGTGATCTACCAGTGCCGCCACTGCCGCGTCACTAGCAGCGTCACCAACCCGGCAATATGCCGGGTTGGTGAGCACTGTGGGAAAGGGGGCTGTAGCACGGGTTGCAGCCGTGCCAGGCTCCCGGCTGCGACCCGTGCTACAGGTGGAAAAGGGGTAATACACTTTCATCTACCATATTGGAGGTACTAACCAGTGCTGTAACAAGGGTGCAGTGTCCTGTGGGTTGCACCATCGCTGGAACAGCACTCTGCAGCCAGTATTGCTTCTGCAATGCAGCCTGAAGCCACCATGTCACCTGTACAAATGCCCGAAACGTCAGGAGGACACAGGGAGAGATGTACTAAGCATTGGAGAGTGATAAAGTGGAGAGAAATAAACTTCCAACCAATCAGCTCCTACTATTATTGAAACCTCTGAAGAGGAAACGGATTTAGGAGTCACTATTTCAGGTGACTTAAAGGTAGGAAAGCAATGCAACAAAACAATGAGAAAGGCAAGTCAGATGCTTGGCTGCATAGAGAGAGGAATCAGTAGCATGAAAAAGAAGTAATAATGCCACTGTAAAGGTCATTGGTGCGGCCTCATCTGGAATACTGTGTCCAGTTCTGGAGATTATATCTCTAGAAGGATATAAATACATTAGAGACTGTACAAAGTAGGGCAACTAAAATGGTGCATGGCCTACATCACAAAACACACCCAGAAAGACTCTAACATGTATAGTTTGGAGCAGAGAAGGGAAAGGGGGGACATGATAGAAACTTTCAAATATACCAAGGGTTTTACCAAGGTACAGGAGGTCGACATTCTTCAAAGAAAGAGAAGTATTAGAATTCAAGGACATGAGCTGATACTGGAGGGAGGGAGGTAGGTTCAGGGGAAATTTAAGGAAAATTAATTTACGGAAAGGGTAGTGGACAAGTGGAATATCCGCCCATCAGAGGTGGTAGAGGCTAAGACAGTAGAACAATTTAAACATGCATGGGATAGGCATATGAACTTCCTTACAAAGAATGAAAGATCAAATAGAGTTGAGGTTACCTAAAGGATAATTAAAAGGGCAGACTAGATGGGCCTTAGCTGCTGTCAAATTTTATGTTTGTATGTAACTGCCTGTAACATAGCAGTAAGGAGCTGATTGGTTTATCTCTCTCCAAGGCTTAGTACATCTCTCCCAATGTGCTGTACTTCCTGGAACTGGGGGTCACGTCCCCTTAACATGACATCATGCGCTCAGGGTGTGTGGCCAGCACAGGTTTAATGACTTGTTGATCTCAGTCTTTGTTTTTAATAAAACATCACTGACTACAACTACTCTGCACCAATTTCAGTTTACCTTTATTCCCATACAATTCTTGTCTGCATGGCCTCTGCTTTTTACCACACCCACTTTTAACATTATTTTAGTATTTTCTTCCAACACTATTTGCAGAATATTCCTCTGAACAGCACTACTGTAGTTATACTTCTAATCTTACCTGCACTGTTCTTTAACCTATATTTCTGCCAATATAACTGCACTCCCTATCTACTGTACATACAAAAATAGGATTTTAATTACCTACTGGTAAATCCTTTTCTCGTAGTCCGTAGAGGATGCTGGGGTTCCATTTAGTACCATGGGGTATAGACGGGTTCTTTGGGAGCTACTGGCACTTTAAGAGTTTAACAGTGTGGGCTGGCTCCTCCCTCTATGCCTCTCCTACCAGACTCAGTCTAGAAACTGTGCCCGAGGAAAAGGACATACTTCGAGAGAAGGAAATACAGATAGTGCTGAGATACACACCAGCTCACACCGAATCGAAAAAAAAACATGCTGACCAGCATGCAACATGGAGAAACCATGCTAACCAGCATGCACCATGAAGAAATCATGCAAAACTGCATGAAACATGAAGAAACCATGTCAACCATCATGCAACACGAAGAAAACATGTAATCTAGCATGAAACAGGAAGCAACCATGCCAATCCGCATGCAACCTGAAGAAACCATGCTAACCATGCATGAAAGAGCAACAGCTGAACCAATACTTAACCAAGTAGCAACGCAGGAAAACGAAGCACTGGGCGGGCGCCCAGCATCCTCTACGGACTACGAGAAAAGGATTTAATGGTAGGTAATTAAAATCCTATTTTCTCTAACGTCCTAGAGGATGCTGGGGTTCCATTTAGTACCATGGGGATGTACCAAAGCTCCCAGTACGGGAGGGAGAGTGCTGAGGATTCTGCAGAACGGAGTGACCAAACTTTAGGTCCTCAGATGCCAAAGTATCAAACTTGTAGAAGTTCAGCAAACGTGTTCAACCCCGACCAAGCAGCTGGTCGACAAAGCTGTAAAGCCGAGACACCCCGGGCAGCTGCCCAGGAACAACCCACTGTACGAGTAGAGTGGGCCTTAACAGATCTTGGACACAGCAGGCCTGCCGTAGAATAAGCATGCTGGATTGTAAACCCAGTTCAGCAAGCAAATGTCTGCTTAGAAGCAAAACACCCAACCGTGTTGGGACCATAAAGGACAAACAGAGCGCCCGACTACCTGTGACGAGAGGTCCTCATCACAGAAACTTTCAAAGCCCTCACAACATCCAAGGACTGTGAGGTAATTGAGGAGTCAGTAGCCACTGGCACCCCAATAGGTTGGTGATATGAAAAACCGACACAACCCTTGGAAGAAATTGCCGACGCGTTCTGAGCTCAGCTCCATCTTCATGGAAAAACAGGTAGGGGCTCTTGCATGACAATGCCCCCCAATTTTGACTCCCGTCGAGCAGATGCCAATGGCAACAGTGTGACCACCTTCCAAGGTAGAAACTTGACGTCCACCTCCTGTAAAGGCTCGAAAATTGCCAACTTACAGGATGTGCATACTTTTTTCCAGGGAATGCTGCACATTCAACCTCCTTTTGTTCCTCCTACAGTGCCTTGGGACTTAAATTTAGTCCTAAAGGCCCTTCAAGTTGCCCTATTTGAACCACTTAATAAAGTGGATCTTAAATGGTTGACAGCTAAAAAAGTTCTCTTTCTACTGGCCATAGCGTCAGCTAGAAGAGTGTCAGATTTAGGGGCATTGTCATGTCGTTCCCGATTTCTGATTTTTTTATCCAGATAAAGCAGTTCTGAGAACTAAATCTGGGTATCTTCCCAAGGTGGTGTCTAAATTCCACCTTAACGAAGAAATTGTAGTCCCGGCTTTCCAGGTATCGGGCCTGTCTTCCAGATATGCATCGCTGGACGTGGTCCGTGCCTTAAGGATCTACGTGGATCGTACCAGTGCCATCAGAAAGACAGATTCTCTCTTCATTCTCTACGGATTTTACAAGAGAGGATGGCCTGCTGATAAGCAGATAGTGGCAAGGTGGCTTCGGATGACGATTTCAGAAGCATATTCTCAAGCTGATCTCCCTGTTCCGGCTAATATCTCTGCTCACTCGGCTCATAAGGTAGGTCCATCATAGGCAGCACAACGTGGTGCTTCAGCAGAACAGATATGTAAGGCAGCAACATGGTCTTCCATTAACACATTCATTAGACATTATGCCATGGATACCTTTGCCTCTCATGACGCTGAATTCGGGCGAAGGATTCTCCTTTCCAATCAGGAGCATCCCCACCACTAAATTGCTTTGGGAAATCCCAATGTTATCCTGTGAATAACCTGTGGACCCTGCCGGAGAAATATACGTTATGGTAAGAACTTACCGTTGATAACGGTATTTCTCCAAAGTCCACGGGTTCCACAGGGATCCGACTCTGACGCACCGGATTTGAGGATCCTTTTACTCACTAACCTCTTCCTTCTTGTACGGAAGGGTGTATATGTGTGTTCTTCTCGCCTAATTAGGGCTATCTATGATGCTCCTGCCTTGAGCTTTGGAATACAACTGATTTGCCTGAGCCAGGAGGCGGGGATATATGGACGGGCCCATTGCATGCTGAGAGGCCGAAAAGCTTTGATAGATTGGTGCAAATCCACTGTCGCTTCATCATATCCAAATGTTATCCTGTGGATAACCTGTGGACCCTGCCAGGGAAAGAATATCTCCAGTAAAAGGCAAAGACTCCAGAACCTTCTTGGATTCTGAGTCAGCTTTCCATGTACGTAGCCAAACCGCTCTGCGAGCTGCTACTGCTGAGGCTGATGCCTGGGAGGCAATTGTACCCATATCCAAGCCTGCTTCTTCCATAAAAATAGCACCCTGTTTGATATGTGCAACATGGGATTTTTGTTCTCTAGATGCCATTGAAAGATTATACAGGTTGAGTATCCCTTATCCAAAATCATACATTTTTGGTTCCCCTACTGAGATAATGACACATATACATATCTGTCTATATATATCTATCTATATATACACATACATACATATACACACATAATATATATGTCATTATCTCAGTAGGGGGCCCAAAAATGTGGGATTTTTAATTTTGGATAAAGGATACTCAACCTGTAGTAAAGTCAGCAATCAACACTAGCAATCAGTCACAGGTTATACATTAGTATAATAAGCAATATGAGCACAATCAACTACAGATACATTTCAAGTATGTAGGAGAAACATATTCCTGCATTACCTTATATAGGAGTTTAACCGTATTCAGTCGCACAGCAAAAGAAACAGCAGCAATAGTTTACAGACTCATATCCATCAGGCACTTATCCAACTATTTGTACTCAAAGGTAGATAGAGACTTGGGTGGTCATTCCGAGTTGATCGCTAGCTGCATTCGTTCGCTGTGCAGCAATGAGGCAAAAAAATGGCACTTCTGCGTATGCGGCGCATGCGTGACATACTATTACAACAAACGATGTAGTTTCACACAAGGTCTAGCGCAGCATTTCAGTCGTACTGCTGGCCGCAGAGTGATTGACATGAAGTGGGCGTTTCTGGGTGGCAACTGACCGTTTTCAGGGAGTGGTCGGAAAAACGCAGGCGTGCCAAGAAAAACGCAGGCGTGGCCGGGCATGTTTGTGACATCAAAACAGGAACTGAACAGTCTGAAGTTGTCGCAAGCGCTGAGTAGGTATTGAGCTACTCTAAAAGTTAAACTGCACAAAAAAACTTTGCCGCCGTTCTGCGATCCTTTCATTCGCACTTCTGCTAAGCTAAAATACACTCCCAGTGGGAGGCGGCATAGCGTTTGCACGGCTGCTAAAAACTGCTAGCAAGCGAACAACTCGGAATGACCACCTTAGTGCTGTATCACCCAGCTCAGGAGAGTGGGATACAGGTAGACTTCATCCTGCTTCCAGGATCAATCAATACATTAGTGATTGCTGAGTGGATCCAGACGCTATTAGTGTATACAACCGCCCCGTGAACCTACAGTGAACACAGATGCCCAAGTGAACACCGAAGCACCAGTCATACAGCCACCTATGCTGCGACTGGGTCCTTTTAGATACACAGCGTCTCAGACGGAAGCGGGAACTCACATCATGGCAGGAAACTCGGAGGAAACTGGTCATAAACCAGGGGTGGGGGGGAGGGGCGACTAAGGGAGCGTCTTACTCTCCACTGCTGACATCAAACCTAGGGATCGCGGCCTCATACTACCCCTGGAGCCTATGATCCCTGAGGCCTAGCGCTGGTACACCCAAGGTGGCAGACGCGCCAGCGACTGTACGGTAGTCTCCAGCCCGAAACAGTGCGGCTGTGTCTAGCATTTTCCCTACTAAGCGGAACCGATGTCTTACCTTCTCTCCATGCTCCTGCCACAGCCTAGTAACGTCTGCTGGACTTGCTAGTATATCCTACACAGACGCCTGCCGAAACAGCACTGTACACGTGGGTAAGCATTGTCGCGACCCGGCGGGAAGTTGCTGGAGCGACTCTTTCTAAGGTACGTATAAGACGCTTTTTAGAAAGATCGCTCAAAAAAAAACTAGTAAGGACTATAAAAATAAAATAAAAAAAAAGCTTATGGCTGCTAAATTGACCATGGTCCGGCTCCTGCCACACCAAACAAAAAACGGATTTGCCTGAGCCAGTAGGCAGGGATATAGGGACGGGCCCTTTGCATCCTGGGAGGCCGAAAGCTTTGATCGTTTGGTACCAGTCCGCTGTCGCTACCTCATATCCCAATGTTATCCTGTGGATAACCTGTGGACCCTGGAGGAGAAAGTACATTCAGCAATATACCTTTACATATTATCTGCCTTATATAAACGCTAATGTACAGTGGGACATCACTCCATATAAAGTGGACTTGGTCACGTCTCAATCAGAGACTCAGTTCACCCAGTTTAAACGGTTTGAACTCTACAGCTACTGAGAGAGGTATTACAAAGGAAGCTGGTTAATATTTTTCTAATGGAAAAGGACAATCATATCATTAACTGTTTGACATTGTTGCATTTCACAAAGGAGATAAAAATATTTAAAGTATTCACTGACGTCTATGGAAATTACACTGAATTTCATGAATACTCATTAACTCAAGAGTTACTAGCAACCAGAAATGCTAATTCCTACACAGATTGTCACTTAACATTTCATAACAAATCCATGTGGGATTTACAAAGTTCTTAGTCTCCATGTCACCTAGCAATACGCCTAACAATGGTGACTCTGCTGAGTTAGGATTGTAAAAGGCTCTGCAGCATCCTTAGGCAGCTGGCAAGTGGTTAATGGTGCTATAATTCTACAAGTCATTTTTCTCTAGTGCAGTTTATTGGTGTGCTCCCACCACTGTTTCCACTTTCAGGTTTTCAGATTTTATGGTCAAATACCCAGCCAAAGTTTGTACTTAAATGCTGTAAGTACATAACAGGGGGAGAAGTGTCAAACTCTGGAGAGAGATAAAGTAGCAGCCAATAAGCATCTAACTGTCATTTTATAGGCTATGGTTTATAATTTAGTTATAAGTTCATTGGGGTCGATTCAATTCTCTGACAGTTGAATAGCGCCGGGAATTAGCTCCCGACGCTCTTCAATTCAGCTCAAGTTAAGTCGGTGAATGCCCGTTCTCCCGAACTTAACAGGTTGATTTGTCGAGAGAACGGCATTCTCAGACTTAACTCTCCACCGCGATGCTGATTCCCGACAGAATTAGCCTCACATCGGCCGCACTTTTGTCGGATTTCCTCTCGCAGGGGTGAGAGAAGAATTCCCGACAATTGAGTGTCACTTGGCGCTGAATTGAATAGCACCGGGGGCTAATTCCCGGTGCTATTCAACAGTCAGAGAATTGAATCGACCCCATGGTTGGTGCTTTATCTCTCACTAAGTTTTGATACATCTTCCCTCAGGAAAGCTAACAAAACTACAGTGAACAAAAATGTAAAACTGAAAAAGTAAATTTATCAGATATAAAGGCATTTCATAAATCAAATTTCCCTGTGATTAAGAAACAAAAATCCAAAAGTAGAAACAGCATGATTTTACATTGTCAGAACGACGTCAGTTTTCCCTATAAACAGGAACAAAATCCGTAAGTAGAACTATTGGTTACCACAGTTTTGTGCACATTAGCCATAAAAAATAATAATAAGGGTGGTCATTCCGAGTTGTTCACTCGCTAGCTGCTTTTAGCAGCATTGCAAATGCTAGGCTGCCGCCCTCTGGGAGTGTATCTTAGTTTAGCAGAATAGCGAACGAAAGATTAGCAGAACTGCTACTAAATATTTTCTTGCAGTTTCTGAGTAGCTCCAGACCTATTCCTCGATTGCTAATCAGCTCAGTCCGTTTAGTTTCTGGTTTGACGTCACAAACACACCCTGCGTTCGGCCAGCCACTCCCCCATTTCTCCAGACACTCCTGCGTTTTTGCCTGACACGCCTGCGTTTTTAGCACACTCCGGGAAAACGCTCAGTTACCACCCAGAAACGCCCCTTTCTCTAACGTCCTAGTGGATGCTGGGAACTCCGTAAGGACCATGGGGAATAGCGGGCTCCGAAGGAGGCTGGGCACTCTAGAAAGATCTTAGACTACCTGGTGTGCACTGGCTCCTCCCACTATGACCCTCCTCCAAGCCTCAGTTAGATTTCGTGCCTGGCCGAGGTTGGATGCACACTAGGGGCTCTCCTGAGCTCTTAGAAAGTTATAGTCTTAGAATTTGTTATTTTCAGTAAGACCTGCTGGCAACAGGCTCACTGCAGCGAACTCGCCTGCTTGCAGCCGGATTGGGCTTCTTAGGCTACTGGACACCATTAGCTCCAGAGGGATCGACCGCAGGCCCAGCCTTGATGTTCGGTCCCGGAGCCGCGCCGCCGTCCCCCTTACAGAGCCAGAAGCAAGAAGATGGTCCGGAAAATCGGCGGCATGAAGACTCTGTCTTCACCAAGGTAGCGCACAGCACTGCAGCTGTGCGCCATTGCTCCTCTCACACACTTCACACTCCGGTCACTGAGGGTGCAGGGCGCTGGGGGGGGCGCCCTGAGGCAGCAATAAAAACACCTTGGCTGGCTAAAATACCTCAATATATGGCCCCAGGGGCTATATACGAGGTAAATACCCCTGCCAGAATTCCATAAAAAATGGGAGAATAGGCCGCGAAAAAGGGGCGGAGCCTATCTCCTCAGCACACTGGCGCCATTTTTCCCTCACAGCTCGGCTGGTAGGAAGCTCCCTGGCTCTTCCCTGCAATTCTACAGTACAGTAAGAGGGAAAAGAGAGGGGGGGCATTAAAATTGGCACTGTATACAGTATATTATATAAAAGCTATTAGGGACATAACTCAGTTAGTCCCTGTATATATATAGCGCTCTGGTGTGTGCTGGCATACTCTTACTCTGTCCCCCCAAAGGGCTTTTGTGGGTCCTGTCCTCGTTTAGAGCATTCCCTGTGTGTCGGCGGTGTGTCGGTACGGCTGTGTCGACATGTTGAATGAGGAGGCTTATATGGTGACAGAACAGAGGCCGATATATGTGATGTCGCCCCCTGTGGGGCCGACACCAGAGTGGATGGATAGGTGAAAGGTATTAACCGACAGTGTCAACTCCTTACATAAAAGGGTGGATGACGTAACAGCTGTGGGACAGCCGGCTTCGCAGCCCGCGCCTGCCCAGGCGTCTCAAAGGCCATCAGGGGCTCAAAAACGCCCGCTCTCTCAGATGGCAGACACAGATGTCGACACGGAGTCTGACTCCAGTGTCGACAAGGTGGAGACATATACACAATCCACTAGGAACATCCGTGACGTGATCCCGGCAATAAAAAATGTGTTATACATTTCTGACTTTAACCCAAGCACCTCTAAAAATGGGTTTTAGGTTTGGGGAGAAAAAACAGACAGTGTTTTGTTCCCCCATCAGATGAATAAATGAAGTGTGTGAAAGCGTGGGTTCCCCCGTTAAGAAACTGGTAATTTATAAAAAGTTACTGATGGCGTACCCTTTCCCGCCACGTGGATAAGTTACGCTGGGAGATATCCCCTAGGGTGGATAAGGCGCTCACACGTTTGTCAAAAAAGGTGGCACTGCCGTCTTAGGATACGGCCACTTTAATAGGTGCCTGTTGATAAAAAAACAGGAGGCTATCCTGAAGTCTGTATTTACACACTCAGGTACTAGACTGAGACCTGCAGATAGTGCTGCTGCAGCGTGGTCGGTGACCCTGTCAAACAGGGATACTAGTTGGCAAACATAAAAACATATTAAAGACGTCGTCTTATATATGGGGGATGCACAGAGGGATATTTTGCCGGCTGGCATCCAAAATAAATGTAATGTCCATTCTGTCAGGAGGGTATTAGAGACCTGTCACTGGACAGGTGATGCTGACTTAAAAAGCGCATAGAGAGCCTTATAAGGGTGAGGAATTATTTAGGGATGGTCTCTGGGACCTCGTATCCACAGCAACTGCTGGGAAGAAATAATTTTACCTCAGGTTTCCTCACAGACAAAGGTACAGTCCTTTCGGCTTCAGAAAAGCAAGCGGGTCAAATGGCGCTTCCTTTCTGTACAGAGACAAGGGGAAAAAAGCTGCACCAGTCAGCCTGTTCCCAGAATCAAGATTATTCCCCCGCCTCCTGTGAGGCCACACCATGACGTGGGTGCTCCACAGGTGTAGCTAGGTACGGTGGGGGGCCGTCTAAAAAATTTCAGCAATTAGTGGGCTCGCTCACAGGTGGATCCCTGTTTCTTTCAAGTAGTATTTCAGGGGTACAAGCTGGAATTCGAGATGTCTCCCCCCAGCCGTTTCCTAAAATATGCCTTGCTGACAACTCCCTCAGGCAGGGAGGCTGTGCTAGAGGCAATTAATAAGCGGTATTCCCAGCAGGTAATACTCAAGGTGCCCCTACTTCAACAAGGACGGGGTTACTATTCCACACGGGTTGGGGTACCGAAACCGCATGGTTCGGTGTGACCCATTTTATATTTAAAATCCTTGAACACAAAAATTCAAGTTCAAGATGGAATCGCTCAGGGCGGTTATTCCAAGCCTGGACGAGGGGGATTACATGGTATCCTGGGACATCAAGGATGCTTACCTGCATGTCCCCATTTACCATCCTCGCCAGGAGTACCTCAGATTTGTGGTACAGGATTACCATTACCAAGTCCAGACACTGCCGTTTGGACTGTACATGGCACCGAGGGTGTTTTATCAAGGTAATGGCCGAGATGTTGATACTCCTTCAAAAAAAGGGAGTTGTAATTATCCCGTACTTGGACAATCTCGTTATAAGGGCGAGGTCCAAGGAGCAGTTGGTGGTCGGGGTAGCACTATTTTGGAAAGTTTTACAACAGCATGGTTGGATTCTAAACAGTCCAAAGTCACAGCTGGTTCCTATGACACGTCTACTGTTCCTGGGGATGGTTCTGGACATATACCAGAAATAGTGTTTCTCCCGGAGGAGAAAGCCAAGGAGTTGTCATCTCTAGTCAGAGACCTCCTGAAGCCAAAATAGGTAGCAGTGCATCATTGCACGCGAGTCCTGGGAAAAATGGTAGCTTCCTACGAAGCAATCCCATTAGGCAGGTTCCATACAAGAACTTTTCAGAGGGACCTGTTGGACAAGTGGTCCGGATCGCATCTTCCGATGCATAGGCTGATAACCCTGTCTCCAAGGACCAGGGTATCTCTACTGTGGTGGCTGCAGAGTGCCCATCTTCAAGAGGGCCGCAGTTTCGGCATACAGGACTAGGTCCTAGTGACCATGGATTCCAGCCTTTGAGGCTGGGAGGCAGTCACACAGGGAAGAAATTTCCAGGGACTTTGGTCAAGTCAGGTTATTTCCCTACACATAAATATTCTGGACCTGAGGGCCATTTACAATGCCCTGAGGCCGGCAAGGCCTCAGCTTCAAAACCAGCCGGTACTGATCCAATCAGACAACATCACGGCAGTCGCCCATGTAAACCAACAGGGCGGCACAAGAAGCAGGATGGCGATGGCAGAAGCCACAAGGATTCTCCGATAGGCGGAAAATCATGTGTTAGCACTGTCAGCAGTGTTCATTCCCGGAGTGGACAACTGGGAAGCAGATCTTCTCAACAGACACGACCTCCACCCGGGAGAATGGGGACTTCCTCCAGAAGTCTTCCAATAGGATTGTACACCATTGGGAAAGGCCACAGGTGGACATGATGGCGTCCCGCCTCAACAAAAAGCTATAAAAGATATTGCACCGGGTCAAGGGACCCTCAGGCGATAGCTATGGACGCTCTGGTAACACCGTGGGTGTACCAGACGGTTTATGTGTTCTCCCCTCTGCCTCTCATACCAAAGGTACTGAGAATAATAAGAAGGCGAGGAGTAAGAACGATACTCGTGGATGGCCAAGAAGAGCTTGGTACCCAGAACTTCAAGAATTTATATCAGAGGACCCATGGTCTCTGCCACTCAGACAGGACCTGCGGCAGCAGGGGCCTCGTCTGTTCCAAGACTTACCGCGGCTGCGTTTGTCGGCATGGCGGTTGAACGCCGGATCCTGAAGGAAAAGGGCATTCCGGAGGAAGTCATTCCTACGCTTAATAAAGCCAGGAAAGAGGTTACAGCAACTCATTATCACCGCATATGGCGAAAATATGTTGCATGGTGTGAGGCCGAAAGGGCCCCAACAGAGGAATTTCAACTAGGTCGATTTCTGCATTTCCTGCAAGCAGGAGTGACTATGGGCCTTAAATTGGGTTCCATTAAGGTACAGATCTCGGCTCTGTCGATTTTCTTTCAAAAAGAACTAGCTTCAGTACCTGAAGTTCAGACATTTATAAAAGGAGTGCTGCAGAGTCAGCCCCCGTTTGTGCCTCCTGTGGCACCTTGGGATCTCAACGTGGTGTTGAGTTTCTTAAAATCACATTGGTTTGAACCACTAAAAACCGTGGATCTGAAATATCTCACGTGGAAGGTGGTTATGTTATTGGCCTTGGCTTCTGCCAGGCGAGTATCAAAGTTGGCGGCTTTGTCTTGTAAAAGCCCTTATTTGATTTTCCATATGGATAGGGCAGAATTGAGGACTCGTCCCCAGTTTCTCCCAAAGGTGGTGTCAGCGTTTCACCTGAACCAGCCTATTGTGGTGCCTAGGCTACTAGGGACTTGGAGGACTCCAAGTTGCTAGACGTTGTCAGGGCACTGAAAATATATGTTTCCAGAACGGCTAGAGTCAGAAAATCTGACTCGCTGTTTATCCTATATGCACCTAACAAGCTGGGTGCTCCTGCTTCTAAGCAGACTATTGCTCGTTGGATTTGTAGTACAATTCAGCTTGCACATACTGTGGCAGGCCTGCCACAGCCAAAATCTGTCAATGCCCATTCCACAAGGAAGGTGGGCTCATCTTGGGCGGCTGCCCGAGGGGTCTCGGCTTTACAACTTTGCCGAGCTGCAAATTGGTCAGGGGCAAACACGTTTGCAAAATTCTACAAATTTGATACCCTGGCTGAGGAGGACCTGGAGTTCTCTCATTCAGTGCTGCAGAGTCATCCGCACTCTCCCGCCCGTTTGGGAGCTTTGGTATAATCCCCATGGTCCTTACGGAGTTCCCAGCATCCACTAGGACGTTAGAGAAAATAAGAATTTACTCACCGGTAATTCTATTTCTCGTAGTCCGTAGTGGATGCTGGGCGCCCATCCCAAGTGCGGTTTATCTGCAATACTTGTACATAGTTATTGTTAACTAAATCGGGTTATTGTTGAGCCATCTGTTGAGAAGCTCTATTGTTTCATACTGTTAACTGTGTTTCATATCACGAGTTGTACGGTGTGATTGGTGTGGCTGGTATGAGTCTTACCCGGGATTCAAAATCCTTCCTTATTGTGTACGCTCGTCCGGGCACAGTACCTAACTGAGGCTTGGAGGAGGGTCATAGTGGGAGGAGCCAGTGCACACCAGGTAGTCTAAGATCTTTCTAGAGTGCCCAGCCTCCTTCGGAGCCCGCTATTCCCCATGGTCCTTACGGAGTTCCCAGCATCCACTACGGACTACGAGAAATAGAATTACCGGTGAGTAAATTCTTATTTTCCTGTCAATCATTCACCGATCAGCAGTGCGACTGAAAAGCGTTGCACGAACACCAGCAAATCTACTAAGTTTTGTGTTAAATAACTTAGCGCATGCGCGCTGCGTACCATGCGCATTTAGCAACAAATCGCAGCATAGCGAAAATCGGCAACGAGCGAACTCGGAATGACCACCAATAATTGTTAACGCTTCCATTGTACAAAACCAGCAAATCAATAAAATGCACCAACTTTAAATGGCAGGAGGTTCTTGTTTGCAGCTTGTTTTTGGACCTCCTGCTCTTATAACCCCTTCCAACCCAATACCTGTCTGTGGGACAAATGGAGGAACCATTGGAAAAATGGCTGCACAGAGCAACACTGTGTCCACGCCGGTAGAATTCCACTAACAAAACACATGAAATGTCATGGCTAAATGTGGAACATGGTGTATATTTCAAGGAGCAGTATTAAAAACAACAATAACAAAGATATGATCAAAGCACTGATAAGAATTAATCTATCTACAATGTGGCAACATAACAAATGTTCCCTTTTATTTTTAAAATCTGGACAATGTTTTGCACAGCAAAAATTTCCTGTTAGATGACTCATGTGCAATTCTATGTCAAAGAGGTTCATGGATGGAACAGCATAAATATTACCGGTTGGCATGGATATGAGATAGTTGGCATCTCTTTATCTCTGTTGTCTTGTAAAAATATTAATTCACTGCACAACGTACCATATCCTGCAATACAAGGGTGGAAGTTCATACCAGGCGCGAAACAGAGTGGTGCCCCCCTCCCCAGCGTAGGTCAGCGCATGCGTAGTAATACAGCTGAGGGAGCGTAATGCACTCACATTATTTCTCGGTGATCGCCAGGAAGGACTCCTAACAAGGCCCCTGTCCTGAAGACTCACCAATGGCACATCTAGTTGCATAAAGATTCCTTATTGCATCAAAATGCAGCGATAAAGAATATTTTCGGGGGCTGACTGCAAATGATAATAAACATAGCCCTAAAAGTTTTATTTTAACAATTAGTCCACACATTGATCCCCCCAGGGGAAAAAAAACATTGCCCCCAATCAGTGCCAGATTAAGGTCCACATGGGCCTGGAGCTGAAATTTATGAAGGGCCTATTGTATCCACTGCAGCAGTTGTTACCAGCATGTCAGGTGTGTGACTTAAAAGTTTCATAAAATCTGATTACATACAGTAGCATATAAATCAATGCATTCATCTGATAGAATATTGGTCCCAATACTGGGGTATGGTCACCTCTCAAAAGGACACAGCATAGTTTTCTAATAATAATCTGTGCCCCTTTTAGTTTACTAATATTATGCACCCCCTTCAGTAGAATAGTAATCATATGTGCTTGGTTTAGTTTTCAAGATAATGCTCCTCCTTATCAGTTAAATAAATGGAACGGGCGTCCCACTAAGCCACACTCCCCCGTCCACACACGTTATCTATGCACATATACCCCTTTCACACCAGCACCTCTGAACACGGGTTTTTGGCACATGAACACGCATAACTCGTGTTCATGTGCGGTGTGAAAGGGTGCCGGGGTTGAAATACCAGGTCGAGTGACCGGTATTTTAACCCTGCTCTTGACTGTGTGGTGTGAACGGGAGCCAGGTCGATGCGACCCATTTCCAATTCACTCTCTATGTACGGGCGGCGCTTGGAGATCATGTGATCTCCAAGCGCTGCTGCCAATGCGTCACCGCTGACATCAGCAACTCGGCAATATGCCGGGCTGCTGACTGCGCTGTGAAAGGTGCCAGAGGCGGGTCGCACCCTGGCAGCTCCTGTGTAAGGCTCCTGGGTGCGACCCGCCTCAGGTGGTGTGAAAGGGGTATTACTGAGCTACAGATGGGTCCATGTTTATCTTGACCTTTAATAGTATTAACTGAGACTGGGCAGTCGGACTTAATCCTCTGCTGTAATGACTTAATCCCCTGCTGTATTGTTCTCTGTATTGTATTGCAGCTGAGAACAATAGATGAAGGGTTTATGTTAATAAACCATGTTGTGCCTAGACACAGCAAACTAGCCAAGATAACCATGGACCCATCTGTACTGAGACAAAAATAATCCATACACTGTCATCCACCTGATGACAGTGTGACCACCACAACAATTGATTAACACAGGCCTATCACGGGACACCCTAGGCAAAACGGGTATGGGCCGTTGGGTGGACACAACTTAGGTCGACGGTCATTATGTCGACCACTATTGGTCGACATGCATTAGGTCGACTGTACTCGGTCGACAGGTCAAAAGGTCGACATGAGTTTTTATGGTGTCGTTTTCTTCAGAAAGTGACGGGGAACCCCAATTAGTGCACCGTGTCCCCTTGCATGGCTCGCTTCGCACGCCATGCTTCGTGCAAGGTGCCTCGCTCAGCTACCGCTGCACTCCCAATTGTAGTCCACGTGGATCGTACAGTATGAAAAAGTCCAAAAACTGTAAACATTTTTGAAAAACTCATGTCGACCTTTTGATCTGTTGACCTAGTACATGTTGACCTAATGACTATGTCGACCTAGTGACTCTGCTGACCTAATGACTGTCGACCTAAGTGGTGACGACCTAATGACCATATCCCCTCAAAACTTCAGCCTGCTGCCCCCCCCCAAAAAAAAAAAACTACACACCAGTAGCCACTTTCCAGCCCCTCAGGTGAAAGTGTGATGGTAGCTTCTTAGAAGTTTACAGACTTTCAGCAGCCGCCGTCTGCATTAAGTTTAACAAGAATGCATCTTTCAGAGTTATCTTTTATTTTGTGATACGCAGACTCAGGGCTGCCCCCCCAGATCCTGGCGTCATAGGTAGCTGCCTAAAGCCGCCTAATGTAGAGCCGGCCCTGCCCATGGAGGAGGATATACCGAGACTAATGGAGAGTAAAAATAAGAGATGAAGGGAAAGACTGAAGGGGCAGGTGAGACATATGGAAGGAAAGCAGCAAGACAGAGAAGGGGAAGAGAGAGGGGAGTACAGTATATAAAGACAGTGTAGCAGGAGAAAAAGAGTGCAGAATAAAAATAGACAATATGGGAAAGAAAAAAAGGCGAGTGTCAGATAGATAAGGAGAAACAGACAGCAGGGGAAGGAGAGATTCATGGGGAAGAGATAACATGGAAAGAGGGAGATGGAGTAAGAGCTGAGGTCAACTGCTAGTATATTTATAAAACAATCTGTGCCACTTTTTTTTTTTAAACATTACGAACAGAGGTTGATGAGGCTATTCAAAAATGTCTCCGATTGGAAAGAAAAGAACTTTTAATGGCGAAAGAAAGATCTGATGTAACAGGTAGAATGATGTTAACAAGTACCTATACTATATCATCGGGAGCCATTAGACGTTCCATTCTATCACATTGGCATATAATACAGAGTGATCCTGTTTTAAAACATGCTTGCAGTAAGGAACCACTTTTCTGCTATAAGCGAAGTAGCAATTTAAAAGACCAACTGGTTTATTCTGACATCAGCCCGAGAGTGATGACGAATCCGGGATGGTTACAATTGACACATGGAGTGTTCAAATGCACTGGTTGTGTGAACTGCAGTCTCTTACATACAGGAACTTGTTTTGTGCATCCAATCACGGGAAAGAGCCATCCGATTAAACAACGAATGTCTTGCGACACAAAATATGTGGTGTACCTGATCTGGTGCCCCTGCAAATTGATTTATGTGGGGAAAACTCAGAGGATGCTTAAGGAAAGGATATCAATGCATCGCAGCTTCATCAAAAAAGCATTGACAAAGATTGATACCAGCACACCGCCAGTAGCACGCCACTTCTCGGTAGAAAAGCATGGTATAAAGGATTTGAAGGTTATGCCAATTGAACAAGTTCCTCCTTCCAGAAGGGGAGGAGATAGGAACCGTACATTACAGGTTGAGTATCCCATATCCAAATATTCCGAAATACGGAATATTCCGAAATACAGACTTTTTTGAGTGAGATAGTGAAACCTTTGTTTTTTGATGACTCAATGTACACAAACTTTGTTTAATACACAAAGTTATTAAAAATATTGTATTAAATGACCTTCAGGCTGTATATAAGGTGTATATGAAACATAAATGAATTGTGTGAATGTACACACACTTTGTTTAATGTACAAAGTTATAAAAAATATTAGCTAAAATTACCTTCAGACAGTGTGTATAAGGTGTATATGAAACATAAATGCATTATGTGCTTAGATTTCGGTCCCATCACCATGATATCTCATTATGGTATGCAATTATTCCAAAATACGGATAAATCCGATATCTAAAATACCTCTGGTCCCAAGCATTTTGGATAAGAAATACTCAACCTGTATTACAAAAGGAATCCAAATGGATATACAGTCTGGGATCGATGGCACCCAATGGACTGAATGAAGAATCGTTATTTACTTCCTTTCTATAAAATATTTAATATAGGCAGTATAGTGTGGGGAATAATCTGATGGATCCCTGACAGTGTAGTTTTATACGCATTGACAACTTGCTTATTTGATAGATAAAGAATGTGTTTCACTAATTTTTTAGCACCTCTTGAGATAGAACCGTTTTTTTGTTTTTTTTTGGTTGCCTGCACCAATCAGTACCTTAGAGATTAATTAGTGGATTTATAACTCAATATTTATGCTCTTTGTTGGATCTGTACTTTATTGGTATAGTCCGGTTTCCACTACATAGATATTGGCTAATTTACAGTTTACTGATGTCAATTTTCTAGTGGATGCACGGAGTAATGTGCAACGTCTGTGGCGTAAACAGACAGCCCTGATGACGCCCAGTGAGTTCTAGTTGCCGTGGTAACACTGTGTGTGACGCTAGATCCAGAGGCGCGTCACTTCCGGTGACGCGATCGGGATCGCGTTACAACACTGTGGCCGGGGAGCATGATGTGTGTGGCACCCGGAAGTGTGGTGAGACCCGATGCACGCGCTGGGCGGAGATACCTATGGGTAGGACATGTTGTTATGGATATCTAATAGATGCAATGTCCCCATTGGATGGGAATTAATGAGGCATAGATTGGAGCAGGTAACACATTTGCTTGTAATGTTTGTGTGTATTTTTGTGTATATAAGACATAGTGGATTTGTTTGTGTATATGCATGGATGGCTTCTCTGATATTTATATGGCTCCTGGACCCTGATGAAGGTGCTGTGGCACCGGAACAGCTGTTGGTGGAGCTGCTGACTGGTAAAATGCATTGATATCTGCACATTGATTGCCTATCGATTGAATTGCACATGATTGCACGATGCACTTTATTTTCAAGAAAATAATGGATTAACAATAAAAGGAACTTTTTCTGCTACTTCAGGTGTGCTGGTATAAGTGAACTTTCTGCTTTTGCTATATATTAATATGGTAATACAATATATATAATAGCTATATAGAATAGCATTCATAAATGCAAGCTGTGGGAATTAAATAAGCATGGTGTAGATGTACAGTAGCTCCCGGGTTAAATGTTCATAGCTATTCAATTGACTGTATCACACCCAGCACCTTACCACAACTATTGCCATGGGCTTAGTTGTGCTAAATACATCTTCTGGATTAAGTGCTGGGTGTAATGGTGTTCACACGCGGTAACACCTCAACTAACCTCTATGCACTAGTTAACATGTGCATACCAAGCAGGCAATTGAATAGTTCCAAGCACATCCTCGTGATGCTAACTGACTGTACCCCACATCAATATGCACTTCGGAAGCACCAAAAAAAATAAGATTTTACTTACCGATAAATCTATTTCTCGTAGTCCGTAGTGGATGCTGGGACTCCGTAAGGACCATGGGGAATAGCGGCTCCGCAGGAGACAGGGCACAAAATAAAAGCTTAAGGATCAGGTGGTGTGCACTGGCTCCTCCCCCTATGACCCTCCTCCAAGCCTCAGTTAGGATACTGTGCCCGGACGAGCGTACATAATAAGGAAGGATATTGAATCCCGGGTAAGACTCATACCAGCCACACCAATCACACCGTACAACTTGTGATCTGAACCCAGTTAACAGTATGATAAACGCAAAGGAGCCTATGAAAAGATGGCTCACAACAATAATAACCCGAATCTTTGTAACAATAACTATATACAAGTATTGCAGACAATCCGCACTAGGGATGGGCGCCCAGCATCCACTACGGACTACGAGAAATAGATTTATCGGTAAGTAAAATCTTATTTTCTCTGACGTCCTAGTGGATGCTGGGACTCCGTAAGGACCATGGGGATTATACCAAAGCTCCCAAACGGGCGGGAGAGTGCGGATGACTCTGCAGCACCGAATGAGAGAACTCCAGGTCCTCCTCAGCCAGGGTATCAAATTTGTAGAATTTAGCAAACGTGTTTGCCCCTGACCAAGTAGCTGCTCGGCAAAGTTGTAAAGCCGAGACCCCTCGGGCAGCCGCCCAAGATGAGCCCACTTTCCTTGTGGAATGGGCTTTTACTGATTTTGGCTGTGGCAATCCTGCCACAGAATGTGCAAGCTGAATTGTACTACAAATCCAACGAGCAATCGTCTGCTTAGAAGCAGGAGCACCCAGCTTGTTGGGTGCATACAGGATAAACAGCGAGTCAGATTTTCTGACTCCAGCCGTCCTGGAAACATATATTTTCAAGGCCCTGACAACGTCAAGCAACTTAGAGTCCTCTAAGTCCCTGGTAGCCGCAGGTACCACAATAGGTTGGTTCATGTGAAATGCAGAAACCACCTTAGGTAGAAATTGAGGACGAGTCCTCAATTCCGCCCTGTCAGAATGAAAAATTAAGTAAGGGCTTTTATATGATAAAGCCGCCAATTCTGACACACGCCTGGCTGAAGCCAAGGCTAACAGCATCGACACCTTCCATGTGAGATATTTTAAGTCCACAGTGGAAAGTGGTTCAAACCAATGTGACTTTAGAAAACTCAACACCACATTGAGATCCCAAGGTGCCACTGGAGGCACAAAAGGAGGCTGTATGTGCAGCACCCCTTTTACAAATGTCTGAACTTCAGGTACTGAAGCCAGTTCTTTCTGGAAGAAAATCGACAGGGCCGAAATTTGAACCTTAATGGACCCTAATTTTAGGCCCATAGACAGTCCTGTTTGCAGGAAATGAAGGAAACGACCCAGTTGAAATTCCTCTGTAGGGGCCTTCTTGGCCTCACACCACGCAACATATTTACGCCAAATGCGGTGATAATGTTTTGCGGTTACGTCCTTCCTGGCTTTGACCAGAGTAGGGATGACTTCTTCTGGAATGCCTTTTTCCCTCAGGATCCGGCGTTCAACCGCCATGCCGTCAAACGCAGCCGCGGTAAGTCCTGGAACAGACAAGGCCCCTGCAGTAGCAGGTCCTTTCTTAGAGGTAGAGGCCACGGTTCGTCCGTGAGCATCTCTTGAAGTTCCGGGTACCAAGTCCGTCTTGGCCAATCCGGAACCACGAGTATAGTTCTTACTCCTCTCCTTCTTATGATTCTCAGTACTTTTGGTATGAGAGGCAGAGGAGGGAACACATACACTGACTGGTACACCCACGGCGTTACCAGAGCGTCCACTGCTATTGCCTGAGGGTCCCTTGACCTGGCGCAATATCTGTCCAATTTTTTGTTTAGACGTGACGCCATCATGTCCACCTTTGGTTTTTCCCAACGGTTTACAATCAGGTGGAAGACTTCTGGGTGAAGTCCCCACTCTCCCGGGTGAAGGTCGTGTCTGCTGAGGAAGTCTGCTTCCCAGTTGTCCACTCCCGGAATGAATACTGCTGACAGTGCTATCACATGATTTTCCGCCCAGCGAAGAATCCTTGCAGCTTCTGCCATTGCCCTCCTGCTTCTCGTGCCGCCCTGTCTGTTTACGTGGGCGACTGACGTGATGTTGTCCGATTGGATCAACACCGCCTGACCCTGAAGCAGAGGTTTTGCTTGACTTAGGGCATTGTAAATGGCCCTTAGTTCCAGAATGTTTATATGAAGAGACGTTTCCAAGCTTGACCACAGGCCCTGGAAATTCCTTCCCTGTGTGACTGCTCCCCAGCCTCTCAGGCTGGCATCCGTGGTTACCAGGATCCAATCCTGAATGCCAAATCTGCGGCCCTCTAGTAGATGAGCACTCTGCAGCCACCACAGGAGACACACCCTTGTCCTTGGCGACAGGGTTATCCGCTGATGCATCTGCAGATGCGATCCGGACCATTTGTCCAGTAGATCCCACTGAAATGTTCTTGCATGGAATCTTCCGAATGGAATCGCTTCGTAAGAAGCCACCATTTTCCCCAGGACCCTCGTGCACTGATGCACTGAGACCTGTCCTGGTTTTAGGAGGTTCCTGACTAGCTCGGATAACTCCCTGGCCTTCTCCTCCGGGAGAAACACCTTCTTCTGGACTGTGTCCAGAATCATTCCTAGGAACAGTAGACGTGTCGTTGGAATCAGCTGCGATTTTGGAATATTTAGAATCCACCCGTGCTGACGTAACACTACCTGAGATAGTGCTACTCCGACTTCTAACTGTTCCCTGGATCTTGCCCTTATCAGGAGATCGTCCAAGTAAGGGATAATTAAAATGCCTTTTCTTCGTAGAAGAATCATCATTTCGGCCATTACCTTGGTAAAGACCCGAGGTGCCGTGGACAATCCAAACGGCAGCGTCTGAAACTGATAATGACAGTTTTGTACTACAAACCTGAGGTACCCTTGGTGAGAAGGGTATATCGGGACGTGGAGATAAGCATCTTTGATGTCCAGAGACACCATATAGTCCCCTTCTTCCAGGTTTGCTATCACTGCTCTGAGTGACTCCATCTTGAATTTGAACCTTTTTATGTAAGTGTTCAAGGATTTCAGATTTAAAATTGGTCTCACCGAGCCGTCCGGCTTCGGTACCACAAACAGCGTGGAATAATACCCCTTTCCTTGTTGCAGGAGGGGTACCTTGATTATCACCTGCTGGGAATACAGCTTGTGAATGGCTTCCAAAACTGCCTCCCTGTCGGAGGGAGACTTTGGTAAAGCAGACTTCAGGAAACGACGAGGGGGAAACGCCTCGAATTCCAGTTTGTACCCCTGCGATACTACCTGTAGAATCCAGGGATCCACTTGCGAGTGAGCCCACTGCGCGTTGAAATTCTTGAGACGGGCCCCCACCATATCTGAGTCTGCTTGTAAAGCCCCAGCGTCATGCTGAAGACTTGGCAGAAGCAGGGGAGGGCTTCTGCTCCTGTGAAGCGGCTGCATGGTGCAGTCTTTTTCCTCTTCCTCTGCCCCGGGGCAGAAAGGAATGGCCTTTTGCTCGCTTGTACTTATGGGAACGAAAGGACTGAGTTTGAAAAGACGGTGTCTTTTTCTGCTGATGTGGAGTGACCTGGGGTAAAAAGGTGGATTTTCCAGCCGTTGCCGTGGCCACCAGGTCCGATAGACCAGCCCCAAATAACTCCTCCCCTTTATACGGCAATACTTCCATGTGCCGTTTGGAATCCGCATCCCCTGACCACTGTCGCGTCCATAACGCTCTTCTGGCAGAGATGGACATCGCACTTACTCTTGATGCCAGGGTGCAAATATCCCTCTGTGCATCACGCATATATAGTAATGCATCCTTTAAATGTTCTATAGTTAACAAAATATTGTCCCTATCCAGGGTATCAATATTCTCGGTCAGGGAATCCGACCATGCGACTCCAGCACTGCACATCCAGGCTGAGGCGATTGCTGGTCGCAGTATAACACCAGTATGTGTGTATATACTTTTTAGGATATTTTCCAGCCTTCTATCAGCTGGTTCTTTGAGGGTAGCCGTATCAGGAGACGGTAACGCTACTTGTTTTGATAAACGTGTGAGCGCCTTATCTACCCTAGGGGGTGTTTCCCAACGCGCCCTAACCTCAGGCGGGAAAGGATATAATGCTAATAATTTTTTAGAAATTAGCTGTTTTTTATCGGGGGAAACCCACGCTTTTTCACACACCTCATTTATTTCCTCTGACTCAGGAAAAAATATTGGTAGTTTTTTCTCACCCCACATAATACCCTTCTTTGTGGTACTTGTAGTGTCAGAAAGGTTCAATGCCTCTTTCATTGCCGTGATCATGTAACGTGTGGCCCTACTGGACATTACGTTTGTCTCGTCACCGTCGACACTAGACTCAGTATCTGTGTCAGGGTCTGTGTCGACCCACTGAGGTAACGGGCGTTTTAGCGCCCCTGACGGTGTTTGAGACGCCTGGACAGGCACTAATTGATTTGCCGGCTGTCTCATGTCGTCAACAGTTTTTTGCAAATTGCTGACATTATCACTTAATTGTTTAAATACAATCATCCAGTCAGGTGTCGACTCCCTAGGGGGTGACATCACCAACACAGGCAACTGCTCCGCCTCCACATCATTTTCCTCCTCATACATGTCGACACACGCGTACCGACACACAGCACACACACCGGGAATGCTCTGATAGAGGACAGGACCCCACTTAGCCCTTTGGAGAGACAGAGGGAGAGTCTGCCAGCACACACCCAGCGCTATATATATATATATATAGGGATAACCTTATATAAGTGTTACTCCCTTATAGCTGCTGTTAATATATTTATTTGCTGCCAAACGTGCCCCCCCTTCTCTTTTTTACCCTGATTCTGAAGCAGGACTGCAGGGGAGAGTCAGGGAGCCGTCCTTCCAGCGGAGCTGTGAGGGAAAATGGCGCTTGTGTGCTGAGGAGATAGGCTCCGCCCCTTCACGACGTCCTTATCTCCCGCTTTTTTGTGTAAAATGGCAGGGGATTAAAATACATCCATATAGCCCAGGAGCTATATGTGATGTATTCTGTTTTGCCACCTAAGGTATTCTGTTATATTGCGTCTCAGGGCGCTCCCCCCCCAGCGCCCTGCACCCTCAGTGACCGGAGTGTGAAGTGTGCTGAGAGCAATGGCGCACAGCTGCGGTGCTGTGCGCTACCTTAGTCTGAAGACAGGATGTCTTCTGCCGCCGATTTCACCGGACCTCTTCGTCTCTTCTGGCTCTGTAAGGGGGACGGCGGCGCGGCTCCGGTGACCCATCCAGGCTGAACCTGTGATCGTCCCTCTGGAGCTAGTGTCCAGTAGCCTAAGAAACCCGATCCACTCTGCACTCAGGTGAGTCAGTTTCTTCTCCCCTTAGTCCCACGATGCAGTGAGCCTGTTGCCAGCAGGACTCACTGAAAATAAAAAAACCTAACTAAACTTTTATTCTAAGCAGCTCAGGAGAGCCACCTAGATTGCACCCTTCTCGGCCGGGCACAAAAATCTAACTGAGGCTTGGAGGAGGGTCATAGGGGGAGGAGCCAGTGCACACCACCTGATCCTTAAGCTTTTATTTTGTGCCCTGTCTCCTGCGGAGCCGCTATTCCCCATGGTCCTTACGGAGTCCCAGCATCCACTAGGACGTCAGAGAAATACAATGAACAAATTATTATACAAACACACATAAGTTATCATGTTTACATGCATGGCATACATGCGTGGGCGGATTGGCCATAGGGCTCGTAGGAGAGATTCCAGTTAGCCGATCTGCATTTGTTGACATGTGAGGGGTGGTGCTGCCACCATGGTCACACGCTATATATAACTCTGTGAGGCCACTTCTACAAATTTTTCCAGGGGCACTTTCAGATCACAATCCACCCCTGCACACATGCATGTAGTTACAATTTAACAGCCAAAGATCTGTCACCCGCGCTACCAAACTTCCACCATCATCTTCACGGACAGCAGCATACAGATGATTCCCGGCAGCAGGCATTTGCAGAATAGCATCTTGTGGCATTCCCGCAATGCGTATGCATCATGGGAGGAAATGCTATGAATACGCAAAAAGACATCTGTACTTACACCCAAAATACAGTGCATATATACACACACTGTGCATATACAGTACATACACTCCCTGGTGGCCCACCATACACTGGCTACCACTGCATAAGTGATCAACAGCAGCCAGCAGGAACACTGACTTACCCAACCAGATAAGCAATCACTTCACCTGAGCTGGCCTGCCTCTGTGGAGCTGTGTTGGGTGGTGTAGCACACATGTTGCTTCTCAAAGCCCGTAGGAGGATATAAGACACTATTATGCAGGCAGGAAGTTTCCCACTGCGCTGCGGAACATACTGTGCTGGTGTTTGATCCATGACCATGGAAGGATGGGGGACTCCAGCGGCTGTGCTGACAGAAAGGGGAGGAGTAATCTGGAAGCTGCACTAGGAGAGGAAGCGGGTTTCCATGGGCCGCGCTGGCAGAGGAGGGAGGAGTGATCCGCCGGCTGTGCTGGGGCTGGCAGAGCGGGAAGGACTCGAGGAGTGATCTGGCAGCTGTGCTGTCAGGGGAAGGGGAGCTCCGGTGGCTGCGCTGCCAGAGGGGGGAGTATTGATCCGGCAGCTGCACTAGTAGAGGAAGCAGGTCTCTGTGGGCCGCGCTGGCAGATGGGGGAGGAGTGTTCCAGCGGCCGCACTAGCAGAGGAAATTGGTCTCCGCGGGCTGTGCTGGCAGAAGGGGGGAGGACTCAAAGAGTGATCTGGTGGCTGTGCTGTCAGGGGAAGGGGGGCTTTGGTGGCTGTATTCTGTAGCAGGAAAAACAATTCCTGACTACAGCAGCACCTCAGAATGCTGTGGGCTTATTTTGATGGAAGGCCTGGAGCTGCAGCTCCATCAGCCCCATTGTTAATCCGGCCCTGCCCCCAATTGAAAAAGAGAGATAAAATACATTGTCCTCCACTGGGAAAAAAAAAAAAAAAAAAACACCTAAAACACATTGTCCCCCAGTACATTATCCCTCAGTGGGGGCAAAAAAATAAATCAGTGTGCCCCAGTGGATAAAAAATAAAGAAAAAAAAACAACACAGACTTACCTCACATGTCAGTAGAAGATGACAGAGAGGAGCTCCCTTTTTCTAACTGCCCTCAGCGAGGTTGCACCTGCAGTCCATCAGCGGCTTCACCCATGCTTAGTGCAGTCTCCACTCCAGAGCATGACTGAGCAGACAGAACGGCAGATGGCATGGGCCACATCTGAGTAGTAAGAATTGGCGGTGCGGCTGACACTGCAGTTGCTGCCAGCACCACCAATCTTGATTGGGAGGGTTCTAGAGGCCGCTGCACTTTCCCTTCAACCAGACCCAGCAATAATAAACACATTCTATCCAGCAGCAGCCAACACCCAGCAATACTAACACATTCTATCCAGCAATGTACAACATCCAGCAATAATAACACATTCTGTTCACCAGCACTCAGCAATAATAACACATTCTAACCAGCAATGCTCAACACCCAGCTTAAATACACGCATTCTATCCAGCACCGCCCAGCTTAAATAAACACATTCTATCCAGCACCGCCCAACATCCAGCAAAGACTATCAGGGATATTCAATTTGGCCCGGGGTGCCGGGTGATAAGTATCGGCCGGCGGGGGCTATTTAATTGGCCCCGATAAGCCGGCACGTGCCACGGCTTATCACAGCCCCGTTTTCAACCGAAAACGGGGCTATTTCACCCGAAAACACACAGGTTTCACTGAACCTGTGTGTTTTCGGGTGTAAGAGGACGTGTTACCGGCCGAGCAAATTAAATAGCCCGACCGCAGCACCGGAAGAAACATCGGGGGGTTTTGCTCCCGATGTCTCTTCGGGCCAAATTGAATATCCCCCTAAACCTCTCTATGAAGCAGTAACACAATTAATGCTCCAGCAGTGTCTGACATATTATATCCAGTGCTCAGAGTACCGCAGATAAAAACCAGGTGTGGTTGCTGCACTTACTAAATAATGACACCCAAACATTTACAGAGTATTACAGCCAGCTATGATTTACATAGTTTACATAGCAGCCACACATGTATATCCAGCAGTGACCAACACGATACACCAAAAATGCTCTCAGCGCCAGTATACAGATTATTATTCCCAGTAGCAAGCAACACATTCTATCTTAGCGGTGCCCACTACATTATACCCAATGGTATCCGGATTTAAGATAAACTGTTAATAAGCAGTCGACAGGTTGACACCAGATGGACGTCAGTCAGTATGTCAACAGGATCAAAAGATCAACAGTTAAATAATCAACATGGTATTATGTTGACAGGGTCAAAAAATCAACATGTCCAAAACGTTGACATACAAATAAATGGTTGACCCAGAAAATGACAGCACATTGTTTTTCATGATTTTTAGGTTTAGGGGTAGGGTTTAGGGTGAGGATTAAGATTAGGCACTAAGGGGAAGGATTAGGATGAGGCTGGAGGGGACAGTTAGGGTTAGGCACCGGGGGCGGGTCAAAAAATTGGGCAGCTTTTTGCCGTTCGGGGAAAACCGGCCAGTGTGATATAGCCCTTAGGGTTAGGCACTGGTGGGGAGGGTTAGGGGTAGGCTGCTGGAGGGGACAGTTAGGGTTAGGCACCAGGGGGGGAGGGTTAGGCAGCTGGATGGGACAGTTAGGGTTATGCAGGGTGAGGCTTGGGGTTAGGCACGGGGTGGGGGGGAGGGCTAGGGTTGGAAATAGGGTTAAGCACCAGGTGATGAGGGTTAAGCACCAGGGGGGAGGGTTAGGATTAGGCACCGGGGGGGGGGGGGGGGGGGTAAAGGGTTAGGGTTAAGATTAGGGTTAGGCACCAGGGGAGGGGTGGAGGGTTGGGATTAGGATTAGGCACCGGGCGATTGGGGGGGGGGTAAGGGTTAGGCACCACGGGGAGGGTTAGGTACAAGAAGGGGGGAGGGTTAGGCACCGGGGGAGAGGGTTAGGATTAGGCACCAGGGGGGGTGGGTGGAGGTTTAGGGTTAAGATTAGGGTTAGGCACCAGGGGAGGGGTGGAGGGTTAGGGTTAAGATTATGATTAGGCACCGGGTGATGGGGGGGTTGAGGGTTAGGAACCAGGGAGGATGATTAGGGTCAGGATTAAGGTTGTAATATATATTTAAAAAAGTGTTGACCTCTTCTGTGTCAACCATTTCCCTGTCGACCTACTGACTGTCTATATACTGTCAATCTTTTACTCCACACTAATACCCAACAGTGCTGAGAAAACGACACCAGCAGTGGTCAGAACATCCAATGTATTTTCCTTTAGCTTATCATTACCTCAGTTACTAGTAACACTAGGAAAAATATTTACCAAATTATTTTTACTAAAACAATGTGACAAAGGGTGTTCAAATGGCTTTCACATTATTTTAGTATCACCAGAATGTATTACAGGGCTTTTGGAGCAGTTTTAGTGAAATACCAATTCAATTGTTTTTGGCATCTAAAAATCCTGTCTAAACAATTGTCACTATTCAGTTGTGTTTGGGTTCCCATGCATATTGCGCATGTCGCCTAAAACAACTAAACCTGTCTAAACTCCCTGCTTTGGGCATCCAAATTCCTCTACCAAGATTAAATAACACAAATGTGCACTGTGTATAAAAATGACACAAATATTAACACAAATAGCAAAACAGTCTGCTATCTGTAAATGTAACTGGTTACTTATACCCCTTTCACACAGCCCAAAATTTCCCGGGTTATTGCACATGAACGCGCACCAACCCGGGAAATTTCTCGGTGTGAAAGGGTACAGGGTCAAAATCCCGGGATTCCTGCCCCGGCATTTCAACCCTGCAATCGACCAGCGTTGGTCCCGGTATCCTCCCGGGAACCTGGTCTGTGTGAACGGGAGCCGGGTCAATGCACCCCGGCTCCCGTTCACTTTCTATGTAGCAGGCGGCGCTTGGAGATCATGTGATCTCTTGCGCCGCCCCCGCCGCGTCACCGCTGACGTCAGCAACCCGGCAATATTCCGGGCTACTGACTGCGGTATGCAAGGGGTCTTACTCGGGAATTTCCCTGCATGATCCAGGGACCGTATTCCCGGGTAAGACCCCTGCATATCTGGTGTGAAAGGGGTATTACAGTCTAGATCACAGGTTCTCAAACTCGGTCCTCAGGACCCCACACAGTGCATGTTTTGCAGGTAACCCAGCAGGTGCACAGGTGTATTAATTACTTACTGACACATTTTAAAAGGTCCACAGGTGGAGCAAATTATTTCACTTGTCATTCTGTGAGGAGACCTGCAAAACATGCACCGTGTGGGGTCCTGAGGACCGAGTTTGAGAACCTGTGGTCTAGATGGTAAAAATTATTTAACATATATCGGGATGCAGTCAGAATGCCGGCTGTCGGGATACCGGAATCCCGACACCCTTTAGAATCCTGACAACGGAACTGTGAAAGGGCCAGGAGACCGAAGCCGGAATTCTGATAGTAAGTATATCCAGTAGGTTAGGTTTAGGGTCGGGGGAAATAGGCTTAGGCAACAGGGGTGGTCTTCTGTATGCCGAATGTCGGGATCCCGGTGCTCAGTATACCGGCGCCGGAATCCCGACACCCGGCATACCGACAACTATTCTCCCTCGTGGGGGTCCACGACCCCCCTGGAGGGAGAATAAAATAGTGTGGTGCGCGTAGCGCGCCACCATGCCCGCAGCGAGCCCGCAAGGGGCTCCTTTGCGCTCGCCACGCTGTCTGTATGCCGGCGGTCGGGCTCCCGGCGCCGGTATGCTGGTTGCCGGGAGCCGGCATACGGTACTACACCCGGCAACAGATGGGGGGTTAGGCTGCGGCGGGGAGGGGGGGGGGGGTTAGGGTTAGGCTGCGAGGTGTAAGGGTTAAGAACCATGGGGGAGGTTAGGGTGAGGCTGTTGGAGAGAGTTAGGTTTAGGCACCTGCGGGGGAGTAGTTAGGGTCAGGCACTAAGGGAGGTCTTTCCAACTTGGGGATCCCGGCGTCAATATTATGACCGCCGGCATTGCATACTGGACCCCATATATCATATAGGATCATTTAAAATCAAATATTAAAATCAAATAGGTAAAACAAATTGGCAGAATAGCCGGTGGGACGTCAGTAATATTTACTTGTTAGTGATCCCAACACTATAGAATGATACCTGCCCAGTCTATGGTATTAATAAATAGACAACATGTTAAATAATAGGCCCCACACACTGGCAACTGGCCGCCAAGCTGCCGGACGGCCGGGGGAGTTTCTTCACTCCCCCCCCCCTTCCTGTTCCATAGCCCTACATCTTAATATGGACGAGATTGTCCATATTGGCCTGCAGGTATGAACGAGCCGGCACCAACGATGAACGGGCGCGGTGCCGCGCATCGTTGGTGCCTACACACTGAAAGATATGAACGGTATCTCGTTCATTGATGAATGAGATCGTTCATATCTTTCAGTGAAATCTTTGAAGGGCCCTACTCACTTGGCGATGTGCCGCCGAGGTGCCCGACGGCCGATACGGCCGACGAGCAACCCGGCGGCGGGGGGGCAGTGACGGGGGGAGTGAAGTTTCTTCACTCCCCCCGTCACCCGGCTGCATTGAAGTGCAGGCAAATATGGACGAGATCGTCCATATTGGCCTGCATGCACAGCCGACGGGAGACCAGCGATGAACGAGCGCGGGGACGCGCATCGTTCATCGCTTATGTCTCCACACTGAAAGATATGAACGAGTTCTCGTTCATTTATGAACGAGATCGTTCATATCTTTCAGAATATCGCCAAGTGTGTAGGGCCTATAAGTGTGTATGGCCCTTTAGAGTAGAAATAATAATATATGTATACTTATAAACACAGGTTTGGAAAAATGCTAGTTCAAGAATGTGGTCTTGCTTGCACTTGTAGTTCCACTTCCACCACAGTAGACTGAGAGTCTATACTGTAAGTGGCACCATCGTGCAGGTAGTTACAGGACAGAAAGCAGCACAGACCAGTAACAGTGTGCAGGGGTGGGGGATAAGGTGATTTATGTGGGCGGGGGGCTGAACGATCATTATACGAGGTTACTATTACAGACAGGCTTGAGCACACACCCAGAATACTGACCAGTACTGCCACCCGCTGCGCATCAGAATATACCGGCCGCTACGAGCTGTATCCGGGACCGGTATGATAAGAAAGTGTTAATCTCCGGGCCAGCATCACACGGTCACCGGGTCTGTCACAGCCCGGAAGCTATCAGCGCTTACCTGGCTGTGCGGCTGCTGCTGACCGGCAGGGGGCGGGGCAAGCACAGGGAGGTGACGTCATTGCTGCTGCTGGCGTCGCTGCTTCCTCGGCTCACACCCACAGTGATAGTAGTGTAATGCATACCTCCCAACATGACCCTCTCCAGGAGGGACAGAATGCTCTACTCCTGGACTTTTCTCTTAATGTATGATTGCCATCACCTGTGCTGAAACACCTTTCTTATCCATTAACCTGTTCAAAACAGGTGATGGCAATCATAAATTAAGAGAAAAGTCCAGAAGCAGAACATTCTGTCCCTCCTGGAGAGGGTGATGTTGGGAGGTATGGTAATGTGTATGGGTAGGCAATCTGTGGCACGGAAGCTGCTGTAGAACTACACATCCCAGCATGCCCTGCCACAGTTATAGTAAACCCTAACAGCAAAACGTGTGGCAGGGCACGTGTAGCTGTACAGCAGCAGGAGTGCCACAGGTTCCTACCCCCTGGTATAATGAGTAGTGGTGGTAGGTGTGCCTGTGTGCGGTCAGTCTGCTCTGCAGTAGTTATCCCTGTGATTTATCTCCATGGTATTCCTCTCTATAATGGGGGTAACATAAGTGACACATTTTCCATCAAAGCTTTTGAGGAATTCCATTTAGTTTGTTCCTAATGTATTTACTCTACTTAGAGCTGAGTGTCTTTATTATGTGCATTATGCTCCAAAGCCAAAATATGGTTATGGTAAAAAATAAGTTATTCAGGTGAGAAATAGAGGGTCCCTCTTGTACCTTTTTCAGATAAATGTCTGCAAATCCCAGCTTTTAGCCAGCATATGAGTGCCGGGTAGTATTGCCGGTCCCTGTCTGACCCCCCTTTCGCACAGACAAGCAAATTACCGGCCAGGGCTGATTCTAGACCTTGTGGCGCCATGGGCTAAAATTTCCTTTGTCCTAACTGGGCTGCCGACAGTCTGTGTCCGCTGTTGGTGGGTGGGCACCGGCGGGGTTTCTGCAGCCATGCCCTCAGGCCGCAGCGCTCTGGGACATTGCCCTGCTTGCCTGCTCCAAGATCCGCTCCTGTTACTGGGTCAAGAATTTCTACCCGGTAATTTGTGGAATCACACAAGTATTTTGTCTGTAAAAGGGTAACCCGGGTCGAAATTCCTGGGTCTCAAACCCTGGTAATTTCCCTGGTTGAAGCCTCCGGAATTTCAACCCGGGTTGAGCCTTTCACACTAAAAAAAAAAACGGACCCGTGTGAATCGGCAAATTATTGGGTAGAACGTCTTCACCCAGTAATTTGACTTTCTGTGTGAAAGGGGTATTATTATTAGTTTCATTATGTTGCTTGCTACAGTATATTATGTGGCACCCTAGTTTCTAAACTTGTCCTCTATTATCCAGCAGTCTTCTGCCACCTGATACTTATTCCAGTGTCATCTGCTTACCCTGTACTTGTTTTCCTGTGTGTTTGTTTGTTTGTTTGTTTGTTTGTTTGTTTGTTTGTTTGTTTGTTTGTTTATGTACTCTGTAATTGGGTGCTGTGGAACCCTTGTGGCTCCATATAAATAAAGGATAATAATAATAATAATAATAATAATTAGGTAGTGGGAAGATGAAGATAGAACAGAGCCAGCCCTAGCTATAGGCAGACTAGGCAATTGCGCCCTAGGACATCCACCTTCGTCTAGGGCAGTGATGACTAACCTTGACACTCCAGCTGTTGTTGAACTTCACATCCCAGCATGCCCTGCATCAGTTTTAGCATGGACAAATAGCAAAACTGTAGCAGGGCATGCTGGGATGTGTAGTTCAACAACAGCTGGAGTGTCACGGTTAGCCATCACTTGTCTAGGGGCAGGCTCAGCAACCACTGGTGGTCTGTGGGGCACCTGATGTTCGGCGCCAGCTCTGCTCTTGCATATCTGAGCAGAGCCACCTGCTGTAGCGCCAGAGCGAGTGCAGAGTGTGTGCACTACGGATGCGGGTAGCCGCTGGCCCACTACCAGAAGCTGCCCGTCAACCACAGCAGTGTTGTGGGCTCCCTGTCCACCTGCCTGAGCTCCGACTCTGCCCACTGCCGCCCCCCCCCCCCCCCCCCCCTCCTGGGATGCGCGGCCACACATCCCATCTGTGCGCTTCACAGCCAATCTACCCGATGACCCTCCAAACTACAGGCTGCCATCTGTCAAAGTTAGGATAAACATTTCCCTCCAGGTGAGATGTATATATACATAATGAAGAGGATCTGGCGGCACTCAGGAGACTTTTTAACCAGTAGTAAATTTAATGGAGTAACATCCAACAATTGTTTCGGGCCTCCGCCCCGTCGTCAGGGATGCATAACACAAAGTGAACACACATTTATATATATATATATATATACACACATACATATATATATATATATACACACATATATATATATATATATACATATATATACTTTTATATATATACATATATATATATATATATATATATATTATATATACATATACACACACACAAAGAGAAGGCACATCTCATCTTCTTTGTGGGAAAAAAAATTTTTATAAACACTTAAAGTGCAGGTGCAGTATCAGCCAAATATGAAAATAGCGAACAGAGATCACAGTGGTAGACATAATCATGAGCATATATCTCATATGTAAATACTCATCAGCATAACCAGGGTCGGACTGGCCCACAGGGGTACAGGGAGGTGGCGTGCGGTGAGGTCAGTGGCTGGTGAGGCACTACAGCCATAATGTCCTTCGAATACCGCCGATGACTCCTACAGCCCCAGAGCCAATGCCTGCTACTGCCGCCGCCCCCGCCAATGACCGCAGCCTGTCTGCTCATCAAACTTGTGATGAGCAAGAGGCTAATATATTATCAATTTTTAGAAATTTATGGAAAAGAAAGAGGAGGAATACGGGGAGATGGAAGAGAGAGGAGAAGTATGGAGACGTGAGGAACGGGGAGACAGGAGAAAGAGAGAGGAATAGGGGGAGACAACGCAAAGGGAGAGAGGAGGAATGAGGGAGAGGGCAGTCAGAGAGAGAAGGAATAAGGGGAGAAGGAAGAAAGAGGAGGAATAGGGAGAAACGGCAGACAGAGAGTGAGGAATAGGGGGAAACAACGCCAAGGGAGAGAGGGCAGATAGAGCGAGAGAGGAATAGGGGGAGAAGGAAGAGAGAGGAGGAATAGGGGGAAAAGGAAGAGAGAGGAGGAATAGGGGGAGAAGGAAGAGAGAAAAGGAATAGGGGGAGAAGGAAGAGAGAAGGAATAGAGAAGATGGCAGAGAGAGAGGAGGAAAAGGCTTATACGGGAAAGAGGAGAGAGGAGAAATAGGGGGGAGATGGGAGTGAGAGAGAGAGGAATAGAGGGAGATGGCAGAGAGAGAGGAGGAATGGGGGAGAAATTATGCTTACTTGTACTTACCTGCCATCCTCCGGTTTCTCCATGTCGCTTCTGAATCCTTGCCAGCAGGACTCCATCGCCTTCAGCAGAAGATGGGGAGGAAGCACTGGCGTATCTATAATGGTTGCACACCGCACACCCTGCACCCATTTTTTCTATACTTACCTTTCCGGCGTCCATCGGTGACCGTGTGGGCCCCCTCCTCTCTCGTAGCCAGCAGCGCCGCTGCTAGTGCTCTGAGCACTAGAGACTCTGGCACAGTGCCAGAGTCTACAGTGCATGCGCTGGACTCCGAAAAAATGGTGCGGTGGCCATTTTTTCGGCGTCCTGTGCATGTGCTGTAGACTCTGCCACTGTGACAGAGTCTCTAGTGCTCAGAGCGCTAGCATCGGCGCTGCCGGCTACGGGAGAGGAGGGGGCCCACACATGGAGTCTGCACATGTGTCCCCTCCTCTCTTGAGACGCCTCTGGAAGGAAGGTAAGTAGTATAGAGTGTGGAAGTGGAAGAAAATGGGTGGGAGGAGAAAGTGCAAGGCAAGAGAAATAGTGGTTTCGGGAGGGCACAAGGGAAAGGTGGGTGGTGAGAGTAAATGTTAAAAGGTGGGGGGATAGATATAAAAGGAGTAATAGGCAAAGAAAAAAGGATAAGAGACACACATGGACTTGGGGGTGACATGGATACATATATTGGGAACTGGATGGGTACGGTGATATACATACTAATGGAGGGGGAGCACGTATAAACATAAACACTAGAGCTTGGAGGAGGGGAACATTGTGACACACACACACACACACACACACACACACACACGGGCCTGGGGAGCGACGTGGTAGCACATGTTGAGGCCTGGGGATGACATGGTGACATACACACTGGGGCCTGGGGGGGTGACATAGGAATGCATGGTGTGACACACACACACACACACACACACCTGGGAATGGGGGGGACATGGTAGCACAGACAGACACACACTGGGTCTTGGAGAGGGAGACATGGTGACACACTGGAGGGAGGGGGAGTTGACAAACATACAGGAGCTTGGGGGGGGGGGACACAGTGACATACACAATTTTTGGGGGAGGACATGGTGACACACTAACCTTTAACAGTGAGTGCAGAAGTAGTTCATGACAGGGAGCGCAGCATGTGTAGAGGAGAAGCTGCGCCCCCTATGGAAATGAGCACGAGGGTCACCATATTTGTGGGTCCTGATTACCCATCCCCCGCTCATTCTGCAGCTGCATTTGCATAAGATTGGGGTGCGGGCGGGCAGGGCAATCCATCATTGTCGGCGCCGGCATCCGTTTTCACTTGTAGTTGCTGCACCGCCCGCACTGCTCCTCCACATGCAGGCACCGATCACCAAGTTATGTATGCAAACTGGGTGATCGGGCCACATCACAGATCATTGTCCCTGGCTGCGGTGCACACTTTTCAGAAACGCTGCCCTGAGCAGTGAGCGCTGCTGGCGCCTCTGCGGCAGCCCTGATCGCTCCCTGCATATGATGTGGCTACCGCAGCTGTAACCTCCAGGGGTGAGGAGAGGGGGCATTATCAGCTGGTAGTGGGAGGGAGGGAGGGAGGGAGGGCGTATAATGCTCGCGGCGTGAACCAGCCTCGGGATGCCCACTGCCTAATCAGAACAGCCTAAGTGACAGGGGCGTGAAGAGGCACTTCTAGAGGTGCAGCTTAACAAGGCTTTTTTTAATGGGCTTTTACTGCCTGATGCTTGGCCCCGCCCCCCGCTTCCGGCCCTCCCATATTGACAGCGAGAGGCACCGAGAGCGGTGCCTCCGACCACATTTAAAACTCTTTTTTTTTTACAGGATAATAATGATTGAAATAATAAAAAGGCTAAAAAAGATACTTATGACACAGGATATGTGTCATAAGTATCTTCTTTGTATTATTTTAATCATTAAGGACAGGGGAGGCACTGCCTCCCCTGCCTCCCCTGACTGCACGTCCCTGGACAGGGGAAACCACTGGTGGGCCCCACTGCCTGGGGGGCCCCGCCTCCCCCTCTAGTGATCAGGTTCCAGACTGTGTTCTTGAATTATACATTATACATGTTACCTTATATTGCACAGGACTGTGATGTATTCTCTACAGTGCATTGCCAATATTTATCTGGTACATTATAATGCCCGCACTAGAAGTATTTATATATTTGTCAAGAGGCCCAGCCCATGCACTCACTAATGTTTAGGAAAGCCAATGTAGCGGATGGCCACTCCCCCTCTGGAAACTGACCACACTCCTAAACATGGGCCCCTACCACTGCATTACCCGGTGGCCCTTCACGCCCCAGTCCGACACTGAGCATAATGCATCATATTCCACTGTGAGACAGCCTCCAGTCGACAGCTGTTTCGGTGCTATTCTGGCGCCTTCATCATGGACCATGGTGTAGGCGCCAGAATAGCGCCGAAACAGCATGTAGATCCACTGGCAGTACCTCCTTTTTCCAACATGTTTTGACATATTGGATCTTTTTAGAAAGGCATCTTGATAAAGAGATCCAATATTAAAACTCTGGAGTATACCGGTATAGGACAGGTGAGGCTCTACATAGCCTGCCTACCCTGATCGCAGTTCACTGCAGGGTGCCTGGGGGGGGGGAGGGGAGTGATTAAAGTGATCAAAACAGTACAGTGTCAAGGAGGAACTTTAGATGTTTCAAGCCAAATTAGTAATTTATCAGCTGGTTTTGCTGCTACTGTAGTTCAACCAGTGTCAATGTGGTTAATATTGGGAGATGATGTCTTCTGGGGTAATGTCTGTGGTTTGTATTTTGGTATGTAGTAAGGGGGCGTTCCGCAATTCCACACCACTTCCCCATGAGACCATGAGAGAGTAAGATTTGGGTGGGTTATATTGTTTCTGTGCAGGGTAAATACTGACTGCTTTATTTTTACACTGCAATTTAGATTTCAGTTTGAACACACCCCACCCAAATCTAACTCTCTCTGCGCATGACATATCTGCCCCACCCACAGTGCACATGGTTTTGCCCATTAGAGGAAAATTTTATTTCTCTTACGTCCTAGAGGATGCTGGGGACTCCGTAAGGACCGTGGGGTATAGACGGGCTCCGCAGGAGACATGGGCACTCTAAAGACTTTAGATGGGTGTGCACTGGCTCCTCCCTCTATGCCCCTCCTCCAGACCTCAGATCCTGTGCCCAGAGGAGACTGGATGCACTGCAGGGGAGCTCTACTGAGTTTCTCTGAAAAATACTTTTTGTTAGGTTTTTTATTTTCAGGGAGCACTGCTGGCAACAGGCTCCCTGCATCGTGGGACTGAGGGGAGAGAAGCATACCTACTTAAATGATAGGCTCTGCTTCTTAGGCTACTGGACACCATTAGCTCCAGAGGGTCGGAACGCAGGTCTCACCCTCGCCGCTCGTCCCGGAGCCGCTCCGCCGTCCTCCTCACAGAGCCGGAAGATAGAAGCCGGGTGAGTATGAGAAGAAAGAAGACTTCAAAGGCGGCAGAAGACTTCAGATCTTCAATGAGGTACCGCGCAGCGTTACCGCTGCGCGCCATTGCTCTCACATTCACACACACACTAGCGGCACTGTATGGGTGCAGGGCGCAGGGGGGTGCCCTGGGCAGCAATTATGAAACCTCTAGGGACACTGGCATAGATATATACTGCGGAGGCAGTATATTACAAATACCCCCGCCAGTATAAAGATTTGAGCGGGATCGAAGCCCGCCGGTGAGGGGGCGGAGCTTGATTCCTCAGCACTAACCAGCGCCATTTTTTCCACAGCACGCTGCAGAGAAGCTGGGTCCCCGGACTCTCCCCTGCTGAACACATGTACAGATGGCAAAAAAGAGGGGGGGGGAGCACATTTATTTGGCGCAGTGAGTATATTTATATAAAAGCGCTGTACTGACTGGGATTTTATTCCAGTGTCCGGTGGCGCTGGGTGTGTGCTGGCATACTCTCTCTCTGTTTCTCCAACGGGCCTTATTGGGGGTCTGTATCCATATATATATATATATATATATATATATATAAAACAAAGAAAAAAGAAAAAAGGTTTCCCCAGGGAGCTGGTGGTATTCTTTGGTATGTCAAAAATATTTTCACTTGTACAATAAAATAGTCATAAGAAATAGACTTATTTATTTTTATAAAACACAGTAAAAATGAGCTGTATCACAGTATGTCCAAAATTACAGTCAATGTTTCATACAGATATTGATGTTGGTAACAATTCATTTCAGTCACATATCAACATGATGATTAATCCTCCTTGAAGAAATGACATAATTGCTGTCTTAACCCAACGCGTTTCGTCCTACAGACTTCATCAGGGGTATTTTATTTATAATCTAAACAATGTAAAAAACATTTCATCAATAAATCTTTTCATTTATCTGCAATGTGCTCATGTCAATTATAATTATAATGTATACATACCAAAAAATCACAGTATGAACAAGCAACTTAGCGTGTCTTCAAAAGGCAAATAAAAACACTTAAAAAGTGATATCGAACTCGATTTCACCACATGGGATATCTGTAAAATTATGACATGTGTTATACTTATATAGTGGCAGGAAAAAAGGATGTAAGAGGAGGGGTGGAGGAATAAATTGAATCAAGAGCACTGTGATTTATCTTTGAAGAATCAAAATCAACCTATTAAATATATATTACTATTAATATTATTAATAATATAATTAAGATAATATATCATTATAGAAACTTGTCATAATCATCATTTATAAGCTGGATGGGATGGGGGACATCATATTACTCATATGTGGTAATCTCATATGATTCCATAATACTATTAGTATGATACAATTATACATACCAATTCAACCGATTATTAGATGTGACTCATTTTATGCTCATCCACTGAACCCCACTTGGTTTGGAGGTTTCTAAGAGCAATAGTATTGGAACCTATAATAGAAAACAAATTCCTAATGCTATAAGGGTACAGCACATATAAATACTGGCCCATGGTGTATTTTTCATACATACCAATTAAATTGGAAACAGCTCGTAGAGCAGCTTTCCACTAAATCACATCAAACTGTGGACAGAAAACCGTAATCGTACCTATGTTGGACCAAAATATATAAATGAAAAAAACAAAGGTGTAGGTACTTTGATAATTCTGGTCAGCATTAGTTATGTCAGAATTATAGGAATATCTATTTACAAAAAGTATTGGTATCAATACTAATCATTATTGGTATCAATATTGGTAATTATTGGTCATTAACCATTATTGGTCATTCCCCAAAAAGGCTGAGGCTTTTACCACAATTTACTCATATCCATATTATCTAGCTTAATGTGACTGGGAATGTAGACTCTTTCGCCGTGAGTGACAATATACCGAAATATTGTGTCAGTGTAAATAAACTGACACTCCTAAGGAGCATTTATCCTCTAAGCATCCTAGACCGTTTTTAAAGTATATTTGTTATGTTAACATCTAAGGGCTATCTATTTGAATGGAACAATGTTGTGAATTAACTGAAAAGTTGACTTAAGATTTTTTATCTATATACCCCTATTGGTCAAAGACACAGAATATTTTTAAAGCTGGTATTTAACCCCACATATTTTTACCATCAATATTCACACTTGAATTATTAACATCATTTGTAATTACACACCAAAACAAACTATAAAGGACCATGAAATCAATATGCTTACCTCTCCACATTCAGCAATGCTTCTAGCTGCTGCATAGGAATGGAACTAAACCTACTGGGTTTTTAAACCCCACTTTGTGTGACATCATTTCCTGTGATTGAATTAACTAGAATTAACTAGAAGTTAAATATTAAGTGGTTATCTTCTATACATAATAGACTATGATCTTAAATCTACTTGAGCATAGTTAAATACTTATTACCGCAGGACTACTTTTACAGAACCTTAAGCATTTAGAGAGGTAGAGGGATAAATTGAAAAATTGCGTTCCATAGCCCATTGCGGCGTGCGTTCCACCGTCACATTAGGACTTCCTGTAATCACAGGATCCGCTGGGAGACCACGCCTGGACAGCGCGGCTCCCTAACACGGCGCACCATAGCAACCGAGTGTTGCCATGACGCGCTTCCGCCTTCCGGCGCGTCATGCGTTTCAAAATACAAGGACTTCCTGTGTATGCGTTCCATACTCTCTCTCTGTTTCTCCAACGGGCCTTATTGGGGGTCTGTATCCATATATATATATATATATATATCCCTGAGTGTGGGGGTGTCGGTACGTGTGTGTCGGCATGTCTGAAGCGGAAGGCTCATCTAAGGAGGAGGTGGAGCAGATGATTGTGGTGTCTCCGTCGGCGACGCCGACACCTGATTGATTGGCTATGTGGAATGTTTTAAATGCAAATGTGTCTTTATTACATAAGAGAATGGACAAAGCGGAGTCCAGAGAAAAAAACAGGGAGTCAATCCATGGCTTTGGCTGTAACACAGGGCCCTCCAGGGTCTCAGAAACGTCCCCTGTCCCAAGTAGCAGACACTGATACCGACACGGATTCTGACTCCAGTGGCGACTACGATGATGCGAGGTTACACCCAAGGGTGGCCAAAAGTATTCATTATATGATTATTGCAATAAAAGATGTTTTGCATATCACAGATGACCCCTCTGTCCCGGACAAGAGGGTATGCATGTTTAAGGAAAAGAAACCTGAGGTAACTTTTCCCCCATCTCATGAGCTGAACGCGTTATTTGAAAAGCTTGGGAAACTCCAGACAAGAAACTGCAGATTCCCAAGAGAATTCTTATGGCGTATCCTTTCCCTGCACAGGACAGGTTACGGTGGGAATCATCGCCCAGGGTGGACAAGGCTTTGACGCGCTTGTCCAAAAAGGTGGCGCTACCGTCTCCAGACACGGCAGCCCTCAAGGATCCTGCTGATCGCAGACAGGAAACTACCTTAAAATCAATTTATGCACATACGGGTGCCTTGCTCAGACCGGCAATAGCGTCGGCTTGGGTTTGTAGCAGCATGGGCAGATAACTTGTCATCTGACATCGATACCCTGGATAGGGATAGCATTTTATTGACCTTGGATCACATTAAAGACGCAGCCTTATATATGAGAGACGCTGCGAGAGGCTGGGCTGTTAGGTTCAAGAGCCAACGCCATGGCAATTTCTGCTAGGCGAGCCCTGTGGACCCGCCAATGGACGGGTGATGCCAACTCAAAGAGACATATGGAAATTTTGCCTTACAAGGGTGAGGTTTTATTTGGGGAGGGTCTAGCGGACCTGGTTTCCACAGCTACCGCGGGTAAATCTACTTTTTTACCTTATGTTCCCCCACAGCAAAAGAAAACACTACAATATCAGATGCAGTCCTTTCGGGCGCATAAATCCAGAAGAGGTCGGGGCTCTTCCTTCCTCGCCAGAGGTAAAGGCAGAGGGAAAAGAATGCCTGCTACGGCTAGTTCCCAGGAGCAGAAGTCCTCCCCGGCTTCTACTAAATACACTGCATGACGCTGGGGCTCCACTGAGGGAGTCTGCGCCTGTGGGGGGCACGTCTTCGACTCTTCAGCCAGGTCTGGGTTCAGTCAGTCGTGGATCCTTGGGCGATGGAAATTGTATCCCAAGGCTACAAGCTGGAATTCGAAGAGGTGCCTCCTCGACGATTTTTTAAATCGGCTTTACCAGCTTCTCCCCCAGAGAGGGAAATAGTTTTAACTGCAATTCAAAAACTGTGTCAACAGCAAGTGATTATCAAGGTTCCCCTAGTCCAACAGGGGAAGGGGTACTATTCAACCCTGTTTGTGGTCCCGAAACCGGATGGCTCGGTCAGACCCATTCTGAATCTAAAATCCCTAAAACTGTACTTGAAAAAGTTCAAATTCAAGATGGAATCGCTCCGGGCAGTTATCTCCAGCCTGGAAGGGGGGTATTTTATGGTGTCACTGGACATAAAGGATGCATACCTTCATGTTCCCATATATCCCCCTCATCAGGCGTACCTGAGATTCGCGGTACAGGACTGTCATTACCAGTTTCAGACGTTGCCGTTTGGGCTTTCCACGGCCCCGAGGATTTTCACCAAGGTAATGGCGGAAATTATGGTGCTCCTGCGCAGGCAGGGAGTCACAATTATCCCGTACTTGGACGATCTCCTGATAAAAGCGAGATCGAGAGATCAATTGCTGAAAAGCGTGTCGCTCTCCCTGAGAGTGCTGCAGCAGCATGGCTGGATTCTAAATCTACCAAAGTCACAGTTGATTCCAACGACTCGGCTATCTTTCTTAGGCATGATTCTGGACACGGAACAGAAGATGGTTTTTCTCCCGATGGAAAAAGCCAAGGAACTCCAGAACATGGTCAGAGACCTGCTAAAACCAAAAAGAGTGTCAGTCCATCAATGCACTCGAGTACTGGGAAAAATGGTGGCGACCTACGAGGCCATCCCCTTCGGCAGGTTCCATGCGAGGACATTTCAGTGGGACCTTCTGGACAAGTGGTCGGGGTCCCATCTACAAACACATCAGAAAATAAGCTTGTCCCTCAGGGCCAGGGTGTCTCTCCTGTGCTGGCTGCAGAGTGCTCACCTTCTCGAGGGTCGCAGGTTCGGCATTCAAGACTGGGTTCTGGTGACCACGGACGCGAGCCTCCGAGGATGGGGAGCAGTCACACAAGGAAGATATTTTCAGGGACTATGGTCAAGCCAGGAGGCTTGTCTACACATCAACGTACTGGAATTGAGGGCCATATACAACGGCCTACGACAAGCGGAGAATCTTCTTCGCGACCTACCGGTTCTGATTCAATCAGACAACGTCACAGCCGTGGCTCATGTAAACCGCCAAGGCGGGACAAGGAGCAGAGTGGCAATGGCGGAAGCCACCAGGATTCTTCGCTGGGCGGAAAATCAATAAAATACTGAGAATCAAAGGACGAAAAAGAGTGCAGACAATACTCAATGTTCCAGATTGGCCTCGAAGGGCCTGGTATTCAGAGCTTCAGGAGATGCTCACAGAAGATCCGTGGCCTCTTCCTCTCAGGGAAGACCTGTTGCAGCAGGGGCCCTGCGTGTTCCAAGACTTACTGCGGTTACGTTTGACGGCATGGCGGTTGAACACAAAATCCTAGCGGGGAAAGGTATTCCAGGGGAAGTCATCCCTACTCTGATTAAGGCTAGGAAGGAGGTGTCGACGAAACATTATCACCGCATCTGGAGGAAGTATGTATCTTGGTGTGAAGCCAAGAATGCTCCTACGGAAGATTTCCATCTGGGCCGTTTTCTCCACTTTCTACAGACAGGAGTGGATATGGGCCTAAAGTTAGGCTCCATTAAGGTACAGATTTCGGCCCTATCAATTTTCTTTCAGAAGGAATTGGCTTCTCTCCCAGAAGTCCAGACTTTTGTAAAGGGAGTGCTGCATATCCAGCCTCCTTTTGTGCCCCCAGTGGCACCATGGGACCTTAACGTGGTGTTACAGTTCCTAAAATCTCACGGGTTTGAGCCTCTTCAAACAGTTGAATTAAAATTTCTCACTTGGAAGGTGGTCATGTTGTTGGCCTTGGCATCTGCAAGGCTGGTGTCCGAATTGGCGGCTTTGTCTCACAAGAGCCCCTATCTGATTTTCCTTGTGGATAGAGCAGAATTGAGGACTCATCCTCATTTTTTGCCTAAGGTGGTTTCATCTTTTCATATGAACCAACCTATTGTGGTGCTTGTGGCTACGGGTGACTTGGAGGATTCCAAGTCCCTTGATGTAGTCAGGGCCTTAAAAATATATGTAGCCAGGACGGCTCGGGTTAGGATAACAGAGGCACTGTTTGTCCTGTATGCAGCCAACAAGGTTGGCGCTCCTGCTTCTAAACAGACTATTGCTCGCTGGATCTGTAACACGATTCAGCAGGCTCATTCTACGGCTGGATTGCCGTTACCAGATTCGGTAAAGGCCCATTCCACTAGGAAGGTGGGCTCTTCTTGGGCGGCTGCCCGAGGCTTCTCGGCATTACAGCTTTGCCGAGCGGCAACTTGGTCAGGGTCAAACACTTTTGCTAAATTCTACAAGTTTGATACCTTGGCTGAGGAGGACCTCCTGTTTGCTCAATCGGTGCTGCAGAGTCATCTGCACTCTCCCGCCCGGTCTGGAGCTTTGGTATAATCCCCATGGTCCTTACGGAGTCCCCAGCATCCTCTAGGACGTAAGAGAAAATAAGATTTTAAACCTACCGGTAAATCTTTTTCTCCTAGTCCGTAGAGGATGCTGGGTGCCCGTCCCAGTGCGGACTAAATTCTGCAAGACTTGTATATAGTTATTGCTTACATAAGGGTTATGTTACAGTTTTGATCAGTCTCTGGCTGATGCTGTTTTTGTTTCAAACTGTTCACTGGTTCGTATGTTCCAAGTTGTACGGTGTGGATGGTGTGGGCTGGTATGTATCTTGCCCTTAGATTAACAAAAATCCTTTCCTCGTACTGTCCGTCTCCTCTAGGCACAGTTCTCTAACTGAGATCTGGAGGAGGGGCATAGAGGGAGGAGCCAGTGCACACCCATCTAAAGTCTTTAGAGTGCCCATGTCTCCTGCGGAGCCCGTCTATACCCCATGGTCCTTACGGAGTCCCCAGCATCCTCTACGGACTAGGAGAAAAAGATTTACCGGTAGGTTTAAAATCTTATTTTTGCAATCAACCTTGAATTAGGCCCATAGGCACACAGTGCTCAGCCAGTCTATCTTCAGTAAGCCTGCCCACAGACTCCCATTGGCTGGTTTCACAGGAGTTTGGGGGTGGGCTTATTGAAGTTCACTTCATTTGCAGAAGGATAAACCTAATTCTGAGCTAGCAAAGATCATGTCTTGCCCAATACATTAAATGGGTTGCATTTTGTACCATCCACTTGCCCTTTGGCGTAAAAAGGGGCAAATCAGAATCAGGCCCAGAGTCACACTGAGACACACAGAGTCACAGACTGTTGCACATAGAGACCACCCAGATTGGTACGCACGTGGACTAGCAGTTTTAAATTTTGCACCAAAAACTGCACCTTGGGAAAGTATTTTTCTATGATCACTTCGTCCAATGTAATAGATACTGTATACAAATATCACTCTGATGAGTAATACCCCTTTCACACCCGCCAATGCCAGATCCCACCCGGGAATTGGAAACGGGTCCTTCTCAGGTAGGATCCGGCATTGGACACTGTTGCTGACTTCCCCGACCCGGCAATATGCCGGGCGGGTTGCCATAGCGGCGGGGGGGGGGGGCGGAGATGGCAGCAGGGGCGGAGGTGGCGCTGGGAGATGAGATCATCTCCGCACCGCCTCTCCTGGTTGTAGTGAACGGCTCCTGGGTCGCTTCAGGAGCCCGTTTACGCTGCCATTGTCCCGGTATTCAACCTGGGAGTAACACTGCTTTATTCCCAGGTCGAATTGCCGGGTCAGGCGACCCAGGATTTCGGCTATGGCGCTTTCACACCGCACGCCTACCCGTATCGACCCCGCAATATGCCGGGTCGATACCGGGTTATTTGTGTGGTGTGAAAGGGGTATAGTGTAAAGGCCCGTACACACTGGACGATATATCGGCCGTTCTCTTGAACGGCCGATATATCGCGAGTCCGTCGGCCAGTGTGTACGGCCGATACGCCTGTGAGCTCCGTCGTTCACAGACGTATCGCGTCGGTCCTGCAGCACAGCCGACAGCCAATATATCTACCGATATATTGGCTCGTCGCTGTGTGTGTACGGCGGTCGGCCGACCGCCCGTACACATGCTGCGGCGGCCGGCGTTGATTGACAGCTGAACTGGGCGGGCAGGTGTACACGATGTCAGTCCCCGACGGATTGGGCAGTGTGTATGCTCAACACACTGCCCGATCCATCCATAGCAGGGACGTGCAGTCAGGGGAGGCACTGCCTCCCCTGTCATTAATGAGTAAAATAATACAAAGAACATATTTTTAACACATATTCTGTGTTATGAATATCTGTTTTGTATTATAGTAATCAAATTTGTTTGTGAGGCAGCGAGAGCGCTGCCTCACACTTACAATATTGAAGGAGCTGAAGCCGTGGGCAGGCAGGGGGCGGGGTCAAGCTCCGGGCTGTAAAAGCCAATTGAAAAAAAGCATTAGAATTTATTTATTTATTTATTAGCAGTTTCTTATATAGCGCAGCATATTCCGTTGCACTTACAATTAGAACAACAATTATAGAACAAAACTGGGCAAAGACAGACAGACAGAGGTAGGAAGGCCCTGCTCGCAAGCTTACAATCTATAGGGAAATAGGCATTGATACACAAGGATAGATGCTACCTGTTACATAATGGTTCCCCAGGTTGCTAGGTTCTTAATGGGTTGTATATGATATGATCACCCAGCAATGTTGGAAGACAAAATGTGAGTTTATGTGGACTGTACAGAGGGGATGTAACTTGATAGGGAAGCTGTGAAGGTTATGTGTATGGGTCTGAAATTTGGTAGGCTTGTCTGAAGAGATGAGTTTTCAGAGAACGTTTAAAGGTTTGGAGACTAGAGGAGAGTCTTATTGTGCGTGGGAGTGCATTCCACAGAGTGGGTGAAGCCCGGGTAAAGTCCTGTAATTTTGAGTGGGAATAGCTAATACATGTGGATGAGAGACGCAGATCTTGTGCAGAGTGGAGAGGTCTAGTAGGGAGATATTTTGAGATGAGTGAGGAGATGTATGATGGTGCAGTTTGGTTAATAGCCTTGTATGTAAGTAAAAGTATTTTATATTTGACACGGTAGAATACCGGTAACCAATGGAGGGACTGACAGAGCGGATCAGCAGATGAAGAACGTCTGGCGAGGAAGATTAGCCTCGCAGCTGCATTTAAAATGGATTGAAGTGGTGATAGCCTATGTTTGGGAAGACCAGTAAGGAGACTATTACAATAATCAATGCGGGAGATGATGAGTGCATGGAAAGGAGTTTTTGCAGTGTCTTGTGTAAGATAAGGGCGTATTTTGGATATGTTTTTAAGGTGCATGTAACATGATTTAGAGACAGATTGAATGTGTGGAACAAAGGACAGTTCAGAGTCAAGGGTGACACCTAGGCAACGAGCTTGTGGGGTGGGGTGGATAGTTGCATTGTCAACAGTTATAGAGATATCAGGTTGGTAACTACTCTTAGCTGGTGGGAAAATAATTCGGTTTTGGAAATGTTGAGTTTGAGGTGGCGAGATGACATCCAAGATGAAATGGCAGACAGGCATCCAGTGACACAAGCCAATACTGGTGGTGACAAATCTGGGGAGAATATGTAGATTTGAGTATCATCAGCATACAAATGATACTGAAATCCAAAGGAGCTGATTAGTTTACCAAGAGAGGAGGTATAGATTGAGAAAAGCAGAGGACCTAAGACTGAGCCTTGTGGTACTCTAACTGATAGAGGTAGAGAAGAGGAGGTAGAATCAGACAAGTGAACACTGAAAGAGCGATTAGATAGGTAGGATGAGAACCAAGAAAGGGCTGTGTCCTGAAGACCTAGGGATTGTAGTGTTTGTATGAGAAGAGAGTGGTCAACAGTGTCAAAAGCAGCAGAGAAATCTAGAAGAATAAGTAGTGTGTATTGGCCTTTTGATCTAGCAGTGACTAGATCATTCACTACTTTGGTCAGTGCCGTCTCTGTGGAGTGTTGGGCACGAAAGCCTGACTGAAGTGGGTCCAATAAGTTGTGCGAGTTAAAAAAGTGTGTAAGGCGAGTGTAGGCAAGCCTCTCAAGTAGCTTGGAGGGACTGGGTAGCTGAGAAATGGGACGGTAGTTAGAGAGTGTGTTTGGGTCAGAGTTGTGTTTTTTTAGAATGGGAGTAATGACTGCATGTTTAAACAGAGAGGGAAAGATACCAATAGAGAGAGAGAGATTACAGATTTTAGTTAAGGTTGGGATAAGCACAGGAGACAAAGTTTTACTGACCTGTGAGAGTATAGGATCAAGAGGAGAGGTAGTGGAGTAGGAGGATGAAAAGAGTGTTGATACTTCATCTTCACTTGTGGGATCAAATGAAGAGAAAGTGGGTTCAGGTAGGGAATTGAGCAGGTCACTGGCTGAGTTAGAGCATACCATTTCATCTCGGATTTTATCAATCTTATCCTTGAAGTAGGAAGCAAGTTCTTGTGCACGGATAGTAGCTAGTGGGGGAGGTGAGGGAGGGTAAAGAAGTGATTTAAATGTATTAAAAAGTCGCTTGGGGTTGTTGGCATGATAAGAGATGAGAGATTGGAAATATGTTTGTTTGGCAGTGTCCAGGGCCTGACGATAGGAGTGGTAGGTAGTCTTATATGTGAGAAAGTCACTTGGATTCTGAGATTTCCGCCACTGACGTTCTACTTTACGTGACAGTTTTTGTAGGTGTTTTGTTGATTTAGAGTGCCATGGTTGGCATCTAAGCCTACGTGGAGTGTGATGGGTAGCTGGAGCCACTTCATCAAGGGCACTCTCTAGGGTCTGGTGCAGGTGTGATACAGCAGTGTCAGGTGTAGTAAATGTAGAGATTGGTGAGAGCAGTTGTTGCAGAGAAGTGGAAAGTTGTTGAAAATGTATATTGTTAGTATTTCTGCGGGTTAGAGGAGGCTTGCTTGGTTTTAGTGTCCTAGAATTTAAAGTAATAGAAGAGATTGTGAAGGTGATCAGGTTGTGATCAGAGAGAGGGAAAGGAGTGTTAGTGAATTCGGAAACTGAGCAGAGCCTGGTGAACACAAGATCAAGGCAGTGGCCCTCATGGTGAGTAGAGGAGTCGGACCATTGGGTTAGGCCAAGAGAGGAGGTTAGAGAGAGGAGTTTGGATGCATGAACAGATTGTGGACTGTCAAGAGCTATATTGAAATCGCCCATAATGATGGTGGAGATGTCAGAGGATAAGAAGTGTGGGAGCCAGGCAGAAAAATCTTCTAGAAATTGTTGTTTGGGTTGCCCAGGAGGGCGATAGATACCTGCAACACGCAGAGAGAAGGGGGTGAAAATCCTGATAGAGTGAACTTCAAATGAGGTGAATGCGAGTGATGGAACCTGAGGTAGAACAGTGTATGTGAAAAACTGTGACAGTAAGATTCCGACCCCACCACCTTTACTATTATTAGACCTAGATGTGTGTGAGAAGTGGAAACCACCATGTGACAGTGCTGCAGGGGAGGCAGTGTCTGATTGTGTGAGCCATGTTTCTGTTATAGCCAGCAGATTAAAGTTGTGAGATATGAAGAGGTCATGGATGGATGTTACTTTGTTACAAACAGAGCGTGCATTCAATAAGGCACATTTTAGTGATTTGGAGGGGGATGGGAGACACGTGATATTTATGAGGTTAGATGGATTTCTATGTTGTTTTGAGACAGCTGAGTGTGAGTGGGGCAGGTGGTTGGGGCCTGGATTTGGTGATATGTCACCAGCTAATAAAAGCAGAAGAGTGAGATAAATATTGGTGGATGTTTGCGAGTGTTTGTACTGGTGGCCAATTGCGGTTGTCAAAGTACTTGCAGAGAGGAAAGTATAAATCTCATGAGTGTTTAGAAGAGAGGAGTGGAGAATAGAATCTGTAATGTGTACAGAGGGCTGAGTTTCAGGGTGAGTGTAGAATGTGTTAAATTTGGTGAGAATTCCATGAATTGAAATTAGAAAGAGTAGTTTGATGAACATGCTGAGGTTGTTTGTGTTTTATGGGTTAAGTGGAGTTAGAGTAAGTTGTTAAAGTAAGTTACCTTTTCTTGATGTCTAGAAGCGGCACTAGTATAAGTGCCTCAACCAGGGCCGGCCACTGGAGGGTGCTGCAGGAAGTCCAGGAAGCTCTGCATCTGGCTCCCGGCAGTGTTGCACTCATGTAATAATGACGCAACAATGCCTCATAGGAGCCGGGACAGAAGGAAGAAGACAGCCATCCTCCGTAAGTACCTGGAACACCCCCCCATCCCCCGCATGGCCCAAATATTTAATATTAGAGATGGAGACAGGCAGCTGTGCACTGTCTCCATCTCAGAAAAAGCCGCGACCGCGTTCGCGGAGCGGCAGCAGCAACCGAGCTCTGTAGCTCCCTGCATACAGGATGTCTGGGGGGAGCTGCTGGCTGTGCACGCAGCTCCCTCTGTCCTCAGGCTCACAGTTTCAAAGTTAAGTATCCATGGAGGCATTAATGTTAACTAGGAGGGAGTGGTGTGGGGGAGTATTAATGTTAACTAGGAGCCTGAGGGGGTATTGGGCTGTGGGGGTGTACTAAAGTGTCACTAGGAGGGGGTTTTGGGGTGTAGTGAAATATCTCTAGGATGGGGCGTTGAAGTGTGGGGTTGTATTTATGTTTGATAGGAGGGAATAGTGCACAGCAGCGATCGGGTCGGAATGACCCCCATAGTGTGTGCGTTATCCAGGGGGCTTTGTGGAAGAATCACTGCACTTTCCAGCATAAGGTGTTTACTGGTACAATGTTTCTCCTATAGTATCTGGCTTCAAGTGACACATTGTGATTTATTTGTGATTTTGTATTTAATTTGTATGTATGTTCTATATATTAAAGGTTATATCTATTTTTTTTAACACTGCTGGAACCATCAGAATGCTGTTTTTCTTCAAGCGCAGCCTTTTCTGAAGTGTAATTTACTTGTAATTTTATAAATCATACAGAGGTTTTTTTTTCTGAGACGGCTACTGGATTATACAGCTAAGATTATTGAGCAAATAGATTCTTTTCTCTGTCTGCCTGTATATTAATTTTCCAGCATGGGGCTTATAGTATTGTCATACTTAAGTGAAGGGTCTCTCCCAGCAGCTCAGTGCTCGGATCCCCACAGGCATGTCAGCTAATGTACTGCTGCAGACTGCTCTTGTACCTCTGAGACAGTGGCGTAACTAGAAATTTTTCTCCCCCAAGCCAAAAAATTCTTCGGCGCCCCCCCCCCCCCCTTCATGCTCCATAATTGGGAGCTAGAAAGGGATAAATATGCGCGGCAAAAAAAGGGGCGTGGTTTCGTTGGAATGGGCGTGGTTTCGCATAAAGGGGCGTGGCATTGCAGGAAAAGACTACCTTATACCCCAGTTTTGCAACCTGCACGCCCATACGTTGGCCACCACAGGAAAGAAAAATAATCCTGATTCATGCCCCTTACATTATTTGTCATTTTTCCTCCTTATAGTAATGCCCAGTATACATTATGCCACATACTGCAATGGCCCTTAGACATTATGCCGCACACAATAATGCACATGACACAATATGCACACACTGTAATGCCCCCGACACATTATGCCACACAACGTAATGCCTGTGACACATTATGCCACACACCGTAATGCCTGTGACACATTATGACAGGAATCGCAATGCCCGTTATACATTATGCTACACACTGCAATGCCCCTGATACATTATAGCACATACAATGTCTGTGACACATTATGACACACACCGCAATGTCCGTGATACATTATGCCACACACTGCAATGCCCGATACATTATAGCACATACAATGGTTGTGACACATTATGCCACACACTGCAATGACCTTGAGACATTATACCACAATGCCCGTGATATAGTATACCATACACCGTAATGCCTGTGACACATACCGCAATGCCCTGCCCGTTATACCCTATGCCACACACCGCAATGCCCGTTATGTATTATGCCACACTGCAATGACCCTGAGACATTATACCACATACCACAATGCCCGTGATATAATATACCACACACCGTAATGCCTGACACATTATGACACACACCGCAATGTCCGTGATACATTATGCCACACACTGCAATGACCCTGAGACATTATACCACATATCACAATGCCCGCGATATAGTATACCATACACCGTAATGCCTGTGACACATTATGACACACACCGCAATGTCCGTATTACGTTATGCCACACACCGTAATGCCCATTACACATTAAGTCCTACAGTAAGGCTTCTAATTACTTTTCAATTACCTGCTCGTTGTCAGGGGTTTCATGCACTGGGTGTCATGCTCGTTGCCAGGGGTTTCATGCTCTTGGTTCCATGCATGGTGCCAGGGGTTTTCATGCTCAGGGTGTCATGCTCGTTGCCAGGGGTTTCATGCACTGGGTGTCATGCTCGTTGCCAGGTGTTTCATGCACTGGGTGTCATGCTCGTTGCCAGGTGATTCATGCACTGGGTGTCATGCTCGTTGCTAGGAGGTAGTCCTTGTTGCTAGGGCTGTGCTCCCAGTGCCACATATGTCCCCAGTGCCAGATATTCCCCCACGGTGCCAGGTACTCACATGCCCCAGTGCCAAATATAGCCCCCCCCCCCATGTGCCAGGTACACATATACCCCCCCAGTGCCACATATGCCCCCAGTGCCAGATATTCCCCCCCAGTGCCAGATATGCCCCCAGTGCCAGATATGCCCCCAGTGCCATATATTCCCCCCCAGTGCCATATATGCCCCCAGTGCCAGATATGCCCCCAGTGCCAGATATTCCCCCCCTGTGCCATATATGCCCCCCAGTGCCATATATGCCCCCAGTGCCAGATATTCCCCCCGTGCCATATATGCCCCCAGTGCCATATATGCCCCCAGTGCCACATATGCCCCAGTGCCAGATATTCCCCCCAGTGCCAGATATTCCCCCCCAGTGCCATATATGCCCCAGTGCCAGATATTCCCCCCAGTGCCAGATATTCCCCCCCAGTGCCATATATGCCCTAGTGCCAGATATTCCCCCCAGTGCCATATATGCCCCAGTGCCAGATATTCCCCCCAGTGCCAGATATTCCCCCCCAGTGCCATATATGCCCTAGTGCCAGATATCCCCCCCCCCCCCCCCCCCCCCGCTTTTTTGAGGGACACGGACGGCACAGCTCACCTCTCCTGTGTCCCTCCTGCTGCATCATCTCCGGCGGCCGCGGGTCTAATAGGGGGAAGTGCCGGTTCGTGAGCCAATTAGAGCTCACGGACGGCACTTCCCCCTATTAGACCCGCGGCCGCCGGAGATGATGCAGCAGGAGGGACACAGGGAGGCGCGCTGTGCCCTCCGTGTCCCTCCAACAAGCGGCGGAGGGAAGGAGACTGCAGACTGACATGCGGACGCTTGTCCGCATGTCAGTCTGCTGTAAATCAGTGGCGCCCCCGCAGCCCCTCGTCCCCAAGCCACCGCGAGGGCTGCGGGGGCAGTAGTTACGCCACTGCTCTGAGAGCCTCAGGGGAGTGACCAGATGTCAGCTGCATTAGGGGTTGTCCTTCCAGCACTTACCCGTCTGTACTGGGAGATGCGAGTAACTGGCCATTCTCAGATGGAAATTATACCTGTCCCACTTCATGTCATGCTGCAGCTGGCTGAGGAACTAGAAGTCCCAGCACACTTAGACTCTGGTTGGACACACCATATATATATATATATATATATATATATAAATAGTATTTGTATTCGGCACTCATGAAATAAACATCACAGTCAGCTTGCCCGGTGCCCTCTAAATCAACTTTGCAGGTTGAAGATATAAGCACAATGAAGCGGCACTCCAGGACTTAATTCAAATAAACGGGTCCAGTCTCCCGATTTTGATGTGCAACGTTTCGGTTTTAATCACAAACCTTCGTCAGGCATATACGTATATATGCCTGACGAAGGCTTGTGATTAAAACCGAAATGTTGCACATCAAAATCGGGAGACTGGACCCGTTTATTTGAATTAAGTCCTGGAGTGCCGCTTCATTGTGCTTATATATATATATATATATATATATATATATATATACTCACACATACCTTCAGCTCCATGTATATCTATATATACTGCACCCTCTAGCTCCATGCACACACATTTTATTGGGGGTCCCACTTTCAGTGGAATTCCAATTCTGGGCTGACTGGTTTGAGGGGTGTTTAATGTGATGGCAAGGGGACACCACACAGAATGTTCCCCCTGTTATGGCATTATCCCCCTCACTAGTTCAGCCTCGTGCTGGTTTTGGTTAAATAAGGGGGAACCTACGTCTTTTTTTTTTTTTTTTTAATTGGTGTGTGTGTGGGGGGGGGGGGGTATTGTGCGTGAATCAGGAGTGCCTCACTGGCCACTGACTTCACCGCACATCACTGGTCCATAGAACTGGTCCATAGATATATCTGCCGATCAATTGATCAGCAGATATATCTTCCAGTGTGTACCCACCTTTAGGCATAAGAAAGGGTAAAGCCAGAACAAAGGGAATGCTTAACTGTAAGGAAAAGTGGGGGTGCATCATAACAGTACTTGTAGACAAGTACTTGTACACATAAAGAGGCACTGTGGATCCACACTTTTTGTGGTTAGTAAATGAACTTAAATAACTGTCAGGTAACGTAAAAAACTGCAAAGCAAACTCCTGTATAACCTGAGGACAGCTGGAAGTCAGATGATACTCACTGCCTACTGCTCAGCTTTTCTCAGGTTATGCAAGTTCATAAATATCTTTATGACACTAATTTGTTCTAAGTCAGCGGGCAGCAGAAGCGGCCACTCCGGCCAGGCATCCTGGTTGGACTCCATCTCTGACTAAATTGCACAAAAAAACACAAAACAAAATTACATATACAGTATAATGTAAAAAGCAGCACCCAGGGACTGTAAAAGAACTAAAGCCCATGGTGTCCCTTAATTCAGCCCTGAACGTGACTAGTGCATACTGTAACACACTTCTTGATGCTCATCTCATTTGTCTGCATGATCCTGCATCAATACCTGCAAATACTGTAACCTCTGAAGCATTTCCTGCCATCTTGCCCTGTTCTCTAAAATGTTTCCTGTGTGAGGTAGAAACGTGTCCTTGCTCATCCATTCCATGAACGGGTCAGATGAGTAAGCACTCATCTGTATATATACGTTAGGAGAAGAGAAATATACATATAAAACATTAAGGTGGCACTCACGGGACCTTCACTTGAAAGTGAAATTCCTGTGAGTGCCGCCTTACAGTTTCATATACGCTGGTATTGAATGTACCCAGGAGGGCACCAGGCAGTATGTATTTGGAATATGTAGAGTGCCAGTGATCTATGTTTTATATAAATCGTATAAAAAATTAATCCACTCACCGGGCATTTTTCAAATTGTTTAAGAAGTAAGTTATCAGTTAAGCTGATGTCGATGGGCCTAATAATTTAGACCCTGTCGCTTTGTTGCTATCTTTGCACATCTGCGCAAGCGCATATGCTGGTATGCGCATGTGCAAGGTCCTAAACTGCGTTCTCTTCAGAACGCAGTTTAAAACCTGAGGGGTTTTGTGGGCGTCAACGCTCTGCTTAAGGGGCATGGTCCGGACAACTGAGGCTTGTTCGGACCGTTGCTGGGGAATGTCAAAGTAATTTGATCATAGATGTGCATTTTTTTGCACATCTACGATCAGGTCTGAACTAGGCCCGATGTTTCGGTCTATACACAGAACAACATCACTTTATCATTTTTCTTGAAAACATCTTGACACTATTTTAAAACGCTGATTGATTGCCCCACTCGTTTTGTCTTCACTATTGATAAGTGTGACATTACCAGTTATTTATATAGCGCGCACATATTCTGCAGCGCTTTACAGAGAATTTTTGGCCATTCACATCAGTCCCTGCCCCAGTGGAGCTTACACTCTATGGCCCTCATTCCGAGTTGTTCGCTCGCAAGCTGCTTTTAGCAGCATTGCACACGCTAAGCCGCCGCCCTCTGGGAGTGAATTTTAGCTTAATTTAGCAAAATTGCGAACGAAAGATTCTCAAAATTGCGAATAGAAATTTCTAAGCAGTTTCTGAGTAGCTCGAGACTTACTCTGCCACTGCGATCAGTTCAGTCAGTTTCGTTCCTGGTTTGACGTCACAAACACACCCAGCGTTCACTCAGACACTCCCCCGTTTCTCCAGCCACTCCCACGTTTTTCCCAGAAACGGCAGCGTTTTTTCACACACTCCCATAAAACGGCCAGTTTCCGCCCAGAAACACCCACTTCCTGTCAATCACACAACGATCACCAGAACGAAGAAAAAACCTCGTAATGCCGTGAGTAAAATACCAAACTTCTTAGCAAATTTACTTGGCGCAGTCGCAGTGCGAACATTGCGCATGCGCAGTTTGCGGAAAATCGCTGCGATGCGATGAAAAAGAACGAGCGAACAACTCGGAATGAGGGCCTATATTCCCTACCACATGTACAAGCACACACATTTACATTAGGGTTAATTTCGTTGGGAGCCAATTAACCTACCAGTATATTTTTGGATTGTGGGAGGAAGCCGGAGTACCCAGAGGAAACCCACGCAAGTATGGGGAGAATATTCAAATTCCACACAGTTAGGGACATAGTGGGATTGAACCCATGACCTCAGTGCTGTGAGGCAGTAATGCTAACTATTACACCGTCCGTACTGCCCATTAATCACTAGTTGTTGGGGCAGGGCTGTTTTCTAGCATCCCCTCCCTTTATAAACACCATCAGATAGGTGTGTTTATATATATATATATATATATATATATATATATACACTGCTCAAAAAAAATAAAGGGAACACTTAAACAACACAATGTAACTCCAAGTCAATCACACTTCTGTGAAATCAAACTGTCCACTTAGGAAGCAATAGAACAATGAGCTCCTTTTCCTCCTGACCACAGGCATTCAACCTATCATTCTCAATCATCTGGCAATTATTGGACTTACAAACTCCCATAAGATCCTCACTAACGCTGTCCATTTTGGAATCTCTGGACATTCCCCTGCTGCCATTGGACCTCGACCTGCAATTGAGAACCAAGGGGACTTCTTCCTGAGACCATGGTAATATTCATACCCAAAATCTATTGAGGACACTTTGGAGGACTGAGTCCTAGCCAGAAAACGAGTGCATATTGCCTAAGTGGAGATAGAAGTGGTCACATGTTAATTTGAGAGACTCTCAATCCCTTTATTCATCTTATTACCCTTTGACAATTAGATTTGTTGTAATCATTTTTAGCTTAATTTTTAATAAATGTATGAATAATTTTTTATTGTTAAACTTGCATCCGTTCATTATTTGAAATCCAGCCGGCGCCAGTATACTCTCTCGTTCTGTATTCACTTAGGAAGCAACACTGATTGACAATCAATTTCACATGCTGTTGTGCAAATGGAATAGACAACAGGTGGAAATTATAGGCAATTAGCAAGACACCCCCAATAAAGGAGTTGTTCTGCAGGTGGTGACCACAGACCACTTCTCAGCTCCTATGCTTTTTGGCTGATGTTTTGGTCACTTTTGGAAGCTGGCGGTGCTTTCACTCTAGTCGTAGCATGAGACGGAGTCTACAACCCACACAAGTGGCTCAGGTAGTGCAGCTCATCCAGGATGGCACATCAATGCGAGCTGTGGCAAGAAGGTTTGCTGTGTCTGTCAGCGTAGTGTCCAGAGCATGGAGGCGCTACCAGGAGACACGCCAGTACATCAGGAGACGTGGAGGAGGCCGTAGGAGGGCAACAACCCAGCAGCAGGACCGCTACCTCCGCCTTTGTGCAAGGAGGAACAGGAGGAGCACTGCCAGAGCCCTTAAAATGACCTCCAGCAAGCCACAAATGTGCATGTGTCTACTCAAACGAACAGAAACAGACTCCATGAGGGTGGTATGAGGGCCTGACGTCCACAGGTGGGGGTTGTGCTTACAGCCCAACACCGTACAGGACGTTTGGCATTTGCCAGAGAACACCAAGATTGGCAAATTCGCCACTGGCGCCCTGTGCTCTTCACAGATGAAAGCAGGTTCTCACTGAGCACATGTGAATGACGTGACAGAGTCTGGAGACGCCAAGGAGAACGTTCTGCTGCCTGCAACATCCTCCAGCATGACCGGTTTGGCAGTGGGTCAGTAATGGTGTGGGGTGGCATTTCTTTGGGGGGGCCGCACAGCCCTCCATGTGCTCGCCAGAGGTAGCCTGACTGCCATTAGGTACCGAGATGAGATCCTCAGACCCCTTGTGAGACCATATGCTGGTGCGGTTGGCCCTGGGTTCCTCCTAATGCAAGACAGTGCTAGACCTCATGTGGCTGGAGTGTGTCAGCAGTTCCTGCAAGACGAAGGCATTGATGCTATGGACTGGCCCGCCCGTTCCCCAGACCTGAATCCAATTGATCACATCTGGGACATCATGTCTCGCTCCATCCACCAACGCCACGTTGCACTACAGACTGTCCAGGAGTTGGCAGATGCTTTAGTCCAGGTCTGGGAGGAGATCCCTAAGGAGACCATCCGCCACCTCATCAGGAGCATGCCCAGGCGTTGTAGGGAGGTCATACAGGCACGTGGAGGCCACACACACTACTGAGCCTCATTTTGACTTGTTTTAAGGACATTACATCAACGTTGGATCAGCCTGTAGTGTGTTTTTCCACTTTAATTTTGAGTGTGACTTCAAATCCAGACCTCCATGGGTTAATAAATTTGGTTTCCATTGATAATTTGTGTGTGATTTTGTTGACAGCACATTCAACTGTGTAAAGAACAAAGTATTTAATAAGAATATTTCATTCATTTAGATCTAGGATGTGTTATTTTAGTGTTCCCTTTATTTTTTGAGCAGTGTATATATATATATATATATATATATATATATACTAAACTAAACACATCATATATAAATATATATATGCTTACCATACTATCCCTTTAAGCTGGGATGCTCATGGATTACACAGGTTCTGTGTCTGATTAAATGTCAGGTGAAATTCAGGCTTGAAGTTAGCTAGAGGCAGCTATAATTCATGAGTGTCCCAGTTTAATGGGATAGTATGGTAAGTATATAACATTGCCTTATAGTTAATTTTCTACACTAGTCTAATTTTTTTTTAAACTAGAAATTTATGTTAATCCAGTTATAATAGATGTATAAAATGTATATGTAAGATAGCCGTAACTTGGTAGCTTTGCTGATGGTTACTGTGACATCACACACCTGGACAGTGACATCACTAGCCTGTGACATCACAATGCTTAATCCTGTAACATTATTTTTACAACTGCTGAAGTTTCCAGTTACCATGCAGGAAGACAGGTAGGAGGAGGTGAGTCCTACATAGCAGGGTATGATGGAGGGGAGGGGGGTAAGGAAGACAGAGTGCAGTATAGTCAGCTGAAAGGCACGACAAGACAGAACAGAGAATATAGGACAGTTTATCGCTGCGGTGCAAATGGGTGCGGAATGCGCATGCGCGACAGCCGCAGTGCGCATGCGCAATGTTTCCCGGCGACAGGGGTTGCTGGGTTACGTCGCGGCTTAAGAAGAAAGCGGTCGCAGGACGGACCGCAAAGAAGATTGACAGGAAGAGGCCGTTTGGAGCTGTTTTCGGGGAGTGGTGAGTAAAACGCAGGCGTGCCCAGGAGCACGGAGGGCGGAGGAGTGACGTCAAAGCCGATCCCATCATCGCTGGATCCATCGCACAGGGTAAGTAGGTATAGGCCTAGTCTAGTTTTGTGTGAAAATTTTTAAGCTTCACAGGGCTGCACAAGCGATCACAGCCCTGCTAAGCTAAAATACACTCCCTCATAGGTGTGGGCTAGTTGATCGCAGCAACAGCAGCAAAAAGTTGCTGGCTGCGATCAACTCGGAATGACCAACATAATTAGGAGAAGCTCAGGAAGAAATTATATATTTAGGAATAAAAATGTAGCATTACAGAAATAAAGAGGACAGTATAAGCACACATACAGTGGATGTAGATAAGTTGGGTCTCTATGAGGCAGGATCTTGCATTGGGATTTAAAAGTAAATAAATAGATAAATGGCAAAATTTATAAATTTGAAAGTATATTTAGTTTAAGGAAAATTGGAAAAGTGATTGACTCATGGACATTTTATTGTACTTAAACTAGTACTATGATTGGATACTGGCGCCCAAGATGGCTGCCTCTCCTTTTGTATGCTCCTGATCATCTCCATAAAACAGCTTAAATTCACCACAACTGACCTATGAATCATCATAAATATCCAAGGACTTACCTTTAACTTGTACTACTCTACGCGGACATCTCATCAAAACCAACGTATTGCATTCCTGCACTGAGATACACACTGGATTGAATCCTGGACTGAATCCTCTGCATATCTCCACTGAGAAATCCTTCAGTTTAGCAGCTGCTGTACTCTGCATTGGACATTACCCAGATAAGGTACTGTGGATTACAACCTATCTTTGGCTACATCCAGCCCCTCACTTAGACATCATCCACCTCTGTTCTCTGAGCAACAAATAACTGACTTATTGCATTAATCTACTAATATCAGTATATTCAGGCTCTGAATTGCTGAAGGCTCACTGTTTCAACTCAGGATCCATTTCCCAGGACATGTTATCACTACCCCCCACACAAGAAATCTACATCAAAGGCCTCTCACACTGAGACTTTTCACACCTACACAGTAGGAACTGGCTTCTAACACCTTTCCAAAGTCTGCCTATCCTAGGATAATTGACTAAATCAGCAGTTATTTTATTTATCACTTGCTTCAAATATACCCAATAGGTTATAGCAATAACTTTGTTCATAAACCCATTATAATTTTGGATCACATACCGAATTGGGGGAAAACAAAACACAAAAAGAAAAAAGAAAAAAAAAAAACACTGCTTTCTCTCCCTCTCTCATCATCATCATATGTAGCTCAAACTTATAGTAATCTGTCATTGATGTCCAAATGTATACGTATTGCTCCAGCTTCATTCTTTCACTCCGCCCACCACGTTCTGCAGTTCCTATCACACCATCACAGGCTTCTATTCTCCAATCCCTTGGCATTTTAAAAAGAAAACACAGGCGCATTCGTGGGAAGCGAGCAGGCCGGAAATGTATCTCCCCCGGTAACCATCTACGTCCTTTGCCCACCTGCTCACCCCCATACTCAAAGAACAATCAAATAGAAGTGATACCCAAAAGACGGCCCTATGTTTGGAAGGACAAAGCGGTCAACTCTTGCTTTGTGACCCCCATACCCAGAGCTCCTGCAATTAACATAAAGAAAACTGAAGGCCCTCTGGTATGCCCAATCAGGTCAGTTCTTTGTAATGCCAGATCTATAAGAAACAAGACTGCAACAATTGCTGACCTTATTGAATCTGCAGATCTAGCCTGTATTACAGAGACCTGGCTAGATGAAAATGCAGCACCTATATTGGAGGCTGCAGTACCAACAAACTACTCGGTCATCCACAACCCAAGACTGGACCACAGGGGTGGCGGGGTGGCTATCTGCTTCAAAAAAGAACTTAAACTATTGAAATTACTCGCTCATTCGAGTGCATTGCTGCCCGGAGTTCGACAGGATTAGGTTTCAGAGTACTTCTCATTTACCGTCCACCTGGAGATGGAAAGATATTTCTACAAGAAATTGCAGACACTGTTGCTGGCCTGGTTCTGGAACATCAAAGATGGCTCATCCTCGGGGATTTCAATGCATGGGTGGATGATGAGCTCTCACGCCTTGGCCAAGACCTCCTGTGCACAATGAATGGTCTGGGCTTCACACAGGTCATTCCCTCTGCCACACATAAAAGTGGTCATACTCTTGATCTTGTCTTTCAGATTGGATTAGAAGTCACTGACCTAAAAATAAACCCAGTCATCTGGTCAGACCACTACTCCCTCTGGTTCTCAGTTGCAACCCCTCAAATAAGATCTCTGCCCGTGGAGTTGACCAGGTATCGTCCAAGGAGGGGTATGACTCCCCAGGCTCTTGCAGCAAATCTGGATCTCTCTGCTATACTGGGTGCCTGTGAAGATCCCTGTTCCCTAGTCCGTTATTATAATAGGGATGTTATGGCTGCAATTGATATTATCGCCCCTGTGCGTATAAGACCTCGCAAACCACAACGTCAAGCTCCATGGTTCGACAACAGTGTTAGTGAGCTCAAGAAAAGGGGGCGTAGACTGGAAAGACGATGGAGGAAGACTAACCTAGTGGATGACAAAATAAAACTAATAAAGCATAACGAAGAATATCAATCAACAATCACTCGTAAGAAATCACAGTTCCTGTCAAATGAGATCACAGCAGCAAACAATAGGCCAGCTCAACTTTTCCGCACAGTGGAGATGCTTTGCAAGCCAGCATGCCTGCAGACTGATGAGACCCTTTCCCAGGCAAGATGCAACGAGTTTGCAAACTTCTTTGCAGATAAAATATCCACCATCCGGGCTGGAATCTCCACAGTGCCATCAAAGGAGTGCCAAACTACAAAGCCTGCCAATATAAGCTACCTGCCTTCATGGACCAGCTTTGACCCAGTGGATGTAAAGGACACTGCTGAAATTGCTCGGATTTTGCGTCCCACCACCTGTGGTCTGGACCCAGCCTCAACAAAGCTTCTAATAGGTTGTATGGATATAATTGGTCCTGTCTTTGCAAAAATTGTTCAATGCTCTTTGCAGACAGGCATTTTTCCTGGACCCCTAAAGGAAGCAATTGTTAGACCGCTTCTTAAAAAACCTAATTTAGATCCCGACTGCATGACCAACTACAGACCGGTATCAAACCTTCCTTTCCTAGGAAAGGTTATTGAGAAAGTGGTGGCAAATCAACTGGAAACCTGCCTGACAACCCATGATATTTATGATCCATTTCAATCAGGATTCAGGAGAAGACATAGCACTGAAACAGCCCTGGTGTGTGTGTTAAATGATCTTCTGATGGCAAAAGACAGAGGTGACTGTTCAATATTAATCCTTCTGGATCTCTCGGCAGCATTTGATACCGTGGACCATGGGCTTCTGATTGAGCGACTGATACATTTCTGTGGTTTGGATGGCACAGTCCTAAGCTGGTTCAAATCATTTCTCACAGGCAGGTCACAGAGAGTATCATCTGGATTATACTCATCACCACCAGTGCCATTGCCATGTGGTGTCCCACAAGGTTCTATACTATCCCCCATGCTTTTTGCAGTATACATGCTCCCATTGGGCGAAATAATCAGGCGCCATGGCCTGGTCTACCACTGCTATGCAGATGATACACAATTGTACTTGTCCTTTGCTCCGGGCACTGATGACCCAATAGCAACCCTAAATGGCTGTCTAGCTGAACTACAGGAGTGGATGAGCGCCAGCTGGCTACGACTGAACCCGGATAAAACAGAGGTCCTTATAATACGACCGCAACATCAAAGGACAGGACTGCAGCATAGCCAACCAACTGGACTTACACTCGGGGATTCAGAATTACAGACCAGTGATCGTGTGCGGAATCTTGGCGTTGTCCTGGATGGTGGCTTGACACTTAAACATCAGATATCAGCCACAATCAAATCCTCATTCTTTCACCTGAGGAACATAGCCAGAATCAAGCACTTAATTCCCTCAGATGATCTGCCAAAAGTCATACATGCATTTGTATCATCTCGATTAGACTACTGTAATGCCCTCTACCTTGGTCTACCAGCAAAAGAATTGCAACGCTTACAGCTGGTGCAAAACACAGCTGCCAGGCTGTTAACCAATCAGCCCCGTTCTAGCCACATAACACCCATCCTCTACTCCCTTCACTGGCTGCCTGTAAGATGGCGAATCATCTTCAAGATTGGCTTACTGAGTTTCAAAGCATTACATGACCAAGGCCCAAGGTACCTGAAACAGCTTCTGACCCCATACTGCCCCACTCGATTACTGCGATCTGTAGATGAAGGACTTTTAGCTGTACCTAGAATCTACCGTAATTCATCTGGGGGTCGAGCTTTTAGTCATGCGGCTCCGACTCTATGGAACTCACTTCCCCGCACAGTGCGAGAGGCCCCAACTATAGAATCCTTCAAAAGTAGACTCAAGACTTTCCTGTTTACTCTAGCATTTCCATAGTGTCCCTTTTAGTATCTTCGTGCTTCTGTATTTTATGAAAATGTACTTCATTATTTTCTGTATTATATCATGCTATATATCTGTTAAGCGCCTTGAGTCCTATTGGAGAAAGAGCGCTATATAAATAAAATTATTATTATTATTATTATTATAAGGATAGTCTTTTGTGTTTTTTTTTTAGATCATCATCTGGCTAAGTTCTGGCAAAGAGATTTGCAGAGTGTCGGGTGACCGGCAAAGAGATCTGCAAAGTGTCAGTTGAAGACGACGGGAGGGAGTCGCAGAACAGATGCAGCAAGGACTGAAGGATTGCATGCAGGAGGTAAGTTACCATACTTGTGTAATTGTGTGTGTGTGGTGGGGGATATTGAGAGCACAGTACAAAACAGAAGCTATGGTGGGGGAGAGCAGACAATACAACACATACAGAAGGCGGCAGCTCAGTATAGGAAATACAGATGGGGCAGGGGCAGCACCCCCCTGCAGACTACAAATTTGTGCTCTCCCATACTTTGTAAAGTGACAGCGAGCTGCCTTCAAAAAGGGGTGTGGTCTCACAAAGAAGGGGGGTGGCCACACAATAGTACTCCCAATTCAAATTACGCCACACAAAAGCACAATGTCATTTACATTACACTGCATGTAGTGCCCCTGATTCATAGTATGCCACATAGTAGTGTCCCTTATTCACATTACATCACAATAGCGCCCCTAGTCACATTATGCTACACAGTAGTGCCCATTATACACATAATGCCCACAGTAGTAATGCCCCTTACAAATAATGCCCACAGTAGTAGTGCTGCTTATATACATTATGTAGTGCCCCTTATATGCATAATGTCAACAGAAGTAATGCCCCTTATACACATGATGCGCACAGTAATAGTGCCACTTATACACATAATTCCCACAGTAGTAGTGCTGCTTATACGCATAATGTCCAAGGTAGTAGTGCCCCTTATATGTAAAATCACCACAGTAGTAGTGCCCCTATACATATAATGCCCACAGTTGTAGTGCCCCCTATACACGTAATGTCCACAGTAGTAGTGCCCCCTATTCACATAATGTCCACAGTAGTAGTGGCCCTTATACACCTAATGCCACACATTAGTGCCCTTTATACATAATGCTTTATGCATAATGCCCATAGTAGTGCCCCTATACAAAAAATGACCACAGTAGTAGTGCTTGATACACACATAATGTCCACAGTAGTAGTGCTTCCTATACACATAATGTCCACAGTAGTAGTGCTTCCTATACACATAATGTCCACAGTAGTAGTGCTTCCTATACACATAATGTCCACAGTAGTAGTGCTTCCTATACACATAATGTCCACAGTAGCAGTGGTCCTTATACACCTATGCCACACAGTAGTGCCCTTTATACATCATGCTTTATGCATAATGTCCATAGTAGTGCCCCTTATACATAATTACCACAGTAGTGCCCCTTATACACATAATGTCCACAGTAGTAGTGGCCCTTACACATAATGCCATCAGTAGTAGGGCCCCTTATATGCATAATGCCCACAGTAGTAGTGCCCTTTACACAAATGCCCACAGTAGGAGTGCCTCTTATACACATAATGCCCACAGTCGCAGTGCGCTTACACATAATGCCCACAGTAGTGCCCCTTATACACAGAATGCCCACAATAGTAGTGACCCTTATACACATAATTCCCACAGCAGCCGTGCCCCTTACACAGTGTCGGACTGGGGCGTGAAGGGCCCACCGGGTAATGCAGTGGTAGGGGCCCATGTTTAGTGGTGTGGTCAGTTTCCAGAGGGGGTGTGGCCATCCGCTACATTGGTTTTCCTAAACATTAGTGAGTGCATGGGCTGGGCCCCTTGACAAATATATAAATACTTCTAGTGCATGCATGATAATGTACCAGATAAATATTGGCAATGCACTGCAGAGAATACATCATAGTCCTGTGCAATATAATGTAACATGTATAATGTATAATTCAAGTACAGTCTGGAACCTGATCACTAGAGGGGGAGGCGGGGCCCCCCAGGCAGTGGGGCCCACCGGTGGTTTCCCCTATACCCCTGTGGGCCAGTCCGACCCTGCCCTTACACATAATGCCCACAGTAGTAGTGCCCCTTAAACTCATAATGTCATCTCTAATATAAAGGATAATTACAGTAGCTCTATCATTATGACTGTAACCTGCACACTGCGGGTACTATGTGATACTAACATGGTCCTAGCACTGGGGAAGATAAAACTGAAGCAGATAATTTTGTTCTCTATGAGGCAGGATCTTAGTTTTGGATGAAAAAGTCAATAAAACAGATACATTGCAAATGAATAAAATTGAAAGCACGTAACAAAATGTAGTAGTATAATTATACACATAGGCCCTCATTCTGAGTTGATCGCTCGCTAGCTGCTTTTAGCAGCAGTGCAAACGCTTGGCCGCCGCCCTCTGGGAGTGTATCTTAGTTTAGCAGAAGTGCGAACGAAAGATTAGCAGAATTGCTCGAAAATCTTTTCCTGCAGTTTCTGAGTAGCTCCAGACCTACTCCTAGATTGCGATCACTGCAGACTGTTTGGTTCCTGATTTGACGTCACAAACACGCCCTGCGTTCGGCCAGCCACTCCCCCGTTTTCCCAGCCACTCCTGCGTTTTAGCCTGACACGCCTGCGTTTTTTAGCACACTCCCGGAAAACGGTCTGTTTCCGCCCAGAAACACCCACTTCCTGTCAATCACACACCGATCAGCAGAGCGACTGAAAAGCGTCGCTTGCCCCTGTGTAAAATTGCTTAGTTTTGTGTGAAAGTACTTGGCGCGTGCACCCTGCGGCCCATACGCATGCGCAGAACAGCCGGTTTTTAGCCTGATCGCTATGCTGCGAAAAATGGCAGCGAGCGATCAACTCGGAATGAGGGCCATAGTATGTCTGATCTACAAATTCTGGTTGTTTAGATCATCATTTGGCAAAGTTCTGGCAAAGAGATTTACAGAGTGTCGGGTGACCAGCAAAGAGATCTGCAAAGCATCAGTTGAAGACGACGGGAGGGAGTGGCAGAAAAGAGGCAGCAAGGACTAGAGGATAGCATGCAGGAGGTAATTTACCATACTTGTGTAATTGTGTGTGTGGTGGGGGTATTGAGAGCACAGTACAAAACAGAGACTATGATGGGGAGAGCAGACAATACAAAAAACATGCAGAAGTGGGTAAATCTAGTGAAGCTAAAACCTGGAACAGATAACTTGGGTCTCTATGAGGCAGGATCTTGGTTTGAATGAAAAAGTCAATAAAATAAATAGCAAATTAATAAAATTGAAAGTACATAAAATGAAAGAGTACAATTATACACATAGTACTGTATGTCTGACCAAGAAATTCTGGTAATTTATACCCCTTTTCCACTAGCTTTTAAAACATGGGTGAATGCGCGGGGCCGCGCATTTACCCATGTTTTTCCCTAGTGGAAAAGGGTCCCCCTGCAAATTCCCGGATCAGGTGATCCGGGAATCCTACCCGAGTAGCTTTCCAGGTTGAACACGTGTTCAACCCGGCAAGCTAGTGTGAACGGGAGCCGTGTTGAGGCAACACGGCTCCCGTTGATAGTGTATGGGAGGACGGTGCTGGGAGATCAGTGATCTCCCAGCGCCGCCACTGCCGCGTCACTAGCAGCGTCACCAACCCGGCAATATGCTGGGTTGGTAAGCGCTGTGTGAAAGGGGGCTGTAGCACGGGTCGCAGCCATGTCAGGCGACACGGCTGCGACCCGTGCTACACAGTGGAAAAGGGGTATTAGATAGTCAGGTAATTTAGAAAGTCACCGAGTGTCTGGTAACCAGCAAAGAGATCTACAAAGTGTTAGTTGAATATGACGGGAGGCAGTCGCGGAGCAGAGGCAGCAAGGACTGGAGGATAGCATGCAGGAGGTAAGTTACCATACTTGTGTAATTGTGTGTCTGGTGGGGGTATTGAGAGCACAGTACAAAACATAGAGATTATGGTGGGAGAGCGTAGACAATACAAAACATGCAGAAGGGGGCAGCTCAGTTTAGGACTTACAGATGGTGTGGTGTCACAATACAAAAACATAGAAATGGTGGTGTACTCTACAGGACATATAGAGGAAGGGAAGGGCACCTATACAGGACATACATTTTTTGGGGTTGCCAGATGTAGAACATAATACAGAAAAACAGGAAGGGTGGGGAAAGCACAATACAAAATATACAGACCGGGGGAAGAACAATAGAGATCGGGGGAGGGTACAATATTGAACATAGAGGTTAGGGGGGCATTTGGGGGGTTTCTGATGGGCCTTAGAAGGGGCATGTGGGAAACACCTGGACCTGGGCAACCTATTTTTCTCTCTTCGTTTCCCCTAATGTCAAAACTGGATAAGCCGCTCCTCTGGAGATAGTGAAATGGCTGACTTTTTTATCAATGAACTGGGGGCAGATGTACTAAGCCTGAGAGAGGGATAAAGTGGAGAGAGTAAAACTAACAACCAATCAGCTCCTGTCAATTTTCAAACACAGGCGGTAACATGGCAGTTAGGAGCTGATTGGCTGGTACTTTGGGCCTTATTCAGACCTGATCACAGCAGCAAAATCTTTCTCTAATGGACAAAACCATGTGCACTGCAGGTGTGGCAGATATAACATTTGTAGAGAGAGTTAGATTTGGGTGGGTTATTTTGTTTCTGTGCAGGGTAAATACTGTCTGCTTTATTTTTACACTGCAATTTAGATTTCAGTTTGAACACACCCCACCCAAATCTAACTCTCTCTGCACGTTACATCTGCCCCACCTGCAGTGCAGCAGCAAAAAATTTCTCTAATGGGCAAAACCATGTGCACTGCAGGGGGGCAGATATAACATGTGCAGAGAGAGTTAGATTTGGGTTTGGTGTGTTCAATCTGAAATCTAAATTGCAGTGTAAAAATAAAGCAGCCAGTATTTACCCTGCACAGAAACAAAATAACCCACCCAAATCTAACTCTCTCTGCACGTTATATCTGCCTCCCCTGCAGTGCACATGGTTTTGCCCAACTGCTAACAAAGGCCCTCATTCCGAGTTGTTCGCTCGGTATTTTTCATCGCATCGCAGTGAAAATCCGCTTAGTACGCATGCGCAATGTTCGCACTGCGACTGCGCCAAGTAACTTTACTATGAAGAAAGTATTTTTACTCACGGCTTTTTCTTCGCTCCGGCGATCGTAATGTGATTGACAGGAAATGGGTGTTACTGGGCGGAAACACGGCGTTTCAGGGGCGTGTGGCTGAAAACGCTACCGTTTCCGGAAAAAACGCAGGAGTGGCCGGAGAAACGGTGGGAGTGCCTGGGCGAACGCTGGGTGTGTTTGTGACGTCAACCAGGAACGACAAGCACTGAACTGATCGCACAGGCAGAGTAAGTCTGGAGCTACTCTGAAACTGCTAAGTAGTTAGTAATCGCAATATTGCGAATACATCGGTCGCAATTTTAAGAAGCTAAGATTCACTCCCAGTAGGCGGCGGCTTAGCGTGTGTAACTCTGCTAAATTCGCCTTGCGACCGATCAACTCGGAATGAGGGCCAAAGTTCCTGCTGTGATCAACTCAGAATTACCCCCTATGTTCGATTTTCACTTTGCGATTTCCCTTGAACTCCCCAGAGCCCAGCACCACCGATTTTGACTAACTTTTCTTGAGATATGGAGTATGTGTGCTTACGATTTTGGCTTATGTGAGATTTTGACTATCTCATTATAACAGTGGGATGACATTACAGGGTTGGGGGGAGTGTGTTTTTTACTGTCAGCCATTTTTAAAACAGTGCATTTCTGCTCTGTGGTTGATTTTGTTAATTTTTTTTTGCAAGGAACCTATGGATTCTACATGGACAAGAGGACCGAGGGGCTACTTGGGACATTAGGTAAGTATGTGCGAGTGTGTCGGTGTGTGTTAATAAACTTTTACCTTCACGGTGTGTGTGTTTTGTCTATCTTTGGGTATTTCTTTTATTGTGGAACTACAGGTACCAGAGGGCCCTTTAATTCTCTGCATGCTGGTACTTGTGGTTCTCCAAGTACCAGCATGCGGGGAGGCTTGCTGGGACTTGTAGTTCCACAGCAAAAAGACAATATTATTTTTTTACACAATTTTGGCTATCAGCCTGGCACCCACCGCCCAGGGGTGCTGGGGACAGCCTCGGGCTTCACTCCTGGCCCTTGGGTGCCTGGAGGAGGGGACCCCTTTATTTAAGGGGTCCCCACCCCCCCAGGGAACCCCAGCCAGGGGTGACTAGATGGGGTGTGTGATGCTGCGGCCGCAGGGACCTGTATAAAAGTGTCCCCTGGCTGCGGCATCACCTCCCTGGCTAGTGGAGCCCGGTGCTGGTTTAAAAAATACGGGGGAGCCCTACTCTTTTTGTCCCCCGTATTTTCGGAACCAGGACCGGTCCAAGAGCCCGGTGCTGGTTGCTTAAATATGGGGGACCCCTACTCCATTTTTCCCTCATATTTTTGCAACCAGGACCGGCTCAAAGAGCCCGAGGCTGGTTATGCTTTTTCGGTGGACCTGCACATTGTTTTTCTCTCTTACGTCCTAGAGGATGCTGGGGACTCTGTAAGGACCATGGGGTATAGACGGGCTCCGCAGGAGACATGGGCACTTTAAGACCTTTTAATGGGCGTGAACTGGCTCCTCCCTCTATGCCCCTCCTCCAGACCTCAGTTAGATTCTGTGCCCAGAGGAGACTGGTTGCACACTAGGGGAGCTCTGCTGAGTTTCTCTGGAAAAAGACTTTGTTAGGTTTTTTATTTTCAGGGAGCACTGCTGGCAACAGGCTCCCTGCTTCGTGGGACTAAGGAGAGAGAAGCAGACCTACTTTACTGATAGGCTCTGCTTCTTAGGCTACTGGACACCATTAGCTCCAGAGGGTCGGAACACTTGGTACGCCTAGCTGTTCATCTCAGTGACGCGCCGCCGTCCTCCTCACAGAGCCGGAAGATAGAAGCCGGGTGAGTATGAGAAGCAAGAAGACTTCAAAGGCGGCAGAAGACTTCAGATCTTCGTGAGGTACCACGCAGCGGTCGCGCTGAGCGCCATTGCTCCCACACACACACACAAAGCACAGCAAGGGTGCAGGGCGCAGGTGGGGCGCCCTGGGCAGCAATGATTACCTCATAAAAGTTCACTGACACACATAGATACTGCATGGGCAGTATATACAGACCCCCGCCAGTATAAAAATTAGCGGGACCGAAGCGCGCCATAGAGGGGGCGGAGCTTAGTCCCTCAGCTCTAACCAGCGCCATTTTCTCCACAGCTTGCTGCAGAGACGCTGCTCCCGGACTCCCTTCACCGCTGTATACAAGTAACAGGGTGCAAAACAGGTGGGGGGGCACATTAATTTGGTGCTAGTGTGATACAAAAAGCGCTTACAGGTCTGGGACATTATTAATATTTCAGACCGCAGTGGTGCTGGGTGTTAGCTGGCAGACTCCCTCTCTGTCTCTCTAAAGGACCTTATTGTGGGTCTGTCCCCTATATCCCAGTGTGTGTGGGGGTGTCAGTACGTGTGTGTCGACATGTCTGAGGCGGAAGGCTCTTCCAGAGAGAATGCGGAGCAGAATGTAATAGTGACTCCGTCGGCACCGCCGACTGTTGATTGGGTAGACATGTGGAATGTTTTGAATACAAGTGTGGCTTTATTACATAAAAGGTTGGACAAATCTGAGTCCCAGAACCAGGCATGGAGACAATCCATGGATATTAATGTGTCACAGAACCCATCAGGGTCCCAGAAACGTCCCTTTACCCAGATAGCAGACACTGATACCGACACGGATTCCAAGTCCAGTGTCGACTATGATGATGCTCGGTTACACCCAAGGGTGGCCAAGAGTATTCAGTACATGATTATTGCAATAAAAGATGTATTACATATCACAGAGGACCCTTCTGTCCCTGACACACGGGTCTGTATGTTTAAGGGGAAGAAACCTGAGGTAACATTTCCCCCATCCCATGAGCTGAATGCTCTATTTGAAAAAGCTTGGGAAACTCCAGACAAAAGTCTGCAGATTCCTAAGAGAATTGTTATGGCGTATCCTTTCCCCTCACAGGACAGATTACGGTGGGAATCATCACCCACGGTAGATAAGGCTTTAACGCATTTATCCAAAAAGGTGGCCCTACCGTCTCCAGACACGGCGACACTAAAGGATCCTGCGGATCGCAGGCAGGAAACTACCTTGAAATCGATTTATGCGACTACGGGAACCCTGCTCAGACCGGCGGTAGTGTCGGCATGGGTAAGTAGCGCGATTGCAGGATGGGCAGATAACTTGACATCTGACATGGACACCCTCGACAGGGAGAGTGTATTGTTGACATTGGGTCACATCAAGGATGCAGCGTTATACCTAAGGGAGGCTGCGAGAGATATTGGCCTCTTGGGATCAAGGGCCAATGCCATGGGAATTTCATCTAGGAGGGCGTTGTGGACCCGTCAATGGACTGGTGATGCTGACTCCAAGAGGCTTATGGAGGCCTTGCCTTACAAGGGTGAACTTTGTTTGGGGACGGCCTCGCGGACCTGGTTTCCACAGCTACCGCGGGTAAGTCTTCTTTTTTGCCTTTTGTTCCCCCACAGCAAAAGAAAATGCCTCCATACCAGATGCAGTCCTTTCGGTCTCATGAATTCAGAAAGGGACGTGGATCATCCTTCCTCGCCAGAGGCAAGGGTAGAGGGAAAAGAACACCAGCTGTGGCTAGTTCCCAGAAGCAGAAGTCCACTCCGGCCTCTACCAAATCCACCGCATGACGCTGGGGCTCCGCTGCGGGAGTCCGCACCAGTGGGGGCACGTCTTCAGCTCTTCGGCCAGGTCTGGATTCATTCAAACTTGGATCCTTGGGTGCTAGAAATTGTAACCCAAGGGTACAGACTGGAGTTCGAAGATGTGCCTCCACACCGATTTTTCAAATCGGCCTTACCAGCTTCTCTCCCAGAGAGAGAAATAGTTTCAGCTGCGATACAAAAGCTGTGTCAACAGCAAGTGATTATCACGGTTCCCCTGTTGCAACAGGGAAAAGGGTTTTATTCAACTCTATTTGTGGTCCCGAAGCCAGACGGCTCGGTCAGACCAATTCTGAACCTAAAATCCCTAAACCTGTATTTGAAAAGATTCAGATTCAAGATGTAATCTCTCCGGGCAGTGATTTCCAGTCTGGACGGGGGGGATTTTATGGTGTCACTAGACATAAAGGATGCATACCTTCATGTCCCCATATATCCTCCTCATCAGGCGTTCCTGAGATTCGCTGTGCAGGATAGTCATTACCAATTTCAGACGTTGCCGTTTGGGCTTTCCACGGCCCCGAGGATTTTCACCAAGGTAATGGCGGAAATTATGGTGCTCCTGCGCAAGCAAGGTGTCACAATTATCCCGTTCTTGGACGATCTCCTGATAAAGGCGAGATCAAGAGACCAGAAAAGCGTGGCACTCTCTCTGAGGGTACTACAACACGGCTGGCTATTAAATTTGCCAAAGTCGCAGTTCATGCCGACAACTCGACTGTCGTTTTTGGGCATGATTCTGGACACGGAACGGCAGAGGGTTTTTCTCCCAATGGAAAAAGCTCTGGAACTCCAGAACATGGTCAGGGATCTGCTGAAACCAAAAAGAGTGTCGATTCATCAATGCACTCGGGTGTTGGGAAAGATGGTGGCGGCCTACGAGGCCATTCCGTTTGGCAGGTTCCATGCAAGAACATTTCAGTGGGACCTACTGGACAAATGGTCAGGGTCCCATCTCCAAATGCATCGGATGATAAGCCTGTCCCCCAGGGCCAGGATATCTCTCCTGTGGTGGCTCCACAGTGCTCACCTCCTAGAGGGTCTCAGGTTCAGAATCCAGGATTGGGTTCTGGTGATCACGGACGCAAGCCTCTGAGGCTGGGGAGCGGTCACACAAGGAAAAAATTTTCAGGGAATATGGTCAAGCCAGGAGGCTTGTCTGCACATAAATGTGCTGGAATTGAGGGCCATATACAACAGCCTGAGACAGGCGGAGCATCTTCTTCGCAACCTACCTGACTGATCCAGTCAGACAACATCACAGCCGTGGCACATGTAAACCGCCAGGGCGGAACAAGAAGCAGAGCAGCGATGGCGGAGGCCACCAGGATTCTTCGCTGGGCGGAAAATCATGTAAGCGCTCTGTCAGCTGTTTTCATCCCGGGAGTGGACAACTGGGAAGCAGACTTCCTCAGCAGCCACGATCTCCATCCAGGAGAGTGGGGGCTTCATCAAGAGGTCTTTGCAGAAGTGACAAACGGTTGGGAACTCCCTCAAATAGACATGATGGCGTCACGCCTCAACAAAAAGCTTCGGACGTATTGTTCCAGGTCGAGGGACCCTCAAGCAATAGCAGTAGATTCACTAGTGACACCGTGGGTGTATCAGTCGGTCTATGTGTTCCCTCCACTTCCACTCATCCCAAAGATATTGAGGATCATAAAAGGAACAAGAGTTCAAACGATACTCATTGTTCCAGTCTGGCCTCGAAGGGCCTGGTATCCAGATCTTCAGGAAATGCTCACAGAAGATCCTTGGCCTCTTCCTCTAAGAGAGGACCTGTTACAACAGGGGCCGTGTGTGTTCCAATACTTACCGCGGTTACGTTTGACGGCATGGCGGTTGAACACCAAATCCTAGCTAGGAAAGGTATTCCAGGAGAGGTCATTTCTACTCTACTTAAGGCTAGGAAGGAGGTAACGGCGAAGCATTATCACCGTATCTGGAGGAAGTATGTGTCTTGGTGTGAATCCAAGAATGCTCCTACGGAGGTTTTTCAGCTGGGCCGTTTTCTCCATTTTCTACAGGCAGGGCTGGATATGGGCCTAAAGTTAGGCTCCATTAAGGTGCAGATTTTGGCCTTATCAATATTTTTTCAGAAGGAATTGGCCTCTCTTCCAGAAGTGCAGACTTTTGTGAAGGAAGTACTGCACATCCAACCTCCTTTTGTGCCCCCAGTGGCACCGTGGGACCTTAACGTGGTGTTACAGTTCCTTAAATCACATTGGTTTGAACCACTTCAAACTGTTGAGTTAAAATTTCTCACTTGGAAAGTGGTCATGTTATTGGCCTTGGCATCTGCAAGGTGGGTGTCAGAATTGGCGGCCTTGTCTTACAAGAGCCCCTATCTGATTTTCCATGTGGATAGAGCGGAATTGAGAACTCGTCCGCAATTTCTACCTAAGGTGGTTTCGTCGTTTCACATGAACCAACCTATTGTAGTGCCAGTGGCTACGGATGTCTTGGAGGATTCCAAGTACCTTGATGTAGTCAGGGCTTTAAAAATCTATGTAGCCAGAACAGCTCGTATTAGGAAAATGGAGGCTCTGTTTATCCTATATGCAGCCAAGAAGGGTGGCGCTCCTGCTTCCAAGCACACTATCGCACGCTTGATCTGTAACACGATTCAGCAGACTCATTCTACGGCTGGATTGCCGTTACCAAAATCGGTAAAGGCCCATTCCACTAGGAAGGTGGGTTCTTCTTGGGCGGCTGCCTGAGGCATCTCGGCGTTATAGCTTTGCCGAGCAGCTACTTGGTCGGGTTCAAACACTTTTGCAAAATTCTATAAGTTTGATACCCTGGCTGATGAGGACCTCTCTTTTGCTCAATCAGTGCTGCAGAGTCATTCGCACTCTCCCGCCCGGTCTGGAGCTTTGGTATAAACCCCATGGTCCTTACGGAGTCCCCAGCATCCTCTAGGACATAAGAGAAAATAAGATTTTAAATCTACCGGTAAATCTTTTTCTCCTAGTCCGTAGAGGATGCTGGGCATCCGTCCCAGTGCGGAATAAATCTGCAGTACTTGTACATAGTGATTGATAAGTCTACACAAGGGTTATGTTGCAGTTCAGATCAAGCTGTTGCTGATCTTATTTGTTCATACTGTTAACTGGTTTAGTTATATCCCAGGTTGTACGGTGTGTTGTGGTGTGAGCTGGTATGTATCTCACCCTTAATTAACAAAATCCTTTCCTCGAAATGTCCGTCTCCTCTGGCCACAGTTCCTATAACTGAGGTCTGGAGGAGGGGCATAGAGGGAGGAGCCAGTTCACGCCCATTAAAATGTCTTAAAGTGCCCATGTCTCCTGCGGAGCCCGTCTATACCCCATGGTCCTTACGGAGTCCCCAGCATCCTCTACGGACTAGGAGAAAAAGATTTACCGGTAGGTTTAAAATCTTATTTTTTTTTAACTTTTAACACTTTACCATTTTCACACAAAAGCATGCACGGATCTTACTGGTCTGTGTATGCTTCTGACTAAGGGGGTCATTCTGACCTGATTGCTTGCTGCAGTTCATCGCAGCGATCAGGTCAGAAGTGCGCCGAAACTGTCGTTGCCTTGCGATCGCCTCTGACTGATTGACAGGCAGAGGCGGGAGGGGGCGGCATGGCGGCGTTTGTCTGCCGTTTTGTGAGCACGGTCTGGCCAACGCAGGCGTGGCCAGACCGCGCGGGGGGCAGGCCGCAGCAGCTGTGTGATGTCACACGGAGCCGCTGCGACCCGGGCAGCGACGAGTAGCTCCCAGCCAGCACGCAAAAGCTGCGCTGGCCGGGAGTTACTACTGAAGTGCAAAAGCATTGCAGCTGTGTGACGCTTTGGCACTTCTGTGGGGGGGCGGGGGGGGGGGCTGACATGCGGGGCAGACTATCCCTGTGCTGGGCATCCCCCCGCATGTTGGTGTGCCTGATCGTAGCCCTGCAAAATGATGCAGGGCTACGATCAGGTTTGAATTAGGCTCTAATAAAACATGACCCAAAAAAAGACACACAAAAAATTTGTGGTTTTCGCCAATATTCCCCCCCACCTCCGTCACGGCAACACTCAGCTCCCCCCCCCCCCCCCCCAAAAAAAAAATCCACCACCCCCCACCTAAAAATGCTATAGGGCATTTTTACTAACTGCCAATAACACAATATAAACCCCTTTACATTTAAAAAAAATACACAACACATTTTGATTTTTTCAAAAACTTTATAAAATAAACAACGCCAACTCTGGCCAGGATTCATACGCTGTACCATGAGAACGAGTGCCTTTTGACAGGGACTATGCCAACAGAACAGGAATCGGGCATATCCGAGTACAGTAGATTTTGCCTTGGGTGAAGAACAGCAGCAAATTTCCAAACAGTCTTGAAGGAACACAAGAAGTGCAGTCATCACAACGATCCGTAGTCCGGGACAGTGAGGTCACAAAACCGACGCTGCAGTACTAATGACCTCAATAAAGTTCACTTGGAGCAAGAGCGTAGGATAAGGTCACCAGCAGATCTTTCCAACAAAACTAAAAAACCGGGTAAACCCGAGTGGTTTTTAAGAAAAATCAGTCCTTTAAAACCATACTAGCCCCCACGTTTTTGGATCCCATGAAATTACAAAAGGAGAAACCCATAGGATGCATGTGGCTGCCGACCAAACCCACGGGGTGTTTTAACTGTGGGAAAACTCGGTATACCACATGTACCCATATGCCTAAAAAAACATGTTCTCTGACCTTACCAGGGAATAATGAACAATACCAACTGAAAAAACCTTTATGAATTGCGATACAAATTATGTCATATATCTCCTAACCTGCGGTTGCGGCCTTAATTATGTGGGGAGAACCACAAGACCTATGCATGTTAGATTCATGGAGCACCGCAGGAACATTATTAAGAGATATGAGAAACACAGCGTATCGAGACATTTTTCACAGGCACATATGGGAGATCCGAGTAGTCTGTCCCTCATTTGTGTTGAACATGTTGCCCCCACACCTAGAGGGTTCAACAAGCTTTGTTGTAGGGAAGTTTACTGGACACTAAAATTTGGCACTTTGCACCCGGATGGGTTGAATGAGAACATCGAGCTAAATACAATACGATAACATGAATCAGGGGTTTTAGAGGACCTACATGAACCATCTTGTGGAGTATACATATAATTCCCATCGGTTAAATTAGGACTCGTTACTTTGTTTATAAAGGCATTGTTTCTTTTACCATTTCTGCCACTTTTGGGAATATGTGATCCCTTTCTTTTCATCTTGATTTACATTCTTAATAAAATATAAATAAAAATAGATAAATAGATGAATACATTTAATCAAATTAACTTAATGACATATAAATAAGTTTAATACTATACGTATGGTTTAATTCCGTAGCAACATAATGATAGACATCTCTGGTATACTATCGGATGGTTGGAGCTTGATTTTTTTGATTTTTCGTTTACAAATCTCACAATCTGGAGAACACAATAGGTGGTCTGTTTGTGTATCAATAATAATTTTTTAACAAATGTAAAAGGTCCATCTGATAGCTGAAGATTGTCAATCCCTCTACCTCCTCTACTGCTTCTCTATCCCTTTTATTAATATATTCTCAGATGTATGACTGTTCTGGAGTATTGTATAATTAAAGCCAGCAATGAAATAAAAATAAAAATGTGGTTTATTATGCACTGTATACTCAGTATACAAGCATCCACCATTCACTGTATGGGAGTACCCTTCAGAGGAGTATTTCCATATAAGTATGGATGGATTATTATTATTTTCATTTTTGTATATGAATCTTTTAAATATAAAACATACACAAATGTTGTTTTCCAATGGTTTATTAAGCTGTCTGCCCCCCATATTTTTTCTTCCATTTGCGCTGTCTAATAATGTGTTTAATATGAGCTAGCAATATCAGTGCTGCGTCCCATAACTTTTGGAACGCAGCGCTTACTTCCTGATTCTGACGTATGTGCTCCATTGAGCGCTATGACATATCCGGGTCTGTGAACCGCACCACGTACTTCCGGGATCACGTGATCGGGCTCGGTCATGTGGTCTCGGGTGGGATCTTACAAACTCTGAGATCCGGGGCTCATTGGTTGCCCTATCCCACGTGACCGGCTACGATCACGTGACATAACATTTGGGTTACATATTCTTATGTTTTTAAAGCGTTTACAGGACTCGTTTTTATAAATAAAAACAGTTGTAGTATGTGTTTTTGAAATGATTGCCTTCTGTTGTAAATGATTATTTGATTTATGAAATACACATGAATATGTGTTAGCAGGGCGAACAGGTGTTTCCAACTAATCCCTAATTATCAAGGGTATATTAAGCCCACTGGCTGGGCATTGGATTTATGCTCCTGAGGAAGCTGGCACCCATCAGACCAGCGAAACGCGTTGGACTTAGCTTGTAGGACCACAAGTATCAGCACCCATATCCACCTCCTGGTAAACTTTGGACTTATCAGCTTCCACTAGGATGAAATTCCGACACAAGTTCTTCATATGATCTGGACTCACCCCCTTCTGCCATTTGGTTCCTAACTGCAAGAGAGACCTAGGGGACTTATTTGGAATCCAGTCTGGTAAATTACCTTATACCTAATTGAACTTGTGGGCAAATGTGGAACAGTGTCCTAGCCAGGAATTGTGGACATTATACTTGAAAGGGTTAATCCTGTGAAGTCCTACAAAGTGTATTTCTTATCGTTTAGCAATTGCTTGTGTTTTACTTCTGAGGGGTAGGATAACCTCTCCTTGATGAATGTTTATTAAATGTAACTTTTTAAATTTTATTTATTGAGTCGTTCATCTAATTTTGAATTCCAGCCGGCGCCAGTACCTATCTTTTTCTATTTTACCTAAATTATCAAGGGAACTGACCTTCCCAGTACAGGCTGCCGTTGACAGCGCACTCCATCTGTGTATTTACTTAATTATAAATTAAAATAGCGTGGGTCACCCAGCACAGAGGGCTGTGTACTCGACGTGTCCGAGTACATACCACTGGACGAGGTGCTAGATTGGGGGGAGGGGCTGGGCTGTGTGGCTCCTGCTGGAAAATAAGTCGGTTGCGGAGGAGGGTTTACCGGCGCATGCTCCATGGGGGGGGGGGGGGGGTATGGGAAGAGGGGAGAGGGCAAATTTGGGTGATACCAACGGTCAGCTGGCACTATCTCACACGCCGGCACCAGTGTTTGGCGCCTGCCGCTTGAGGTAGCCTCACAGACTAACCGTTGGAGGATCAGTTTTTGATCCTTCGTCATCAGGCGCATCTCCTCTGCAATATAATTGCCAAATTGTTGTTCCACATCCGGGGGCCTATGCAGTACCTCCTCGGCACATTGAAAAAACTGCTGGGAGCCAGAGGGGGTGCTATAGGGGGTAGAAGTGGTCCTCCTCGCCGTGCGCCTCGGTCTTGCTGGACGTGGCTGTGGGGTTGCCACAGGCTCCACTACCGGCTCCTCCACTTCTGCCCCTTGGCCTGTGGTAGGCTCCTCCTCCAGCTCCGGGGTAGGTTCCTGCAATATAAAAAAAACTAAAATTAGGTCTATGTCAAAATTTGTGGGTGGCATACCAAACAAATGTGTGTGTACTTACCAGATCCAGACTCTCCTGGGCCTCCTCTTCTACAAGAACTGGAGACTCTGGATCCAAAGCGTCCCGTGACCTTACCCACGGCTCTTGCTCTATAATAAACTGAATTTGGTCATAGTACCACAGCGTCGGTTTACAGACCTCATCAATCCCGGCTCCGGATCGCTGTGAATCCTGCACCTTCTTGTGTTCCTTGACGAAGACTGTTCGGAAATTTGCGATTTTTTTTCTTCACCCAAGGCACATCAGCCACTGAGTTTTTGCCTCTACTGTACTCAATAAGCTGCTGATATGCCCAATTCCGCTTGGTTCTGTTGGCATAGTCCGGGCTTCTGACACGCCACAGGCACTCGTTCTGATGGTACATATCAATGAATCCTGACCAGAATTTGCGGTACTCGTCAGTTGACATTGCTGGTTAAAAATAAAATAACACAATTAACTGACAAAATACAACCGTCACATACAAAAAGCCTAAAAATACTATTAATTTTATAAATATATATATATATATATATATATATATATACTCGCAATCGGCGGCACTCGTAAATTATCAGACATAGGCAGGGATGTGCTTCAACGTTTCGAGGACTTTATTTCCTCGTCATCAGGATAAATAAATAGACAAAAAACTCACGTTTAAATCCCCTCACCGCACCACGTGGATCTCGGCTGGATCCGGAAGACTGAGGACGGCGCCCACAAATGACGTCATCATTCGTTCCCCGTCACCATAACAACCGATTGACAAAACACTGTGACAAGTAAAACGGCATCATGAGGGAACAAGTAACCATATGGAATATTTATGCATATGCAAAGAGCAATTCTATTAGATAAAACACATAGGTATTATAAATATATTATTGTAATCCAATGTTGATCTATAAAAAACCCCACAAAGATAGCACATTATATATTGTTTGCTAGACTCGCATATATCAGGCAGCAGACCCTAATAATTAAATCTAATCACATGATAACCCTCATCAAATTAATAAAAATACATCCAAAACAAATATACCCCATATTTTACGATGTATATTATAGTCTAATAGAGATCCCAAATAATGAGATCATCTAGAGGATTTTACTCTCATAGAAAACAATGAAGCCCAAGGGTTTCATTAAGACCCTTAGGGGACATGGTGTTTAATCTATGAATCCACCTAGATTCACAGCGTAAAAGTGCAAGAGATCTATCTCCCCCCCTACGTCTGGGGGGCACATGGTCAATAATCATATACCTAAGAGCTGATAAATTATGACCAGCTCTCACAAAGTGTCTTGCAATAGGTTGATCGCTGTGACCTTTCTCTAGAGCAGTCCTAATTGATAATCTATGTGTAGCCATACGTTCACGTAGGGTTCGGTCTGTTTTTCCCACGTAACTGAGGCCACATGGACAAGTGATCATGTAAACAATAAATTTTGTCGTACATGTCACCCGATGCCTAATAAAAAACTTTTTGCCGGGGATTTTTGTCTATTTATTTATCTATCCTGATGACGAGGAAATAAAGTCCTCGAAACGTTGAAGCACATCCCTGCCTATGTCTGATAATTTACGAGTGCCGCCGATTGCGAGTATATGTTTGGAGTACCCTGCATGCGGGACCCCTACGGAAGGCACCGGACCATTGCTACATTTGACTGTGTGTGCTGCCTACCTGGACACTTATATATATATATATATATATATATATATATATATATTTTATCACATTAAAATATGCAGCACCCCAAAAATGCATCCCTTAATATGTTGCCACCGTCCCTCCAAACATTGGTGGTGTACAGTGTCCCGTCTCTATGCAGCCTTCCCTGTCCCCATGTGCCTCCCAGTGGTGCAAGTCGAAAAAATGTATTAGCGGTATTGTGTACGCGTGCCAAAGGTGAGCAGCCCCCCTCCTAAAAAAAAGGGTGTGACCAAATGCCACAAGGGGGAAAAGGCAATTAAATGGGGGTGTGATACACATATGGGGGGGCCAGATACACATATGAACCCAATAGTGCCAGATACAGAAATGCCCCCAGTGCCAGGTACACAAATGCCCCCCATTGCCGGAAACACAAATGCCCCCCATGGCCAGGTACATAAATGCCCCCATTGCCAGATACATTGCCCCCCGTGCCAGAAACACTGCCCCCCCAGCACCATATTGCCCCCAGTGCCAGATACACAGCCCCTCCCCCAGCGCCAGATACACTGCCCCCTGTGCCAGATACACTGTGTGTGTCCCCAACGCCAGATACATTGCCCCCAGTGCCAGGAATACTGCCCCCCACAGCGCCATATTGCCCCCAGTCCCAGCAGGGCTGTTTCTAGTCAATTTGGCTCCCAGTGCGAGATTTAAAAATGCGCCCCCATGACATAAAAAATAAATGTGCCCCCCCCCCTTAGAGAAAAAAAAACCTCTGCGCTCCCGGCAAGGGGGCCTGGCCTCATTTTAATGGGCGTCACGGCAGGCAAAAGTCCCCATTTTATACATTACGGCAGGCAAGAGTCCCCTTTTTACACATTATGGCAGGCAAGTGTCCCCCTTTTTACGTTGCCCCACAGTGCCAGATACGTTGCCCCACAGTGCCAGATACGTTGCCCCACAGTGCCAGATACATTTCCCTCCAGTGCCAGATTGCCCACAGTGCCAGATACACTGTCCCCCCCCAGCGCCAGATACATTGCCCCACAGTGCCAGATATGTTGCCCCACAGTGCCAGATATGTTGCCCTACAGAGCCAGATACGTTGCCCCACAGTGCCAGATACATTGCCCCCAGTGCCAGGAACACTGCCCCCCCCCACAGCGCCATATTGCCCCCAGTGCCAGATATTCTCCCCCCCCCCACGCCAGATACATTGCCCCACAGTGCCAGATATGTTGCCCCACAGTGCCAGTTATGTTGCCCCACAGAGCCAGATACGTTGCCCCACAGTGCCAGATACATTGCCCCCAGTGCCAGGAACACTGCCCCCCCCACAGCGCCATATTGCCCCCAGTGCCAGATATTCTCCCCCCCACGCCAGATACATTGCCCCACAGTGCCAGATATGTTGCCGCACAGTGCCAGATATGTTGCCCCACAGAGCCAGATACGTTGCCCCACAGAGCCAGATACGTTGCCCCACAGTGCCAGATACGTTGCCCAGAGCCGGCCCTAACCAATATGATGCCCTAGGCAAGATTTTGGCTGGTGCCCCCTAGCACCACCACTGGTTCCGCCTCTGACCTTGCACCTCTTTCCCAGCACCATCACCCCTCACCCATAGCAGTCCTTATTTTGGTGTTTGTACCCCCTATATTTTAAATAGGAACCGTTTGCACATTTGGCGCACAGCCCAAAAAGGGGTGTGTGTTTGCTAGCAAGGGGCATGGCCACACAATAGTAAACCCAATTCCAATTACGCCACACAGTACTGCAACTTCATTCACATTTGATCATGCGATAGTGTTCAGAATTCATATTACATCCCACAGTAGTATCACTTTACCTTATAAACGTTACTACTCACAGTAGAGCCCCTTATTCACATTACATCACACCCTATTGCTCTTTATTCACATTAGACGACACAGTAGTGCCCTTTCTATATGCAACGCCACATAGAAGAGCACCTTACACACATAATGCCACACATTAGTAATGCATTTATATACATAATTCCACACAGTAATGCCCCTTACACATATGAGACACATTAATAATGTCCCTATAAACATAATGCGCCTTACAGATTATGACAACCTTTATTAATGCCCTTTTACACATAATGTCCCTTACACATAAGCCGCACATTAATGCCCTTATACACATAATGACACACATAGTGCCCCCTACACATTTGCTGCACATTATTAGTGCCCCTATACACATAATGACACACACAGTGCCCCCTACACATTTGCTGCACATTATTAGTGCCCCTATACACATAATGACACACATACAGTAGTACCCTTTTACACATATGCCACACATTATTAATGCCCTTATACACATAATGACACACATAGTGCCCCTTACACATATGTTGCACATTATTAATGCATTTTTACATGACACACATAATGCTCCTTACACATATTCCGAACACTACTGCACAACCAACCCACTCACATGCACACAGCCACTAACACTGTGACCTCTGCTTGGATACCGATGTGTCCTCATAAATAATGTTAACATCTGGCACCTTTTTTTAATGAAAATGCATCTTTTTTGCATTGCTATGTGGCTAGGATGCAAAAGCAGCTTCTGATTAAAATGATATGCGGCATGCCTATATACTGTGTGAGACTGTGGCTGTATCTGCATATGAAATGCTACACACAGAATATAGGCATGCTGTATATCATTTTAATCAGCAGAAGCTGCTGATGCCCCTAGGCATATCAAATGCCCTAGGCAATTGCCTAGTTTGCCTATGCCTATGGCCGGCTCTGACGTTGCGCCACAGTGCCAGATACATTGACCCCAGTGCCAGGAACACTGCCCCCCCCCACAGCGCCATATTGCCCCCAGTGCCAGATATTCTCACCCCCCACGCCAGATACAGTGCCCCACAGTGCCAGATATGTTGCCCCACAGTGCCATATATGTTGCCCCACAGAGCCAGATATGTTGCCCCACAGAGCCAGATACGTTGCCCCACAGTGCCAGATACATTGCCCCCAGTGCCAGGAACACTGCCCCCCCCACAGCGCCATATTGCCCCCAGTGCCAGATATCCCCCCCCCACACCAGATACATTGCCCCACAGTGCCAGATATGTTGCCCCACAGAGCCAGATACGTTGCCCCACAGTGCCAGATACGTTGCCCCACAGTGCCAGATACATTGCCCCCAGTGTCAGGAACACTGCTCCCCCCCCCCACAGCGCCATATTGCCCCCAGTGCCAGATATTCTCCTCCCCACGCCAGATACATTGCCCCACAGTGCCAGATATGTTGCCCCACGGTGCCAGATACGTTGCCCCACAGTGCCAGATACGGTGCCCCCCAGTGCTGCCCCCGACCCCGCTGCTGCTACTTACCGTTTTCAAAGGCATTTTCTGCGGGCCACTGCTCCACGTGCGTCTTCTTTCTCCAGCCTCCGCGCAGTGAATGTAAAAAATGGACCCGGCGGGGAGTGGCTGGGATGACGCAGATCGGCATCGGAAGCTCATATCGCAAGCTACTGGAAACACTTGCGATATGAACTAGATAGTACACCGATCTAGCAAGGATTGACTTGCCTGCAGTCAATCTTTTCTTGCGATATCGACCTGGCGGGACCGCGCATCGGGATCGAATCGGGATCGCAAGGTGACTTTCACCTTGCGATCTGCACTAACTTTTCTTGCGATTTTGACTATATAGTCAAAATCGAAAGAAAAAATCTCACCGTGTGTACACACCCTTACATATTTACATAGAGACCTTTCTCTCTACACAACCACAGCAATGTTTGCAGTTTGTCTCTTTGCTTGTTCATCCACTAACACTGTTTTTTCATCTTTTCCTCTTAGTCTACACAGCAGTTGACCTTTGACAAGTATAGGCAGGTATAGGTAAGCATTGTACCCTTCCCATTACCCATAGCTCACGGGGGTAGGGTTGCCAACTCATCCCTTTAATTCTGGACACATTAATTACAAAGGTTCTGTGGCTGGCTGACTTCAAGACTCCATTTTACCTGGTTTTAATCAGCTACAGAACCTGTGTAATTAATATGTGACCAGAATTAAAGGGATGAGGTGGCAACCCTACCCAGGGGGGTTAGGTTACGGTTAGGGTGCGGGTGGGGGGAGGTTAGGGTTAAGCTGTGGGTTAGGTGGGTTAGTGTTAGGCACCCCCAAGGGTGGTTAATCTGTGGAGGTGGGGGGGCTAAATTTAGGCAGCGGGACAGAGGTTAGGATTAGGCACCTCCGCTGGAGGGTTAGAGTTAGGCACAAAGGGAGGTTAGTGTTAGGCTGCAGACAGGGAGTGTTAGGGGTGTTGGGAGAGGGGAAAACACCCCTTACTCACCCGTCGGGCTTTTTTGCACCGGGATCCTGGTGTCGGTATTACGACCACCAAGATCCCATGAGCCGGGATATCATGCCCAGAAGGAAGGGCGATCCTGAGACCATGGTTCCCCAGAGGTTTCCCCCGAAGGGGTTTTTTCCTCTCCTGAGTGCTGAAGGATGACTCTTCAGGAGTCCAGAGGTGTAGCTTTTATACCATGAGTACCAATCAATCTCATGCCTGTCCCGGCAATATATAAGAAGTAACATTTGGGGTCATTCCGAGTTGATCGCGCGCTAGCAGTTTTTAGCAGCCGTGCACACGTATTGTCGCCGCCACTGGGGAGTGTATTTTCGCTTTACAGAAGTGCGAACGCCTGTGCAGGAGAGCGCCTGCAAAAACATTTTGTGCAGAACAAGACCAGCCCTGGACTTACTCTTCGTGTGCGTTGATTGTAACTTTGGTGGGATTACTTTTGACGTCACACACCCGCCCAGCGTTCGCCCAGCTACGCATGCATTTTCCCTGACACGCCTGCGTTTTCCCTGGCACACCTGCGTTTTTCCAAACACTCCCAGAAAACGGTCAGTTGACACTCAGAAACGCCCCCCTCCTTGTCAATCTTCTTGCGACTGAAGGCTTCGCTAGAATCTGTGCAAAACCACAAAGTATTTTGTACCCGTACATCGCGCATGCGCATTGCGGTGCATGCGAACAATGGCAGCTAGCGATCAACTCGGAATGACCCCCATAATTGCTAATGCGATCACTTTACTTTTGGGTTTAGACCCCGGCTGTGCTACTTCACATGTGCAATCGTCAGACTGCGCATGTGAGAGCAGACAGTAATGCAGAGGGATCCCAATGATCCTTCTCCTGGGAAGAGTTGCATAATGTAGCACACAGGCTACAAACGCCATTTAGAAATGGCATTAGCTGCCGGGCCAAGCTCAGAAATGTTTTTGCATTCTGGAGCTTGGCCAGTTTCGCAGTTTACTAACTGCCGTAGAAACTTTTGATGGCTGCTTTTGTGATCAAAATAGCAGAAACGCAACAGATATCTTCAATATCAATTGCAGTCCCCAATACCTACATTGAGGGGCTGTTTAATATTAGTGGGTAGCCTCCAAAACAGACTGTTTTGGGAGGTGTCTTGCAAATATTATTTGTTAAATATTCAACATAATACATTTTTTATATTTTAGCATAAACTAAAAAATGTCTCCATTCTTTATTGCATGCTAATTTCACAGGGTCCGCAAATTATTACTGATATGACTGTTACTCTACTGTCCTCACTAGCGCACGCAGGGGGGGTTTCTGAGTACCTAGAAACCCCCCCTGCCGCCGATCCATAGCTGCAGCCGATCGATTGGGGGTTTTTTTGTTTTGTTTTTAGGGGAGACGGAGGAGCTGTGTTAGTGATGGATGCGGCAGCCGCCTCATCACATACACAGAGATACGGCTAAGCCGCGACAGCAGGCTGCTTGTATTGCTAGGGGGAGCTGCAGCATAAGCGCGCTGCTCCTCCCAGGCAGCTTACATGGGCTGGGCTGGCCGGGCACTCTCTCCTCCGTGAGTCTCTCCTCCATGCGTCCTTCCTCCGGCTGCAGGTAAGGACTCGTAGATACCTGCAGCCTGCATCAAGCTGCGCCGTGTGTGGCGCGGAGGGAGGGGGGATTTAGACAACTAGCTGACTGAAGACTTATGCCCCACTATATATATTGTGTATGTGTATTATTATATATATATTATATATATATATATATATATATATGTATATATAATATGTATGTGTGTATATACAGTGTATATATACATATATATATATATATATATATATATATACACACACAAACATACATATATACATATATATGTGTGTGTGTATGTATATATAATATATATTATATGTATGTGTGTATATACAGTGTGTGTGTATATATATATATATATATATATATATATATATACGCAAACATACATATATATATATATATATATGTGTGTGTGTGTGTGTGTGTATATATATATACATATATATATTATGTGTGTGTGTGTGTGTGTGTGTGTGTGTATATATATATAATATGTATGTGTGGGTGTGTGTGTGTATATATATATATATATATATATATATATATATACTCCTCCACTGGCGGCACTCCAAGGCTATGAAAAAATGACAACAGTCGGCTGTTTGGGCAACGTTTCAGCCCGTTCAGCGCTTTTATCAAGTCATTTACATATATATATATATTACAAATAGAAATGGTGACAGATTTTTAATCACCAATATATACATATATAGAAACCAGCACAAACCACACAGCGGCTCTCAGAGTACGGTAGAAGAGTGCCGATCTAGTGAAACGTATATGTGTGTGTGTGTGTGTGTGTGTGTTTGAATTAACACACACACACACACACACACACACACACACACACACACACACACACACACACACACATTACATTACTGTTGGAAGGCCCTATTAGGGGTCAATGAGTGCATAATACCTCAGTCTCCGCCCCCATGATTGCCCCCACCCCCTTTGGAAACCCCCTTTTAGAAATCCTGCGTTTGCCCCTGGTCCTGCTGGTGCTCCTGACCTGCTGTATAGCAGCTAGACATATATTTTATATTCAGCACTTTTGGGAACATGTATCAAGCCTTGGAAAGAGAGAAAATGGACATGTCCAAACTACCCAATCATCTTCTGTCACTTATCCAGCACAGTACATGAAATTATACCTGTAGTTAGAAGCACCATTTGCGTTGGGCAAATACCCAACTTTATCTCTCTCCACAGCTTGATACATCTTGATACATCTCCCGGAAAACATCATGTCTCCCTTTCACTTAATTAACAAGCTAAATTAATAATTGACAAGGGTAGTCATTCCGAGTTGATCGCTAGCTGCATTTGTTCGCAGCGCAGCGATCAGGCTAAAAAAGGCAGTTCTGCGCATGCGTATGTGGCGCAATGCGCACGAGCGACGTACGGGCACAACGAGCGATGCAGTTTTGCACAGGGTGTAGCGATGCATTTCAGTTGCACTGGTTGCCGCAGAGTGATTGACATGAAGTGGGCGTTTCTGGGTGGCAACTGACCGTTTTCAGGGAGTGTTTGGAAAAACGCAGGCGTGCCAGGAAAAATATGAAAAGTGACCTCAGTTATAAGCGAGGCCCAACATAAATTGGGGGTTAAGAAATTGTCAGCATTAGCCACAATGGTAGTAAGCAAGCTCAATGCAGCATGGTAGGTAGTTACAGCACCAGCAGAAGGGTCCTGCCACAGTAGGTGGAGATCACACCAGTAGGTGAGGCATTGTACTGGTAGGCAGTACACCAGGGTGACAAGTACACACATTAAATGATTATTACTACTTAATCCAACAGCAGAGAATTCCAAAGATTAGCAGCTACTTGGTAAAAAGGTCACTATAAAATAGATAATTCTTACTGGGGTCTCATCCATTGTTAAATTCCCACTGGTATCACATTTTTCCTTGCAGTGTAAAAGAAAAAATAAATCACAATGCCTCTGTCTACCATTCTAGTGAGAGATATTCAATACAAGGTGCATCCCAGTGACCACCATACAATGCCCATAGCAACCAACCAGGTTCTAGCTATCATTATATAGACTATTTTGATAAATGATAGCTAGAAGCTCATTGGTTGCTAGGACACGAGGTGCCATTGGAGCCCCTGAACTGGCATGGGACTGTGCGGGGGAGATATTTGGTTACACATATAGAGCCTGATTCTGAGATCGACATAAATCTCTGATGTTTAATGATCTGTGCATGAGCAGGCGGAGGTACCGCACTGCACCTGTGCAGATCTGGTCCCGAGACGTTGATTGCAGTTCCCCAAAAGCCACAGCGTGATTGACATGTATGCTGGCATTTGGGGGCAGCGACTGGGAGCTTTCCTGAAAACTGGGGGATGTAGGCCCTTTTTTGTGGGTGTGTTGAAGAAAGTAACTGCGTCCTGGGATGCAGCTTCAATGGCCATCCTGAGTAAACTCAGGGTTACTAGATGTCCTGTGTACAAGCAGATGATTCCGTGCTGCGCCTTAAGATGCAGCAGCGCATCACAGAATCCTGGTCAACTTTTTACTTAATACACCTTACGCAGCTTTTGCATAATTCTGCACAACTGCGGAGGTGCCATTATCCTTCTACTTCCAAATCAGCCCCATATTTATATAGCGAGATATGCTGCTCAATATGGTGGCTGCATATAACGACATAACAATAACTAAAACACACACACACACACCTATGCTTATGGAAAACACAGCATTAATGAGTTCTCTGACAGCGTTAGCAAGAAAACAGCTATAAAACTAAAAGCATTCTAACTGCAACTGATGTCAGCTAAACAAAACATACAGATGTATCCACGCTCAGCGTTGCGGCTTTCTACGACATCCTTTTGCGTTTCCCTGACCTATGTATATGCCTATAGGAGGGTCACATGCACTAGAACGAGAAAGCAGAAGATACATGCTTTATTACAGTTCTTCATTTTACGCTGCAGGAGTGGCTCACCGCCGTTCCCTGCTTCCGCCAGTCTATATTGAGAATCCATGGAAGATGGATAATAGTCACTTATGACTGTAAGTGGAATTATAAGGCAAGTAATGTCTACTAGACAGACGCTGATTTAAAAAAAATAATAAATAAATAAAAGCTAAGTACTTTTACATTTGTGGACAGGCACCGATGGATGTACTTCTAGGTGGAGTACCCAGGGGATCTGTACTTGGACCAGTGGTTTTTAATATAATTTATTGGTGACATTGCAAATGTTATTGTATTGTGAAGAGAAAGTATTCACAAAGAGGTGTGGATCATTCACTATGCGCAACCCAACAAAGCTGTCAAGAAAAAGGTTACACTCGTGGGGTGTCCCTCATACCCAGTGAAACAGAATTGGAATGTAAAAGGTGAGTAATTCCTAGGATCAAATACTGAATAGTCACTTTCCTATATGACGTGTGCTGTCCCTTTAAAACACAGAATCCAAAATTCTTCTTCTTTTCCAATAGAGCTTTTATCAGTACTGTGCCAAATGCCTCTTTCAATTATATCTCATATATTTCAGTACATGCAAGAAAGAGTGGAAAAACGCACAGCATAATACGTTTTTTTTTTAATGATAAAAGGCACACATCATACAATAACTCACTGTTATGGTACTCACTGTTATATCCATTTTTACAAATTAATCTGGGGGACACTGATACCGTGTGGTTGTAGAGGCTACTTAAGAGTTAGTGGCTTAGGAGTTTATTAGTACAGAGACAAACTCTTCCCCTCTACAGCACATTCCCAGCAGTTTCTCAATGTAACTTACAATTGGCCTTATTCAGCTTCAATTGCAGTTTTGCTAAAATAGCAAAACTGCAAATACTAGCACATGCCCAGCACAGGGCAAGGCCGCCCTGCATTGGGGACAGACAGTGATGGCACATATTACATTCAATATTAAAAGGTACTGTTAGGCTATTAGTGGGACTTTGTCAAGGAGTGATGAAGTCTACTGATGACGAAACGCGTTGGACGTGGCTAACGTAACACCTGACGCATTGTCGTCACACGCCGCCCAACTTGCCACGATCCAGCCTGGGAGTGATCTGAACCAGCTGAGAGACGCACTAAGCTGTACCCAGTGTCACACTGTCTAGAGGTGGAGAGACAGTGGTTGCAGCTAGCTTTTTCTCTTTCATATATATCTGCTTCTTATTAAGTGAGGACACACAGGCTCAAAATGTATTTTCTCTTACGTCCTAGAGGATGCTGGGGTCCACATTAGTACCATGGGGTATAGACGAGTCCACCAGGAGCCATTACCACTTTAAGAGTTTAGGAGTGTGGGCTGGCTCCTGCCTCTATGCCCATCCTACCAGACTCAGTTTAGAAAATGTGCCCGGAGGAGCCGGTCACAGCTAGGGGAGCTCTACAGAGCTTCTTTAGTAAAGTTTTTTTTTAGAGTTTATTATTTTAGAGGGAGGGTGCTGGCAACAGCCTCTCTGCTTTGTGGGACTAAGGGGGGAGTAGTGTCCGCCCTGAGGGGTCTGAGCCTCTATCTCCGCTGACAGGACACTGAGCTCCTGAGAGGATAGATCGTTCCCCACCACAGGGGACCGCTCACCCCAGCAGCATGCCGCCACCCCCTGACAGAGCCAGAAGATCAGTGGTGAGTGAGTCACCGACCCCCCTAGCAAGCGGGGGGCCGGTGTGAAGATGGCGGCAACAGGGTGGGAGCGCAGTACTAACTGCGCTCCGGAGGCTCAGCGGTACTTAGTGCGGCACTGTGAGGGGCGCCCTGAGCCAGCGCTTAAACCCTGCACTGGTCAGCAAGCCTGTCAGGGTCCGTGGATTTCAGCCAGCATTTTACCTCAGGCCAGTATAATCCTTGTGAAGAGCGGGAAGACAGCGCCATTTTGGGGGCGGAGCTTCTCCTCAGAGCGGACCCAGCAGCGATGAGCGCCATTTTCCTGCCTGCACAGCGCTGTCCAGGAAGAGCAAGTCCCTCCACAGCAACTCCAGCTATCTCTCACGGTACCAGGAGGTTGTAGAAAGGGGGGGCAGGCTGCATAAAGACTGTGTAACCTATTAAGGTGCACAGTCAGCGCTGGTAGGGGTCTCCCTTTACATTAGAAGCGCTGTGTGGGGGTTGGATCCAATCTCTGTGTCTCTCTTGCCATTCTTGGGGGTGAAACTCTGTCTGTCCTTGTGTGTGTGTGTGTGTGTGTGTGTGTGTGTGTGTGTGTGTGTGTGTGTGTGTGTGTGGTGTCTGTGGTCTCCATTGAGCTATGTCCAGGGACTCTGTGTCATATGCTGCAGAGGATATGTCCTCTCAGGATGATCCCATTCCATGTAATCAGGATTGCACTGGTTTAGCACAGATACCAGCAAGGGAGCCTGAGTGGTTATCCTCCATCAAATCTATGATTTCTCAGATTTTAAACAGAGTTGCACATAATGAATCTGCAACTCAGGCTTTACAGAACTCTATGGCAGTCTGGCCCAGTTCTGGTACTTCAGGGCTCCCCGCTGTATATTCACATAAACGTGCTCTTATGCAGATCATGCAGGATGACACGGATACCGACTCGGACACTGCAGACGGTGATGGGGATGTGTTGCGGGGGGCAGCATCTCTTGCTAAAGGGGTGCAGTTGATGATAGAGGCTATTAGAGATGTGTTGACTATTGCTGATACAACACCTGAGCAGGTTAAGCAGGCTTACTTCACTGAGAATAAGAAAGCCTCGCTAACCTTCCCTGCGTCAAAGGAATGAAATTTTATTTTTGAAAAGGCTTGGGAAAACCCGGATAAAAGATTTCAGATACCTAAAAGGGTTCTGGTGGCATTTCCTTTCTCGGTAGAGGATAGAAAAAAATGGGAAAACCCGCCTTTTGTTGACGCGTCAGTATCCAGACTCTGAAAAAAGGTGGTTTTACCTGTTCCAGGATCTACCGCCTTGAAAGAGCCGGCTGATCGTAAAATTGATAATACGCTCAAATCCATGTACACGGCTTCTGGAGCGATACTACGTCCCACTATTGCCAGTGCTTGGATTGCCAAATCTATAGTAAAGTGGCCAGGCACGTTACTTGAAGATTTGGATACTATGGAGAAATGTGATGTTGAATTGTTTTTACGTAACATTCAGGATTTAGCAGGATTTCTGGTAGAATCCATGAAATACCTGGGTTCCATGACTGCGGGAATTTCTTCCATGTCTGTATCAGCTTGTCGAGGACTGTGGTCTGCCGACGCGAAATCCAGGAGAAGTGTGGAGACCCTACCCTACACAGGTCAAGCTCTCTTTGGGGAAGCGTTAGATGCGTGAATCTCCACGGCTACGGCGGGTAAGTCACCTTTTCTTCCCTCAGCTACACCTGCTCCGAAGAAACCCTTTTCTTCAAATGCATCACAGTCCTTTCGGCCTACCAAGCCCAGAAAGGCCAAGCCGTCCAACACCTTCTTTCGGGGAGGTTGGCCCAAGTCCAAGAAACCTGCTGCTGCAGGTTCCCAGGAACAGAAACCTGCTTCAGGTACACCAAAGTCCTCTGCATGACCGTGGACTGCACGCCCCGGAGGTGGGTCCGGTGGGAGCGAGACTCAGGCATTTCAGTCATGTCTGGGTGTCATCCGGCCTGGACCCCAGGGTGCAAGATATTGTGCCCCAGGGGTACAGGCTGGAATTTCAAAATCTCCCTCACTGATTTTTCAAATCAGGCTTGCCAGCTCTGCTGGCAGACAGGACTGTCCTGCAAGTAGCCATTCAGAAGTTGGTGGAGGCACAGGTCATTGGGCCAGTACCACCTCATCTGCAAAACAAAGGTTACTATTCAAACCTTTTCGTGGTACCGAAACCGGATGGTTCGGTCAGACCCATTCTGAACCTAAAATCGCTAAACCCCTTTCTGAAGGAGTTCAAGTTCAAAATGGAGTCTCTTAGGGCAGTGATATCAGGTCTGGAAGAGGGGGAATTCCTGGAATCCCTGGATATCAAGGATGCGTACCTCCACATTCCAATTTGGCTGCCGCATCAGGCTCATCTCCGCTTCGCACTGTTGGACTGTCATTTCCAGTTCCAGGTCTTGCCATTCGGCCTCTCCACAGCACCGAGGGTATTCACCAAGGTGATGGCGGAGATGATGTTTCTCCTCCGCATGGGGGGGGTGAACATAATTCCGTAACTGGACAATCTGCTGTTGAAAGCATCGTCCAAGGAGAAGCTGTTACGGTCCATAGCTCTCACGACCCAGCTTCTCAGGGAACATGGTTGGATCCTGAATCTTCCAAAATCACATTTGGAACCAACAAGAAGGTTGTCATTTCTGGCAATGATCCTCGACATGGAAGCGCAGAGGAAAAAGCGTTGGTGATTCAAACGATGGTCCGGGATGTCCTGAAGCCAACACGGGTGTCGGTTCATCAGTGCATTCGCCTTCTGGGAAAGATGGTGGCCTCTTACAAGGCTCTGCAGTACGGGAGGTTTCACGCACGGTCCTTCCAACTGGATCTCCTGGACAAGTGGTCGGGATCCTATCTACACATGCACCAGAAAATACGTCTGTCGCCAAAGGCCAAGATTTCACTCCTGGCTGCAATTATCTCACCTTCTGGAGGGCCGCAGGTTCGGGATTCAGGACTGGATCTTTCTAATCACGGATGCAAGTCTCCGGGGCTGGGGAGCAGTCACTCAAGGGGAAACCTTCCAAGGAAGGTGGTCAAGTCTGGAAGCCGGCCTGCCGATAAACATTCTGGAACTAAGAGCAGACTACAACGGTCTTCTCCAAGTGGCCCATCTTCTGAGAAATCGGGCCATTCAAGTGCAGTCGGACAATGTGACAACAGTGGCTTACATAAACCGACAGGGCGGAACGAAGAGCAGAGCTGCAATGTCAGAGGTAACAAGAATCATCCTCTGGGCAGAAAAACATGCGTTGGTGCTGTCAGCAATCTTCATTCCGGGAGTAGAAAACTGGGAAGCGGACTTCCTCAGCAGACACGATCTCCTTCCAGGGGAGTAGGTTCTCCATCCGGAGGTGTTAAAGGAGGTAACAGATCTTTGGGGCGTACCCCAAATCGACATGATGGCCTCTCGTCTCACCAAGAAGCTTCGGCAGTATTGTTCCAGGTCGAGGGACCCGCAAGCAGTGGTGGTGGACGCCATAGTGACTCCGTGGGTGTTCCAGTCGGTGTACGTGTTTCCTCCACTTCCACTCATTCCAAAAGTTCTCAAACTCATAAGGAGAACAAGAGTTCAGGCAATCCTCATTGCTCCGGACTGGCCAAGAAGGGCTTGGTACGCGGATCTTCTGGATCTACTGCTAGAAGAGCCGAGGCCTCTTCCTCTTCAGGAGGACCTGCTGCAGCAGGGGCCGTTCGCCTATCAAGACTTACCACGGCTATGTTTGATGGCATGGAGGTTGAACGCCAGATACTAGCTCGGAAGGGTATTCCTACCCTGATACAGGCTAGGAAGGGAGTAAGATCAAAACATTACCATAGTATTTGGAAAAAATATGTATCTTGGTGTGGGTCCAAGAAGTTTCCTGCAGTGGAGTTTCAACTGGGATGTTTTCTCCTCTTCCTACAAACAGGTGTGGATATGGGCCTGAGGTTAGGATCCATAAAAGTCCAAATTTCGGCCCTATCCATTTTCTTCCAGAAACAGTTGGCTGCCCTCCCTGAGGGTCAGACTTTTTTGATGGGAGTTCTGCACATCTAACCTGCCTTTGTACCGCCTACGGCGCCATGGGATCTTAACGTGGTGTTGCAGTTTCTCCAATCTGACTGGTTTGAGCCTCTACAGGAGGTTGAGGTCAAATTTCTTATGTGGAAGGCTGTCACTTTGTTGGCTTTAGCTTCTGCTAGATGTGTGTCGGAGTTGGGGGCTTTGTCCTGTAAAAGCCCATACTTGATCTTCCATGAAGATAGAGCTGAGCTCCGGACACATCAGCAGTTTCTTCCGAAGGTTGTGTCGGCTTTTTATATCAACCAACCTATTGTGGAGCCAGTGGCCACTGACTCCTCAATTTCTTCAAAGTCCTTGGATGTTGTAAGGGCTCTGAAAATCTATGTGAAGAGGACTGCTCGTCACAGAAAATCGGACTCTCTGTCTTATATGATTCCAAGAAAATTGGGTGTCCTGCTTCTAGAGATACTGAAAGGGAAAGGATTGTCTCTTTGTTGGCGCACTTTATGAGAGAAAGATATGTATACTTAAAATATAACTTTTAATTACGATTTGTTAAAAGTACCTGAGAACGTGAAAAATTATAAGACAACAATCACAAACAATACATAAATTGAAACAAAATGTAATAAAAGATAAGAATATTATTATCTTGTCTATGTGTCCATATTATGTTTATACCTTTAATGATTGCTTGAATATATCTCACTGCAGTTTAAGATAAACCACAAATTGTTAGTTGCTCAAAACAATTCTTAATTTATTGGAATACTTTTATCAATTCGAATCATGAGCAAGTGTGGTTTTATAACCAGTAATCATACCGTGGTTAAATCTTTATTTGGTTTTGCACATGTCATGGGACCAAACTACTTCTATCCTGCACCCAGGATCAATGAGCATTCATTGCCACATGTAATTTGACAAATATGGCTCATTGATGGCCCTTTTCTTTCTGGCACACAGGATACTGTAATCTATAATTGTTACAGTACAGTCATAGGTGCATAATGATTGTTGGTATTGAAAATTGAAAATTGCTCATTCTGCACTCCTGTTATTATGTACACTATAACAGTTGTGACTGGAGCTAAGGAGTTCTATAACATTTACTCCGTCATCCAATCGTATGCACCATTGAAATGTGTCTATATATTATGCTGATTTAATGGCACAGTATTTATTCGCATATAAGATATCACTATGCTTATCTTATTGCATTAAACCTTGTGCACACTCCTCTTATAAATTTTACCTACAGATTATTTTACAGAGGGCATGTGTGAAATGTCCACGGCCTGAATACTAAGTTGTTTCAATGATGCAGATTAGTTCAATTATGACTATCTCATCAAACAGCTGCTCTATTGCTAACTTATAAATGGAGAGCATATGTATTCAAAGCTTTCTGCAATGTATATTCTTGTTTCGAGGCACGTTCAGTCTAAATACTGTGCTGGTTTAATACAGCAGAGTTAGCTCATTCATGTCTCCCTCTTGTAACTGTTAAGTTGCTTTTTTACAAGTTGCAACCATCCATAGCTTTTATGATGTTGCTACAATCATTGCAACAGTTACAGCTAGGAGCTGTGGATTCTTCTTTCCCTGATTAGAGATGGACTACTGGATTCATGCTTCATATGATATGAAGCATGAATCCAGTAGTCCATCTCTAATCAGGGAAAGAAGAATCCACAGCTCCTAGCTGTAACTGTTGCAATGATTGTAGCAACATCATAAAAGCTATGGATGGTTGCAACTTGTAAAAAAGCAACTTAACAGTTACAAGAGGGAGACATGAATGAGCTAACTCTGCTGTATTAAACCAGCACAGTATTTAGACTGAACGTGCCTCGAAACAAGAATATACATTGCAGAAAGCTTTGAATACATATGCTCTCCATTTATAAGTTAGCAATAGAGCAGCTGTTTGATGAGATAGTCATAATTGAACTAATCTGCATCATTGAAACAACTTAGTATTCAGGCCGTGGACATTTCACACATGCCCTCTGTAAAATAATCTGTAGGTAAAATTTATAAGAGGAGTGTGCACAAGGTTTAATGCAATAAGATAAGCATAGTGATATCTTATATGCGAATAAATACTGTGCCATTAAATCAGCATAATATATAGACACATTTCAATGGTGCATACGATTGGATGACGGAGTAAATGTTATAGAACTCCTTAGCTCCAGTCACAACTGTTATAGTGTACATAATAACAGGAGTGCAGAATGAGCAATTTTCAATTTTCAATACCAACAATCATTATGCACCTATGACTGTACTGTAACAATTATAGATTACAGTATCCTGTGTGCCAGAAAGAAAAGGGCCATCAATGAGCCATATTTGTCAAATTACATGTGGCAATGAATGCTCATTGATCCTGGGTGCAGGATAGAAGTAGTTTGGTCCCATGACATGTGCAAAACCAAATAAAGATTTAACCACGGTATGATTACTGGTTATAAAACCACACTTGCTCATGATTCGAATTGATAAAAGTATTCCAATAAATTAAGAATTGTTTTGAGCAACTAACAATTTGTGGTTTATCTTAAACTGCAGTGAGATATATTCAAGCAATCATTAAAGGTATAAACATAATATGGACACATAGACAAGATAATAATATTCTTATCTTTTATTACATTTTGTTTCAATTTATGTATTGTTTGTGATTGTTGTCTTATAATTTTTCACGTTCTCAGGTACTTTTAACAAATCGTAATTAAAAGTTATATTTTAAGTATACATATCTTTCTCTCATAAAGTGCGCCAACAAAGAGACAATCCTTTCCCTTTCAGTATCTCTTCTTCAACTTATTGTCTATGGCGGCACCCCCACAAAATATTATAAATTAATTGATAATATGGAAATTGGGGCTTCTTTTGCTATTTGATTATTAGTACTACCAACTCAAATACAAGTCCAGTGCAGAGGGTTATATCCCTTTCCCCTTATCCTTGAATCTATTAGTGTCCTGCTTCTAAGCAGACTCTCTCTCGCTGGATCAGGTTCACTATCCAGCATGCGTATTCTACGGCAGGATTGCCGTGTCCTACGTCTGTTAAGGCCCACTCTACTCGTAAGGTGGGGTCTTCCTGGGCGGCTTCCCGGGGTGTCTCGGCATTACAACTTTGCCGAGCAGTAACTTGGTCTGGGTCGAACATGTTTGCAAAGTTCTACAAGTTCGATACTTTGGCCTCTGAGGACCTGAAGTTTGGTCTATCAGTTCTGCAGGAACCTCCGCGCTCTTCCTCCCGTTCTGCTAGCTTTGGTACATCCCCATGGTACTAATGTGGACCCCAGCATCCTCTAGGACGTAAGAGAAAATAGGATTTTGGTTACCTACCGGTAAATCCTTTTCTCGTAGTCCGTAGAGGATGCTGGACGCCCGCCCAGTGCTTTGTTTTCCTGCAAATTGTTATCTAGTTCAGTACAACTTTGTTTTGGTTACCTGGTGCATTATTACTTGGTAAGTAATGTTTCAGCTGTTGCTGAGTTTTCAAGCTAGTTAGCTTGATGTGCCTTGTATGTGTGAGCTGGTGTGAATCTCACCACTATCTGTGTATAATCCTTCTCTCGAAGATGTCCGTCTCCTCGGGCACAGTTTCTAGACTGAGTCTGGTAGGAGGGGCATAGAGGGAGGAGCCAGCCCACACTCTCAAACTTAAAGTGCCAATGGCTCCTGGTGGACCCATCTATACCCCATGGTACTAATGTGAGCCCCAGCATCCTCTACGGACTACGATAAAAGGATTTACCGGTAGGTAACCAAAATCCTATTTTCAAATGTATATATCAATAGAGCATATAGAATGCACAATAACAATAAATAAGAAAAAATATATAAACAATATTTTATAATATAATAGAAATGTAAGCAGAATAAAAGGATTAATAGCAATAGTGTATCCTTTAGGTCGAGGTAATATCAAAATCTGTCCGTCCGCCTTCAAACAAGTGTATAAGAGCACAGTAAGAGTAGGCAAATAGTAAGAAGATATTAGTAAAAGCACATATACAGTAAACATGCTTTTGGTAAATAGCACCTAATGGTCAGCAGTGAAAGCAGCTTTTGCAGTAAATTCATGCAAGCATAGCCCAAGTAAGCTACTACAGAGAACAATGGGGGTCATTCCGACCTGTTCGTACGCAGCGGTAGTTCTTAGCTGCGGTGCAAATGGGTCGGAAATGCGCATGCGCAGCGGACGCATTGCGCACGCGTGCCGCCGACAGTAACAAATGTGATTGCAGCGGCGATCACAAGAAGATGGAATGGTGGGAGGCGTTACAGGGCGGATACTCACCGTTTCCAGGCATTTTCGGGGAGTGGTAAGAAAAATGCAGGCGTGTCCAGGCAAACGGAGGGCGGATGTCTGACGTCAAAGCCGGTACCTGCATCGCTGGATCCGTCGCACAGGGTAAGTAGGTCTAGGGCTAGTCTTGTTTTGTGTGAAACTTTTTTAGCATAGCAGGGCTGCACAAGCATTCGCAGCCCTGCTATGCTAAAATACACTCCCCCATAGGCGGAGATCAGTTGATCGCACCAGCAGCAAAAAGTTGCTTGGTGCGATCAACTCGGAATGAGGGCCAATATCTCCTTAGTCTCTGCCATAACATGATCCCAACAGCCGGCATACTGAATACCACCCGTCATACTACATACATTCTCCACTATAGACAGGTAATTGGCCATGACGACAAATAGGATCAGTGATCACATATCATGAGCTAACAATGACAAGATCTGTACTCTATCGGTTCCAGGTGCACTGTGTTATCAGGAGAGCTGTGCCTCTTATCTATTATGTATAAAAAAATAAATTAGAATGTTGATAAAAAAAAAAAAATAGCGCCACAGTAGGCCGAATTCCCCATATAGATGCTAAGACAATTTTTACAAAGATCAAAAACAACAAACACATATTGCAAAACAGTCTTTTATTGTATCCGTGCCACACAAACTAGTGAAAAAAACTACCCTTTTCACAACATTTTTGTTTTAAATAAAACAACTTCAAGTACAATTGGTACAAAAAATGTCTGATCTTCTCCAACAGCCCGCCATACCACACAGCAGAGCAAACACAGTGGTTACAAATGCCTGTTTGTTGTATATAGATTTTATTCTCCGTCCTGTGGCCAGGCAAATTAAGGGAAATGCAGCTATGAAAAAATACTGTGTGTAGGAAATTTGTCACACGTTCAATTTCACATGGATACAAATGATTATACTTTGTTTTTAGGCCTACTTGGCTTCAAATCATATAACAAAAATAGAAAAAAAAATGAAAAAGAAAAATAGAAAAAAATGAAACAAAATGTTTTATTTTAAATAATCAAATAATAAACATATCCCCTACACCCTGTTTTAAAGGCAGGCACTACCAATAATGGGGAGACTCCACAGTGTTCATAGAGGATACTGTACAAGCTATAAGTTGTAATATTCACCTGACTAAAATAAAATGCTACAGTCCTTCTAAAACAGACATCATAACCAATGCCTGCAAACAATATGTACACTTCATACAGATTTAAACAATAGTGAACAGTATATACATAATTCTCAGCTTTTATTCACCATTTTGAAATACAACGTAACTATATAAGTGATGCAGCAACATATATTTATATAAATGTACTTGTAACTTTACAGTTCCATCTCAGTGCTGATTTAGCACGTCTGTGTAAACAGTTGTACTTGGCTTGTTGGTTTGTTTATTTTTATTATTTTATTTTTTTAACATTCTCGTTCTATTTTCAAGATTTAAAGCAACGTTTTGTTTTTTTACTAGTCTTCCTTTTCACAGAAAACGAAGATTCTGTCCGCTGTTTAATCATAAATAATTCATAAAATTAAATACATTCACTAACAGTAAGCTACAAAGTAATAAAAAAATAAAGAAAATAATATTAAACAATAAAATAGATATTTATTGAACGGAAATGGAAATCCATTTCCTCAGTACAGCTCTGGTGGTTGAAGAATCAGTGCGTTTTGATACAATTTAATAACTATTGCACTATAACACCCTTTTTTACATTTTTATGAATTTTATTTATTTATGAAGATTCTTTGGGTGCACGTCCTTGTACTACAATACAGTAGTAACTGATTAAACGCACAGCCCAACAGAATAATAATAATAATAATAGAAAAAAAGACAAGTATGTTTCTGGTAGGAGTGGTTTTTTTTATAATAACGCCTCAGTTTGTAGTAAATTTTACTTTTGTTATATGTGTGTGTATATATCATTCACATTGCTGGTCTTCTTATCCAACCTTTAGGCTAGAGTAACATAGAATGGTTTCAGCTCATGTTTAAAATTTCTGTCCATCGTTTTTCAAAATGTATCCTCATTTTGTGTCCAGCTCGACCAATTTCAGAGTCGTCTTCATTAAATGTTTCACAGTTGTTGAAAACAAGTCTCATGTCCATAGCAAAAGCTTCAAAGCTGGAATACCTGGCGGGAGACAGAAATAGTCCATTACATGTTATGGGAGAGAAAACACTCTATAATATGGCCAGAGTCGGTGCTAGGCATAGGTAACTTAGGCGAATGCCTAGGGCATTTGGAATGCCTAGGGGCACAATCAGCTTATGCTGATTAAAATGATATGCGGTATGCCTATATTATGTGTGTGACTGCAGCTGTATATGCATACGAAATGCTACGTTACAGTGTATTCTTGGAAATCAGTGTAACATAGCATATCGTATGCAGATACAGTCGCAAACAGAATATAGACATGCTGCATATTATTTTAATCAGCATAAGCTGCTTGTGCATCCTAGTCACATAGTAATGCAAATAAGATGCATTTTCAGCAAAAAAAGGCGCCCAAAGTTAGCAGAGCTGCCAGCTGACTCACGCCAGGCATCTCCTGCTGCATGGCGTATTGAGGCAAGATGTATGAGGACACATCTGTATCCAAGCAGAGGCAGAGGTCACAGTGTTAGTGACCATGTGAGTGCTGTGTGTGGGTGGGTTGGTTGTGCAGTTGTGTTGGCAATATCTGTAAGGGGCATTATGTGTGTCGTGTATAAATACATTTATAATGTGCGGCATATGTGTAAGGGACATTATGTGTGTCATTAATATTATGTGTATAAATGTATTAATAATGTGCGGCATGTGTATAAGGGACATTATGTGTGTCATTATGTGTATAAATGTATTAATGTGCGGCATATGTGTAAGGGACATTATGTGTGTCATTATGTGTATAAGGGCATTAATAAAGGTTGCCATAATGTGTAAGGCACATTATGTTTTTAAGGACATTTTATGAGTGTCATATGTGTAAGGGGCATTACTGTGTTGTATTAGGTGTATAAAGGCATTACTAATGTAAGGTATTATGTTTATAAGGTGCTTCTAATGTTAAGAAAGAGCAATATGGTGTGGTGTAATGTGAATAAGGGGCAAAACTGTGAGGAGTAACGTATATAAGGTAAAGTTGTACTACTGTGTGATGTAACATGAATAAGGGACAGTATCGCATCATATAATGTGAATAAAGTTGCACTACTGTGTGGTGTAATTTGAATTGGGTGTTCTATTGAGTGGCCATGCCCCTTCCCAGCAAGAACACACCCCTTTTTTGGCTGTGCGCCGAATGTGCGCACTGGTCCTATTTAAAGTATAGGGGGTAGAAGCACCAAAATGAGGACTGCTATGGGTGAGGGGTGATGGTGCGGGAAAAGGGGTGCAGGGTCAGAGGCGGAACTAGCGGTGGTGCTAGGGGGCATCAGCCAAAATCTTGCCTAGGGCATCATATTGGTTAGGGCCAGCTCTGAACATGGCCATAGATGGCACAAGTAATCACACTACTCAATCAATGTGTTTCTTTTACAGTATATAAATGATAATACCTTCCTTTTTTTCTTTCTTAATTAGTCATAATCAGACTGGGCTTTCCCTAACATGGTTGCATCTGATGTGACCCACCAGAAATGCCCACTGGGCAGCTGATGGAAGACAATCTTCCAGCAGCTGTCACTCTGCTTCCTGGTTCCTTCCCCTAGTGCCTGCTGTGCAGCCGATCACTGCTGCCGGGGAAATGTGAATTAAACAGCTCTCACCTTCTCTGTGTGCACCCAGCGGCTGCAGAGAGGAGAAGCCGCTGGGGAAAAATAAAGCCACAATGTTGCGATGATCAGTAGTCCGATATATCAATCACAATGTTTAAAATCAGTATTTTACAAAGGTTATGTGAATAACAAAAACACAAAACATTTTTAAAAAATAAATAAAATTGTGTTGTTTAAGTTTTAGATAGATGTTGTTAACTTAATTAAATCATAACTCCCCGACAATTTCTGAGTGTTTTTTTGAATATTAGAAAGTTAAGTGGTTAAGGGTGATTTATGAAAGTGTACATACTCATTGGTGACATCAGCAAATGGTAAAATGCTTGGTACGTACATGGACTTGCATGCACGGGTTACAGATAAAATGCCGGCTGTCAGGATCCTGGCGTTTAGGATACAGACGCTGAAATCTCGCCAGCCGGAATCCTGGCGCACCAGGTTTATTCCCACTCGTGGGTGTCCACGATACCCATAGACTAGGAATAGATCCTGTGGCGAGCGCAGCAAGCCACCAAGACCGCAGTGAGCTCGCAAGGGAACTCATAGCGCTCACCCCGTTGCCGGCATTCTGGCGGATGGGATGCCGCTGTCGGGATACTGACAGCCAGCATCCCATCCACTGGTAAAACGTATGTAATCCACGTGTACAGAAGACCTCTGCAGGAGGATAAGGTTTACAATGGTCAATGCAAGGAGTTGGGATCATAAGCATAGATGGATCGGTGCATTTTGGCTTGTCTTTTTTAAATGGTAAAACGAGACCAAATTATGCTGGAAGGAATTATTAATTCAGGTGACAAGGGTTGAGGAGGGGCAAAGTTAGGCATTCCACTTGGTAGACACATAGCCGTGATGAGAGGCCTTAAAAGTCCAAGCTCGACCCTGTAGTGTCAACAGGAAAAAATGTGCATCAGTATTTGCACTTTTTTGAGATAGTGCATTTCTAAGCATAATTCTGCCAAGTAATATAAGATATAAATACATAAAATGCTCTCTCATGATTAAGATAATAGCAGTATTTTATGGAAAGTTAAAACTAAATAAGTGGGCGTTCATCATAAGATGCGGTAGGCAAGTGCTTGCACACATAAAGAAGCATTGGGATAAAGCCTTACTGACATTGGCAGGCTACATAAACCTTCCATGACAAAGTGCACTCCTGTATAACCTGAGGACTGCTGTAAGCCAGAAAATACTCACTGTCCACAGCTCATCTTTTCTCGGATTGTTGCAAAGTCCATTGGTTTCTTGATGACCTTTCTGTATCCAGGAACAAGTTTCAAGTTAACAGGCAGCAGAAATGGCCAGGCGTCCTCGTGGGACTCCATTTCGGACAAAATTGCACTGTTAAAACAAAATGAGATATATAGTGAACAGAAGCAACCAATGACTCCACTATAACTGAATATCACAGAATCAGGCAGAAGGTGTGAATATATCTATGGCCAAATGGTAAGTGTAAAAATCACAGTTTCACTTTCTCACTCAGGTTTATTATACATTTACTGTATGTATATATATATATATATATATATATATATAATATCTGCAGATACAACTATTCTGAATTCTAATAATACCAACATCAGGGTTATGATAAAGAGTCTTGGTAAAAATTCTTATTTTGTCAACAATCAATACGTCGATAGTGAATAATGCATATAGGGTTGTAGTGTTACTTACAGGATTTTAACAGAGTTGGTATTAAAACTTTAAACACGATTATTAACAATCATTTTTACAGTTACAATGTGGACATTCTGGAGAGTTTCCCAAAACAGAGATAATAACAAATTCAGCTGTCCCTGATCACTTGAGGAACTGGAGCCTTTCAAAGAGGGCGTGACTCCTAATTAACACGGAATCCCTATACCACCTTAGACTGGGATGAAAGAGGTGTATCTTGACAGATGGAAGGATGCTAAGTAATCAGACATGCAAAGGCAGAAGCTGAGGAGAAAATGGCCCAGTCAGTAGAGAAAGGGGGCAAAACTTTTTTTTAAGTATATAAATGAAAGGAGAAAATCAAATGGAGGAATAATAAGACTAAAGACAGAGAGTGAGAATTTGGTGGAGGGAGACAAGGCAACAGCAGATCACCTAAATAATTATTTTTGCTCAGTATTTACTACAGAAGGAGAAGGGAAGGGGCCACAGTTAAGTTGCAAGGACAGTCATAAAAATAAGGTAGATGAAAGTACATTTACAGAGGAGAAGATAATGTACTAACTGAACTTTCAAAACTAAAAGTGGATAAATCAATGGGGCCAGATGGGATACACCCAAGGATAGTAAAAGAGCTAAAAGATGTGCTGGTGGCACCATTAACAGAATTATTTAGCCAGTCACTAAATACAGGTGCCATGCCAGAGGACTGGAAAAGAGAAAATGTAGTTCCACTGTACAAAAGTGGAAACAAGGAAGAAGCAAGTAACTACAGACCAGTAAGCCTTACATCAGTAGTAGGGAAAGTAATGGAAAAACTATTAAAAGAAAGAGTTGTGAAATATCGTAACTCAAAATACTTACAGGCTCCAAAACAGCATGGATTTACTGGTGGGAGATCATGCCAAACAAATCTTATTGACTTTTTTGACTCTGTGATGAAAATAATAGATCAAGGGGGAGCTGTAGATCTAGCATATCTAGACTTTAGTAAGGCATTTGACACTGTCCCACATCGCAGACTGCTAAATAAACTTGAAAGCGTGGGGATGGATTACAAAAGTTAAATGGATAAGAACCTGGTTGCAGGATAGGAAACAGACAGTTGTAGTAAATGGAGTGCAATCTATGGAGGGAAATGTTACAAGTGGAGTACCCCAGGGATCTGTATTCAGATCAGTTCTCTTTAATATCTTTGTTGGTGACACTGCAAATGGTATTGAAGGGAAAGTATGCCTTTTTGCAGATGATACAAAGATATGCAACAGGGTAGACACACCAGGAGGGGTAAAACAAATGATTAATGTACTAGCTAGGCTTGATAAATGGTCAAGAACGTGGCAACTACAGTTTAATGCTAAAAAATGCAAAATCATGCACCTGGGTCTCAAAAACCCAAAGGCTAAATATAGTATCACGGGTACTATAATGGAAACTACTGAGGAGGAAAGGGATTTAGGAGTCACTATTTCAAGTGACTTAAAGGCAGGAAAGCAATGCAACAAAGCAATGAGAAAGGCAAGTCAGATGCTTGGTTGAATAGGGAGAGAAATCATAACAGGAAAAGAGAACTAATAATGCCACTGTATAGGTCATTGGTACGGCCTCATCTGGAATACTATGTCCAGTTCTGGAGACCATATCTCCAGAAGGATATAAATACATTAGAGAGCGTACAAAGAAGGGCAACTAAAATGGTGCATGGCCTACATCACAAAACTTACCCGGGAAGGCTAAAATATCTTAACATGTATAGTATGGAGGATAGAAGGGAAAGGGGGGACATGACAGAAACTTTCAAATATACCAAAGGTTTTAACAAAATTCAGGAGGGAAACATTCTTCAAAGGAAGAGAAGTATTAGAACTCAAGGACATACACTGAAACTGGAGAGAGGCAGGTTCAGGGGAAACCTAAGGAAAAATTACTTCACAGGAAGGGTAGTGGATAAGTGGAATAGCCTCCCATCAGAGGTGGTAGAGGCTAAGACTGTAGAGCAGAGGTTTCCAAACTTTTTTGAATCACGGCACCCTAGAGTATCAGAATTTTTTTCACGGCACCCCTAGGCCAAAAATTTCTTACTGAGAAATTTAGAAAGAAATATTAAATTAAGTAAATTGTATTTATATGTCATCCTTAGGCTCAATTGTGTGGTGAGGGACAATATTTGCTTCTGTTTGTCCCCATATTTTATGACTGACAGCCACCAGCACTAGTTTTGCCTATTATATTGACCATAAATAATCTGAATTGGTCCTGGACCACCAACCCAAGGCACCCCTGCAATTGTCCCGAGGCACCCCAGGGAGCCACTGCACACAGTTTGGGAACTACTGCTGTAGAGCAATTTAAACATGCTTGGGATAGGCATATGAATATCCTTAAAAAGAATTAAGGTTCAAAAAGGATTGAGATTACCTAAAGGATAAAAAAAGGGGGCAGACTAGATGGGCCATGTGGTTCTTATCTACCGTCAAATTCTATGTTTCTATGTTTCTAGAAACCACCTAACTGAAGAAATGGCTAGAAAATAGGATTTTAATTACCTACTGGTAAATCCTTTTCTCGTAGTCCGTAGAGGATACTGGGGATCCATTTAGTACCATGGGTTATAGACAGGTCCACTAGGAGCCATAGGCACTTTAAGAATTTGATAGTGTGGGCTAGCTCCTCCCTCTATGCCCCTCCTACCAGACTCAGTTTATGAAACTGTGCCCGAGGAGAGAGACATACTTTGAGAGAAGGATATAAAAGGATAGTGGTGAGATTTCGAACCAGTACACACAAAGAAGAGGAAAGCCATGCTAACCAAACTTGGAACAGCAACGGCTGAACCAAACAACAATACTTAACCAAGTAACAGTTCAGGACGAACGAAGCACTGGGCGGGCACCCAGGATCCTCTACTGACTACGAGAAAAGGATTTACCAGTAGGTAACCAAAATCCTATTTTCTCTTACGTCCTAGAGGATGCTGGGGTCCACATTAGTACCATGGGGAAGTACCAAAGCTCCCAAACCGGGTAGGAGAGTACTGAGGATCCTGCAGAACTGATTGACCAAACTGAAGGTCCTCAGAGGCCAAGGTATCAAACTTGTAAAAGTTTGCGAACATGTTCGAACTTGACCAAGTAGCTGCTTGGCAGAGCAGTAAAACCGAGACAGCCCGGCAGCCGCCCAAGAAGAACCCACGACCTAGTAAAGTGGGCCTGTACAGAGTTTGGAACTGGCAAGCCTGCCGTGGAATAAGCATGCTGGATAGTGAGCCTGATCCAGCGTGCAATAGACTGCTTTGAAGCAGGACACCTAATCTTATTGGGATCGTAAAGAAAACAGCAAGTCCGATTTAATGTGACGAGCCGTTCTCTTCACATACACCTTCAAAGCCCTCACAACATCCAAAGCCTTTGAAGTCATAGAGGCGTCGGTTACAACCGGAACCACAATTGGTTGGGTTGTGTAACGCCGACACCACCATAGGAAGAAATTGCTGACGAGTCCTGAGTTCAGCTCTGTCTTCATGGAAGATTAAATAGGGACTCTTGTGAGACAACGCCCCCAGTTCCGATACACGTTTTGCAGAAGCCAAGGACAACAGTGTAACGGTCTTCCATGTAAGATATTTTACGTCTACCTCCTGTAAAGGTTCAAACCAGTCCGATTGGAGGAACTGCAGCAACAAATTGAGATCCCAAGGTGCCGTGGGAGGCACAAAGGGAGGCTGGATGTGCAGAACCCCTTTCAAGAACGTCTGGACCTCAGGAAGAGACGCCAATTGTTTCTGAAAGAAAATGGTCAAGGCTGAAATCTGGACCTTTATGGAGCCCAGACGTAGGCCTACATCCACACCCGACTGCAGAAAAAGCAGGAAACGTCCCAGATGAAATTCCACAGCAGAATATTTTCTGCTCTCACACCAAGAGTCGTATTTCTTCCAAATACGGTGGTAATGTTTAGACATTACCCCCTTCCTGGCTTGGATCATAGTCGGGATGACCTTGTCAGGAATTCCTCTCCTGGGTAGAATGAGGCAGAGAGAGAGCGAAAAACTCCTTGGGTAGAGAGATAGTGAGAGACACCGGGGGCAGAGAGAGAGAGAGCGCAAGAGACACCTGAGGCTGCAGAGAGAGCGCAAGAGACACCTGAGGCAGAGAGAGAAAGATAACGAAAGACAACTGGAGGAGAGAGCGAGAGACACTTGAAGCAGAGAGAGAGAGACATGGAGCACAGATAGAAAGAGACACTTGGAGCAGAGAGAGAGACCAGGGGATGACAGAGAGAGAGACAGAGACCTGGGCAGTTAGAGAGAGAGAGAGGCAGTGAATGAGGAAATCTTGGGAGTGTAGGGGCAGAATGTATTAATATACATCGCTGCCCCTCACCGCCCATCGCAGCGATGTTGATTGCATATGTACTAACATATGCGATTAACATCACAATGCGGTGACGGAGGCCCCCTGCAATACCTGTGAGGTGGTGTGCGGGAGGTCTCCGTCACCTCCATGGGGTCTCCACCTGCTCACTTGCCTAGAAGCAGGCAGCAGGCTGTCCTGAGTGCCTCCTCCTCCTCCCTGCAGCCGGATGGACCTCTGGCTGTGTTGCTAGGGGGTGGAGCTTAGCTTCCAGGTCCAGACTTCCTGGAGGAAAGTATGCCGGGTGGGAGGGGGGTTGGCGTCTGCGGCCGGGGAGCGTCGGAGGCAGCGGGTTGCGGCGGCCGTTGTTAAGAACCCATAGGCTTCTATAGTGTATCGCCATCCAAAGATGGCGATACCCTCATGGGCGAAAACGCGGCGGCCAGGTGTTAGTACATCCGAAAATGCGATAAAACCCCCGAAAATGGGTGTTTTATCACATTTTCCCTTTAGTACATCCCGCCCTAGGTGAGGCAGTAAATGAGGGATGGGATAATGAGAAGTGGTATGGCAGGCAGAGTGTTTGGGAGTGTGACAGGCTGGACGGAGTGCACACGACACCGGAGGGGGGTGATAGCTGTATTGGGACTTGATATATGCCAGCGTTGGCCCCTTGTACACAAACACCTGGCTGTAGCAGCTCCCGCTCTCTTTCTCAAAAGCCTTCCGCGGTTCTGCCATGGCAAAGGAGGGGGCGTGTCTGAGGAGTCAGGACACTAGCAGAGTCAGCGGCTCCCCTTCCTCCAGATCCCGGCACTTTTCTTACGTTTTTTCAGCTGCTCTCCTCCGATCGCTGCTCTGACCGATAACCCTTCCTTTTAGAGCTCACATGTCTGCGGGTGTTGCATGAGGCACATTGCATTCCCCAGCTTGCTGCTTTGCGCCGTCCCTGGGCTCCAGCGCCCCACATACCCTGCTTGCCCTGCCATCATTACACCACTGCTGCCATAATATTGCCACCAGATACTCCTCTAGATGCGGAGCGTAGAGCAGCCAGTGACAAACACCAGCTGCAGAACACCTCATACCACTGTTTGGCTGCATATTTAATTTTTTCCAGTACAGGACTGGCAGCATGACTTCAGATGAAGCAGGAAGAGGAAGACATTGACAACGCTGGGAGGAGCTTCGGTTGACGGGGTGCTCATGAGCGGGAGAACCAGCGGGCGGAGCTTAGCATGGCCCGGGGATGGAGCCTCCGGAGAAGGGGAACTAAGGAGCATATGAACCAGGGGGCGGGGCTTAGCACTGCCTGGGGACACAGCTCTTGATGCTATGTAAGAAGGAACTGGGCAATCAGGTGCAGCTGCAGATGGACTAAGGAGGCGGAGCTTATCACAGCATGGGGCGTAGCTTATCGCCTACCTGAGGTGTAGCTTGGGACGGGTGGTTGGTTGTGCAGTGTGCACTGTGCATGGCTGCTAGTGGTTTGGGAGGGTATAGGCAAAGTTTTGGCAGGTCCTGATTGGACATGAACGAGGGAACGCTTGTGATAAAAGGAGAATTTTTCTTTCCCCCCAACACTATCTGCACTTCCTGTGGGCCTATTTACAATGGGGGGCCTGGAGCTGCAGCTCTATCCGCCCCATTGTTAATCCAGCCCTGGCTGTAGCTCATTATCTGTCAGCTGCCTGAACAGATCCATCAATTTCTTCAGTAACTGATGCAAAACAGGTTCCCTTTGGTACAGATTTGACTGTGAAAGTCACACGGTGCTAGGTCTGGCGAGTACGGGGGGCATTCTAGCACTGAAAGCTGTTTCCCGGCCAAAAACTGCTTCACAGAGAGAGCTGTGTGGGCTGGTGCGTTGTCCTGATGGAATGCAGTCAAGATCCCGCCGGACGGGATCCCGGCGGTCGGAATACTGACACCGGGATCCCGACCAGCACAATCCTGACATATTCTCCCTCTGTGGGTGTCCACAACACCCACAGAGGGAGAAGAAATTAGTGTGCCGAGCGTAGTGAGGCACCGTGCCTGCTGCGTTGCGCTCGCCCCCTGTCGGAATTGTGCCGGTTGGGACCGCTGGGATCCCGTCCGGCGGGATCTCGTACTGATCCCGTCCTGATGGAGGATGAAACTATTTTTCCACAACTCTGGCCCCTTTCTTCTGATTCTTTCCAACATAGGCCCTCATTCCGAGTTGATCGCTTGCTATTTTTTGCAGAGCAGCGATCAGATAGTCGCCGCCTCTAGGGGAGTGTATTTTCGCTTTGCAAGTGTGCGAACGCTTGTGCAGCCGAGTGGGCCGAAAAAGTTTTTGGCAGTTTCTGAGGTGGTCTGAACTTACTCAGCCCTTGCGATCACTTCAGCCTGTCCGGTCCCGGAATTGACATCATACACCCGCCCTGCAAACGCTTGGACACGCCTGCATTTTCCCTACCACTCAAAGAAAACGGTCAGTTGACACCCATAAATGCTCTATTCCTGTCAATCTCCTTGCGATCGTTTGTGCAAATGGATTTGTCGCTAGAAGCATTGCACAGCAACAATGCTGTTTGTACCCATACGAAGTGCGTGCACATGCGGTGCATACGCATGCGCAGTAGTAACCTGATCGCTGCACTGCGAAAATCGTCAGCATGCGATCAACTCAGAATGACCCCCATAGTTTCTAGAACATTTTTGTAGTAATACTGATTCACTGTTATGCCTTCTGGTACCCAGTCTGCCAAAATAACACTCTTGATATCAAAGAAAACAATGAACATGTCTCTGAATTTGGATTTGCTTTGACGTGCTTTCTTCATTCTTGGTGACGATGGTGTTTCCCAATGCATGGACTGTTTTTTTGTCTCAGGATCATACTAGAGCCATGTTTCATCACAGGTAATAACTTTTATCTAAAAATATGAATTGCCTTGAATTTGTTCCAAAATGTCTTTACTAATTTGCTTTCGATTTCTTTCTGCTCTACAGTAATGGGCCCTACACATTGCGCGGTCCGCCGCCGAGCTGCCCGGCGACGGATACGGCCAACGGGCGACTCGGCGGCGGGGGGCAGTGACGGGGTGAGTGAAGTTTCTTCACTCCCCCCGTCACCCGGCTCCATAGAAGTGCAGGCAACTATGGACGAGATCGTCCATATTGGCCTGAATGCACTAGCGACGGGGCACCAGCGATGAACGAGCGCGGGCCCGCGCATCGTTCATCGCTGGTGCCTCCACACTGAAAGATATGAACGGTATCTCGTTCATTAATGAACGAGATCGTTCATATCTTTCACTAATATCGCGCAGTGTGTAGGGCCCATTAGAAGCCTTGGAACCAGCTTAGCACAAGCTTTTGTCATGTTAAGATCTTGATGCCAAACTTGCATGTTTCTTTGTTGATGTTTACCATTTCTGCTATCATTCAGAAGCTGAGTCGATGGTCACTTCAATCACTTTTCTAATTTTTCTCTGACGTTCTAGAGGATACTGGGGTCCACATTAGTACCATGGGGTATAGACGGGTCCACTAGGAGCCATGGGCACTTAAGAGTTTAATAGTATGGGCTGGCTCCTCCCTCTATGCCCCTCCTACCAGACTCAGTTTAGAAAATGTGCCCGGAGGAGCCGGTCACAGCTAGGGGAGCTCCTGAGGAGTTTTTCTAGTTTTATTATTTTCAGTTTGTTATTTTACAGGAGGCTGGTTGGCACCAGTCTGCCTGCTTCGTGGGACTTAGGGGGGAGAACGGCCCAACTTCCTAAAGAGTTAATGGTCCCGTTACTCCGCTGACAGGACACAGAGCTCCTGAGGGAGTCATTCGCAAGCCCCACCATGGCGAGCGTACCCTCCCGCAGCACACCGTCACCCCTAACAGAGCCAGATGAAATGAAAGGTGGCGAGTACAGCGCCGGCGTCCCGGGGTTCTAACCGCTGTCAGACACTAAAATACCTCAGGCCAGTATAAAGAAAATGCGGGAAGCCGAGCGCCATTACGGGGGGAGGAACTTCACTATGAGCAGAGCGATATTTTCTCCCTGCAAATCTATACAGAGGATGCTGACAGGGAAGCGCTGCCCCTCCACATCAACTCCAGACTACCTCTGCGGTACCAGGGGGTTATAGAGGGGAGGGGGGGAGCAAGTTTGTTAGTACTAAATACCCTATTAAGGGTAGTTAGTCTGCGCCTGGCTAGTTTTATTATTAGATAAGAAGGGGCGCTGTGTGGCTGGTTTCCTCATACTAAGTGGCTCTCTGAAGGACTCTGTGGGAGACTGTCTGACTTTTCTTGTGTGTGTGTGTATTTCTCGTGTGTGTGTGTGTATTTCTCATGTGTGTGTGTGTGCATATAACTCACATTACCATGTCAAAAGACTGTGTGTCTTGTACAGCAGAGTGTTTCTCTTCTCCTGGAGAGTCTATACAATGTACTCAAAACAGAACACATTCTCAGGCTTCTGGGTCCGAACCCCCGTAGGTGGACTCCATAAGGGGGATTATTTCCAATATTTCTACAAAGTTATCCCATACTGAGAAGGAGACGCAGTTTTTGAGAAAATCTGTGGAGGTTCTGATGAATAAAGACTCAGCCCTCACAACTGCACCTCTCGCCCCACCCACGAATCCACAAAAGCGTACACTATCCCAGATATTGCAGGCCGACACTGATGACGATGCCTCAGATACAGGGGACGGTGAGGTGGATCTGGGGAAGGGGGGGGGGGGGGAATGATGCAGCTCTCACCCAAGGGGTGAAAGCTATGATTGAGGCTATTAGGGACGTATTGCAGATTTCAGAGAAGGTACCTGTTGAAGATGAGTCTCCTATTTTAATGTAAAAAAAGAAATCCTCTGTTACTTTCCCTGCATCAAAGGAGTTAAACTCCCTCTTTGAAGGAACTTGGGTAAACCCAGAGAAAAAGTTTCAGATCCATAAAAGGTTACTTATCTCCTTTCCTTTCCCTCAGGAGGATAGGAAAAAGTGTGAAAACCCACCTATTGTGGATGCCTCTGTGTCTAAATTATCACGAAAGGTTGTTTAACCTGTCCCTGGCAAGCCTCCTTAAAGGATACGGCTGACCGCAAGATTGAGACTACTCTCAAATCACTGTACACAGCTGCAGGCGTGGCCCAGAGACCCACTATTGCTTGTGCGTGGTTCTCTAGGGCCATTGTAAAATGGTCAGGTAACCTAATTGATGATTTAGATTCAATGAATAGGAGTGAAATTGACTTACTATTACGTCATACATAGTCATACATAGTATCTGAGGTTGAAAAAAGACAATTGTCCATCGAGTTCAACCTATTTGTGGTGTCCTATGCATGATGATTTGACTAAAATTTCTGACTGATGCTGCTGTCAGCCATTGCATTTTATCCCTATTTATAGTAACTATAATGCATGACTATGCACCATACCCCTGGATATCCTTATCCAATAGGAATTTATCTAACCCATTCTTAAAGGTGTTGACAGATTCCGCCATTACAACTCCCTCGGGCAGGGAATTCCAAACACGTATTGTCCTTACCGTGAAAAAGCCTTTACGCCGTATTGTGCGGAATCTCCTTTCCTCTAACCTGAGCGAGTGTCCACGAGTCCTCTGTGTTGATCTAACCAAAAACAGGTCCCGCGCAAGCTCTGTGTATTGTCCCCTTATATATTTGTAGATGTTGATCATATCCCCTCTTAGTCTCCGCTTTTCCAATGTAAACATGCCTAGTCTTTCAAGCCTTTCCTTGTATTCCATCGTCTCCATGCCCTTAATTAGTTTGGTCGCCCTCCTCTGTACCTTTTCAAGCTCCAGGATATCCTTTTTGTAGTACGGTGCCCAGAACTGTACACAGTATTCAAGGTGTGGCCTCACTAGTGATTTATATAACGGGAGTATAATACTCTCGTCCCTAACATCAATACCCCGTTTTATGCATGCTAATATCCTATTAGCCTTCTTTGCTGCAGTCCTACTTTGGGTACTACTGCTTAGCTTGCTATCTATGAGGACACCTAAGTCCTTTTCCAGTACAGAATCCCCTAATTTTACCCCATTTAGTAGGTAGGTGTAATTTTTGTTCTTGTTACCACAGTGCATTACCTTACACTTGTCTGTGTTGTAGCGCATTCTCCATTTGGCTGCCCATGCTTCTAATTTAACTAAGTCGTTCTGAAGAGACTCGGCATCCTCCTCTGTATTTATAGCCGTCACATTCAGGATTCTGCAAGCGTCATGGTGGAAGCCATGAAGGAAATTGGCCTACTTAACGCACAGGTTACAGCTATGGCAGTTTCGGTACGCAGAGGACTGTGGCTACGCCAATGGACTACAGATGCAGACTCCATGAGAAGCAATAATAGGATTTTAGTACCTACTGGTAAATCCTTTTCTCCTAGTCCGTAGAGGATGCTGGGGACTCCAAAAGGACCATGGGGTATAGACGGGATCCGCAGGAGCTTGGGCACACTGAAAAGGCTTTGACTGGGTGTGAACTGGCTCCTCCCTCTATGCCCCTCCTCCAGACCTCAGTTATAGGAACTGTGCCCAGGAGAGACGGACATTTCGAGGAAAGGATTTTTGTTTAAACTAAGGCGAGAAACAACCAGCCCACACCACAAACATACCGTACAACCGAAGTATCAGGAAACCAGATGACAGTATGAATTAACAACAGCAACAAGCTGAATATAACTAATACACAACCCGCGTGTAAACAAATTTAACCAGTAATAATACACTGCAAGTAACAGTCCGCACTGGGAAGGGCGCCCAGCATCCTCTACGGACTAGGAGAAAAGGATTTACCGGTAGGTACTAAAATCCTATTTTCTCTTACGTCCTAGAGGATGCTGGGGACTCCAAAAGGACCATGGGGTCTATACCAAAGCTCCAGAACGGGCGGGAGAGTGCGGACAACTCTGCAGCACCGATTGAGCAAACATGAGGTCCTCCTCAGCCAGGGTATCAAACTTGTAAAACGTAACAAAGGTGTTTGAACCCGACCATGTAGCTGCTCGGCAAAGCTGAAGTGCCGAGAAAAGCCCACTTTTCTGGTAGAATGGGCCTTTACTGATTTCGGCAACGGTAGCCCCGCCGCAGAATGAGCTTGCTGAACCGTACTACAAATCCAGCGTGCAATAGTTTGCTTAGAAGCAGGATTCCCAATCTTACTGGAAACATACAGTAAAAAAAAGGCCTCTGTTTTCCTAGTAAAAGCCGTTCTGGCGATGTAAATTTTCAAAGCTCTTACAACATCAAGAGATCTTGGAACTGCCACAGCATCCGTAGCCACAGACACCACAATAGGTTGGTTAATGTGAAACGAAGAAACCACCTTCGGCAGAAATTGTTGACGAATCCTCAATTCTGCTCTATCCGAATGGAAGATCAAATACGGACTCCTGTGAGATAAGGCCGCCAACTCTGACATTCGCCTGGCAGACGCCAGAGCCAAAAGCATGACTACCTTCCAAGTGAGAAACTTTAACTCCACCTTACGTAAAGGTTCAAACCAGGGAGACATAAGAAACTGCAACACCACTTCAAGATCCCACGGCGCCACAGGCGGCACAAACGGAGGATGGATATGCAGCACTCCCTTCACAAAAGTCTGAACCTCTGGAAGGACTGCCAATTCCTTTTGAAAGAAAATATATAAAGCCGAAATTTGCACTTTGATGGAACCCAATTTCAGGCCTGCATCGACGCCTGCCTGCAAAAAATGGAGAAACCGACCCAAGGGAAATACCTCCGCAGGAGCAGTTTTGGTTTCACACCACGAAACATATTTAATCCAAATACGGTGATAATGTTTCGCCGTAACCTCTTTCCTAGCCTTAAGGAGAGTGGGGATGACCTCCCCAGGAATACCTTTTCGAGCTAAGATCTGGCGCTCAACCTCCATGCTGTCAAACGCAGCCGCGGTAAGTCTGGAAACACGCATGGCCCCTGCAGTAACAGGTCCTCTCTTAGAGGAAGCGACCAAGGATCTTCCACCAATAATTCCTGAAGATCCGGATACCAGGCCCTGTGCGGCCAATCTGGACCTACGAAAATCGCCCGAACCTTTGCTCGTCGTATAATTCCCAGCACCTTTGTAATGAGAGGAAGTGTAGGGAACACATATACCGACGGAAACACCCACGGAGTCACCAGGGCGTCCACTGCACTGGCTTGAGGGTCCCTTGACCTGGAACAATACCTCGGAAGCTTCTTGTTGAAGCGAGACGCCATCATGTCTATCAGAGGAATTCACCAACGCTTCGTTACTTCTGCAAATACCTCTTGGTGAAGAGCCCACTCTCCCGGATGGAGATCGTGTCTGCTGAAGAAGTCTGCTTCCCAGCTGTCCACTCCCGGGAGGAAAACTGCTGACAGAGCGCTCACGTGCTGTTCCGCCCAGCGAAGGATTCTTGTGGCCTCCACCATAGCCACCCTGCTTCTTTTCCGCCTTGACGGTTTACATGCGCCACCGCTGTTATGTTGTCCGACTGGATCAGGACAGGTCGACCCTGAAGAAGGCTCTTTGCTTGGAACAGGCCGTTGTAAATGGCTCTTAACTCGAGTACATTTATGTGGAGACAAGATTCCTGGTCTAACCATTTCCCCTGGAAATTTCTTCCTTGGGTGACTGCACCCCAGCCTCGGAGACTTGCATCTGTTGTCAGTAGGACCCAGTCCTGGATTCCGAATCGGCGCCCTTCTAGAAGGTGAGAACTTTGCAGCCACCACAGGAGAGAAATCCTGGCCCTGGAAGATAGGCTTATTTTCCGGTGCATGTGCAGGTGACCATTTGCACAGCAGACCCCACTGAAACACCCGGCATGAAACCTGCCAAACGGAATGGCTTCGTACGCCGCAACCATTTTCCCCAGAACTCGAGTACACTGATGAATCGACACACTTGTCGGCCTCAGAAGCTCCCTGACCATTGTCTGTAGTTCCAGAGCCTTGTCTTCCGGAAGAAACACTCTCTGTAACTCCGTACCCAGAATCATGCCCAGAAAGGGCAGCCGAGTGGTCGGAATCAACTGAGACTTTGGTAAATTTAGAACCCAACCGTGTTGTCGCAGAACCGACAGAGACAATTCCACATTTCTTAACAATTTTTCCTTGGACCTCGCCTTTATCAGGAGATCGTCCAAGTACGGGATAACTGTAACCCCTTGTTTGCGAAGGAGAACCATCATTTCCGACATAACTTTGGTGAAAATCCTCGGGGCCGTGGAAAGCCCAAACGGCAATGTCTGAAATTGGTAATGACAATCCTGTATCGCAAACCTGAGGAAAGCTTGATGCGGAGGATAAATCGGGACGTGTAAGTAGGCATCCTTTATATTTACTGACGCCATAAAATCCCCCCCTTTTAGGCTGGAAATCACAGCCCGAAGAGATTCCATCTTGAACTTGAAAACTTTCAAGTAAGGATTGAGGGATTTTAGGTTCAGAATAGGTCTGACAGAACCGTCCGGCTTCGGAACAACAAAGAGGCTCGAGTAGAACCCCTCCCCCCGTTGGGACGGGGGAATGGGAACAATGACCCTCTGTTGACACAGCTTTTGTATTGCTGCCTTCACGACCGCCCTGTCCGGAAGGGACATTGGCAAGGCCGAAATGAAAAAGCGGTGAGGGGGCATCTCCTGAAACTCCAGCCTGTATCCCTGAGAGACTATTTCTAGAACCCAAGGATCCAGGCCTGATTGAACCCAGACCTGACTGAAGAGCTGCAGACGGCCCTTTACACCGGTCCGGACTCCCCCAGTGGAGCCCCAGCGTCATGCGGTAGACTTGGTAGAGGCGGGGGAGGACTTTTGGTCCTGTGCGCCTGATACTGCAGGCGACTTTCTTCCCCGTCCTCTACCCTTTGAAGCGAGGAAGGACGAACCTTTACCCCGCTTGTATTTATTTGGACGAAAGAACTGCATTTGTTGATGGGGTGCCTTTTTCTGCTGTGTAGGAACATAAGGAAGAAAAGATGACTTACCCGCAGTCGCGGTAGACACCAGGTCAGCCAAGCCGTCACCAAACAAGACACTACCTTTGAAAGGAGAGCTTCCATAGCTTTCTTGGAGTCGGCATCAGCATTCCATTGATGGATCCACAGCGCCCTCCTGGCCGAGATCGCCATGGCATTGGCTCTTGATCCCAAGAGACCAACATCCCTCGCCGCATCCTTCAGGTAATCTGCAGCGTCCTTGATATAACCAAGAGTCAAAAGAACATCGTCTTTATCAAGGGTATCCATATCAGAAGCTAAATTCTCAGCCCATTTAGCAATAGCACTACTCGCCCATACCGACGCCACAGCAGGTCTGAGCAATGCACCCGTATTTGCGAAAATGGCCTTCAGAGACGTCTCCAGCTTGCGATCCGCTGGATCGTTGAGAGGTGCCATGTCAGGAGACGGAAGCGCCACCTTCTTAGACAACCGGGAAAGAGCCTTGTCGACATTCGGAGACGACTCCCATTTGTCCCTGTTATCAGAGGCAGGGGCGGAACTGTGGGAGGCAGTGGAGTCGGCTGCCGCCGGGCTCCTGACCACAAGGGGGCGCATCTCCTCCACTGTCTCCCGCAGCCTGAGAACTGCGCTGCTATTGTGGACGGAGGAGCAGTCACTGACACGGAAGCTGCCTCCTGTAGGGAGAGATGGCACTGGCTGCAGCTAGGGGGAGCTCCAGAGCACAGCTCCTCTTCTAGCCAGCCGAGGGAAGCTCTCTGCTCCGTCAGCCTGATGATGAAAGCCAAAGGTAGACACTGTGTGGGGGGTAGGGGAGAGGTGTATTTGGGGGGAAGCACTGTGTTTTGTGTGTGCTTGTTTTTAAGTGAGGTGTGTGTGTGTTTTTAATGAAAGTTGTGCATTCAAGTAAAAGGCATGTGTGTGAGTGATGTGTGTAAGTGAGAGACATGTGTATGTAAGTGAGAGGCATGTATGTGTGTGTAAGTGGGAGGCATGTGTATGTAAGAGAGACTTGTGTGTGTAAGTGAAAGAGACGTGTGTGTGTGTGTTTAAGTGAATGAGGCGTTTGTGTTTTTTTTATATATATATCTAGTGTTCACGCTAGGTGTCTGCACCTTTTTTTAGACAGATGAATCCCACCCTGCCCGTTTTTGTGCGCCCTACCAACCCGCCGTTTTCTGCCTGCCGTACCCCGCCACGCCGCCAGACCCAGCCGTGCGCCGCCGGACCCGGTAAGCACATGAGAGTCCCCCTGGGCTAAATTAACCTTGTAAGTATTTTGCAGCTGTAAACTTCAATCTCAGTGCTCTCTACCTGGTGCAGTGTGCCTCAGTGCTCTCTACCTGGTGCAGTGTGCCTCAGTGCTCTCTACCTGGTGCCGTGTGCCTCAGTGCTCTCTACCTGGTGCAGTGTGCCTCAGTGCTCTCTACCTGGTGCAGTGTGTCTCAGTGCTCTCTACCTGGTGCAGTGTGCCTCAGTGCTCTCTACCTGGTGCAGTGTGCCTCAGTGCTCTCTACCTGGTGCAGTGTGTCTCAGTGCTCTCTACCTGGTGCAGTGTGCCTCAGTGCTCTCTACCTGGTGCAGTGTGTCTCAGTGCTCTCTACCTGGTGCAGTGTGTCTCAGTGCTCTCTACCTGGTGCAGTGTGCCTCAGTGCTCTCTACCTGGTGCAGTGTGCCTCAGTGCTCTCTACCTGGTGCAGTGTGCCTCAGTGCTCTCTACCTGGTGCAGTGTGTCTCAGTGCTCTCTACCTGGTGCAGTGTGCCTCAGTGCTCTCTACCTGGTGCAGTGTGCCTCAGTGCTCTCTACCTGGTGCAGTGTGTCTCAGTGCTCTCTACCTGGTGCAGTGTGCCTCAGTGCTCTCTACCTGGTGCAGTGTGTCTCAGTGCTCTCTACCTGGTGCAGTGTGTCTCAGTGCTCTCTACCTGGTGCAGTGTGCCTCAGTGCTCTCTACCTGGTGCAGTGTGCCTCAGTGCTCTCTACCTGGTGCAGTGTGCCTCAGTGCTCTCTACCTGGTGCAGTGTGCCTCAGTGCTCTCTACCTGGTGCAGTGTGCCTCAGTGCTCTCTACCTGGTGCAATGTGTATAACGTGCTCTATCTGTCGCAGTGTGTAGGAGGTTCTATCTGGTGCAATGTGTATTAGGTGCACCACCGTGTTGTAATAAAGTGTTTGGCCCCTATTATGAAACAACGCCGCTAGATTTTTGGAGCGCGCCTTCGGCGCGCACTGTCCATGTTTTGGCCCATAGGTATGGGAGCACCAAGCATTATAGTATGTACCTAAGTTTGCCCATCCCTCCCCGTGATCAGCACCCTGCCGTAAAAAAAATCCTACAGTGAACACTAATTATATCGGCACACCACTGCGCCAAAGCATCTCCATCGAGACCTGCTGGCGGGTGAGGGAGCACTGTAGGTGTACTATAATGGTATGCTGGTGTCTGTTTTATTGTAATAACTGACTTGGTGTGCGTCCACTTTGTATGTGTATCTATATTACTACTGGGAAAGGTACCTGAGCACGCTGCTACTGTTCACCCTTAGTGCCGGATAGCTACATATGGTATGTGTGTGTATGTGTATATGTAGGGGGGCACCAACATTTATCATGCCTCCGGGCGACTGGGACGAACTTACGCCACTGATCAGAGGGGAATGGATACGCCATGAAAATTCTTTTGGGAATCTGCCACCTCTTGTCCGGCGACTCCCAAGCCTTTTCACAAAGAGTATTCATTTCATGAGAGGGGGGAAACTTCACCTCAGGTTTTTTTCCCTTTAAATAAACAAATCCTTGTTTCAAGCACCGCAGGTTCCTCAGAGATACGTAAAACTTCTTTAATAGCCACAATCATGTACTGAATACTCTTAATTAGCCTTGGGTGTAAGGTAGCCTCAGAGAAGTCGACATCGGAATCAGAATCCGTGTCGGTATCCGTATCTACCATCTGGGTAAACGAACGCTTTTGCGACCCTGACGGGGCCTGACAAAGCATCCTCCATGGATTTTTTCCACACTTGTGTCTGAGACTCCGATTTATCCAATCTCTTAGACAATGAGGCCACATTTGTATTAAGTGCACTTAACATCGTAAGCAAATCAGGTGTCGGCTGTGCCGACAGAGCCATCTCCAGACCCGTATCTGCGCCCCCAGCCACCTCCTCCGGGGAGTAACACTCAGCTTCAGACATGCCGACACGGAGTACCGACACACCAACACACACACACTGTCTCAGCTAGGGGACAGACTCACAAGAAAGCCCGGATAGAGAAAACACAGAGGGAGTATGCCAGCTCACACCCCAGCGCCCATATATCCCACCAAACGATATATGTTGAAAAGCGCTGCTGTTAAATACATGTACATGCACCAAATATCTTTACAATCAGTTGGAAGACTTCTGGATGAAGTCCCCACTCTCCCGGGTGGAGGTCGTGCCTGCTGAGGAAGTCTGCTTCCCAGTTGTCCACTCCCGGAATGAACACTGCTGACAGTGCTAACACGTGATTTTCCGCCCATCGGAGAATCCTTGTGGCTTCTGCCATCGCCGTCCTGCTTCTCGTGCCGCTCTGTCGGTTTACATGGGCGACTGCCGTGATGTTGTCTGACTGGATCAGTACCGGCTGGTTTTGAAGCAGGGGTTTTGCCTGACTTAGGGCATTGTAAATGGCCCTCAGTTCCAGAATATTTATGTGTAGGGAAGTCTCCTGACTCGACCATAGTCCTTGGAAGTTTCTTCCCTGTGTGACTGCCCCCCAGCCTTGAAGGCTGGCATCCGTGGTCACCAGGACCCAGTCCTGTATGCCGAATCTGCGGCCCTCTTGAAGATGAGCACTCTGCAGCCACCACAGCAGAGACACCCTGGTCCTTGGAGACAGGGTTATCAGCCGATGCATCTGAAGATGCGATCCGGACCACTTGTCCAACAGGTCCCACTGAAAGGTTCTCGCATGGAACCTGCCGAATGGAATTGCTTCGTAGGAAGCTACCATCTTTACCCGGATCCGCGTGCAGTGATGCACCGACACCTGTTTTGGTTTTAGGAGGCCTCTGACTAGAGATGACAGCTCCTTGGCCTTCTCCTCCGGGAGAAACACTTTTTTCTGTTCTGTGTCCAGAACCATCCCCAGGAACAGTAGACGTGTCGTAGGGACCAGCTGTGACTTTGGAATATTTAGAATCCAGCCGTGCTGTTGTAGCACCTCCCGAGATAGTGCTACCCCGACCAACAACTGCTCCCTGGATCTCGCCTTTATCAGGAGATCGTCCAAGTACGGGATAATTAAAACTCCCTTCTTTCGAAGGAGTATCATCATTTCGACCATTACCTTGGTAAAGACCCTCGGAGCCGTGGATAGACCGAACGGCAACGTCTGGAATTGGTAATGACAATCCTGTACCACAAATCTGAGGTACTCCTGGTGAGGATGGTAAATGGGGACATGCAGGTAAGCATCCTTGATGTCCAGTGATACCATGTAATCTCCCTCGTCCAGGCTTGCAATAACCGCCCTGAGCGATTCCATCTTGAACTTGAATTTTTTTATATATGTGTTCAAGGATTTCAAATTTAAAATGGGTCTCACCGAACCGTCCGGTTTCGGCACCACAAACATTGTTGAATAGTAACCCCGTCCTTGTTGAAGTAGGGGCACCTTTACTATCACCTGCTGGGAATACAGCTTGTGAACTGCCTCTAACACTGCCTCCCTGCCTGAGGGAGTTGTTGGCAAGGCAGATTTGAGGAAACGGCGGGGGAGAGACGTCTCGAATTCCAGCTTGTACCCCTGAGATACTACTTGAAAGATCCAGGGATCCACCCGTGAGCGAGCCCACTGATCGCTGAAATTTCTGAGACGGGCCCCCACCATACCTGGCTCCGCCTGTGGAGCCCCAGCGTCATGCTGTGGACTTAGAGGAAGCGGGGGAGGACTTTTGCTCCTGGGAACTGGCTGTATGCTGCAGCTTTTTCCCTCTACCTCTGCCTCTGGGCAGAAAGGACGCACCTTTAACCCGCTTGCCCTTATTGGGCCGAAAGGACTGTACCTGATAATACGGTGCTTTCTTTGGCTGTGAGGGAACATGGGGTAAAAATGCAGACTTCCCAGCTGTTGCTGTTCTTTCTAGGAGCTCAGGAGAGCCCCTAGTGTGCATCCAGCTCAGCCGGGCACAAGATTCTAACTGAAGTCTGGAGGAGGGTCATAGTGGGAGGAGCCAGTGCACACCTAGTAGTCTAAAGCTTTCTTTTAGTTGTGCCCAGTCTCCTGCGGAGCCGCTATTCCCCATGGTCCTTACGGAGTCCCAGCATCCACTTAGGACGTCAGAGAAACCTTGGAGAGAGACAGAGTGTAGAGAAATAAACTACCAACCAATCAGCTCCTACCTGCCATGTATACAGGTTGTCTTTGAAAAATGACAGAGCTGATTGGCTGGTATGTTCTCTCTCCACTTTATCTCTCTACAAGGCTTAGTACATCTGCCCTTTAGTCCCCCCCACCCCACCCCCCCCGTCCCCCCCAAGACTTCCAGAACCCGAAGGAAAGCTCATGAATGACAATGAGGAGAAACCTCAGCAGAGGGTGTTGCTTTCTGCTGCCGTAGTGCAAAGGAAGCTACCTGTCCATGAGGTCTATTTACTGTGCACTGCCCCTCAACTTAGTCTCCAACTCATTGCGAGTAGCAGCGGTGGATATTGCTCTGACATGGGGACAGCTGTATCCACGATCTCTAACACTTCTACTTTGGCAGCAATGAAGGTTACCACTGCCTGGTCTTACACAGAAGTGTCAGTGCACATATGTTAACTATGTTCATGCATGCGTACAACAAAACTGGTGTCCTGCAGAGGGACTCAAACAGAGGCAAAGGATAAAGAATCCCTTTTCGCAACTCCGTCTTCCTTCCCAGAGGAAGGTGTGGGGCTTCGGGAATCAACACATCTGAAGATGGCGTAGGTTAACTCAGTCAAATTCCGAAAATGTAGTATGGAAATGCTGAGCCAGATCAGGACTAAAAGGTAAGCAGAAGATATCTGTTATTTCTCCTGTATTACTTTTCTAATGAATGGCTCCATTACTTAATTTCTACAAAAGTAGGTGAAAATGTTAATTTTCACCGACTTTTGTAGAAATGAAGGGATAATGAATAGACTGGTCACCTGCCCATAATGGAATCAGACCTAAAGGACGAGTGCAACCTGGGCAATGCTGCCCCAAACACCCCCTAGGGAACAGGGGGTGAATATACTGATCCAGGGCTTCCAGTAGCAGATGCCATCTTTGAAAAGTGGAGAAAGGTCTGAATGGCACCACCTAGCATGATGACGAGGTGTTGCCCTTTGGAAATTCTGTACACTCTAGTATGGGAGCTTGGAATGCTGCCACATCAGAATAGACAAAAATAAAGACAATAAATAAAATAAGACAGGAAGATGGTAAAGAACATCTTACCTGCAAAGGGACAGATCCTTAGGGTCATCCTTGGTGGCAGGTTTTGATTTTTTGGATGCGGGCGAGCTCTCTTGTTTTGCAGGACTAAAGCTATTTTCCTCCATTTTTCTCTTCTTGGAGTCCTTACTCCCTTTTTTACCAGAGGCTCCGGTTGCTACAGCATTCTCATCTTCTGCATCCCCAGATATCTTCTTTCCTTTTTTTGCCTCAGAACCTTTTTTCCCTTTCAGATTTGCCTTCTTAATTTTTAACGTATTTCCACTTGCCTATAATTCAAAACCCAGATGTATTGACTAGGTTAAAACCCAGTGGAAGTGCAAATAGAAAATAATGTCTGCACACCGAAGATTATTCACACTAACCAAAAGGTTTTTGTGTGTTTCTCATTGCAAGACCCAGCAATATATATCATGTATTACCTTAGCGATGCAGGCAGGACAGAACCAGTCACCCTCTGGTATAGCTGTGATTTTGGGCCTATGACAGTAAGTGTGACATCCTTTATCACATCCGTCACACAACAGCAGCAATTCTTCGTTATCTCCTTTGCGGCATATTTGGCAGTACTGCAACACACATAAAACATATATAAAATCCCCTCCTGCTGTATATTTATTGGCAAACATAGGTGTATGGGAAGACCACATAGCAAAAAAGGAAAGTAATACTAGCACAGAACAAATTCTGTGCTACTCCAGTCAAGTGTATACAGTAAAGCTGTGTGATAAAAGCAGGAGTGTTGTTTAACCACTTTACGACTGAATAGTTGATGAATTAAGCAGTGAAAAGAGTAGAGAAGTGGACAAGTGGAAAAGTTGCCCACAGCAACCAATCAACTGTGAGGTATCATTTATAAAGTGCATTCTAAAAAATGATAGGTAGCTACTAATTAGTTGCTATGGACAAACTTCTCCACTCTTTTTACTGCTTGATAAATAAACATGTAAATGGTTTCCCCCTTTGCTCACAAATTGGATATGTAGATTATTATTTTTTGCAGATAACAGTGCATTTTATGACTTTCCGAAGCTTTGATTTGGGAGAAGAGCAGCAAATGTATAATTTATTTATGGCCATGATAGAATGGGAAAAAGAAAAAGAATAAAAATAAAGTAAATATTACATTTTCTAAGATTCTACAGGTAGTTCCTTTATCACAATGAATACTGTATATGTGGTCTGACCATTATAGGTGCAAATGTCTGCATTTTAGTTTTACTGTATACACCCAATATACTGTATGTGGAAGTACCTATATATCACCAATGTGGAAGTATAGTGGTATTGAGCCTCGGTTGGAAGGACAAATGAAGGCTGCTGGTGCCATCTGGGAAATTTGGAGCGGCCTTCCCCTAACTTTTACCAACTTGGCGAGAGTGTTAAGGAGTTTTAATTACTTGAATTGACTTTTTTTAATCCTCCACTGGATGATGGGCTCTCAGCCGGATGATAACTAAATAACACATTCCCTTTAGCCATAGGGACTTACAACTTTCATGATAGACTTCTCCCATGCAATAGATTTCTGCAGCTGCTGGATGCAGAGTGACAGTTGGGCCGCGCTGCTGACCTCTGAGAGGGCTTTCCTCCAGACCTTCAGACCTGGGGCAATGTCATCCTCTGTCCTGCACAGGAGATAATGAAACAATATAATAATTGTGTTTCTCTACCATTACACATAGGTAACAATCACACTGAAAGCCAAGCAGTGACGAAACATAAACAGCCAATAAGTAAAAGCAAATGAATTAAATATAGAACACAGACTGGATAAGAGCCAAGAAACTTAGTAACAGTCATATACAATTCACTTTGCAGGATTATTGACATAGAGAACAAACATTATTCAACAAAAGCATCATGCAGGATAACATGATCTGTAAAAAGACACACGAGAAGCTACAGAGAGAACAGGCAGGAAATAACAAGCTCCACTGAGCAAAGAAGCACAATAATTGGTTATATATATATATATATTAATTTCAATGACCTACCCGTCACCATCACCACTAATAGATGGTGCAGGAGCAGGGACAGTAACTGTGCCCACATTATCCAGTTTGATCTGAATGGTGGTACTTAAGGGGCTCTTCAGATACCTTCTCTCAATGTTCCTCTCCAAGTCAGTCAGCCTGGTTACGGCTATATCTAGAGGGTTGTCGCTCTTCCGTTCTAGAGCATATGAATTGCTTCCTTCATCTGTTGTGTGGTCTCCATCATGTTCCATATGCCATTTAGTTACTGACTTATGTTCATGATAAACCAAGTCTTCCCTCTCGGAGGCAGGCTCCGGACACAGCCAGCCCTAAGCAGCAAGAGAAATGTTAGCACACATTCTGCAATACATTCTTTTTATATGAATTTATTTCATTTCTCTTGACATGCCAAAATGTGCTAAAGCCATCTTCTCAGACATCCATTCAAGTAAACTAAAACAGAGAGTCTCTTGGTAGTACCTGCTGGCTCTCGGTAACATTGGGACGTGATCTTACCTTCAATAAATGGCACCTATACATAATGGATTGGCTGAACTATTATTTATGAGAAGCCTAGGACTCTTTAAGAGTCATTCATTTACATGAAACTCAACACGAAAAAAAAAGTCCATCTCCTTCGCAGAGAAACAAGTACACTTTTCGTACCTTTAAATTTCAGTGCAATTCATTTTTATCCTAATGTGAACCAATAAAATAGAAAACCATATGGGAAGAATTTTATGTAAGCAAGAGGATTTCATTGGCCACGGGGATATGAGAAAACATTATGGTGTAAATGTAATAGCCTGCGAGTCTGCCCATTGTTTTAAAGCGGTAATAATTTTAAATGCATAACCAGACATTTAAATGACTGCCCCTTTAAAACACAGGGCAGACTTGCTGGAAAGTTGCCAATGCCTGCAAGTTACAGACTATTACATTTATCCCTATGGCTCAGACAGGATTGGTCTATATCACAAGTTCTCAAACTCTGTCCTCAAGACCCCACACAGTTCATGTTTTCCAAGTCACCTGTGGCCTTTTAAAATGTGACAGTTGGTGATACACAGTACACCTGCTGGGTGATCTGGAAAACGTGAACTTTGTGGGGTCCTGAGGACCAAGTTTGATAACCACTGGTCTATAGAATTGTGCTCCAAAGTGTACAGATCATTTATTAACAGTGCATCACAGTAACCAATTAGCACTTTGCTGTCACAGTCACCAGACAGATAAAAGTTGTTCACGATGGTTCAGTGCAAAATATAGACCTTAATACAATACCCATATATATATTTGAGTTTATATATTTGAGTTGGGAGAAAAACTAAGCACAGTCCCTTCATCGCTGGTCCACCCAGCAGGGTATAAAATCAGAGGGAACACTGACCTTTACTTGTAAACTAGCAGAGGCCACTCTCCTCTCCAGCTCTTCCACCTGCTGAAGAATGGCAATATCAACCTCCATTTCCTGATCTTCCACACACCAGTTCTCCACCAAGTCTTGTGTCAGCTCGCAGTGCTCATGTCCTTTCAGGAGTATGAGGGCTATAGGAACAAGAAGAATGCTGAGTAAAATAAAGAAAATCAGGGTCTCTAAATAAATGAATTTCATATGCAATGCCACTTGAAAGTCTATATACACCGTTACAGATACACAGCTATTAAACACGATATAGTAACACTGGAGCTGTATACAAGGACTATTTTTCTGTCATTTCAATGGTTTACTCACTCTTCTACAAACAGTAAAAATATGTAGGCATAAACTGTTATTTTTTTATTTTTTTGGCATATTATGCAGAGGTAGATGAAGGCTTCCTTACAAAATGTGTTAATATATTGGCTACATTTTGCAAGTGTCTACTGGAGTTTCCGGCACAGGATGAGCTAGAATCGGACTCTTTATCCCTTCATGATGGAGACATGGTGTTTTAGTTTTGGTGATTTGCACAGCAATGGACTTCACAGAAAGGCATACTGTATATTGTACCGCGTGTCCCCAACTCTTCTAAGTATAAGTGTAGGGGGAAATGTCTTGTTTCTGTTACTTTCCTGAATCTTGACATTTGTTAGCTACGGATATTTGTGTGAAGTTAAAATCTTCCTAGTAAAGACAACGTAAGGTGGATTCACCTCCAATCCAAGGTGGATGACTCCAATGATGGTTGTCCAGGTTCAGAACCATTTCTATCCCTATTGCCTTATTCCTGAAGGATGAGCTGATCAGACAGTGGAGAACCTTCTTGAGATTATTTTTGTAGTGGTTGAGGAATCTTAGGCCTATTTTGGCCTCCAAATGGACATCTCAATATTGGAGGAAGATCGAGCCTTCTTTGGTTTTCAGTTCAGAACTAATATTACTGGATCTGGCAACAAAGATCATAGCTGTGATGGTGGCTCTTCTGACGGTTTCCTACTTTGTCCTTTAGGTTATCTAGGTTGTTATTATTCTTACAGGAGGGTCTGTACATGGGGCTAAGACCTAGTTTCCTGAAGGTTCAGTTTTAATTTCATTCAGTTTTCTGCTCATCAAAATCTCAGGCACATTCTACCAGAGTGGTGAGTGCCTCCTCGAGGTATGGTACAGGGTCCAGGCTGAGCAGTGTGTTTTGTCACCTGGATATCCATTCATACAGTACATTTACCTGGTTTCATGTATTTGCATCCAGAAATTATGTTTTGGAAGAAAGGGGATTAACCCTACTTTCACTGAGCATACCCAACTGCAAAGGCAGCTTTAAGACTTCTCAAACATCTCCAGTGTTCCCCAATATTATGAATAAGTAAAGGGAATCTTTATACTTATGTTAAACACTTTTCATTGAGACCACTGGTGAACACTGTGCGCTCACCCTTTACGCCCTTGTTTTCTCTTATGTTTTGATGTTTGAGTTTGAAGGAGAAGGTTGTTCTTTTTCACCTTTTTGTTTGTGTCTCTCTTTCCAGTACTGTAATAATTTGGATAAACATAGCTGAGGTCCCTGCAAGTGTGAGACCTACAATAGGGGGAGGAACTACAAACAAGCTTTGAATTTAAAGTACCTGTGATCTTGGGTCCATACCATTATACCAACATCTGCAGTGTCATCCAATGGACTTAAAGAAAAGGATTTAAAGCATATAAAAAAACTACTTCTGAAAAAAAATAAAAATCCAAGCACCATCCTTCCCATTAAGTACTAACCAGCAGAAAGTGGAATAAACACAAGGTTTTTAGTATATTATACTGTACCATGTTAACCGAATCTGTTTCACACATCACCTACTATATATAATTTGTGCCCTGAATGCTCATGTTCCACAGTCCAAACCCCCTTTACCACTGTGAGATATCACTGGTTCCTTGCATGTTTATGAACAATGGTTTAGCCTACGCAGCCAAATTTCCTAGAAATGCCTATATTTTACCATGGCCACACTCCAGAGATACAACAGGCAGGCTTATTTAGCACCTCCCTCCCGGGCACCTGCCCAGTTATAAAAAGTGCAAAGAGAGGGCTCTTCCTACCTTGCTTGCCACAAGTCTTTTTAGAGCAGAGCGAGTACCACAGGACAGCTGTAGGTGCCTCAAGGAGCGGGGCTATCGTGGAGGAAAGTGGGCGGATGGAGTGCAAGACTTGACAGTCTACACTCACCTCTGGGCCCCATAGCTGCTACACTCAATACAGTAGGCCAAGCACCCCCGCCCACACATATTCTTTGCTGTCCTTAGTAAAACTGGACCGTTAGGTTGGACAGGGATTTCTATACTTATCTTAGACTGATGCAAAGAGTTGTATTCACATATGATGAAGATAGAAGAAATAAATGATCCCTTTAGTAATAGAACTTAACAACAATGAGCAAAACACTTACGTTCTTTATTTTTCACACAGGCTTGAGTGATGAAGTCAAAGTGCTTCTGAATTTGTTTCTGCAGAGACTTCTCCCTTATTCCTCGAAGATGAAGTACTTTCAGTAAAGATTTCAGATCTTCCAGATCTGTGATTCTCCACCAGCCATACTGCATTTCTATCAGCAAAACAATGGCAAAGATGTATAATATTAAACTAATTAGGTCTTCACTTTTATTAGTAAATTACCAATTTATCTTGTTTCTTCAATCATATTTTCATCTCACTCTGAAAATTCAAGGGCTACTACAATCTACTACTAACATATACATTTATAAAAGGTCCAGAACCTGCCTGTCTGGAGTTTGCTTGGTTGGTAGCACCTCCAAGGGGAAGCCACTGCCAGTGCACTGGCTAACTGGGGGTGGCATATTTTTACCGGAGGGGATTGCAGCCCCTAGGTAAGATCTGTCACTGGTTAGCTGTGTTTTTTTGTAACTACATTTTTTCTCCTATGCATGACAGACTCCCCAATCTTTTACTATATGTATGACACAATTCTGGGTACAAAAAAAAAAAAAAGAAGATTACATGTAAAAAATAAACCTACCTTCTGGTATTGGCTGCGGGCTAGGAAAATCCACCTGTTTTGGCAATTCAACAGCAGGAGACGGGGTGCAGACTAATTTGTCACTGTGTGTCGCAGGGGATTCACTTTTGCTTGTCTGAGCATTTGGGGTAAGGAAAGCCTGACTGTTCCCTTCAGATAATCCAATCCCAAGGCCCGGAATCGGGGAAGAAAATGGAAGATTTCCTGGCAGGACAGTTGAAGGCCACCCACAGAACTGAAGTCCCATCACAGGTAAACCAGACTTCATCTAGATATATATTTAGCATTAAACAGTTAATGTACATCTGTCTACTACTACCACACACACACACACACACACACACACACACACACACACACACACACACGGGTGTGAAGTATATACAGTACTAATGGAAAAAAACAAGCTGCAAATCACTTCAGTGAAACCATTGGCGTCAATGGGGCAATGATGTCACAACTTGTTTGTGATTGGATTATTCATTATTATTAATATTCATTAATATTGCACCAGAATACTTCAGATTGCTTTACCATTGGGAACAATTCATGAATAAAACAAACTGGGAACTTAAAAAAAAAAAAGATGAAAAGGACAAGCCCACATTTGTGCAGCCTGTAAAATCTATGTATGAACTCTATATATGAACTGCCTTCTGATTATTACTTGTTCAGATCATAACATGATGAAAAATCTGTGCATAGTACATGTAAAGAAATCCCTATTATTTGTTCCTTTCAAATCTTCAAGAGCCTCAGTTAGGAGACACTGATTGACAAGCAAGACTTGATCAAATATATGCCAAAGGGGGCGGCTCTTTGATAGACATGTCATGAATTGAATGATATAGCCAGCATTTGCTGCTTCAGCATGGAATGCTTCAGAAGGAGACCTGACTAGATGGAGATGATTGGAGGGTGAGATTTCTGTCACCTCCCCAGTGTTAGCAGCATTAATTTGCCCCCATTGCTACACACAATGGCACAGAAATGGGTCTTCGATTTATTTAGGTCCATAATATTATTTCAATGCACAAACAAGAAAGTACTGGCCTCTGCTGTGTGGAGGCGATAACTGCTAATCAGAAATAAACTTCTACTAATACCATTATACCAAAAGAATTCAAAGTGACCAAAGAGTGCTCTTTAAACCCTAAAAGTGGCACCATTGCTATAGATGTCTATGAAGACATTTGATCTGATTGAATAGAACAGTGGTTCTCAACTCCAACTCACAAGTATCCCCAACAGGTCATGTTTTCAGGATCCCTGTCTGTGGTAGCAGGTAGGATAATTACTGACGCTGCAAAATAGATGAATTCACCTGTGCATGATTAAAGATATCCAGAAAACATGACCTGTTGAGTGTACTTGAGGACTGGAGTTGAGAACCACTGCATCGGAAGCTATTAGAAAGGATAATGCTCCCCCCATCATCAATGGACTATAAAAAGTTGCTTATCCAAGTGACTGGATACTCTCAGTGACATGTTTAACTACTGTATTTACTGTATATAGTCTGACGCCAGTAACTGAATTGCTACTAACCTGAACTGGGGACGGTGTGAATGGGTTGACTGCCATTGTGTTCTGTACAGAAGAGGAGTTCATGACTGGGGATGGCACAGGTGAAGGAGACAGGGAGTGATGCTGCGACTGGCTAGTAGACGCTAGAGACGTGGGAGAGTCTATGTGAGTTATTGATGTGCTGTCACACGGTGACCGGGGAAGGAGGCTGAACCATTGCCTGCTCCTGTCAGTAAGAGTCTTTAGCAGCTGTTCATTAAGGATTATTTGTGAATTGTTAAACTTTCCAGACCCAATGATGACAGGACTAAATGGATTGAAGTCTGTCTTTTCAGGATTGCATTGGGAAGTGCTGGCCTGCGAGTTGGGGGTGCTCCTGGCAGTACTATGGTGAGGTGTGAAGCAGCCATTTGGTGAAACACTTCTTTTGGGAGTTACGAGGTCCATATCGGGTGGCATTTTGGCTACTTCTAGCAGTTTGCTCAGTTTTGAGAAGGATCCAGGTTTTTGGAGGAACAAATTGGTGCTGTCTTTATCCTTGGGACATCTCTGGTCCCCGATACTGGAGTTCAAGCAGTTGGGTTTCTTATCACAGCTTTCAAACATCTCTTCTTTTATCTGTGTCGTCTCCCCTTTCCGCTGCCTCTCTCTTTCTTTGGCCATTTCTTCTGGACCTACATTAATGAAAAACATCTTAAATACTGCATTAAAGTGCACCAGTTACCTGCACACAATGGGATATGCCATTTGCTGGGCTGAAGGAAAATACATGAGAATGAAGCCCGTGAGTTCCCTGGAAGGAGTGACATCATCGAGCAATGAGGCATGAAGTCAAATTACTATTTCCTAGTGTATGCCCTGTGTCAGAACAAAACATTCTCTGGGCTTATAGTCAGGGATCATATTAGAGGCTATTACATCAGCCACTCGCTGGACCACTGAGTAACAAATACAAACGTGTTTATATGAGATGGAAATCCAGTTGGTTTCCCAAATCTGTATAAAAAGAGATGCAAATTCTCTCGCTCTCCATATAATAGACCAGGGGCCAGAAGACAGTAAGCTCTAATATTTGGGCAGAAAACGATAAGGTCTTATACAGAACTCTCACCTTCACCACTCTCCATGCCCTCCACAAATATACCACCACACTGCGGAAGAATCCAGTATCTACGTCGGTAGCGGTCCTGGCCAAACATCATAGAACGCAAGGAATGGGAGGATTCAAATAACTTCTTCCTGTACTGGTTTTGTTGCTGTGAAAACAAGACACTATATATGGCTAATATACATTTATTTTGTATCTCACATCATTAAAAATGGTTCTCAGCGAGTGTCCCATCTCTTTGCAGTGATCTTGACAGTCATTGCTATTTGGTTTAAAAACTTTGTTTTTGTTTTTCGTCTGTATACTAATGTTCTCATTGCTCTGTGCAGAGCATCACATCATACTTTTAGTTTACTTTTTATTTTTGTTGTTTGATTATATTGATAATAATATGTTATATCTGTGCTTTTGAGATATGCATACATGTGCTGTATATTCTGCTAGATGTTATTTATTTGTTTATGTATGGGCATTTTGTGCCTCCCCTGTCTGCATATGTATGTATTTCATTATCTTGCTGACATACAATCATAGCTGTAATTGAGTGTTTATTTGTATTTTTATTTGTTGTTGTGCTATGTAAAGTTTAATAAAAAATGTATTAATTAAAAAAAAAATGATATTCTGCAGTGTCAATGTTTGTAGTAAAGTACATTAAAATATTATACGAAACATAATTGAATCTATAAATTACCTTTAGCAGTTTCTCAATCTGTTTCTCTATTTCCTCTACGGTAGCTGTCTGATCCCCATCATCCTATAGTCAACAACATGGAAAGTTATTTCAGATAGGAGATAAATTACATATCTATGACAATAGACAGGGAGACAAATGCCAATCTAGATACATTATTTGGACTGAGCTTAATTAGATTGCAAGTTTCTAAGTACCCTAAGGTTTTATTACCAGGCACATCATCCTACACAGGGTAGGAAAGCATGTAATCAACGTTCACTCATACTGTATTATATAAAATATGAAAAAAAATATTCACTATAATACCTATTGTAATAATGATTTTCATGAACATTAATAAGCTGTTTCTCAAGTTTGCCAAGTCCAGTTTACCATTGGTCTTTAGCACTGTGAAGCCAGAGAGACTCAGGGGTCTATTCATGAAGCAGTGAAAAGTGAGCCAGTGGAGAAGTTGCCCATGGCAACCAATCAGCATTGAAGTAACATTTATAATTTGCATACTATACAATTGTACGGAGCAGCTGATTGCTTGCCATGGGCAACTTCTCCACAGGCTCACTTCTCCACTCTCTTCACTGCTTCATGAATAGGCCCCTAAGGGGTCTATTCATGAAGCAGTGAAATTGCTATTCATGAAGCAGTGAAAAGTGTGGAGAAGTGAGCCAGTGGAGAAGTTGCCTATGGCAACCAATCAGCATTGAACATTTATAATTTGCATACTATGCAATTGTACGGAGCAGCTGATTGGGTGCCATGGACAACTTCTTACAGGCTCAATTCTCCATTCTTTTCACTGCTTTATGAATAGACCCCTAAATAAGGTAAAGGTCACGAGATGCGGTTAATGAGATTTAAACCTCTTAGAGGAGCTCTGGCTGAACTGACACTAGGGATACATTTAAGTGCAGGTTTATAGAAGTGGTGATGTTGCCAATAGTAACCAATCAGATTCTAGCTATTATCTTCTAGAAGGTGCTAGATAAATGATAAGTAGAATATGATTGGTTGCTATGGGCAACATCTCCACTTCTATAAACCAGCACTTTAGTAATAAATATACTCATAAGTCTTCTGATCAGTAGCATGCGTAAGAATAATACCACCTGAAGGTCTGTTGCTGCCCCTCTAAAAACATAGCATTGGAGATTCCCATCTTCTCTTGATAATTCTGAGCATTTTCAGGCTCACATTAAACATGCCTGGATGGACTTCCTCACAAATAATAATATTGCTTATAATATTGGGGAGATAAGTCCTGTTTTGGAAACATCTAAGAGTTCTATAGGAAGATATAATTTTTATTGATCGTCTATAAGCCCTTATTTGATGATAGCAAAATTCATGGAAGGCTACAACTTTATTCCTAAAGCCAGGAATAACCAAACCTTCCTAGGACGCATACACTCCATTGAGGTGGGCGTCTCTGTCTATAACTTAATTGAGCACGCAGTTACCTAAAAACTTGGCTAACCTTTACAGATATAATACTACTAGCGCGATTCTTGCCATGCATAGGGATTTGGGGGGTTTGGATTGTCTTTGTCTTTCCTATTGGGAAAAGAAAATCTCTGTCACCAAATATGATATTCAAATTATCAAATACCTCTGTCGCTAATTTATATGGCGGAATAAATGCCCACGTATTATACACAGTTATTTCTTATACCTCATCATCACAACTTTGAGATTTTTTCCCCTTTTTATCTTCATCGTCCTCATCCTCTTCCTCTGCAGGATCATCAGTATCATCATCATCATCCTCGTCATCGTCACTGTCTGCACCCTTCCGCCTACGTTTCCTGACAGGTGTGGGAGTCCCTAATGAATGGTGTTCCTCTCCTCCTTCAGCACCAGCAATGGAGTCCCTCTTCCCGGTCTTTTTAGCATGTATTATTCTAAGCCTATGAAACAAAGTATATAATGTAAAATGAGCTAATAAAACTGAAATTAAAAGATCATGTCACTGTGATTTCAATTTTGAACAATAATAATACAACAAAAAAGCAAAAACACACTCATTGTGTCCTGAAAACATAGTAGTTCTATACCTATTTACTATCTCCCTTCTGATATGGTGATATTCATAACCAATGCTTTCATGAATGTTAATGACTAAAATCAGATTCAAAGACATTATAGTTACACGTTATGTGTTTGGATAACTGATGCATTATAAAGTTTCCAACAAAATAAGGTACGTGTAATTATAAGAGTGGTATAAATACCAATGCTGTTTGGACTGATACCACATACTGTACATCGTGTTCTGTAAAAGCTAAAAAGTAAATATTACAATCACGCAATTGTTATAATTGCGCTAATCTGCTAAACCACCCAGATACAGGACCTTTTTGCAGGGGATACTCAAGACTATAGCAAATAATTTGGATAGTGGAAAAAATGCTATCCTGTATGCATTACTAATTGTATAATAATAATAATAATAATAATAATAATAATAAAAAAATAATAATATGTAAACAAGTCAAATCCATTGACTTTGTGTGTAGACAACAACATACTACAACAAGAGTTTTCAATTTAAAATAGAGAAAATAAAAAGCAATAAAATAAACCTACTTGCGGAGCTTGCCTTCCACCATCCATTTGTCTCTCCGTAGATTGGACATGTGGTCTAAATTTTTATCAATTTCACTGCAAATGAACAAGAAAGTAGAAAAAGCTTAATACCTATTATCAGAAAAATGCTATAAAAAGAATGTCTGTATATATTAATGTAAAGGCGTTTACCTGACCACACTTTTACTACAAGCAAGCTCGTTAACCAAAAATGCAAAAATGGACGATTTCTCAGCCGGCGTGTGTGCTTGGAATGATTTGGTTTTAAGACTTTCAGTGAGCTCGGTCTGACCACAATGCGCTTCCATATAGATCTGGAGCACCTCAGATACATTGTCGCGATTTAATCCAATATTCATTAAATGTTCCCCAAGAGCAGTTTTAGCCTTAAAGGGAGAATTATGACAAAAATAAAATTGTATTGAGGTACCAGATACATTTCATATTATGCCTGTAAGTCTGCAATTATCATCATCATACTGACACATAGGGGAAAATTCAGTTATGTGCGATAATCTCATACCCATGGCTACAGTGCCCCCGAACTCGCAAATGCGAGCCCAAGCCATGAGGGGGCGGTTCCAATGCTGTTGCCGGCATTAACATGCCATCACAATGGCAGCTTGACCCCCTCATGTGCCGGGGCAATTCCCCCTATACAATAGTTTAAGAAAAAAAGATATGTAAACGCAATTCTTATTATAAAAAAAAAACACAAAACATTTCAATAAATCAATAAGTATTTTGGATATTGTGTTTAATCACAGATATAACAACATTTTGCAATTAAATATGTAAACAAAATTGTTTATAATAGCAGACACGACCAGTAAACCCTGCTACCCCACACTCAGTAACGGCAACATTCTTACATTCAGAAGCCGTGCTAAATGTTAATATAATGCATAGAAACATCTGAGACAACAGCTTCAGAACTCATTTTACCATCCTGATTAGGGAGGCCAATCCCAAGCCATTTTTTCAATCCCAGGTATCGAGATTGAAAAATAATAATAATTATTATTATTATTATCCTTTATTTATATGGTGCCACAAGAGTTCCGCAGAGCCCAATTACAGAGTACATATGCACATAATCAAAACAGGAAAACAGTGACTTACAGCTGAAGACAAAATAGGACAAGTACAGGGTAACTAAGCATAACTACACCAGTAGACGACACTGAGATAAGTATCAAGGTGGCCGAAAACTGCAGGATTTGGGCAGTTGAGGATTATTAAAGTAAGAAAAGGATAAGCACATGAGGGAAGAGGATTTACATTCTAAAGGGGAGGGGCAGACAGACAGGGGTGACACAGATGGGGTAGATGGAGCATGGTAAAGAGGGTTAGGATGAGATTTGGCTGGGTTTGGTAAAGAAGCGGGTCTTAAGAGCCCGTATGAAGTTCTATAGAGAGGTGGAGAGTCTGAGGGGGAGAGGTAGAGAATTCCAGAGTAAGGGAGCAGCATGTGAAAAATCTTGGAGATCGGGGTGGGAGGAAGTAATCGGAAGATAGGACAGTTGGTGGGCATTAGCAGAGCGAAGAGGACGGGTGGGAGAGTAAAGGGAGATAAGGTCAAAGATGTAAGTGGGAGATCAGTGGGTGAGTGCTTTGTAAGTGCGTGTGAGAAGTTTAATTTGGATTCTGAAATGGAAGGGGAGCCAGGGAAGGGTTTGTAGTAGAGGCGAGGTGGACGTAGTGTGTTCGGTGAGGAAGAAGAGCCAGGCTGCAGCATTGAGGATAGATTGGAGTGGAGAGAAGTAATTGTCAGGCCAGTTAGGAGGATATTACAGTAATCAAGTCTGGAAATAATCAGTGAGTAATAATAATAATAATAATAATAATAATAAAAATGATAATAATAAAAATGGTCTTGGTGGCATACTGGGTGAGAAAGGGTCTGATCTTGGAAATGTTTTTGAGATGAAAATGACAAGTTTGTGAGAGGTGCTGAATGTGTGGTTTGAAGGAGAAGTAGGAGTCAAGGATTACCCCAAGACAGCGTACGTGGTGGCTAGGGGAGATAGTCGTGCCATCAATGGATAATGAGGTTGTGGGAGGTGAGGTTGTGCGGGAGGGTGGGAAGATGATCAGCTCAGTCTTGGACATGTTGAGTTTAAGAAAGCGCTGGGACATCCAGGAAGAAATAGCAGAGAGACAGTTGGAGGTACGAGTGAGGAGAGCTGGGGAGAGATCAGGGGAGGAAAGGTAGATTTGAGTGTCATCAGCACAGAGGTGATATTGGAAGATAAAAGAACTAATGAGTTCACCTAAAGAGGATGTATAGGGAGAGAAAAGGAGAGGACCAAGAACAGAACCTTGGGGGACACCAACAGCTAGTGGAAGTGGAGAGGACGTAACATCATGAGAGGAGACAGAGAAGGAACGATCAGAGAGGTAGGAGTACAGCCAGGAGAGGGCAGTATCACACAGACCAAGAGAGTGAAGGATTTGCAGTAGGAGAGGGTTGTCCACAGCATCAAAAGTAGCAGAGAGGTCAAGAAGAATAAGCAGAGAATAGTGGCCGTTAGATTTGGCTGCATGGAGGTCATTGCAGACTTTTGTGAGGGTGGTTTCAGTGGAGTGGAGAGAACGGAAACCAGACTGAAATGGGTCAAGCAGTGTGTGGGAGGAAAGAAAGGCAGTGAGGCGGTTATAGACAATAAGCTCAAGGAGTTTGCTTGGAGGCAAAAGGGAGGAGAGAGATGGGTCGATAGTTGGGAGAGGGTGTTTGGATCAATGGTCAAAAAAATGGTCAATCCCGTTACTCCCGCGATACCCGGGATTGGATTTGCCCTATGTGTTCGCCCCCCTCACATAACTCACCATACAATGGGGGAAGGCAGGTGGGAAACATCCGTGTCTCACTCGGCGTCTCTCAGTGGTGGCGGCGGACGGCGCAGTGTGACCTGTGACTGAACATCACGCTGCACGGGGGAGCCGGGAGGAGGGAGACGAGCAGCGTCTGAGCGTCCTGAGGACGCCCAACACTGATCCTTCAATCCCCGGGATTGAAGCTTCTAATCCCAGGAATGAATCCCGACTGTTTTTGGGCCTAAATCCCGGGATCCCGATCCCGGGTTTGGCCTCCCTAATCCTGATCATAGTTAATCCCATTTCTGGTCAGTGTGCCATGGTTCTGGGACAATTCGACAATCAGGAAACCCCCAAAGTGAACCCACTTGGGTTACTTATCCATAATTTGTGTTTTGCTGCTATAAACCACAAACATTAGCTTGAAATTCTTTAACCATTTAACTGGCAGAGTTGAATAAATGCTACAGGAGACCTAACCATAAACATCTACTCAGCATATCTTTTACTAAAATAGTGTTTATATAAGTTTTTACATAGAAATTATTACCCTAATTCATAAAATAGGATTTTAATACATACCGGTAAATCCTTTTCTCGTAGTCCATAAGGGATATTGGGAAATCTAGTATGATGGGGTATAGACAGGGTCCAAAGGAGCCAGTGCACTTTAAATTTATTCAACTGGGCGTGCTGGCTCCTCCCCTCTATGCCCCCTCCCACAGGCAGTTATAGGAAAAAACGTGCCGAAGGAGAAAGGACATATATGAATGAAGGAAATATGATAACAAAGAGTGGTGAGATTTACAAACCAGCACACCACTAACATACAACAACCGGCAACAGCTGGTAACAACAACAGCAAAAGCTGAACAGGTAACTACATAACAAGAACCTGCACTAAAAGTCAACGCACTGAGGCGGGCGCCCAATATCCCTTATGGACTACGAGAAAAGGATTTACCGGTAGGTAAGGGATATTGGGGAATCTAGTACGATGGGGACATCCCAAAGCTTCCAGAACGTGCGGGAACATGCGGAGACTGCTGCAGCACCGCCTGCCCAAACTGGGTATCCTCTTTGTCCAGGGTATCAAATTTGTAGAACTTCACAAAGGTGTTCTTACCCGACCAGGTAGCAGCTCGGCATAGTTGCAAGGCCGAGACTCAGGAAGAGCCCACTGATCTCGTAGAGTGGGCCTTCAGAGACTTAGGAACAGGTAAGGCTGCCGACACATAGGCCTGTTGGATAGTAAGCCTAATCCAACGAGCAATGGACTGCTCTGAAGCAGGGCAACCCTTCTTCTGCGCACCATAGAGCACGAACAAGGAATCCGTTTTTCTGACCTGAGCTATGCGCTTAACATAGATCTTCAAGGCACACACAGCATCCAATGCCTCCAGAAGAGCAGAAGCATCAGAACTGGACGGAACTACAATAGGTTGATTCAGGTGAAACGCGGAGACAATCTTCAGCAGGAACTGCTGTCTAGTCAGGAGCTCCGCTCTGTCCTCGTAAAAGACCAAGTACGGACTTTTACACGATAAGGCCCCCAATCCTGAGACACGTCGAGCAGAAGCCAGGGCCAGTAACATCACCGTCTTCCACGTGAGGTACTTGTCTTCTACCATCATCAGAGGTTCAAACCAGGAGGACTGTAGAAATGCTAACACTACATCCAAATCCCAGGGTGCCATAGGCGGCACAAAACGTGGTTGTATGTGGAGTACCCCTTGCAAGAAGGTCTGAACTTCTGGCAATACTGCCAATTTCTTCTGGAAGAAAATGGAGAGGGCTGAAATCTGGACCTTAATGGAACCCAGACGTAAGCCCTTATATACACCAGCCTGCAGGAAACGTAAGAAGCATCCCAAGTGAAACTCTGCAGGTGGATACGTGCGTTCCTCGCACCAAGAGACATATCTCCTCCAGATACGATGATAGTGTTTTGACGTCACAGGTTTCCTGGCCTGAACCATGGTAGTAATAACCTTTTTGGAAAGACCCTTGTGAGCTAGGATGTTCCGCTCAACCTCCATGCCGTCAAACGAAGTCGCCGTAAGTCCGGGTAGACAAACGTTCCTTGTTGAAGAAGTTCTCTTCTTAGTGGTAGAGGCCAAGGGTCTTCAACGGACCTGTCCAGAAGATCCGCGTACCACGCCCTCCAAGGCCAATCCGGGGCAATCAGAATTGCCTGGACACCTTGATTCCTGATTTGCTTTAGTACCCTCAGGAGCAATGGAATCGGAGGAAACAGGTAGACTAGCCGGTACAGCCAAGGCGACGCCAGTGCGTCCACTGCCCTCGCCTGGGGGTCCCTGAGCAATACCAGGGAAGATTCTTGTTGAGTCGAGAAGCCATCATGTCTATTTGTGGACAACCCCACCGGTCGATCTGCTGGAACACCAGATAGTGGAGCCCCCACTCCCCCGGGAGGAGATCGTGACGACTCAGGAAGTCCGCCTTCCAGTTGTCCACGCCCGGAATGAAGATTGCAGACAACCTTCTTGCATTTCTTTCCGCCCAGAGGAGTATTTTACACCTCTCGCATGCACGCTCTGCTTTTGTCCCTCCTTGTCGATTGATATACGCCACAGCCGTGGCGTTGTCTGACTGTACCTGGATTGCGTGATCTTTGAGCAGAGGAGAGGCCTGAAACAGAGCATTGTAGATCACCTGGAGTTCCAGAATGTTGATTGGAAGGAGGGCTTTGTGGGCTGACCACCTGATCTGGAACTGCTCTCCTTGGGTGACAGGTGCCCATCCCGTAGACTCGCATCTGTCGTGAGGAGGGTCCAATCCTGGATCCCGAAACTTCAGCCTTCCAGAAGATTGGAGGACTGGAGCCACCACAGGAGGGAAATCCTGACCTGAGGTGACAGCCAAATCATCCGGTGCATCTGCAGATGCGATCCGGATCAATTGGTCAGGAGATCCAACTGAAATGTTCTGGCATGGAACCTCCCATACTGGATCGCCTCATATGAGGCAACCATCATTCCCAACAATCTTATGCAAAGATGGACGGACACTCGAGTAGGTCGGAGCACCATGCGGACCATCTCCTGAAGTGTTTTCGCCTTGTCCTCTGGTAGAAACACCTTCTGCACCACAGTATCCAGCAACATCCCCAGAAACAGGAGCCTCTGACTTGGCTCCAGGTGGGACTTCTGTAAGCTGAGGATCCACACATGGTCTGACAGAAGATGGATGGTGTGGTCAATATGGAGCAACAAAAGCTCCCTGGATCGTGCTTTTATCAGAAGATCATCCAGATAAGGGACCACATTGACCCCCTGGACCCAGAGTTGGAACATCATCTCCGCCATCAAATTTGTGAATACCCTCGGGGCTGTGGACAGGCCAAACGGTAGTGCCTGGATTTGGATGTGATTGTCCAGTAGGGCAAACTGCAGGTACGCCTGATGAGGAGGCCAAATCGGAATATGGAGATAGACGTCCTTGATATCTAAGGAGACCATAAATTCCTGTTCTTCCAGGCCCGCAATCACTGTTTCACAGGGATTCCATCTTGAACACCTTCAAGTAAGGATTCAAGGATTTGAGATTCAAAATGGGTCTGATCGAACCGTCCGGTTTCGGCACCACAAACAGGTTTGAGTGAAACCCCTTGCCGTGTTGCGGTACTGGTACTGGAACAATGACGCAGGACTGAACCAACTTCCGGATTGCCTGTTGTAACATAACTTTCATATCCTCCAAAGCTGTTAAGCTTGATTTGAAAAATCGTTGCGGGGGAGTACTGTCAAACTCCAGCCTGTAGCCCTGAGAAACGAGATCCTGGCAGGAAGTCTCCCAGACGCGGCTGAAGTGATGCAGTCGAGTTTCCACCTCGAGATCCCCTCGGGGTGGGTGGGCACCGACATACTGAGGCCTTAGTGGAAGCAGAACCGGTGCACTGTTCCTGAGAACTGGTGCTTGCAGTTTTTCTGAACTTACCTCTGGTGCCTCTAGCGACATTGGAGGCACCTCTGGCCTTAGATCGAAATCTGTTAGACCGAAAGGACTGGACAGATGGCCCCGGATAGGAGCGTCTCGCCGGCGGGGCCCCTTAGGGGAGAAACGTGGATTTCCCAGCCGTCACTTTGGAAATCCAGGTATCCAATTCGACCCCAAAAAGACATTTCCCAGAAAAGGGAAGGGATTCCACAGTACGTATGGATTCTGCGTCTGCAATCCACTGATGCAACCACAAGGCCATGCGCGCCAATACTGCCATGGCAGAAGTCCGAGCATTGATGTTACCCATCTCCTTGAGCGAATCACAGAGGACACGGGTAGTGTCCTGAATGTGCTTCAGGATATACCGGCTGCAGTCTATACAGATTTTAGGGTAGTCTCAATCTTCCTATTCCCTGGATCCTTCATGGTAAAGGAGCCCGGGGCGGGCAGCACCGCCTTTTTAGACAGGCGAGAGACTGAGACATCCACCCCACGGGGTTCCTCCCCAAATTTTCTACCTTCAGGAGCAAATGGGAAAGTGCGCAAAAACTTTTTGGACACTTGGAATTTTTTGTCTGGATTTTTCGAGGCCCATTTGACTTTGTAGAATCAGGGAAAGTGACATTAGGCTTGTTTTGTACAAAGAAAAACGACTGCTGTGACGCAGCATCCTCTAGAGGGAGCTTTAACACATCCCTTATAGCCAAAAATAAGATTTTAAACCTACCGGTAAATCTTTTTCTCCTAGTCCGTAGAGGATGCTGGGGACTCCGTAAGGACCATGGGTTATAGACTGGCTCCGCAGGAGACATGGGCACTATAAAGAACTTTAGAATGGGTGTGCACTGGCTCCTCCCTCTATGCCCCTCCTCCAGACCTCAGTTAGAGAAACTGTGCCCAGAGGAGATGGACAATACGAGGAAAGGATTTTGTTAATCTAAGGGCAAGATTCATACCAGCCCACACCATCCACACCGTATAACCTGGAATATACGCAACCAGTTAACAGTATGAACAAAAACAGTATCAGCTAAAGACTGATCTCAACTGTAACATAACCCTTATGTAAGCAACAACTATATACAAGCCTTACAGATTTTGTCCGCACTGGGACGGGCTCCCAGCATCCTCTATGGACTAGGAGAAAAAGATTTACCGGTAGGTTTAAAATCTTATTTTCTCTTACGTCCTAGAAGATGCTGGGAACTCCGTAAGGACCATGGGGTTTCTTCCAAAGCTCCAGACCGGGCGGGAGAGTGCGGACGACTCTGCAGCACCGACTGAGCAAACGCAAGGTCCTCATCAGCCAGGGTATCAAACTTATAGAACTTAGCAAAAGTGTTTGAACCTGACCAGGTAGCTGCTCGGCAAAGCTGTAAAGCCGAGACGCCTCGGGCAGCCGCCCAAGAAGAGGCCACCTTCCTAGTGGAATGGGCCGCTACCGAATTTGTTAACGGCAATCCTGCCGTAGAATGAGCCTGCTGAATCGTGTAACAGATCCAGCGACCAATAGTCTGCTTCGAAGCAGGAGCGCCAACTTTGTTGGCTGCATACAGGACAAACAGTGCCTCTGTTTTCCTAACTCGAGCCATCCTGGCTACATAGATTTTTAAGGCCCTGACTACATCCAGGGACTTGGAATCCTCCAAGTCACTCGTAGCCACAGGCACCACAATAGGTTGGTTCATATGAAATGAAGAAACCACCTTAGGCAAAAATTGAGGACGAGTCCTCAACTTTGCTTTATCCACATGGAAGGTCAAATAGGGGCTCTTGTGAGACAAGGCCGCCAATTCGGACACCCGCCTTGCAGATGCCAAGGCCAACAACATGACCACCTTCCAAGAGAGAAATTTCAATTCAACAGTTTGAAGAGGTTCAAACCAGTGAGACTTCGGGAACCGTAACACCACGTTAAGGTCCCAAGGTGCCCCTGGGGGTACAAAAGGAGGCTGGATGTGCAGCACTCCTTTTACAAAAGTCTGGACTTCTGGGAGAGAAGCCAATTCCTTCTGAAAGAAAATAGACAGGGACGAAATCTGTACCTTAATGGAGCCTAATTTTAGGCCCATATCCACTCCTGTCTGTAGAAAGTGAAGAAAACGGCCCAGATGGAAATCTTCCGTAGGAGCATTCTTGGCTTCACACCAAGATACATACTTCCTCCAGATACGGTGATAATGTTTTGCCGTCACCTCCTTCCTAGCCTTTATCAGAGTAGGGATGACTTCCTCCGGAATACCTTTCCCAGCTAGGATTCAGCGTTCAACCGCCATGCCGTCAAACGTAACCGCGGTAAGTCTTGGAACACACAGGGCCCCTGTTGTAACAGGTCCTCCCTGAGAGGAAGAGGCCATGGATCTTCTGTGAGCATCTCCTGAGATCTGAATACCAGGCCCTTCGAGGCCAATCTGGAACAATGAGTATTGTTTTCACTCTTTTTTGTCTTATTATTCTCAATATTTTTGAGAGGAAGAGGGGGGAATACATAGACCGACTGAAACACCCAAGGTGTCACCAGGGCGTCCACCGCTACTGCCTGAGGGTCCCTTGACCTGGCACAATACCTCCGAAGCTTCTTGTTGAGGCGTGACGCCATCACGTCTATGTGAGGAATTCCCCGAAGACTTGTTATCTCTGTAAAAACTTCTTTATGAAGTCCCCACTCTCCTGGATGGAGATCGTGTCTGCTGAGGAAGTCTGCTTCCCAGTTGTCCACTCCCGGAATGAAGACCGCTGACAGAGCGCTTACGTGATTTTCCGCCCAGCGAAGAATCCTGGTGGCTTCCACCATTGCCACTCTGCTCCTTGTCCCGCCTTGGCGGTTTACATGAGCCACGGCTGAGACGTTGTCTGACTGAATCAGAACCGGTAGGTCGCGAAGAAGATTCTCCGCTTGTCGTAGGCCGTTGTATATGGCCCTCAATTCCAGTACGTTGATGTGTAGACAAGCCTCCTGGTTTGACCATAGCCCCTGAAAATTTCTTCCTTGTGTGACTGCTCCCCATCCTCGGAGGCTCGCGTCCGTGGTCACCAGAACCCAGTCCAGAATGCCGAACCTGCGACCCTCTAGAAGGTGAGCACTTTGCAGCCACCACAGGAGAGACACCCTGGCCTGGGGGGACAGGCTTATCTTCTGATGTATTTGTAGATGGGACCCGGACCACTTGTCCAGGAGGTCCCACTGAAACGTCCTTGCATGAAACCTGCCGAAGGGGATGGCCTCGTAGGCTGCCACCATTTTACCCAGAACTCGAGTGCATTTATGAACAGACACTCTTTTTAGTTTTAGCAAGTCTCTGACCATGTTCTGGAGGTCCTGGGCTTTTTCCATTGGGAGAAAAACCCTCTTCTGTTCCGTGTCCAGAATCATGCCTAGGAATGATAGTCGAGTCGTTGGAATCAATTGTGACTTTGGCAGACTGAGAATCCAACCGTGTTGTTGTAGCACTCTCAGGGAGAGCGACACGCTCTTCTGCAATTGATCTCTCGATCTTGCTTTTATCAGGAGATCGTCCAAATATGGGATAATTGTGACTCCCTGCCTGCGCAGGAGCACCATCATCTCCGCCATCACCTTGGTGAAAATCCTCGGGGCCGTGGAAAGCCCAAACGGCAACGTCTGAAACTGGTAATGACAGTCCTGTACAGCGAATCTCAGGTTGCCTGATGAGGAGGATATATGGGGACATGAAGGTATGCATCCATTATGTCTAGTGATACCATAAAATCCCCCCTTCCAGGCTGGAGATCACAGCCCGGAGCGATTCCATCTTGAATTTGAACTTTCTCAAGTACAGGTTTTGGGATTTTAGATTTACAATGGGTCTGACCGAACCTTCCGGCTTCGGGACCACGAACAGGGTCGAATAGTACCCTTTCCCCTGTTGGACTAGGGGAACCTTGACAATCACTTGCTGTTGATACAGCTTTTGAATTGCAGCGAACACTACTTCCCTCTCTGGGGGAGAAGCTGGCAAGGCCGACTTGAAAAATCGTCGATGGGGCACCTCTTCGAATTCCAGTTTGTAGCCTTGGGATACAATATCCATCGCCCAAGGATCCACGTCTGACAGAACCCAGACCTGGCTGAAGAGTCGAAGACGTGCCCCCACCGGTGCGGACTCCCTCAGTGAAGCCCCAGCGTCATGCGGTGGATTTAGTAGAAGCCGGGGAGGACTTCTGCTCCTGGGAACTAGCCGGAGCAGGTGCTCTCTTTCCTCTACCCTGATCTCTGGTGAGGAAAGATGAGCCCCGACCTCTTCTGGACTTACGCGACCGAAAGGACTGCATCTGATATTGTGGAGTTTTCTTTTGCTGCGGGGGAACAAAAGGCAAAAAGGTAGATTTACCCGCGGTAGCTGTGGCAACCAGGTCCGCGAGACCTTCCCCAAATAAAACTTCACCTTTGTATGGCAAAACCTCCATATGCTTCTTTGAGTCCGCATCACCCGTCCATTGTCGGGTTCACAGGGCTCGCCTAGCAGAAATCGCCATGGCGTTGGCTCTCGAACCCAGCAGCCCAACGTCTCTTTGAGCGTCCCTCATATATAAGACTGCGTCTTTAATGTGGCCTAAGGTCAATAAAATGGTATCCCTATCTAGGGTATCAAGGTCAGCTGACAAGGTATCTGTCCAAGCTGCAACTGCACTACACACCCATGCCGATGCTATTGCCGGTCTGAGCAATGCACCGGTATGCGCATAAATAGACTTTAAAGTAGTTTCCTGTCTGCGATCCACAGGATCTTTGAGGGCTGCCGTGTCCGGCGACGGCAGCGCCACTTTCTTGGACAGGCATGTTAAAGCCTTGTCCACCCTGGGTGAGGATTCCCAACGTACCCTGTCCTGTGCAGGGAAAGGATACGCCATAAGAATCCTCTCGGGAATCTGCAGTTTTTTATCTGGAGTTTCCCAAGCTTTTTCAAATAACTCGTTCAGCTCATGGGATGGGGGAAAGGTTACCTCAGGTTTCTTTTCCTTAGACATGCGCACCCTCGTGTCAGGGACCGAGGGGTCATCTGTGATATGCAAAACATCTTTTATTGCAATAATCATATAATGAATACTTTTGGCCACCCTTGGGTGTAACCTCGCCTCATCGTAGTCGACACTGGAGTCAGAATCCGTGTCGGTATCAGTGTCTGCTATTTGGGATAGGGGACGTTTCAGAGATCCAGAAGGGCCCGGTGACCCAGCCGAAGCCATGGATTGACTCCCTGCTTTTTCCCTGGACTCTGCTTTGTCCAATCTCTTATGCAATAAGGTCACATTTGCATTTAAAACATTCCACATGTCCATCCAATCATGAGTCGGCGTTGCCGACGTAGACACCACAATCATCTGGTCCACCTTCTCCTTAGCTGAGCCTTCCGCATCAGACATGCCGACACACTCGTACCGACACCCCCCCACACACAGGGATATAGTTATAAGGAGACAGTTCCCCAATAAGGCCCTTTGGAGAGACAGAGAGAGAGTATGCCAGCACACACCCAGCGCCAACTGACACTGGAAAATAAACTGCCAGATAATAGCGCTTTTTATATTAATCACTGTGTTAATACACTCACTGCGCCTTACAAGTGCCCCCCCCCCCCTCTTTTCAGCCCTGTGTCACCGTGTTCAGCAGGGGAGATACCGGGGAGCCAGCTTCTCTGCAGATCTCTGTGGAGAAAATGGCGCTGGTTAGTGCTGAGGGACCAAGCTCCGCCCCCTCCAGCGGCGGGCTTCGGTCCCGCTCAAATCTCAAAACTGGCGGGGGATTTAAAGAATAACTGCCTCCGCAGTGCCTATTATAATGCCAGATATAGAGGTTATTATTGCTGCCCAGGGCGCCCCCCCTGCGCCCTGCACCCATCAGTGCCCGCTAGTGTGTGTAGTGTGTGGGAGCAATGGCACGCAGCGGTAACGCGCTTACCTCAGTGAAGATCTGAAGTCTTCTGCCGCCTTAAAGTCTTCTTTTCTTCTTATACTCACCCGGCTTCAATCTTCCGGCTCTGTGAGGAGGACGCGGGCGCGGCTCTGGGACTAACGGCGGGGGGAGACCTGCGTTCCGACTCCCTCTGGAGCTAATGGTGTCCTGTAGCCTAAGAAGCAGAGCCTATCACTTAAGTAGGTCTGCTTCTCTCTCCTCAGTCCCACGATGCAGGGAGCCTGTTGCCAGCAGTACTCCCTGAAAATAAAAAACCTAACAAAATTCTTTTTCAGAGAAACTCAGGAGAGCTCCCCTGTAGTGCACCCAATCTCCTCTGGGCACAGGATCTAACTGAGGTCTGGAGGAGGGGCATAGAGGGAGGAGCCAGTGCACACCCATTCTAAAGTTCTTTATAGTGCCCATGTCTCCTGCGGAGCCCGTCTATACCCCATGGTCCTTACGGAGTCCCCAGCATCCTCTAGGACGTAAGAGAAATGAGGGGTTCAATACCCTGTGCAGCATCGGGATCCCCACTAACAGGGGGGGGGGGGGGGGGGGGGGAGACCAGATATCCAGCGTGTCTGAGGATCAGGAAGTGCTGTGTGTGCTGTCTGTGCTGCAGTAAGCAGAGTAAGGTGCCAAAACGCCTCAGGTCCCGCTCTGAGGTAGCTCTGCCCCCTCCAATGGCGCCGGAGTTAAATACATATATTATACTGGCAAAAGTCTCCTTTTAAGCTTAAAACATCACACAAGTGCTAGTCAAGCCCTTTTGTGTCAGTTATACACAGGGAATCTTAGCGGGACCCCCCCTGGGAGGGTCCCGTACGCCGCACCCGTGGTAAACCGCACCTTGAACTGGGGGATTCCCCTAGCGGGGCCCCCAATTTGTACTCACCACCGCTGAACAACAACGCCTCAAGACGGTGGTCCTACAGCGGGGAAGCAGCTCCGCACCTCGTAAGGCCGATGACCGTTCCCCCCGCCCCCCCCCCCCCCCCCCCCCTCCAACTCCCACGGTGCAGGTATGGTGTTGCCAAGACAAAATATCAAAAATAATAAAAGTTTAAAAGAAACTGAAGAAAACTCTCTGGAGCTGCAGAGTGTGAATTCTCTCCTGAGGGCACATTTTTCTAAACTGCCTGTGGGAGGGGCATAGAGGGGAGGAGCCAGCACACCCAGTGAAGAAATTTAAAGTGCACTGGCTCCTTTGGACCCCGTCTATACCGCATTGTACTAGATTCCCCAATATCTCTTATGGATGCTAGAGAAAAAAATAGGATTTTGGTACTTACCAGGTAAATCCTTTTCTTTGAATCCATAGGGGGCACTGGAGTACTCTTGGGATATGGACGGCATCCGTAGGAAACAGCACTGAAAATTTAGAACACTCCACCCCTCCATATCCCCGAGTACCTCAGTGTTTTTTACTGAGCCGAACAGGAACTATAGAGAGGTTGACAATGGAGTATTACATATAACATAACGGACAACAACAAAGTTGACACATAACGTTACTGACAACTAAACAGTTGACACCATAACCAGCACTTGATAATTTGAACAAGTCGGTGAGAGTGTGTTACCATAAGATCCCCTGAACTTACCACAAACTAGGTAAAACTGCTCTGGGTGGGCGTCCAGTGCCCCTTATGGATTCAAAGAAAAGGATTTACCTGGTAAGTACCAAAATCCTATTTTCTTTTTCATCCACTAGGGGTCACTGGAGTACTCTTGGGACGTACCAAAGCTTCCCCCGTGGGCGGGAGAGCTGTTTGGCACCTGTAACACTAGGCGGCCAAAGCTAGATGCTGATGCCGCAAACGTATCAAACTTGTAAAAGCGCACAAATGTGTGCACTGAAGACCATGTAGCCGCACGGCAAAGCTGCGTCGTAGAAGCTCCCCGACCAGCTGCCCATAAAGTTCCCACAGAACGTGTGGAATGAGCGGTTACTGATGTAGGCGGCTGTAACCTAGCATGAAGGTAAGCCTGACGTATGGTCAGTTTTATCCATCTGGATAAGGTTTGTTTAGACGCTGGCCAACCCATCTTGGCAGCATCATAGAGAACAAACAACGTATCCGTCTTACGAACTGAAGACGTTCGGGATACATAAACGCGTAATGCGCGTACCACATCCAGAGTTCCAGAATGTGCTGTCAACACAGGAACTACTATTGGTTGATTGATGTGAAAAGATGACACTACCTTTGGTAAGAAAGCGGGATTCGTCCGAAGTTCTGCTCTGTCATCATGAAACACCAAATACGGTGACTTGCATGACAAGGCACCCAAATCTGAAACACGCCTTGCCGAAGCTAAGGCTAGAAGAAAAATTGTTTTCCAAGTGAGAAACTTTATATCCACTTGCTGTAAGGGTTCAAAATATGAAGACTGTAAGAAATCTAAAACCAGATTCAAGTCCCATGGCGCTGTAGGTGGAATGAATGGAGGCTGTACTCTGAGGACACCTTGGAGAAAAGTGCGTATAGACGGCAATAGAGCCAATCGTCTTTGAAAGTAAATTGACAAAGCAGATACCTGCACCTTTAGTGTAGATAAACGCAGTCCTCCATCCAACCCCGTTTGTAGAAATAACAAAAGGCGGGATAACTTGAAAAATGATGTCGGAAACTTCCGAGCTTCACACCAACCTATATAGGCACTCCATATTCTGTAATAATGAGCTGCCGTAACCGGCTTCCTAGCTCGTAACATGGTTGGTATAACCGATTCTGGAATGCCCTCTCTTCTTAAGAGGGCGGTCTCAACAGCCACCCCGTCAAACGCAGCCGCGCTAAATCGGGGTAAAGGAACGGACCCTGTTGTAACAGGTCTGGACGTAGTGGGAGCGGCCAAGGATCGTCTGCGAGTAGTCCTTGGAGATCCGAGAACCAAGCTCTCCGAGGCCAATGAGGCGCCACTAGTATGACTGTGACAGACTCTCTTTTGATCCGTTTTAGCACCAGAGGGAGCAACGGAAACAGTGGAAACAGATACACAAGACTGTACGGCCACGCGACAGTGAGAGCATCCACCGCCACTGCCTTTGGATCTCTTGTTCTGGACACATACTGAAGCGTTTGGTGATTGTGTCGAGATGCCATCAGGTCCACCTGAGGATAACCCCATCGCTGAACCAACATGTGAAACACTTCTGGATTTAATGCCCATTCTCCTGGATGAAAATCCCGACGACTGAGATAATCCGCTTCCCAGTTGTCCACTCCCGGAATGAACACGGCCGACAATATCACCTGGTGGCATTCCGCCCAATTGAGGATTCGAGCTACTTCTCGCATTGCCATGCGGCTTCTCGTTCCTCCTTGTTTGTTGATGTATGCGACCGCCGTCGCATTGTCTGACTGCACTTGGACAGGCTGAGAGCGAATCATGTGCACTGCTTGCCGTAGCGCATTGTAAATTGCGCGGAGTTCCAGGACATTTATAGACCGCAATCTTTCGTGATCCGCCCAGAGACCCTGGAGCTGACAATTTTGAATTACCGCTCCCCAACCTCTGAGACTGGCGTCCATCGTTAGAATTATCCAATTCCAGCCTCCGAACAGTCTCCCTGCGGTTAAATTGTGTTCCTTGAGCCACCAGAGCAGAGACACTCTTGCCCTTGGCGACAACCTCACCCTATGGTGAATCTGCAGATGCGAGCCCGACCACTGGGCGAGCACATTCAGTTGAAATGGACGCGAGTGAAATCTTCCGAACTGAAGCGCTTCGAAAGCTGCCACCATTGTGCCTAAGAGGCGAATGCACAAGTGTACAGACACTGTGCGTGGCTTGAGCACTAATTGTACTAGATGGCGTAGAATTTGTACTTTCTGTTGTGGTAGGTAAATTCTTTGATTGACCGTATCGAGAATCATACCTAGGAATTGAAGTCGTTGAGACGGAATTAGATGTGATTTCTTGAAGTTGACAATCCAACCGTGGTGAACCAGTACATCGTACGTTTGCAGCGCATGTTGGAGAAGCATCTGTTGAGACGGAGCTTTGATGAGCAGATCGTCTAAATACGGAACTATTGTCACTCCCAGGGATCTGAGATGAGCTATCATCACAGACATCACTTTGGTGAATACCCGAGGCGCTGACGACAGGCCAAACGGTAGAGCCTGAAACTGGTAATGGTTCTGGCGTATTGCAAACCGCAAGAATTTCTGATGAGGCTGCCAAATTGGAATGTGTAAGTACGCATCCTTGAGATCTAGCGCAATCATAAATTCCTTTGGCTCTAAACCCGCAATCACGGAATGCAGAGACTCCATCTTGAATCTGTAGTAAGTTACGTACTGATTGAGACCCTTTAAGTTCAATATTGGTCTGACTGAGCCATCCGGCTTCGGTACCACAAACAGACTGGAATAATAACCCTGACCCTGTTGATGTACAGGGACCGGAATCAAAACTGCTGAATCCAGTAGGGACTAAATGGCAATTTGCAGATCCGCCCTCTTGTCGTCCGACAGAGGCAATCCTGTCTTGAAAAACCGCAGAGGCGGAAGACAGTCGAACTCTATTTTGTAACCTTTTAACACTAAATTGCGGATCCACCCATCCGCGGATGTGTGGAACCACGCCAAATGGAACGTCTGAAGGCGTGCTCCCACAATCGGAGAACCGAGATGGGCTGGTAGCCCGTCATGCCACTGGTTTGTCGGTAACCTTAGCGTCCTGGCGACTTGTGTTGGTTTGTTGGAAACCACGTCCACGACCACGTCTAGCAGGCGTGGCTGTTCCTCTGGCACGTCCTCGAAAGGACTGAGGTCTAAAGGATTTGAACGAAGGTCCAGCGTACCTCCTTCTTGATACCGGTGGAGGCAATGGTAAGAAAACAGACTTTCCTCCCGTAGCCTCAGCAATCCATGCGTCCAATTCAGGACCAAACAACTTCTTGCCATCGTCAGGCAACGCCTCTATACCTCGTTTGACCTCTGCCTCCGCATGATAAGCATGCAGCCAGAGTGCTCTTCGTGCCGTAACTAGCGACGATGAAATACGAGAAGTGAGCTGACAGACGTCAGTAGACGCTGTACAGAGATACTCTACAGCCTCACCCATTTGATTTGCAAGAAGTATCAGGTTTTCGTCATGTAAAGCAGATTTGAGTTCTGTAATCCATATTATGAGCGCCTTAGTGACCCAGATGCCAACCAATCCAGGTCTCAGCATCACTCCTGCTGCTACATACATGGACTTTAGCATAGTTTCTATCTTGCGATCTGAAGGGTCTTTAAGCGTAGTAGCTGCTGGCACTGGTATGGTTAATTTCTTGGTAAGCTTCGACACTGACGAATCCACTATTGGTGGATTCTCCCATGAACATGTTACCGAGTCTAGAAACGGGTAACTAGACTTAAATCTGCGAGGTATAGAAAACCGTTTATCTGGATTCTGTCGTGTTTCTACTAACATCTGATTAAGAGATTCCGAGACAGGAAAACTTATTGGAGTTTTTTGTCATTTAGTAAATACGACCTGATCATTTGTGAGAGGCTCCTCAGTTTCAGTAAACTTCAGAGACTGACGCACCGCTCTGATGAGATCATCAATGCCGGAACTGTTAAAATCCTCACCATCTGACTCCACTTCGCCCTCCTCACCCTCATCTTGTTCCGTGAGATCTGGCATGGAATCGTCAGAATGCAAAATAGCAGAAACTGGAAAATCATAAGACATATGAAATTTATCCCGTTTACCCAAAATGGATTTGGACCTTACGCAAGGCTGAGACGCCTCCGGTAGTTCTGGCGGTCTCACCCTAGACTCAGATCTTGCCGTTTCCCGCTCCTGTCGAGCGGCGGTCAATTCTGATTGCAACCCAGCCAGTACATTTGCTAACATTTCCCAAGGAGGGTTCGGTGAGGAAATTGGTTGTAAAACTGGAGCAGAAATTGTATTCTGAACCGAATCCACAAAACATACTGTACATGTGGTAGATCCATCTGGTAACACACTGCTACAGACTTTGCAATTATGCTTTTTAGTTTTTGCTGGTGCCTTACTCATTATGGCGACAGACAATACAATACACAAAAAACAGACACTTGCACGACTCAGTAAAATAGTAGTAAGGTGTCTCTATATATATATATATATAATATATATATATATATATATATCTGCCCAAGTGCAGTACACGTGGCCAGTACTATGAAATGTGATCCCAAATTCCCACTAACACCCCTGCGCCTCCGGTGGAGTAGAGATGTAGTACTGGAACGTTCTGGAATCACAGAGGAAGACACAGGAAGCATGGTTAAAATGGCTGCCATGCTTAACTTATAATCACAGTGCAGTATTCATACTGATATTATAAACAGCCTGTGTAACCATCCCTGCCAATATAAAACAGCCTACAGCCTTTATATCATACTGCTGATGTTGCTGCTGTACCTTCTCCCCCACCCCCCCGCGTCTGCTCCGTTGCGGATGCAGTGCGGCCCGGGCAGCGGGCACGTGGGGCCGCCAGCGGGACCTGGAAGCGGGACGGGGAGCGCGCTGTGAAGCACTATGATTACCAGAGCAGCGGTGGCTTGTCAGCGGCGGTGTGAGCAGTGCTCTGAGAAGCGGCGGCCGGAGCAACGGGCGGGGTATGACCAGCGGCGACCGGAGCAGCGGGCGGGCTATGACAAGCGGCGGCCGGAGCAGCGGGTGGGCTATGAGAAGCGGCGGCCGGAGCAGCGGCGGCGGGTCAGTAGAGGGAACCCAGTGTAAATCAATGTCCCCACACCTCGGGGCGGCAGCGGGAGCTGTCCGCCCCGCACACATACCTGCACTCCCTTGTGGTGAGGCTCCGACGGGGCTTCTCAGTAAGCGCCGGCCAGCCTGTGTGCAGGAGATCTCTGTGTGGCTGTGAGGGTGCTCATTCAGTGAGGACCGACACGCCACTGCTGCTATCAGCAGCTTGCACTATCCCTGACCCTGCCTTTTGGAAGGGGGAAAGGGAAGTATATAAAATAGAAAAAATATTAAAAAAATAAATAAAATAAATCAAAGTAATTGTTGACTCAGCCACAGAGCTGTTACTACGTCGAGCACAGAAAAAACACTGAGGTACTCGGGGATATGGAGGGGTGGAGTGTTCTAAATTTAAATATTCAGTGCTGTTTCCTACGGAAGCCGTCCATATCCCAAGAGTACTCCAGTGACCCCTAGTGGATGAAAAAGAAATGTACATTTATGATGTAAAAATATGCACCAGTTAAATGATAAACACTCCATGTCATGATTAGACTGCAACCAACACTGTAGTCATTTACCTTATAGCCTGGTGGGACTCCCGGGTCACAAACAGCTGCAGACAGCAGCCTTACCAACAGGTCTTGTACTTCTCCCATGCTATCCTCTATATTTAATAAGCCTTCTTGAAATATACTCAGAGATGGGACATCAGCATGCACATCGAAGTCCAAAACTTTCCCGAAGTTACGTAAGAACTGCACCACCATGAGACAATTTGAGAAAGTGCTACCGGAAAGAACCAAACCTGGGATACGTTGCAGTTCTGGCAAAGGCTACAAGACACAAAAGCGAGAAGGTTTCCGCACAGGTTAACTTCAACAGACCCCAATAAAAGATATTTTACCGAATAGGACTATACGGTATAAAGGGTGTGCAACCTGCTACCAGTTAGACAGCTATACTACAAAAAGAAAAAGGGATAGCAATATGGTGCACTTAGTCGACTTTACAGAGAAATAGATATTAAAATACAACTTTTAATCAGTATGTATAAACTAAAATAAATCCCCCACCTAGGTAGTTAAAAAGCAAAAATATTAATAGATAGAAAATAGATGGAAATTGTAGAATATTAAAATATCACACTAGGGTGCTCATTGAAACTCCTGCTAAATCTTTATTGCAATGACACAAATGTCACTAAATAATGCAAATATTTCTGTGACAACAATTATACTAGTTGGTAACAAAGAACGGTCTCACAAATGTGAATACTCTGGTATGTATTTAGATATCAGTAATTGACTCAGGTAAATCAGAGATCACTTCCCTTTTAGGGGTATATGCAATTGCGGTCAAATTCCCGAAAATGACGAAAAACGGGACATTTTCGCCCCCCCCAAAAAAAAATCGACAATGCAATTCAGTACTTTTCGTCAAAAAAACTGACTTTCCAAATTCGACTTTTTGAAATTCGACATTTGACAAATTCGACATTTCTGCAATGGTACAAATGCAGCATTTCGACAAAAGTATATTCAATTGAAGATTGTAAATTCGACAACAGTACTTTTAGACAGTAAATTCGTCATTTTCAATCCGCCTGACTTTGCTGGCAGAATCTAATACAAAAATGTAAAAACATGTTTTTTTTGTGTTTTTTTTTTTTATTGGTAATAGCATATCTATTTATATTAGAAGGGATTAGGTACTTGGTTTGTCTATTTAGGAGGCACAAGTATTTTTTATATATTTTTAAAAATATATATATTTTTTTATGGAATGGGTTAAAAATCAGAAAAAAAAATGCGTGGGGTCCCCCCTCCTAAGCATAACCAGCCTAGGGCTCTTTGAGCCGGTCCTGGTTGTAAAAATACGGGGGGGAAATGACAAGGGATCCCCCGTATTTTTAGAACCAGCACCGGGCTCTGCGTCCGGTCCTGGTGCCAAAAATACGGGGGACAAAAAGCGTAGGGGTCCCCCGAATATTTGGATCCAGCACCGGGCTCCACTAGCTGGGGAGATAATGCCACAGCCGGGGGACACTTTGATATCGGCCCCTGCGGCCGTGCCATTAAAACCTCAACTAGTCACCCCTGGCCGGGGTACCCTAGAGGAGTGGGGACCCCTTCAATCAAGGGGTCCCCCCCCTCCAGCCACCCAAGGGCCAGGGGTGAAGCCCGAGGCTGTCCCCCCCATCCATGGGCTGCGGATGGGAGGCTGATAGCCTTTTGTGAAATGAAAGAATATTGTTTTCTGCTGCAGAACTACAAGTCCCAGCAAGCCTCCCCCGCAAGCTGGTACTTGGAGAACCACAAGTACCAGCATGCGGGGGGGAAACGGGCCCGCTGGTACCTGTAGTTCTACTGCAAAAAAAATACCCAAATAAAAACAGGACACGCACACCTTGAAAGTACAACTTTATTACATACATGTCGACACACACACATACTTACATATGTTGACACGACGTTCGGTCCACTTGTCCAAGTAGAATCCACGGGGTGTACCTGAAAATAAAATCATACTCACCTAAATCCAGTGTCCAGTGATATTTGTAATCCATGTACTCGGCAAAATAAAAAAACGCATTTACCCGATCCACACGGACTGAAAGGGGTCCCATGTTTACACATGGGACCCCTTTCCTCGAATGCTGAGACCCCCTGTGACTCCTGTCACAGAAGGTCCCTTCAGGCAATCAGGTAGCGCCACGTCCTGGCACTCTCCTGATTCCTTATGTGAGTCTGAGCTGGCAGACAGCGCATCGCACAGTACCTCCATTAGTTTCAATGGTGGGAACTTTGCGGTCAGCGGTGGGGTTACCCGGTGACCTCACCGCTGACCGCAAAGTTCCCACCATTAAAGATAATGGAGGGGGCTGTGCGATGCGCGTCAGACAACTCTGACGCGCATACAGCCAATCAGGAGAGTGCCACGACGTGGCGCTCCCTGATTGGCTGAAGGGACCTTCTGTGACAGCAGTCACGGGGGGTCTCTACATTCGGGGAAAGGGGTCCCATGCCCGAGGCTGGTTATGCTTAGGAGGGGGGACCCAACGCAATTTTTTTTCGGGTTTTTTACCGTTTTTTTTACATTTTTAAAAATCGAATCAAAATCCATCAATTGGCCCGTTTTTCGACAGCGGGACTGTCGAATACGTTTTTTATTGAATATGTCGAATTCCGGCACCCGCCGGCCGGAATTCGACGGTCGAATTGTGTTGAATTAAAAAAACGGGCGAAAAATTGCCGCAATTCGCCCGGAATTGCATATACCCCTTAATCTGGAAACGAATATATGTGATAGGGGTAACTAACCAGTAATCCTTACCTATAGGAGATGATTTCTAAACCTGTATATGCAGGTATAACTGTGAATTAATGTGGGAGACAAATATCACAAGATTGTGATATATATCCAGAATTGTCTAATACGTCTGGAATGGATCAGTTATCACTAGGGAAATATCTACAGTCACTCTTAATGGTGACCAATCAGCTGTTTCATTTCAGTATATTTGTTAAATCTATATTCCTATTATATTTTGATAATTCCCATTGTCTCCCTATATGATCTCAGATGATGTCACACCCCTCTCACAGGATATATGAATACTAATCAAATTACCACAATCTATTAGGAATCACCACATAGATAAGGTTCTGTTTACACAAGTTGATGTTGTATACATCTATGTATCCATCATGTATTCATTGATAGTTACAATGTATCACATAATGTCAAAGTGGGGATAAGAGACAGAATAGCAGTTTCTTTCATCACAGACACCTCGTGTGCTGCTAATATGTGAGGCTCAAATACTGTTTAATAAAGAGCATATGTAGTTTGTATTGGAATCTAGGTAATATAATCACTCTTTATTTCTGGACACACCAAAACTTAAATTATAGTATAGTGTAACAGGGCGTCTCACTATTATACACCCTCACACAGTTTTATTAGACATTTATCTCCATCTCACTGTGTGACAGGGTATTTCACTGTTAAGAGCCCCCCACACAGTTGTCTTGTAATATTTCTCAATCTCGCTGTGTGACAGGGCGTCTGACTGTTGCGAGCCCTCATACAACTGTACGGTGGTCCGCTGACGCTGTTCACTGAGAGCTCATGTGCACGTCTAACTAAAGTCACAAATATTGACACAATAAGCAAGACCACTGGCGCATCACCCCGATGCGCATTTGAGCGGGTCCGCCATGTTTATATAGGAGTGTCTACCCATTCAAAATATGTGGCGGCCAATGAAAACGATCACAGTGTGAGCGGCTCGTTCACAAGGATTGTCGATTCTTTAAACAGGCAAAAGTAATCAACAGCCTATTGTTCAAAGTTCAAACTCTATTTCCTACTAGTAATAAGGAGCCTGGAAGGATAGCGCTGGGTATCGATCTGAGTGACATCCAATGTAGTAAGAAAGCATCAAAGAATATATTTAGACCATATCATAAAGTCAGCCTGAAATAAAATATATAATATACCCAAATTTACCTCATGGATATCCCAAAGAACAAAAATTATTATCCACAAATATTTAACTCTATGTGGTAAATAGAAATGTTATGCTAATATGGACTGAGATATTAATTATGACACATATATAAACAATGTTCCACTGTTATCCCCGATCTAAAACAAACTGTAACATGAATCATATTAATTAGATTTTATTGTAAATACAGGTTGAGTATCCCATATCCAAATATTCCGAAATATGGAATATTCCGAAATACAGACTTTTTTGAGTGAGAGTGAGATAGTGAAACTTATGTTTTCTGATGGCTCAATGTACACAAACTTTGTTTAATACACAAAGTTATTAAAAATATTGTATTAAATGACCTTCAGGCTGTGTGTATAAGGTGTATATGAAACATAAATGAACTGTGTGACTGTAGACACACTTTGTTTAATGCACAAAGTTATAAAAAATATTGGCTAAAATTACCTTCAGGCTGTGTGTATAAGGTGTATATGTAACATAAATGCATTCTGTGCTTAGACTTAGGTCCCATCACCATGATATCTCATTATGGTATGCAATTATTCCAAAATACGGAAAAATAATTTTGGATAAGGGATACTCAACCTGTATAACATGAACCATGGGGGTCATTCTGAGTTGTTCGCTCGCAAGCTGCTTTTAGCAGCTTTGCACACGCTAAGCCGCCGCCTACTGGGAGTGAATCTTAGCTTATCAAAATTGCGAACGAAAGATTAGCAGAATTGCGCATAGACACTTCTTAGTAGTTTCTGAGTAGCTCCAGACTTACTCGGCATCTGCGATCAGTTCAGTCAGTTTCGTTCCTGGTTTGACGTCACAAACACACCCAGCGTTCGCCCAGACACTCCTCCGTTTCTCCAGCCACTCCCGCGTTTTTCCCAGAAACGGTAGCGTTTTTTCGCACACACCCATAAAAACGGACAGTTTCCGCCCAGAAACACCCACTTCCTGTCAATCACATTACGATCACCAGAACGAAGAAAAAACCTCGTAATGCCGTGAGTAAAATACCTAACTGCATAGCAAATTTACTTGGCGCAGTCGCACTGCGGACATTGCGCATGCGCATTAGCGACTATTCGCTCCGTTGCGACAAAAAAATAACGAGCGAACAACTCGGAATGACCCCCCATGTTAGTTTATCTTATCATGTGTTACATTAATATGGCATGTGACTATTCGCTAATTAACATTCCAGTAGTATTCCTAAACTATTATAAATAATCCTGTACTAAATTCTTATTTATTATTTTTATAATAAGCATAGTAATTCCATGAAACAAAAATAATTTATAAAATAACAATCCAAATAAAAATATTATATTATAAATGTGTAATAAGTGACAGAAGGTAAGTATCTCATAAAAAACGTATGTGTATAAGATATCAATATGCGTAAAGAATTGAAAATATATTGTTACCTTGTAAAAGGATGGTATCTCATCAAATGAGTATATGTAAGGGTTATAAATTAACCCAGAGGCTCTTGTTAAAAAGGCAAGTCTTGTATATATGTTACTAATATATATATATATATGAATATATGATCAAGTTACAAGTGTAAGATCTGTGCAAGAAGACACTAAAGTGGAAAACACATATGTATTTATGTATTTTCTTTTCCTTTTTCCTTGTCTATATTATGTTTTATATGTATACTATGTGTAAAAAAAACATTTTTTTCTCTTCATGTATTATATAGAGATGAGCGGGTTCGGTTTCTTTGAATCCGAACCCGCACGAACTTCACTTTTTTTTTCACGGGTCCGAGCGACTCGGATCTTCCCGCCTTGCTCGGTTAACCCGAGCGCGCCCGAACGTCATCATGACGCTGTCGGATTCTCGCGAGACTCGGATTCTATATAAGGAGCCGCGCGTCGCCGCCATTTTCACACGTGCATTGAGATTGATAGGGAGAGGACGTGGCTGGCGTCCTCTCCATTAGAATAGATTAGAAGAGAGAGAGAGAGAGAGAGATTGTGCAGACAGAGTTTACCACAGTGACCAGTGCAGTTGTTGTTAAGTTAACTTTTATTTAATATATCCGTTCTCTGCTATATCCGTTCTCTGCCTGAAAAAAACGATACACAGCAGTCACACAGTGTGACTCAGTCTGTGTGCACTCAGCTCAGCCCAGTGTGCTGCACATCAATGTATAAAAGCTTATAATAATTGTGGGGGAGACTGGGGAGCACTGCAGGTTGTTATAGCAGGAGCCAGGAGTACATAATATTATATTAATTTAAAATTAAACAGTGCACACTTTTGCTGCAGGAGTGCCACTGCCAGTGTGACTAGTGGTGACCAGTGCCTGACCACCAGTATAGTAGTATATTGTTGTATACTATCTCTTTATCAACCAGTCTATATTAGCAGCAGACACAGTACAGTGCGGTAGTTCACGGCTGTGGCTACCTCTGTGTCGGCAGTCGGCACTCGGCAGGCAGTCCGTCCATCCATAATTGTATAATTATATACCACCTAACCGTGGTATTTTTTTTTCTTTCTTTATACCGTCGTCATAGTCATACTAGTTGTTACGAGTATACTACTATCTCTTTATCAACCAGTGTACAGTGCGGTAGTTCACGGCTGTGGCTACCTCTGTGTCGGCAGTCGGCAGGCAGTCCGTCCATCCATAATTGTATTATTATAATATATACCACCTAACCGTGGTTTTTTTTTCATTCTTTATACCGTCATAGTGTCATACTAGTTGTTACGAGTATACTACTATCTCTTTATCAACCAGTGTACAGTGCGGTAGTTCACGGCTGTGGCTACCTCTGTGTCGGCAGTCGGCAGGCAGTCCGTCCATCCATAATTGTATTATAATATATACCACCTAACCGTGGTTTTTTTTTCATTCTTTATACCGTCATAGTGTCATACTAGTTGTTACGAGTATACTACTATCTCTTTATCAACCAGTGTACAGTGCGGTAGTTCACGGCTGTGGCTACCTCTGTGTCGGAACTCGGCAGGCAGTCCGTCCATCCATAATTGTATTACAATATATACCACCTAACCGTGGTTTTTTTTTCATTCTTTATACCGTCATAGTCAGTCATACTAGTTGTTACGAGTATACTACTATCTCTTTATCAACCAGTGTACAGTGCGGTAGTTCACGGCTGTGGCTACCTCTGTGTCGGCACTCGGCAGGCAGTCCGCCCATCCATAATTGTATTACAATATATACCACCTAACCGTGGTTTTTTTATACCACCTAACCGTGGCAGTCCGTCCATAATTGTATACTAGTATCCAATCCATCCATCTCCATTGTTTACCTGAGGTGCCTTTTAGTTCTGCCTATAAAATATGGAGAACAAAAAAGTTGAGGTTCCAAAATTAGGGAAAGATCAAGATCTACTTCCACCTCGTGCTGAAGCTGCTGCCACTAGTCATGGCCGAGACGATGAAATGCCAGCAACGTCGTCTGCCAAGGCCGATGCCCAATGTCATAGTACAGAGCATGTCAAAACCTAAAATAAAATTGTCGGAGGAGAAGCGTAAACTTGCCAATATGCCATTTACCACACGGAGTGGCAAGGAACGGCTGAGGCCCTGGCCTATGTTCATGGCTAGTGGTTCAGCTTCACATGAGGATGGAAGCACTCAGCCTCTCGCTAGAAAACTGAAAAGACTCAAGCTGGCAAAAGCACCGCAAAGAACTGTGCGTTCTTTGAAATCCCAAATCCACAAGGAGAGTCCAATTGTGTCGGTTGCGATGCCTGACCTTCCCAACACTGGACGTGAAGAGCATGCGCCTTCCACTATTTGCATGCCCCCTGCAAGTGCTGGAAGGAGCACCCGCAGTCCAGTTCCTGATAGTCAGATTGAAGATGTCAGTGTTGAAGTACACCAGGATGAGGAGGATATGGGTGTTGCTGGCGCTGGGGAGGAAATTGACCAGAAGGATTCTGATGGTGAGGTGGTTTGTTTAAGTCAGGCACCCGGGGAGACACCTGTTGTCCGTGGGAGGAATATGGCCGTTGACATGCCAGGTGAAAATACCAAAAAAATCAGCTCTTCGGTGTGGAGGTATTTCACCAGAAATGCGGACAACAGGTGTCAAGCCGTGTGTTCCCTTTGTCAAGCTGTAATAAGTAGGGGTAAGGACGTTAACCACCTCGGAACATCCTCCCTTATACGTCACCTGCAGCGCATTCATAATAAGTCAGTGACAAGTTCAAAAACTTTGGGTGACAGCGGAAGCAGTCCACTGACCAGTAAATCCCTTCCTCTTGTAACCAAGCTCACGCAAACCACCCCACCAACTCCCTCAGTGTCAATTTCCTCCTTCCCCAGGAATGCCAATAGTCCTGCAGGCCATGTCACTGGCAAGTCTGACGAGTCCTCTCCTGCCTGGGATTCCTCCGATGCATCCTTGCGTGTAACGCCTACTGCTGCTGGCGCTGCTGTTGTTGCCGCTGGGAGTCGATGGTCATCCCAGAGGGGAAGTCGTAAGCCCACTTGTACTACTTCCAGTAAGCAATTGACTGTTCAACAGTCCTTTGCGAGGAAGATGAAATATCACAGCAGTCATCCTACTGCAAAGCGGATAACTGAGTCCTTGACAACTATGTTGGTGTTAGACGTGCGTCCGGTATCCGCCGTTAGTTCACAGGGAACTAGACAATTTATTGAGGCAGTGTGCCCCCGTTACCAAATACCATCTAGGTTCCACTTCTCTAGGCAGGCGATACCGAGAATGTACACGGACGTCAGAAAAAGACTCACCAGTGTCCTAAAAAATGCAGTTGTACCCAATGTCCACTTAACCACGGACATGTGGACAAGTGGAGCAGGGCAGGGTCAGGACTATATGACTGTGACAGCCCACTGGGTAGATGTATGGACTCCCGCCGCAAGAACAGCAGCGGCGGCACCAGTAGCAGCATCTCGCAAACGCCAACTCTTTCCTAGGCAGGCTACGCTTTGTATCACCGCTTTCCAGAATACGCACACAGCTGAAAACCTCTTACGGCAACTGAGGAAGATCATCGCGGAATGGCTTACCCCAATTGGACTCTCCTGTGGATTTGTGGCATCGGACAACGCCAGCAATATTGTGTGTGCATTAAATATGGGCAAATTCCAGCACGTCCCATGTTTTGCACATACCTTGAATTTGGTGGTGCAGAATTTTTTAAAAAACGACAGGGGCGTGCAAGAGATGCTGTCGGTGGCCAGAAAAATTGCGGGACACTTTCGGCGTACAGGCACCACGTACAGAAGACTGGAGCACCACCAAAAACTACTGAACCTGCCCTGCCATCATCTGAAGCAAGAAGTGGTAACGAGGTTGAATTCAACCCTCTATATGCTTCAGAGGTTGGAGGAGCAGCAAAAGGCCATTCAAGCCTATACAATTGAGCACGATATAGGAGATGGAATGCACCTGTCTCAAGTGCAGTGGAGAATGATTTCAACGTTGTGCAAGGTTCTGATGCCCTTTGAACTTGCCACACGTGAAGTCAGTTCAGACACTGCCAGCCTGAGTCAGGTCATTCCCCTCATCAGGCTTTTGCAGAAGAAGCTGGAGGCATTGAAGAAGGAGCTAACACGGAGCGATTCCGCTAGGCATGTGGGACTTGTGGATGCAGCCCTTAATTCGCTTAACAAGGATTCACGGGTGGTCAATCTGTTGAAATCAGAGCACTACATTTTGGCCACCGTGCTCGATCCTAGATTTAAAGCCTACCTTGGATCTCTCTTTCCGGCAGACACAGGTCTGCTGGGGTTGAAAGACCTGCTGGTGACAAAATTGTCAAGTCAAGCGGAACGCGACCTGTCAACATCTCCTCCTTCACATTCTCCCGCAACTGGGGGTGCGAGGAAAAGGCTCAGAATTCCGAGCCCACCCGCTGGCGGTGATGCAGGGCAGTCTGGAGCGACTGCTGATGCTGACATCTGGTCCGGACTGAAGGACCTGACAACGATTACGGACATGTCGTCTACTGTCACTGCATATGATTCTCTCAACATTGATAGAATGGTGGAGGATTATATGAGTGACCGCATCCAAGTAGGCACGTCACACAGTCCGTACTTATACTGGCAGGAAAAAGAGGCAATTTGGAGGCCCTTGCACAAACTGGCTTTATTCTACCTAAGTTGCCCTCCCACAAGTGTGTACTCCGAAAGAGTGTTTAGTGCCGCCGCTCACCTTGTCAGCAATCGGCGTACGAGGTTACATCCAGAAAATGTGGAGAAGATGATGTTCATTAAAATGAATTATAATCAATTCCTCCGCGGAGACATTGACCAGCAGCAATTGCCTCCACAAAGTACACAGGGAGCTGAGATGGTGGATTCCAGTGGGGACGAATTGATAATCTGTGAGGAGGGGGATGTACACGGTGATATATCGGAGGGTGAAGATGAGGTGGACATCTTGCCTCTGTAGAGCCAGTTTGTGCAAGGAGAGATTAATTGCTTCTTTTTTGGGGGGGGTCCAAACCAACCCGTCATATCAGTCACAGTCGTGTGGCAGACCCTGTCACTGAAATGATGGGTTGGTTAAAGTGTGCATGTCCTGTTTTGTTTATACAACATAAGGGTGGGTGGGAGGGCCCAAGGATAATTCCATCTTGCACCTCTTTTTTCTTTTCTTTTTCTTTGCATCATGTGCTGATTGGGGAGGGTTTTTTGGAAGGGACATCCTGCGTGACACTGCAGTGCCACTCCTAGATGGGCCCGGTGTTTGTGTCGGCCACTAGGGTCGCTAATCTTACTCACACAGCTACCTCATTGCGCCTCTTTTTTTCTTTGCGTCATGAGCTGTTTGGGGAGGGTTTTTTGGAAGGGACATCCTGCGTGACACTGCAGTGCCACTCCTAGATGTGCCCGGTGTTTGTGTCGGCCACTAGGGTCGCTAATCTTACTCACACAGTCAGCTACCTCATTGCGCCTCTTTTTTTCTTTGCGTCATGTGCTGTTTGGGGAGGGTTTTTTGGAAGGGCCATCCTGCGTGACACTGCAGTGCCACTCCTAGATGGGCCCGGTGTTTGTGTCGGCCACTAGGGTCGCTAATCTTACTCACACAGCTACCTCATTGCGCCTCTTTTTTTCTTTGCGTCATGTGCTGTTTGGGGAGGGTTTTTTGGAAGGGACATCCTGCGTGACACTGCAGTGCCACTCCTAGATGGGCCCGGTGTTTGTGTCGGCCACTAGGGTCGCTTATCTTACTCACACAGCGACCTCGGTGCAAATTTTAGGACTAAAAATAATATTGTGAGGTGTGAGGTATTCAGAATAGACTGAAAATGAGTGTAAATTATGGTTTTTGAGGTTAATAATACTTTGGGATCAAAATGACCCCCAAATTCTATGATTTAAGCTGTTTTTTAGTGTTTTTGGAAAAAAACACCCGAATCCAAAACACACCCGAATCCGACAAAAATAATTCGGTGAGGTTTTGCCAAAACGCGTTCGAACCCAAAACACGGCCGCGGAACCGAACCCAAAACCAAAACACAAAACCCGAAAAATTTCAGGCGCTCATCTCTAGTATTATACCGCAAATTCTGATGTAATTCACTATTCGTGATGGAATTACACTCATACAAATGTATTTGTTGTAATATACTTTTATTGCTTCAATAAAGAAAAGTAAAAAAAAAAAAAAAGCTTTAGTTTAATTGATCTAATTAATATCTTCACATGAAACATCTTCATTGGATAAGACCAGCCACTCGGGAATACGGTTAATTAGATGTAATGCAAGGAAAAGGGGAATTCTTATTATTAGATATCTAAAAGTCCCCCCTTTTCCTTAGGAAAACTCACACCTCAAAAAGTAATATCACAGAAGAAATGGTCAAGGATGACTTGTAGGATGGTGAATCTGGGAAGGATCAGTCATATAATAAATTACACCACCAGATTATTCTTGTTTGCTACCCATCACCTTTTATCAGATTAAAGCTGTTCTCTCAGGGTTTCCAAAGTTCCTTACAGAAAGGCTGAGTAATTGTTCTTTTCATTAAGCCCGTGGGGATAAATAGTCCCCATCAGAAAAATAAGAGGTGCTTATCTCCTGAGAAGTGAAATGCTTAGCAACTGTAGTTACAACTCTCAATTTCATTTGATCCGCCTCGACATTGCGAATATTGCCTGTGTGCTCCAAAAGTCGCTGTTTGAAAGGTCTGCTAGTCATGCCTATATATTTAAGATTACACGGACGGGGCGTGGCCTGGCACGGGAGGAGAGCAGTTGCAGCTATCCTGAGCTCCTGCTTCTACATCACCATTCCTGCCCTCCTGGCCTGCTTGGGCCTGCTCCTCCGCCACATGTAATCCCCCCAAGTCCCCTCTGCATCCCCCCGCTGCAGCCTGACCAGGTCCGCGGAATCGGGGAGCGCCGTGGAGGCTCCTGCGGATTGCGGCCTGGTCCTCCCATTGAAGCCGGGACCTCGATTTGGACGCGGCCCCGCCGGACTTCCGGACGTGCTGCGAACACACGTAGCGGGCCATCTTTCCCCCTCCAGACACCCCCCTGAGTGACCCCACACCGCCTCCTCTTACCAAGCTGCCTCTCACCGCCTGGAGCCGTGCGGCGGTCTGGCCGGGGAGCGGCGCGGAGACGGCCGGATCATATGCTCTGCTGCCGGATCCGGGCCGCGGGGATGCTAAGCCGCTAGGCGGATCGGGGCAGCGGGGTCAGTGCTCCTCTCACCCTCATAGAGGGACTACTCCATCCAGCCTATTTAAGCCCCGTTTGGAGTTGGGGCCATGCTGTCACAGTCCCTTCACCTCACATGCTGCCCAGCCTGACAGCCATTTCATCACTGTTCTACACTGTGGTATAGGGGAAAGGAGAGAAGCCGCTGTTTTATATGTTTGGGCCTGCTTGTTACACAGTGGGATATCATTATATCTATATTACTGGCCCCCGGATTGTGCTCCATCTACTCCGCACCAGTTTGGCCTGGGGGTGGGCCCCGGCTCCCGCTGGCCCCCCGCTACACATTTTAATTACTGTCCTCTCCGCCCTCTTCTGTATGGCTGTCCGCCTTGGGGATTCCGATGAGGTAATACGGTGGCTTGGCACACATCACTGCCTTGGATCACGTCTCTGCTTCAGATATCGTCTCTGGCCCTGGCTGAGGGACTTCCGCACCTCTTCCACTCTCTGAGTGCCGTAACCGAAATGTGGTTGTTCTGAATCTACGTATCTAGTATGTGAGACCCGCTACACCCTTTACTACTCGGGCTCTCTGCGCTTTGGGGCCGCCCCTTTTCGTAAGATACCCCTGCATGGAAAAGTTCCTGATACCCCTCCCCGTAATATCCACAGGCACTACTCAGCAATCTCGAGAGGACACTCCCTGTGGCGACTCCTCTGATTCTGATCGCTCGACTACATGCTCACTATCTCAGCGTTCCCGCAAATCACGACCACTTGTGAAGCAACCTAACATGAAACATAAGGACTTGCTAGCGGTCTTGGGATCACTCCTTGATGAGAAGTTGGCGGGCATCAAAGAAGCCATAGAGTCCTCCTCGACCCTGCTCAACCAACATTCCACCCGCCTTGATGAAGCGGAGCAAAGGATATCGACTCTGGAAGACAACTTAGAGGAATCGCAACGTTCCTTACAAGCCAAGCAACAAGAGGTCTCTGACCTCTCGGAGAAGCTAGATGACCTCGAAAATCGCAGTATGCTTAATAATCTGAGGGTCCAAGGCATACCAGAGTCGATAAAAGGCCATGAGCTCCTAGATCTCCTTTCGACAGGAATTCCGGAACAACTATCCATGGATTTGAAAGGAGTCCCTCTTGTCATCGAAAGAGCCCATAGGCTAGGGCCTGAACGCAAGACTTTCTGTGGGCGCCCTCGCCCAGACATAATGAGAATCCTGAACTATGCTGATAAGTCAAGACTCCTTGATCATTACCGCAAGTCTGCTAATCTCTCAGTCAACGGTGACCGTCTCCTCATTTTTCAGGACTTCTCTGCTCTGGTGGCCGCGAAGCGCAGGGAGTTTGCCCCAGTCTGCAAACATCTCTTTGAGGCAAAGATCTTATTCTCCTTACTCTACCCAGCTCGTCTCAGAGTCTTTGAAGATGGCAGGCCACGGTTTTTTAATGATCCTGAGGAGGCCCGACGGCATTTCTCTCTAGCCAACACTTGAGCGAGATTTGACTTTGCCAGCTGGTGACTCTTTGCCATCCAAGCCTACGCTTGGGTCTCACATACAAATTGCCCTGAGTGTGTCTTTCGCACACTCTCGATATATTTCTCCCTTTTTTTTTGGGTTTTATTGATGTTCTTGTTACAGTTTTTATATTTGTTAGTTGTGTCTGCCTGGGCCGGGACCCCTTCACTCCATTGGGGGAGTCCCCACCCCGCTCGCTGGGACGGGATGGGACCCTATCTTATTCTCTACATTTTGTCGCTTATGTTTTTCCCAGTAGGGGTGGGTTGATATGTCCTCTGACGCCCACCCCCTATCTCATGTAGACGGTAACCCAAATATTACGTCACTCCACATTATCTCCTGGAATGAGGAGGGTCTTAATCACCCGGTCAAAAGGAAAAAGGTGATATCTCACCTGAAACGTATGTCTCCACACATTGTCTTTCTCCAAGAGACGCATTGGCTAGATGACCCTAAACACACCTTACGTGCCCCTTGGATTGGAGAATGTATCTCATCTCCATATCACTAAATCTAGGGGGGTAGCGGTACTATTTCACGCCAATCTCCAATATTCTGTAATCAGGAAACTTTGTGATCCTGAGGGTAGATTTCAGCTACTGGACGTAAATATTAACAACAGTATCTATACCCTTCTCAATGTTTATGCACCTAATGTTTCACCTGACTCCTTTTTTGTAGATCTTTTAACGACTCTCTTTAATTGGGATAGTCAAAACCTGGTTGTCGGTGGGGATTTCAATTTGGTAATCGACCCATCCATGGATAGATCCGGGGTAAGTTCCACCACTCATACATCCTCTGCTCAGCTGCTTTCCTCCTTCTGCACTCAATTAGACCTTTTGGATCCCTGGCGTATCCTTCATCCCACCCAGAAAGATTTATCTTTCATTTCCCACCCTCACTCCTCTCACTCTCGAATAGACTACATTTTTACTGTCACTGACCTCCTCCCCAAGGTTTCTCACACCTCTATTGAGAATATTATTCGATCATGCCCTGGTTTCTCTCCACATCCGTCTAACTCTACCCCCCCCCCCCCCCCGTAGTGTCCCTAGGTGGCATTTCCCTGCATATTTACGCCAATCTGCGGACTTTCTTCTCCACCTTAAACAGTCGTGGCTCAATTACGTTCTGGATAATAGTGATCAGACCCTAGATTCGCCAATATTTTGGGGTGCGGCCAAGGCCGTCCTTCGAGGCCACATTATGTCCTACACTCATTCTAAACGGAAGAAGTTTTCTTCCCAATTACAAACTTTAAGCACTACTCTCACCTCCGCATACAGGAGATGCACCCAACATGACACCCCCGCACATAAAGAAGCTTATCTTTCTGCTAAACTTATACATGACACGTTCCTCACGGAACGAGCCCAATTGTCCTATGACTATCAACGTAACAGATTCCACAGGTGGGGTAATAAGTCAGGTAAACTGCCGACTAATCTCATCAAGGGCCCTTAATCCCGCACATGGGTTAACGCCATTAATAGCTCGGGCACATTGACTACTGACCCCGAAACTATATGTACCGAATTCAGGAGCTTTTATCAATCTCTATACACCAGGGGCCCTGATGACCCAGAGGCCAATCGCTCCTTTCTGGAAGCGGCTGCCCTCCCAGTCCTAACCCTGGAGGAGAGAGACTCTCTAGAGTGTCCGGTCACGGTTGAGGAGGTTGTTGAAATCATCAAGACTTTACCTAATAATAAAAGCCCGGGTCCAGATGGCTTTGGCGCGGAATTTTATAAGATGCTCCGAGACAAACTAGCTCCCACTCTTACATCTCTTTATAACCACATTCTCACCTCCAAGACCACGCCACTTAGATTCAACAAAGCAACTATAATAGTTCTGGCAAAACCTGGCAAAGACCCTTCCCTGCCCAGCTCTTACAGACCGATTTCCTTGCTCAATCAGGATTTCAAAATTCTCACGAAATTGATGGCCAACAGATTACAACCCTGCCTCTCCCGCATTATATCGCCTGCGCAGATGGGCTTTATCAAAAACCGACAATCTGTACAGGGTATTAGAACCGCCTTAGCGGCCATCATTCACTCACGCTCTCACAACGTCACGGATAACGTCCTGATAACCCTTGATGCGGAAAGGCCTTTGACAAGATCGCTTGGCTTCACTTAACAAGGGTTTTGATTCATCAGCAATTTGGTGAGAACTTCCGCGGCCTTGTCAATTCCCTTTACAACGATCCCTCTGCACAGGTAGTAGTCAATAATATTCCCTCGTCTCCTTTTATTCTTGAAAGAGGCACTAGGCAGGGCTGCCCTCTCTCCCCCCTTCTTTTCAATTTGGCTCTGGAACCCTTCTTACGATATATCCTCAATATCTCCACCTTCCGGGGTATTGGGATAGGCAATAGGGAGGTGAAACTGATGGCATTTGCTGATGATGTTCTCCTTTTTACCTCTAACCCGAGACAATCTATTCCGGCACTACAAAACATTATTGAAAATTTCTCCTCCTTTGCCGGTTTTTCCATTAATTATGACAAATCGGATGCTTTGGCCTTATCTGCTCAGGTCACCACGGGTTGGGATACTCCTTTCCCGTTTCGCTGGGCCCCCATTCATATCACTTATCTTGGAGTCCTTTTTCCCTCCGATCCTACTCGTATTTATTCTGATAACATATGCCCTATCCTCGCTAAAATGCAGACTGAATTAGCGCTCTGGCAAAAACTGCCCCTTAACCTAACGGGACGCTGCAACCTTGTTAAGATGGCTAGTTTCCCCAAATTGCTCTATGTCCTCCAGATGGTTCCAGTTCTGCTCCCAAAATCTGATTTATCCTCCCTTAACTCATCTATTTCTAAATTTATCTGGGCCGATAAACGACCCAGAATAAGCTTCTTCAAGTTATCCCAGACGATACACAATGGGGGAATGAATCTGCCAGACATAGAGCAATACAATGGAGCATGCCTTCTCCGCTTTGCTATGGACTGGCTTAGAGGCACGTCAATCTTTACCAACTCGTTGATTGACTCCCATATTTGTGCCCCCCTATCCCTTAGCTTTCTTCTCCACGCAAATAGATCCGAATTGTTGCCCCCTCATCTTGACAATTTACTCTTAACCTCTACCATTGCGGCATGGCGACTATCTAGAAAGTCTCTAAAGCTACAACACACCTACTCTTTATTTCTCCCTCTGGTCGGTAACCTGCAATTCCAGAGCGGTCAGGCCTCCTTTCCTTTCACTGATTGGCATACGGCAGGGATTACACAAGTTGGTGATCTTATTGATGCTAGGAAAAAGATACTCTCCTTTGCTGAAGTGCTAACCAAATATAACATTAATCCCCACCACACATTTCAATTCTTTGAAGCCTTACACTATGTACAATCGGTCCTCTCTCATCTTCATCCATCAGATTTTATTAACTCTCTAGATACGCTCCTGCGTTCTGGGACGTATTCCATTTCGACCATTTATGCCCGCATACGCACAGAACATATACCCACTACTGATCTCGCTCAAGTTCAGACATGGTCCTCTCAAATCCCCCCAATGTCCCCTGAGGCCGTAATGGACAGTTTCCATGCTTCATTGAAGCTTATTCCGGCTAGCCTATATCAGGAAATGTCTTATAAAATTCTACATAGAGCCTATATCTCTCCAAAGAGGAGCTCCTTGATGGGATTATCTGACTCGGCTGATTGCAAAAAGTGCTCTGCACCATTAGCTGATCTTATGCATTGCTTTTGGCATTGCCCCTCCGTTCAAGCTTTCTGGGCCGAGGTGAGGGACTATGGTGTCTTCGAGTTGGGTTTGCACTTTCAATGTACTGCCTCTTGAGCTCTCTTCGGCCATGTCCTTGATCAACCCGATACTCCCTCTCAGGACACGAAAATAGTGATGATTTTATCAGCGGTAGGCAGGAAAGCGATACTCCAGCAGTGGATTTCTGATACACCCCCCCCCCCCCCCCCCCCCCCCACATTGCCACTGGTGACCTACAGGTTACTTTTTCTATTCACAATTGATTGGCTGGAAACATCTCTCAATAAGGAAGTACTTACCCCTGCGTTGTTTCAATGCTGGGGACAATTTATCCACAGATTGCCCAATGTAACAAAACTTGCCATTCAACAGAGTTTTTATTGCACCACATGGTACGTCCAACAGCTCCTAGCTGACAATCCTCCAATTCCTCTCTCTCCTACTACCGCCTGATCCTTCTCCCCTCCTCGTTTCTTCTCTTTCTTCTCCTCCTTCCCTCTCCTCCTTATCGCACTAATCTCTGAAGCCCGCCTTAGCTTTCTGTGCCTCCTTCCTCTATTTCTTTTCTATGGCTCTCCGTCTACTATGTACTTCCTTCAGCTCTGATGATGTCTCCATGGATGGGTCGGTGGTCCCCTAGTCTAGGCAGGTACTATTATATTTTTCTTTCTTTTTATATATTAGTTTATTGTTTTTGGTTTCTGTGTTCCCCAACGGGACGAACACATTAGTATGTTACACTGTTTAGGTTTTTGTTCTACTTTTATACCGGACTTACGTTTGATACTTTCATAAGAAGAGCTCTTTTTTGACCTATGTAAATCCGTTGTTCATAATAATTTTGATGTTTTATGTTAGAAAATGGAAAATGTGAGGTCCTCCTCTAGGCCCCACCACCCTTATGATTAGTTACTATATGACTCAATTTGTTTTGTATAATGGCGGGGTCCTAGGTTTTCTCCTGCTATCACTTATTGTATTTTGTGAACCTCAATAAAATATATATTGGGGGAAAAAAAAGATTACACGGACATGTCAAGCATTTGAAGATCATGTGAAGATATTAATTAAATCAATTAAACTTGGCAGAAGGCTTTACAATAAGTGTCTGAGAATTAACTTAGAGAGGAAATTGATCTAATCAGGGTATCAGTTATTATATTTCAGAGTCCCCTGAGTAACCACTATTCCTTTACATATATTTATTTTTATTTACATTTCTTTCACTTTTTGGAGAGTCTTAGAATTCTTTTGTTTTCTGTCCCTTATATATTATTGGGCCATTTCTGTTTTTGTTTTTTTCTTTTCTCTTTTTCTTTTTATCACTGATGCATCCATACAGTACAAATGGATGGATTTTTTTTTCTTTAACACATTATAATATTTATTAGAGATGTGCGGGTTCGGTTTTACTCGGATTTATTCGGGTCTCAAAACGGCATCTTATTGGCTCACGGATGTCACACGTAGTAACGTATACGAGACTTACCTTTTTAACATGAGCCTCTGGGTTAATTTATAACCCTTACATATACTAATGAGATACAACCATCCTTTTACAAGGTAACAGTATATTTTCAATTCTTTACGCATATAGATATCTTATACACATACGTTTTTTATGAGATACTTACCTTCTGTCACTTATTACACATTTATAATATAATAATTTTATATTTTTAATTGGACTGTTATTTTATAAATTATTTTTAGTTTCAAGGAAGAACTATACTTATAAAAATAATAAATAAGAATTCAGTACGGGATTATTTAGAATAGTTTAGGAATGCTACTGGAATGTTATTTAGGGAATAGGCACATGCCATATTAATGTAACACATGATAAGATAAACTAACATGATTCATGTTATATTTAAAATAAAATGTAATTAAGATGATTCATGTTACAGTTTGTTTTAGATCGGGGATAACAATGGAACATTATTTATATATGTGACATAATTAATATCTCAGTCCATATTAGCATAACATTTCTATTTACCACATAAAGTTAAATATTTGTGGATAATAATTTTTGTTCATAGGGATATCCATGAGGTAAATTTGGGTATATTATTATTTCAGGCTGACTTTATGATATGGTCTAAATATATTCTTTGATGCTTTCTTACTACATTGGATGTCACTCAGATCAATACCCAGCGCTATCCTTCCAGGCTCCTTATTACTAGTAGGAAATAGAGTTTGGACGATAGGCTATTGATTGCTTTTGCCTGTTTAAAGAATCGACCGGCGGCTATGTTCCTTGTGAACGAGCGGCTCGCACTGTGAACATTTTCATTGGCCGCCACATATTTTGAATGGGTAGACACTCCTATATAAACATGGTAAACCAGCTCATCGGGTCGGCTCCATGATTAAGCTAAGGGCGAAATGCTCATCGGGGTGAGGCGCCAGGGGCCCTTTGTGTACTCCTGCTTATTGTGTTAATATCTGTGACTTTAGTTAGACGTGCACGAGGTCTCAGTGAACAGCGGCAGCGGACCACCATACAGTTGTATGAGGGCTTGCAACAGTCAGATGCACGGTCACACAGCGAGATTGAGAAATATTACAAGACAACTGTGTGGGGGGCTCTTAACAGTGAAATACCCTGTCACACAGTGAGATGGAGATAAATGTCTAATAAAACTGTGTGAGGGTGTATAATAGTGAGACGCCCTGTTACACTATACTATAATTTAAGTTTTGGTGTGTCCAGAAATAAAGAGTGATTATATTACCTAGATGCCAATACAAACTACGTATGCTCTTTATTAAACAGCATTTGAGCCTCACATATTAGCAGCACACGAGGTGTCTGTGATGAAAGAAACTGCTATTCTGTCTCTTATCCCCACTTTGACATTATGTGATACATTGTAACTATCAATGAATACATGATGGATACATAGATGTATACAACATCAACTTGTGTAAACAGAACCTTATCTATGTGGTGATTCCTAATAGATTGTGGTAATTTAATTAGTATTCCTATATCCCGTGAGAGGGGTGTGACATCATCTGAGATCATATAGGGATACAATGGGAATTATCAAAATATAATAGGAAAATAGATTTAACAAATATACTGAAATAGAACAGCTGATTGGTCACCATTAAGAGTGACTATAGATATTTCCCTAGTGATAACTGATCCATTCCAGACGTATTAGACAATTCTGGATATATATCACAATCTTGTGATATTTGTCTCCCACATTAATTCACAGTTATACCTGCATATACAGGTTTAGAAATCATCTCCTATAGGTAAGGATTACTGGTTAGTTACCCTATCACATATATTCGTTTCCAGATTAAAGGGAAGTGATCTCTGATTTACCCGAGTCAATTACTGATATCTAAATACATACCAGAGTATTCACATTTGTGAGACAGTTCTTAGTTACCAACTAGTATAATTGTTGTCACAGAAATATTTGCATTATTTAGTGACATTTGTGTCATTGCAATGAAGATTCAGCAGGAGTTTCAATGGGTACCCTGGTGGGGTGGTCTTCAGTATGCCGGCTGTCGGGATCCCAGCGCACAGTATACCGGCGCCGGGATCCCGACAGCTGGCATACCGACACTTATTCTCCCTCGTGGGGGTCCACGACCCCCCCAGAGGGAGAATAAAATAGCGTGGCACGCGTAGCGCGTCACCGTGCCCGCAGCGTGGCGAGCGCAGCGAGCCCGCAAGGGGCTCATTTGCGCCCGCAAGGGGCTCATTTGCGCTCGCCACACTGTCGGTATGCCGGCGGTCGGGCTCCCGGCGCCGCTATGCTGGTCGCCGGGAGCCCGACCGCCGGCATACCATACTACACCCCCCTGGTGTGATATTTTAATATTCTACAATTTCCATCTTTTTTCTATTTTTTTATATATTTGCTTTTTAACTACCTAGGTGTGGGATTTATTTTAGTTTATACATACTGATTAAAAGTTATATTTTAATATCTATTTCTATGTAAAGTCGACTAAGTGCACCATATTGCTATCCCTTTTTCTTTTTGTAGTATAAAGGCTACAAGAGGAAAGAAACAAGAAGACAATCCTATAAATAGGATCACATTTTATGTTTCATTGCTTGTGCTACTTAGGAAGTTCTCACTGCTTTCAACTAGATAGATAGATAGATAGATAGATAGATAGATAGATAGATAGATAGATAGATAGACAGACAGAAATAGAGGTGGATGTGTCAAAAAATAAGATTTTAAACCTACAGGTAAATCTTTTTCTCCTAGTCCGTAGAGGATGCTGGGGACTCCGTAAGGACCATGTGGTATAGACGGGCTCCGCAGGAGACATGGGCACTATAAAGACTTTAGAATGGGTGTGCACTGGCTCCTCCCTCTATGCCCCTCCTCCAGACCTCAGTTAGAGAACTGTGCCCAGAGGAGACAGGAAAGGATTTTTGTTAATCTAAGGGCAAGATACATACCAGCCCACACCAACCACACCGTACAACTTGGAACATAAGAACCAGCTAACAGTATGAAACAAAACAGCATCAGCCCGAGACTGATCAAAACTGTAACATAACCCTTATGTAAGCAATAACTATATGCAAGTCTTGCAGAATTTTAGTCCGCACTTGGATGGGCGCTCAGCATCCTCTATGGACTAGGAGAAAATGATTTACCGGTAGGTTTAAAATCTTATTTTCTCTTACGTCCTAGAGCAGAGGTTCTCAAACTCGGTCCTCAGGACCCCACACAGTGCATGTTTTGCAGGTAACCCAGCAAGTGCACAGGTGTATTAATTACTCACCGACACATTTTAAAAGGTCCACAGGTGAAGCTAATTATTTCACTTGTGATTCTGTGAGGAGACCTGCAAAACATGCACTGTGTGGGGTCCTGAGGACCGAGTTTGAGAACCTGTGTCCTAGCAGGGGCGCCAACCTTGTTGGCAGCAGACAGGACAAACAGTGCCTCTGTTTTCCTAACTCGAGCCATCCTGGCTACATAAACTTTTAAGGCCCTGACTACATCAAGAGACTTGGAATCCTCCAAGTCCCCCGTAGCCACAGGCACCACAATAGGTTGGTTCATATGAAACGATGAAACCACCATAGGCAGAAATTGAGGACGAGTCCTCAACTCTGCCCTATCCACATGGAAAATCAGGTAGGGGCTTTTGTGAGACAAAGCCGCCAATTCGGATACCCGCCTCGCAGATGCCAAGGCCAACAACATGACCACTTTCCAAGTGAGAAATTTCAACTCAACTGTTTGAAGAGGTTCAAACCAGTGTGACTTAAGGAACTGTAACACCACGTTAAGGCCCCATGGTGCCACTGGGGGCACAAAAGGAGGCTGGATGTGCAGCACTCCCTTTACAAAAGTCTGGACTTCTGGGAGAGAAGCAAATTCCTTCTGAAAGAATATAGATTAGGGCCGAAATCTGTACCTTAATGGAGCCTAACTTCAGGCCCATATCCACTCCTGTCTGTAGAAAGTGGAGAAAACGGCCCAGGTGGAAATCTTCCGTAGGACCATTCTTGACTTCACACCAAGAAACATACTTCCTCCAGATACGGTGATAATGTTTCGCCGTCACCTCCTTCCTAGCCCTTATCAGAGTAGGGATGACTTCCTCCGGAATACCTTTCCCAGCTAGGATTCGGTGTTCAACCGCCATGCCGTCAAACGTAACCGCGGTAAGTCTTGGAACACGCAGGGCCCCTGCTGCAACAGGTCCTCCCTGAGAGGAAGAGGCCATTGATCTTCTGTGAGCATCTCCTGAAGATCTGAATACCAGGCCCTTCGAGGCCAATCTGGAACTACGAGTATTGTCTGCACTCTTTTTCTTCTTATGATTCTCAATATTTTGGAGATGAGATGAAGAGGAGGGAATACATAGACCGACTGAAACACCCATGGTGTCACCAGGGCGTCTACCGCTACTGCCTGAGGGTCCCTTGACCTGGCACAATACCTCCGAAGCTTCTTGTTGAGGCGTGACGCCATCATGTCTATTTGAGAAGTCCCCAAAGACTTGTTATCTCTGCAAAAACTTCTTGATGAAGTCCCCACTCTGCTGGATGGAGATCGTGTCTGCTGAGGAAGTCTGCTTCCCAGTTGTCCACTCCCGGAATGAAGAGTGCTGACAGAGCGCTTACGTGATTTTCCGCCCAGCGCAGAATCCTCGTGGCTTCCGCCATTGCCACTCTGCTCCTTGTCCCGCCTTGGCGGTTTACATGAGCCACGGCTGTGACGTTGTCTGATTGAATCAGAACCGGTAGGTCGCGAAGAAGATTCTCCGCTTGTCGTAGGCCGTTGTATATGGCCCTTAATTCCAGTATGTTGATATGTAGACAAGCCTCCTGGCTTGACCATGTTCCCTGAAAATTTCTTCCTTGCGTGACTGCTCCCCATCCTCGGAGGCTCGCGTCCGTGGTCACCAGAACCCAGTCTTGAAAGCCGAACCTGCGACCCTCTAGAAGGTGAACACTCTGCAGCCACCACAGGAGAGACACCCTGGCCCTGGGGGACAGGCTTATTTTCTGATGAATTTGAAGATGGGACCCGGACCACTTGTCCAGAAGGTCCCACTGAAATGCCCTCGCATGAAACCTGCCGAAGGGGATGACCTCGTAGGTCGCCACCATTTTGCCCAGTACACGAGTGCATTGATGGAACGTCACCCTTTTCGGTTTTAACAGGTCTCTGACCATGTTCTGGAGTTCCTGGGCTTTTTCCATCGGGAGAAAAACCCTCTTTTCTTCCGTGTCCAGAATCATGCCTAAGAAAGATAGCCGAGTCGTTGGAACCAACTGTGACTTTGGTAGATTTAGAATCCAGCCATGTTGCTGCAGCACTCCCAGGGAGAGCGACATGCTTTTCAGCAACTGATCTCTCAATCTCGCTTTTATCAGGAGATCATCCAAGTACGGGATAATTGTGACTCCCTGCCTGCGCAGGAGCACCATCATTTCCGCAATTACCTTGGTGAAAATCCTCGGGGCCGTTGAAAGCCCAAACGGCAACGTCTGAAACTGGTAATGACAGTCCTGTCAGCGAATCTCAGGTACGCCTGATGAGGGGGATATATGGGGACATGAAGGTATGCATCCTTTATGTCTAGAGACACCATAAAATCCCCCCCTTCCAGGCTGGAGATAACCGCCCGGAGTGATTCCATCTTGAATTTGAACTTTTTCAAGTACAGGTTTAGGGATTTTAGATTTAGAATGGGCCTTACCGAGCCACCCGGTTTCGGAACCACAAACAGGGTTGAATAGTACCCCTTCCCCTGTTGAACTAGGGGAACCTTGACAATCACTTGCTGTTGATACAGCTTTTGAATTGCAGCTAAAACTATCTCCCTCTCTGGGGGAGACGCCAGTAAAGCCGATTTGAAAAATCGGCGCGGAGGCACCTCTTCGAATTCCAGCTTGTATCCTTGGGATACAATTTCCATCGCCCAAGGATCCACGTCTGATTGAACCCAAACGTGGCTGAAGAGTCGAAGACGTGCCCCCAGCGGGGCGTACTCCCTCAGTGGAGTCCCAGCGTTATGCAGTGGATTTAGTAGAAGCCGGGGAGGACTTCTGCTTTTGGGAACTAGCCGTAGCAGGCATTCTTTTCCCTCTACCCTCACCTCTGGCGAGGAAGGAAGAGCCCCGACCTCTTCTGGACTTATGCGACCGAAAGGACTGCATCTGATATTGTGGTGTTTTCTTTTGCTGTGGGGGAACATAAGGTAAAAAAGTAGATTTACCCGCGGTAGCTGTGAAAACCAGGTCCGCAAGACTTTCCCCAAATAAAACCTCACCCTTGTAAGGCAAAACTTCCATATGCCTCTTTGAGTCGGCATCACCCGTCCATTGGCGGGTCCACAGGGCTCGCCTAGCAGAAATCGCCATGGCGTTGGCTCTCAAACCTAGCAACCCAACGTCTCTCTGAGTGTCTCTCATATATAAGACTGCGTCTTTAATGTGACCTAAGGTCAATAAAAAAGGTTTCCCTATCTAGGGTATCAATGTCAGCTGACAAGGTATCTGCCAAAGCTGCTACAGCGCTACAAACCCACGCCGACGCTATTGCCGGTCTGAGCAAGGCACCCGTATGTGTATAAATTGATTTTAAGGTAGTCTCCTGTCTGCGATCCGCAGGATCCTTGAGGGCCGCCGTGTCTGGAGACGGTAGCGCCACCTTTTTAGACAAGCGCGTTAAAGCCTTGTCCACCTTGGGCGAGGATTCCCACCGTAACCTGTCCTGTGCAGGGAAAGGATACGCCATAAGAATTCTCTTTGGAATCTGCAGTTTCTTGTCTGTAGTTTCCCAAGCTTTTTCAAATAACTCATTCAGCTCATGAGATGGGGGAAAGGTTACCTCAGGTTCCTTTTCCTTAAACATGCATACCCTTGTGTCAGGGACAGAGGGGTCCTCTGTGATATCAAAACATCTTTTATTGCAATAATCATATAATGAATACTTTTGGCCACCCTTGGGTGTAACCTCGCATCATCGTAGTCGACACTGGAGTCAGAATACGTGTTGGTATCAGTGTCTGCTACTTGGGACAGGGGACGTTTCTGAGACCCTGAAGGGCCCTGTGATACAGCCAAAGCCATGGATTGACACCCTGTTTTATCCCTGGACTCTGCTTTGTCCAATCTCTTATGTAATAAAGACACATTTGCATTTAAAACATTTCACATATCCAACCAATCATGTGTCGGCGTTGCCGACGGAGACACCACAATCATCTGCTCCACCTCCTCCTTAGATGAGCCTTCCGCTTCAGACATGCCGACACACACGTACCGACACCCCCACACACTCAGGGATATATATGGCCCTTTGGAGAGACAGAGAGAGAGTATGCCAGCACACACCCAGTTAGTACAGCGCTTTTATATAAATATATACAATTACACTCACTGCGCCAATTATATGTGCCCCCCCCCCTCTTTTTTTGCCCTCTGTAACCGTGTTCAGCAGGGGAGAGTCCGGGGGAACCAGCTTCTCTGCAGTGTGCTGTGGAGAAAATGGCGCTGGTTAGTGCTGGAGGATCAAGCTCCGCCCCCTCAGCGGCGGGCTTCGGTCCCGCTCACATTATTTATACTGGCGGGGTTTTTTTAATATACCGCCTCCGCAGTATCCAACCTATATGCCAGTGTCCCTTGAGGTTAATATTGCTGCCCAGGGCGCCCCCCCTGCGTCCTTACAGTGCCCGCTGTTTGAGTATGTGTGGGAGCAATGGCGCGCAGCGGTTACCTCAGTGAAGATCTGAAGTCTTCTGCCGCCTTTGAAGTCTTTTTTTTCTTCTTAATACTCACCCGGCTTCTATCTTCCGGCTCTGTGAGGAGGACGGCGGCACGGCTCCGGGACGAACGGCGAGGGTGCTAATGGTGTCCAGTAGCCTAAGAAGCAGAGCCTATCATTTAAGTAGGTCTGCTTCTCTCCCCTCAGTCCCTCGATGCAGGGAGCCTGTTGCCAGCAGCGCTCCCTGAAAATAAAAAACCTAACAAAAGTCTTTTTCAGAGAAACTCAGGAGAGCTCCCCTGCAGTGCACCCAGACTCCTCTGGGCACAGGATCTAACTGGGGTCTGGAGGAGGGGCATAGAGGGAGAAGCCAGTGCACACCCATTCTAAAGTCTTTAGAGTGCCCATGTCTCTACCATGGTCCTTACGGAGTCCCCAGCATCCTCTAGGACGTAAGAGAAAAGCTGCAAAGTAGGAATGCTTTAAAAAAATAGAAGTGTTAATAGTTTATTTTTATCAATTAACAAAATGCAAAGTGAAGAGAAATCTAATTAAAATAAATATTTGGCGTGTCCACCCTTTGCCTTCAAAGTAACATTGATTCTTCTAGGTACACTTGCACAAAGTAAGGGATTTGGAAGGATTATAGTTAAGTGTATGATTAACCAATCATACCAAACAGGTGATAATGATCATCCGTTTCATATGTAGGTTGAAACACATCATTAACTGAAACAGAAACAACAGTGTAGGATGCTTAAAACTGAGAGAGGAACAGCCAAACTCTGCTACAAAGGTGAGGTTGTGGAAGACAGTTTATGTCACAGATCATACACCATGGCAAGACTGAGCACAGCAACAAGACAAAAGGTAGTGCATCAGCTAGGTCTTTTCCAGGCAAAGATTTCAAAGCAGACTGGGGTTTCAAGATGTGCTGTTCAAGCTCTTTTTAAGAAGCACAAAGAAACGGGCAACGTTGAGGACCATAGACGCAATGGTCGGCCAAGGAATCTTAGTGCATCGGATGAGAGACACATCATGCTTACTATCCTTTGAAATAAGAAGATGTCCAGCAGTGCCACCAGCTCAGAATTGCCAGAAACCAGTGGGACCAGTGGCGGCTCCACAGGTGGGACTGGAACGTAGTCCAAATTTTTCAAATAGGGGAGACACACCAACTGACACCAACTGTCATCCCAAACTGATTCACTGGCAATTGGTGTAACTCCCCTATTTTAAAACTGGACTGCGCTTCAGCCCCACCTCTGAAGCCGTGACTGCGTAGAACCCAGGTACACCCATCTACTGTTTAGAGAAGTCTGGCCAGAAGTGGTATTCATGGAAGAACTGTGGCCAAAAAGCCATACCTTTGATGTGGAAACAAGGCCAAGCGGCTCAATTCTGCACAAAAACATAGGAACTGGGGTGCAGAAAAATAGCAGCAGGTGCTATGGACTGATGAGTTAAAATGTGAAATATCTGACTGTGACAGAAGGCAGTTTGCTCGTCGAAGGGCTGGAGAGCGGTACAATAATGAGTGTCTGCAGGCAACAGTCACCATGGTGGAGGTTCCTTGTAAGTGTAGGGCTGCATTTCAGAAAATGGAATTGGGGATTTGGTCAGGATTAATGGTGCCCTCAATGCTGAGAAATAAAGGCAGGTACTTATACACCATGCAATACCATCAGGGAGATGTCTGATTGGCTCCAAATTTATTTTGCAGCAGGACAACAACCCCAAACATACAGCAAATATCATTAAGAACTATCTTCAGTACAAATAAGAACAAGGGGTCCTGGAAGTGATGCTATGGCCGCCACAGAGCCCTGATCTCATCATCATCAAGTCTGTCTGGGATTACATGAAGAGACAGAAGTATTTAAGCAAGCCTACGTCTACAGAAGATCTGTGGTTAGTTCTCAAAGATGTCTGAAACAAACTCTCTGCCGAGTTCCATTAAAAACTGTGTGCAAGTGTACCTAGAAGAATTGATGCTGTTTTGAAGGCAAAGAGTAGTCACACCAAATACTAATTTGATTTAGATTTCTCTTCTGTTCATTCACTTTGAATTTTGTTAATTGATAAAAATAAACTATTTACACTTCTAGTCTTGAAAGCATTCTTACGGGCCCCATACACTAGAGCGATTATGCCCGATTTCAGCCCAATTCGGGCATTCAGCCTGATATATTGGGTGACATCGGGCATTTTTGAGGTGTCTTCGGGCCAATTCGATCCGATGCACGTTCCCGTGAGCATCGGATCGGATCCTCCAGATTGAATGTGCCGCAAATTCAATCTGGTCCGACTTGGAAGCATGGCTGGGATCGCCCAGGATACATCGGATTCAAAAGGACAGCATCCGATATATCCTTGGCGATCCTGCTACCCGGGAGGCTGCCGGGGTGATCGCCTGTGATCGCCTCCGACATTAGGTCGGACAAGTGTATGGGGCCTTTTACTTTGCAGCATTTTTTCCACACCTGCCTAAAACTTTTGCACAGTAGATAGATAGAGATAAATAGATAAAGGTCTGTCTTGTCTATGACATGCACAGTGGGGTACATGACTCAGGAACCAACGGCTCTCAGTGCAGCTTCAGGACAAAGGACGGAGGAGGATTACTCAAGTGTGCTGGTGCAGGGCAGGATGGGGCGAAGTGGGAGGCGGACTGAAGTGACACACATAAGCTATGCAATACACATATAAGCTGTAGGCAGAGGCATTCACACCGCGGCGATGCGGCATTGCGGGGGGCTACAAACGCAGGTGGGTCTGTGCCATTTTTGGGGCAGTTGCGTGACATCACAAGCAGTCACTTTGATGGAAAAGATGGCAGCGGTGTGTCTGCCTTCGCATGGTCATCCACATTTAAATTGCGGACGGCCAACATGATGGTCGGCCCCCAGCATGTGATAGAAGCAGTAGCAGAATCTGCTACTCTAACTGAATAGGGTCCTAACTCCCATAGACGAACCAGGACATGGGGATCTGCCTGCACAGCTCTCATATGAAGATACCTTTTGGTCAGCTAAACACATATCTTCTGTTGGCTTCTTTAGCTCCTTGGCCAGTTCCAGTTCCAGCCGCCGTTGTTCCAGTTTACGTTCTTTATTCAGCCGTTTCTCATCTTGCTTTTCCTGCTTTAAACGCTCCTTTTCCTTCAGGATAAATATAATTATAAAACAGTAAGTCTAAAAAATTTCTGAAGAAAAATGGTTTTATTCAGACAGAAAACTATACCAGATAAGCAACTGCCTGTTCATCATAATTAAATACAGTCATAACCATTAGTTTCTACCTGCTCCTTTACATCACAGAAGACCTTGTTCCCCTTTCAGGCGTGAAGCACTTTGCGTCTTACACATACTGTACCTACGGACTTTTAAATGTACCATTTCGAATATTATGGCTGCTCTGCTTATGAGCGTATACTATTTTATAGGAAATTTATAGTTTAGTCATTTACTTCTCAAGGCCTACATAACCCTGCACTCTTCCAACTGTGCAGTAATAGACATATAGCAATAATAGACATTATTGATATATGCTGCATTGTAATTCATTATTTTTACTTCTTACTTTACAAATATATGCAGCTCTAAAAATTCTGATAATACTTAGGATGTCTAACATGGGCTACGTTTTGGTCTGTGAACCCCATTTCTGTACCATTGCTACCACTTTAAATAGTCTGAACGTAGAATACTGTTTTGTAACAAAAGTGCCCAAATTGCTATCAAAACTCAGCAGTTTTATTGATAACTGTATCCAATTTTAATTGATATTCCAAAGTGGGCCTATTAGGCAAATTAAAATGACTGGAATGTCACTATCTAGAAACTGAAGTGGAACCATCACCTACAGAACTTGGGTCTGAGTTAGTATTTACTAACTCAGTTTAGTAACTAATTAGTATTCACTCCAAGAAGCCCCTTCACTGAGGTGTGAGGTGACTACTTCATAGGATGATTTACATTCTCTTGAATAGTGACTTTGCTAATTCCTGTAATAATTGATATATATATATTGATATATAATTCTCTTAAATATTGTGAAGTCACTACTTCTCCGTGATCATTTACATTGAAATAGTTGTTACCATCATATATATATATATATATATATATATATATACACGAGATGGCTACACTGTAAAATATATTCTTTCCAGAACAGGGATATGGATTCTGAAAGGTACAACATAAAATCTGTGAAGGAAATCCAGCTAAGGTGCACATTTATCACCTTCCCTGTAAAGCTGAGACAACGCATACCTCAGCCTTTTTACGAGCCTCTACAGCCTTCAGAAGCATTAAGTGTTGTCTCCTCCTCTCTCGTTCCTAGCAGAACAGATACAAGATCAGACAGAAAAAGCCCAAGCAGAACACACAAAAAAAAAAAAGAAAAGAAAGGAACAACAACAACAAAACAACAACACAAGGCATTTGGTGAACATGAAGCTGAGAGTAGCAGATTTAGCATTGAGACTGGTCACAGTGAGTGACCTTAATACAAGGCACATAAGGTCAAGTTTGTGCATATTTTAGTTGCGGTTTAGAAAAGCGGGTACAAAAATCAAAAGCGGTAATAGTAAAGCAATGAATAATGAAGACGGTGTAAAAAAATAAATTAAAAACCACAAAAGCGCACAAAGTATACTCTTGGTCAGTTACAGTGTGATGCTCCTTTGTGAGCTTACAATTAGAATACACAGACTAAATAGTGGTTGAAATGGAGGTCATTAACCTTCTACACCCTGAAGGCAGCCATTTTGTGAAATGAACCAATATTCTTAAGAATCGAGGACTCTCTGACATCTCCGAGCCACATCTGCCTCAGTATCATTGGTTCCTAGTGAAACGATAGGCTAAAGTCTCATGGAAGATGGAATCGGTCCTCAAAATGGCTGCCTATGTGCACGGGTGATGTCACTGGTTCCTAGTGAAAGTAAAGGCTACAGTCTCTGTTTCCATTGTCTGTAGGTAACAAGAGAACTCTCATTGCCTGAGCAATGTACTGTGACAAGTTATCGCAATAGGAGTCCAGCTACTTAAAATTGAGCCTTTTTTATATATAGTTGTAAATGCTGACATTATTTTATTTACTAATAGACCAAGTGGAAAAATATATATATATGGCTGATAAACATGCATGAATGAAAAATTAAAGAGAAGATTATCCAACTGACTCTCCTTTTATGCACTGCATAAAGTTACAAAATGCTGCATTGTGCCATTTTAGAGGAAGGGGCAAGGGATACTGTACTTAAGAAAACATTTGACAAGGTGCATTGCTGATAACTGATGCATCTTGGAGTTTTGAAGGGAGATTTACATTTCTGCCTGTGCAAATGACCAAATATATTCCTGTCAGCTTGTGAAGTAACAGAAGTCAGCAGTGTGAAGTAGCCTGAGCCATATTAGTCTATCCAGGTTAATTAGCAGATGTATGCAGTACGTTCCACTGTTAAGCCATGCAGGGAGAGATGTAATATGACAGCAGCCAATGCTACACTTTATGCATTGCTAGGACAACCATGTCACAACCAAAATAATCACAATGCGGTGTTAAGACGTACAAAAATAAACATACCCATACCATATCTAGTCTATGCCTCTCCAACTCCTGGTAGAAAGAGTTGGCACATCATTATGAAACAGAAATAAATGCAGAATACAACATAACCATTTGAGAAAAAAAAATTACCCCAGAAGCTCCCATAACCAAAGCAAGGCAGAAAATATGTCACCAGGATATATGGCGCAGTAATAAGTATAAGGTAATTATAAAACACACACCAACAAGCAGTTTTAAGGGCATCTGTAGAATATTCACAGGGAAGGCAGCCATTTTGTCGGTTGAAGCAATATTATGAGAATTAGCCAATTAATTTAGTAGGAACCAGTGATCTCATAGAAGCATCACTAGTTCCTAGTGAATTAATACGTTTATAAGTTAGGCTACATATTGTTTTAGCCCGCAAAATGGCTTTATTAACTTAAGTAAGCAAGACGTACACTTTAATTATGTATACACATATTTTAATGTATTACTTATGAATTCACGCTTAGCATTACAAGTGTACAGACCTGGTGTTTCAGAAGAACTGCCTGTTGCCGTCTCATTTCCTTCTCCTTAAACAAAAAACAGAAGCAAGACTTTATATCAGCTATAGAAAGTATGATTAACAAACGTACTCACTGTCATTATTCATTCATTTTGAATAACATAAACCATATAGCAATGCCTTACTACAGCGTATTTCAGTTTTATTTGCCAAGATAATGTCTATGTGCCCAATTTAATTACAGTACGCAATTTCATCTGCCCAATTTAATAACAGTATGCACAATTGTGTGGGCATATGTGTATATATAATATATACACACACACATATACATATGATATAATCTATTTTTTAAGGACATTTTGAGAACAAAAAAAATGTATGGATAGATAATTATGTTTTTGGAATAGTCAGTAATGATGATGATTACAGATTACAGCGTAAACCTGATGTTGGAAAAAAAAATCATAGTAGTTGCTGTTCCAAATCTGGTCAGCAGATGGCATGCTGTTACTTACATTGGAGCCTGTAAATTATGGATACGCTATATGCTTATGTGGACTAAATTAAGATTATATTGTGAATCACAGTCTGTGACAACAGATCAGGGAAGTGGAATACTGCATTCACCCAGGAAATGGCACCAGTCACAGACAACATACTGGAATTGCCGACATCGTTTACTCAGACTTTTACAAACAACCATACTGCTGAATTGCTATCTACGTATATGGTGCTTTGAGGTATGCAATAAACCACAGGTTCTCTAGTAACCAATTTAATTAGAAAAGCTGTCACAGTAAAGCTTCGACATATATGCTTGTAGATAGTACATCTGCTTGTAGATCAGGCTCATTTCTGGACATCTATACAGTAAATCAGTTCAATTACAATATTTAATGATGCAACGAGTAATTTAGTTAAACATAAATAGATAATAAAAATCACCTTACACTAGAAACAAGTTTACTTGGCCAAATCCTAGCAATCTGGTGGACCATTATGCAATAGGTAGCATCAATCCTTCTGTATCCAATGCCTATTTCCCTATAGATTGTAAGCCATACTTGCCTACTTTTGGAAAATAAGAATTTACTTACCGATAATTCTATTTCTCATAGTCCGTAGTGGATGCTGGGACTCCGTCAGGACCATGGGGAATAGCGGGCTCCGCAGGAGACAGGGCACATCTAAATAAAGCTTTTAGGATCACATGGTGCGTACTGGCTCCTCCCCCTATGACCCTCCTCCAAGCCTCAGTTAGGTACTGTGCCCGGACGAGCGTACACAATAAGGAAGGATCTTGAATCCCGGGTAAGACTCATACCAGCCACACCAATCACACCGTACAACTTGTGATCTGAACCCAGTTAACAGTATGATAACAACAAATGAAGTAGCCTCTGAAAAGATGGCTCACAACAATAGTAATAACCCGATTTTTGTAACAATAACTATGTACAAACATTGCAGACAATCCGCACTTGGGATGGGCGCCCAGCATCCACTACGGACTATGAGAAATAGAATTATCGGTAAGTAAATTCTTATTTTCTCTAACGTCCTAGTGGATGCTGGGACTCCGTCAGGACCATGGGGATTATACCAAAGCTCCCAAACGGGCGGGAGAGTGCGGATGACTCTGCAGCACCGAATGAGAGAACTCCAGGTCCTCCTTAGCCAGAGTATCAAATTTGTAAAATTTTACAAACGTGTTCTCCCCTGACCACGTAGCTGCTCGGCAAAGTTGTAATGCCGAGACCCCTCGGGCAGCCGCCCAAGATGAGCCCACTTTCCTTGTGGAGTGGGCCTTTACAGATTTAGGCTGTGGCAGGCCTGCCACAGAATGTGCAAATTGGATTGTGCTACAGATCCAACGTGCAATCGTCTGTTTAGACGCAGGAGCACCCATCTTGTTGGGTGCATACAATATAAACAACGAGTCAGATTTTCTGACTTCAGCTGTCCTTGAAATATATATTTTTAATGCTCTGACAACGTCCAGTAACTTGGAGTCCTCCAAGTCGCTAGTAGCCGCAGGCACCACAATAGGCTGGTTCAAGTGAAAAGCCGAAACCACCTTAGGGAGAAAATGAGGACGTGTCCGCAGTTCTGCCCTGTCCGAATGGAAAATCAGATATGGGCTTTTGTACGATAAAGCCGCCAACTCTGAAACTCTCCTGGCTGAAGCCAGGGCCAATAACATGGTTACCTTCCATGTAAGGTATTTTAAATCTACCGATTTTAGAGGCTCAAACCAATGAGATTTGAGAAAATTCAAAACTACGTTCAAATCCCACGGTGCCACTGGAGGCACCATTGGGGGTTGTATATGTAGTACACCTTTGACAAAAGGCCGAAATTTGAACTTTAATGGACCCTAATTTTAGGCCCATAGACAATCCTGCTTGCAGGAAATGTAAGAATCGACCCAATTGAAATTCTTCCGTTGGGGCCTTTTTGGCCTCACACCACGCAACATATTTTCGCCAAATGCGGTGATAATGTTGTACAGTCACTTCCTTCCTAGCCTTCATCAAGGTAGGAATAACTTCCTCTGGAATGCCCTTTTCTTTTAGAATCCGGCGTTCAACCGCCATGCCGTCAAACGCAGACGCGGTAAGTCTTGGAACATACAAGGTCCCTGCTGAAGCAGATCCCTTCTTAGAGGTAGAGGCCACGGATCCTCCGTGAGCATCTCTTGAAGTTCCGGATACCAAGTTCTTCTTGGCCAGTCCGGAGCCACTAGTATTGTTCTTACTCCCCTTTTCCGTATAATTCTCAGTACCTTTGGTATGAGAGGCAGAGGAGGGAACACATACACTGACTGGTACACCCACGGTGTTACCAGAGCGTCCACAGCTATTGCCTGAGGGTCTCTTGACCTGGCGCAATATCTGTCCAATTTTTTGTTGAGGCGAGACGCCATCATGTCCACCTTTGGTTTTTCCCAACGGTTCACAATCATGTGGAAGACTTCTGGATGGAGTCCCCACTCTCCCGGGTGAAGGTCGTGTCTGCTGAGGAAATCTGCTTCCCAGTTGTCCACTCCCGGGATGAACACTGCTGACAGTGCTATGACATGATTTTCCGCCCAGCGCAGAATCCTTGCCGCTTCTGTCATTGCTCTTCTGCTTCTCGTGCCGCCTTGTCGGTTTACGTGGGCGACTGCCGTGATGTTGTCCGACTGGATCAACACCGGCTGACCCTGAAGCAGCGGTTTTGCCAGGCTTAGAGCATTGTAGATCGCTCTTAGCTCCAGTATATTTATGTGAAGGGACGTCTCCAGGTTTGACCACACGCCCTGGAAGTTCCTTCCCTGTGTGACTGCTCCCCAGCCTCGTAGGCTGGCATCCGTAGTCACCAGGACCCAGTCCTGTATGCCGAATCTGCGGCCCTCTAACAGATGGGCACTCTGCAACCACCACAGGAGAGACAACCTTGTTCTTGGTGACAGTGTTATCCGCTGATGCATGTGCAGATGCGATCCGGACCATTTGTCCAGCAGATCCCACTGAAATGTTCGTGCATGGAATCTGCCAAATGGAATTGCTTCGTAAGAAGCCACCATCTTTCCCAGGACTCTTGTGCATTGATGTACTGACACAGTTCCTGGTTTTAGGAGGTTCCTGACAAGTTCGGATAACTCCCTTGCTTTCTCCTCCAGGAGAAACACCTTTTTCTGAACCGTGTCCAGAATCATTCCCAGGAACAGCAGACGTGTTGTCGGGGTCAATTGAGATTTTGGAAGATTCAGAATCCACCCGTGTTGCTGAAGCACTACCTGGGTTAGTGCTACACCGACTTCCAGCTGTTCTCTGGACTTTGCCCTTATCAGGAGATCGTCCAAGTAAGGGATAATTAATACGCCTTTTCTTCGTAGAAGAACCATCATTTCGGTCATTACCTTGGTAAAGACCCGAGGAGCCGTGGACAAACCAAACGGCAGCGTTTGAAACTGATAATGACAGTCTTGTATCACGAACCTGAGATACCCTTGGTGTGAGGGGTAAATTGGGACATGCAGATAAGCATCTTTTATGTCCAGGGATACCATGAAGTCCCCTTCCTCCAGATTCGCTATCACTGCTCTGAGTGACTCCATCTTGAACTTGAATTTCTGTATGTACAGGTTCAAGGATTTCAGGTTTAGAATAGGTCTTACCGAACCGTCTGGCTTCGGTACCACAAATAGTGTGGAATAATACCCCTTTCCCTGTTGTAGGAGGGGTACCTTGACTATCACCTGCTGAGAATACAGCTTGTGAATGGCTTCCAATACCGACGTCCTTTCTGAGGGAGACGTTGGTAAAGCAGACTTTAGGAACCGGCGAGGGGGAGACCTTTCGAACTCCAACATGTAACCCTGAGATATTATCTGCAGGATCCACGGGTCCACTTGTGAGCGAGCCCACTGATTGCTGAAAATCTTGAGTCGACCCCCCACCGCTCCTGAGTCCGCTTGTAAAGCCCCAGCGTCATGCTGATGGCTTTGTAGAACCCGGGGCGGGCTTCTGGTCCTGGGCAGGGGCTGCTTGCTGCCCTCTCTTACCCTTTCCTCTGCTTCGCGGCAGATAAGACTGTCCTTTTGGTCGCTTGTTTTTATAGGAGCGAAAGGACTGCGGCTGAAAAGACGGTGTCTTTTTCTGTTGGGAGGGGGTCTGAGGTAAAAAAGTGGATTTGCCGGCAGTTGCCGTGGCCACCAGGTCCGAAAGACCGACCCCAAATAATTCCTCTCCTTTATATGGCAATACTTCCATATGCCTTTTGGAATCCGCATCACCTGACCACTGTCGCGTCCATAAACTTCTTCTGGCAGATATGGACATCGCGCTTACCCTTGATGCTAGAGTACAAATATCCCTCTGAGCATCTCGCATATAAAGAAACGCATCCTTTAATTGCTCTAGAGTCAATAAAATACTGTCCCTATCCAGGGTATCAATATTTTCAGTCAGGGAATCCAACCACACTACCCCGGCACTGCACATCCAGGCTGAGGCTATTGCCGGTCGCAGTATAACACCAGTATGTGTGTATATACTCTTCAGTGTAGTTTCCAGCCTCCTATCTGCTGGATCCTTGAGGGCGGCCGTATCAGGAGACGGCAACGCCACTTGCTTTGATAAACGTGTGAGCGCCTTATCCACCCTAGGGGGTGTTTCCCAGCGCGCCCTAACCTCTGGTGGGAAAGGGTATAATGCCAATAACTTCTTGGAAATTAGCAGTTTTCTATCTGGGTTAACCCACGCTTCATCACACACGTCATTCAATTCCTCTGATTCTGGAAAAGCTACAGGTAGTTTTTTCACCCCCCACATAATACCCCTTTTTGAGGTACCAGCAGTATCAGAGATCTGCAAAGCCTCCTTCATTGCCGTGATCATATAACGTGTGGCCCTATTGGAAAATACGTTTGTTTCTTCACCGTCGACACTAGATTCATCTGTGTCGGTACCCGTGTCGACTGACTGAGGTAAGGGACGTTTTACAGCCCCTGACGGTGTCTGAGACGCCTGAGCCGGTACTAACTGGTTTTCCGGCCGTCTCATTTCGTCAACTGACTTTTGTAATGTGCTAACATTATCACGTAATTCCATAACTAAAGCCATCCATTCCGGTGTCGACTCCCTAGGGGGTGACATCACCATTACCGGCAATTGCTCTGCCTCCACACCAACATCGTCCTCATACATGTCGACACACACGTACCGACACACAGCAGCCACACAGGGAATGCTCTAATCGAAGACAGGACCCTCTTAGCCCTTTGGGGAGACAGAGGGAGAGTTTGCCAGCACACACCAAAAGCGCTATAAATGTATATAAACAACCCTAGAAGGTGTTGTTTTTGATATAGGCGCTTTTAATATATCAATATCGCCAAATTATGCCCCCCTTCTCTTTGTTACCCTGTTTCTGTAGTGCAGTGCAGGGGAGAATCCTGGGAGCCTTCCTCACCAGCGGAGCTGAGCAGGAAAATGGCGCTGAGTGCTGAGGAGAATAAGCTCCGCCCCTTTTTCGGCGGGCTTTTCTCCCGGGTTTTAAGAAAACTGGCCTGGGTTAAATACATACATATAGCCTTAATGGCTATATGTGATGTATTTTTCGCCACTAAAGGTATTTAATATTGCTGCCCAGGGCGCCCCCAGCAGCGCCCTGCACCCTCCGTGACTGAATCAGTGAGACGTGTAGCAACAATGGCGCACAGCTGCAGTGCTGTGCGCTACCTTCATGAAGACTGAGGAGTCTTCTGCCGCCTGCTTTCCGGACCTCCGATCTTCAGCGTCTGTAAGGGGGGTCGGCGGCGCGGCTCCGGGACGAACCCCAGGATGACCTGTGTTCCGACTCCCTCTGGAGCTAAGTGTCCAGTAGCCTAAGACTCCAATCCATCCTGCACGCAGGTGAGTTGGAAATCTCTCCCCTAAGTCCCTCGATGCAGTGATCCTGTTGCCAGCAGGATTCACTGAGATTTAAACCTAAAAAAACTTTGTCTAAGCAGCTCTTTAGGAGAGCCACCTAGATTGCACCCTTCTCGGACGGGCACAAAAACCTAACTGAGGCTTGGAGGAGGGTCATAGGGGGAGGAGCCAGTACGCACCATGTGATCCTAAAAGCTTTATTTAGATGTGCCCTGTCTCCTGCGGAGCCCGCTATTCCCCATGGTCCTGACGGAGTCCCAGCATCCACTAGGACGTTAGAGAAATTAATTTCAGGGAGATTCTAAATGGTATGAGAGGTCGCACAGCGCGCTGCTGAGCTGGCATGTCATGCTCCGCCTAAAGGATCTGTCTAGCTCCACCTATGGTCATGTCAATTGCAGCTCAGGATGATATTATGCAGTGGCAGGTGGAAACTAAAGGGGCAATGTGCTATAGTACTTCCTGCTTCGCCTCGCTAATGACAAGATGTATGAATATCTTGTCTGCCGAAGCGGGGGAATGAAATTTTCCCCTCCGGCGATCCCCGGCTGAGCACACAGCGCATCAGCTCAGTGCTGATGTGCTGTGTCTCCCTATCCGGCCGGCTCCAGTGCACATGCGCGGGATCTCGCTACTCTCACGAGATCTCCTATGCAGCCTGGAGCCGGCAGCTGTCACAGCCAGGGACAGCTCTGTCCCTGCTGTGGTGTGTGGGCATCGACACCTGCAGCTGTAGAATTCGATAGGTACAGGTGTCGGAACAGGTCAGTGCTACTGACCATTCATACATTGCCTGCATGTCTTTGTGCTATGTTTAGAAAGTAATACATGGAGGGGAGCAGTATCAGTGCAGACTAGGTGAGCCAAGTCTTTTCTGTTGTAAAATTCTATTTCCAGATGATACATTTACATCTAAATTACTGCCAGAGGGGGATTGTGTATGGGCAGTCGTCAAATATCGCCAATTTATGTGATCATTGACACTGATTGACTCCTCTCAACATGAGGAGTGTCAGCCTACACACACACACACACACACACACACACACACACACACACACACACACACACACACGTCAGTGCCAGTCTACACACACACACACACACACACACACACACACACACACACACACACACACGGGTGTCAGCCTACACACACATACACACACACACACACACACATGGAGTGCCAGCCTACACACACACACACACACATACACACACACACACGGAGGAGTGCCAGCCTACACACACACAGATCAGTGCCAGCCTAAACACACACACGTCAGCCTACACACACACACATGGGGGAGTGTCAGCCTACACACACATACACACACACATGGAGTGCCAGCCTACACACACACACACACACACACACACACACACACACACACACACACACATGGAGTGCAAGCCTACGCGCACACACACACACACACACACGGGGGAGTGCCAGCCTACACACACACACACACACACACACACACACACACACACACGCACACACGGGGGGGGGTGAGTTCCAGCCTACACACACATACACACAGACAGGGGAGTGCCAGCCTACACACACATGGGGGAGTGCCAGCCTACACACGCACAGGTCAGTGCCAGCCTACACACACACAGGTCAGTGCCAGCCTACACACACACAGGGGAGGAGTACCAGCCTACATACACACACACATCAGTGCCAACTCACACACACAAACGGGACAGTGCCACCTTACACAGACACATAGGGGTCAGTGCCAGTCTGCACCCCCCCCCCCCAACACAGATCAGTGCCAGCCAACCAACACACCACAGCACACAGGACAGTAGCAGCCTATACACAATGCCAGCCTATGAAGCTGCTGAGTTAGAACCATGTACTGTACACTGGTACTGGTGTACTGTACCACTCCTTCTCCTGCTCCAGCCTCTCCTCTGAGCTCCCAGTCACCCCGGACCTTCAAACTCCCCAGCAGACCAAAGCTGCTTTCCGTGCCAGCTCCCCATCAACCCCCCCACCCCCCTTAAGGTCAGTCTGCAGCTCCCAACATGAGGGGGGGAAGGGGAGGGATCCGCTGCTGCTGCCACGGGCACGGCCACTGGAGAGCTGTGCTGTAAACTTTCCATAATGGCTGGCTGCGTGCAGGCTGTGCTGAGTGGCTCTGAGGACTGAGGCTACTACCCACGGGCCCGCGGTGCCTATTTTGCATACTTCTGCTAAGCTCCGCCCACATTTGTGTGCGGTCTGGACTTTTTTCAGATGGAGCTGGGGGATTCCGGGGGACTGGGAGAACTTTGCGGGGGACCGGGGGACGGAGGGGTAATACGGGAGGCTCCCGCAGAATGCGGGAGTGTCGGCAAGCATGTTGTAAGCTTGCGAGCAGGGCCTTCCTACCTCTATATGTTTGTTTTTACCCAGTTTTGTTCTATTACTGTTGTTCTAATTGTAAAGCGCAACGGAATATGCTGCGCTATATAAGAAACTGTTAATAAATAAATAAATAAATAAATAAATAAATAAGCTCAGCAATTAGTGTCTACACCTGTTACAAACGGGACAGGGGTAAGTATTTTACCCCTCTTTCCTCCCCTATCCTAACCCTCCAGGGGTGTTGGCAAGGGCTAAACCTCCAGGGGTGTCGGCTACGGCTAACCCCCTAATGCCTAACCCTAGCCCCCCTAGTCCCTAACCCCCACCCTGATACTCACCTTCAGGATGTCGGATGTCGGTGTCCCGGCGCCAGTCTCCTGAGGGCTGTCGGGATTCCAGTGTCGGTCACATGACCGTCGGCATCCCGAACGCAGGGATGCCAAATGCATTCCTTTACAAACCCCCACACACAGTCACATAAGACAATATGAACTACCGACTGGGGTACAAAACCTGCTCCTATGGCTAAATGCATGCATCAGGTTGGCACTAGTAGCATATGTGCCAAGTCTACACAACAAACAGTTCCACCCATGTTCTGTACCATTTTCTTGCTTACAAAATACATCTAAAATATCTAGCATCAATAAAATCCAAAACCTCTATAATACAGTAGAAGCAGCTCTCCCTCTCATGTAAAATAAAGACTGCTAAAACACGTATACAATAGCATTATAAAATATCAGTTACCAGCCCTTCAAAATGACGGAACATCATAACAGTAATGTCAGCGCTGGCGGCTGTGCGCACCCAAACGGAGCAACACTTGAATTGCTTCGTCAGACGCCATCTAGTGGCCGCCGGCGTGTAAAACACTTGAATTCTCCCCATAGAGGTAAGGAGCAGCGTTAGCCCTTTTATTATCTTGGATGCTGAAGCAGCAAAGAACGCATCTGCTGTAGACAGCGGTGTACTCTTAATCCGCCAATTAAACGCTTGTCGCTAGTGCTAGTTTCAGGAGTACATGTGGCATGTTCCAGGACTGTATTTGTTCACAATTAAGCAAACACGTCAGTACTGTACTCAGTCTTCCCTCCTATGTCCCGCTTTCCCAGATGCAGGCGGATCTAAGTACCGAAATTCTGCATAAGCTTATAAGGGTGCATTCCATTCTATGGGCATTCGCAGAGTGATTACAGATAAGATACTATACACAAACTGGTACAGTACTCCCTCTCCATCAGGCCACTGTTATTGGGTCAGTAATGAAGGGGAGCACACATACATTTCACGCGTCTGGACCAGCCCTGTGCTTGGTGCACAAGTCCCATCTGAAAACAGGCGAAACTCTATGTAGGCTCACTAGCAAGTAGCCTGCAATTCCATCCACACACCTGCGGATCACTGATCCGTACCACATTCTTCGTGCGATTGCCTTGTTACTGTCTACTTCCCCCATTCAGTGCAGTGGAGCTGAGAAGTGTACCACTCTATATCGCCGGTAGTGGATCAGTTCCGTGTGCTCTTCTATGGAGCATGCGCAGTGCAAAAAAAGATAAAGCTCCGCCCACAAGACAGACTAGCCTGCAACTGTGAATACGCCGCAGTATGTATGCTATTTTACCGTAAATTACAGCGAGCAGTTTCTCCATAATGTAACCTTTCTTTAAATAATAATGAAAAAAAAAAAAAAAGACTTAAGTAGAGAACAAAATAAAATGGCTTTTGGTGATTTGTACAGTTGAGATAATATATAGCAACATATACCATGCCAAGATTTTTAAATAAAGGGACAGCTGTTCCTTAACCTGCCCAGGAGCACAATACCCTCCCCCAACAGGTTATGTGTGGAGGTGTCCTGTTCAACTTGCCGAGTCAGACAGACTAATCTTGTAACACTCATAAATGTAAGTGTAAATATTCCAAAAATGCAAAAAGGACAGATCAGCCACTGAACCCACTGAATGGTCAAATTTATATTGACCATATAGAAACATAGGGGTATATGCAATTGCGGTCGAATTCCCGAAAATGTCGAAAAACGGGACATTTTCGCCCCCCAAAAAAATTCGACAATGCTTTTCGTCAAAAAAACGGACTTTCCAAAGTTGACTTTTTGAAATTCGACATTTGTCAAATTCGACATTTCTGCAATGGTACAAATGCGGCAATTCGACAAAAGTATATTCAATTGAAGATTGTAAATTCGACAACAGTGCTTTTAGATAGTAAATTCGTCATTTTCAATCCGCCACACTTTGCTGGCGGAATGTAATAAATTTTTTTAAAAACATGTTTTTTTGTGTTTTTTTTTATTGGTAATAGCATATCTATTTATATTAGAAGGGATTAGGTACATGGTTTGTCTATTTAGGAGGCACAAGTATTATTTATATATTTAAAAAAAATATAAAAAAAATATATATATATATATATATATATATATTTATTTATTTTTTAAATTAAATGGGGTAAAAATCAGAGAAAAAAATGCGTGGGGTCCCCCCTCCAAAGCATAACCAGCCTCGGGCTCTTCGAGCCGGTCCTGGTTCTAAAAATCCAGGGAAAAAACTGACAGGGGATCCCCCGTATTTTTAAAACCAGCACCGGGCTCTGCGCCTGGTGCTGGTGCAAAAAATACGGGGGACAAAAAGCGTAGGGGTCCCCCGTATTTTTGACACCAGCATCGGGCTCTACTAGCTGGGTAGATAATGCCACAGCCGGGGGACACTTTTATACTGGTCCCTGCGGCCGTGGCATTAAATACGCAACTAGTCACCCCTGGCCGGGGTACCCTGGTGGAGTGGGGACCCCTTCAATCAAGGGGTCCCCCCCCCCCTCCAGCCACCCACGGGCCAGGGGTGAAGCCTGAGGCTGCCCCCCCATCCAAGGGCTGCGGATGGGGGGCTGATAGCCTTTTGAAAAATGAAAGAATATTCTTTTTTCCAGTAGTACCACAAGTCCCAGCAAGCCTCCCCCGCAAGCTGGTACTTGGAGAACCACAAGTACCAGCATGCGGGAGAAAAACGGGCCCGCTGGTACCTGTAGTTCTACTGGAAAAAAAATACCCAAATAAAAACAGGAGACACACACCGTGAAAGTAAAAGTTTATTTCATACATGCCGACACATACATACTTACCTATGTTGACAGTCCGACACTGGCCACGCCCCCCTCGTCACTGAAGAATCCGGGGTACCTGTAAAAAAAATTCTACTCACCTAAATCCAGTGTCCGGATCTTTTTTTATAATCCACGTACTTGTCAAAATAAAAAAACAAACACCCGGACCAGGCGGACTGAAAGGGGTCCCATGTTTACACATGGGACCCCTTTCCCCGAATGCAGACTCCCCCTGTGACTGCTGTCACAGAGGGTCCCTTCAGGCAATCAGCGAGCGCCATGTCCTGGCACTCTGCTGATTGCCTATGTGCGTCTGAGCTGGCAGACAGCGCATCGCAAAGCTCCTCCATTATATTCAATGGTGGGAACTTTGCGGTCAGCGGTGAGGTCACTAGCGGTCAGCCGCTGACCGCTAAGTGACCTCACCGCTGACCGCAAAGTTCCCACCATTGAATATAATGGTAAGGCTTTGCGATGCGCTGTCTGACAGCTCAGACGCGCATAGCCAATCAGCAGAGTGCCACGACGTGGCGCTCGCTGATTGGCTGAAGGGACCCTCTGTGACAGGAGTCACGTGGGGTCCCGGCATTCGTGGAAAGGGGTCTCACGTGTAAACATGGGACCCCTTTCAGTCCATTTGGTTCGGTTTGCCGTTTTGCCAAGTACGAGGATTATTAAAAAAGATCCGGACACTGGATTTAGGTGAGTAGAATTTTTTTTACAGGTACCCCGGATTCTTCAGTAACGAGGGGGCCGTGGCCAGTGTCGGACAGTCAACATAGGTAAGTATGTATGTGTCGGCATGTATGAAATAAACTTTTACTTTCACGGTATGTGTCTCCTGTTTTTATTTGGGTATTTTTTTTCCAGTAGAACTACAGGTACCAGCGGGCCCGTTTTTCCACCCGCATGCTGGTACTTGTGGTTCTCCAAGTACCAGCTTGCGGGGGAGGCTTGCTGGGACTTGTAGTTCTTCTGGAAAAAACTATTCTTTCATTTTACTCAAGGCTATCAGCCCCCCATCGCAGCCCTTGGATGGGGGGGACAGCCTCGGGCTTCACCCCTGGCCCTTGGGTGGCTGGGGGGGGGGACCCCTTGATTGAAGGGGCCCCCACTCCTCCAGGGTACCACGGCCAGGGGTGACTAGTTGGGTATTTAATGCCACGGCCGCAGGGTGCTGTATAAAAGTGACCCCCGGCTGTGGCATTATCTGTCCAGCTAGTGGAGCCCGGTGCTGGTCCAAAAAATACGGGGAACCCCTACTCTTTTTGTCCCCCGTATTTTTTGCACCAGCACCAGGTGCAGAGCCCGGTGCTGGTTGTTAAAATACGGGGGATCCCCTGTCATTTTTCCTCCCGTATTTTGGCAACCAGGACCGGCTCAAAGAGCCCGAGGCTGGTTATGCTTAGGAGGGGGGATCCCACGCAATTTTTTTCCGGGTTTTTTCCCGTTTTTCCCCGTTTTTTTTTACATTTTTAAAAATCTAATCAAAATCCGTCAAATCGGGCGTTTTTCGACAGCGGGACTGTCGAATCCGTTTTTTATTGAATATGTAGAGTTCCGGCACCCACCTGCCGGAATTCGACGGTCGAATTGTGTCGAATTAAAAAACGGGTGAAAAATTGCCGCGATTCGCCGGCAATTGCATATGCCCCATAGAATTTGACGGCAGATAAGAACCACTTGGCTCATCTAGTCTGCCCCTTTTTTTTTACCATATTTATATCTCAAACCGTATTTGATCCTTATTTCTTTGTAAGGATATCCTTATGCCTATCCCATTCATGTTTAAATTGCTCTACTGTCTTAGCATCTACCACCTCTGCTGGGAGGCTATTTCACCTGTCCACTGCCCTTTCTGTGAAGTAATTTTTCCTCAAATTTCCCCTGAACCTATATCCCTCCAGTCTCAGTGCATGTCCTCGTGCCCTATTGCTTCTCTTCATTTGGAGAATGTTTCCCTCCTGGACTTTGTTAAAACCCTTGGTATATTTGAAAGTATCTATCATGACCTCCCTTTCCCTTCTCTGCTCCAAACTATACATATTGAGATTTTTTAGTCTTTCTGGGTAAGTTATGTGCACCATTCTGGTTGCCCTGCTTTGTACTCTAATGTATTAATTAGTGATGTGCACCGGACATTTTTCGGGTTTTGTGTTTTGGTTTTGGATTCGGTTCCGCGGCCGTGTTTTGGATTCGGACGCGTTTTTGCAAAACCTCACCGAAATTTTTTTGTCGGATTCGGGTGTGTTTTGGATTCGGGTGTTTTTAAAAAAACAAAACTAAAAAACAGCTTAAATCATAGAATTTGGGGGTCATTTTGATCCCATAGTATTATTAACCTCAATTACCATAATTTCCACTCATTTCCAGTCTATTTTGAACACCTCACACCTCACAATATTATTTTTAGTCCTACAATTTGCACCGAGGTCGCTGGATGGCTAAGCTAAGCGACACAAGTGGCCGACACAAACACCTGGCCCATCTAGGAGTGGCACTGCAGTGTCAGGCAGGATGGCACTTCAAAAAAATTGTCCCCAAACAGCACATGATGCAAAGAAAAAAAGAGGCGCACCAAGGTCGCTGTGTGACTAAGCTAAGCGACACAAGTGGCCGACACAAACACCTGGCCCATCTAGGAGTGGCACTGCAGTGTCAAGACAGGATGGCACTTCAAAAAAATTGTCCCCAAACAGCACATGATGCAAAGAAAAAAAGAGGCGCACCAAGGTCGCTGTGTGACTAAGCTAAGCGACACAAGTGGCCGACACAAACACCTGGCCCATCTAGGAGTGGCACTGCAGTGTCAAGACAGGATGGCATTTCAAAAAAATTGTCCCCAAACAGCACATGATGCAAAGAAAAAAAGAGGCGCACCACAGGTATAGAATGTAGATGGATAGTATACTTAATGACGACACAGAGGTAGGTACAGCAGTGGCCTTCCGTACCGTACTGCTATATATAGTATACTGGTGGTCACTGGGTCAGCAAACTGTAAAACTAAAATGCACCACAGGTATAGAATGTAGATGGATAGTATACTTAATGGATGACGACACAGAGGTAGGTACAGCAGTGGCCTACCGTACTGCTATATGTAGTATACTGGTGGTCACTGTGTCAGCAAACTGCAAAACTAAAATGCAACACAGGTATAGAATGTAGATGGATAGTATACTTAATGGATGACGACACAGAGGTAGGTACAGCAGTGGCCTACCATACTGCTATATATAGTATACTGGTGGTCACTGTGTCAGCAAACTGCAAAACTAAAATGCACCACAGGTATAGAATGTAGATGGATAGTATACTTAATGAATGACGACACAGAGGTAGGTACAGCAGTGGCCTACCGTACTGCTATATATAGTATACTGGTGGTCACTGTGTCAGCAAACTGCAAAACTAAAATGCACCACAGGTATAGAATGTAGATGGATAGTATACTTAATGAATGACGACACAGAGGTAGGTACAGCAGTGGCCTACCGTACTGCTATATATAGTATACTGGTGGTCACTGTCAGCAAACTGCAAAACTAAAATGCACCACAGGTATAGAATGTAGATGGATAGTATACTTAATGAATGACGACACAGAGGTAGGTACAGCAGTGGCCTTCCGTACCGTACTGCTATATATAGTATACTGGTGGTCACTGGTCAGCAAAGCTCTGCACTGTACTCCTCCTATATAATATTAATTATACTGGTGGTCCCCAGTCCCCACAATAAAGCAGCACACTGAGCACAGATATGGAGTGTTTTTCAGGCAGACAACGTATACTGGTGGTCACTGTCAGCAAAAATCTGCACTGTACTCCTGCTATATAATACAGCTGCTCCCCAGTCCCCACAATTAAGCAGTGTGAGCACAGATATATTATGCAGCACACTGAGCACAGATATGGTATGGAGCGTTTTTTTCAGGCAGAGAACGGATAAAAACTGGTGGTCACTTATCAGCAAAACTCTGCACTGTACTCCTCCTAACAGCTGCTCCCCAGTCCTCCCCACAATTAAGCAATAAAGCAATCAAGTTCAACAATAAACGGAGAGAACGCCAGCCACGTCCTCTCCCTATCATCTCCAATGCACGAGTGAAAATGGCGGCGACGCGCGGCTGCTTATATAGAATCCGAATCTCGCGAGAATCCGACAGCGGGATGATGACGTTCGGGCGCGCTTGGGTTAGCCGAGCAAGGCGGGAAGGTTCGAACCTGCCTCGGACCCGTGTAAAAAGGGTGAAGTTCGGGGGGCTTCGGTTTCCGAGAAACCGAACCCGCTCATCTCTAGTATTAATATGCTTTTGAAGATATGGTCTCTAGAATTGAACACAGTATTCTAGATGAGGCCGTACCAATGATTTATACAGTGGCATTATTACTTCTTTCTTTCTGCTGCTGATTCCTCTCCCAATGCAGCCAAGCATCTGACTATCCCTCCTCATTGCTTTGTTACATTGCTTACCTGCCTTTAAGTCACCTGAAATATTGACACCTAGATCCCCTTCCTCCTCAGTAGTTTCCAGTATAGTGCCATTAATACTATATTTGGGGGTATATTCAATTAAAGTCGGATCCATTCCGACATGTATTTGTCGGAATGGATCCGACAACCCCTATTCAATCCCATCTAAAATTCGACTTTTTCAAGTCGAATTTAGATGGGAGCCAGAGGAGGAGAGGGGGGCGAGCCGCGGGGGGACAGCCGGCGGCAGCCAGAGGAGATCAGCGCAGCAGGATGTCACTCAACCGCCCGACCTCACGGCAGCTTCCACCCGACTCCAGCTGCGTGCCGTGAGGTCGGGCGGGTGAGTGACATCCAGCTGCAGCGCTACTGTAGCACTGATCTCTCCTGTGTGCCCGCCGGCTGTCCCCCTGTCTCCCTGCGACTCCCCCCCCTTCCTCGCCTCCTCTGGGTCCATCTCATTCCGACATCATTTTGATGTCGGATTAAGATGGTCGAAAAGGGGGCCAAAACCTGTCGGATTTGGCCCCGTTTTCGTCATCAACACGTGGATCGGCAGCTATTCCGCCGATCCACGTGCTTTTCGACAAGTCTAATGCCTCGACTTGTCGAAAAGCTTTGAATAGGTCGAATCAGGATTCGACCTTAAAAAGTCGAAAACTGCCGTCTTTTCGACAGATGGCAGTTTTCGACTGCAATTGAATATACCCCTAAGCCTCTGGATTTTGGGATTTTTTGAGACCCAAGTGCATGATTGCCACACTCTTGACAATTCCTCTAGTCTTCCGACCAAGATCATCAATCATTTGTTTTACCCCTCCTGGTGCATCTACCCTGTTGCATACCTTTGTGCCATCTGCAAAAAGGCATTCTTTCCCTTTAATGCTATTGGCAATGTCACCAATAAAGATATTAGAAAGCACTGGTCCAAGTACAGATCCCTGGGGTACTCCACTGGTTACATTCCCTCCTGTGTTATGTGTTGCCAAATCACAAAACAAAGCAGCAATGAACTTCTAAAAAGGGTTTCTTCAATCCACTGGAGGTGTAACAGGATGACTGGCTCTATGGGACCGCTGGATCAAAATATGTCAATAGACAATGTGATTATCAACAACAGACAGATACTCGTATTCCATACCCCACTGACTGGATTGATGATGTTTTAAGAATCATGGGGCAGATGTATTAAGGCTGGAGAAGTGATAAAACAGTGATAAGTGGAAGGTGATAACGCACCAGCCAATCATTACGGGTTTGAAAAATTACAGTTAGGAGTTGACCGTGGTGCGTTATCACTTTTTCCACTTATCACTGCTTTATCACTTCTCCTGGCTTAATACATCGCCCCCATGTGCCTTTTGCAGTGCGGACACCAAACTGGTAGCCACCCAGAGCTTTTAGACATGAGCATTTTCTAGATTTAATATCAGGAAGCAATACTGTTTTCATGCTCTTCTCATATCCTCTTGGACTTGAACCTATTTGATCATCTAGATATTCACCATCTGCCGGCTGTAGTCTGCTTTTTTTAAAAAAAAATATGGCACAATCTCAATTATCTACTCTTTACTTTCTTCTCTCACACATCAAAGTTAAGTTAAAACTACAAGGTAGACTGTCTGAAAGCGATTCATCCCAAGAAACATATGGTTAAACCCTATGGGGTAGAATTAGTGTGGTCACATGACTGTACAAATGGTCAGGCCACAGGCATTATCCAAATGTAATCTCTGCCAACCTTAATAAATATTTAATCGATCCCATTAAGACAATGATTGAAACTGCTGTCAGTTTGGGTCCTTGAATATAAATGTTGACCGCATTATAAAACTACCTACCAATAGAATTACAGCACAGATGGGAAATGGGATAGAATGCTTATCATTGTGTGCAACCTTATTATCTACCTCTATAATGTGTCATACACTATCCATTAATATGGGAACGGACAGAAATATGGGCCACACACACTGCTGTTTTCAACAAAATTGACCAGACATAATTTTCTGACTGGGACCTAACAGGTCAGAAGCATACACGGAGCAAACTGGGAAATCTAGTCAACTGACAATGTAGTTTGGTGGGGCATTGTACGTTAACCAGAATGTCTGTGACACTTCGTCAGCCGATTATTTGGTGATCTGAACATCACAGTGTGATTAAACTGTCCACAGAGCCCGTTGTACAGTGACATAGGGCCTAATTCAGACCTGATTGCAGCAACAAAATTGTAATCTGATGGGCAATACTGCAGGTGGGGCAGATCTAACATGTCCAGAGAGAGTTAGATTCGGGTGGGTTATATTGTTTCTGTGCAGGGTAAATACTGGCTGCTTTATTGTTACACTGCAATTTAAATTTCAGTTTGAATACACCCCACCCAAATATAACTCTCTCTGCGCATGTTATATCTGCCCCACCTGCAGTGCATATGGTTTTGCCCTTTAGAGAACAATTTTGCTGCTGCGATCAGGTCTGAATTAGGCCCTTAGTGCAAACAACACATTTCACCATCTATGTAGACCTTTACTGTGTAGCACAGAAGGTAAAAAGTGCCCCATGATGAAATCTACACGTTAGATATCTTTACTATGTTAATTTTCAGACATTTTTACAAATACATCTGATTATGTTATTTTATTTTACTTTATACAAAGCTTCTTGAGATTCAGGTTCTTTAACTTACGTATAAATGATTAAGGAACTACTCAAACATGACCCAATGGAGTCAGGTTAGGACAGTCTGCAGAACAACTGAGGTCCAGTATCCATTTAAGTAAAAGCATGTCAGTCAATCTAAATGACATAACCAAAGCATGTCAGATATAAAGAGACAAGTTGGAAAGGACGCTCTTATCTAAACTAACCTTTATTCGTTTTTCGGCTTCCAAAATTTTGGCATTTGCTGCGTCTTCTTTCCTTTTCTTTTTAGCCTGTGCATGCAAAACAGGTCTCAAGGTCATGCCACAGCACAACTACAATCTGAACACTTTATCAGATGCTGGAGAAAGCCTGATACCCTACTGGGTGACAGCACAATACAGTACACAGTACACAATAGAGCAGTCTTTCTCCCGCATGCTAATGCTTAGTATGGCTGCCATTTCAATAATGGGTGTGCAGCTAAAGGTTAAAAACCCTTTATACTAGCACTCCAGTATTGGCACATCATTCTAAATCATACGTTAAGTTTTATGGGGTTAGAGAAACCGTGTATTTCTAATGCATAACTGTATCTCATTACTGTCTTATAGGGATCATCAGTCGCTCATTCAGCAAAAAAAAAACAAAAAACCTCTAAATTATGAAATTATCCAAACATAAACATATGTATAAAGATCATCCTTTGTTCTGCTCCTCCCTTTATAGCGCCTCTCTTGCTTGCCAGAAGACATTTTTTGGGCACAAAATGTAATGTATAAGTTATATTATAGGTATATAAAACCCGTTTCAGGCTGTGTTTTAAAATGGTGATATAACAAGGAGCACTGGGCCTAAGTCAGAGGCTGTATGCAGAGGAGCAATCTTTTACCAACTTGGCAGTCATTTGATTCGCACTGAGGGCCCGATTCAGACCTGATTGCTGCTGTGCATTATCGATTGACTATGCATGCACCGCAATGTGCATGCATGTCACCAAACAGCAACAAGCTGGTGCAAAAATTTCGATCGCACAGCCATTCGCAAGCTGATTAACAGGAAGAGGACATTTGTGGGTGGTAACTGGCCATTTTCTGGGAGTGCCAGGGGAAACGCAGGCGCTCCCAAGCGTTTTCTGGGAGGGTGTGTGACGTCAGCTCTGGACCTAATCAGCCTGTTCTTTTCGCACTACAGGATTATGTCCTGGGCTGCGCACAGCCTGCAAACACTGGAAAAACCATTCGATGGTGAGTGAGTTGCGAACGGATTTGCAGCTGTCCGCTGACTGAGGGACATTTTCGCACGGCGTACACATGCAATCGCACACTTGCACGGCTAATTTATACTCTCCTTGGGCAGCAACTATCTGATCGCAGGACAACAAAATTAGCAGCACAGTGATCAGGTCTGAATTACCCCCTGAGCATGTGCAGAGACACCTTGCACCGGCAGTAGCTGTGAGGATTTATGTGCAAAGTGAGTGACAGGTGTGCGATTCCATATGCAGTTAATTGGCTCTGGCATCTTATTCCCAATGTCCTAACTGCACCACCATACTCAGGTCGGTTAACAAGCAATGTGTCCCCGACGGTTGTGTCTTCATACACAAAATGGGGGATCTCAGACACCTCCAGTGGGTGTCTCAAGACAAATCCCGGTGGCTGCACCATTTGCTCATTTTAGCACCGCCACTACATACTGAATCGCAGCTGCGAAAGGCATTTGCGTCAATCTCTGAATCAGATCAGTGCGCATACTGCATGTGACTACTGGCACAGCTGGGAACCAAATACATCACCACACAGATTCTATGTCATATGACTCAACTGCTGGCTGCCCCTGTGTTAGTGGCCTACAGGCATTTGATACATCCACATAGAATAACTCTGGCAGGCCAGGACTTAGACACTGTATTTGCGTGTAGAAGGCAGGGTAGGCACCAAGTTCCTGTCACATAAGCGCTGATTTACTGTATGAACACTGCATTCAGCATTCGGTGCGGAGTGTACACAATTTGCTACGTGCAGGAAAATAGTGCATATACAGATGTGTCCTCATACATCTAGTCGCAACATGACACGCAGCGCGAGATGCCTAGTGTGAGTGAGCCGCCAGGTCCCATGCAACTCTGTAAGCGTCGGGTGTCTTTTTGCCAAAATGCGTCTTAGTCTAGGATGCATCAGGAGACAGTGCTGATTCATTTGATATGTGACACTTGTATACCTGTGTGTGACTGAGCCTATATACAAAGCACAAGGGAACTTATATTGCAAAAAACGTATATTGGAATCTTCGTATGCAGATTCAGAGACTCAGTCGCACTCAGATATACAAGTGTCGCATATCAATGTAATCAGCACAGTCTCCTGGTGCGTACTAGTCGCAACACACAAATAAGACGGCCAACACTAGCAGAGTCTCACAGGACCTGGCGCACAGAGAGGGTCTGTTTGGCGCGACTGCAGCAATTATGTTTGAGGACACATTTGTATATGCCAAGTTCTATATGTGCGCAAGCTACGAGCGGGTGGATCACAATGCTTATTGTTACACAGAATGGTGAAGGAAGGCCCATATCTCCCTGTATACCACACCTTCGCCCTAAACATTACATTTCCTGGAAGGTACAGTAACTGCCCTCCTGCCCCTGACCCTCTGTGGCTGGTAAAATAAGCATTATTTCTACAATTGTTTCCATCAATTGGTCACTAGGTACAATAATTCATTGGTATCTAGAGATTCCAGTAATATATATTTGGGATAGGCAAGCAATGTTTTAGCAAGTTATACACAAATATTTCAATGCTGTGAAGAAAAACCTATGCATATATTTCTGAGTATTTAAATAACATATTTCTAAGTAAAGAAAACTTAGAAGTAGAATTTGCACTGAAAATAATATATGTACCAATCTCCGGCTATACATATATTCACGACTCTTTTTGCTTTGAAAATGTGCTGTATGAATGATGTTATACAACCATTTATCTGCTGCTGCGTGTAGTAAATAGGGGAAATATGTAGAATTATGTTTCTGGAACTTAGCAGCTATTTAGAAGTTCCCTATACACACATGCAGCAGATATCACAATGCAGCTTTGCAATCTTTATAAACAAGTTGTACTATGACGTGAATGTCAGGCAGGAGCAATGCACAGTTTCCTTATACCTCTAGAATTTGTTGGGCACGGAGTTCTTTTTCCATTCGGATCTGCTCAGTTCTCTTTATTTTTTCCTAAAATAAAACAAATATTGTAAAATATATTTGTAAATTACATGAATAAATGCTTGCAGTATTAAACTTTTTGACCCCCCTGAAGGAGTCACTTATAATGAAACGCATTGGGTGACTATAGCTCTACGACCCTAAACAACACGCGTGCCCACCAGGAGCTTATAGTGGACTTTCCAGTAACATCTGTCATGGCTGGTGGTCAGTTACATGCTCCAGAAACGTTATTTTAATGTAAGAGTATTTTAGATGTTTTAATATTTGTATTAAAACGAGTTTTATGGTAAGAACTTACCCTTGTTAAAACTCTTTCTGCGAGCTACACTGGGCTCCACAAGTCTGGACAATGGGGTGTAGAGTAGGATCTTGATCCGAGGCACCAACAGGCTCAAAGCTTTGACTGTTCCCAGAATGTACAGCGCCGCCTCCTATATCACCCCGCCTCCCAGCACAGGAGCTCAGTTTAGTTAACCAGCCCAATGCAGTAGCAGGAAAAGAGACGACAGCGTTTAGTAGCCACATACACCACACTCTCACGACAAGAGAAGTGTCAGCGGCTAATGCCATATCAACCCAAAGAAGCTACAGTAAGTGCGTCAGGGTGGGCGCCTTGTGGAGCCCAGTGTACCTCGCAGAAAGAGTTTTAACAAGGGTAAGTTCTTACCATAAAACTCGTTTTCTGCTGCGGGGTACACTGGGCTCCACAAGTCTGGACAATGGGGATGTCCTAAAGCAGTTCCTTATGGGAGGGGACGCACTGTAGCGGGCACAAGAACCCGGCGTCCAAAGGAAGCATCCTGGGAAGCGGCAGTATCGAAGGCATAGAACCTTATGAACGTGTTCCCGGAGGACCACGTAGCCGCCTTGCACAATTGATCAAGGGTCGCACCACGCTGGGCCGCCCAAGAAGGTCCAACAGACCGAGTAGAATGGGCCGTAATGTGAACAGGAGCTGACAGACCAGCCTTCACATAAGCATGCGCAATCACCATTCTAATCCACCTGGCCAGGGTCTGCTTGTGAGCAGGCCAGCCACGTTTGTGAAATACAAACAAAACAAAGAGAGAATCAGACTTTCGAATAGAAGGAGTTCTCTTCACATAGATACGGAGAGCCCGTACCACATCCAAAGACCGCTCTTTGGGAGACAAATCAGGAGAGACAAAAGCTGGAACCACAATCTCCTGATTAAGGTGGAACGAAGAAACCACCTTAGGTAAATATCCGGGACCAGTCCTAAGAACCGCCCGATCACGGTGAAATATCAGATATGGGGAAATACAAGACAAGGCACCCAAATCCGACACTCTTCTAGCAGAGGCAATAGCCAGCAAGAACACCACCTTAAGGGAAAGCCACTTAAGGTCAGCTGAACCAAGAGGTTCAAATGGAGGCTCCTGCAACGCCTCCAAAACCACCGACAAGTCCCAAGGAGCCACAGGCGGGACATAGGGAGGTTGGATACGCAACACACCCTGAGTGAAAGTATGAACATCAGGTAAAGTCGCAATTTTTCTCTGAAACCACACCGACAAGGCAGAAATATGAACCTTGAGGGAGGCCAGACGAGGGCCTTAATCTAGGCCCTGCTGTAGAAAAGCCAAAAGTTTGGCTGTACTAAACTTGGAAGCGTCATATGGTTAGATGCGCACCAAACAAAGTAGGAATGCCAGACCAGATGGTAAATCCGAGCAGAGGCCGGTTTCCGGGCCCGCAACATAGTTTTAATGACCTCTTCAAAAAAAACCTTAGCTCTTAAGACGGAAGCTTCAAGAGCCACGCCGTCAAAGACAGCCGGGCTAGGTCCTGGTAGACACAGGGGCCCTGAACGAGGAGGTCTGGGCGTTGTGGAAGTAGAAGTGGACGCTCTGACGATAGGCCTTGCAGGTCTGAAAACCAGTGCAGTCTGGGCCACGCCGGAGCTATGAGAAGCAGATTTCCTTTTTCTTGCTTGAACTTCCGAATTACCCTGGGCTGGAGTGACACCGGAGGGAACACATACGGCAGCCGAAACCTCCACGGCACTGCCAGCGCATCCACGAATGCTGCTTGAGGATCCCTTGTCCTTGCTCCGAAGACCGGAACCTTGTGATTGTGTCGAGACGCCATCAGATCCACATCTGGAAGACCCCCCCTTTCCACGAGGAGTTGAAACACTTCTGGATGGAGGCCCCACTCGCCAGCATGCACGTCCTGACAACTAAGAAAGTCCGCTTCCCAATTCAGCACTCTCGGAATGAATACTGCCGATATTGCTGGTAGATGGCGTTCTGCCCAACGTAGAATCCGTGAGGCTTCTTTCATTGCCAAACGGCTTTGAGTGCCGCTTTGATGATTTATGTAAGCCACTGTGGTGGCGTTGTCCGACTGTACTTGAACAGGACGGTTCAGAATCAAATGCTGGGCTAGGTTCAACGCATTGAAGACTGCCCGCAATTCCAGAATGTTGATCGAGAGGAGAGATTCCTCCTTGGCCCACCGACCCTGCAAGGAGTGCTGTTCCAGCACTGCGCCCCAACCTCTTAGACTGGCATCTGTCGTCAACAGGACCCAGTTGGATATCCAGAAGGGACGGCCCCTGCACAATTGTTGGTCCTGGAGCCACCAGCGCAGTGACAGACGGACCTCCGGAGTCAAAGAGATCATTTGAGACCTGATCCGGTGAGGCAGGCCGTCCCACTTGGCTAGAATTAGCTTCTGGAGGGGGCGAGAATGGAATTGAGCATACTCCACCAGGTCGAATGCTGACACCATGAGGCCCAGCACCTGCACTGCCGAATGTATCAACACTTGCGGACGAGAAAGGAAGCAACGAATCCTGTCCTGAAGTTTCAGGACTTTCTCCTGAGACAAGAACAACCTCTGGTTGTGAGTGTCCAACAGCGCTCCCAGATGCACCATGCTCTGAGCAGGGACCAGGGAGGATTTCTTCCAGTTGATGAGCCACCCGTGGGCTTGTAGAAACCGGGCCGTCATATCCAGATGATGCAGGAGAAGATCTGGGGAATTTGCCCGGATCAACAAGTCGTCCAGATACGGCAGTATCCTGACCCCTTTACGGCGGAGTACCACCGTCATCACCGCCATAACTTTGGTGAAGACTCGCGGAGCCGTTGTTAAACCAAAAGGTAACGCCCGAAACTGGTAATGGAGGTTGCCAATAGCGAACCTCAGGTATTGTTGATGTGACACTGCTATAGGGATATGCAGGTAAGCATCCTGTATGTCCAGGGAGACCATGTAGTCCCCAGGTTCCAAGGCCAGAACTATAGAGCGAAGGGTTTCCATACGGAACTTGGAAACCTTCACAAACTTGTTCAGTGCCTTGAGGTTGAGAATGGGCTGGGAGGACCCATTCGGTTTCGGGACTAGAAACAGCGGAGAATAGTACCTCCGGCCCCTCTGAGCAAGAGGCACCTGTACTACGACTCCTGTATCCAGGAGGGTCTGTACCACCGAATGCAGAGTGTTTGCCTTTGTCTGGTCCGACGGGACGTCTGTCTGGCAAAATCGATGAGGGGGTCGGTTTTTAAAGGCTATGGCGTAACCTCGAGTGACGACTTCCCATACCCAGGCATCTGAAGTGGTCTTCAACCATTCCTGGGTATACCCTAGAAGCCGGCCCCCCACCATGGGATCCCCCAGGGGGAGGCCTGCCCCGTCATGCGGCAGGCTTATCGGTCTTGGCTGCTGGCTGACGGGCAGCCCAGGCTCTTTTGGGCTTCGGCTTACCAGGTTTGGAAGTGCGGGCCTGCTTATGGTACGCCTGACCTTTTGCTTTACCTGAAGGACGAAAGGGGCGAAAGGACGTGCCTTTGGCCTTCGACACAGAATGAGCTGTATTAGGCAGACAGGCAGTTTTGGCAGTAGCCAAGTCAGCCACTATCTTATTTAAGTCCTCCCCAAACAGAATATCCCCCTTGAAAGGGAGTACCTCCAGGCTTTTTCTAGAGTCCAGATACACAGACCAGGATCTCAGCCACAATATCCTGCGAGCCAGGACTGACGTAGTAGAGGCCTTGGCTGCTAGGATACCGGCATCAGAAGCCGCCTCTTTAATATAGCGAGAAGCTGTGACAATATATGATAAGCATTGTCTAGCATGGCCAGAGGAGATTTCAGCTTCTAACTCCAAGGCCCATGCTTCAATAGCCTCTGCCGCCCATGTAGCTGCAATAGTGGGCCTTTGTGCAGCACCCGTGAGGGTGTAAATAAGAATTTACTTACCGATAATTCTATTTCTCGGAGTCCGTAGTGGATGCTGGGGTTCCTGAAAGGACCATGGGGAATAGCGGCTCCGCAGGAGACAGGGCACAAAAAGTAAAGCTTTAGGATCAGGTGGTGTGCACTGGCTCCTCCCCCTATGACCATCCTCCAAGCCTCAGTTAGGATACTGTGCCCGGACGAGCGTACACAATAAGGAAGGATTTATGAATCCCGGGTAAGACTCATACCAGCCACACCAATCACACTGTACAACCTGTGATCTGAACCCAGTTAACAGTATGATAACAGCGGAGCCTCTGAAAGATGGCTCACAACAATAATAACCCGATTTTTGTAACTATGTACAAGTATTGCAGATAATCCGCACTTGGGATGGGCGCCCAGCATCCACTACGGACTCCGAGAAATAGAATTATCGGTAAGTAAATTCTTATTTTCTCTATCGTCCTAGTGGATGCTGGGGTTCCTGAAAGGACCATGGGGATTATACCAAAGCTCCCAAACGGGCGGGAGAGTGCGGATGACTCTGCAGCACCGAATGAGAGAACTCCAGGTCCTCCTTAGCCAGGTTATCAAATTTGTAGGATTTTACAAACGTGTTTGCCCCTGACTAAATAGCCGCTCGGCAAAGTTGTAAAGCCGAGACCCCTCGGGCAGCCGCCCAAGATGAGCCCACCTTCCTTGTGGAATGGGCATTTACATATTTTGGCTGTGGCAGGCCTGCCACAGAATGTGCAAGCTGAATTGTATTACACATCCAACTAGCAAAAGTCTGCTTAGAAGCAAGAGCACCCAGTTTGTTGGGTGCATACAGGATAACAGCAAGTCAGTTTTCCTGACTCCAGCCGTCCTGGAACCTATATTTTCAGGGCCCTGACCACATCTAGCAACTTGGAGTCCTCCAAGTCCCTAGTAGGCGCAAGACACCACAATAAGCTGGTTCAGGTGAAACACTGACACCACCTTAGGGAGAGAACTGGGGACGAGTCCGCAGCTCTGCCCTGTCCGAATGGACAAACAGATATGGGCTTTTTTGAGAAAAAAACCACCAATTTGACACTCGCCTGGTCCAGGCCAGGTCCAAGAGCATGTTCACTTTTCATGTGAGATGCTTCAAATCCACAGATTTGACTGGTTTTAAACCAATGTGTTTTGAGGAATCCCAGAACTACGTTGAGATCCCACAGTGCCACTGGAGGCACAAAAGGGGGTTGTATATGCAATACTCCCTTGACAAACTTCTGGACTTCAGGAACTGAAGCCAATTCTTTCTGGAAGAAAAATCGACAGGGCCGAAATTTGAACCTTAATGGACCCCAATTTGAGGCCCATAGACACTCCTGTTTGCAGGAAATGCAGGAATCGACCGAGTTGAAATTTCTTCGTGGGGCCTTCCTGGCCTCACACCACGCAACATATTTTCGCCACATGTGGTGATAATGTTGTGCGGTCACCTCCTTTCTGGCTTTGACCAGGGTAGGAATGACCTCTTCCTGAATGCCTTTTCCCTTAGGATCCGGCGTTCCACCGCCATGCCGTCAAACGCAGCTGCGGTAAGTCTTGGAACAGACATGGTACTTGCTGAAACAAGTCCCTTCTTAGCGGCAGAGGCCATAAGTCCTCTGTGAGCATCTCTTGAAGTTCCGGGTACCAAGTCCTTCTTGGCCAATCCGGAGCCATGAGTATAGTTCTTACTCCTCTACGTCTTATAATTCTCAGTACCTTAGGTATGACAAGCAGAGGATGGAACACATACACCGACTGGTACACCCACGGTGTTACCAGAACGTCCACAGCTATTGCCTGAGGGTCTCTTAACCTGGCGCAATACCTGTCCCGTTTTTTGTTCAGACGGGACGCCATCATGTCCACCTTTGGTAATTCCCAACGGTTTACAATCATGTGGAAAACTTCCCCATGAAGTTCCCACTCTGCCGGGTGGAGGTCGTGCCTACTGAGGAAGTCTGCTTCCCAGTTTCCATTCCCGGAATGAAACACTGCTGACAGTGCTATCACATGATTTTCCGCCCAGCGAAAAGTCCTTGCAGTTTTTGCCACTGCCCTCCTGCTTCTTGTGCCGCCCTGTCTATTTACGTGGGCGACTGCCGTGATGTTTTATCCCACTGGATCAATACCGGCTGACCTTGAAGCAGAGGTCTTGCTAAGCTTAGAGCATTATAAATTTACCCTTAGCTATATTTATGTGGAGAAAAGTCTCCAGACTTGATCACACTCCCTGGAAATTTTTTCCTTGTGTGACTGCTCCCCAGCCTCTCGGGCTGGCCTCCGTGGTCACCAACATCCAAAACTGAATGCCGAATCTGCGGCCCTCTAGAAGATGAGCACTCTGTAACCACCACAGGAGAGACACCCTTGTCCTTGGATATAGGGTTATCCGCTGATGCATCTGAAGATGCGATCCGGACCATTTGTCCAGCAGATCCCACTGAAAAGTTCTTGCATGAAATCTGCCGACTGGAATTGCTTCGAAGGAAGTCACCATTTTTTTTTTTTACCATGGCCCTTGTGCAATGATGCACTGATTTTAGGAGGTTCCTGACTAGCTCGGATAACTCCCTGGCTTTCTCTTCCGGGAGAAACACCTTTTTCTGGACTGTGTCCAGAATCATCCCTAAGCACAGGAGACTTGTTGTCGGGATCAGCTGCGATTTTGGAATATTTAGAATCCACCCCTGCTGTTGTAACAGTATCCGAGATAGTGCTACTCCGACCTCCAACTGTTCCCTGGACTTTGCCCTTATCAGGAGATCGTCCAAGTAAGGGATAATTAAGACGCCTTTTCTTCGAAGAAGAACCATCATTTCGGCCATTACCTTGGTAAAGACCCGGGGTGCCGTGGACAATCCAAAACGGCAGCGTCTGAAACTGATAGTGACAGTTCTGTACCACGAACCTGAGGTATCCTTAGTGATAAGGGCAAATTTGGGACATGGAGGTAAGCATCCCTGATGTCTCGGGACACCATATAGTCCCCTTCTTCCCGGTTCGTTATCACTGCTCTGAGTGACTCCATCTTGATTTGAACCTTTGTAAGTGTTCAAATTTTTTTAGATTTAGAATAGGTCTCACCTAGCCTTCTGGCTTCAGTACCACAATATAGTGTGGAATAATACCCCTTTTCTTGTTGTAGGAGGGGTAATTTAATTATCACCTGCTGGGAATACAGCTCGTGAATTGTTTCCCATACTGCCTCCTTGTCGGAGGGAGACCTTGGTAAAGCAGACTTCAGGAGCCTGCGCAGGGGAAACGTCTCGACATTCCAATCTGTACCCCTGGGATACTACTTGTAGGATCCAGGGGTCCTGTACGGTCTCAGCGTCATGCTGAGAGCTTGTCAGAAGCGGTGGAACGCTTCTGTTCCTGGGAATGGGCTGCCTGCTGCAGTCTTCTTCCCTTTCCTCTATCCCTGGGCAGATATGACTCTTATAGGGACGAAAGGACTGAAGCTGAAAAGACGGTGTCTTTTTCTGCAGAGATGTGACTTAGGGTAAAAAACGGTGGATTTTCCAGCAGTTGCCCTGGCCACCAGGTCCGATGGACCGACCCCAAATAACTCCTCTTCCTTTATACGGCAATACACCTTTGTGCCGTTTGGAATCTGCATCACCTGACCACTGTCGTGTCCATAAACATCTTCTGGCAGATATGGACATCGCACTTACTCTTGATGCCAGAGTGCAAATATCCCTCTGTGCATCTCGCATATATAGAAATGCATCCTTTAAATGCTCTATAGTCAATAAAATACTGTCCCTGTCAAGGGTATCAATATTTTTAGTCAGGGAATCCGACCAAGCCACCCCAGCTCTGCACATCCAGGCTGAGGCGATCGCTGGTCGCAGTATAACACCAGTATGTGTGTATATACTTTTTATGATATTTTCCAGCCTCCTGTCAGCTGGCTCCTTGAGGACGGCCCTATCTATAGACGGTACCGCCACTTGTTCTGATAAGCGTGTGAGCGCCTTATCCACCCTAAGGGGTGTTTCCCAACGCGCCCTAACTTCTGGCGGGAAAGGGTATACCGCCCATATTTTCTATCGGGGGGAACCCACGCATCATCACACACTTCATTTAATTTATCTGATTCAGGAAAAACTACGGTAGTTTTTTCACATCCCACATAATACCCTCTTTTGTGGTACTTGTAGTATCAGAAATACGTAACACCTCCTTCATTGCCCTTAACGTGTGGCCCTAATAAGGAATACGTTTGTTTATTCACCGTCGACACTGGATTCAGTGTCCCTGTCTGTGTCTGTGTCGACCGACTAAAGTAAACGGGCGTTTTAAAACCCCTGACGGTGTTTTTGAGACGTCTGGACCGGTACTAATTGTTTGTCGGCCGTCTCATGTCGTCAACCGACCTTGCCGCGTGTTGACATTATCACGTAATTCCCTAAATAAGCCATCCATTCCGGTGTCGACTCCCTAGAGAGTGACATCACCATTACAGGCAATTGCTCCGCCTCCTCACCAACATCGTCCTCATACATGTCGACACACACGTACCGACACACAGCACACACACAGGGAATGCTCTGATAGAGGACAGGACCTACTAGCCCTTTGGAGAGACAGAGGGAGAGTTTGCCAGCACACACCAAAAACGCTATAATTATATAGGGACAACCTTATATAAGTGTTTTCCCTTATAGCATCTTTTTTATATATTTCTAACGCCAAATTAGTGCCCCCCCTCTCTGTTTTAACCCTGTTTCTGTAGTGCAGTGCAGGGGAGAGCCTGGGAGCCTTCCCTCCAGCCTTTCTGTGAGGGAAAATGGCGCTGTGTGCTGAGGAGATAGGCCCCGCCCCTTTTTCGGCGGCCTCGTCTCCCGCTCTTAACGGATTCTGGCAGGGGTTAAATATCTCCATATAGCCCCCGGAGGCTATATGTGAGGTATTTTTAGCCAAAAATAGGTTTTCATTGCCTCCCAGGGCGCCCCCCTTCCAGCGCCCTGCACCCTCAGTGACTGCCGTGTGAAGTGTGCTGAGAGGAAATGGCGCACAGCTGCAGTGCTGTGCGCTACCTTAAGAAGACTGAGGAGTCTTCATGCCGCCGATTCTGGACCTTCTTCTTGTTTCAGCATCTGCAAGGGGGCCGGCGGCGAGGCTCCGGTGACCATCCAGGCTGTACCTGTGATCGTCCCTCTGGAGCTAATGTCCAGTAGCCAAAGAAGCCAATCCATCCTGCACGCAGGTGAGTTCACTTCTTCTCCCCTAAGTCCCTCGTTGCAGTGATCCTGTTGCCAGCAGACTCACTGTAAAATAAAAAACCTAAGCTAAACTTTTCTAAGCAGCTCTTTAGGAGAGCCACCTAGATTGCACCCTTCTCGGCCGGGCACAAAAATCTAACTGAGGCTTGGAGGAGGGTCATAGGGGGAGGAGCCAGTGCACACCACCTGATCCTAAAGCTTTACTTTTTGTGCCCTGTCTCCTGCGGAGCCGCTATTCCCCATGGTCCTTTCAGGAACCCCAGCATCCACTAGGACGATAGAGAAAATCGCTTTTAGACAACCCTCGACACATTTATCCGTAGGCTCTTTTAGAGACGTGACGGTAGTGACAGGTAGAGCTGAGGAAACCACCATCCTAGCCACATGTGAGTCTACTGGAGGAGGCGTTTCCCAATTCTTAGACAGCTCAGGCGCAAGGGGATTGAGCCAGCATCTTCTTTTAAGGCACAAACTTCGTACCCGGGCTTTGCCAGGGTTCCTGACGTGTATACACTAGGTGGTCAGAGTGAGGTAAAACTTGTTTAATCACCCTCTGACGCTTGAACCTATCTGGTTTCTTAGTAGGAACGGATGGCTCGGGATCATCCGTAATCTGCAGAATAAACATAGCCTCCAAAAGATCAGGAACATCCACATGTGAACTACCCTCCCCATCAGCCGTATCTGAGTCAGAACCTGTGGGGTCAGTGTATGTGCTGTCTTCATCAGACGAGGTGTCAGTGACAGCAGTGGATCGTGAGGAGACGAGCGCTCGCTCAGAGGACCTCTTGGACTTAGGCGAGCGTTGGTCAGACTTTTTAGTAGTCAGGGACTGGTTCAACTTCTTTAATTGAGCAGATAAATCGTCCGTCCACGGCGGGTTAGCTGCAGGGACCACATACGGTTGTACCGGCATTGGGGGTCCCATAGGGGGTGTTAGTTTATGAACTAGCGTATGCAGAAGCGTGGAAAAAGCGGCCCACGGAGGGTCAGTATGTGCCTCCGTTGCCACAGCCCCCAGAACCAGAGCCCACAGCTGCTATATTCTCCCCATATGTGCCTGTGGCTTCAGCAACACCAGCAGTGTGTTCCGCCCCAGAACCGTTACCCTCAGAAGCAGACACGATATAACTTGCAGTATGAGGTAACACAGTACAATTATTAGCAGCACTATATCCCTAAACCCAAACCCCTGCGCAGTGTAGTCAGCACCAGCAGAGATAAAGGAGAGATATGGTGACTAAATCACAGAGAAAAATACGTAATACGGTATATCTTTGTGAAAATCCTATATTAAATAACACCTGACGCACCAAGCCCCCTCAGGTTATAGAATATAGGGATAGCAAGTTGAGTGAAAGACACGAGATGGACACCACACAGCTATCAATGCACACACAAATAGTCACAGTTTGTACAATGCAGAGGTTATTACAGACAATAATACTGCACTGGACTAGCTTACACAGCTATATAGTCAATAGATATAACACTACACAGTAAGAAACTGGATGTATATCACAGGGTAATTGTATTATAAACCCCTGACTAAATGCACTCTTTCTTAACTAACACTAACTAAAAAGGCAGGTAGAATACTTAAGTGTCATGTAAATGCACAGCGCTGACAACCAGGCGGCTTTACATAGGAGGGTTTGCCCAAGCAGTCCCAGGAACAGTGAGCTGAGGAGTAATGGCGCCGCAGACACTGACATGGAGTGAGGAAAGACAGAGATGCAGCTCCAGGGCGGGAACACTTGCTAAAAATGGCACCCTGGGGCTGGGGGAGGGGCTTCAGGTCTAAGCCTTATCCCCCTTGCTGGCAAAACCACCGGGTACTGTGGGCGATATTAAAATCGGTTTTAAGAGAAAATCTGACCTGCGCCCATGCCCTGGTGATCTAGTGGGATCGCCTGTACTGCCACAGTGTCCACCACCAGCGCGCGCGGCCCGCCTCCCACTGACCGCGCCGGATTGCGATAAAGACCGGGTCCCGCGAGCGGGACCCACTTACCACCTCTCGAAGCGCGGCCACGCGATCCTGGAGAGCCCCAGCCGTGTGTGCCTAACGTGAAGTAAACCGGAGCCTCCGCTGTAGTTACCCGGCAACCAGGGCTCGGGAGCGTACAGCGCCGCTGTGGAGAGCTGGAGCTGCAGCAGTGAATGTCACAAAACATTTACCACCGCTTTTTACCTCATAAAAAGCTTTTCTCAGGGCTGCCTGGAGCAGCCCCTCTGTTAAGTGCCTGCTTACTGCAGCACCAACTGACAAACTGAGCTCCTGTGCTGGGAGGCGGGGTGATATAGGAGGCGGCGCTGTGCATTCTGGTAACAGTCAAAGCTTTGAGCCTGTTGGTGCCTCGGATCAAGATCCTACTCTACACCCCATTGTCCAGACTTGTGGAGCCCAGTGTACCCCGCAGCAGAAATTGGAATTATACTACACAATGAAAGGCCATGGGCCAGAGGTGTCACTAATCTTGTTGACACCTGGCGTGGGTGAAATACCCCATAGGCGCTCCTGCTAAAAAAAGAAAGGTGTGTGTCTTCACAGAAGGTGAGTGACCTTGTGGGAAGGGTGCGTGACCTTGTGGCCCGACTCCCATATTCATCACTTCGGGGGATCCCGGAGATGCTGGGCTGCCCCCAAAGACTGACTGTCTGCAGTGCCAGATCCTACACTGTGGCAGAAGCCGACTGCTGCACGTAATGTTTCAGTGCAACACTCTGCACCTGTCACTGCATTTTGGTTTCACCTCAGGGCAGGTGCCACCTCAAAGAGGCCGCACTACCTGCACCCCTGTAGTGACGCCACTGACTTGGGCCAAATTTTTGGGTGGCTTTAATGCAAAGGTTCTAGAATTTGACTTTTCCCTTGGAGGGAGCTGGAGACAATCTAAGGAACCAGGAACACACCATTAGAACTGAAAATTGGCCTCTGACGTTAGGAATGGAATTTTCTACTTCTATTCAGATAAGCTAAATACAAAGAATTTTTGATGTACGCATAGTATTTATCAATACTTATACTGGAATAATCTACGACAGCATAAGTGCCCTCTTATTGTCTTATGTTGTCTCTATTTTATTTTGTCAGGTCTGTTGTGGCAGGGATCTGTCCATGAGGAGCAGCTCAGTCATCCTAAGAGATTAAAACGGACAGTCACATCATCTGTACAAGACAAGGGTTAATGTTAAATACCCTTGACCCAGCTCTCACTAGTTCAGTGATACCTCTCCCTCAGCACTTGGCTTAGTGATTAGGGTTAGGCTCTCAGTAAGTCTTGGGCGGCAGACTCAGGAAAGGAAAGTCTCAGAGAGGACTGACTGTACCAGGAACATCATACTTATTTATGGAATTACAGGCATGAAGTGGTGTCAGACTGTACTGACTCGCTGGGTCGTAGGGCATGTTACTTTCACGACATGAGGTTATGTTGGATATGGAACAGCTCATACTGAGAAACTCAGGCGGCAATTTTAGAACACTCATGCCGAATATGCAGGAGGCTCAAGTAAAAACTCATAGAGGTGAGGCTACAGCATTTATTCACTTACAGGAAAAGGGAGGCCATGGGCATTTTTACTTCCTGTGGCCACACACAGTCTATTCCGATTTTTCTTTCAGGACCACTTTGCAGTTTGGCCACACGTGGGCACATCGGGGCAGAGATCTGGCTGATGGATGTTCAGGCTGAATGGTTAGATTACATAAGGGCTTGTCACTGTGGTGGGAAGAGGCCCGAACTCACTGTCCAATTGCAGATACTGACTACATTTATTAACATAACATATTCACCCAAACTCATTTTGATTTTGATATGTGCCTGGTTTGGGGCTATAAGAGGGGCAATTTCAGGGCAATCACTGATATTTCCAGATATCCTGCTGCATCTGTAGTTGGTTTTATCATCTGAAACTATTCACCAATTATAAAATATTTGCTTAGGAACATACCAGGAGCTAAGCACTTCCTACAGGCAAGGTCCCATGCATAGAGATGGGATACATGTCTAACCATTTATATGGTCAGATGTCACCATGACACGATCAAGCAAATTAACAAATGTAATTTCTTACAGATATGTCCTCTTACATCTTTTCTCTGTGCGCTACAACTCGCGTTACACATGATGTGTGAGTGCCGTGTGACTTGGTAGCACAGAGCGTCTTTATTTGCGTTTTTTCAGTGAAAATTAATCTTAGACACAAAGTGATGCATTAGGACGCACAAGCAGCTTTTGCTGATTAAAATGATATGATGCATGCCTATATTCTGTTGGTGACTGCGACTGTATTCGCATACAAAACGATATGTTCGTGGAAAACACTGTAACGTGTCATTTTGAATGCAGATAGAGCAGCAATTACTCACAGAATATAGGCATGCCACATATCATTTTAATCAGCAGAAGCTGCTTGTGCACCCTATAACATTACTTTGCATCTAAGATGCAATTTCAGTTCAAAAATGTAAAAAAGGCACTCAGAGTTACCGAGTCCTGCCACGGCATGGCGACTTCAAGGGCTGTTTAGCGTGACTGCAGCAAGGATGTAAGAAGACACATCTGTATATCAGAAAGGAGAAACGTTACCTGTTGCTTCATCATCCTTATTTGCTCCTTCTGCTTCCGTTTCTCCTCTGCTGCCATGATGGCTAGAACAGAACAATGAGAAGATATAACACACAGATTGCTGCTGGGAATAATGTAGCGCTAGACAGGCGAAGCTTCCGTACCTTGCTGTTTCTTCGCCTCTTTCGCTGCCCGGACCTGCTCTTGTTTTTGAAGCTTCCGCAGGAGTTTGATTTGTGCGGCCTGTCTGGCAATTTCTGTAACCAAAGAAAAAGAGAGGACGATTAAATTCAGTCTTGTTACATGTAGTACACAGTACCAACTTTACAGAGAATAGCAAAATGGTTAAACACACTTTTGTTTTACAAATTTTTTAATAACACTGATATTTTATGTTACATCTCTCCATTACCTATGTTCATATGCATCTTATTGCCTGCAATTATCATTGATGTAGATCTGACATAAATGTTACTTTCTAGTGTGTACGATCTACACTGTAATAAATGCACGCAGCCAGGGCCCATGTGACATCAATGTTTTTGGATTAAGAACAGCGTGGAGATCAGAGCCATCTTGACAGCTTTATAGGCTCTGGGGGTCATTCCGAGTTGATCGCTCGCTGCCGATTTTCGCAGCGCAGCGATCAGGTGAAAAAACGGCATTTATGCGCATGTGTATGGGCCTCAATGCGCATGAGCGACGTACAGGTACAAAGCCCTTTGTGGCTGTGCTCAGGTTCTAGCTGTTCTAGCTAGTTTTTCTTCGCACTGACGGCCGCAAGAAGATTGACAGGAAGGGGGCGTTACTGGGTGTCAACTGACCATTTTCAGGGAGTGTTTGCAAAAACGCAGGCGTGTCTGAAAAAACGCAGGCGTGGCTGGGCGTTCGCTGGGCGGGTGTATGACGTCAAATCCGGACACAAATTGGCTGAAGTGATCGCAAGCGCTGAGTAGGTTCAGAGCTACTCTGAAACTGCACAAACTTTTTTTGTAGAGCTCGGCTGCACAAGCGTTCGCACTTCTGCTAAGCTAAAATACACTCCACAGTGGGCGGCGGCATAGCGTTTGCACGGCTGCTAAAACTAGCTAGCGAGCGATCAACTCGGAATGACCCACTCTGAGCAAAGCAATGCACCGGGCCCCTTCCCACCCATTCACTGAAATGCATTTTTTAGAAGTGATTACCCCTCCTGCGTTCCACGCCTTCTCTCCACATGCTTCCAGACAGGGAATAGCTGTCAGCACTGTGATACTGTAGCTCCAGACATCCACCAATCAGCATGCTGACAGCCACTCACTGTCTGGCTGCAGGCTGGGTGGCATGTAGAGAATGCTTCCTGGCCACTCTCATTGTGGGGCCCTGGGCAGCTGACCAGTGTGCCCATACGTTAAGATGGCCCTGGTGGAGGTACCAGAACACAACAACGAATGCCTTCTCTATTGAAGATACATGCAAAGTTGATCTTATCAAGATAAACCAGAAAGGCAGTCACAGATCACCAGCTGGTGTTACACCACACATCATTCCAGCATGTCCATTGCTGGGACTTATAGTTCCTCTATCACTGGTGAACCATATGATGGCACTAAAGCCGATGAATGTCAGTTCAGCAATAGAAGCGTTTTTTGTAAAATGTCGAGATATATACATATATATATATATACATATACACACACACACAATTCTACAGAGTTAATAAAAATCGCTAGATCAATAATCAAAACTCTTAAATCGGACCCTCTGCGTCTATATTTAGAATGCTTATTGCTTATTAAATTGTAACCATGTAATATACAAAAAGCATACTATATATAGACACTAAGATTTTTATGTTGGGTGGGGCAAGATACAATTTTATTTTAGCGCCCCTAAATTGCCGAATGTCACCCCCTCAGGGGCAGCTGGATTTACCCACCACACCACCTACCTGACAGATATATGTATGTACATCTATATCTGCTTTTATCTATCTATCTGGTAGGAGGGAGAGAAAGGACGAAGGGGGAGCTGAGGGGGAAGAGAAGAGGAACATATGAAGTGGGAAGGGAGAAGGGTGCAAGGCTGGTCCCAGAGGAGGGGCCAGCCCACAATTAATAGCCACACACAGTAGGGGCTGGAGCTGGATGCAGGACAGAGGTGGGCCCTGATAGTGGGCTAAAGAAGGGCTGTGGGGGGTAGGGGGGAGGTGCAGTAACCAGAAAGGGAAGTATCTCCATCCTGACACTGCTTATTGTAAGCTTAGACAGCGGCCACACTGTGCCCTGTGACCCAGTACTGGACTGGAGCTTGCGAGTCACCCCCTTGCCCCCCCTGTCCCAACACCTATGATAGACACAGAAGAGATATACTACATGTATGAATAATACATTGAGCCCCGCTGTCATGTATTGTGTTTTTATGGATTCTGGCCTTACAGAATACATTTCTTACTATAAATTAAGCCCACACACCGCACAGACCACAGGTAGAAATTAGTAAACAACCAAGCTTTAGGATGAACGGTAAAAAGTATTTCATTATAAAAGTATGGGTCTCCTGTAGCCTGTAAAGTGCAGCTCCTATTAAGGCACGTACACACTGGCCGATATATCGGCCGTTCTCTTGAACGGCCGATATATCGCGGGTCCGTCGGCCAGTGTGTATGGCCTATACGTCTGTGAACTCAGTCGTTCACAGACGTATCGCGTCGGCCCCGCAGCACAGCCGACGGCCAATATATCTACCGATATATTGGCGCGTCGCTGTGTGTGTACGGCGGTCGGCCGACCGCCCGTACACATGCTGCGGCGGCCGGCAGTGATTGACAGCTGAACTGGGCGGGCCCCCAGTTCATGACGTCAGTCCCCGACGAATCGGGCAGTGTGTATGCTCAACACACTGCCCGATCCGTCCATAGATATATCTGCAGATCAATTGATCTGCAGATATATCTTTCCAGTGTGTACCCACCTTTACACAGCTGTCTGCTTACCTACAGCTGTCTCACCTAAGAGATCACAGATTGCTCTTGGGTAGATTTTTATTGAGGCAGAGCAATATGAAAGGAAATAAACATAGTGTAATATAGTCATGTCACCACAAACTGTATGGCCACAACAGAAAGTGATACTCTACCTGTTGTTATCTTTTAGACTGTAAGCTGGTAGGAGCAGGGCCTTCTTTCCTCATGTACCTTTCTTCCTTACACTTATACTCCATACTCCCTTTGATGGCACCTAACCCCGGGTTTTCTATACCTCTCCTATATTGTCCTGTACTGTAAGTGCTGTTTTCTTGTTTGCTCATTTTATTATGTACTGTGTAATGGGTGCTGCGGATCCCTTATGGCGCCATATAAATAAAGGATAATAATAATAGTAATAGCTGGTGTGTAAAGAATACAGACATGATTATGATTACAGTTTACCTTAAGGAACTCCTTGGTGATATGAATGGGTCAGTGATTAATGGGATGGCAATAAAGAGAGAGCCACAAAACCAACACTGTAGTTTTCAAATGGTACTTGGTCTTTGTTCACCCCACCATCCTCAAGCATCTCTTTTGGTATATGGGGCAGAGGTATAAGGGAAACACTAGCAAATAATACACACAACTGCTACTCTTGTCATTAACCTGCAAAGTCATAGGACTTAAGAAAATGTACCTTGTGCCTGAAGCTTCCGTAACAGCTTGGCATTGTCGTTGACAACAAAGTCAGAGGTTCCCACGTTTGGAGGGCGTCCTTTTCGCCGTTTCATCCTTGACTCCTGTCTAGCGAGCTGCCTCTCTGGATTTGGTGGCCGCCCTCTGCGCCCCTCCATAGCTCGGATGCGTGGAACTATTTCTTCATCTTTGAGGAGACACCATTGCAAGCCCTTTAAATGAGTAAAGATGAATCAGTGTAGTTACAGGAAGAGACCCCACTACAATTATAGACACACATGCAATTTTAAAGCTTATGTACAGGACTTTACTGACTTGCAACACGTAAATAACTATTTATATGTGGAATATGCTGGAAATTATTGTGTGATACCCTAGATTCTGTTTGGAAACGGACAGGCCAGAGCTCATTGGTTGGTACTTTATCTCACACCACTTTATCACTCACCAAGTCTTAGTACATCATCCCAAAACGTCTGTCAGTCTGACCATGTATGCCCAGCTTAACTGTCATTTTTAAACCACAGCCTGTAACATGGCAGTTAGGAGGTGACTGGTTGGTAGTTTATCGCTCTTCACTTTATCTCTTTCCACGCTTTGATACATCTCCCGCTTAGCATGAATAGGTTTGCCCTAGTTTACAGCCAATTTTATAAAAATAAAAGAAAACCAGATGTACTGTCTGTCTTGATGCTCCCTGCCTCTGTTGATACTTCTGTTGGTACTCCCAGTAGCTGTTTTCTCTTTGCAGTTTATTGAGCATAACCAAACCCAGAAAAAGCAGAGACAAGTGAGGCAATGTGTCATTGGACTGCAGGGGGCAGTAGGGGTAAATGCTCCTACTGTATAGTGTATAGGAGCAGAAGAGTGCAACTCTCTGTACTAGAGCAAAATTGGAATAGGGATCCAGAGATCTCGCTCTAGTCTCTCAGGCCCCCTCCTTGATT